>NC_090928.1:621795634-623108967 GCF_040938575.1 Ambystoma mexicanum | reverse complement strand
AGGGCCTCCGCCAGGATGAGACGCTACGCGATCACGGCGCAGAAGCTCATAGTTCTGAGGTACGTTTTGAATTGCTGATGGGTGGGAATGTTCCCGAAACTACGTCTCGGAGACAAACACAAGTTCAGGATGAAGTACATTGACAGATGGACAGTTTTTCACCCTCACTTACCTTTTTGTCCTCGTTTTCGTGCTGCTTCCAGGATACAGTTAGGATGCTAGATAGAAACAATCTGACTACCTCGGGACTCTCCTTTGACAGGCTTTTTCTTCGATTTTTACTGTATTTCTCGATTTTCATATGTGAGATATGTTCGGGTTTGCAGCCAGACCATTCATGGCGCACTGTTTTTGTGTGTTTGGGATTGCTATGCTTTTTCACACACGTTTCTGCCTCCCCAGCCTCTAGTATTTATTGTATCGTTCATTTATAACGTGTTTATACCAGCGAGTGGTTTCTAAGCACGGGACCGGGATTCATAGCCGTGTGGCGCTGCGTTGCCTTGCTTCCAAGACAAACGCGTTGCCCTGCAGCTATCCTTCCTTCTAGAATCAGGGGCCGGAAAGAGTCTTGGTTGTGTTCCAGGTGTCAGATGTTGGGAGGGGGAGTGTCACCTCAGGTGGGGATGAATTATTGATTGTCCTTCGAGGCTCTAACTTCTGGACTGGCAACACTCAATCTTTCTGCTTTTGGGCTCATGTGCCTGGTGTCTGCTTTTCTGCTTAACTACTTAAGCGAACACATCACTAGTGACATGCTGTTTTTGCGCCCCACCGCTTTCATTTTATTCAGTAACTTCCAAGTGATTTGCGCACAGTCCATAAAAAGTTCATCGAGGGAAGGATTGGCGATTTCTAATATACACAAAGAAACCATCATTCGCCACAGCCGGCCTCGCTACTTCCTCGGATTTTTGGAAATTGGGGTTAATTCTTTGATTTGAGCTCAGTGTTCTACTCTCGGTGTGCTATTCCAGGCAATTCATGTCATCAACCAACGCTATTGGACTCGCCCAAGAATGCTTACATGCTGACCGAAGAAATACACGGACTTTAAAAGCAGCAAACTATACGAGAGGTTGTGTTTAACTAGTATCCCATTACCTGGGAACTCCACGCTCTGCTATGGTATAATCTGGCGTGCACTGCATCCTGCAGCCCCGCGCCAGTAAAGACCCTAGAAATACCAGGAAATTATTAGCCTCCTTTTCATTTGCCTTCCCTTTAAGGTCATCTAAATAACTGATTTGCGGTATGTTATACTGCATCCGACTGGTCCCAGGCCTGGATTCCTGACCACCAATCCCTTCGCACAATGCACTGGCCTTCAGTGCTGACATGGTGCTCTACAGTACTTTGGCCCATAGGAATGGCTCTTTCATATTCTACTTTCCCCCAGAACAACCTTACTAATCTATATGCATTTGGTCACTCATATGAATGGCACAAAAAACGGAATTATTTCATTTCTCATTACGTTTCACTCTCGTGTACAATGTCACGCCTGCAGCTGCTGGTTTTTTATTCGCAAGCGCACTCTGCCACCTAGTGGCAAAAGCTGAGAAGATCATCTTCCCATTCACTGTTATGTGTCTTTCTTGTTTAAGAGGTTTCGTGTGTTGGCTATTTAGAACACGACTACTTATTGATTTTGTGCTGGTTAGATTATTCCTTGATAACAGTTGAATTACTACACCGTTCTTTTATCTGTTTATTTCTCTCTGTATTTTCTCTCATCATTTGGGATATCCTTTCCAACTGCATTACTCTTTCGATGTTTCATTTTTCCTATTTGGCTTGATTTTACTCATTTATTTATTTAATTAATGACATGTATCTATTTATTGGATATTTGTAAGGCGCCTATACAACGAATGGTGTTTCAGGGCGCCACAAGACAAAAAATGGGTGGGGCGGGCAAGGGAGAAAGAACATTAATAATAACGCTCCTTCTAGGCCATGTGACATTCAGATTGTGCAAGGGCAGTAACAAGAAGTGCGAGGGTGAGGGATTCCGGTCTGCGCAAAATGCGAAGTGCTAGGGTGGGAAGGGAAGTGAAGGGTAAAGCAAAGAGAGTGCAAGTGAAAGGGCAGGTGAAGGAGGGGGGGGGGAGAGGGCCACAGGGGCTAGGCTCGTGCTAAGGGAAGGCCAGGAGTGCAAGTGGCAGGGAATTGCATGGGGTGGAGGGGGCGTGTGTCCACATGCTAAGTGCGAAGAGGGGGGGGTGGACCGGATAGGGGGAGACCTGGTGCCCTGTAACAGGCAGCCAGTCATTGCAGCAAATGGGGGTGTTAGCAGGGGAGAGGGAAGAAGAAGGGAAAAGGAGGGTCTTGAGGAGCTTCCGGAACATAAGGAGATCCGGCTCAAGCCTGAGAGGGGGGCCAGGGAGACCATTCCAGAGGGAGGCTCCTGCGGAGGAGAGCGATCTACCCCCACTCTCTGCTTAGAGAAGCGTCTGATCTGCAGAGAGTTGGGGCTAGAAGACCGAAGGGCTCTAGCATGGAGGTATTTAGGGAGAGATAGTTGGATTTAGCAGGGTCCCAGGCCCCAGAAAGTCTTGTGGATGATGCAAAGGGTCTTGTACTTGATCCTAGCAGCAACCCAGAGCCAGTGGAGAGATTTTATGGCTGGAGAGATGAGGTTTCTGGGCTTGAGGCCAAGGATAATTCTTGCAGTCCTATTCTGGATTAGTTGAAGGGGGCGAAGGGAGGATAATGGATTATTGAGGAAGAGGTTGGTGCAGTTGTCCAGCCTAGAGAGGAACAGAGCTCTGGAGACATTGAGTTTCTGGGAGAAGGTGAGGAAAGGGAGAATGCCTCTGAGTAGGTGCAGCTGATAGTGGGCCTTCTAGTCAAGGCCCGTGATGTGAGGAGAGAAGGGGAGAGAGAGGAGTCAAAGATGACACCAATATTTTTTGCCTCACGAGAGGGTGAGTGGAGGGGATCCATAGAGGGGAGCCAGAGGGTAGGCGGGAAGGAGGGAGCTGGGGTCCCAATGAGAAGGATCTCAGTTTTACTGGCATTAAGGCAGAGATCATTGGGAGCACACCATGACTGAATAACAGTCAGACAGTCAGGGATGAGAGAGGCGGAAGAGGAGGCAGTAGAGGAAAGTTTGAAGGAGAGCTGTGTGTCATCTGCATAACACTGCAAGTGAGGAGAGAAGGAGGAGATCAGGTTGGCCAGAGGGGCAAGGTAGATGTTAAAGAGCCATTGCGAGAGGATAGAGCCTTGAGGGATGCTGCAGGTGGATAGTGTGATAGGGGAGAGAAAAGGACCCAATTGAACCTGGGAAGGTCGGTCGGAAGGAATGGGGTCAACCAGTTCAGTGGCAGGCCTGTGATGGCATGGGTGTCACAGAGCTGATTTGTCAGGGTGGCGCGATTAACTGTGTAGAAGGTAGACGAAAGATCCAGAAGTATAACGTTGGAAGGAGAGTTGGAATCGAGTTTTGACAGCAAGTCTTCACGGGTGTCCAGTAGAGCAGCTCCCTCTGGCAGCTCTGAAGCCAGACTGGTGGTCATGGAGACGACCAACAGATTCAGTGTGTTGGAGCAGTTGGGAGATGACCAGCTTTGATCAGGAAGGGGGTAATGGAGAAAGGGCGGTAGTTAGCAGGGCAGGAGGGGTCGGCAAAGGGCTTTTTGAGGAAAGGATGCACAAGGGAGCGCTCGAGGGGTAGTGGGAAGGCGCCAGTGGCAAAGGAGTGATTACAGAAATCAGCCAAGGCTAGCGCAAGCGAGGCAATTTTGTCCTTGATGGTTCTGGAGGAGCAGGGGAGCGCCTGTTAGGAGGAGCCTTTCATAGAGAGGACTTGTCTAGAGACCTCATCCAGTGCTATGGGTGATAAAGAGGAGAGTAAGAGGGAAGGGATTGCAATAGGATTGGCGAGCTCCTTGCAGATTTTAAGCAGTTTGCCCATGTTGTTAGGGGCCCCAGAGATGCAGGCTTGGATATAGGCCCTCATCTTCAAGGGGATGGATTTGTATGACACTCATTTATTTTGTGACTGCTACACTAGCCAACGTATTTAGATGCTGCAATGGCATTTCCTGTTCCTGCTTGATTTTATCCAAGTTTTTATTGAAGACGATTTTGGTACTAAAGTAGAAGCATTAGCTTTTGAGAATTATTATTATTCTATCTTCACAATTTGATTGTCGTTAACCGATAGCTACTCCATTCTCAAGCACCCGATGACCTCTATTATCTAACATAGGTATGTTTTCTTTTTACCCATTGCTATATGTCAGTTAGAATGTGTTGCTGTTTATATTCAATAGGTTATTTGCTCAATAGGCGTATTGCATGTTGTTTTCTTTTTACTTCACTGATGATTGCGCCAAACTGTTTACCTCGACTATATATCTAACACACAACTAATCCCTCCATATCCAACCTGCTCCTTCATTTAGATCTTACATTAAACCTAGTTTCAGAAATGTTCAACATTTGCTTTTTCATCCATTTTATAGGATAGCATGTGCAGTACAGTAATTATTCTATCTCTGAATTATACCATTTAACTACTTTTGCAATTTATTCATTTTGCATTCAGGCTTTCTGCTATTTGAAATGACTTCTCCTGGGTAGCACCATAACTCTTAGTCTTCTAGCTCGTTCCCTTTACCTTCTCTTAGCCACACTATTTACTTACTTATGTCCCTGCTTATGGGCATTCCTACCCACTATTTGACAGATTTAAACTAGAATGTCCTCAAGGCACAGAAATAATATGCAAAGTAGTTACAAAGAAAAGATGGACAGGAGAGCTCAACGAAAGAGAACGGAGGTCTAACCCCAGCAATGAAAAGCCTCCTTACTTAGCTCCTGGCACTACAACAGCCAACCACATGCCCTATCTTCCTCAAGTCACCAACAAAACATGGGATAATGCACCCATCACACTCCTTTCATAGCATAGAACTGAGTTTCGACTGAAGGTCGATCCACATCAATGAAGAGCCTCCTTCCTTACGTAATGACATCATAATAGCCACCAACTGAACGCCCTATCTTGCTCCAATCACCGACAACATAGGGGTTAATGCACCCATCCCACCCCGTTTATAGCATAGAACTAAGTTTCAACTGGAAGTCTATCCCCACCAATGAAAAGCCTCCTTCCGTACGTCACAACATTACAATAGCCCACAACCACATGCCGATCTTCCTGAAGTCACATGGTGGATAAGTCACCCATCACACCCTTCTCACACTCCACGATCTTGAGCATAAACTTGAAACCTATCCCCAGTAATGAGCACCCTACGTCCTTACATAATGACTTCACAACAGCCAACAACCGCATGCCCCATCTTCTGCAAGTCACTGACCACTTAGGGTCACACCCATCTCATTTCATGTGACCCCGAGGATAAACTCTAGAATTATAGCAATGCTTAATACGATAGACTATCCCTCTTCAACCGCAGCTCAAAGGCATTATGCAACGGGCCAGCTAACCATGAATCCAATCACCTCACAATGCACCTCGCTCAAGGAGAATCTCGAGACCTCATACCATTCTCAGGGATTAGTCCCAATTCTTCCATCAGATGTGTCAGAGAATGAATGAGTCTTCTACTCCCACATCCCACACTCATTCATCTGCCCTTGCCAAAGCAGCAGAATATGTGACATCACATATCATTACCCTGAATCAGCCCTCCCTTCTACAAACAAGGACCAATACCCTCCCACTCACTCACTCCGTCCTCCTGCCTCCACTGTCTGATTCCCCCATCCCTAACATTCCCGAACTCCCTTTCAATGAACTGGAGGAAAGTACAACCTTGATCTTCTCTGGGAACAGAAAACTACCACAAATTATTTCTCAGGTGGGGGTCCATGATTTAGGGGCTGCTCAAGGTCAATTAATAGAACCTCAATATTATTGAGTTCTACCCCAATTCCACTTTCATTCTCCTCTTTCAATTCTAATAAATCCAGAAGGTAAAGCTCTACTATTAGAATGGATGCTCTATCAGGAATAATATCAAAATAGTATAAATAGCACCATTCTAGCAATTCAAAGCGCTAACATAACCATATCCCCCATTCCTAACAATGACGCCTCCGGAAATTAATCTAATCTATCTAGTAGCTCAATTCTTTTTAACTCAGACTCTGGAGCCTCCCCACACCGCTATCTTCTAAATCAGGGCTGTCCAACGCGGGGCCGGAATACTGAAGGGTTTTCAGGATATCCCTCATTAATATTCATGAGGAAAAATGTGAATACATTTAGAATCATTGTATACAAATTTATCTTATGAATATGAATGAGGGGTATCCTGAAAATCCGGCATAGATCCGGCCCTCGAGGCCTGGAGTTGCACAACCCTGTTCTAAATGTATGGTCTTTGTGAAAACATAAAATTGAGATATAGTATTTCATGTAGCAACACAAACCTGCACTACTTTTCCTTACTAAAGCGTGGCTCAATGACGACTTGGGCCCCTATCATTCATCAATGCATCCCCTTTGGATACAGCAACGTGCTGAAGAACAGAGTTGCTAGAGCCAGGGGTGGACTGGCCTATGCGGAACTCTGGAGATTTCCCGGTGGGCCTCTGCACCATGGGCCTCTTTTGTGAGGTATTTCCAAATGTTCTCATAGGAAAAGCATTGTGCTTGCTGAAAATGTGTCATATGGGTCCATTTTGAACTTTATTTCCAGGGCCTCTTTTGGTCCCCAGTCATTACTTCCAGGGCCTCTTTTAGTTCCCAGTCCACCCCTGGGTAGAGCTGCAGCGATTGCAATAATTTACAATGACTACTTGGTCATTAGTGCTTTTCCTGATGTTATGGTTCTCTCCTGTGAGCCTATGCTCATTGAAACCCCTTTCAAATCAGCCATGCCAATTTAATTTCTCCTAATTTACGGACCACCAGATCACAATTCTAATTTTGGACAAAGATTAGCAGAATTTATTGTGAATGACCTAGCACCGCAAGATAAACTCTGCATCTTGATGAGTTCAAGATTTGGCCAGAGCAACCATGTAATGCTCAAAACGCCTCCTTCGAAACCTTGAATGCCTTGACCTTAACCTAATGTACACATATAACTGGTAACACCCTGCATGGCATATTTGGACCACAAAACCGTCTCGCAATTCTTCAGCTTATCCACCTCCTATGGGTGGATCATGCAGCGCTATATTTTTATTTCCCAAAAATTGAAACAATAAACTCACATATCTTCAGAAAAATACCTACATGGATTGGAGCAGGATTGAAATTGATAATATTTCACTCCTACTCCAATCCATGACTTGATCTTGCTAAAGCAAAATAGCCCTACCTTTGATAAATGGCTCACAAATGCATTCGACAGTGTGGCTCAGCTGAAAACATCCACATCCATTAGATAAAGAAGAAAACCTAGCTGTTCCAATGAGGATTTAGAAAGACTCAAGCTAGCGCATGGAGCAGCTGAACATAAATGTAGGAGGAACAAAAGCCCCACCACAAGACTAAGCTACTTGCAAAATAAAAGAGGTTCCCGTGCAGCTATTAGAAGATCAAAGTCTGAATTCCACACCAGCAGACTCGCTATGGCCACCAATCCTAACAAAGTAGCATTTAAAATAAATTATGAGTGAATTATGCATTCCCACAGCACTGACAAATATTATTCCATCATAGTCTTGGTGTAATAACCTTTCCGACAATTTCTTCTCTAAACAATTAAAACATGAACGCATCAGAAATAAACTAGCTCTCTGTCACGCAGTCATTCACACCCTCCTTACTATTGCCATTGCACCATGAAGCATCTCGATCCTTTAAGCCTTTATCTGTAGAAGATTTCAGGATTGAGTCCTTATGAGCTCCTTAGAAGGTTCTCTAACGGACCCCTGCCCCCATTATTTCCCAAGAAAGTACCAATGGAGTTCAAGAAAGTATTTGGAAAACTACTTTTAAAAAAGATGGTTTGGATTGCTCAAACCCCAACAATTTCCGAGATATCTCCAATTGCAATTGATGAAAAAACGAATTGGCACAGCAGCATACACACAACATATTAAATACACAGAAGAATAATAGCCTCCTTGGTGGAAGGCTTATGACCAAAACGCAAGATGGAATCCATTCTTTTGTTCATCTAGGATGATCTAAAAACGAATGGAGACATGGACAATGCATCAGCTCTAATTTTACTTGACCTCTCAGTGACCTTCGACTTAGTCGATCACACCATTCTAAAGCAATGCCTATATGACTTAGGCATCTGCGATGTAGCTCTGAAGGGATTTCGTCCTTCCTTCGGAATTGCACGCAAAGGATCTTTATCGATCCCTATTACTCTGAACCAAAAGATTACCTTTTCTGGGTTCCTCAAGGATCGTCCATCTCACCCCTGCTTTTTGGCCTGTAGTACTTGTCACACGTACACAGCCTTTTTAAGATTGCTCAACAATTAGGAAGGTAGTCTAACTAGGCTTGTTATTACCCAGAGCTTGTGACTTTCTTCCAGTCATTAATTACCCTCTGTAAATCAATAGCAGAAAGCACGCCATTCCAAATACTTTGATTGATGCTTGTTATCATCTATGTGATGATTCATAAGATGGTACTTTTCCAATCCTAGGAGTTTACGGCATCCTGAACGAGATTCCTGTGCCCAGGTACCCCCACCAAAGGTATGACATGGGTGGTTCTCGGGAGAGGACTTTACACCTGCTCGGTTATAGTGGCGGTCACAGGGGCAATAAAAGAGGTCCACCCTGAGGCTAATGGGCACGTGGCTTCATACTAGAAAATAATAATAATAACCCAACCCTTGAAGGCCGACAACGAAGATCAATGACTCCAGGTTACCGTAGGCTTTTGTGGATAACTTCTGTCACCAATGATTGCTGCAATGGAGGTTCATGGGCTGGGGGTGCAGAGGTGGGCTTGGTTTACAGCTAGGTCCAGTGAGTCTTCAATTTCAGTGTCTATCTAAAACCTCACAATTCTAGAAACCAACAAGAGCTGGACTTCAAGCACAATGTCCAGGCACATAGGGGTCCCAACTCCAGATGACCAGTAACACGCCCATGGCTTCCACAAGCTCTGGGAGGATGTCTAATGAGATTTAGGACTGTGAATTAGTTGTGTCCACCAGGTTGAAAGTAGACAGTTTTCACCTTAGGGGAGTTGGTGTTGACAATGCTTTTGGTAACAGCTGCTTCTATTGTCCTGCTGCGTCCTCTCAAGCTTCAAGTTCCAGGTCCCATGGCTCGCCTTTCCATATGGCTAGAGATCCCCTCCTGGTGTACAGAAACCTAGGCTTGGGAATACCCCAGCCCACATATCAAAAAGGACCTGCAACATTCAAACGCTGATCCTAGATAGACAGCACAGATGCAGTTGTGACATCACTCTGGCTTGGATATGTATTAGGGTGTCTCAGACTTACTACCTAGTCCAGTCCAGGCCCAAAACACACAAAGGCTCGTCCTGGGCTATAGCCCAAGCCTGTGAAAGATCATGGCCATATACGGCTATTTGCTAGCCCAGCCGGCAGGACGACTGCCAACAAAGCCAGTGAGGTGAAAAGACAAGACCTAAACAGCAAGGTTAGTCATTGTGACCACTGTATTGGACAAAAGGTTACAATGCTGGAGCATTAGGATTAAGATGGATAGGACTGCGCATAAAAATGTAAAACGTGGGTATCACAGACTGACCTGTCTGGTATGTACACTTAAGTATAAAATGCACCTAAGTTAGGAAATTAGGGTAGTGTACTATCCCTAGGGGGGGGGGGCTGTAGTGCTACACAAAAGAATCAATAGGAGGATATTCCCTCCCTACACTGGTAGCCTTAAGGACTAACCAGTACCCCAAACATTAAATGAGTGGAATTAGTGAGTGATGGTGAAAATAATCTCACTCAAAAAAAAAATAGGATACAATCACACAATCAGTCAGCAAATAATCTGGGGGGGGGGCGTTGAAAGAGTTAGGAAAGATGCGTAACACCTTATTTAATTATATTATATTGGTCCAAGGTCAGACATGACGTTCTCCTCAGTGCAGTAACTTTACTTTATCTGGTTTCCTTGCTGCCCAACGTATGTCAGCATTCATCCTACCCTCATAGTATTACTGGGCTTATCAGCATGTTTCAGTTACAAACTGCTTGAGGAGAACATCAAAAAAGGTTAGTAGGCTAAGCCTTCTGAAATGCATTGTAACCATGTACCCCACAGGTAGGTATTTAAATAAAAAATTAAGGGTATTGGAAACCATGCAAATGCTCTGGATTTTGTTCCATCATTATGGACACAGACCAGTGAGACAATATGAATATATTTGAAAATAAAACTTGTATGACGTCCTATGTAGTAGCCTCATGATTCAATTTCTGATAAAGAAACTTCTTGAGGCAAAGAGGGAATGGAAGTATTGACGTTTGAAGCTGATAATTTCATTGACACATTTAACAGTATCCTGACCTTGTCAAGAGTGCCTGGAAAACCCTCCCAACCTGGGGTGGGAGGCCTAGCAAGGAGTAATGCAGTGTCAGTCCTTCCCCAGAGGGGGACAGTGGCAATTGTGAGGGCCCCCGTTCCTGCACCCCCAATCCCCAGTGTTCCAGCTTATATCGGGGCAGCACTCATTTGCATCACACCATACCTCTTAAGAAAAATGGTCGCCACATTTTGTTTCTTGTTCTTGGATCTAACATGCGAGACCTGATTGATGGGAGAAGGTGGCAGAGAATAACCACCAGGAGGTACATGCTACCCATATCCCAGTGCCAGAAACCTGGAACCAGTAGCGAGGGAGAAGCCCACCAATGTGTCACGCCATTCGTGTCCGTGCAGCAGAAACGGGGAACTGGTGAAAGGAGAGGGGGACACAAAGACTGCATTGTGAGAGGGGTAGAAATATGCAGTACACATTTCCCTGAGAGTTTGACTACAGTTCTGATTTACTGTGAAACATGGGTAAAGGTCTAAAGAAGATTAACAATGATCTCAAATCTGGAAGGTCTACCACAAATAACGTACCTCATTATCTGCATACAGGCCACATCCAGGCAATGGTGAGTCCCCCACCCGTCCTGGATATTTAAACGGAGCTCCTGAGGTGGATACACCTGTTAAGATTTGAAAAATGTGCATTTTGTTTAATGTGAAATCCATTCACTATAAACAATCTATTAAAGGCTACATAAATACGAATTAGTAAAATGTAAGAACAATTCGATATTAATTAGAGCTATGTCATAAATCTTTTCACAATCATGTTCTTGTGAGTCACATAATATGTAGTTTTATTAATTAGTATCCAAAGTAATAGTACTCCATATGAATATGTGAAAACAGATGAGATGGGCAGTATTCAATATTCTTGCATGACAGAAAACTTGGATCAAAGGGGTTTTGCGGTCTACATACTAGAAAATGGTGAGACATTACTTTGCAAGACCCTTAGTCCCAACTTTCACATCACCAAAATCAAAGCACAATTTTGTTGCTGAATGTTTCTTGTCGTGGTGTAAAATACAGAAGCAAAAACTCTGTTGACTCAATTCTTTCCCTATTGGGCAAGTAGCAAAACTGTTGCAAAATTGGTATATGCAAGAAATCAATGAACCACACATTGACTGCACCATCCCTCCATTTAATTCCACCCCTTTTTCCTTACACTTGTAACGGCTCATATTGGTAGTGAGACGGATGACATTATAAAACTGGGAGATGGTTGTGTGAGATTCATGGAGATGCCATCCTAACATCTCCATGTTCACACAAAAAAATGTTTCCAGCGGTACATTCTTTCTCCCTTTTGTGAAGGCATCATGAGTAGGACACAGACAACAGGTTCAAGTTCGTTCACAAATCTTTTATTAACTTTAAAAGGCAGTGTGGAGAAATGCTTAACTTTCCTTATTCTAAGGTGGGATTTCCCTACCTGAAAAAAATGTCTTCAGCAGGAAGTCCAAATAAAATATCTGTCTTATCTGTCTATGTCCAAAACCTACACTTGCCCTCAGAATGAATTGTATACAATGTGTAGGGATGTCAGCATCAAAATGAATAGTGTTCAAAATAAAGTTCCGAGCTTCTTCCAGATCTTGGCTTGTAATAAGCTTCCCCTTTCCCAAGTTCAAAGTAGTTCATACAACACAGGGTTCCCCCTTGCCCAAGAGTTCAAATCTTCCAGCTTTCAACAAAACAAGACAATTCCTTGGAAAACAACACGTCCAAGCTCTTTTGACTTCAGTACTTTTCACTGGCTTACATAGATAGTTCTGTTTCTTAATGTTCAAATCACATAAGCGGATGTTGCAAAACACAAGCTTCTTTATGGATATTTTCCTTAGCTTCTCCATACAGGGGGCTACTTGGTCTAAGCGCAGTTGTTAGACCACACGGTCCACCCATTACAGGTCCCGCAACCGATGCCCCTTCTTGACTGCTTTCCAGCAACAATTGGCCACTGCCTTCCTTTGACAGTGAAGCTTGGTTCTTTCATCAGTGTCAGTGTCACACTCTTCTTAAACTGTTCTGTGGCTTGCTGGACTACTATGCACTTTGCTACCCGTGTTCTGTATTACTCTGGTGAAAGGGGCCCCTAGGGGACCCTGACGTCTATGGAAACAAGGCGGGTCACCACACACGATAGAGACGCCAGACACAAGGTTGTATTCCCAAAGCTAGGGTTTTATTGCAAAGCAAAAGTCTCAGTTGGCCAACTCGGTCTCACGCCCCGCGACATGTAAGGCTAGACCTCGAGGGACGCAAGAGAGTGCATTACGTACATCAGTTACATATACACAAAATGCATATCAAACAATCAGCTATGACATGTTTAACACCCCCCTTTATTGGGTTTCTTTGTACTTGGTGTGATGATGGACATCTCCGACCACTATGACACCTTCAAACATCTATTCTAGTAACAATTTGCAATTTGTGAGTGCAAAGGCATCTTTCGGTTATTGAATAGAACACGGCGCGTCTGTTCTTGGAAGCGAACTACATACAGGGAGAGTTGCATTCCGGACCTTGCTATCTATCAGGTGCTATTCGCGTCCTGGGAGCAGACATGCTCTAGCGGGCTCAGCAAAGGGGGGCCGTTAGAACAGCATAATTCAAGCCTTTAGCGGTCTTATTCTAACATATTCTACCATATAACGAGACTGGCTGGCAGCTGTGAAATGATTAAATGCCCTGCAGCTCTGCTTCAAGGCTACATTCGGGAGGGAGCCGGGCATTCTTCCTGGCGCTGCCTACGTTTGTGTTTCAGCGAACTCTTGTTATCCTCACGGCCCAGCGGCCTTGTCCTTTTCACATACAGACAACAATGTTCCACAGTCGAGCAGTGCAAGCGGAAAATATACTGTGAAGCAATAGGAACAGAAAGCAATGAGCAATGGTTAGAAAACAAAATGGCGATTCTTGCTACATCAAAATGGCCGTTCATTGGCAAACTCGAAAACCTATATTCTGTCGTATCGTGCATGAGACGGTTGGTCCATGGCCACCAAAATGCGTTTGCGGTCTCAAAGTAGAGGTATCCGTATTTCTAGACTGACAAACCCTCCTTTGGCCGTATGCCAAACGTCTCATCTATTTATTGAAACCTCCTCTAGTGATGATGAATCTGAAGTACTTATGTCTGAGTCTTGCATGCTATCGTGGACATCATTGTCTTCATCAATATCTATTGCCATCAACTCTTTTACTGCTCTCATCTCATTTGGGTCTGGGCTAGTTCGATCACGAGGTTGTTTTTTCTTTGTTATCATATGCATGCATCCTTCCGTACATTCCTCAGTTACCTCTGCGCAAACTATGGGTAAACAATGTATACAACAACAGATGTTAGGAATATTCCGAACACCACTACTAATATTGAGATCAACTTCCATCCCCAAGATCGTAGTAGGCCCCAAAACCAAGATCCTATTCCCCAGCTCCCTTCTCCCGTGGGGAGTTCAGAGCTTAGAACGTGCATTTTCTTTATTGCTTCAAAGATCATGGGGGAATAGTCATCGACATAAACGCAACATGCTGATCCCACTATTTTGCAAATTCCCCCACGATCAACCAGGATTACATCGAGAGCCATTCTATTTTGCGGCGTCATTTACCTTATTCCTCTTTCTTCCAACGTCATGTTAAATAATATATCTGTTGTTGTGTTTATTGCATTCTTTAGGATTCTGGACAGTTGCCATATATTATAGGAGTTCACTATCTGTTCTAAGAATGGAATGAATGATTTTGCTACATCAGTTGCTATTAAACACCTTTGTCAGTCCTTTTGACTCTAGTTCTGGATAAACTGGCCATGGCTGCTGTTTCTAAGAGGAATACTCCAGGGAACAGTAGCCCTAGGTAACATGTACCTCCCCAGTTTCTGGGCAACCAAGGGTATGCTTTCTCTCCACATATAAAATAAACTGGATCACCTACGTATACTGGTTCTATTTCCCATTTCAGTACCACTGTATTCATACAACCAGTATATGTTCCGACTGAAAAAGAGCCTTTCTTTTTTAGACAAAAAGGGACAGTTCTTGGGCTATAATTCACTGTGTAAGACGGGGGAATTGCATCTTTGTCCCCTTCTGTTCTTACACGAAACGTCATTACAGATGTTTTTTCTGGCGGGGACAATCTATCTCGTCTATTTTGTCGTGTTATCTTCCGTGTACTTTTCCTCGTGGGCTTTGGGCCTATTACTTGTGCTTTATGGAAAATGGAACAACCCACAGGCTTCATTATTATCTGCTCAAACTCATTCATGTTGGTTCTGTCTAATTGACACGTATTACTCTCATTCCATTTCCCATAGAACATTGCACCTAAAGATGCACTACATGCAGAACTTAATGGTAATGGCTGCACATACCACCCTATTCCTTTTCCGGCATGCTGTGGTAAGTGGGCACATACCCAGCAGTTTGTTTTCTTCAGGATTGCATGTGTCATGTTCATTATCAGCAGTAAGGTGTTATTTCCAAAACCTTCCCTGTGTTTTTCTTCCATTGGGGGTAGGGTATAAGTGATCACCTGAACCGGGCTTTCAGTAGTGGATATATTAATTATTGGTAAAAACATTTCTAATGGGTGTATTGTTTCTACCCACCATAATATTAGGGCTGTCGATATTGGTGCTACCACGCTCATAAAGCACATTATTATCATTAGTGCCAGCATACAATTTGTTTTACCATGGATTTTTCTTAAACTTATAGTCTTTATAACTGACTCATTCTCAGCAGTGGTGGTGCAGGAGGAGGCTGGAACCGGTCCTGGCATGTTTCTCATCGTCCTTCTTTTTTATCACAGCTCGTTGTGGATATTTTTCTTCGTCGCGCTTGCTCTGATGTTAATAAGTTCAATGGAATTGTCACAGTTCAGGTTTGCCTGTCCTTTTTAGCCTGGATTCGATTATTCGTTTTTAGGCGAGATCACTTGTCCCTTCTTATACTGCTCAGAGGACCTTTGATCAGTTATCGCCTCAGTATCGTGTGCGCCCAGCTTGTCCGCTCTGGTTCCGGACACATGTACTGTTAATCAGTTATCTCACTTGCCATAGTACCATGTGCGCCAAAGCTTGTCCGCTCTGGTTCCGGACACATGTACTTTTTACGATCGCACCGAGGAGCCGCAAGTCTTGAATTGTCCGATTTGCACAATTCTCACGCTTCTCTCCTCTACACCCCTGGTTCCTTCTCCATCCATGAGCTGAACTAGAGGTTGACATAAATACCAAAAAAGACTGCGGATCACTTTGTCTTCCGAGGCCGCAGGTTGTATCGCCTTGCTCCTGGTATCGTATGATCCGTGAACAGTGCCGGTGCACTTTCAGATTCAGGCTTGAAGTCAGCCTGTGGCGCTACTGCAGGTGCTGGTGTGCGCCGCGCCAATGATGCAGATCCGTTTTTTGGCATGCTGGCAAGTGCTGGTGGGCGCCAAAGGGGTACACAATTTGGTTTTGCTGGTATCTGCAAGGCAGATTTCACGTCGGTCAGCAGTGATGTCGATTCTGCTGGGCAACGTTGGGGCACTCTTTGCCCTTCCCCCTTTTTGGCAATCGTCTCAGGCTTTGTTTCGAGTTTCACTTCTCGTTTTGGCAGATTAGGTGGCTGCTCACTGGTAACAGTTTCTTTCGTTTCTGGGACCGCTGTCTCTTTCCGGTCATCAGTGTCAGGCAAGACTTTCAGTGCAGTTGGAATCTTTTTGGCATGTGTGGCATGGATCCAAGACTTCCTTCCATCCACCCGTATTGCCGTCTGCGTCGCCAAAGGTACTTGATGGGGCCCACACCACCTGAGTGCTAATGATGACTTTCTTTCAAAGTTTTTTAGCAGCACCCAGTCTCCTGGCTCCAGCGCGTGCCCCGGACCGGTGTACCTTACTAGTAATGCCTCCTGCACCTGCTGATGAATCAAACGCAATTTCTGCATTAAAAGGCCACAATAAGTACTAAGCACAGGATGTTCTATCTCACTAAGTCGTTTTGGCTGAGGTGCGCACCAAACATTTGCCGGCCTCCCCATTAAGATTTCGTATGGGGAGAGCCCAGTTTTAGCCTGTACAGACGTACGCATGCATAATAGTGCTATTGGTAATGCATCCACCCAACTGAACTTGCTTCCCGCACAAATCTTGCTAATCTTTGATTTAAGAATCCCGTTGTGCCTCTCCACAAGACCGGCAGAACTCGGAGCCTTCAACTATGGAATCTCTTATCAATCTGGAGACCAGCACATATCTGTAATACCACTGCACCCACAAAATGCGGTCCATTATCAGACCATAGGACACGGGGCAAACCAAATCTGGAAAAATACTCCTTCAACATTACTTTTGCCGTACTCATTGCTGCGCAATCTTTCAAAGGTTATGCCTCCACCCACTTACTGAATGCACAGATTACCACCAAGACGTATTTTAAGTTTTGGCACCTCTCCATCTCTATGAAATCAAAATGAACTCCCTCAAACGGCATGGAGGGCGGGCCAAAACTGCCTGTTGGAGTCACTGTTCCCTTTCCTACATTGTGTTGTAAACACGTGATACAGTTCTGCACCAACCTCTCTGCATTCTTTTTTATGTTTACATTCTGCCATACTGTAGAAAGGTGCTGTATCATTTTCTTGGCACAGATGTGCGTAGGGCTGTGGGCCATTGTGACCATTGCAGTCACATACGAATTTGGCAACATCCAGTTTATAGTTCCCTTGTCCACCCAACAACCCTCCAAATCCAACTCAGCAGATTCCTCTGCCCATCCCTGTATTTCATCGGCCGTAGCCTCGGCCTGCATTTCTTTGACAGTCGCAACTCCATCTTCTATCATACAGGGTACTTCCTCTGTCTGAACCGTCATCATCTTGGTATTCAAATCAGTGGCAGTTTGTTTCGCAATTCTGTCTGCAAACGCGTTTCCCTCTCCTATTTTGCATGTTACTTTTTTATGTGCCTCGCATTTCACTATTGCTAGGCGCTTTGGAAACGTGAGTGCAGACAGCAATCGTACAATCAAAGGGCCATGTTGAATTCTGGCACCATGTGATGTCAGAAACCCTCTCTCAGCCCAGATTCGACCAAAGTTATGAACTACTCCAAAAGCATACTGACTATCAGTATATATATTCACATTCAAATTTTCAGAAATCTCGCAGGCTCTGGTCAATGCTATTATTTCCGCGGCTTGTGCTGAATTATAGGGGGTTCTTTTACTTTCTACAACACTCTCGAGGGTAGTGATAGCGTATGCGGCAGTTGTCGTGCCATCTGGTAATTTAAAACATGAGCCGTCACAAAATAACTCTCCATCCGGCTCTTTCTGTGGAATATCACTGAAATCAACTCTTCCCTTGTTTCTTCCTCAGTGACCATTAAGCAATCGTGGGGGGGTGATTCATTCTTTCCAATTTCTTTTATGGTTAGTGGCATTAATTCTGCAGGATTCAAAGCGCTACACCTCATAATTTGGATATGGGGCGCAAACAAGATAATCTCATATCTTGTCAATCTAGCAGAGGTGAGGTGTTGCGTCTGTGTCCTATTTAATAGAACGTCTATGGCATGTGGCACCATCAGAATTAAAGTGTGCCCCAATATCATCCCTTCCGTTTGTTTCACTGACGCAGCAGCAGCCGCCGCGACAGATCGCAAACATCGTGGCAGTGCGCGCGCTACAGGGTCCAGCGCAGAAGAAAAATAGCCGCACGGCCTCTTTCTTCCACCTTGTTCCTGTGTCAAAACCGCCAATGCACATCCTTCACTTTCACACACAAATAGTCTAAAAATTTTCTCATAGTTCGGCGTACCCAAAACTGGAGCCGAGCATAATGCAGTTTTCAATCCATCAAATGCTCGCTGACATTCCGCATCCCACTGCAAAGGCATAACCGCCTCTTTTCTAGTTAAATTCACTAATGGTTTCACAATTAAGGCAAAATTACCAATCCATTGTCGGCAATATGAAGCCATGCCTATTATGGCTCTGACTCCTTTTTGTGTCTTTGGAATAGGCATACAAGAAATACTTTCTATGCGTTCTGGCGTTAGTCTTCTCCCTCCTTTCGAAAGTAGGTAGCCAAAATAAGCCACCTCCTTTCGATTATACTGAGATTTCTTCAAACTAGCTTTATGGCCATGTGCCGCTAGGTGCGACAGTAATAATACAGTGCTTTCATACAAATCTCCTCTGTGTCTGCAGCTAGCAATAAATCGCCTATGTATTGCAAAAGTACACAACCCATGGGTAATTCCAGCATGTCTAGCTGTTCTTTTAATGCTCTACTGTAAATACTTGGACTTTCCGTATAACCTTGCGGAATCCGCATAAATGTAAATGATCGTCCTCCTAATGTGAACACAAACAAATATCTACTGTCCTTGTCCACTGGAATACTAAAGAATGCATTTTCCAAATCTATTACACTAAAATATTCTGCTGAAACAGGTATCATTGTCAATATTGTAGTGACGTCTGGCACTAGAGGAAATTGCGGATCTACTAACTTATTCAATGCGCGTAGATCAATTATGAAACGGTATGGTACCTCATTACCTCCTTTTTCATAAACCGGAAGAATCGGGCTGTTGCATGTACTGCCTGTGATTTCCTCTATTACCCCTAATTTCACCAAATCGGTAACAATACTCTTCAATCCTTTCTCACCTTCAAGCGAAATTTTGTATTGGGGTATTCGCGGTAGGGTAACACCTTCTTTCAAAATAATCTTTACTGGCTCTATCTTTAAACATCCCACATCGTTGTCATGCATTGCCCATATACAGGTTGGTACTTTACTTAGTTCCCCTGGTAACGCTTCAGACATGAATTCTGACACCGGGGCATCGTGTGGCCATATCGTTAGAAACACTCCGTCTGCCGTACAATGTATAACAGAACCTAGTTTTTTCAACAAATTAAATTCCAAAAAATTTTCTCCACAATTTTCTGTTAGAAGGAAGGGACAATGTTCGGTAAATGGTCCTATGGTAACTGGGACTGGTTTGGACACTGGGTTTATGACTGGTGTACCTGCGAACCCTACGGAAATATTCTTTTGCCCTGACAGTGGTATATTCGGAACCAAGTGATGGTCTATTGAACACTTCTGTGCTCATGTATCTACAAGAAAGCGGTGCTCCGCATTCCCGACTCTCATTTCTACGTAGGGTCCTCTCTGATTCACGGGAATAGAAACTGGTTCCGACCCCTGTCCTGGGCTGTCCTATTGAGGAAATAACACATCGTCCGATGTGTAATCATTACTATTACTGAAATATGTGTTTGGCTGTGTATCGAAACCATTTCCACTCTTCCCTCTATTTCCCCCACTCTGATTTCCATATTGTTGATTTTGCTGTCCCTGATTCTGGTTTGGGGCATTTTGGTTTTGGCCTTGGTTTTGATTACCTCATTTATTATGATGCTGCTGCATACTATTCCTATTTGGTCCATTCGCTCCTGGGTGTCCTCTATGCTGTCTCCTCTGACCAGACCCATTTCTATTCTGTAGATGCGGGCATTGCACTCGCCAATGTCCTTCCTCTTTACAATATGCACACTGATTCGGCCCCACTGTTCCCCCATGCATATTCAAACTACTCCTTCCTTGTGCGTTCCCTCGCCCTATATTATGTCCTTTTACTTGCTGCAATAGTACCTGTGTTCTAATTAGACATTCCTTCAAGTCTGCCCCCACCTGTTTTAGCAACGATAATTCGTTCACCATCTCCTTCTGCCCCAGCAATGGTAACTGCTGCCGTTTATTATGCAACCCCTTTTCCCCCTTCCCAGGTCTCCCGACTTCCCTACTCCTGTACGCAGGTGTAGTAAACACTTTGACAGGTGCAGTAAATGTTTTGACATAATCATTATCTAATTCATCTCTAAGCTCAAAAAGTCTATACACATGTTCTCTCACTTCTTCATCCCTCTCCCTACAGCGTGCTAATGCATTCAAATCTAACAATCGCTGCGGTGGTAATTTCCCAATTAGCTGTTTCCATTTCTCCACCAAATATTCACCCATGCATTCCAACACTACCTGTCTTTCGTTGCTTCTACGAAAGTCATATATCGAAGCCAATGTTGCCGTCCCGTCTATATACATCTCTGCCTGTTGCTGCAATTCCACCTTACTTTCTTTGCTGATTGCGCTGCGGGTTACCCTCGTGCACCCCCTTTGGTCAGTCCCGCCTCTTGCCCCCGCGGTTTCAACTTCAACCCCGGGAGGAACGGACGGTACCGAGTCTGTGTCTAAGGCGGGAGGTGTGGATGGGACAATGGGAACAGGGAGTGTCCGTTGTGGGCCTGGTTGGCTAATAGGAAGTGTTACGTGCACGGTCTCTGGCTGTGAAAGGGCTTGAGCTACCGGAGGGGGAGCTTGGGCTACAGGCGGGGTCTGGGCAATAGCTACTGACGTGTCTGGTCTTACTTCTGATCTTGGGCCTTGTTTTGTATGGGTCAATATATTTTCTATCAATTCATCTGCTATGTGTAATTCTCGCTGTGGGTATCTTTTCTATATTCAACTGGTCACGCCTGCCTGCCCTTCTTAGACTCTCAGTCCACTCCTCCTCTTCTTTTTCTTCCACTACCTCACCTTTTGATTTATGCCTGCGCGCATGCTTTGCTCTGCTTTTAAATCGGAGCATTGCTTCCTTTCTCAAATGCTGCAGGACGTGGTTTCTTTCTTATCAACACCCTTTCCAAGTTATCTATCCTCGCCATCTCAAAACTACCATTAATCGGCCACTGATGGTCTTGTTGCTTTCTGGTTTGCCTATGCCGAGTCTCACAGGATATTATCGCACCCACTCCATACTTCACATACATCTCATACGCCGGCGTTCCCGCAGGTGGTACAATTTGGCCATCTTCCAAAGATTGTCTACCACAGCGGAAAAACCCCGCTAGGGTGGACAATACCCCAGGCATGTTTCAACCTTCCCCCTGGTTAATCAACCTTACCTAGGGCGTTTCATTTTGCAAAGTCAACTCTCAACCAATATCAGGATGCTTTGAATCGGGGAATGACTCACCTGATGAATCAAGTCGTCTGTATACTGACGCACCAAAGGACGTTGTGTCTGCGTTTCTTGGCTTCCGCCTCGTTTCGGGACCCTCGCCTCCTTGTTCTCTAGCCAGGCACGTCGATCAGGGATCAGATGTGTGTAGATCTGCAAAGGAGTCTCTCATCACTTTTACAGGGCGCCCCAAACACCTCTTGATCCCGGCTCGATCGTCCCGTCCTCGCCGTTCTCTGCCTTTCTTAATTACAACATTACGCAAAGGAACAAGTGGGGGAGGGTCCCTATTCGGGCGCCATCTTGAAAGGGGCCCCTACAGGACCCTGATGTCTATGGAAACAAGGCAGGTCACCACACACGATAGAGACGCCAGACACGAGGTTGTATTCCCAAAGCTAGGGTTTTATTGCAAAGCAAAAGTCTCAGTTGGCCAACTCGGTCTCACGCCCCACGACGTGTATCTCTAGACCTCGAGGGACGCAAAAGAGTGAATTAAGTACATCAGTTACATATATACAAAATGCATATCAAACAATCAGCTATGACATGTTTAACACCCCCCTTTATTGGGTTTCTTTGAACTTGGTGTGATGATGGACATCTCCGACCACTATGACACCTTCAAACATCTATTCTAGTAACAATTTGCAATGTGTGAGTGCGAAGACATCTTTCGGTTATTGAATAGAACACGGCGCTTCTGTTCTTGGAAGCGAACTACATACGGGCGGGGGAGTTGCATTCCGGACCTTGCTATCTATCAGGTGCTATTCGCATCCTGGGAGCCGACATGCTCTAGCGGGCTCAGCAAAGGGGGGGCCGTTAGAACAGCATAATTCGAGCCTTTAGCTGTATTATTCTAACATATTCTACCATATAACGAGACTGGCTGGCAGCTGTGAAATGATTAAATGTCCTGCAGCTCTGCTTCAAGGCTACATTCGGAGGGAGCCAGGCATTCTTCCTGGCGCTGCCTACGTTTGTGTTTCAGCGAACTCTTGTTATCCTCACGGCCCTGCGGCCTTGTCCTTTTCACATACAGACAACAATGTTCCACAGTCGAGCAGTGTAAGCGGAAAATATACTGCGAAGCAATAGGAACAGAAAGCAATGAGCAATGGTTAGAAAACAAAATGGTGATTCTTGCTACATCAAAATGGCCGTTCAGTGGCAAACTCGAAAACCTATATTCTGTCGTATCGTACATGAGACGATTGGTCCACGGCCACCAAAATGCGTTTGCGGTCTCAAAGTAGAGGTATCCGTATTTCTAGACTGGCACTGGCTCTTGCCAATAGAGGTTTCCTGAAGTTCCTTGAATTCTTTTAGCTTTACCCAATACTTGGCTTCTCATTTCAGACCCTTCTTGGTATTCTCTTGACTTTTGCCCCTGCTTGGGTCTCAGACAACACAGTCTGTGGTATCTGCCACATGAACCACCTTTACTTTCACTCCACTCACGAGTGTTCACAACTTGCTTTTGGTCTGGGTGGCATTCAAAAGTGCTTTAAATGTCTTTCAGTTTGTTCGGTATTCAAAACAACTTGTTTCGACATTCACAATGGCTCACAATACATTTCAGTTTGTTCTGGATTTCAATTTCGTCAGCATTCTCTAAAAAGTTATTTCCTTAAAGGCCAATGTCTTTCAGTTATTTCGGTATACCAAAGTACTTGTTTTGGCATTAATAATTGCATTTCTTACGCCCCCCGCTCAAAGTTTCATGAAAATATTGCATATATGGACAAAACCACCCTCTTTTCGTATCGAGGGCCCCTTTCTCTGGCAGTACCACCGGATGTCTTTCACAGCACATCTGCGAGGCCCCAGGCAGCCACAGCCTTGCTTTCCGTCTGGGCATCTCGCTGTAGCAATGCAGCGGCATTCTGTGGCTCTGCTCCCAAAGTCAGCATGCTGTCAGCGGGTTTGGCTTCCCGGCGCGAGTCCTCCAGCTGGTGACTACCCCTTCCTCGCAGTTCATCCCGGAACCTCTGCCTTCCAGCAGCCTTGCTTTCCGCTGCTTTCCCTCTGCACCCGGTCTTGGTTCTCCAGCGATTCTCGTGCCTGGGCGCTCTCTCTGTGCTACGGTCAAGGAAGTTGCTTCGTCTTCTCCGCCTTCCTCTCCTTCTACTCAAATGATCTCCATTAAGCTCTTTAAATATAAAAACCAATATTCAGCTCTTTCTGGTTTCTCAGTTGTTTGTACAGTTCCTTTTCATTTTGTTGGAGCTCCCTGTTCTGGGCGCAGTTCACAGACCGCACGGTGCACCCATTACAGGTCGCACATCCAGTTTCCCTTTCCCAAGCACTTTATCCCCATAATTTAGGATTGTTGGGTTATTCACACTTGGAAAATTCAAATGCAGCTTAAACTTTCAATTCAGCATTTTGCTCACACTTCGCTGCTCCCCTCGGCTGCTTACTTGCAGAAAACTTGTTCTCATAATTTCACTAGCTAGCGTTGCTTTAGAATTGTCCTTTAACTGTTCAGAGTCTTTTGAAGACGTATACTTCCTTAATCGTGACAACTCTGAAACATTGTTATTCATTAGCACATTGTTGGTCTTGCATTCGTCTATTTCCTCATTCGGTTTTCATCAGAGGCTTTCGAGAACGTGCTGCCTGCACGTGACCACTCCTATACAGTGTAGCTTTACTAACCTTCAAAATGCGCACTGGGATTCTCTCATTCATTGGCATTCACGAGTCG
Organism: Ambystoma mexicanum; assembly: GCF_040938575.1. NCBI lineage: Eukaryota > Metazoa > Chordata > Amphibia > Caudata > Ambystomatidae > Ambystoma > Ambystoma mexicanum. The sequence continues at coordinate 623,084,735 of NC_090928.1, read as the reverse complement.
CGAAAGAACAAGTTACTCTCTTACCTGGTAACGTTCTTTCGATGGGATGGTCTGACGACGTATTCCATATCTATGACAGTAATCACCACAGCTGTGCTGCTTCGGAAAATCTTTCGGCGTCTGCGTGCTGCGTCGATGACGTCGATACACCGCCCTCGAGGATCTCCTCCGACGGCCAACATCACTGGATGTTGTATGTAGGATGCACGACGCCCGTAGACTCAGTTGTAGTTTTTTCCCCCAGAACGTGTGGCACCAGTCTTCTGCCAGTCTGACCACACAAAGCCTTGTGGAAACGTAAGCTGCAATCGCATAAGAAATTCTGTAGCGGGGAAGGCAGGGAGGGAGCGATATGGAATACGTCGTCAGACCATCCCATCGAAAGAACGTTACTAGGTAAGAGAGTAAATTGTTCTTCGAGGGGATTGGGTCCTCCGACGTATTCCATATCTATGACAGACTCCCAAAGCAGTACCAACGTAAGGAGGTGGGAAAAAGAATTTAGAAGATAGAAATTTAGAATGCCCAATCAAATTGCAGAGTAAAGGACCGCCTTGCCAAAGGCCAGATCCTGCCCACGGATACAATCGAGGGAATAGTGACGTACAAAAGTATGGACCGAAGCCCAGGTGGCTGCATCACAGATGTTACGAATAGGAACACCCCTCTGCAGGGCAGTAGAGGCAGCCATACCTCTGGTAGAATAGGCCCGCAAGCCTATCAGAGGGTCCTTACCTGCCAAGCGGTAACATTCAGAAATTGCCAGGATAATCCATCGAGACAAAGTCTGCTTAGTAACATCTTGTCCCAAACGCCTTCCAGCGTAACCAATAAAGAGTTGATCGTCCACTCTGACCCGGGACATGCGTGAAATATAAAAGCTTAAAGCTCTCTTAGGATCCAGCCTATGGAGCCTCTTGTTACGAAGTTCGTTGGTCGTGTAGAGTATGAACAACCCCTCTGTCCCCAAAAAACACCCTGACAACACCAGAAATACTGTCAGCGTGATTATTAAGGCCACAGGTGGAAGTCCCCAAACCAGGACGCGGGACAGCCGGAAGAATCCCTTGAGCGCTGTAAGGCAAGGTACAGTGGGTATGTAAGTAGGAAAGCAAGACACAATATACTCGTATGTAAATATCAAAACACTGGAATACCTGTGAGGACTTGAAAGAGGCGTGAACCTTCAGCCTGTAGCTGGACGAGGCTGTAAGGTATAGCAGGTAACCACCTATTGTAGGACCGAGGTCCTAGTGAAGACACGTGATCCGTAGAGAAATCCAGGCAGTCCGAGGTCAGAAAATGGATGTTAAATGTTCCGGAGCCAAGGAGGGTTAAGCAAGGACAATCCGTGTAACAGGCGTAGGTCGGCAACAGGCAATCCAAAGTTCCAGAGTCAGTGAAGGGTTAAGCAAGAACAATCCGTGGAGAAAGCGTAAGTTGGCAATAGGCAATCCAAAGTTCCAGAGACAGTGAAGGGTTAAGCAGAGACAATCCGTGGAGCAAGCGTAGGTCGGCAATAGAACGGGTCCGTAGGGCGAAGAGAGAGCGTCACGTGATCCTAGATGAAACAGCTGTGAAGCAACGCCTTCGGTTTCCGAACTCTTTTTATCCCAGGAAGGGACGCACGTGACGGTATCACGTGGAAGTGAACCGAAAGTGTTGTAGCGTTGCTAGGCACCTAAGAGTCACATGATCCGTGACGTGCCGGGCAGCACTGGTCTCCGCGAAGGAAGCGAGTTCCTGGATTGAAGGAGTCTCCACTTGGTTTGCCACCGCCGTGAAGGGCGATAAACGCCAGCTCTGCCAAACATGCCACGCCGTGCCCTGTTGTGTGAAACGTGAGTGGGTAATGCTGTGTATGAATCTATGCGTGTGTGCTGGGGGGCGCTGGTGGAAGCGGAGGGGCGTGTCTTTGGCTTAGTAGTAGAAGCGGAGGGGCGTGTCTTTGGCTTAGTAGGAAGCGGTGTGACACCTCTCCTCTTCCTTACCAGGATGCGGAGGAGCATTAAACGCCGGAAGAATAACCTTCTGGCTTAAATGAAATTCCGACACCACCTTCGGAAGAAAGGAAGGACGAGCTCTAAGGACAACCCTGTCCTTGTGAAACACAGTGAAGGGTGGCTTAACTGAAAGTGCCTGTAACTCACTCACTCTGCGAGCGGAAGTGACCGCAACTAAAAATACAGTCTTAAGAGTCAACAGTCTCAAAGGGTAGGAATGCAAAGGCTCAAACGGAGCACCCATTAGAAACTTGAGAACAAGGTCCAAATCCCAACCGGGCACCTGGAAAGGTGATGGAGGGAACACATTAGTGAGCCCTTTTAGAAACTGAGAAATTAAAGGAATTTTAAAATAAGAACACTCTTCAGATGAGCGCTTAAATATGGACACATGCCGCCAGGTAACCTTTAACGGTACCCACTTGCAGGCCCTTGTGGGCCAAAGAAAGCAAAAAAGACAGAACCACAGGAATGTCACATGAGGAAGGATCCGCATTCTTAACCCTGCACCAGTCGCAGAACTTTCTCCAACGGCAACGGTACAGGGACTTTGTTGCCGGCTGTCTGGCCGAAAGCAACACCTCCATTACGTCTTCAGGGAGGTCCCAATCCTTATACCTCAACCTTTCAGAAGCCAAGCGTGAAGGTTGAGGGATCTGACCTCTGGATGGAGAACCTGACCCCCCCTCCCGTGAGAGCAGATCGCCTCAGTAGGGAAGACAACCTGGAGGGCAGATGGACAAGTCAAAAAGGTCCGGGTACCACGTCCTCCTGGCCCATGCCAGAGCAACGAGGATCATCCGGGAACCGAACCTCCGTAACCTCCGCAGCACTTGCGGAATGATGGGGACTGGAGGAAACACGTATAGCAGGTGGAATGCACCACTCCACCACAAATGTGTCTCCTAAGGCTCCTCTTGGAGGAAATTCCTGTAAGCAGAACCTTTCGCACTTTCAATTGACACTGGAGGCGAAGAGATCCACTTGAGGGGTCCCCCAAAGGGAGAAGATCTCCAGGAGAATCTCCTGAGCCAACTCCCACTCGTGAGAGATCAAGCTCTGCCTGCTCAGAGCGTCCGCCGTCTCGTTTTCTTCGCCGGCCAGATGAACTGCCGAGATCGAAATTTCCTGCTGGATTGCCCAGAACCAGAGCTGCATCGCCTCCCTGCACAGAGGAAGTGACCCTGCCCCCCCCTTTTTGTTGAGGTAGCGCATGGCCACTGTGTTGTCCGTCAGAATCAGGACATTCTTCGCTCGCGCAGTCGGCAGAAAATCCTTCAGGGCAAGCCTGATGGCCCTCAGCTCCAACATATTGATATGGAGTCTGGACTCCGACAGAGACCAACGACCGCTGACTGTCAACTCGTTGGCATGAGCTCCCCGTACCGTGAGGGATGCGTTTGTCACGATTGTCACCACCGGCCAGGGTAGCCAAAATGGAGCCCCCTACCTCAGATTGCCTTCAACAGCCCACCACAGAAGGTCCTGGGCGACCGAGGGCAGCACCTGAACGGGGTCCGACATCCTGCCGGAGGACTGAGACCACTGGAGCTTGAGTGCCCATTGCAAAGATCTCATCCGCAACCTGGCCTCTGGCACCAGAAGAATGCAGGATGCCATGAGGCCGAGCAATCTCAAGAACTCAGCGCAGGGAGACTCTGGGCATGTTGGAAATTTTGCACCATCTGCTGAATGTGATGAGCCCTCACCTGGGGAGGAAAACACTGCTCCAGGGACATGTCGAGCACTGCTCCGATGTACTGGAGCCTCTGAGTTGGCATCAAGTGGGACTTCCTTAAGTTGAGGGAGAATTCCAGCTTGTGGAGGGTGTGGCAGGTGACGGACAGATGATCCAGGGCTTGCTCGGGAGAGCGCGCCCTGATCAACCAATCGTCCAGGTAGGGGTAGACGTGAATCCCCCCTTTCCTGAGATGCGCTGCCACCAGGGGCGTTGCTAGGGGGGCTAAGGGGGCTATAGCCCCTGATCTTTTGGTTGTAGCCCCGGATAGAATCTCAGGAGCCACAGCCAAAAGACTAGCTAGCCCCTAGTCCCAACAATTCCGACATCAACATAGCCCCAGGTCTTTTCCAGACCTAGCAACTCCCCTGGCTGCCACCACTACCATGAGCTTGGTGAAGACCCTAGGGGCGGAGGTCAATCCGAACGGCAGGACCCGAAACTGAAAGTGAAAGTCACCAACTGCGAACCTCAGGTACTTCTTGTGATTTGGATGGATCGGCACATGAAAATAAGCGTCCTTGAGGTCGAGAGACACCAACCAGTCCTGAAGTTGAAGGGCCTGGAGGACTTGAGAAAGAGTAACCATCTTGAACTTGTCCTTCCTGAGGAGTTTGTTCAAACCGCGCAAGTCCATGATGGGTCTCAATCCCCCGTCTTTCTTTGAAATCAAAAAATAAGGGGAATACCATCCCTTGTTCCTCTCCGCTACAGGCACCAGTTCTATGGCGCCTTTCTTCAGCAGGGATTGAATTTCCTGCGCAAGGAGCGGATCCAGACTCTTCAAAGAGAGGTTGCCTGGTGGATTGTCGTGAGGCCTCTGCCGGAAAGGAGGACAGTAGCCATGGGCTATGATCTCCAGAACCCACACATCTGAAGTAATGGCACGCCATTCGACAAGATGATGCGCCAGCCTTCCCCCAACCGGCGAACCATGGGACATGGCCTCATGACTGAGCTGAAGTGGCTGCGGCGTTGCCTGAGGCAAAGAGGCAATAGCCCGAGCGGCCTTGGCACCTCGGGTACCTTGTTTTCCACCTCTGGCATTCCTACGGTGGCCCCTATGACTGGCAGCTCCTTTCGCTTTACCAAATGATGAGTAATAACGAAAGGAACCTCCCCTCCATTGCTGTCCCCTAGGACGAAAAGGCGGAGGTTGGCGAACTTCAGCACCCAACGACTTTGCTGCAGCTTTTAAGGTCTGCAACCTCTCAAGTCTCTCGTCAGCCTTGCTGCCAAAAAGATGGACACCATCAAAGGGCATGTTGAGGAGCCGGGCTTGCACATCAGGAGCAAACCCGACTTCCGCAACCACGCAAACCTGCGTATTACGGTGTTCACCGCCATGGACCAGCTGACGCAATCTGCCATGTCCAAACCCGACTGAACGGCCTCACACATGGCATGCTGGACCATAGCAAGAGAACCATCCCGTTCGTCCCCTTCGGGAATATGTTCAGCCGCTAAGGAAACAGTTCCACAGAGTGTGTGTGAAATGTGACAAGGCACATATGGAGTTGGAAGCCTGAAGAGCCATACCCCCTGATGAAAACACTTTCTTCACCCAACCATCAAATCGCTTGTCGTCCCTATCAGGAGGGATGGTAGGATACGACGCCTGCTTTTCTGGGGCCGTAGCTGCCTGCATCACCAAACTCTCCGGAGTGGGGTGCTTGGTCAAGTAGCAGGGATCACTACTGGCTGGGCGGTATTTTCGCGGCAAAGACTTGCGCACTGCCGGGAGACTCTCCGGAGCAGTCCAAGCCGCTGCCGCCCTCCTCTGTAGAGCCATATGGAACGGCAGTACCGGGTCAGTTGGTGGACCTTGGTCGAGGATATCTGTGAGGTCATCCTGAAGAAAATCCCCTGGGGGAGCAGACCACCAGAATGGGGAACAAAGCCATGCTTGGCCTTGGCCAGAGCCTTTCTAGGGGGTTCCACCGTGCCCCGGGGTACCCCCATCAAAACAGCCTCGAAAGGTGTTGAGGGCATCGAGTGAATCGGCGTTGATGCCGAACGCAGCGCCGACAGCATCGACGGTGTCAACACAGCCCTAGAGGGCGGAGCCCCGAGCGTGTCCTTCGACAGCCTGGGCGCCGATGGCATCGACGACTTCCTCAGGCGGAGCCTCGAGAGAGTCCCTCGACGACATCTGCGCCACAGGCGTCGACGTCTTCTTCGAAGACATCACAGGCGCACATAGTCTCGAGCGCGTCGAGGACCGGGATCTGGAACGGGCATGACTAGAACGATTCCCCTTGTCCAAGCGGGACCTTTCCCTCGAATCGTGCCGTCTCTAGTACGGTCACGCCCGACCCCACTCGAAGGCACGGACGGACCAGTGCCCTGCGATTCAAGAATCGCCAGCATTTTCTTACCGAAGGAAGCCCATTCCTCCGGAGTCGCATGCTTGGTGGAATAAGCGACCCGCCGACGGGTGGAGTCCTCGGATGAGGACGGGGAAGGCGACCAATGACAGCGCTTCCGGGACTGCCTCGAAGAGGCAGAGGAGTGGCGGGACCCACTCCGGGACCAAGACCCCCTAGACTTACAACAACGATGCAGAGAGTCGACCCTCGAATCGTCCGTCGAAAGCCCAGTGGACCTCGACTTCCGGGGCTTGGACACCTTACCAACTGACAGTTTATTCTTGTGCTCCTGCAAGACTTTGGATGTAAGCGACTGGCAGTCGACACAATCATCCGTGTTGTGGGCCTCCCCGAGGCACCAGAGGCAGGCGTTGTGCGAGTCCGTCACCGACATCTTGGACCCGCAGTCCCCGCATTTCTTGAAGCCCGGACACGGAGTGGAAGAAGAGGAAGACATCTCAAAAACTTCTTACAAACGAACAGGTTCGAAGAACCGAAAGAACAGAAACTCCAAAGAGTCGAGGCGCGCCGAGATCTCTGAAGCGAACACGTTCGCGGAAGAAATGGAACTGAGGCTACGGGCGTCATGCGTCCTACTTATAACATCCGGTGACATTGGCTGGCGGACGAGGTCCTCGAGGGCAGCGTATCCACGTCATCTACGCAGGACGCAGACACCTAAAGATTTTCTGAACGATGGAGGCCACCAGGGGGCGCACAGGCAACAGCTGCCTGACTGCGGTGTTCCTGCCAAGGCTGGGCCTATTTTGGGGATTGAGACCTCCCAAGCGAAAACATCGAGAGGCACGAGCGGCTGAACCCCCGTGATGCCCCCGCTCGAAGGAACGGGCTCCTAACTCCAAGCAGAACCGGAGTTCAGGGAGCGAAGGAGCGCGACTCCACGGACGCCGTGCTCGGCGGCCCCAGAAGCGGTGGAGGCCTCCGCATCGAGAAGGCGGTGGAGACGGTCTGTGCCCCCCCAGCCCCAGGGGGTGGAAGGCGAGTGCCAGGGGAGAGACACTCCCCGGAGGGGGACCAACGGCGCCCCCCCGCCCGACCACAAACAGAAGGATCGGCCGTCCCTCCGGCCCGGCCCCGGGTCCTGCAGTGTGACTGCATGGGGTAAAGGAAAGCAATGTCGGGGGCTGGACCCCGCCGGAAGAGGCCCAAGAGAGGAGCCCCGCGGCACCGCAGCGCCTCGGGTGAGTGGCGGATCGGCCCCCCTCCCACGAGGGCCGAAACTACTGACGCCGCCAACTCACTCGGGGCTCCCCAGCACATAGGACCTGCCCCAGAGGCTCGCAAGGGGTGAGCGGCTCTGACCAGGATCCCTCGACCAGGACCCCACCCGGACCCGCGACAGTGCTCCGTGGACAAGGCAGGGTGTGGACCCGCCTCACAGCAGAGGACCCCGGGGGGGCAACCCTGGGTGGCTACAGCAACTCAACAGACCAGGTGAGAGGCCCCCGCCAGTAACCGGCGGGGCGTGTGCCCGCCTGGGGAGACTATCCCATCCCCCTTGGGAGTAGAAGCTTGATCCTGCAGACCCCACCCGAGCAATGCACATCAGCACGTCCCCGGGATGGCGTAACACTCCCACAAGGGCTAACCAAATCTAAACAGACCGCGCAGCTGGGGATCAGTGCGCCCTCATAGACTGAAGGAGGACCCCACGGGCTTTTTGCGAATTGGGGGGCGCTTTTGGCATCCTCGACCTCAGCGGGCCCACGGCCCATCTTGAACCCGCAGGTGGCCAGCAACCCAGGTGAGAGGCCCCCGTCCTCGGCTGGCGGGGCGAGTGCCCGCCTGGTGGGCTGCTTAGCCCCTTGCAGGGGATAACCCGCCGCCCAGAAACACCACTGGTGCGACGTCCGACGGCCCGACCCCGGGGTGAAAGGGGTCCCCCCCAGACTGCAGCGGACCCTGTAGTGGGAAGCCAGCAACACCCCATGAGCTGGAAGAAGACCCTACAAACGTTTCGCTTTCGAGAGACAGAGGTTGCTCCCGAGGTCCCACCTCTCTCCTGAACCATGGCCCACTCAGAACCCGCTAGCCAACCTGCAATGACAATGGAAAGAGGCTTCGCCTCCATCCTCCAGGAGATTAGAGAAATGAGATCAGATATCGCCCAGAAGTTCGAGAAGTTAGACCAAAGAGTAGACAAAATCGAGGACAGAGTCCTACAAGTGGAAAACTATCAATCGTCCTCTACATCTCAGGAGGTTCAATTCGGTATGCGGTTCACCGCTCCGGAAAAGAGGTACGAGTGGAGAGCCAGGCTAATGGACGACTATGAAAATAGGGAGAGACGGAACAATCTAAGGTTCTTTGGGATTCCGGAAACGGAGGGCGAAACGGAGAGAGAGCTGACCAGAGTGGTGAGAGACATCATCACCCTCCTGTTCGCCGAAGAAATGACGACGGAACTCATGTTTGACCGGGTGCACAGAGCCGGGGGAAGGTCGGGGAGCCCCAGATCGGTCCTGGCACGCTTCCACTACTACACCGACAAAGCCAAAGTTCAGGATGCTTCAAGGAAGGCAGGGACGATAACTTATAACTGCGCCCAAATCTCTATTTTTCAAGATCTCTCAGCTTACACTTTAGCTAAACGAAGGATGTGCCGCCCCCTGACACAACTTCTGAAAGAGAAAGGCGTTCGTTATAGATGGGGATATCCTTTCTCCCTGTCTTTTGAATATTCAGGCCAACGCACAACGCTGGTAACGGAAGAGGACATTAAGGGCGCTATTCAAGACTACGTGGGTGATCCCACCCCCAGGAGGGGCCCAGTTGGCCCGGATGCGCTAAGCAGGGGTACCCCCAGTCAGTCCAACCCCAGAAGGAGGAAAACCGGCGCTAGGAAGTTCAAGAAATTGAATACACCACCGGCTCCAATGGAGGAAGACCGAGCCGAATCGGAGGGGTGACAACGGTAACCCCACGAGAATCATCGGGTCTAAACAACAGGAGGACTCTGGGGACGCTTCGATGGTCGCAACTTTTCTATCCACAAGTATGAGAGGGTCCGGGGGGGTCACAACCACGGGTGCAGTGTGAAACTCCATCCTGGGCTCAGGGAACGGTCGCCCACGGGGCGGTGGGAGTAGCCCGGACCATACATGGTTCGGGTCCAGACAATCGGGAGGGGGGTAAACAGCTCCGGTTCCTCCTCAAGCAATACCCGAGCCGGGGTGTGCGGATGGGGGGACGAGTTGGGGGGGGGAGGGCTCACATTAGTGTGCTTTGTTTTCTGTGCCTGGCCAATGGGAACCGGCTGGTGGTCCAGCCGAATATCCAGGAATGGAGGGACTACATGGCTGGACGCCTGGGAGGGGGGTGGGGGTTCGTACACAAGTTGGGGTTTTTGGGGTAGGGAATGAGTTGGGGAGCAAGTTGGGGAAATGTTCTAAAAGAGTTCAAGCAGGGAAACCTAGAAAGCAAGGAGGGAGCGACCATGCGACACTGGTGACCAAGAGGGAAGGAGACAATGATTATGGCTGACAACCGACCAGCCCTGGGGGTCGGGACCCTGAATGTGCGGGGCCTCAACACCCCCATGAAAAGATCCCTAATCAGCAGAGAGTTTAGGAGGGCTAAGCTGGACCTACTCTTCATGCAGGAGACGCACTGGGCGAGGGGGAGGGAGCCCAAGATACGGGGGGGCGGTATAGAGGAGATATTCCATGCATCCCATAAAGGAAAGAAAAGAGGGGTCGCGATTCTGCTGGCCAAAGGCTTGGGATTTGAGAAAGACTCCATCATCAGAGACCCTGAAGGCCGCTACCTCTTGGTAAGAGGCTCTCTGCAGGGCGCACCCATAACCTTGGCTGCGATATATGCTCCAAACGAGGGCCAGGCCCAATTCTGGGAGGGAGTGGGGGAAAGGCTGAAAACTTTTGTCCAGGGCCCATTGATGGTGGGAGGTGGCTTTAACATGGTCCTGGATCCAGCCAGAGACAGACAGCGGGTGGGCGCATTAAACCCTAGGCCCGCAGAAGAGACCGTGTCACGCTGATTTCAGAGGGTGAATGAGGGCCTGGGCTTGGTGGACACAATGCCCACCCCCGGACGGGGACCCACTCTTTCTCGTACTATTCCTCCACTCACAAGGCCTTCTCCAGGATAGACCACATTCTCGTGGATGAGACACTACGTCCATACACAGCGGGTTACAGTATAGACCCCGTACCCTGGTCGGACCACGATCTGGTCAGAATCACCTTGGCAGGGGACTGGAGCAGAGAACAGAGGGGACGTTGGAGATGTAACAACACCATATTGAGAGACGAGGTACACGCCCAGGCTGTCCTGGAGGCCATCTCAGAGTTCTTTGAGCTCAACGATAATGGGGAGGTGGGCACGCACACCTTCTGGGACGCCTTTAAGGCTACCCTGAGAGGGGTACTCATCAAAATGGGTTCTCGACAGAAGAGGGAGAGGGAGACCCAGGAGAGAATTCTGAGGGAAAAGATAGCACGCCTCCAACCGGGGGGGTCCCCAGTACAGGCACTGGACCAGGACCACGTGGCCACTCTGGAAAATTATAGGCTCCAATTAAAAGACCTGCTCCTCCACAAAACGGAGAGGAGCCTCCAAATGGTCAAACAAAGATACTACGAGAAGGGGGACAGGGCTGATAGGATACTGGCCTGGAAATTGAGGGAGGTCCAGAGAGGTAGGATGGTGAAAGAGGTGAGGGACAGTGGGGGAACACTAGGTTTTGACACCCCCCACATAAGTGCAGCTTTTCGCCAGTATTACGAGTCGTTATACGCCATTGAATATGATGGGGGTGATGCCCAGATCGAGGAGTTTCTCGACTCCATACAGATACCGTCCCTTCCCCGAGAGTTGGCCGAGGGGCTGAAGGGCCGGGTGACCGAGGAAGAGGTGGAGAAGTCGATTAGCCGGATGAAGGTGGGGACTTCCCCGGGGGAAGATGGCTTTTCGGTTTATTTTTACAAGAGGTTTCGCTCATCCTTGTCTCCCTACCTGGCTAAGGTTTTCAACTCGGTTTTGGAGGGGGATACCCTCCCCGACTCCATGATGGGAGCCATTATAGTGGTTCTACCCAAGGAAGGCAAGGAACCGAGGGATTGCTCATCCTAGCGGCCTATATCTCTGCTAAACATCAATGTCAAAATTCTGGCCAAGGTGGTGGGTAGGCGGATGGAGGGGATAATGCAGAAGCTAGTCCATGGGGATCAGGTGGGTTTCATAAGGGGCAGACAAGGGTCGGATAACATCTGTAAAACAATAGACCTGGTACATTTTGCCCAAAGCTCGAATCTCGATGCATGCGTCCTGTCGCTGGATTCGGAAAAAGCTTTTGATAGAGTTAAGTGGAGATATATGTCCCTCCTCCTCCAGCGAATGGGCTTTGGGACGCACATCATGAGTTGGGTGGCCGCCCTCTATAGAGCCCCTACCGCACGGGTCCAGGTAAACGGCCTACTGTCAGAATCCTTTCCTCTTACCCGGGGAACTAGACAGGGCTGCCCTCTCTCCCCCCTGTTATATGTCCTCACAATGGAGGCTTTGGCCATAGCGATCAGATCCCACCCAGACATTAGGGGTATTAGAAGGGGGGAGGTGGAATTTAAGCTCTCCCTGTTTGCCGATGACATCCTGGCATATCTGGTGGACCCGGCCACTTCGATCCCTCCCCTTCTGTCCCTGGTCAGCTCCTTTGGGCGGTTCTCGGGCCTGAAGATTAACACAACTAAGTCCTTTCTCCTCCCAATGCGTCTGGTGGATCCGGTACTGGACCCCTTGTCCAGATTTCACGGGATAGCAGTTAGCAAGGACAACGTAAAATACCTCTGCGTTCTCCTCACTAGGGACTTATCGGAACTGGGAACTTCCAACTATGGGCCCATTTTGTCCGAAATCAAAACTGACCTGGGGAGATGGGGAAAAATGATTCTCTCCTGGTATGGCCGGATGACGGCAGTCAAAATGAATATACTACCCCGGCTCTTGTATCTCTTCACGGCCATAGACTTGCATACAGGGATCCGAGACTTCATTTGGCAGGGAAGAACCCCGAGGGTCGGCAGGGCCACCCTGACACTTCCAAGGGAGGAAGGGGGTTTCGGTCTCCCAGACTTCCAGTTATACTATCACGCAGCACAACTACGAGTCCTCCTAGAACACATGAAGGAAGGCCTGCGGACATATTGGTCGTATTTGGAAGACATGGACGTCCACCCCCTCAAGGTCCGAGACCTCCTATGGTCCCCTGGTAGGTTGATTCCGAAACAAGTACTGTCCCACCCGACCCTGGGGGTTCTTTGGGAGATCTGGAAGGAGTGCCCTCGAACAGCTCATCTTTCATCTTGGCCGCCCCCTAAGACCTGCTTGTGGGGGCCCCTTCTGAAATTGGGCAGCAGAGGGTTTAGTCAATCCCAGAGCTGGTCCGACGAGGGCTTGGAATGGGCGGGCCAACTATTCAGGGAGGGCGAGTTCCTGAGTTATGAGGACCTCAGGGATGGGCTAGGAGGTGGGACCCTCTCCATATTCGAATACCTGCGTCTTAAGGGTACCCTCAGCAACCCCGCATGGGGCCCAAACCTGCGGAGACATTTGACTCCCTTCGAGAAACTCCTCGACTCGGCAACTTCCAGAAAGGGCGCGGTTTCCTGCATGTACACAGTCCTCAACACCCATAACCTTCAGGTTAGGAGAGGTTTCCGTGGGTTCTGGAATGATCTGGCGGGTGAGGAGATATCTGAGGATTCCTGGGCTAGCACTTTTAGGATATCGTTTCATGGCAATCTGTTCACCTCGGACATGGAACATAATTTTAAAATCCTGCAGGGATGGCACAGAGATCCGACAAAACTCTCGAAAATGTTCACAGGAGTGTCACCAGACTGTCTGAGGGGCTGTGGCCAGGCAGGGACCAGAGGCCACATGTGGTGGCTATGCCCGAAAGTGCAGTCCTACTGGGAATCCGTGAAGGACTGGATAGCGGAGGTAACGGAGGTCTCTCTTCCCCTCAATCCGCTGACCATGCTGCTGGGCCTCCCCCCGGAGGAGGCGGAACTGTACCGGTACCCAAGGATGGTGGAAACTATGTTGAGAGCTGGCAGAGTGGCCCTGGCCCAGAAATGGAAGAGCCCGGAAACGCCTTCCAAAGACGAGTGGATGAAAAAACTCAAGAATATGTTTCTGATGGACAAATTGACTGCCTTGGTGAACAATGACTCTTGTTCGATTCTCACAGACTGGTATGGGGTCCAGCAGACATGGGGATGGGACATCCATTAGTGTTGGGACAGCACCCCCGGGTGGCTGGGGCGCGATCATCTCTGAACAGGTATACACCCAGTGGGGGGTTCCCACGACCCGGGGCGACATCGGCCTCAAGCCAGCTATAACGCGGGTCACTTGTCGCGTCACTTCAAAGACAGAGGGTACGGGATGAAAGTCTGGTTACCTTGCAGTTGTTATGTTTGAATTGAATTTGGTGGGGGAGTAGGGGGGGGACCATGATAGGGGGGGTTTGGGGTTTATGCATTTTTTGTTTCTTTGTGTTTTTGTTTTTAAAAATGCTAATAAAACCAAAGTTTAAAAAAAAAAAGATTTTCTGAACCAGCACAGCTGTGGTGATTACTGTCATAGATATGGACTACGTATGGAATACGTCGGAGGACCCAATCCCCTCGAATGGTTCTTTCCCAGTTTCTTGGTTCGTACAGTTAGAATCTCACTGTGCCCCGCAGACACCCCTAGACCGTTGTTTCAGTCAGGGAACGAGCACCACTCAGCCACAACATAGGGACCGCCTGTTTTCACAGCTCTCTTCTCTCGCGCTCACCGGCACCTTGGAGACACAGCTCCCTCGCCACGCAGTGATACTCTGTTATACTGCCTTTCTCCAGCTTCTCAGAATTCCGTTCCCCTCCAGTTTCTCACAGGCTGTGCTGGACTTTCCTGCCCCTCTGACACACCACAGGCTTCTCACTTCCTTTGCTGTTTGTTGACTCCACCTTTTATGCACCTGTGATCTCTAACAGGTCGCAGGTGTGAAGACCCAGGCTGAATTGCCTGACCACAATGAATCCAATTAACAGGACATGCCTGACCTTCAGCTCTATAGCCTTCAGGCACCCTCTTCTTTATCTCAGTGCTATAGTGGTGTTTCCTACACGATATCTTTATTACTCTTGGGGTTTCTTCTTCTTTTCAGTACTTGGTCTGACTGCAAGGGGAAAAGTAGGATTTGGGCACCCTCTCCCCAATATCGAAGGACCCTCCGCCCAGTTGATCCTCCCTCGCTAGCCCAGCCCTAGGATCGGGATCCAAAAGCTATGGTCCTTCCCTGGCCACCTAAACCCTGGAGAGTAAGTGTGAGAGTGCCTTCAGGTTTCTCAAAGTACCCAGTAAAAAAGGTGATGGCCGGGTTGTGTAGATTAATTCAGGATTTATGCCCCGTGAACAATATTGTTAAAGCAGAGTTCCCATTGGATCCGACCACGCCACAATATTGTGCAATATTCCGTCTAAAGCTACATATTTTACTGTGATTGATTTAAAGAATGCATTCTTTACGATCCCCCTCTATGAAGAATCCTTGAACTTGACTTTGTTTTCCTATCGTGGGACCAAGTGGAAACATACATAGAAGGGGTACAACGTAGACAAGGAGAAATTACAATACTGCCAGAAAGAAGTCCTGTATATAGGTCAGCTAATATCCTATGAAGGAAGAAAGGTGACCCCTGAAAGAGCAGAAGCGATTATGAAAACAGGCAGACCAAAAACAGTGAAGGAGATGCAGCTATTTTTGGGCATTTGCAATTATTGTAGAGCATGGGTCTTTGACTATAGTACATATGTCAGACCACTATTAAAAGAACTCAAGGAAACACAGAAGGACAACAGTGACATATCCTGGACAGGTGAAATGACAGATTACAGTGCAGAATTATTTTTATTCTCCCACTCCAATGGAGTAGTATTGACAGCAGTCCTCGCACAAAAGACTAACATGGGACACACATCATTAGCCTTCTACAGTCAGATCTTTGATCCAGTGATGATAGGTAATTATCCATGTGAACAAGCAATTAAGGCAGCAAGCTGTGCAATTGGGAAATCTTCTAGCTTCACAATGGGTTGCGCAGTAACGTTATATGTTGAGCATACCTTGTTTGAAATTCTTGAAAAGCCTAAAGGCACATTAGCCACACAGAGAGCCTCTGGTTAAGAGGTAATTGTATCAAACACAGTGATCAAAATTGTCAGCTGCAGAGTAGTGAATCCAGCAAAATTCATAGCAGAGCCAGTAGAGGAAGGGGACAACACGCTTTACTGTACACTGAATATCGCGATGAGATACTACACGTTAAAGAAAATGCCCTAGGAGGGGTGACAATCCTCTTCATTGATGGGTCCTCATCAATTGATCAAAGCACAGGTGTAAGGCACACTGGGACTGCAGTGGTACAAGCAAGGTTGAATAGCAACTCTGAGAAAGTGGCAAGTGCGAGGTTGCCATTGCATTTTTTTCGGCACAAGCAGCAGAACTTGTAGCGCTCATTTTGATACTTGAAACGCATGAAGAGGAGGTGATAACGGTGTATGTAATGTCAACAGTACACGCAGAACTCTCACAATGGAAGAGGGGTGGCTTCATTCGCGCAGGCAGCAGGTTAGTGCAACATGCGCCACTATTGGAGAAGCTCATAAATGCACTTCAACTCCCATCGGCCATCACTGTGGTGAAGTGCGCAGCCCACAATAAATGTACAGATTTAATTTCTGGTGGCAAAAAAGCTGCTGATTTAGAAGCCAAAAGGACTGCGTATTTTCCCTGAAATATCTGAATTTTATACTGGATCAAATAAATACACATGAGCACGAAACATGGTAATGAAAGAAGACTTTAATACACTACTCATAGCCCAAATTATTGAACTACAGGGAAGGCCACCACCAGAAGAGCAAGGATTGTGGAAATGAAGGAGGTGCACATTGTCCCCCACAGATGCAATGTGGTGGCAGGACAGCACCGGAAAACCAGTTATGCCCTTGGGATTACTTAAAGTGTTACACCTTTTCGCCGATGGCAGATTAGGCGGCATTGGTCCCTGTGTGGAGCTATGATTTGAGGAAACTCCGATATAGCAAGAGAATCCTATGCCAGCAGTCTAGTTGTTTCACGTTGCCGTCAAGAACACGTGATCAGTCATCTGATCCCTCTTAAAGAACCCGGAACTCCGCTTCAACGCGTCGCTTCTGCTGAATGTGATGCTCCGTAAGTTTGCTACGATTCAGAACCTCAAACCCTATTCTATCGACAGCTAGTCAACTCTCTCTAACACTCCTTTTTGTTATAGAATTGTATCCCGTCTTGGCCTGTTCACTTCCTCTCCTTCGTTCAGTCCAGGGAATCCCCTCCTTTCTTCAAGCAGGGCTCTCCATTTGATATTCCGCTGTAGTCAGAAGCCCCGCCTTTCGGAAGTAAGTCCAATTCCTACATTTGGTCTTTCTTTTCTTTGTTTAGAACCACACTTACCATCCTCCTTGTTTCAGTTGTTACCCTCTTCTTTGGAATACCACTCCTACGACTGCCCGGGAATATCCATTCGAAGGATTTAGCTACAGCCATCTCCAAAGTTAGTTTGGTACTTTCCTCATCTATTTACCCTTCATTCTGCTTTCCGTATACTTACCTGTTAGTCTCGTCCTGTAGGTCTCTTTCCACTCGCCACTTAGAGAAGGGCCATCCTGAGAGACCACCAGTCCTGAAGTCCCTACAAGAAGACTGATTCAAGATCTTCAGGGTTTTCTTCCCCAGAAGGTTTCCCTGGGGTCCGTGTTTCCCCTTACTGATTCTTTTATGTTCGGTACTAGGGGGAACAGGGATTCCGGGGGGATTAATTCTCTTCTGCTGTTGCTGCTCTGAACACATTGGCATCCGATCAGGTTAGTGTTTTCTCTAAATATCCTTTTTGGGAATTGATAACCTCAACGGAGTTACCACTGTTACATAAAGTAGCATTACATCAACTACATCACCCAGCATATATAACACAAGAGTGTCTTGCAGCTTTGATCTCGGAAGGCTGGTTTGTACCCAATCTGGCAGAGCACGTTGCCAACTTCATTGTGAATTGTTTGACTTGTCAGCAGCATACTGCTGAGCACACGTTGCGAAAAGTGAGAGGAGCAATACGCTGTCCTATTGGATCCTTCCAGCATTTGCATGTCGACTATTTGCGTAACGGCTACAGTTGTATGCTAGTAGTCGTATGTCACTTTTCCTGCTGGATCAAAGGCGGTCCATCCGCAAATCCTGATTCCACATGTGCTGCGAAGTTCCTTGTACATGAGGTCTTCCAGAGGTGGGGAGCGTGTGACGTGCTCCGGTCTGACATTGGACCGCATTTTGTAAATGAAGACTTTGAGCACATTACAATTCTGTTGGGTATTAAGCACAAATTCTCTTCCACTTACCACCCACAAGCAAATGGTTTTTGTGAGTGCCTCAATGGCCTCCTAAAGGAACATATTGCCAAACTAAAAGCGACTGTGAAAAAAGGATGGCTCCATTGCCTATACTTAGGCCTATTTGCATTACAAAATCAGCCAGGCTCAGACCACCACCTGACTCCTCACGAGCTGGTGACAGGACGCTGTATGCGTGTACCTCTTGCTCCTCCCACTAGAGCACAAACTGATGCCCATAGTGTTTCAAATGTATTGAGAACTGAAATACATGATTATTTGGCTGCTATGACAGAGAATGTTACTTTTATGTCTTGACAGCTTCGTACATGGCAGGGGAGGTCAAAGAAGACTGAGGAAGACAACAAACAAACTGATATCACAACAGTTTTAAAATAGCTTTCTCTGTATGCAGGTGACATGGTACTTTGCCAGAGCTTCATAAGGCGCTGGCATAAGCCGAGATTTGAAGGACTCTTCATCGTGAAAGAAGTGGCACCAACGGCTGTGAAGGTGCATGGAAGGCAGGCGTGGCTTCACTTCAGTGACAACAAACCCTACAAAGAAGAGACCCCACTGGAACAATACCCTGAATCTGGAGATGAAGAGATGAGACGCAGCCAGACAAGATTGGTCACTAAGACAAACAAGCAATCAGAATTATAAAGAGACAGTGTTCCTTGTTGTTCATATACAGCAACAGAGGAGATGTAGTGGACACTTTTCCTAATCACACCTGCATAAAACAAAGAGTAGCACTCGAGAAGAAAAGTATATACACTAAATGCTTCCTCTCACAGTTATATTTCTTATTGCTTTATCTCATTTAGTGAACACGTATCCTGCTTTAGGAGTGAGAAATAAAACCCTTGTTGTTGTTCTAGTGAACCTTAAAATGTATTTTATTTTTTAAAAGATTTTTCTTGCTGTTTTGATACAATTTTTTCTGTGAACACTGACATTTCTGAAGAAACAAAAGAGACTTTGGGAGGGAAAGGAAAAATGTGACTTTTCAATTTTGTTTCATATTCGCTTTTGGCTCAGAGTCGTAATAATGCACGTGGTTATTTACACAAAGTGGATACGTTGGTAATAATACTTTTAGTAACAAATGTAAATTTTGCATCCTCTATTTAATTATTCCCAATGCATTAAGAGCACTGGCCCTTTTTTTTTTTTTTGTTACTTGACTTTAATCGAAAAGATTTTTACGATTTTTACAAAGACTTTTTTCTTTTCAGACAATTCAACGCCAATTCCATATTTCTTTAGCTGTGTGGACAACAGATGAAGCTCGAACATTGGTCTCGGGTTTGGATCACGTGGACGTTCATCTACTACTAGTCTGATTAAAGGGACATCGATGGCTCAACCCCCTCCAATGCTGTTATTCTTAGTTCAGCCTGTTCGCTCAATGAGTTGGTGATTGTTTCCAAGGCTAGTTCTATTAACTTCACCATTGTAATTGTCCATCTCGTTGTTTCTCCTGAGATTGGCCTATTCCACACAGCCTCTTCGTCTAGAGTGACCGCCGCTTGCAGGCAGGAATGCAGGTATTTATCTCTGTTTTGTCTTGTCTTTGGACATTTTAGCACTAGATGTTTTAGTGTTTCCACTTCCTCTTTGTCTTTACACGCACTGGCCCTTTTGTGTCCAAACCAGTGTACAGAAATATAACCCCCACTACGATGACAAATGAAATGATCACCCAAGAATTCCCTGCAGTTACTACGTGAAAAAAAGACTCAAAAGTAGTATTCTGGATGACTTTGAGCACATGAACGCTTATATGACCAATTCCAAGTTACTAATAATTTGTGGAACCAGCACATGACCCGATTGGGGAAAGACACTTCTGATGAGAGCTGTAATGTATGCTCATTTATCCCCTATGCCATGAGTGTGTCCAGAGTTTTTATAACAACATATATATCAGCACACAGAGCACAGTGTCTAACCCACATAGCACTTTGCACAACTAGCAGACAGTTTCAAGGAAACCGGGCTACCCTATGATGGATATCAAAGGAGACGTTCCTGTATGAAGACAGCTACATAAAAACAAAAGAAAGGATGAAAGACCCCCAGAGGAAAGATAAAGTGCCACAATATATCTTCCATGCCCTGAATCAAAGAGTAGTTAGAGAAACAGACCATAAGCTATTGCAGTGCCTAAATACCGCAATGAAAGAGACCCCAAGGAACTGTGAGAAACTTGAAGGTGTCTCCCTAACTAGTCCCCGGGGTTCTGTCATCCAGTTGGCCTCACTATTAGATCTAGTTCCTGGGGGTGGGCCACGGAGGGAGGATCACCTGGATGGGGGTCCTCGGGGAGTGGGACACCGACCGGTGAGACGCGGTATCCCCCTTCCTTCGACACATTTTCTTTCACCCGATACAAAGGACAAAGGACTAACACCAGAGCTGTTTACCTGACATGTCCCAATACAAGGGTCAGGCAAAGTCAGGCATTTGATCAGAAGCACACACACCTGATGGCCCTTTCCCTTCCCCACAGGGATGGATAAAAGGTGGAGCCAGAGAGCACAGTATAAGCAAGGCGAGCATGGCAGACAGCACAATGAGGCGGCTAATCAGGTGCAGCAGTTCAAGCAAAGGAGAAAGGCGGCAGGAATCGAGAGGGTGCTGAGAGAAGTGACCTTGCCCTTTTTGTCCCAAACCTGTGGAACCTTCATGGAAGAGATACTAAGACCGCAAACAATAGCACAAGTGTCTTGGAGCAGATGTCAATGGTACCCGGGACAAGCCTACGCCGATAATCAGGAGTCAGGGAAGCTCCGAGGACTCGACCAGAGGAGGGAATGTTGAAAGGCAGATGAATACGTCATTCATAGCTATGGCCCCTCCCCCACCACAATATTGCATAAGTGAGAAACGCAATTCACTAAGCAGGCCATATCAGCCTTGTTCCAGGCAGATACGGGAGGAACTGGACCTGATGTAACTAAAGATGGTGAGAATAAGCAAACTCACTGTTAACTGACAAGCACATGCAATAGGCACAAAGAAATTATGCAATCACCATGAAGAAACGCAGCCACTAGGTTAAATATGCATTTGTACACGAAGAATATCACTTGCAACCATAAAGACACAAAGAACATAAAATAAGCAATGTATAAGCTGAAATGCAACACAAATGATATACGTATATAGCTCATTAACATAGAAACGCTGCAGTAATGGGCAGACATCTTTTTAAAAATGAAAGCAGCAACAAGCATTGAAATTAATGAAAGGCCTCGAGGCTTCATGAAACTTGCCTGAATTTACTGAAATACAGACCCATGTGGGGCACTGACAAGTAGCTGTGCAGACCCTTCCAAGGTTACTGAGAAATTAGGGAGCGGTTGAACGGCTCAAAAGAGAACGCGAGATAAAAATTCCCATGGCACAATGCATACTTCTCTAAGATTAATTAAAGAACAACCAGCCTTTGAAGGCCAGTTGCAGAGTAATTATAAGCTAAACCCTTCATAAAGTACGGATTAACTAAGTCTGCAGTGGCCAGAAAAGTAATAACATGCTTACTCATATTAGCTAAACTCTCAGTAAATGCAGGGTGAAATAATTCAGAACATGGTCCCCGACACGTGATCCATAATTCAAGAACAATGTCTATTCATTATCCACAGACACAGACAGGCACCTGCTTCGACTCGCCACACATTCTCAGAAAGGCAGAGCCAAGCAAGGCCAACTACAAAGATGTCATCTGGCTGATGGCCTAGGACTAAGGGACAGTGGGCCTCATTACAGGTCTGGCTGTAACCCTGCCGGTGATACCGGCGGGTTGCCGCCAGACACGAAAAAGATTACTGGCGCCTGGCTTACCGGTAACACCGGGGTATTACAACCCCGGCGGCTGGGAAGTCAGGCGCCGAGAATTCTGTTAATCCCCATTCCCATAGAGTACCATAGGACTCTATGGGAATGGGGAACATGGAAGCACCGGCACCGTTAGAAACGGTGCCAGTGCCTCCGTTACGGTCTGTTCACCATGGCCGCTGTGTCTGGCAGGGTCAGACCTGCCGGGCACAGTGACTCCCGCAAGCAGACCTGTAGTATGCCGGTACAGAAACAATGGTGCCGGTAAGCTTACCGGCACCGTTGTTTCCAGACCGGCATGCTTGTAATGAGGCCCAGTATCTTTTTTAATTGAAAGGAAAACAGTTCCTAGGTCTCTCTTCCCCTACTCCCATTTGGATCATGTGTTGATGACCTGTCAGTTGCCCAAGGGTGGTCAGTAAGATTTCAACCAATTAAAACCACCAATGCCATTACGTATTATTCCAACCAATAGCTTCTTGTAGAGATGACATGTATCCACTATTCTCAATTCAGAAATGGTCTCAGGTGGAGCCATCAGATACGCTATAACTAACGAGAAGACTAACCACTATATATTCGATATGTAGTTAATTCCCTCAACCAATTCCTCCACCCCAGAGGCTTTTGTAACCAAGATTGTAGTATGACGTCAGTAATGACGTATTTTTGATTTTTAAACCATTGTTTTGCATGGAGACCTTTGACACTTTCAGAGCTCCAAGATGTTACTGCTTGTATGCTGACCCTGCTTGATGTGGATTGTTAATAAAGCAGGTTTTTACTTTCACTATGACAATTTCCGTTATTGAGGGCAGGATTTCCAGGCTCCTCCATTCTGCTTAAACTGGGGGTTTCCCCAGACCACGTTTACAATAGATGAAAACACATTGAGGTCTGCACTTGATAGGGTAAATGAGTCCAAGTGTGACAGAGGGAACTTTACAGATTTCTATATAAGAAGGCTATATTTGAAATGTTTTTACAGTTATCTAGGAAAAGGGTATTACACTGGAGGCAAAGCTAGCACAATGGACCAAGGAATTATGTTTTGAACTGAGGGAGAAGACTGATTCCTGGAATGCATTTTGGAAAGTTGCATTTTTCAACTTGGATAGTTCTTTGGGCATTTTTTATTCTTACGCACATATTTTTAAGGTGCTTGCTGGAATTTGCAAGTAGATGTTTCCAGAGGTTTATAGAGGTTTATATCTGCAGTAGAAATACAGGGATGTTTTACTAATTAGCATTATTGCAAGTACAATTTTACTATGTTAAGTTTCAAATAAGTTCACACGTTGCAGATTGTCTTTAGAAGTGAAGAGAGTATGGATGCTAGGGTGGGTGTCAAACTGTAACAATGGTAGCGAGCACTCACCTGCAGATTCGTTTTCCTTGTAATCTTAGTGGTTGTCAGCAAATGCAGCCTTACAGAAATCTGACCACCTGGAAGTAACAGGAGGGTCATGTAATTGAAAGGAAGCAGTCAAGGGAAGAAATCCCTTGGTGTGATGGTCGAAATGCAAAAGCAAAAGTGGTTCCCAGAACTGCAGTACTTAAAATCCAGCAAGTGTTCCTGTTCCGACATAGTAAGTTCATTACGTCCAAAGATTGCTTTTAAGCAGTTCACAAAACCAGGATATGAATCCAATACTGAATTGTTGGTTGTAACAAGAGGGGAGGCCTTGGCTATTGCACTACGGCTAGTGCACTACGTGCAAGATTGGAAATCATGTTACTGACTTTGCTTCTATCAGTCGGGAAGTATTGATGCTTGAAGGTAAACTGCACAATGCATGCATCTAAACGTTCTTTTAACTTTTTGGGGTTCCATCAAATTTACCTCCAGGAAGGGGACCAGGAGGAGCATTCATCTGCAGAAGCCCTTGCGTCACCATTTGTCTTAATGTAGTGTTCTCAGTTTTGAGAGTTTGGACCTCCGTAGCGTGATGAATCCGATGGTCTCATCACTCCTTTCCCGGTGGTGACCACTCCTCATGTGGTCAGAGTATGGCTGCCGCTGCCTGATCATGACCCTGGGGGTGGCTATTTATGAGAGGATCACATGGGCGAGGCAGCCCTCAGATGGAGTCCTGGCATCATTGGATGAGACATGGTATCCTCCTTTTTCTTTTGAAGATAGCCTGCCATGCCTTGATGGCATGTTGTCATGCCTCACCCACCTAGGAATGCGCCTGAAAATACCTTAGCAAACTCCACATATATGTCATCAAGAACTGACTTTACTTTTAATATCACTGAGAACACTTTACTGGATTTTGAATATAAGTTATCAGAAACAGACTACCATTACCACAAGTCCAAGAATACTGGGATGAAAAGGATGAACCAAGTAATGAGGATCACTGGAATCCAACAGCACAAGTTGCGCTCTAGTGGTTGAAGGGACAAACCTGAGACTGGGAAATTTAAACTGACGAAGCAGCTGACAAGCGAATGCTGGCTGAAGAACAATGCTTTTCTCAGTGCTGTCCGAGACACCGTGGGGCTAGAAGGGAGTGGGTGGAGCCAACCGGCTCACTGACACAGTAGCAGGGAGCAGATTGCTGGGGAGAGTATGCAGCGAGGACACCAGAAACAGTTGCAAGGCTTCTGGGCATTCGCCGGTACTTGCAAGCAAACTTAACTTCACGTATTTGCAAGAAAACTTAACTTCACGTAAGCCTGGGAAGACACAGAATAGGCGAGCAGGAGTCACGAGACACAGAGAAGCAGAAAACCAGCAGAAACAGCCAGAGGGAGCAGAGAGCCGTAGGACTGCTGTAGGCTCTCAGCAGAAGAACTAACATATGCCAACAAGAACTGGTGAGTGCACCCGAGGGAAGCGGCGACACCGGGGTGTATAGGCAAAGCTGTCAAAACCAAATAATCATAAATGAAATACATGAGGAAGAACGAGTAAATGAACATCTTATGAAAAGGCCAAACAAAATAAGCATAAGAGATTGTCACGTTTGTGAGTGTATGCAGTACACCTGTGAGAGAAGGCCTAGCAGGATAGTATACTAAGCGGATTCAAGGGAAGATAAAACAAGTATAAGGGACGGTCTAGTTTGTGAGTGTGCACAGAGCACACATGATCAAAACCCTGGTAGAAGCCTATAGCAGGCAGACTAAGAGGTGCAAGAATACAAATTAAAAAAAAAAGCCCTGGCAGGAGAGTATACCAGTTGAATGCAAGTTACAAGTATGTGTACATGAGAAAATCCTGGCATGAAAGTATACCAGGCAGTTGCAAGTGCGGTTATAGGAGAAAGCCCTGGTAGGGAAGTACACCAGGCAAGGACAAGCTGAACATTGTAGATGCAATACATCACTGAACGATGTCCTGAGAAGAATATATCAGGACTAGCAAAGGGCTTTATTAACCCATAGAGAATAGGAGTTAAAACCTGGCAAGGAGGTACACCAGGTCTCCTAACAAGAAACAGAATAACAGACAGGTTGATTTGTGTACCAGTTGTGTTGTTGATCAAGAGAAACTTAAGGAACTGATATTCTTGAATATAAAATAGAGTCAATTGAAATCCAGGGGCAAGGAATCACCCTCTAGAACCAGGAACTGTATCCTTCTCGAACTTTTATGTTGGAGTTACGTATTTCCTTTTTGAACATTTGTACACTACTGAAGGCCAAAGACATTTTCCCTTGTTCACCTTAGAGTTGATTTTTAGATTGTGAGGGCCAGAATACTTTGGAAACAAGACGATTTTGCATTGGACATTCTGACATTGACAGGCCGTTAGTTTTGGTCTTCGGTAGGGAAACACCTCTTACAACATCGAAAGAGAGGTATTTTCCAACCACCTTTTATTTTAATAAAAGTCTTTGATCCAAACTATGAAGACCTTGTGTCCAAATCTCATTCCTGGTTCCTCACAGTAGTTAAACATTGGTCAATGATGAGGTATTCCTTAATTTTATTGGGCGTTGCTAACTGTCAAACTGTAACAATGGGAGGGAGCATTAACCTGCAGATGTGTTTTCTTTGTACACTTAGTGGTTGTTAGCAAATGCTATCGTACAGAAATCTGACCCCAGAGAAGTAACAGGAGTGTCACGTAACTAAAGGAAGCACTCAATGTAAACCCTTGTGTGGCAGAAAACCCTTGGTACGATGGATCGAGATGCAGCAGCAGAAGTGGCTCCCAGAACTGCATGCAGACAATGATGATGGATAATCCAGCCGTGGAAGCAGGGAATGATTATAAGGCAAAGAGAGGCACCAAGAAGAATATGGCATCAAGGAACACGGGAAAGCAGGACACAGGAGGGAATGGAGAAAGAGAGACAGAAGAATGAAGGACAGCAAGGAGCGTTGGTGCTCACCGAAACCATAGCGATGTGCATTTCTTAACTGGACGCCTCTATATAACCTACGAGGAGACAACATTTGGTGTATGACTGCCGTAGAGGGAACAGGCACAATCTTGCAAAAGGCTACAGCGTAGCAAACAGTGCAGTCTGAGGGGAATTACAGGTGCCACCTTGAAAGTAGCAACGTGGCATCTACGCTAACATTGCCACAAGGAACATGGGTGATTCCTTTTCCTGACAGTGGTGGCATTCATGTAGACTCTTACTAATAATGGGACGTGCTTATAGTTTTGGTTGACTGTTTCTGATGAGTATATGTTTCCTTGATGGGAGTATACCTTTGCATATATACATTTTGTGACAAATCCTTAGATGTTGTTACTTCTCCCTGAGGGGGAGCCCCTTCCCATGAGGCTAGGAAGGTGAGGCAGCTATCTGTTAGTCCCCCTGGGGGTGGTAATCAAAGGGAGGATATAATGGGGAGAGACTCCCCCTTTAGGCACAAGGATGGCCATCTGGGGGAAATGCGGTATGACAAACCTCAACCAACACCCGGCACATCTACCCACTCTGTAAACCCTAATCACACATCTAACCGACACATATACCTGTGTAGGGCCATAGGCTTGACTTTTACTGAGACGAGGGAGAGCATGGAATATCCAAGGGAGATTGATGATAGAAGTACTGGGATGAGGCGGAGGTGTAGAGGAATTAAGATCGAAGGACCAAAAACATTGAAGAAGGACTTCAATCCTAATGCCAAACATTGCAAACAAACCGATATAGGAATAGACAAAGGACTTCAAAAATGGATACAACCTACCAGCACGAGACGCAATCCAGCCGGGGAAGTTCAACGAGAAGTTGGCAAGGAAGCCATGGGCAGCCTGCTCCCCATGTCCAGAGGTTGGAGAGGGAAATCCTTGACCCAGTGGCATGGAACAAGTCTGACGCAGAGCTGGAAGCTGAAGGGCTGTGGCGTGACCCGAAAGGGGTGGATTGAATGGTCGCAGAACAATGCTGTGACAATGCTGTGACTGCCATCAACAACCTACAGCAGAGCCACAGAGGTGCGCAAAGAGCTGAAGGAAACAGCCCAAGCCAAGACCTGCAGTCCCATCAGGAACAGTCAAAGAGTTCCCAGAAGAAAGGTAACGGGAGAGAAAGCCTGGGTGGGGACCGGGTTTGACAGAAGTAGTTAACAATAAGAGAGAGAGCCTCAGGAGTCATCTTCCTCAGCACAGTGGTTGGTCGCAGACCACTGATGAAGTTAACAATAAGAGAGAGTGACTCAGGAGACATCTTCCTCGGCACAGTGGTTGGTTGCAAACTACTGCTGAAACTAACAGTAAGAAAGAGTACATTGAAAGTAAGTCAATTTTCTCGTGGCAGGAGAGTGAACCAGGTCTGCCAAAACCAAGCACAGAGAAGTATGGGTCTGGAACCGACCCTCACCCACTAGAAAAGAAGATTACAAACCATCTTCCATGTTGCAGTACTTGACAGGAGAGTGCACCAAGTACTCCTGCGGGAAGAGGAGAAACTGGGGTCTGGGACGCTGACCACAATTGAATCTTTGCTTTGTCTCAAAGGCCAGGGGAAAGGAGTCATTCCCCCTGGTGTTGTGAACTGGTTTGGGGTTGAAAGACCAAGTTACAAATGTTCGAGGGAGAAAATAACCTAAAGTCTTTTCTCCCCTGAACATTTCCGACTTTGCCAAACCCCTGCCCACACCCCCACCCATACCAACAACACGCCCCCACCCACACCCCCCTAGTTACTTTGCCTCGGACTCGCTGGTCCCTGCGACGCCTGTTCCCTTTCACTTCCATGATTGGGAACAGCTCAGCAGGGTCCTTTCCTTTTTTTTTGGGAGAGCTGCGGGGGACACCCCTGCAACTCCCGCTCACAGTATAGTGAGCGGGGTTGTGGGGGACACCCCTGCAGCCTTCTTTTTTGGTTTTTGGGATGACTGCGGGGGACACTCCCGCAACCCCTGCTCACAATATAGTGAGCAAGTGCAGCCCCCAGCACTGAATGCGTGGTTTGGTCAAACTTTTCGGCCGTGCGGACTTTTCAGCCAAATCACACATTCAAACAATTTTTATCGGCCTTTTTGGGTGAACCCTGAAATAAAGCCTGAAATATGCCAGGGAAAGGGAGTCATTCCCCCTGGTGTTGCGAACTGTGTGAGCAAAGTCTGAGAAGGCCCCAAGAAGGGAGTCATTCTCCTGGCAATTGAACCCACAAGAAGGATCAATTCAATAGTCCAAGGGAAGGGGGTCATTCCCCCAGAGATACAAAATATGGAACTTTCTGACACAGTGTCAGAGGATCTGCAACCCTTTTGTTTGTTTGTGAAGTACTAAAACCAGGGGAAAGGAGTCATTCCCCGTGGTGGAGAACTTACCACCAGAACTGTGCGACCCATTTCAGGAGGAGGGAGTCATTCTCCTGGACCAAAAACGTTGGTACAACTGTTTAGTTATAAATGCAGGGGGCATAGATAGGGACATTCTGGCACAGGACGGTGGACTTGTTAAGTTTCTCAGACATCTTGACCGACCCATTAGCACTTTAGTTGAGGCAGAGAAATCCCTCATAAATATAGGGAGGGATAGGTTTACTTTTATTTTCATCTCAAGTAAAAATCTATAGCAATCACTATGCCACCTGTGTGTCAGTCTCCTCCTTCTGCATCCTTACATAGTATATACCAACTGAATGTGTCAGAGCATTTTGAGTTCTAGAGACATTTAAGTCTGTTAATGTTCGTGAGAGATAATCCAGCTAATGTTTTTCTCCTTTGTCTTGTTTTTGTTTTAAAATTGCTCTGACTGCCCAATCAAGAGGCTTTAGACTCAACAACAAACGGACATGAAGTATCTGGAAAGATATGGACCTTGAAGTATCTGGATATATAACCTTTGAAATACTGAGAGGCATTGGACAAACCAATTGGCATAACTTGGTACTCAAAGTGTCCATGGACTATTGGTGGTCTAATTAAAACCATGCAGGGACATTCTTAGATCTACCACAAGAGGGAAGGTTCACCTGAGCGCCAATGTTAGGGCCAAAACAATACTGCTGACCGGCAGTAAATGTGCCATGTGCCCAAGAGCAGAGGGATTGTTTGCCGCAGTGTAGAGATGCTTACCAACTCTCTCTGAATCTGTGTGTTAGGTATAAGTACTACATATTTTTTGCAAAACCTGATAGCCCCAAGCGGGTATTATAAACTGCCTCTGGGATGCAGGTAAAGCACTGGCTAGTGGGGTATGGTTGAAAACCATGTCAATGGTGTGAGAAACCTGAAGGTGTCTCCCTGTCCAAAACTCAAGGAAAACAGGTGGACAGGACACGGCCATCGCTATTGGATCCAGTTCCTGGGGGTGGACCAGTGAGGGAGGAATACCTGGATGGGGGGTCCTTGAGGAGGGGGACACCGATGGGTGAGACACTTTATCCCCCTACCTTTGACACCTTTTCCCCCTCCTCTGACGTAGAACATTCAAAACCACTACCCACCCCCTTTTCCGACAAGAACACTTTTGCACAACACAAAGAACAATGGACTAACACCAGAGCTGCTTACCTGACATGTCCCAATACAAGGGTCAGGAAATGTCAGGCAATCGATCAGAACCACAGGCACCCCACAGCTCTTTCCCTTCCCCACAGGGATAAAAGGTGGAGCAAGAGAGCACAGTACGAGCAAGGCGAGCATGGCAAACAGTATGACGAGATGACTAATCGGGTGCGGCAGTTCAAGTGAAGGAGAAGGGTGGCAGGAATCAAGAGGGTGGCGAGGAGTGAAGTGACCTTTCCCTTTTCGCCCCAGACCCGTGGAATCTTCATCGAAGAGAGCCTAAGATGGCAAACAATAGCACACGTCTTGCAGCAAATATCAATGGTACACAGGGCAAGCCTACGCCGTTAAGCAGGAGCGATGGAAGCTCCCGCGACCGTATTACCGGCCTTGGCTGCAATGAAGAAGAAAAGCCAGGCGGTTCATCACAGCCGGTTAGTCGAAAGGGAAAACCATGTTCAACGAACTTTGAAAGAACTGTAAAGTGTTAAGGGTAGACCAGCTGCAGAGGGAAACCAGCACCACATGGGTGCTAACTCGAGAGACTTTGGTCGAGCCCCATATGAGAGAAACTCCAGATACCAGAAGGCCAGAGGAGAGCCAGCGGAATAGGTCAAAGTGGTCATACTAAGGGTCAAGCAAAATCTGTGTACAATCGAAAGACTTTGATCTACAAGCAGTGTGAACGAAAGGGAGGTGAATACCGCAAGCAATTGTGAATGTGAAGTCAGCAGAAGTGAACCCAACCAAGGGATGCCGACGAGAGGGGCAAAGTCTAAAGTACCAGGAAACAGAGTGTTGACAGACATATGCCCGACAGAGGGATGTCCACTATGAACTGTTTGAAAAGGCATTAAGAAAACACGGGAAGTGAATCCCGCTAAAGAGAAGAAAAGGGTCCAAGACCGAATAAGAGAGATCCAGCTGAGATGTAAGAGAGGTGAAGCCCTCACCCAAGAGGCAGTCAAGAGGGGTCCGAGCCCAGCAGAGGGAGACCCAGGGGTGAAACCATCATCCGAGTGCCGCCAGTCAAGAGGGGTCCGAGCCCGGCAGAGGGAGATCCAGGGGTGAAGCTATCATCCAAACGTCAAGTAAGAAAAGAACTGACAGATAAATTGAGAAACACGATACGTGAAGGGTCAGCGCCCAGAAGAGGTGGATCCAGGGGTAAAACTATCACCCGAAGTGAAACTGTGGAAAACAATTGAGAGGGGTCAGTGCCCAGAAAAGGGGGGCCCATGGGACAACCCATCACCCAACGAACATTGGAAACAAAGTTTAATTTGTTAAAGGAACTTTTGTTTTTGTTAGTTGAACACGTCAGGTCCTCAAAGGCAAAAGGCTTTCAAGTGAAAAGAGATTTGGCCATCGACGGTCCTGATAGCTAAAAGCTCAAGAGTGTGTCCTGAGAGCTGCCATTAGAACTGTTGTCTTGTGCTAGAGAAGCCTGAAACTGTACTGTGCTCCAAACTCCCATCTTACTCCGTGCACAAAAAGTGGGCAAGGGAGGCCCAGGCTACTGTATCTTGACATATTATTTAAGAACACTTCTTTCTTTTCTTGAGAACTATCTCACACCCCTTTTTGTATTAGTTGTGGGGTTTGGCAATATGCTTCTTAGTATAGGCCTTTTATTTTGACACAACGCCACTAGGACGCCCTTATTTTTCATTTGATGGTCGACGCTTGCTCCCATCTCAGATATAGGTTTAGATTAGGCGTTTTCCAACCTGCATGCAGTATTCACTTTTCAATAAACACCCTTGAACTGTGATCACTTGTGTCTGTCTTTCTTGTTGTCACCATGAGTTTCTCACAATGGCCACTTTCAAAGCAGGGACTATTTAGTGTAAGTAGACCGAAATACAAAACAGACTACCAAGTGGTTTTCACTTCATGCCTTGCATACCTTCACTCTTCCCCAGCATGCATCATATCATTAGCAAGTACTTTTTAACAGTCCTAAAAATAGAAATAATGCCACAATAACAAAATATACAACTCTCTGCATTTGGTGGAAAACTGACTATAAGGAAAAAGAAGAGATGCTTTAAATAGGTAATCAACCAGTTTACAATTTACTCACCTACGCTTATGTTTCCATAAAGATCTAAGGCAATTATACCTAATAAAAACAAAAAACAAAAACAATTAACTTCATCACTGTGTATTGAAATTTAAAGTTCTAACGTGCTGATACACTAACTAGATTAAGATCAGCAGCAGCAATCAGTAACATTCAGTAGTAAACAATGAGCAATAAATGCTCAAATACGGATGTCTGGAATGTAAGCCATTTTTTTTAGAATAACTTTATAACGACAGATTCCTTAAACAACTCATCTAGTACTTGCTTAATCATAGAATAAATAACTACCCAAATCACAACACATGATTAGTGACAATATAAATTACTCTATTCCACACAAGCAAAAAACAGCCCCGAACAAACAGGCCTTATGAGTGTGCACATTTTCTTCTCTGTTATGATAATGACAACACGCTGTAGTGGTCTGCAGTGAAGTAGTTGCCCAGGTCAATAATGAGGTGAGAAATATGGTTGTATCCTAAGCAGCAAACTCTTAGAAGCAGTATGGGACAGATACTTAAAATAATTTTAAAAATCAAAAGTCAGAATCACCCCTCAGACAAACAAAAAGCAAAACAAAATGCTGCTGTTCGGTCTGGGTTTAGATCCAAATGGATCCCTTGCTAAGAGGCTAATTTTGAAAAGCAGGAAAACATGAAATTCAAATCCCCAAAGAAAAATAAAAAAATACACAAAACTAATAAAATAGTACAACAGATGATCAACTTAAACCCAGGACTGCATACGGTCAGGTATTTATACATACCCAAAGAGGTATTGCATTTGTACAAACTCACTGTAACTATGTAGGAAAGCAAAGCACTACTGCAAGTCTATGTTGAGCACCAAGATATCAACTATTGTTTCGGTGTAATCTAGCCAAATACAGTGTCAGCAAACCAGGCTTGTGTGGCCACCAGGGTAGCACCCGCAGAGCGAAGTACCTGCCCCAAAGGCTAATGGCCAGTATAAAAAGGCACCTCCTGTAGGTGAGAACATGGAAAGAGGTGGAAAGTTCTGTCTCAACCCCCAGCTGCAAGGAAAGAAAAGGAATGGGTTAATAGTTGGGACACCAGACCCCACAGAAGGTATCAGACACACAGAAATTGTGAGATTACCTAGTTGTATTGCAAGGAATGTCAGGAACATAGGGTGGGCAAAAAACGTCTGGAGGTGCATCAGCAGTGGTGGAAATGATGGTCAGAAGGTATCCATAAGGTCTCTGTGCAGACAGGAAAAGGCAGACAGCATGTGGTTGGCGGTCGCAGGCTCAACACCCGTTGCAGTGTTCCAAAATCAAGTTAACATGGAAGCCAAATTCCAACAAACCCAGATACAATGTGGATCGATTGGAACAACAGGATAATATGGGTAAATGGGAAAGGGCAAGCCCAAGATAGAGCAACTCGAGGCAAGGTCACCAACCAAGCAAACAAGGAGAGGATAAGGGGGTTAAGGAAAGTGGGTGTTGTGGTTTATTACGCGGCCACACTCAACTCAGGGAGTTCCTTTCCCCCCAATGAATGTGGCGCACAACAAATCACTATGATTTTGATTCAGGTTCTATTTGGTAAGGCCTCCAACCGTCTCGCACCCAAACCCAAAAATAACTCAGTGCTACAATGGACTAGGAACCAGGCCGGTGTGTAGTATGTATATAGATGTATTAATTGACAAACAGACTAACATCAGCCACCAATGCCGTGGCAACACAAGAACAAAACTGACTTCTGTAATGGAACCAACACAGAGATAATTCCCCATAGCTTTCTTTTCAAATCACCCACCAATACAGAAAAAGAACAATTCAAGATACAGTGATTGCTGATTTGGTTATAATACTTTTCTCCCAGCAACCCCCACCCTCCAAACATCAATTAGGCTTGGCCCCTCTGAATTGAAGGCCAGTGGCAGAGAGTGGGAACACAATGGGAAAGTTGTTTTGGGATTCTGTTAAAATGCACTCTTTGTGAAAAGGGATTCAAGGGGAAAATCATTTTTTTCTTACTTTTTACCACAAATGCAATATGAGGGAAAGAAAAGAAATGGGAACATTTATTTTGCCACACCGAAATAAAAAGAACAGGCAGGGCTTTGTGGCTTGGGCCAGAGCACAATGGGAACAAAGGGGCAATTTGGAAACAGGGTTTTGGGATTAATTCTTTTGGCAAATCTTTATGTCTATACTGGCTCAAAACACACTGGGAAGAGCTTGTTAGTTTCGAATGCCAACAAAACACATCCCATGATTTCTATAGGGGAATTAATTGTTTACTTTAATTAAATAAGGATCTACACAGACAAACAGGATATTTTGCTAAGGGGAAATAACTAAAACAATGCTTGAAAATGCAGGGCCTACACATTCTGTGGCTTTGGGGATAGTTTTACTTACAGGAGAGACCTTGTAATGGACATAAGGGAACAGCAGGGCACCACTGGGACAGCAAGGGTATCAGTCCAGTATAGTCCTCTTTGGCTTCTCCAAGGGGTCCCAGTCAGCTTCTATGTTTCCTGGTCCCGGTCTCCAATGCAAGATTTGGGGCCTCAGTGCCTGGAAGTTTTTAGCAAGAGTTCAGCAGCAGGTTACCTCCCGGAATAAGTGGAAAAAGCCCAGTTCTAACGCAAACTGGTCTACTTATAAGGCAAATGACATCACTAACTTGTCATGATTCCTGCAAAAGGGATTGGTTGGTTTCTCTACCCACCGCCCACCTGTGTGCTAATAGCACAAGGAGATGAGGGGTGTGAGTTAGGAAAGCTGTGGGAGGAAAGCTTTGTCATCCCAAACTGACATGTGGGCTCGGCCTGTTCAACATGGCAAGTACTCTAATTTTTCAAATCTTTACATGTATGGATACATTTTTAAGAACTACATTTTAAGGCAAATCAGATGATGCTAGTCTGAAGTCGGCATGCCCTTCCCATGCAGAGATATGTTTTTTCTTCATTTACTCAGGAGCCGTATCAGTGAAGAATATGCCACTTGATAGTTCCCATGTTAATTTTGATCTTCACCCTTGCACCAACTTTCAAATCTCTCGGAATCAAGGGAAGGCCTAAATTACATTTTTATTAATAACTTTAGTTATGTTTATGACACCAAATTGTCACGCCGTTACGGCGCTGGTCTCTTTGGCAGCGCCGCCGATTGTGCGGAGTAATACGCTCCAACCTGTCCAACCTGTCCAAGATGGCCGTGGATGTCCGTACCGTAACTGCAGACAACGGGATAGACTATGCACTCTCCCCAGAGACGCAGATGGCTGTTCACGTGATCCCATTTAGGGAAGGAAGTAGGACTACCCACCGCGTCGCTACTGCTGATTTCAGCGCTCCGTAAGTTTTGCTACTAGGTTGCCCTTCACTGACTTATGTGAATCCTTGTTTCCGTAAACCTCTGCTTATTTACTCTCCTTTCAATCCAGACTCTCCTCTTCTCTCTCGTCTTGGTTTCGCACAGAGTCCCGTATTTCCTCGGCAAGTCTCCCGCTCCCAACATCCACTTTTACTGGTCGCACTCTCGACATTCCCATCCAAAGTAAGTTAGCATCCTTCCTAATACCCGCTCTCTGCACCACTTTCCCTATTTTACTCTGGCAGAAAATCTCTCTCTTTTCTCTAAGAGTGGGCTGGTACTACATTTCTGGACCTAAATACTAGAAACCGGTGTTCCCGATCACCTTACAACCCTCAGTAGAGCCATCAATCCTCCTCCAGTAAGTGTCAGACTACTGCTCCTCCTGCAATATTTCAGTCTTATCCTCACTGTTAAATTCTTACCTGTCTTGTGTCTAACTCCCAGACTTCATCTTTGATACGAGTGCCAGTTACTCCGAAGACCTCTACTTACCTCAAGACCTTGTCCCGATTACCCGTGAGCAACATCGTCCAGGATTTTCTTCCCCAGAAGGTTTCCGTGGGGGGTTTTGCTCCTTCCCACCCTGGCATATTATCATTTCCGGAGAGGGGAGAGTAGAGCTATACGGGGGAACTTTCATTTCAGCATTTGCATCCTTCATGGGAAGATGCTGTCAGATCAGGTTAGTGACACTTTTGAGATTGAATGTTGTTACTAAGTTAACCAGACTATAACAGATAGCAATGCCAGTTAAACAACTTAGGAACTACACTTGAGCTTCCAGCATTTCCCATGGAGCAACAAATGCAGCAGCTCATGGCTGCGATGCAAGCCATGTCTATCGAGGTACAGTCTCTTAAACAAGACAATGCCCAACTTAAGCAACAGGTCGCTAGAGCTTTCTCCGAGACCCCTCCAGCCACTTTACAAATGGGTAAATTTGATGGGGATCCCCACAAGTTGAAGGAATTTCTGGATATCTGTACCGTCCAGTTTACCTTCAAGTCTCGGTTTTTTCCCACGGACAAAGACAAGGTGGGGTTCTTAATCTCTCACTTGACCGGTCCTGCATTAGCCTGGGCCACCCCGTTGGTCACCTCTGGCAATGCCATTCTCGATTCTTATCCAGTCTTTACTAATAGTCTAAAGTTAATGTTTAGCCGACAAGAAGTCACGGTTACCACTCAGGAAAGACTACTTGATTTAAAACAGGGATCTAAAGACCTTATGTCCTACATCACTCAATTTAAACAATTATCCGCCGAGACGGGATGGCCTGATGATGGTCTTCTCACGCTCTTCCGTCGAGGACTGTCTGAGGATCTTAAAGATGAAGTTGCTAAAGTTCCTCGCCCAGCCAATCTGGCAAATATGATTACGCTCACAATGCAGATAGACTGTCGTCTGCACGAACGCTCTTATGAAAAGAGGAAGGGAAAGAGTGTCCAGTCAATGCCAGAATATCATCCTCCTAATAACAAGCCTTCATCAGGGGACGAACCGATGCAAATCGGATCGGTTCGAGCCCCTCTTTCTGGTGTTGAGAGAGAAAGACAAAAGACCCTTGGCCTATGCATGTATTGTGGGTCCTCTTCACACATTCTACGTGATTGCCCCTTAGTCCCACCTCGTCGTGCACCAATCTCGGTGCAGGGAAATGCCAAGGTCCTGCCGTAAAGGGGAAGATGGCAGGATTACAGACATTGGATTGCCCACAAAAATTTTGATTATCTTTAGAACCACCCTCTGATAACCAGACTATGATAGTTCTCTCCCTGACCATATTATTACCAGACAGGACATTAAGGGGTATACCTGCTTTGGTTGATTGCGGGGCAGCAGGGAACTTTTTGGACGATCGGTGGGCTGCGGAAAGAGGTATAGCTAGAGAGACTAAATCTTCGACCACTTCTATTGAAGGGGTAGATGGTAATCCTTTAAGCTCGGGACCCATACGTGAACAGACCAGACCAGTCACCTGCATGATCGCTTCCCACAGAGAGTCTATAGTGTTCGATCTGATCAAGACCGCCCACTTCCCAGTTATTTTAGGCCTTCCTTGGCTGCGGGTCCACAACCCATACATTAATTGGACAGTTGGTACTTTATTTTTAGGCTCAGAACATTGTGTAAATAATTGTCTTTCTTAAGACACAGTTGGAGTTCACATCCCTTCGGAGATGGTTAGTCCTCTCTCGGCACCTCTGGCCAGCCAACTCGGACTTATCCCAGAATGTCATAAATCCTTTCAAACAGTGTTTGCTACACCCGAATATCCAACGCTACCTCCTCATCGGAGAGATGACTGCCATATAGTCTTATTGCCTGACACTCCTCTACCATTTGGACGCATGTATGTACTATCCCTGCGAGAAAAGAAGGCCCTCAAAGAATACCTACATGCCAACATCCAGAATGGACTCATAACAGAATCCAAATCTCCGGCAGGAGCCTCACTATTTTTTATTCCAAAGAAAGAATCAGAAGAACTTAGACCCTGCATTGACTATCGTGGCCTTAATAAGATCACTGTGCCGATAAATATCCGATGCCATTAATAACAGACATACTTGAGGCAGTTCAGGGGGCTTCTGTCTACACAAAGCTGGATCTCCGAGGAGCGTACCATTTGATACGGATAGCCCCGGGAGACGAGTGGAAAACAGCCTTTCGGACACCGTTTGGCCATTATGAATATCGAGGTATGCCCTTCGGCCTTGTTAACGCTCCCGCTGTATTCCAGCGCTTCATGGATCATTTGTTTGCTGACATCCTCCTTCATTTTGTTGTCATATATCTGGACGATATTCTGGTCTTTTCCTCAAACAAGGAAGAACATATTCGTCATGTTAACATAGTTCTAGATCACCTCTTGTATTGCAAAGCTGAGAAGTGTGCCTTCCATCAAGATAGTGTTACCTATTTAGGATTTGTACTGTCTGCACAAGGAATCTCCATGGATCCCAAGAAAGTTTCTGCGGTATTGGACTGGCCTTCTCCGACCAATATCAAGGACATACAATGTTTTCTTGGCTTCACGAATTTCTATCGGAAATTAATTCCTAATTTCTCAGAGATCATCCTTACAAATCACCAAGCTACTAAAGAAGGGAGTGGTATTTGCATGGGATAATCAAGCCCAAGAAGCCTTTGAAAACCTGAAAAATGTATTCACATCGGAGTCCGTATTATTGACTCCAGACCAGTCGCGACAATTCATCATAGAAACGGATGCCTCCCACCATGCATTAGGGGCTGTTCTTCTACAAAGTTCGGATGAAGGCGAGGAAAGACCAGTGGCATATTTATCCAAAACCTTCAACCCTTCGGAAATAAACTACTAGGTGCTTGAGAAGGAGCCTTTAGCTATAAAAAGGGCATTTGAAGAATGGAGACACCTTCTCCTAGGGTCGCCCTTTCCAGTCAAGGTCCGTACTGATTATCATAACCTCAAAGTTCTTCTGCAAGCCCAGACTACCAATAGCAGACAAGCGAGATGGGCCCATTTCTTCCTACCTTTCGGATTGAATTCACGTTCTACCGGGAAGTCAAAATCTCCGGGCGGACGCCCTTTCTCGAAAAGACATACCCACTCACCACTTTCATTCTGAAACACTATTCCCAAAAGCTCAATTCATTGCAGTGCTTACCGAATTTCTTCAAAGGTTACAGCAAGACACAACTCAACATTTGCAATTTTGTGAGGACCTAGTAACATCACACCATCTCACAAAGGACCGAGGTTATTACTTCTTTGGGGAACAAGTCCTTGTCCCTACACCTTCCCTGCAAAAGGAAGTCCTACAAATGTGCCATGACTCTCAGGCAGCTGGACATCGTGGCTATCAGACTACCCTCGAGTTGATCAAGCGACATTTCTGGTGGCCCACCTTATGCTCTGACGTAAGGGATTACATAGCAGCATGCACTGTATGTATACAATCTAAATCTTCTCGATCTCCACCATTCGGTTTGCTGGCTCGCATGCCTATCCCGGATAAACCCTGGCAAGTGATTTCCACTGATTTTATTGTGGATCTTCCTTCTTCCTCCAAAAACACTACCATTATGGTCACTAACGACTATTTTTCCGAACTGGCACATTTCACCCCATTAATAAAGATCCCGGGAGCATTCCACATGGCCAAGCTGTTTATCAAAGAGATATTTTCCCGACATGGCTTACCAGACACCATAGTATCAGATCGAGTCCCTCAATATACTTCTCGCTTTTGGAAAGAAGTCTGTCACTGTCAGGATCCATCCCTGGAAGCTGTGGCATAAGTGGAAGATATCATCACGGAGAACCCTCAGTTAGCGGGCTAGTCCTCATCCAACATGGCTGACATTGTTATTTAAGCAAGCCCCGCCCACTTTCCTGCGCGTTGTATCTGTGTTGTTCGCCTTGATGCTAGCGCTCGGCTAAACCTCCGTTTGGCTTCTCCTGTGCCTCCTGCAGTGTATTTCCTTCCCGCTTGTCTATTCCAGCCTTCACCCTTAGTATTCCACGGCTCTCTGCCGTTTCGTATTCTCTGTCTTTTCCTTTTTCTTCCGGCGCCCTGCCGCTCTTACTCGCGGCTTGTCCGCCAATCCTCGCGATCCTACGTGTTCCTTCCTGTTCCTTTCATGGATCCAACTATATCTGGTAAGTAGGGACTGTTACTACCCATTCTTCTATCCTTACCATTTCGTTTCATTATGGAACGTTTCTCCGTTCCGGGCTATTCCCCTCTCCCCTTTTATTCTCGTGTCACTCCACTTTGGCTCCTTACCTTGTATCCAGCAACTGGTACACGGATTGGATTCTGCCTCCTTTGCCTCAAGTCTTCTTCACTGTTGTTAATACAGAACGGATTTACCATAACCACAGTGTCCTGTACTCACTCCGGATTGCTAACATCCACTCCAGCCTTTGAAGAGTCTATTTCCAAGATCCACCTCCTCAAGACTCCACAGGGTTTTTTGCCGTCCATCGGTCTTTTCCCTGTCGCGGGGGCTTGGCTCCTCGGGGCCCCCCAAGACAGGTTCCACCTCCTGTCGAAGTGGCCTCCGAGGGAGCCAGGCCCTATTTACATGACAGGAAGTCCAGAGACAAGCCCGCAAAGGAAGATACAAGGACTCTCCGAAAGCATTCCAAGCACCCCAAGGACAAACAAGAGGAAGCTACAGGTGAGGAGCAGGGTGGTGAAGGGGAACAGTCTGACAGAATACAACGCCCGAACAGACTCATGGCTTCCCTGGAACAGTATCAGGAGCTGGTGGCAGCGTTACAAGGGCTACCTTAGAAGTCCAATCCCTGAAAACAGAAAATGCAGCTCTGCGCCAACAAGTTGTCCTACATAGGGACGACCAAGGGGATTTACCACCCATGCCTTTATCTTTCAGCAAATACGATGGCTACCCAGGCGGTCTAAAGGAGTACTTAGACGCCTGCCACGTATACTTCGCCTTTCGCCCTCACACATTTGAAACAGCTAGAGCTAAGGTGGGATTCCTCATAGCCAATCTCACGGGGAATGCCTTGGCTTGGGCCACTCCGTTGGTGACAAGAAACGATCCAGCACTGGCTAACTATGACTTGTTTGTTGACCTCTTCAAGGGTAGATTCGATCGCCCAGAGGTTTTGTACACCTCCTTTGAAGCTATTCTGGACGTGAAACAGGGGAGTACAGACGTACAGACCTACATATCTCACTTCCTGAGACTTGCGGCTAAGACAGACTGGCCAGAATCCGCCAAACAGACAATCTTCGGAGGGGACTTCAGGACGAGCTAAAAGATGAGTTAGCCCGAGTGGCTCGGCCTCTGTCTTTTCAGGATCTCATGTCGCTCACTCTACAGCTAGAGTAACGACTCAACGAACGCCGTTTGGAAAGGAGAAGACCTCGTCCCAGCCAACCCTCACCTAGCCCGACTCCTCACCCTTCCAGAGGAATGTCAACCCAAGAGTAACCTATGCAGATAGGGGCAGCCCGAGGCCCTCTCACGCCTGCAGAACGCAAAAGACGGAGGGATTCAGGACTCTGTCTGTATTGCGGCTCTTCGAAGCATCTCCTCAGAGAATGTCCCGAAGTGCCTCCTCGAAGGAAGGAAAACTTCCGCCCTCGGTCCTTTGCAAGGGAGGTCTCGGGGGAACAAGACACAGTCCTTGCAACTTTACCAGACCAACAGAATTAAAGGAGGATAACAGCTTGTTGGTTTTCCGAGTCACTCTCTGGACAACCAGAACCTCTTGTGTAGAAGTTTTCGCAATGCTAGACTGCAGCGCCGCTGGGAACTTTATGGACGAAGGATGGGCTAAAGAGCACCGAATTCCCATTAGGCAGAAGGAAAGGCCTATCCCCGTTGAGGGGTGGATGGAACCCCCCTGTCCTCAGGTCCTATTCAATCCGAGTCGATACCCTTACGTTTGGCGCTGGGAGAGCATCAGGAATTGCTGGTATTCGATCTCATTAGAGCAGCCCATTTTCCCTTGGTGATAGGGATACCCTGGCTAAGAAGACACAATCCGCAGATAAACTGGACTACCAACTGCGTGCGTTTTGATTCTTTCTACTGTGAACACCACTGCAGTTCGGTCCATCAAGACAAGAAAGAAAACAAGGAGAAGGGACCCCCTCTCCTCAAAGTGGTCTCATCCGTTCCTCGTCAGTACCAGGAATATGCTGAAGTGTTCAAAGACACTACACCCAAACTCTTACCTCCTCATAGGCCAGAGGACTGTGCCATAGAACTGACCCTGGAGTCTGTTGTCCCATTTGGCAGGATGTATCCTCTATCCCTTTCCGAAAGACAGGCCTTTAGAACGTATCTGGATGACAATCTGCAGAACGGCCTAGTACAGGAAGGAACAAGTTACTTACCTGTAACTGTTGTTCTCCAGCATGGGTCTGGCATGGATTCACATGCTCATGAATATTTCCCGTCGTCAGGCTGGGAATCCTCGGTAAAGAAAAAACCAGTATCAGTTTCGTTTCTGATCTGTCTTTCGTAGTAATAACCAATCACTGGTCTCTGCGTCATACTGACCACAGCCAATGACTGCCCTCTACCTAAGCACCGCCTCTGGCAGCCATCTTCAGATTTGGAAGCACGTGAAGTGGCAGTATGACCAAGTGAAGAGCCGCAGAGGGGTAGGCGGGAGGGTTCGCATGTGAATCCATGCCAGACCCATGCTGGAGAACAACAGTTACAGGTAAGTAACTTGTTCCTTCTCCAGCATGGGGTCTGGCATGGATTCACATGCTCATGAATAAAGAATACATAGCAGTACACACATGCACAACCACAGGAGGTGGCAAAGGCTCAACATTAAGCATTACATCAAACTCAACATTAAGCATCTTACCTCCTCACCAGGCTCACCTCAGGCGAACAGGTTGCGCAGCACTGCTTGGCCGACCCTGGACTCCTCCCTGGAATCCCGATCGACGCAGTAGAATTTCGTGAAGGTGTGCGTCGACCTCCACGTAGCAGCCCTGCATATGTCCAGCAGGGGCACACCAGAAAGGAACGCCGTGGTAGCTGCGATCGCTCTGGTGGAATGGGCTCTCGGACGGCCAGGCAGCGGTCGGTTTGCCAACCGATGACAGTACATGATACAGCCGGAGAGCCACCTGGAAATGGAAGCCTTCGAGAGAGCCTTCCCCTGATTGACAGGTCCAAAGTTCACAAAGAGTTGTGACGTCTTCCGAAAACACTTTGTGCGGTCCACGTAGAACTTCAGCGCTTTAGCCACATCCAGCGAGTGCAAAGTCCTCTCAGCCGGCGACGAAGGCGACGGGAAGAACACAGGCAACACCAAGGGTTCGTTGAGATGGAAGTCCGACGGTACCTTGGGCATGAAGGAGGGGTGCGTCCTGAGCACTACCCTCGTGTCGTGAAAAGTCAAGTACGGGGCCTTGCAGGAAAGGGCCTGGATCTCTCCCACCCGTCGTGCGGAGGTGATGGCCACAAGAAACGCTGTTTTCCACGACAGAAACTTCAACGGGGCTGAGTGCAGAGGCTCGAACGGAGGTCCCATGAGCTTGGTCAGCACCACGTTGAGCTCCCACGCCGGGGCCGGCGCCTTCACCGGCGGGAACGATCTGAACAGTCCCTTCATGAACTCTTTCACCAGACGATGAGACCACAGGGACGTCCGGCCCGTGGTTCTGGTGTATCGGGAGATCGCAGCAAGATGAATCTTGATGGACGCGTGTGCCAGTCCAGCTTTGGCCAGCGTCAGCAGGTACGGCAGTACCTGGGGAGCCGTAATCCGTAGAGGGTTAATCTTCTGTGCGTGGCACCAGACAGAGAACCTCTTCCATTTGTGTCCGTAGCATTTAAGAGTCGAGGACGCCCTGGCCTTTGCAAGAACCTCTCTGCAGTCGGCCGGTATGTCGTATCCTCCAAACTCTAGCGCTGCAGGAGCCAGGCCTGCAAGTTCAGCGATTTCGGGTCGTGGTGGAGGATGGCGCCTCCTTCCCTGGAGAGTAGATCCGCGTCCACCGGCAGCTTGATTGGCGGGGACGCTGACAAGTCCAGAAGGTCCGGGAACCATATCTGCCTCGGCCACGCAGGTGCGACGAGGATCATCCTGCACCGTGACCTCTTGAGCTGATTGATGAGCCGGATTAGCATTGGCAAAGGAGGGAACGCGTAGAGGAACAGGCCCTCCCAGGGGAACGAGAAAGCATCGCCCATGCTCCTCGCCTGGGGAAACCTGCTGGCGAACCTCCGGCACTTGGAGTTCGTCGCCGTCGCGAACAGGTCGATCTGGGGTGTGCCCCACCGTCGGAAGAGGCGATCCACTAGATCCTGCCGTAGTTCCCACTCGTGGCACGAGTGCAGCTCCCTGCTGAGTGAGTCGACGATGGTGTTTTTTATCCCTGCCAGATGAAACGGCACCAGAAACATCCTTTGGGCGACTGCCCAATGCCACAGGTCCTGCGCCTCCTTGGACAGTGCTGGGGACCTGGTTCCGCCCTGTTTCCTGATGTAAAACATGGTGGTGGTGTTGTCGGTGAAGATCCTCACCACCTTGCCCTTGAGGGACGGAAGGAAGGACCTGAGGGCCCAGAACACTGCACGGAGCTCCAGGACGTTGATATGGAGGGACTTCTCCGTCGGGAGCCAGAGGCCTCTCGCGTGCAGATTTTCGGTGTGCGCTCCCCACCCTTCCAGGGAGGCATCCGTGGTCACTGTCTCCTGGTGGTCTGGGGTCTGGAAGTCCATGCCCGCCGTCAGATGCGCGCGGGTGCCCCACCACCGGACCGCTCGGCGGAAACTCTCGTCGAGTGTGATCCTCTCCTCGAAGCCGCCCGTCGTTTGGATCCAGCGCGCGTCCAGGAACTCCTGCAACGGGCGCATCCGGAGCCTGCACATGGGAATGAGGTAGATGCAAGAAGACATCATTCCGAGGAGGGACTTGATGGACCTCACCTTGGCCGCGTCGGAAACCAACATCCGCTGTATCTTGCCCAGGATGGACCTGGTCCTTTCCTCCGACGGGGAGGCCAGAAGGGACACTGTGTCGAGCTTCGCTCCCAGAAACAGTGCGTTTTGAGCGGGTACCAGGAGGGACTTGGCGTAGTTCACAGAGAATCCCAGGTCCGTGAGAAGTTGGACGGTCCTTGCCGTGTGCTCCACGGCGAGCTCCCTCGTCTTGGCTCGGATGAGCCAGTCGTCCAGGTAGGGGTAGACGTGGATCCCCTCGCGGCGCAGCTGCGCCGCCACCGGTGCAAGGCACTTGGTGAATACCCTGGGTGCCGACCGTAGTCCGAAGGGGAGGGCTTTGAACTGGTAGTGACGCCCTTGGACCACAAACCTGAGGAATTTTCGGTGCCCCTTTAGGATGGGAATGTGGAAGTAGGCATCCTCCAAATCCAACGA
Source organism: Ambystoma mexicanum (assembly GCF_040938575.1). Classification (NCBI taxonomy): domain Eukaryota; kingdom Metazoa; phylum Chordata; class Amphibia; order Caudata; family Ambystomatidae; genus Ambystoma; species Ambystoma mexicanum. Next base: position 623,040,060 of record NC_090928.1, on the reverse strand, counting down.
CGACAGGAAGTCTCCTTCCTCCAGCTGCCCCAGGACGTGCTGGAGGGTGACCATCCGGAACTTCTGCGCCTTGATGAACTTGTTCAGACGTCGCAGGTCTAGGATGGGGCGCCATCCTCCCGTCTTCTTCTTCACGAGGAAGTATCTCGAGTAAACTCCGGAGCCCCGAAGCCTCTTTGGGACGAGTTCGATGACGCCCTTCCTGAGCATCGCCTTTACCTCCAGGAGAAGCTGAGGGACGTGAAGCTCTTTCCTGGCCACGGGGGGGACGCGCGGGCACCTTCTTTGAAACTCGAGCGCGTGGCCCTGGGCTAAGGCATCCAGCACCCAACAGTCGGTGGAGATGGACTCCCACACGCTGACGAAGCTCGCCAGCCGGCCTCCCACCGGGGTGCTTCGGTGGGGGCCCGACCCCACGGCCGGTTCAATCCTGTTTCGACGAGGCTTTGCCGCCTTGACCTCCTTGGCGACAACGGCGGGGACCGCCAGACTTGCCTCGACCTCTGTAGGCCTCCTGAGACGACGAGCGGGCCGCTTGACGGTAGGTGGAGAAACCGCCGCCGGAACCTTTGGAGACGCCCTTGCCTCCGCTGCTCCGAAAGGGCATCTGTCGTTGCTGCAGAACCCCAAGGGCCCGGGCCGTCTCAGTGTCCGCTTTAATGGCCTGAAGGGAATCGTCCACTGTTTTCCCAAACAGGTTGTTCCCATCGAACGGCATGTCCAGGACTCTGGTCTGTACGTCTTGATGGAAGTCCGTAGCCTTGAGCCATCCAAGCCGCCTAAGGCACACGCCGTTGCCCAACTGGCGAAACCCAGTGTCGGCGATGTCCGTCGCAATAGTGATGGCGTGGTCCGACGCCACCTCGCCTTCCTGTAGGATCTCAAGGGCATCCGCCCTCTTGTCGTCCGGTAGGAAGTCCAGCAGGGGAGCCAGTTTGTACCATAACTCCCTGTCGTAGCGGGCCACGATAGCCAAGGCGTTGGCCGCTTTAATCGTCGTCGCTGCCGACGAGATGACCCTGCGTCCCATAGCGTCCAATTTCTTTCCCTCGCCGTCCGGTGGGGAAGTCGATGTGGAGGCCGCACCCCCCCCCGCTTTCTTTCTGGCCGCCGCGGAGACGACGGAGTCCGGGGTAGGCTGCGCCCGGAGGCACAGGGGGGCCGCGTCCGGGACCCGGTACTTCTTCTCGTACCGGTCTCTTCTAGCTGGCGTCGTGGAAGGGTTCTTGAGGAGGGCGAGGCCCTCATCCCAAATGTCGTCCAGTAGAGGCACCGCGAGGACCGTCTTCCTCTTGGCCTCGCGCCGTTGATAAAGGAATCCTTCCTTTTTCTTCTCCACAGGGCAGAGTTGGAAAAGCTCGGATGCCCTGGCGATCATGGAGTGGAACGATCCAATCTCGTCGGGCGCAGAAACCCTGGTGGGAGGTGACGACAGTAGATCCTCGTCGTATACCTCGTCGTCCGTACCCGTCGCTGCCGTGTCAGTCCCTGTATCATCCCCTCGGGTGGACGGGGAGGAGGGCTGGACGGGGCGCGACGGCTGAAAAGGAGGTGGAGGGTGAATCCTTCTTTTCTTGGGAGGGGGAGCACCCGAAGGTCCCGGTTCAGGATCCCCCGACGGGAGAGGTTCCTCCGTCGGCAACGGTAGTCTCGTCCTTATCTCTGAACATAAGGACTGTATAGCCAACAAAATGGCCGCCGAGTTGTCTTGCGGCACTGGCAGAGGGGAATCCGACGGGCGATCAGGAGCCCCGTCGGCACCCTCGACGATGTCGTCGTCACCTGCGTCGGGATCCATCCCGACGGGCCGGTCTTCTTCCACGCCAAGGCCATGGCTTAAGACCTCAATCAGCTCTTCCTCTGAGGTTGAGGCCGAATCTACGACGACGCCCTGCCCCCCCTTTTTCTTCCCCGCCGGGGGTTTTACAGGGGTCCTATCGATGGGCACAAAAGAGGACTCCCTCCGAGGTGGCAGGGAGACTCTGAGCCCCGAGGTTCCCACCACTGGTGTAGCCTCCACAGGCTGAGCCAGGGCCGCCGCGACAGTATTGATAGAGGGCTTGGCCGGATGGATTAAGGCCTTCACCACCTTAGGTGCGTTCACCGCCTTATCCTTGAGGGGTGGGACACTGCCTCGCTCCCCCTCCGAGGGGGCCTTCGAGCTCGACCGGGGCCTCTCCAGGAGCTTCGCCGGGTGCTCGCCCTTCCTCTTACCCGACCCAGAGCGTTGGCTCGTGGCTGAAGGTGCCGGGGAGGGTGCGCCCTGCCTGGTGCCCGTAGAGCCCGACCGTTCGGCGCTCCCGGTGCCAGCGGACTCGCGGTGCTTGGCCTTGTGTTGGACCCCCGTCGCCGGGGCGTCCTCAAAGGTCTTAGAAGACCGCTCGGATTTCTTCCTCTTCTTCTCGCCTGACGGGCTCTTCCCTTCCAGCCAGTTGGCGAGACGTTGATGGCGGTCCTTCATGGTCCGCTCCGACATATTGCCGCAAAACGCACAGTCCTTCTCCACGTGCGTCTTGTCCTCATGTAAGCAGTAGAGACAAAATAAGTGTTCGTCCTCCTTAAAGACGTTCTGCAGCTGGCATCCAGGGCAGATCCTGAACAGCTTTCCGGGCGTCGAGCTTCCCTTCTCCTGGGCCATGTCCGGGCCTGAGAAACTTCTGGAGTCCTCCAAAAGCGTAGCTCGACGAGATCTTCACCCTTGAGGGGCGCAGACGAATCCGACACGGGTCCCCGTAGATCGGATGGATAGTCGGTGGAGCTTGAGGCTCTTTTGACCGAAAAAACGAAGTTTTTTGAGAAAAAATGTGAAAAAATAGCACTAACGCTCGAGAGCAATAGCACGAGGATCCCAACACATGAACGTGTGGTAAAAATCTGAAGATGGCTGCCAGAGGCGGTGCTTAGGTAGAGGGCAGTCATTGGCTGTGGTCAGTATGACGCAGAGACCAGTGATTGGTTATTACTACGAAAGACAGATCAGAAACAAAACTGATACTGGTTTTTTCTTTACCGAGGATTCCCAGCCTGACGACGGGGAATATTCATGAGCATGTGAATCCATGCCAGACCCCATGCTGGAGAATCAAGATCATCAGTGGGAGCATCACTGTTTTTCATTCCGAAGAAGGACACCACCGAATTACGACCTTGTATCGATTACAGAGGGTTGAACCGGATCACTATCCATGATCACTATCCCATGCCACTTATAAGGGATATCCTAGAAGCGGTCAGAGGGGCTTCATACTTTACCAAACTGGACCACAGAGGAGCCTACCACCTCCTCAGGGTGAGGAGAGGAGACGAGTGGAAGACCGCATTTCAGACTCCATTCCGGCTATTTGAATACAGGGTCATGCCCTTCGGCTTGGTAAATGCCCCTGCGGTCTTTCAGAGATTTATAGACAAGATCTTCTCCGACATGTTGTTTGTGTCGGTAGTCGTTTACCTGGATGACATACTAATATATTCTCAAGAGCTACAGGACCGCCGTGAACAGGTCAGAAGAGTGTTACATCGACTCCGAGCAAAGCATCTTCTGGTCAAACCAGAAAAATGTCAATTTGAAGTGACATCAGTCTCTTCTCTGGGTTAGGTCCTCTCAAAGGAAGGGATCAAGATGGAACCAGGGAAGATAAAGGCTATTCTAGACTGGAAGGAGCCAAGAAGTGTCAACGAGGTACAGACATTCTTAGGCCTGGCTAACTTTTACTGCCAATTCATCCCTAACTTCTCCAATTTCATGTTACCCATCACAGGTCTCCTTAAGAAAGGGGTTCCATACTCCTTTGGACCAGAACAGGAAATAGCCTTCTTACGGCTCAAGGAACTGTTTACCTCTGCTCCCATATTAGTCCAACCAGATCAAGCAAGACCTTTTATAATAGAAACTGACGCCTCTGGAGGAGCGGTGGGAGCCATTCTCCTGCAAGAGGCGGAAGACGGTCTCATGCATCCAGTGGCATATTATTCCAAAACCCTGACCAAGAGCGAACGAAACTACTCCGTCCTAGAAAGAGAACTTCTGGCCATCAAATTGGCATACCAAGAGTGGAGACACTTGTTACAAGGAGCAGCGCACCCGTTTCAGGTACGAACGGATCACCGTAACCTCCGAGTGTTACAGCAGATGGAGTGCACTAACGCCCGACATGCCCGATGGGCATATTTCTTCTCTCAATATGATTTCAACATCTCTTACTTACCCGGGTCAGAAAACAGAAGGGCAGATGCCCTCTCCAGATGTCAGGGAGAAGAAGCTAACCATAAACAAGATCACAATCTCTTGTTTCCTAACCTCAAGATCATGGCTGGTGTTTCCCTCTTTTTGCAAGAACTTACCACCCAATACAATTCGCTATCAACCATTCCCACCACCGTTAGTCTGGCCAACGATGGTTTATACTACCACAGTACTGGGTTGTTTCTCTCTTCGAAGAAGCTTCAGGAACAGATCCTCTCCTGGAGTCATAATGCCCCCCTCGCTGGACACCCTGGTATCAAGAACACTCAGGATCTTATAAGCCGAAAGTTCTGGTGGCCAGAACTCCACAAGGACGTAGCGAGATACGTTTCGGCCTGTCCGATTTGTGCCACCAACAAGTACCAAACAGGCAAACCGTTGGGTAAACTGCAACAACCTACTTTACCCACCCAGCCTTGGGAACACGTTTCCACGGACTTTATTGTTGATCTACCAAGATCTGAGGGAATGACCGCAATCACGGTAACCATCGATTCATACAGTAAGCTGGCCCATTTCTCAGCACTCAGCGCTGTCGTCTGGCTTTCACCCCCAGAGCAACGGTCAGACAGAGAGACTCAATGCCGGACTGGAGCAGTACTTAAAATGCTTTTGCAGTAACAGACAGGAGAGCTGGTCGTCCTATCTCGCACAGGCCGAGTTCGCGTATAACAACAACTACCACACTTCTACTAGAATGAGTCCTTTCTATTGCACGTATGGTTACCACCCTCAACAGATGCCCTGGTCCGGGATGCAACCCACCAAATCTCCTGCCATTGATGACCGATTATCAGAACTAAAGAACTTACATAGGTTGGCTAGAGAAGCACTAGAGGACGGCCAACTAACACAAAAGAAGTGGGCCGACAGAGGCAGAAGACCCAACCCAGATTGGAAGTCCGGACAGAAGGTCTGGTTATCTACGAGGTATCTACCCAAATGGATACATACCGGCAAGTTTGCTCCACGATATCTGGGCCCTTATCCCATAGTGAGACAGATAAACCCGGTAGCCTACGAAATCCGCCTGCCCAAGAACCTCCAGAGAGTGCACCCAGTGTTCCACACATCACTGCTCAAGGAATACAAGGAGGATCCCTTTTTACGTAAGCCTCCGAAGACCAAGACACTGACCACAGTAGAACCACAGGAGTATGAAGTAGAATACTTGGTGGATTCTCGGTATCGTCAAGGCAGTCTCCAGTACCTTGTCCATTGGAAGGGTTATTCCACGGAAGAAAGAACCTGGGAACCCAGACACCATCTGCATGCCCCAAGGTTATTGAGAAGGTTCCACCTGAGATACCCAGGTAAACCAGGGGGTTTCTGGAGGGAGAGAGGTTATACTGTCAGGATCCATCCCTGGAAGCTGTGGCATAAGTGGAAGATATCGTCACGGAGAACCCTCAGTTAGCGGGCTAGTCCTCATCCAACATGGCTGACATTGTTATTTAAGGAAGCCCCGCCCACTTTCCTGCGCGTTGTATCTGTGTTGTTCGCCTTGATACTAGCGCTCGGCTAAACCTCCATTTGGCTTCTTCTGTGCCTCCTGCAGTGTATTTCCTTCCCGCTTGTCTATTCCTGCCTTCACCCTTAGTATTCCATGGCTCTCTGCCGTTTCGTATTCTCTGTCTTTTCCTTTTTCTTCCGGCGCCCTGCTTGTCCGCCATCCTCACGATCCTACGTGTTCCTCCCTGTTCTTTTCGTGGATCCAACTATATCTGGTAAGTAGGGACTGTTACTACCCTTTCTTCTATCCTTACCGTTTCATTTCATTACGGAACATCTCTCCGTTCCGGGCTATTCCCCTCTCCCCTTTTATTCTCGTATCACTCCACTTTGGCTCCTTACCTTGTATCCAGCAACTGCTACACGGATTGGATCCTGCCTCCTTTGCCTCAAGTCTTCTTCACTGTTGTTAATACAGAACGGACTTACCATAACCACAGTGTCCTGTCCTCACTCCGGATTGCTAACATCCATTGCAGCCTTTGAAGAGTCTATTTCCAAGATCCACCTCCTCAAGACTCCACAGGGTTTTTTGTCGTCATTCGGTCTTTTCCCTGTCGCGGGGGCTTGGCTCCTCGGGGCCCCCCAAGACAGGTTCCACCTCCTGTCGAAGTGGCCTCCGAGGGAGCCAGGCCCTATTTACATGACAGGAAGTCCAGAGACAAGCCCGCAAAGGAAGATACAAGGACTCTCCGAAAGCGTTCCAAGCACCGCAAGGACAAACAACAGGAAGTTACAGGTGAGAAGCAGGGTGGTGAAGGGGAACAGTCTGACAGTCACACACTGGGAATCAAGAGAGCTCTTAGCTCAGGTTATCACCCCCAGACTAACGGTCAGACCTAACACCTCAACCAGACTCTAGAATGTTACCTGCAGTGTTTTATCTCAGCGGCTCAGGACAATTGGGTCGATCTACTTCCATTAGCAGAATTCGCCTACAACAACTCCACCCACACTGCATTAAAGACTAGTCCCTTCCACTGTTCATATGGTTATCATCCTTCTTTTGTGCCTACGGTTTCCTCACCCTCCACCAGTTTCCCAGGTGTCGAGGATCTGATATCGAACATACAGAATGGACATCAAATCGCCCGTTTGTCTCTCCAAGCGGCACAAGAACGAACCAAACAGTTTGCTGATCGTCATCGCCATGAGATGCCGGAATTAAAGGTGGGAGATTCGGTCTGGCTATCCTCACGGTTCCTCCCAAGACATTTAACTCCATCCAAACTATCTCCAAAATTCTTTGGCCCTTTCACGGTGAGAGAATTAGTAGGGACTGCCGCTGTTCGCCTAGCATTACCCCTATCATGGTTTCGTATACATCCAGTATTTCATATCTCTCAGATCAAGATGTCAATAAATGATCGCTTTCTACGTTCTAACAAGGCACATCCTCCTCCGATTATGACAAACACTGGCCCAGAATATGAGGTGGCCATATCAGTGAAGAATATGCCACTTGATAGTTCCCATGTTAATTTTGATCTTCACCCTTGCACCAACTTTCAAATCTCTCGGAATCAAGGGAAGGCCTAAATTACATTTTTATTAATAACTTTAGTTATGTTTATGACACCAAATTGTCACGCCGTTACGGCGCTGGTCTCTTTGGCAGCGCCGCCGATTGTGCGGAGTAATACGCTCCATACTGTCCAAGATGGCCGTGGATGTCCGTACTGTAACTGCAGACAACGGGATAGACTATGCACTCTCCCCAGAGACGCAGATGGCTGTTCACGTGATCCCATTTAGGGAAGGAAGTACGACTACCCGCCGCGTCGCTACTGCTGATTTCAGCGCTCTGTAAGTTTCGCTACTAGGTTGCCCTTCACTGACTTATGTGAATCCTTGTTTCCGTAAACCTCTGCTTATTTACTCTCCTTTCAATCCAGACTCTCCTTTTCTCTCTCGTCTTGGTTTTGCACAGAGTCCCGTATATCCTCGGCAAGTCTCCCGCTCCCAACATCCACTTTGACTGGCCGCACTCTCGACATTCCCATCCAAAGTAAGTTAGCATCCTTCCTAATACCCGCTCTCTGCACCACTATCCATATTTTACTCTGTCAGAAAATATCTCTCTTTTCTCTAAGGGTGGGCTGGTACTACTTTTCTGGACCTAAATACTGGAAACCGGTGTTCCCGATCACCTTACAACCCTCAGTAGAGCCATCAAACTTCCTCCAGTAAGTGTCAGACTACTGCTCCTCCTGCAATATTTCAGTCTTATCCTCACTGTTGAATTCTTACCTGTCTTGTGTCTAACTCCCAGACTTCATCTTCGATACGAGTGCCAGTTACTCCGAAGACCTCTACTTACCTCAAGACCTCGTCCTGATTACCCGTGAGCAACATCGTCCAGGGTTTTCTTCTCCAGAGGGTTTCCCTGGGGGGTTTTGCTCCTTCCCACTCTGGCATATTATCATTTCCAGAGAGGGGAGAGTAGAGCTATCCGGGGGAACTTTCATTTCAGCATTTGCATCCTTCATGGGAAGTTGCTGTCAGATCAGGTTAGTGACACTTTTGAGATTGAATGTTGTTACTAAGTTAACTAGACTATAACACAAATTCGTTTTGGCATGGGTCAAAGGGAGTTACTGTCACCTTTAATAAAAGTCTGGAATGACCGTTTTGGCATCTACGCTGGCCTTCTTATGCAATAATATGTATTTTTCTAAGTAAGTATCAAAGCAAAATGGGGAAGAGAACCCGGCTACCCCTCCCTTAGGCGTATAGGGGGGCAAGGTCCTATTCAGGCGAAAACACATCCATTTGTTTTCATTTTTGGGGTAATAACTGTACTGCCCCTTTTCTTGGTGAATGTTTTTTATTATGTTTCTTCTATTAAACTTTGTTTCATATTTATAAATTCGAGTGTGATCCTGTACAACTAGTTTAAATAATTACTAGTTTTTCGCCTGAATAGGTCCTCCCCCCATACGCCTAAGCGAGGGGTAGCTGGGTTCTCTTCCTCATTTTGCCTGATTGATGGTTGATAACCAGACCTCCCTCTCCAAGACCAGCAGAGGAAAGGTCTTGGAGGTAAAGTTTCATCTTTAGGAGAAATGACCAGCTGCATGTAAAATTCTGCAAGCAATGGCTTTTAAACTCACACACAATGTATTTCAAATGACATTTTTTTATAAGGCACCTGGGTCTTATATCCATATGTAATGTACTTCTTTAAACTCACAGTTGCAAAATACATAAATTTCACTTCTGGATTGTCCATATCTATAGGACAGTTATATGATAAAACCATGTTCAAACTCTGAAAGTCTAGTGAGCACTTCTCTTAGGATACTGTCATTTGGATGAGGAAAAAAAGGAAGTTCTTTTATTTCTTATAATTGCAAGAAGCTTGTTTTCAATTAAGATTTTGGGATCACCGTCTCATGTTGCCTAAAGATATTGTACACGCCGCTATCTGTCTCTTTAAGTAAAAGTGCAGCTCTCCATGAATTTAGTAAAACATCATTGTCAGCCACATGTCTTTCTTTTCCTTTCTGAAATGCATTGCACATATCTTTGCACTTTTTGGATTTAAGCCCACTTTCTTTCCTTTGAGATTTAGGCCTGTTTTGGTTCAATTGGCCTCATGTCTGATATCACCATTTCTGTGTTGACCTTAAACTTCAATGGGATTTTACAAATCGCTCTGGCCTCTTTATGTCTGGCATTCAAGGGCTATATTTCACCCCACATGAGCAAGGGAACAATATCCAAAACGCCAGTCACAAGGCATGCAAGACAGAGGCAAGGCAGGTCAAGTGGCGTAAGCGAACATATGTGATGACGGGCAGGTGAAGGAAATCAGTCAAAACGAGATGGGTTTTGCACATAACAGAAGTCAATTTCAGACTTAGCGCAATCACTGGTATTGATTGCCGTGCTCCTTTCCCTGATATCCCTTCTGTTTAGTGCAGGGCTCATGTAGGTATGGGCGAGTCTCCCCAGATACCACCCTGCCTGGTAGGTGTCTGCTCAGGCTAGGGGACCCCTGAAGGAACTGCCAAGTGCAGGGAAAAAACTTCCAAGGGAAAGAAAAAAACCTGTGAGCCGCAGCTGGAGCGATGGTTCAATGGAGAAGAAGATGGCAGGAATGCAGAGATGGCAAACAGACCGGGAATCCATTGAAGACGATGAACTATGAGTAAACATAAGGCGGGAAGCAGGTAAGGAGCAGAGCAGGAGGAAAACAGACCAAGGAGGCAACAGGAAGGTAAGAGGAACTAGGAAGGAACAGAGCAACAGAATTACACAAGGAGCGCTGAGCTGGGTAGCAAATGTATACAGAGCATTGAGATGCGATGTGATCCCGGTCGGTGATCAGATAAGTAACTGCAGCTCAAGCAGCCAGTGTGAGATTGGTTGAAAGACTAGAGCGCTCAATCAGCTTCTGAGTGAATAAGTGGAGCGCCATGTTGGAAGGAAAAATGTCACCTGTCACCTGAGGCTACAGCTTCCAGGAAGACCACAACGACCAAGAGCAGTAAGGCATGACAGTCAATGTTAAGATAGGCAGCAGAGCACCACATAAAGACCTGTTAAGGAGCAATGAGAGTGTGGACGTATATGTTTTGTGGAATGGGACAACTGCGAATGCTTTGTCAGACATCAGCAGTAACGCAGGTGATACTGTCAGGTTATGTAGTCCTGGGGGGGCTGGATGGGGTACAATGGCCCGAGAAGCAATTCCATGCAGGCTTCACAGTGAAAGATGTCCGCATCTTGTGTAACAGGTCATCAATCTCTATTCGCTGTGCCGCTGAGGCAACTAGGAGCATGACCATGAAGCACAAGTAACTACCTCCCACTTCCTGACATGTAGGCTGTATCCTGAATACACCAGTACAAGGAGAAGAAAGCACCCAACTAAGCATACAGCTAGAGATTATATCCAACATAGGGCAAGCTTCCCTACTTGCTTAATGAGACAGAGGTTGTTTAACCCAATATTGCAATCTTGTTGAGAAGATTTATTTCCTTATTGTTGTTACCACTTACAGATGCAAAAGGGGAACACAGTCTTAAAGGTTTTTGAATCTCAAGATGTGAAGACCAATTCTTTCAGACCAAGTAAACACCAACACGTGAGAAATATTGCTTTTTTAACTTTAATTCCACAATTATCATAGTCAATTTTCCCCAGTGATTGTTAATAGAATCCACAAACTAGAAATTGACAGGTGTTACAAAGATTTTTCAAATGTCAAAGGTCAGGGCTTAGAAAAATCAACCTGTAGTGTTTAGCAGGAGGTTTCACTAAGTTACCCCTTACTCCTCACTCTCACAATACTTACATGGAGAGCAGCAAGGCTTCACTTTTAGGATGGACGTGGTGGGGTAATTACACAACCACGGTAGTGGCTGAGTAGTTATGGTTAACTTGCTGTTTCCATAGGAAGAGCACTTTTTGGGCGGCTTATAACTCCGCTCCCCCTGGATGAATCCTCACCAAACTTTGCAAAAAAAGTATATGGCCCACTCTGAGTTTGGTGAGGTTTGGTCCAGGGGGGGAAAAGTTATAGGGTGGGTCCGAAACTTCTTTTTTCTCCATAGACTGAATGGGGGAAAAACTTTGCGCACGCCTACAACCCAAACCGCTGGATGGATTTTCACCAAATTTGTGGCAGGGTCAGGGGCTTGGTCCCTAAAGCGTGCTTTTGTAAATTTGGTGAAAATCCATCAAGTAGTTTTCTTTAAAACGACCAAAAAGTAGGTCTAAAAACATTTGTGATATCTATGTCCGCTTCGCAGAGACACTTCCCTCTACGCTCCGCGGGCAGGACACCGATTGGCTAATGGCCTCGCGTCATGTCTGCGGACATGCAACGTGTCCGCCGATTGGCTGAAGCGAGGCGTGATGTGCGTCAGATTGTTCCGATGCGCCCGCCATCGTGGATCCGCCGACAGCGCGGCAGTGAACAGAGGCGAAATGAAGTTTTGGTGTGCAAGAGTGCTTGGGGAGGTTTAGGGAGGAAGAGATGGGTGAAATACTGTATTTGTTTAGGTGGCAGGTTCTACTGATGTATTAGCCATGCCCGCACTGTCCGGGATGTTCGTAATTACTGAACATGATGGGTGTCCTAAGGATAGTATTCCTGTCCGTGCTGTGTGCAGGCAAGTTGAAACTGTTCTAAGGACACGCGTGGTGTCAGCGGACTTTAAAATTGAGTATATGCCGCAGTTAAAATTTTTCAAACTATGGGTGTGATACTGAGTTATAAGCCACCATGGGTGTGATATGCTGTGGTGGTTGTGGTCAGGGCCTAGAGTGTTGGGTGCATGGCCGTAGGCCATACACCCAAGACTCTAAGCCCTGGCCACAACCACCGCACCATATCACAGCCATAGATCAGAGCTATAGATTTGAATATCTATCAAATGTTTGAAATTATACTTACTGTTTGATTTGTTGAGATTCAATATATTTTTTACATGAGTTCGGTACCTGGAGAAAATATTCTTTTTCAATTTCTGTGATAAAAGAAAAGAGCATGTTAGTGTATGTATTTTATAAAGATTTATTATACTGCATAATAGACATTTCAGCTTTTTTTTTGGACCCTCATATTTGGTTTACAAACCAGTGTACTGTGCAATTTGCTCAGTTTCTGTGTTTGTTTTTCAAATCATTGGGTCTGTGGGAAAAAAAGTCCTTGACGGATTAGAAAAACCTATTTTTGTTATGCTACAGTCTATTTGTTTGTTTCCTTTCAGTGTTCACTCGTTGTTTCTGGTTAATGTTCTATCTGTTGGCTTGTTGCAGATTTCTGAAGCAGTTAGATACCTGTTGGCGTATTCTAACTGTTTATAATTTTTTTATTGAATTTTTGTTAATGTTGAAGTACAGATTAGTTATTACATTTTGGTTTTAAGAAGATTAAATAAGAGTTTGTAAGATTTGCTGGTAATCTCTGCTTTAGAGCAATTTTACTATCATTACATTTGAACCATCCACATTTCTTTTTAATATATGCAGTGTAGTTACCTGCATTGGTTGTGGTTCCTGCGTGGTAGATTAGACCTATTGTTGTGAAGGTTTTCTTACCAAGTGATACTTGACCATGTGTGAATCCAGTCAGCTTGCAGTTGTTTTTGGTACCATCTGCATTGTAACATAGAAGCATTAGTATTACGTAGTTACTATGTGTTTGTATTAGTAAGGTGGAGCGATGATCTGAAATGCAGGTAGTACATAATCTGCCATGGTTTGCATTTTGTACGAGTTGCTGAAATGGAATGGATTCACAGGTATAGATACATACACGAAGCGCTCATTAGGGATTTGTTCCTGTGTCACATTGTTGCAGAGAGTGCATGTATGTTTCCACATGTATGAAATCTGCAAGATTTCATTTATAGGTATGTTTTTGTTTTCCAGTACTTGTAGTAAGTGCATTAGAAATTTGTGTGGATCTTCTTGTGAGTTTATAGTGAATTTCACCATTCCAGCACAGTAGTCCAATTCTTGTCTTATTCCGTGAACACTATACGTGTTGTCAGGATTGTGTGTTGCGTTTCTATGAAGGACTAACATTTGCAAACACAATTGGTCTGTACTGTGTAAGTAAATGTTGTCAACAATTGGTGGCAATTGAAATAGAATATTCATTGCTACATTTGCTTAGCAATTTACACCAGTTACATTTGAAAATTTGAATGGACCAGATAGTCTGTGTCCAAGTCACTTTTTCGGAGTGTGTGTTGCTTCATTGAAGAAGTACCTGAGTTACTTTGACTAATAGGTTCTTCTTTGGTTGTGGTAAGTATTAGCTTCTTTTACTCTGTTTGGAGAATTTGCAGTCAGATCCTGTTGCATTTCAGTTTGAATTACTTTTCTTTTACAACGTTTTCCTTTTTGTGGAACAGGATATGATTTTAGATGAGGGGGGTATAGTGAACATAGTCTATTGTATTCTAAAATGCAAGGAATATCAGCGTTTACTTTACTTGCATCAAAGTTGATTAGAAATAGACCCTCAAGTGTACATAAGTGTGATAGTGCTACGTAGCTCATGGCTTCTTTAAAGACTGTGTTACCAATATCTATCAATGCTTTGTCTAGGGTAAGACCTTGTGATTTATGAATGGTGACTGCATATGCAAGAGTTAGAGAAAATTGTTCTCTGCATAGATACATGTCTTTGAAGAGAAGGAATTGAGCTGTTGATTGCCCTATCCTTTTTACTTCTGAAAGTTTGTCAAAGAGAATATTGACAAACTGAATGTTGTTGTCACGTGGGTATGTTTGAAAGCCAACAACTGTACCCAGTGCTCCATTAACTAGTCCTTGCTCCACGTCAAGGTTACGTTTAAGCATTACTCTACAGTTTAAGGACAATTTTAATATTTTCTCCAACCCAGCTGTGTTGGAGATAGAATTTTCTAAGGTATTTAGTCTTGTTGTGGCTTGTTGACACATGGGTAGTGCCATACCATGTACGTCCAGTTTGTCTGTGGAGCAAATTTCAATTATTGGTTGCATTTCTTTTCTCAACATTGTTTCATTGAATTTGGAACAGCTTGCAACAGTTGGCATTAAGGCCATACAATTGTTCCATAACATCAGTAGCACATGAGTTACCGCCATAAAGTGCATGGATGTGCCGGGTTTTTAATATTGCTTGTGCTTCTTGATATAGTACACCAACTCTAATACTTTTTAAAATGGTGGCGTAAGTGAGGTCTGCAGATTGGCGCATGTTTTCTGTTAATTCTCTGTATTGGAAATGTTGCCAAAGGTTGACATTTCCTATGCTGCCAAGAGTTTAACGGCAGGGTTTGTGTCCTAAGGTTTTAAAAATAGGTTCACCTTTCACTGGTATCAATTGAAGAAGATCTGCAAAAACAATAATGTGTTTTCCTCCAAAGAGTTCTTCGTAGTTTGTTTTAAGTACTTCTTACAATCTGAGGTGAACCAAAGCCAACATTAGGTTGGAGACCATGCTCACTTCATCTATTAGTAGCATTTTCATTTGTTTTAATACTCTGCATAGTTCCATTGCAGCTTCTGTAGAAAGTTTGTAATAGTCTAATTTGTTTTGGTGCTCTAATGGAAGGCGTAGTAATCGGTGTAAAGTGACACCGCCTATGTTGTAGGCAGCTAAACCTGTGGGGGCAGTTACAACAGCTTTCAGTTTGTTGTTTGTCAATTGTTGAAGGTACTTGCTGATGATTTTGATTAAGAATGTTTTTCCTGAACCAGCTTCACCACTGATGTATAGCAGAATAGGTTTGTAATTTTGGCAGGTACATTCTTTATTTTCGTGTTGTACACCATGTGCAATTTCTTTTGTTACTTCTTCAAAAATGGTGTGCTGGTCTTTGTTAAGTTTTGATTATAGTGCAGTTAAGTCTTCTGTATAGGCGCATTAAAAATGTCATATCATATCATCCATGTATGAAAACACAGTAGTATACAAACTCATACTATTCAGTTCCATTCAATTTGATGCACCATCTCAGGGCCACCGAAAATCACAACAGTGCAATATAAAATAGGACTATAATGTGTTTTTTAGAAATACATGTATGTGAACATAGCAAAGTACCATTTACAAAAAAACTATTTAAAACAATGTAAGACACCTCTGTCCTACTGCACAACTGGATTGCTGCTCGCTATCTTGTCCGTTTGCTCTCGTCTGTCTTCACCCCTCCCTCCCTTCCCCCTCCTCTCGCACCTATTCTATGGTGCTCTCTATCTCTCCTATCTTCTCTAACTGCTTCTCCATTGACTATCCTGCTCTCCTCACTAAATCTGGTAGGAAAATGTTTAAAAAGGACATCCTGGTCTCCAACCCAGGCCTCCCTATCGCTGACACCTACACCATTGCCTCCTCCAAGGAAACTCTGACCGACATCCTCTTTGTCGTTCCTTCGCCAGACCTATGGACCCTTCATATGGTCTCTGTGCTCGCTCCTTTCTCCTCTTCTCCCATTAATGGTGGCACCCGTTGGGATGTCCTCTTGGCCTCCTTCCACTCCTCTAAGGCCATCATTAATGTCTACTCTAATGGGACTGTCTTGGTCCAAGGCCCTCAGGCCAACCTTCACCTCTTTGATAGACGTTTCCCGTGCCTCATCAACTTCCTTTCTTCTCCTGCTGTCCCCCCTCATCTGTCCTCGGCTACCTTGCCTTCCCCCTCCTTCCCTGTCCCCTCTTGTGCTCCTTCTACACTTCCGCAGGGCGTACCTCTGATCTGTACCCCTCCCCGGAAGTCCTTCAAGGATGGCAACCTTCTCCACATTGCCACTCTTAACTCTCGCTCTGCTGTCAAACATTCCTCTGATATCTGCCGCCTTCTTGAGGAACTGGACCTCGATGTCCTCGGTCACACTGAGACATGGTTCACGGCCAGCTCTGTCACCAGCTTTGACATACTCCTACCTGACGGCTACAAGATCCTCTCCGTGCCCAGGCCCAACCGTGCTGGTGGGGGTGTTGCCCTTATCTTCCCTGAGTGGATTCCTGCCTCTGTCCCTCCTACACAGACCTACTCCTCTTTTGAATGCCTTGTCTGCTGACTCTCTCTCTCTCCTAGCCATTCCCTTATTGTGGCTACTATCTATCGGCCACCTGGTCAGATTTCTTCCTTCCTCTCCGAGTGGGCGGGCCTCTCCTCCTCACTCTTGGCCTCAACCACTCAACTCCTCTTTCTTGGAGACTTCAACATCCACCTGGATGCCTCCTGTCCCCCCTCCGGACACTTTCGCGACCTATGCAACTCTCTCTCACTCTCCATTCTCCCATCTGGCCTGACTCATTCTGCAGGGCACACTCTCGATGCTCTGATCTCCTCTGACCGTCCCCTCTCTGTCCCTCTCTCCAATCCTCTCTCCTGGAGTGATCACTTTCTCCTATCCTCGCACCTCACCCTCCCTACCCCTCAGGCCAAGCCACCTTCATCACTGCCACCCTCCTTCTTGGTCATCCGACCCATGAAGCGCGTGTCAGTTGAGGCTTTCGCTGCCACCTTCTCATCCCCTCCTCCCCCTTCAGCTGACTCTCACCCTGACACAGCCCTCTCCACTCTCCACTCTGCTATATCTGATACTCTTGATATCCTTGCCAATGTCATGAGAATCCGCCTGAAGCCCAAAGCCAAGTGTAACTCCTGGTATGACTCTGATCTCGTCACCCTAAAACGCAAGTGCAGGGTGGCCGAGAGGAAATGGCATGCTTCATGTTCATCCTCTGACAAACTGGCCTGCCGCCTGCTCCAAAGGCAATACCGGCTCTCTGTTCTCACCAAGAAGAGAGCCCATATCCAAGTCCGCATCTCTGCGGCATCTAACAACTCAGCTGAACTCTTTACAATCTGCAAGCAACTGGCCAATCCTGCCGCAGTCTCTACCTCTCCTGTCCCCCCCCTCTCAGGCCCTCTGCACGGCACTGGCTTCTCACTTCATTTAAAAAACTCAGGACATCCTGTCCTCACTCTCCTCCTATCACCTCCCTCCCTCTATTCCCTGCTCTTCCTCTGGCCCTTCTGCAGCCACCCCTCCTCCCTCCTTCTCTGCCTTTCCCCTTTTCTCTGCTGACGAGGTTTCCAGACAAGTCCGATCTATGAAAGTCTCGTCAAAACAGGTCCACCCCTGTTCCTCCAAAACTATCAAGGACCACATCGACTCCTTGGCTCCTGCCCTGGCTGACTTCTGCAATCACTCCTTCGCCTCTGGAGTCTTCCCATCCCCCTCAAGCACTCCCTTGTGCACCCCCTTCTTAAGAAACCCTCTTCTGACCCCTCCTGCCCAGCTAACTATCGCCCAATCTCCATCACTCCCTTCCTGGGCAAGCTCCTGGAGAAACTGCCATCTCCCAGCTTAATCTCCATGCTGAATCTGTTGGTAGTCTTCATGACCATCAGTCTGGCTTCAGAGCTCCCAGAAGCACGGAAACTGCTCTCCTGAACATCCGTGACGACCTGCTCTCAAACTTTGACTCTAATACCCCTTGTGTTCTCATTTTACTTGATCTCTCTTCTGCCTTTGACACTGTCAACCACACCATCCTGCTCAACCGTCTCCGTAATAACCTGGGTATCACTGGTCAGGCTCTGGCGTGGCTGACCTCCTTCCTCTCCAATCGACCCTCCCAGGTCCAACTGGGGTCCTTCCTCTCTGACATCTTTTTCTCTACCTGTGATGTCCCTCAGGGATCTAACCTCTCCCCCTGGCTGTTCAACCAGTATCTGGCACTTCTTGCTCACCGCATTGCCGCTCTCTGTCACAACTTTCAGTGCTACGCGGATGATAGCCAGCTCATTTTCAGGCTATCCTCGGCCTCCTCTTCCCCTTCCCTCATCTCTGATTGTCTTTCTGATATCCATGACTGGTGTGCCGCCAACGACCTCTGCCTTAATGCCAGTAAGACTGAGATTCTACTCATCGGCACACCCACTCCCTCCTTCCCTGCAGCTCTCTGGCCGGCCTCCCTTGGCCCTCTTTCTGCTCCTACCTGCAAGGCAAAAAACCTCGGGGTCATCTTTGACTCCACACTCTCTTTCTCTCCTCACATATCTGATGTCTCTAAGAAGCCACACTACCAGCTACACCTCCTCAGAGGTATCCTTCCTTTCCTCTCCTTCCCAAGAAGCTCACTGTCTCTAGAGCCCTGGTTCGCCTCAAAGCTGGACTACTGTAACAGTCACTATCTAAATCTTCCTGCATCTACTCTCCGCCCTTTGCAACTCATCCAGAACAGGACTGCGAGACTTGTCCTTGGCCTCAAGCCCAGGGACTGTATCTCTCCAGGACTGAAATCTCTACACTGGCTCCCAGTGGCTGTGAGGATTAAGTTCAAAACCCTCTGCATTGTCCACAAGGCCTTCTGGGGCCTTGGGCCAAAATACCTTCAACTCTCTCTTCCTAAATATCTTCCTTCTCGAGCTCTTTGCTTATCCACCTCCAACTCCTCAGGGTCAGCCGCTTCTCCAAGCAACAAGCTGGGGGTAGATCTCTCACCGCAGCAGGGGCCTCCCTCTGGAACAGCCTTCCTGCCTCCCTGAAACTTGAGGAGAACCATCTCTCTCTGGTTCCGGAAGCACCTCAACACCTTCCTCTTTGCTTCTGCTTTCTCTCCCCCTCTCCCCTGCTAAATTCCTGATTGAAACTGCACTGAATCTGCACTGGGCCACTCTCAATGATCTCGGTCCCTGGCCCAGCCACTTGCCCCCTGCACTGCCTCCCTGGCAACCCCTGCACTGCGGGACTGTCTCTGCATCCCTACAGCACCCTCCCAGCACTTGTCTGCACTTACCTTGCACTTGCCACCAGCTGGCCCTTTATTATTTATCTTGTTATTCTACTACCCCTGTACTGCACTTTCCCCTCTCCCTTTCCCCTTTTCCCATGCACTTGTGCGATTTGAATGACACCTGGCCTAGTAACATGGTTGTCTGTCTTCCCTTTGTCCCCCCTCCCTGCCTCATCACGCCTTGAAACACTTGTGTATAGGCGCGTTACAAATGCCATATCGTATCGTATCATATCACCTTGTTAGGAATACCAAGATATGAGCATCATAGAGCACAATTTGAGAGGGATATCTAGAGTACAATATGGAATAATTCAATGTGCAATCTTAGTGATACCTAGATTTGAGGTTTTTGACAAGGACAGTAGATTGTGCTTGCCAAGAACAGGTGAAAATACAGTGTAATTAAGTGTGGCAGCGATAAAGAGGAATCCGGAGGCACTCCTAAAGGCTAACATTACAGAAGGCACCTCTACTCCTGGGTTTCTCCTTGGTGCCAGCATGTATGCATGCAAAGCCTTTTCTCCCACCTCGCTGCCCGGTGGAGAAACTCACCTATGTCTTTCTCTGGTTGTAGAAAGCTACAGGAACGGATACAAGCCCACCAGGAAAGAAACCAGCAAGAACCTCAACCCTTGACTGAGCATCGCTACAGGAGAAGAATGGACTGCCGAAAGGAGATGTAGGAATGGAACCCACAACAAGTCAAGCCGCAGACATACAGAGGCGTGAGAGAGAGCGGGAGAAGGAGAAGGAGCGGGAAGTGCTAAGTCTCAAGCGGCAACCGTAAAACACTTGCAGGATCGGTCAACCAAACTTATATGGAGTCTCTCCGGAATGGGGCTCCAAATCAGAAACAGGGATATTCAATTGGCAACGCTGTCATGCCTGCCAGGTGGCAACTACGTGTGAAAACAATGGGCGGGCTTAGTTCTATTTTGAAAACTTTCACCAACACTTACACACCCCAGGGAGGGGCAGAGAGCATAGATTGTGTACGGGGAGGTTGCCAATACCCACAAGGGGAAGGGTACTTAAATATGGGGCAGGAAATGTGGGTTTTTTTCAGTTACGTTCAGCAGTGGTGGTGGAGGTGGACCAAGAGACCAACAGGAGGAAGGGGCGGCTTGTTGAGGTGATTGCTGCAGGATGTGAGGTCCTGGTTTAGGAGTGAAAGTGGCTCAGTGTGAATGTGTGTGCTTGGGTGACAGGTGAGTAGAAGCTAGTACAAGGAGTGAATGTGAAGCAAATGCTACTGGGTGAAAGGAGGGTGTTTCACTAGTAGACGTGGGAGGACGAGAATAGTAGTGGGAGGAGGACAGTGGTAGTGGGAGGAGGTGAGTAGCAGCGTGAGGAGGAGAGTAGCAGTGTGAGGAGGAGAGTAGCAGTGTGAGGAGAAGAGTAGCAGTGTGAGGAGGAGAGTGGGAGGACGAGAATAGTAGTGGGAGGAGGAGAGTAGCAGTCGGAGGTGGAGAGTAGTAGTGGGAGTAGTAGCAGTGGAGGAGAGTAGTAGCAGTGGAGGGGTGTAGTAGTAGTGGAGGAGAGTAGTAGTGGGAGAGGAGGAGAGTAGTGTTGGAAGAGACAGGAGTAGTAAAGTGGAGTGGGAGGAGTGGTAAAATCAAATGGTGGCGGCGAGAACTAGGAGGAGTGAAACATTAGAGGGACAGAAGAGTGTTGGGTGCAGTAAGGTAAAGGGGTGGAGACAGTAAGAGAAGGGAAGAGGTATACATGGGCGTGAGTGACCAACCCAGAGTCCAAACAGAGTAAGTACAAGGCAGTTCTCAAAAACACCTTAGAACACCAACGACTGGCTAGACCATGGAGAGGTAGAAATCCATGAGGGAGTTTAGAGAGACACCATTTTGGGAGACCATCCACAGCAGAAATCAAGAAAAAGATGGTAGTGGTTACCGAACAGAGGCACTCACCTGGGATTAGGGATGCCTGGGTTAGGGAAGAAATCCCAAGGGAGACGAGAGAGAGAGAGAGAGGGATGGGCCCCAGGGCCCACACATTATCAATAAAAACACTTGGGCAGTCTCAGAGACTAAGTGGTTTCTGGGTTTATCTGTCTGGGCCACCTGTGACAAGGTACATCAGCGACACAATATATAACAATGCATTATACTTTATCAGGGTACATACTGATGCGATACACACAATTGTGTGGAATATAGAGATATTGCTAGGCATTTTCCGTGGGATACCTAGATGGAGACAATAATCCAAGAGCACAATATAGAACAGAGGCTATGTGCTTTGTCGAAATACCTAGATTGAAGGCAACTAGTGCCAAGGACGAGTATGCTCGTCCTTTTTGCATAGACTTGCATAATAGCCTGGCACTTAAGGAGTTAGGAGCAGGAAACACTCTAACTTTCTTAGGGAAAGCTAGAGGTTAGACAGTATGCAACACCATAGAGAAACAACTTAAAAACTTGCGGCAGCTTGGGCCTGGGTGGGTATAGCACAAAACAGGGATAAATGGTCATTGTCCTTTACCTGTATCCAGCAGACATCAGGGATAAGAGTGATTGAAGGGCAAGGGGACCAAGCGGGTATGTAAACAGGAGGCCCCCCCTAGCCTATGCCCTTTGCCGGCTGCCCTAGACTAACTGAAGAAATGGGATTTAGGGGGCGGGTCAAGTGACATCTGGGGTCTACAGGAGGTCTTGCTTTCTCCAAAGGATTGTGGGAGATGGGTGTGTAAAATGGCTACCTGCAGCTTTGCAGATTTCCACACTCGTCTCCCACAATTCGGTGTTTTGAAAGGATTAAAAATAAAGAATTCAAAAGGGAATACATTACTTGCTTTTTTAAAAGCTTAAAAAAAGAGAGGGAACATTGGAAATCGAACTAAAACATATGAAAAGACCCCAAGGATAGGAAACCAGCAGTTCCTTGTAACACCAACCTCCTCTCCAGACAAGACTAAGCCCTGTCCTTCTGACTCCATGCTCACGTTCTCAAATCACCACCACTCCCCACCTTACCCTTCCTTATCCACAGCCCAAGGTCTGCCAATCCCCTTGCCGCGTCACAATGCTCTAAATAATAGGACAAGGCTAGATGTCGTAATCCCACTCCGTTGAGGATGGGTGCAGTACATGGGTATTGCAACAGTGCTTACTGCCAGTCTCGCCAGGGGCAATGTGATTTTAGTTGCACAGCCAGCGGTGACAATGTTGAACAAGGGCTTGTGCCCAGTTCACTAAGTGAATCTTGTGCCCCGCAAATAGTTACGAAAATGTTGTTTTACCCATCTGCGCGCCAACACTTGACACTTGACCAAACCGTTTCTTTCAGAGTCCAAGGAATGAAGGACTCTCCAGCTGACTACTGCAGGAATGACGACAGTGGAGTTGCATCTTAGATGGCGCAAAACCCACAGCAGGCAGACCCCGTGGGGCACCGCCCACTGTCATAGCAGAAGGTGGCACTTACAGCACAGATGCTGGTGGAGCAAGCTGCAGACAAGACCTCGTAGAACCTCGCAGAACACTTTGCCACTGTTGGGGGTGCTAAAGGAAGTCAATACACACGTTCTGAGTTTTATAGATGCGTCACTAAGGAAGTGTGAGCGGCATACATTTCCCGGCACCCAGCGAGGGAAAGTTCTGTGCTGCTCATCTTCATTTGTGCCAGTGGTGTTGCTAGAGGGGGCCTGAGGGGGCTATAACCCCGGGTCTTTTGGTTGTAGCCCTGGATAAAAGCTCAGGAGCTAAAACCAAAAGACTACCTAGCCTCGAGTCTCGAGAGTCCCGACATTAGTGTAGCCCTGGATCCTTTCCAGACCTAGCAACACCCCTGATTTGTGCACTCTGTTCCATGCCTCACGACTGCTGCAGGGATAGAGTCTACGTGCAGTCAGTTCAAAAAAATGGTGGCAGACGTGACAGACACTCAATAGAAGAATATAGATGTGATCATAGACACGGATTGGCCCTACCCATGGTGGGGAACACAGGTCTGGGGCCATGAGAGAGGAGCAAATGGCAAAACTGAATGCTCGCTGCCTGTGATGCCAGACTTCCCCAGCAGGTCCTATAGCTATTAATCTTATGGACAGCGTCACACAGGGAGAACTGTCATTGCCACCATCCTTCCCTGATCAATACATAACAGCACCAGCACTGGGAAAACTGGAGTCATGAGGAATGTGCTCAAAGTTATAACACACAAAGGAGGCTCAGTTCCAGGGAGCGCGTGTATTCCAAACTTCCAGGAACGGGCGTGGACACCAACCATAGCACAGCCGAGCCTCAGTATTCAAAGGCGAACCAGCAGAACACAAGCTCACTGCCAGCCACTGGCGAAAGCTCCTCAACTTCCTGCGCCATCAACTCCTGACCTTCTTCTGGGCATATAATCGGGTCGAGGGATTCGTAATAGAATTCTAGGTGAAACCCCTCTACTGTCTCTGAGACCCAGGTGTCCCCGGTGAGAAGCTGCCATTCCTCTAAATGCACTGCCAATCTGCTGCCAATCGCAGGAATAAGTTGGCGCACATGTACGCTGCCTGCCGCTGCGCTTGTTCTCAGCTGAGGTGGTGGCTTGTTGTCCATTGCTGCCTCTCAATCCTCTGCCTCTACCCTGAGAAGGGAAGAAGGGATTCAGCTTCCTGTCTGGATTCAGCTTCCTGTCGTGGTCTCGCCAAGCTGACTTATTGAAGGCTAATACTTCGCCTCTGTGTCTTCAATAGAATCATGACTTCAATGTACGTTTGTAGGGAAAATCTGTATTGCTGCTGTATGTGGCAGCGACATAGGGAAACACCGAAAGAGTGTCGGAGGCAGATAAGTGGTTGTCAGGATGTTACTCATCCAAGCATAGCATCAACCGGTTGCAGTGGGCACCATACATAGAATGGCCACCCGTGTCCCCCATCTTTCTCCTCTCGAATCCCGCGTAACCCAACATTCCATGAACAGCGCACCCATAGCACTCATACATGCAACACTGTACCAGTATCCCATTGCAGGGATTAATGTGTTACATTTTGACTTTTGTATGTATTCATTACACCTGATTCTGATTGGATAAAGTAGGATTTTCTGGGTCATGTAGAGGCTCTAATAAGGAGTGCCTCCTACCACAAGCAAGATAAAAGCAATGACCATAGCATCTCTTCTGTGCTTGAGGGTTCTGTGGCATCCCAGACACATACAGGATATGATCTGTCCTGTCCTCAAACAAGAGTTGCAGTGGGAATAGGGACATCCCAGGCACAGGGCATGGACGGTGGGTCAAAAAGAAGTGGTGAGCAGGAGCATGTGGCTTTTATCATGGCGAGGTTGAGGCAGGCTAGTGTCTGCAAGTATGACACAATGGGGCAACAAGCATACAAAGGGATGTAACTCAGTATAAGTAAAATGGCCGCTACGGTTATATCCGGGCTGTGGCATGCTGAGGAAAGAAAGATCGTTTCATTATGCACTTGGAGCTGCAGTAAAAGAGGCAAACAGATGCATTTGACCACAATTGGTGAATAATGTACACATTGTTGGAAAGGCACATAGTTAGGTGCACATTGTGCAGTCCTGATTGTGCAAGCCTAAGGAGTTCACGGTTCATGTCAGAGGATCCTGTGTTTTGCGATGAAATTATGCGACTTAACCCAAACGTATCACTAATTTTTGATGAGTTAAAGGAACTCACAAATACAATGCGGCAATATTCAGCAACTATGGTCGCCCCTATATTCTGCTTGGGGCTTTTTGTAGAGAGGGACAAACACCACAAGTGCCTTTCTGGCACTGGCAAGTTACACCAGTGCATGGCTATGGGTAACATTTCGGGGCATTTTCTGTGGGGAAGAGGTGGGCTTTATATTATCTGCAAACTGACAGATGATTCTACCACTTGCAAGGGAATAAAGCCGAGACGTTCACATATTTCGCAACATCAGAGAGATGTCCACTGGTTGCCAGTACAACAAAGAGTGCTGTGGAAAATTTTCTGCTTGATTTTCAGATGTATCCAAGGGACAGCCCCGAAATACCTGGTATCAAAAATCTCGGTTTATCAACCTGGACGCTGCATGCGCTCATCCAAGAAAAAATGTTTGGTCGCCACCTCCTCAAATTTTGTTACATGGGTTGACAGACGCTTCTCCCATGCAGTGCCCAGAGCGTGGAATGCCCTACCATATGAACTTCGTGAAGCCAACACGCTGATGGAGTTTAGGAAAAAACTGGAAACCCATCTCTTTATCTAAAAGATAGTAGCACACGCTGGGTATTTCCCTTGCTGAATTTCCATCTGCGCCTCAATGCAATTTTTTTGGCTCGATTCCTCCTATAGATGTGCGCGTATTTATTAAATACAAATAAAGTACGGTAATGAAGAGCATACAAATCTGGCATAAGGAAGGAGGAGTCTGTCTGTAGATTACTTAGTCTATAGTGCACAGGAACATGAAGGTCCCTGTTGCAGAAGCAGCAAAGAAAGTCACCCTCTATTGGTTTAGGGCTGCCTTGCTGCATGTGATCACTACGCTCCTCCCATCCCCTTCAAGACAAAGATTGCCTAAATACAATCAAAACAGCCGAAACGGCCAAGTAGCATAGCTAACGTATGCTCTCTAAAACACCTCCTGTAACGCCTCCCCCCTCAAGCCATCATTATGGTTGGTCACTAGATGCTACACTTCTCAGCTCAGTGGGTTAGGTGCTTGGGTAGAGATCCGTGTTCACATTGCTGCTGGTCAGATGTTGAAGTCCCTGAGGACCAACACAGTTTATCATTCTTTTAGGGGTGCTATGACGTGTACCCTTACATCACTTATATTAACAATGGTGCTGTCAAGAAGGATGAAGGATAAACGGACTATTTAAAATTTTGATCTACTCCATTTATTTGCACTATTGCCAAGGCACACTGGCTTGCGAGAGAGCATTAATCCATTTGCTGGTGGCAATCTTTTTTGCAATGGGTGTGGCAGTCTTCTTTTTCTGTGGCAGTGCTTCTGAGTACATAGATGTTCAAAGTGGTGAGCGGAGAGCGGAGTATTTTAAGAGCTTCGGAACTGGGTGCTGTCTCATACTGCCCGGACTGAGGGTGGTATCAGAGTCTGCCCAATGCCCCAGCTATATATTTTAAATTCTCTAGGCAGGCAGAACAATTATACAACGGAGGACACGTTTTTGAACTAAGATGTTTTATTAGTTACAAGTAATTAAAGGTTGGGGTTGAGCTAGGGAATAACCTAGCATTAAAAAGGACTACTCCCTCTAGACTCCGCCTAATACAGCTTAAGATTCTACACAGAGTTTACTACCCCAGGGCGGCGCTATACCGGTGGAACCGGGCTGCCAATCCTAACTGTCTACGATACCAGGAGGGAGAGGGCACTTTCATACATATTCTGTGGGAATGCCCACGAATCTGAGGCTTCTGGCAACAATGCTGAGATACATTGACTGGTATTCTGGGGAGAGAGGTGCCAATGGACCCTAAGTTGCTCTTACTGGGTATCACCAATGAAAACGCTTCCAACCGATGGGAAAAACTGTTTTTGTCCACGGCAGTTGGACTGATTAAACATGATATTGCCCAATGGGCTGCTGGTATAGACACATGTGTGGCTGTGGAAGGCCTAATATATACTGCACAGGAATGCCCTGCAAAAGCCATGAAAATCTGTGGCAAATGGGAGGAGGGGAGTTGATACGTGCACATTTTGGATGTTACAATAAGGCAATAATGGTATATGATTTTACTACAATGTTGTTATATTGCTGCCTGGTTGACATGACAAATGAATGGAAGTGAATGTCTGTACGGTTTTATGTTTATAAAATAATAAAAAGATACAACAAAAAAGGACGACTCCCTAAAACAGTGTCATGTATGGTAAAACACAAATTGGGGTTTTCCAGGTGTTCCCAAAAACTTGGGATGCTGATTTGAATAGACAGAAATGGCTCAAACCTAATCTTAAATCTCTGTCCCTTCCGAGAATCATGTTCCATGAAAGCAAGACCAAATGTGATGGCTAACAGAAAAGTCCAACCTGGCCTTTTAGCCTTGCTGGCTAATCTGATGCTTAGAAAAGAAATGTCCCCAAATCCTGGCCAACAAAAGCATCCAAAAGGAAGTACTCACGATTCCAACCTCTTCAGTCACTTGGTTCTTCCTTAATGCATTCAGCCCTACCCATCGTCTCGGTTTCTCCTGGCTTCATCCAGATCTCTCCACAGTCACTCAGTGTCTTCTGACTTCTTCATGATCTTTCTCTTCTGCAGGCCTCTCAATGTTCTCCTAGTTTCTTCTCGGCTCTGTTTTTCACAGGACAGGGAGCTTGCTCCCTCCCCTGCTTGTTTGGGTATTGGCTTCCTTCTCTCCACCATGTATGATTCATCTCTAGATGCAAAGAGGATTCAAAACATCTCACCCCTCAATCAGGGTTCTTGTCGCCAGGAATCTCTCATTCTCAGGATTCCTTCTGCAGACCCAAGTCCTCAGGCCCACCCAATTTACTCCAGACTGCAGTAAAAACCAGCAGTGGGTTCTTCACTTCCTGCACACCACAGGTCCTTGAGGGTGGTCTCTACGCTATATTCGTCAGAGCATCTGCTGCATGGCTGACAGCAAGTAGGCTCCCTCAGTCCGGGTAGCGGTGTTCCAGTTTCACCACAAAGCAATGAGTAGCATGTCTACTTCCAGACTTCTGTAGCAGAACCCAGCAGTGGGTTCTCCACTTCCTGCACACCACCAGTCCTTCTGGCGTGGTCTCTACCCTATATCTGTCAGAGTTTCTGCTACATGGCTGACAGCAAGTAGGCTACCTCAGTCAGTCTGGGTAGCTGTCTTCCAATTTCCCCAAGGAGTGATGAGTAGCATGTCTGTTTCCTCGCAGCCTGTGCTCCTTAGTGGCTTCCTCATGCTCTTTTTATGCAGCCCGGCCAGTGAGTATGTTTGTAAACCGGCTCAGGAGTTGTCTTTACCTTGTCGAAAGCCCTCTGATCGGTCCCATCTCCATGGTTTCCCTAACTGTTTCTTTAAGGAATTGTTGTCCACTTCATATTGGTTAAGAGTTGAATTGTCTTTATTATTCTCAATTGCCGGTTTCATGGCACGAAGTGTGACCTGTGACATCAGTGTCATCTTGAAATTGGTACACTTAATACTCGCGGTTAGGGATCAACGCCCCCCTGAAATCTGTCCCAGTAAGGGACGGGCTGCTGGAAATTTCAGTACCTTTGCGATGTTGGAGGTTCTGGCGCTCCTCAAAGGGCAAAGTATAATATTGCATCTTGAAGGGTGTGAAGGGTCCAGGGAACCCTGATCCATCCACTAGCTTGGAAGGAAAACCGATTGCAGCCGGGCCACCCAAGGCCTGTGATTCGGCTCAGTCATAGCAGAGGATGGTAGTGCCTATAACTCACCACAGTTCTCAACCTACTTTAGCTATTTAATTATATTTAGTGTTCACCTGTTTTGGCTTATTGCAGAGTGCACAAAATCGGATTATTTATGTGGGCAGGTGTGGGATGTAAATATTAAACATACATTTAACCCTCTGCTTTTGAAGGTCAAATTGCAATGAGGTTTTCTAGGTCTGAGTGAGCTGAATCGGCAAGCTCTGCTCATGTTCCTCTTTCTCAAGATATCCTCTCCTTTAGCTTCCTCTCATCACCCTGTACCCCAATCCACTGTCAAAGACACACAATTGAAACTAATAGTAAAGGTTGAAAACATAGGCTGCACCATTTGCTTATCAGTAATAGGTGAACTGGCAAGCTCTGAAGGTGGTGAGAGGCGCTTTAGGTAGCATACATGGTAACATGTCCATTTTCAATCGGGAGATACTTGTCCAGTCCTGTTTTTTCTTTGCATTGTGCCATTTGTAGTTCTGGATTTAGAATGGAAAAAGCCGAACTACATGTCTGAGAATGTAAAGAAAAAATAAATCCATGATAGGACAAGCATCTTCTGAATGGTCCATGGAGTTTCTGGTAAGCAATTTGTGGGTGATTTTCTATCGTGTCTGATCTTCAATCTGGCAGGATCCCAGTCAAAGTCATTATCACAAACAAAACTAGTAACAGCACTCAATTAAGGATAGATAGAAAGACGCCCAAGCCTTTCTGAATATGTACAAATACGATGGGATCACATCCAACATGGGTAACTTTGAAAGGCAACCATGCAGTAAAGGTGCATTAGTTTAAAACTAATTATTGGATGAAAGAGATACAACATGCTGCCAAATTGCAACCAGGAAAGCCTGCACGAAAGCCCGGCTTCACTTCTGCACCAAATGTCATCCTTGTGGTAAAATCACTTTACCACACTGTGCTGCTAAAACTGTGACCATCAACCATAGACGATGCTTAAGTGTGGATTATACAGAAAGCCTTGTTCATGCGTGGTTTATTAGATTAGAGTGTCCCTCTATATATGGCCATATGTAGTATGCATGACAGACTGAATTGTCCTAGCCCACTGTATTGATGAGGACAGCATGGTCAGGGTGGAGTAACTTGATAACTTTATTCGGTTTCCATCCTCACTTTCTCCACGGATTCTCATTCTAGAACACTCATAGGGTACCACCCATCTCCCCTCTATCCAAACAGCACATAATCATCCAACTTGTTTTGCACACCTATTTTCCCGGATGGCTACATCACATTTGTTAACACTGACCATTGGTTTCCGACCATTCTCCTTTGCTGTATCTTTTCTCATACCCAGGGCATTAGCCTAATTTCTTCCTTTTCTGGCTACACTGCTTCGATCATACACTCTGCCATACTCGGTACGAATGGCTTTGTGTAAAACCTGAATAACTTTTTGCAAGCAAACCCATTTTAAAGGTCCCTCCCGTAACCCTGCATCTTTCCGGTCATCTTTTCTTTTTTTATTATTCTATTGTCTCCTTCTGATCTTGTTCTTACTACCTTTTAAAACCGTTTCTGTCCATTTCGCCTTCTGCATCCAAGGAGGATACAACTTTGTGTTTGGTTTCCGCCCCCTACTAATCTCAAATGTAGGTAACCCCATAACCCCCTGTCTCGGGAGGATAGCTCAGGAGCAACGTGCTTGCCTTGGATGCAAGACAACACGGAGAACCGCAGGTTCAATCCCTGGGTCCGCGATTAGAAACCTCTGGGTATTAAGTGCGTTATAAATAACCTATCATATCATATCATAATGCAATGTGGCGAAAATAGGTGTGCAACCTGTCATGATGCCTACCCCCGGGGACCCAGACCAAGTCCAGCAACCCCGGAAGCAGGCATCAAGTTATCCCAAGCAAGCCCAACAACCCCTGCCAGGGGCTATTTGGGTGCAGTCCTGGCGTCTATGGCGCCAGGCTCATAAATTTAAACTTACCTGATGCAGACCATATTGCAAGAGCTCCAAGCCAAAAGAGGCTTGGAAGGGACTACTTTACCTAGGGACTATTTTTTTTTACTCGGGTGGGGCTGGGGAGGAATACTTACCTAGAACTACTTTGGAGGCTATTTAAACCACGCCCGAAGAGCAGCACACGCTTCGCGTTATTCTGCATCCAGCAGCGTAACGCTCACCGTGCCTGCAAGTCTGCATCCAGCCTTCTGCCACGCCCGCCTCGAGTCTGGAGCTCCTATAAAAAGGTAGAAAGAAGGAGAATAGGTTACAACAAGAGCAATACCTTTGATCCTTACCTGAATTCCTGATCCATCGCACCTTTGAGCTGGAAGAAAGAAGTTATTTTATGCACGTCGCCTCACCTGCTGCAGCGCTGCGCTGAACCCACCGGCCTTCGCAGCATCTTCACATTCCACCGCATCCTTCTGCATGTTCCCGCCACACTCCGGCACCTAAGGGGAAGACAAGAACAGCAAGGTGAGCCAAGGGAATACACAGAGGCAATATAGTTACCCCCCATAGACTTACCTGATTTTACCACCGGGGGTACTATTCCTCTTCACGGGTCGGCGCAGCTTCCACTGCATCCTCGCCGAACCCCGGCCCCTAAGGGGAAACAAAAGGACAGCAAGGTGAAACAAAGGGACAAACAAGGGGAAACCTCCTCACCACAATAGACCTACCTTAATTTACCCTGGAGGCATTATTCCTCGAGACTTCATACTTTCTCTCAGCGCCTGAAGAAGGGAGAAAGCAACAGGTCACATATTGACATTATTTTATCGAACTGTGTTGGATAATACAAATCCTTACCTGAATATTACCGGTTGCCACGAGGAACTCTTCACTAGGGTCAAGCTGCAACCTGCAAGGAATCGGACAAGAGTGAAAGTCAGACATTTGAACTCTTACGAACGACATACTTACGGCGTCTTGCCGGGAATCTCAGAGTCAATATTGTTCTGGAACTCACCAATTCCTTCGAGCCAGTGAAGCAACTGGTTATCTACGCGCCCCTGCGCTCAATGCAGGATGGAGAGCTCATCTTTCCAAACCATCAGGTGAGACTATAAGAGGGGACATCAAAGGTGATCAGTGGGGAGAACAGCGAGAGTGGGGGGGGGGTAACGCTCAACTCCACGGGTGGTTAATTCCCTTTCTCCATTTGCAGAAAAATATTCCTACGGGCCAAGCAAACGAAGCTAGGTGGGCCAGTCCAGTCTGTCATCTCGGCACTACGCGTCACATTGGTGGAGACCGCAGCTGTCCAGTTCAGATAGACGCCCCTGTGGGAGCCAGGTGAGCGTAACAGAACGCGAAGCCTACCCACAAATTCCCACCGGGCGTTATGGATATCTCGGAAACTGACCAATTGGCCCAATTACTAGGGGAACTGAGGGCTGAAGTGCATTCCGCCCGTCAAGAAACCAATGCTCTTAGGAGAGAACTGATTTTGTCAAAGGAGCGAACTGATGACCTTGCTAGGCAACTACTGCAAAGCCAGGATGGACAAGCACCCCTACCAGGTCCCGGGGGAAATCCAGCTCCTGCGTCATCGAGTAACCCTGTGCAAATAAACCTACCAGGAAATATTCCATTAGCTCCGCCAGAACGCTTTGCCAGAGATCCCAAAAGGTTTGCCGTGTTTATGAACCAATGCCGTTTGCACTTTTTATGCAGACCTGGAGCCTTCCCAAACGATCAAGCCAAGGTAGCCTTTGTATTGTCATATCTCAGCGGCAGTGCAGCTGATTGGTCAATTCCACTAGTTACTCAGGATGACCCAATTCTTCTGGATTTTCAGGGCTTTCAAATGAGCATGGAAAGACTATTTGCCCGGCATTCCCAAGGACAGGCCCTGGATAACAAACTTTTGTCCCTACGACAGGGTAACCAGGACCTTCCATCCTACATTGCGACCTTTAATAGGTTGATAGTGGAAACTGGATGGCCTGAGGTAAAAGGAATCATGTTATTTCATCGAGGGCTTCGAGGAGAACTCAAGGATGTCTTGGCTCAAGTCGTGAACCCACCTCAAGACTGCGCTGAATATATAGACTTAGTGGTCCAGTTAGATCACAGACTTCAGAACAGAAAGGCTGATCGAGCCAAGTTTGAGAATGGGGTGTTGGGTCAAAACCCACGCTAACCCCAAAGGAGCAGATGCTTCAGAACCCATGCAAATCGGAGGGGTTAAAGGACCCTTAACCCAGAAGGAAAGAGAAAGGAGTCGGCAAATGCAATTGTGTCTATATTGTGGAACTTCTGGGCATTTTCTAAGGGATTGTCCTGTAAAACCACCCAAGAAGGTGGTAGGAGCTGCTGATAAAAGCCATATGGAGTCAGACTCGGGAAACGACCACGCCAGACAAGCCTAGAGGTCCGCTTGCCGAGCTTGAAGAAGGATACTCAGACCTCACTTCTACTCTTGCTACTACCCCCTCAACGTACTCCTCCCGCCAATCCTTCCTCCCTCGGAGGCTGAAAACACATGCATCTTGCATGTGGCTTGGTGTTCGCGTTTCTCCCATTGATATTAATAAAGGGAGTGACTGCAGGAGTGCAGCTGTGAACGAGACATGAGCACATCATGTCTCCCTTCCTTATAGCGTTCCCACTGAAGTGTTCCCTTTTACCTACTTTGGAACCGGGGCATGGCAGTCACGCTCACCAGTGGTTTACATCTGTGTTGCTGGGCATGGACAGTGGCTTTACTGGAAGCGAGAGGAAACTGTATGGCCCTCTTGAAGGATGTCATTATTTGCTGTGTGCATGGGTCAATATACAAAGACATGTTGCACAATTTGGTGTGTTCTCTATGCTACGTCTACAGTCACAGACATTAAGCCAATGGCAGCCCTTTGTAGGTTTTAAATACACAAGACACGTGTTAACCAGACTATATTTGAAATCTTATCCGAAGCAACAGCTAAATGCTCTGGATTATAGAAACTGTTAGAGGATATTTAGAGCACACAGTTTTTGTGTGTGAAGAGATGAACAAGTTACTTTCTTACCTGGTAACGTTCTTTCTATGGGATGGTCCGACGACGTATTCCATATCTATGACATGTAATCACCACAGCTGTGCTGCTTCGGAAACTTTTTTCGGCGTCTGCGTCGATGATGTCGATGCGCCGTCATCGAGGACCTCCTCCGACGTCATCCGATGTGATAAGTAGGACGCACGACGCCCGTAGCCTCAGTTGTAGTTTTTTCCCCCAGAACGTGTGACACTAGTCAACTGCCAGTCAGACATAAAGCCTTGCGGACCGTAAGCTGCAATCGCAAAGAAATTCTGCAGCGGGGAACGCAGGGCGGGAGCGATATGGAATACGTCGTCGGACCATCCCATCATAAGAACGTTACCAGGTAAGAAAGTAACTTGTTCTTTGAGGGGATTGGGTCCTCCGACGTATTCCATATCTATGACAGACTCCCAAAGCAGTACCAGAGCAAGGAGGAGGGAAAGAATTTAGAATCAAAATTTAGAATAGCCAATCAAATAGCAGAGCAAAGGACCGCCTTGCCAAAGGCCAGATCCTGTGCTCGGATGGAATCGAGGGAATAGTGACGTACAAATGTATGTACTGAAGCCCAGGTGGCTGCATCACAGATGTTGCGAATAGGAACACCCCTCTGCAGGGCAGTAGATGCAGCCATACCCCTGGCAGAATGGGCCCGCAAGCCAGCCGGTGGGTCCTTACCCGCCAAGCGGTAGCACTCCGAGATGGCCAAAATAATCCAGCGAGACAAAGTCTGTTTCGTCACAGATTGCCCTAAACGCTTTCCAGCATAACCAAAAAAGAGTTGATCGTCAACTCTGACCCGGGACATGCGCGAAACATAAAAGCTTAAAGCTCTCCTAGGATCAAGCCTATGGAACCTCTCCTCTTCCTTACCAGGATGCGGAGGAAGATAGAATGCCGGAAGAACAACCTTCTGGGCCAAATGAAATTCCGTCACTACCTTTGGAAGAAAAGAAGGACGAACTCTAAGGACAACCCTGTCCTTGTGAAATACAGTGAAGGGTGGGTTAACTGAAAGTGCCTGTAACTCACTCACTCTGCGAGCGGAAGTAACCGCAACTAAAAACACAGTTTTCAGAGTTAACAGCCTCAAAGGGCAAGAATGTAAAGGCTCAAACGGAGCACCCATAAGAAACTTAAGAACAAGGTTTAAATCCCAACCGGGCACCAGGAAAGGTGACGGAGGGAACACATTAGTGAGCCCTTTCAGAAACTGTGAAATTAAAGGGATTTTAAAGTAAGAACACTCTTCAGAGGAGCGCTTAAAGATGGACAGCGCTACCAGGTAACCTTTAATGGTACCCACTTGCAAGCCCCTGTGGACCAAAGAAAGTAAAAAGGACAGAACCATGGGGATGTCACATGCAAAAGGATTCCACATTCTGAACTCGGCACCAGTCGCAGAACTTACGCCAACGGCAACGGTACAGAGACTTTGTTGCTGGCCTTCGGGCCGAAAGCAACACCTCCATCACGTCTTCAGGGAGGTCCCAATCCTTATACCTCAACCTTTCAGAAGCCAAGCGTGAAGGTTGAGGGATCTGACCTCTGGATGGAGAACCTGACCCCCCTCCCGTGAGAGCAGATCGTCTCGGTAGGGAAGACGACGTGGAGGGCAGATGGACAAGTCGAGAAGGTCCGGGTACCACGTCCACCGAGCCCACGCCGGAGCAATGAGGATAATCCGGGAACCGAACTTCCGTAACCTCCGCAGCACTTGCGGGATGACGGGGACTGGAGGAAACACGTACAGCAGCGGGAATGACCACTCCACCACGAACGCGTCTCCTAAGGCTCCTTTTGGAGGAAATTCCCGCGAGCAAAACCTTTCGCACTTCCGGTTGACACTGGAGGCGAAGAGATCCACTTGAGGGGTCCCCCAAAGGGCGAAGATCTCCAGGAGAATCTCCTGAGCCAACTCCCACTCGTGAGAGATCGTGCTCTGCCTGCTCAGAGCATCCGCCGTCACGTTTTCGTCTCCGGCCAGATGAACTGACGAGATCGAAACTTCCTGCTGGATGGCCCAGAACTCGAGCTGCATTGCCTCCCTGCACAGAGGAAGTGACCCTGCCCCTCCCTTTTTGTTGAGGTAGTGCATGGCCACTGTGTTGTCCGTCAGGATCAGGACACTCTTTCCTCGCACAGTCGGCAGAAAAGCCTTCAGGGCTAGCCTGACGGCCCTCAGCTCCAACAGATTGATACGGAGTCTGGACTCCGACGGAGACCAACGACCGCTGACTGTCAGCCCGTTGGCATGAGCTCCCCATCCCGTGAGGGATGCATCCGTCACGATCGTCACCTCCGGCCAGGGAAGCCAAAATGGAGCCCCCTTCATCAAGTTGCCTTCGACGGCCCACCACAGAAGATCCCGGGCGACCGAGGGCGGCACCTGAACCGGGTCCGACATCCTGCCGGAGGACTGCGACCATTGCGTCTTGAGTGCCCACTGCAAAGATCTCATCCGCAGGCGAGCCTCTGGCACCAGAAGAATGCAGGATGCCATGAGGCCGAGCAACCTCAAGAACTCGAACGCTGGGAGCGTCTGGGCATGCTGAAACTTGTGCACCATCTGCTGAATGTGAAGAACCCTCACCTGGGGAGGAAAACACTGCCCCAGGGAAGTGTCGAGCACTGCTCCGATGTACTGGAGCCGCTGTGTTGGCGTCAAATGGGACTTCTTTAAATTGAGGGAGAAGCCCAGCCTGTGAAGGGAGTGGCAGGTGACGGACAGATGATCCAGGACTTGCTCGGGAGAGCTCCCCCTGATCAACCAATCGTCCAGGTAGGGGTAGACGTGAATCCCCCCTTGCCTGAGATGCGCTGCCACCACCACCATGAGCTTGGTGAAAACCCTCGGGCGGAGGTCAATCCGAACGGCAGGACCCGAAACTGAAAGTGCGAGTCGCCAACCGCGAACCTCAGGTACTTCTTGTGCTTGGGATGGATCGGCACATGGAAGTAAGTATCCTTGAGGTCGAATGACACCAACCAGTCCTGAAGCTGAAGGGCCTGGAGGACTTGAGAGAGAGTAACCATCTTGAACTTGTCCTTCCTGAGGAGTTTGTTCAAACCGCGCAAGTCCATGATGGGTCTCAATTCCCCGTCTTTCTTCGAAATCAAAAAATAAGGGGAATACCATCCCTTGTTCCTCTCCGCTACAGGCACCAGTTCTATGGCGCCTTTCTCCAGCAGGGCTTGAATTTCCTGCGCAAGGAGCAGATCCGGACTCTGCAAAGAGAGGTTCCCCGGTGGATTGTCGCGAGGCCTGTGCCGAAAGGGAAGACAGTAGCCGTGGGTTATGATCTCCAGAACCCACACATCTGAAGTAATGGCTTGCCACTCTACAAGATGCTGCGCCAGCCTTCCCCCAACCGGCGAACCATGGGACATGGCCTCATGACTGAGTGGGAGCGGCCGCGGCGTTACCTGAGGGCAAAGAGGCAACTGCCCGAGCGGCCTTGGCACCACGGGTACCCTCTCGTCCACCTCTGGTACCCCTGCGTTGGCCTCTTTGACTGCCAGCTCCTCTCGCTTTACTGAAGGACGAGTAATAGCGAAAGGAACCACCCCTCCACTGCTGTCCCCTAGGACGAAAAGGCAGAGGTTGGCGAACTGCAGCGCCCAACGACTTCGCTGCAGCTTTCGAGGTCTGCAACCTCTCAAGGCTCTCGTCAGCCTTGCTGCCAAAAAGGTGTTCACCGTCAAAGGGCATGTTGAGGAGCCGGGACTGCACATCAGGAGCAAACCCCGACTTCCGCAACCACGCAAACCTGCGTATCACGGTGCTCGCCGCCATGGACCTACTGACGCATTCAGCTAAGTCCAAACCCGACTGAACGGACTCACACATGGCATCCTTACCATCCTGGACCATAGCAAGGAAACCATCCTGTTCGTCCCCTTCGGGAATATGTTCAGCCGCTAACGCAACACAGTTCCACAGAGTGTGTGTGAAACGAGACAAGGCACAAATGGAGTTGGCCGCCTGAAGCGCCATACCACCAGAAGAAAACACTTTCTTCGCCCAGCCATCAAAACTATCAGGAGGGATGGTAGGGTACGACGCCTGCTTTGCCGGGGCCGTGGCCGCCTGCACCACCAAACTCTCCGGAGTGGGGTGCCTGGTCAAGTAGCAGGGGTCGCTACTGGCTGGATGGTATTTTCGCGACAAGGATCTGCCCACCGCCGGGAGACTCTCCGGAGCAGTCCAAGCCGCCGCCACCCTTCTCTGTAAAGCCATATGGAACGGCAGTACCGGATCAGTTGGGGGACCAACATCAAGGATGTCCGTCAGATCATCCTGCACAAACTCCCCTGGGGGAGCAGACCATCCCAGGTACTCAGAAACCCTAGCCATAAGGCGCCGATATGAGGAATCGGCATGAGAGCCAGGCTCAGGCCTACAAAACTCCACCTCCGGAGAGGTGTCCAGTCCACTGGCATCATGCAGTGACTGTCTCAAATCGTCAAACTGACTATGGCCCGAGACAATTTCATCTGGAACCTGACTAGGAACCAGGCCATCAGAATCCTCATCCGCCTCTGAAATATAGTCCAGGTGGCGAAAAGAAGGCACCCGAGAGTGCTTGCTCTTAACCAGAGCCTTCCCAGGGGGTTCACCCCTGCCTGGCACGAAAGGCGTCGATGGCGTCGAGCGAATCGGCGCCAGCGTCAAGAGAACCGGCATCGGCGCCGAGAGGATCGGCGTCGAGGAAATCGGCGTCGACGTCAGATGCAGCGCCTCCAGCATCTGCGGCGTCGACACAGCCCTCGAGGCCGGAGCCCCGAGAAAGCCTGTCGACGCCCTCGACGCCTCAGACGTCGATGTCTTCCTCGAAGACCTCACAGGTGCACACGGTCTCGAACGCGTCGAGGACCGGGACCTGGAACAGGTACGTCGAGAACGAGTCTCCTTGTCCGAACGGGACCTCTCCCGTGACTCGTGCCGACCACTCTTGCGAGCGGTGTCTCTCGACCTCTCACGACCGACCCCACTCGGGGGCGCGGACGGCTTAGTACCCTGCGACTCAAGGATCGCCAGCATTTTCTTCCCGAAGAAAGCCCATTCCTCCGGCGTCGCACGGCTGGTGGGGTAAGCGACGTGCCGGGCAGAGTCCTCCGAAGAGGACCTGGAAGACGACCGGTGTCGGCACTTCCGAGAATGCCTCGAAGAGGCTGAGGAGTGGCGAGACCGACTCCTAGAAGGAGACCCACGAGACTTCCGACGATGGCACGGAGAGTCACCCCTCGAATCATCCGTCGAAAGCCCTGCAGATTTCGACTTCCGGGGCTTGGACACCCGACCTACCGACAACTTCTTCTTACGTTCGTGTAAGGCTTTGGACGTGAGCGACTGTCAGTTGATACAGTCATCCGTGTCGTGGGCCTCCCCGAGGCACCAGAGGCAGGCGTCGTGCGAGTCCGTCACCGACATCTTGGACCCACACTCCCCGCACTTCTTGAAACCCGGACGCGGGGTCGAAGACGAAGTAGAAGACATCTTCACACGAAGGATTGTCACAAAACGAACAGGTTCGAAGAACCGAGAAGAACAGAACTCCAAAGAGTCGAGGCGTGAACTGAGAATCACGAAGCAACACGTTCGCGGAAAAAACGGAACTGAGGCTATGGGCGTCGTGCGTCCTACTTATCACATCGGATGACGTCGGACGTCGGAGGAGGTCCTCGACGACGGCGCATCGACGTCATCGACGCAGGACGCAGACGCCGAAAAAAGTTTCCGAAGCAGCACAGCTGTGGTGATTACATGTCATAGATATGGAATACGTCGGAGGACCCAATCCCCTCGAAATTGCCATTTTAAGATGTACATGATTTCTCTGGCAATTTGCTGGGAGACTAAATATTATAATGCTCAACCTTTACCCTGCTATTAGGATAACTGCATACAAATCCCAAGTTTTACATGAATCTGTAGGAGCAGTTAGTTCACTGAGCGACCAAACATCCGCCACTTTGGTTCCAATGTCTTTGTGCATTATTTTCTTTCATTATAAGCAACTCATTTGATGGATCTAGCATCTTAAACTTAGAACTGCGTTCTCACTGAGCCATAAGCGACTGAACACGATTCTATTACAAGACGGGAGGCGAGCATTATGCTTTTCTTCTTTAATTACTGCTCAACAGCAATTCAAAACTTTACCATTAAAACGGTTTCTTTTTTTTTAAAGAAAGTATGCCCAACAGGCTTAAAAAACGAAAATAAATAAAACATGGTGCATCAGGACCACCAATCCCAAGAGTCTTAGAGGCTCTGTAGTCCTTAGCCTCAGTTCGGTCCACCAATGGAAGTCCCTTGGTAAGTATAAAGCCCTGTGTCCTTAGGTACTTTCCTCTTCTTTTTTTGCTGGCTCGACACTTAAGTACCCTTCTTGAGTTTTATAGCCTTATTAACGCATTGTGACGTGTTTTGTGTTCATACTAATGAGAGCGCGTAGGATCGGTAATATATACATCGCACAGCGTGATAGTGCGGGTGCGTTACATTGCTAGTGGAAGCGCAGACGATTTGTTTTTTGGGGGTCCGTTAGAGGAGCGTTTCGCATTTAACAGCTCTGGCAGGGCGCATTAGGAGGGAATGGGAATCCCGCAAGTGACTTCGCTCGCTTCAGGGATCCCATTCCCTCTGAGATAAAAGGCGCGAAACGCACGTAACGCTCTAACGCCACGGACACAGTGGCAGTCCATTCAGAGCGCTCCACGCATGCGCGGATCGTCTTTTCCCCTCACAACGTTCATTACTTGAACGTAACAGATTTCACAGCTCCGGAGCGCAGTGGGGACTCATTCCTAATAAGTGCGCAATCGTGTTAAGAGGCATATAACAAAAAAACAAAAAAAAAAAGAAGAACATTTTGTTCAGACGCTCTGTTATTGACATTCAAGCAGACAAGTCTTAACAGACTTGCAGAGCGCCAGATAGCAGCCCCATCTGTCAGGCAGGGCTGTCCTGTGACAGGGGAGAGGAGTACTGGGAGGAGTACTCTGACCAGGAACAGGAGCTGCAAGAGGAGGGAATAGACCTCTCTCAGAGCTTTAAAAAGGTTTTGGGGGATTCCCTAGTTAGAGCAGTGGCTCAAGGGGTCCAGCCTATACAGGACAGGCTTCAGATCCTGGAAAGCATATTGGGCACTAAAGCTGGCAGAAAGGAAGACCCAGGTGAGGGGACCTTCACCATCAAGCCTCTACAAGATCAACATAGGGGGTGTAAAACAGCCCGGAAGAGGAAACACTCTTCTACCCCCCCGGGCTTAGATATGGGGAAGAGAGAAAAGGCGAGGAGGCAGCTGACACCTTTAACAGGCAAAAGGATGCGTTCCTTGCTAGAACAGCGGTGCCCGGCCTCGTACCCCCCACCCCAGGGGCAAAAGAAATAGGGGTTGTGCCTTCTTCCTCAGATGAATACGATGAGCAGGAGGAAGAGGAGAGAAGTCCGTCAGGGAGCAGTTCAGAGAAGAAAGAGAGAGAGAGAGAGACAGACAGAGAAAAAAGCAAGCTTGGTGGAGAGCACCCCCGAGGAAGACATGTCGGATATGTTTGAGCCTGAGGCCATCAGGCATCCGAGATCCACGGACTGGATGCCATCTCCTAAAGTGGCGCTCTCCATGTCCCAAAAAATGAGGAAACCACTGGAGAAAGAGACCAGGTTCAGATTAAGATCAGAATGTCCCAGGCCAGAGCTCTCGGGGAAGGTGGCAGAGACCCCGGAACTTGACCCCAAAATGGTGACTTTCGTCATGAAAGCCGGTAAGGACGCTAGAAGTGGGATGGACCACGCATGACGGTCCTGTCAAGATAAAATATTGGATTTAACAGGCCGCATAGCTAAAATTATGGACCTCGCGGAGAGAGCAAAGGACACCGGAGAGCCGGTGGACCCGTACGTCCTAGCTGGATGGGCTCAACGTGCCGTGTGTCTTCTTGGAAATGCAAATACCGCCATTTCAGCGGAGGGACGTAGGTCTATGCTCTTGAAGATAGACAACAAGTTAGGAGACTTAGCCTCGTACGAGGCAGAAGAGGGGGCGCAATACGTTCATAGGGACTTATACTGCGCTCTAGAAGGCTCAAGCATCGATTCGAAAAGTGTTCCCTCGTCAGGTTTTTGCAGGGCCGGCCGCAACAGGGGTCGCTCGTCTGGCCGCCTTAATTACAACAAGAGACCCCAGGGGTCCAGGGCCCAATACTGGGAGTCACGCCAATAAGACGCGTTCTTCCCGAGCAGAGGCAGAGGATTTAGAGGGCGCCGAGGAAGAGGATACTTCAGGCAGCAGAATAGTTCCACAGGTGAGAGAGAGCGCAGCGAGTTATCCCCCGGTGGGCGAGAGGACGTTGCTTTTTATGAACAACTGGCACGAATTATCAGCAGACGCACAGGTGCTTCAGACAGCTAAGGGATTTCATCTAGATTTCATAGAGGAGCCGATTCAGTCTCAACCCCATCAGTGCATGCGTTCCTCAGAGGAGGAGATAGCACTATTAGATGAAGAGTTAGAGGCACTGGCATGAAAACAGGCGATAGAGAGGGCTCAGCCCCATGCAGGGGGTTTCCTGAGCAACATGTTTTTGGTACACCGCAAAGGAAAGGTGAGACGAGTTATCAATTTAAAGGTGCTGAATGGGTGGCTGGTTTACAGACACTGCAAGATGGAGGGAATGCACTTATTGGCGGACCTCCTGAGGAAGAACGATTGTCTAGCTCGGCTAGATTTGAAGGACGCATACCTCACAATACCCGTAGCTCTGTTATACCGTTGCTTCCTCCGTTTCGAGTGGAAAAAGGAGACATGGCAGTTCAAGACGTTGCCCTTCGGGTTAGCGTCAGCACCTTGGGCCTTCACAAAGCTAATGAGGCTTATAGCCACCGCAATGAGAGGACAGGGAATAAGGATGATCATATATTTGGACGACATCCTTCTCATGGCAGAGAGCAGGGAGAGACTGCGGAGGCAGGTTCAGTGGTCGACTGCTTTCAACTCCAGCCTAGGCTTCTTGATCAGCAAAGAGAAGTCAGAGCTCGTTCCATGCAAGAGACTAGAATTCCTAGGTTTCACCACAGATGCGAGAAAGGCCACTCTAGCCCTCCCGCCCTCCAAAATAAGATCCATCAAGAAGGACCGGAGGACAGCCCTGGGGAGACAGTTTATTTCGCTTCGGAATCTAGCCAGGATAGTGGGGCTTCTTGCGGCCTTGATTCAGGCTATTTTCCCCGGGCCTTTGCACTATCAAGCCCTTCAGAGGCTCAAGATCAAGAACCTTCAGAAGGGATGGAGATACCATCAGCAGGACCCGTTGGACGAGGACAGCAGGACAGAGCTCTGATGGTGGCTGCGCAATATGGAAGCATGGAACGGCAGAGCCATCTTCAGAGACCTGCCAGAGCTCATAATAGAATCAGACGCCAGCAGGTCAGGCTGGGGAGCCAGGTGCGGACACACAGAGAAAGGAGGGAAGCGGTCTCCAGAAGAGCTAGAACTGCACATCAACTGTTTGGAGCTGCTAGCGGGATCATTCGCAGTAAAAGCCTTCTCCAAGGACAGGGCGCAGTGCTGTATTCTGCTACGCATGGACAATATATCCGCAGTGAGGTATATCAACAAGCTGGGAGGAACAAAGTCCAAAATGCTAGTGGAGATTGCCAAAGATTTCTGGCACTTCTGCCTAAGCAAGAACATATCAGTCAAAGCGGAATATCTTCCGGGAACGAAGAATACTGTGGCCGACTGGAATTCTTGATATCTGGTAGATTCCAGCAACACAGATGGGGGCCGTTGCATACAGATCTGTTTGCGTCCAGACTAAATGCACACCTGCAGAACTACTTGAGTTGGAGATTAGACCCGGAAGCGCTGGGAACAGATGCGTTCCTACAAGTTTGGGGACTACACGTCCATTACGCCTTTCCCGCCTTTGCGATGATAGCCAGAGCGCTAGCGAAGGTGCGCAGGGACAAAGCCGAGTTAGTAATACTAACTCCGGAATGGAGTTCTCAAG
The DNA here is from genome assembly GCF_040938575.1 of Ambystoma mexicanum. Classification (NCBI taxonomy): domain Eukaryota; kingdom Metazoa; phylum Chordata; class Amphibia; order Caudata; family Ambystomatidae; genus Ambystoma; species Ambystoma mexicanum. The sequence continues at coordinate 622,996,634 of NC_090928.1, read as the reverse complement.
CCTGGTTTCTGATTCTGATGGAACTTTCCACGGATTTCCCTCAGAGGATCTCACACCGAGAGGATCTCCTCTTAGATCCTGCAGGAGCGCCTCACCCTCTGATTCTGGATCGGAGTCTAACACTTCTGGCCTGCAGAATTTCAGGCGAAGATGGTGCTTGCCCGGACTTTCAGAAGAGGCTACAGAGCTCATCAAAGTATCATGGGCTCCCTCGACAGTCAGGAGCTATAATTCCGCTTGGCAAGTCTGGGAATTATGGTGCAGGGAGAGGAGTATTCCTCCCATTTCAGCCCCCATAGCTCAAGTCATAAACTTCCTGGCGTCTCTGAGCGCAGAGGGGAAAGCATTCAGAACAATAGGTGTGTATAGGTCAGCCATTTCAGCGGGCCATGAGGTGGTGGAAGGAGTACCAGCGGGAGAGCATCTGGCGGTAATAAGACATCTCAAAGGTATTAAAGTAAGCAGACCTCTGCTGCCTAGGTATTCAGTCCTGTGGGACATCACAAAAGTGTTACACATGTTGGAACAATGTGCAAGAAACAATCTCTTGTCAGAGAAGCAACTGTCTGGGAAGCTAGCCACTTTACTATGTTTAGTTTCGTGTAGACGTATTTCAGATGTGAAAGCACTCGAGATAGACCGGAAGATTTTCTATCCGGAGGGAGTGGCATTCAACATAGCGCAGCGCACTAAAACTAACTCCAGAATAATTACTTACCCGTATTTTCCAGATAACAGCAATCTCTGCGTAGCGCAATGCATAAAGCGATATGAGGCAGCTACAGCCGCGATAAGACCTGTAGGAGTGACTCAACTGCTTATTGCGCATAGGAAGCCTTACAGAGCAGTAGCTCCAGCTACTATAGCGAGATGGGTGAAGGAGATCATGGAATTGGCAGGGATAGACATATCTGTGTTTGGAGCTCATTCAACAAGAGGAGCTATGGCTTCCGGAGCTTTTGCAGCTGGAGTTCCGCTGCAGGAGGTCATGAAAGCCGCAGATTGGTCCAGTGACTCAGTATTTAGAACTTTCTATGTTAAGCCGGTAGCGAATATTACAGCGGCAGTGATGCAAAGCTTTGAACAAGCATAATGCTCGCCTCCGGTCTTGTAATAGAATACAGATTGCCCATGCGACAAGCGCAGGAAGTCTTGATTCTATTAAAGACACGGAGGCGAGCATTATCCCGCCCTACAGAATTTAAGATTTTAAATAATGTTGTACTGCATTATTATCATTGAGATGTTAAAAGGAGTTCCCAACCCTAACAATGATGATCTTCTCTTTGTTCGTAGGAGAAAAGCAGAAGAGTAACAGGGATTGAGGGAATGTCGAAGGGTCTATCCTATGAAGAGTAGCAGGGAGGATACAAGTTGTTTAAAGTTGGATCTGTTGGATAGTTGCAGGAGTTATGCAGCGAAAGAGAAAAAAGAAGAGGAAAGTACCTAAGGACAAGGGGGTTTATACACCAAGGGACATCCATTGGTGGACCGAACTGAGGCTGGGACTACAGAGCCTCATACATGCCAACATTCTGTGACCAAAAATCTGTAGGAATCTTAAAGTTTCAAAAATAGTCAGGCGAGGAGGTAATGATAGGAATAGGGCGTGTTAGCAGCCCATTGTCATTGAATGAGCCCGCCGCCGCGGGTGCATTCAATGACAATGAGGCGCCTGCCACGCCTTCTGCCATCACGCCAGCTCGGGGGAGCCCTTGAAAGACTCGCCGGAGTTGACGTGGTGGGGGGCTAATGGCGCCTTTTGTGAAAGGTACTCGCGGCGGAGGTGCGCCCTTAGCCCATCGCCGTGGGCGCCTTTTACATCAAAGGCCTGCATGCTGCGCCTTCTCCCGCTACACCAGCTCGGGGAAGTCCTTGAAAGACTCCCCCGAGCTGGCATGGTGGGGGGCTAATGGCGCCTTTGGCCAAAGGCACCCGCGGTGGAGGGGCGCTTTTAGCCCACCGCCGTGGGTGCCTTTGACATTAAAAGCCTGCATGCTGCACCTTCTCCCCCTACGCCAGCTCAGGGAAGTTCTTGAAAGACTCCCTGAGTTGGCGTGGTGGGGGGCTAATGGCGCCTTTTGCCAAAGGCACCCGCGGCGGAGGGGCGCTTTTAGCCCACCGCCGTGGGTGCCTTTGACATTAACAGCCTGCATGCCATGCCTTCTCCCGCTACGCCAGCTCGGGGAAGTCCTTGAAAGACTCCCCCGAGCTGGCGTGGTGGGGGGCTAATGGTGCCTTTTGCCAAAGGCACCCGCGGCGGAGGGGCACTTTAGCCCACCGCCGTGGGTGCCTTTGACATTAAAAGCCTGCATGCCGCGCATTCTCCCGCTACGCCAGCTCGGGTAAGTCCTTGAAAGACTCCCCCAAGCTGGCGTGGTGGGGGGCTAATGGTGCCTTTTGCCAAAGGCTCCCGCGGCGGAGGGCCACTTTAGCCCACCGCCGTGGGTGCCTTTGACATTAAAAGCCTGCATGCCGTGCATTCTCCCGCTACGCTAGCTCGGGGAAGTCCTTGAAAGACTCCCCCGAGCTGGCGTGGTGGGGGGGCTAATGGCGCCTTTTGCCAAAGGCACCCGCGGTGGAGGGGCGCTTTTAGCCCACCGCCGTGGGTGCCTTTGACATCAACAGCCTGCATGCCATGCCTTCTCCCGCTACGCCAGCTCGGGGAAGTCCTTGAAAGACTCCCCCGAACTGGCGTGGTGGGGGGCTAATGGCGCCTTTTGCCAAAGGCACCCGCGGCGGAGGGGCGCTTTAGCCCACCGCCGTGGGTGCCTTTGACATTAAAAGCCTGCATGCCGTGCATTCTCCCGGTACGCCAGCTCGGGGGAGCCCTTGAAAGACTCCGCCGAGCTGGCATGGGCAAAAAAAAAATGTAACAAAAAAAAAATGTTTTGGTGTCAAAAAATCGGTAGGCGGTAGGACTGCTTAAAAAGCGGTATCCTACCGCCTAAATCGGTAGGGTTGGCAAGTATGGAGCCTCTAAGACTCGGGATTGGTGGTCCTGATGCACCATGTTTTGTTTATTTTCGTTTTTTAAGCCTGTTGGGCATACTTTCTTAAAAAATAAAAAAAAAACAGTTTTAATGGTAACGTTTTGAATTGCTGTTGAGCAGTAATTAAAGAAGAAAAGCATAATGCTCGCCTCCATGTCTTTAATAGAATCAAGACTTCCTGCACTTGTCGCATGGGCAATCTCTACTATCTATTATAATCCCAGAATCCAATTAATAATACAAAATGAAATACAAACAAATGTACACAATACAATCTATAATATAGCAGCATGCAAGACGCACCCCATTTGCATTTAATAAAATTAGCAGAATTTTGAAAGCTAAATAATGTAAGATTGTGAACACTGTAATAAAATCCCATTGAAATGTTGTGTTTTTATTTAACAAGCCTAGGAATGTACTTAGAAATCATTTACCTAATGTATCGTGTCCTGCATGGCGTCCTTTCTTTTCTAAATAGTCCTGTGTTCAAGAAGAAAACAGCCAGTGATTAATAAATACACGGTTGCATCACAAACAGCTCTTAAAAAGCAGCCATACGTGAAGAAGATCCTTTAAGAATAAGTGGAAATCAAGTATATATAAGCAATGGTCAAAACGTCACAGTGGTGGACACAAGATGCGGTTGCAGAGTGACAAAAGTAAAGCATGCATGGCCTTCACTAAGCACATCTTGCTAAGAAAAGAAACGAGACATTAGCCCTTCTCCTGCTTTGTGCCCTGAGTCATCACACATCGGATCAGCTGCGTCTCTCCGGCAAGTTGGGAAAGAATTCTGTGTCTGCTTCTCTTTTGAAACGTTTATTTACAATATATCATGTTACAAACATTAAAATACTTTATCAATGCATTTTGCAAAACAACTATGTGCAGTGTGAGATATAAATCATCACAGAACCATCAACTCCCCTGACCTTTAAGAAGACAGAATAAACATGGTTGTTCACCATCTGGACCAATTAGTCTATTGGCTGATCGTTTTCTAATTAATAGTAGCAAGATGCCTTAAGGAGTACTTTGCAATGTATAAGTAGTGTTAGGGGAGTTTTCCCAACGTTCTCTGGAAGGTAGGACTTCAAAAAATGATCCCAGTGGTTTGTAGATCACCAACTCTTAGGATCAGTCTGTACTACTCATGGTGTGTCAGAGCAATTAGGCTTATCTTAAGACGAAGATGTGAGCTGTAGGTAAGTACACTGAATCTAGTTAGTAATGCACCTCAAAGAAACACTCAATAAATGTATATAAAAATATACATTTATTATATGTACACAAGAATCACTTTTTAATACTTAGCTCTGTGAGAAACCAGAGGGTGTCCCACCCGCTAGTCACCGGGAATCTCTCTCTCAGGTGGCCAGGGCACGGCCATCGCCTTTGGATCCAGACCCTCGGGGTGGACCAGTGTGGGAGGATCACCAGGGTGAGGGGTCTTCAGGGAGTGGGGGTGAGGCAGCCAATGGTGAAATGAGATATTCCCCCCTTTTTGTGCATCCAACCCCAACTATATTTTAGACTCCGATGACCCTCTCCCTCCCCACCCTTCCTTTCTGTACAACACTAGGCAGAGGAAGAGGGCAACTGAGAGTAACAAGACTAACTCTTATACATCGTACTGGACATGTCCCGCTAATCGGGTGAGGCAAAGTCAGGCACTTGACTTCAAGTGCATATACCTGATTCCAATTAGCTCTCCTCACATGGATAAAAGGCAGAACCAAGAGGCACACTGAGCAAGGTGGAACACGAGTAAGAGCAGAACTTCCGGGGTGAAGGCGAACCTACAGGAGCAGAGCGACGGACCAAGGTACGAGAGCAGCAGACCGAAAACCCCAAGTGTTCCCTACAGGCAGTGGTCGAAGTGAGCGGGATCGTTTCGGATCGGTGCTCCTCTAATTTTTTTTATTGCGTTTTATTGTTCCTATACTTTTATTTTTAAAAGCAACCATTCCGGAATGGTTCGTTTTAAAATAAAAGTGTAGGAAGAAGTTGAAACTTGCACTTTCAGTGCACTACACTGAACGTTCCCTTAAAAAGAAGGTGCATATGTTTGGAGGTTTGTATTGTGTGTGGGAGGGGGCATGGTGACTGGGGTTGATTGGAGCAAGGCAGGCCAGCAGGGAACATAGTTCCACTACTTCTTTTCGTACACTTCGACCACTGCCTCCACAAGGTTGTTGCATCCACAAGGCCTGGAAAGACATGTGGAGCAGGCCAGATCCCAATATTGAAGACTGCATTGTGTTTCAAGGACACCAGCGACCCTCCTGGGTGAACGGCAGAGTTGGGGAGGCAAGGTCAAGCCTATGGTACTAGCCTTAACTCGTGAACTGGAAATCGAAAGAGCAAGAAAGAACCGCACAGAGCCGGTGAGTTGACAAGCCACCTGAGAGACCAGTGTGTGCTAAGAAATATTGACGTTTGCAACAAAATATTTCAAGTGAAGGTTGCACGCGTGTGGATGAGACGCGAGAAAAGGCAGACCTGTGAATGAACTTTAAAGCAAAAACTGCTGCAGAATTAGCGATACTGAGTGATGGAGTGGTCTGCGAAAAGGAGTAGGCCACTCAAAATTCTCTGTGAAAGATGCATTGTTTCAGGCGATAAAAGTAAATGAACTATAAAAGCAAAAATTAACAAAGTTAACCCTGAGAGAAGGGGAGTGGAAAAGCTGAACATTTAATTCTAGGTCAATGTGATCCAGTGATACACTTGGCACTCCATATAACGTGGGTTGTGCCAATCTCTCAGGCTATAAAGTTTTAGGAACCTAAGAACTGTAGTTACTCTAGGATATAGAAAAGAATCTCAAAGTTGAACCCAAAGTGTTTCCAGCAACATTGCCCATAAAGAGCTGTGAGATGCAAAAGTAAAATACAGATGCCTTATAAGAGATATAGAGGAAAGAAGACTCCATAGGACAGTAAAACACAAAGAACAGATTTTCAAAAACTTGGAGCCCATAAGAATGAATGAGTGGAAAAAGGCTCCACTCATTCAGGATTAAAGAACAAGGTCCATAAATCCAGCAAAAAGTGCTGGGGCTCTCACTAGAAGAGGGGATGAAGCATACAAATGATAAATCACCCTAACACTCGTCCCCACAGACTAGGGACAGGAGGATCTAATCCACTCCTGGATTAATCCATTGATCCAGTCAGTCATACTTCCTAGAGAGACCATCAGCATTCTTATGTTGGGTATCCGACCTGTGCTCAATAGTAAAGTCACAGCGTTATAGGCTTATGGACCACCTGAACAATTTCTGGGTTTTCTCCTTTCATCTGCATTAACCCCCTTAATGGTTAGTGGTCAGTTTGAATGCTGAAAGTAGTTCCATAGAGGTATGGCCTGAACTTCTTCAAGGCCCTGTGAGAAAGCAGAAGGTGTCTCACCCACTAGTCTCTGGGGATCTGACATCCAGGTGGCCAGGACACAGCCATTGCTTTCGGATCCAAGCCCTCTGGTGGACCTGGGGGGCCAACCAGTGCGGGAGAATCACCTGGGTGAGGGGTCTCCGGGGAGTGGGCGGGGGACACCGGATGGTGAGATGCGGTATTCATTCCTTGTGACACCTTTACCCCATCCTACCCTGTAGAATATTTAGGAACTCAACCCCCGCCCCCTTTTACAACAGAAAAACTTTATCACTGACAGTCCGCTATGAGAGAAAACGGACTAACACCCGAGCGGTATACCTGATGTGTCCCAATACGATGGTCAGGTGAGGCCAGACAATTACTGACCATCACACACACCTGACTTCCATTACACTTCCCCACACGGATAAAAGGCAGAGCACAAGAGCACACTCTCAGCGAGGCAAAGCACATTAGGAAACAGCAGTTCCAAGATGGCAGTTTAACAAGAGGAGGAAGGCGACAAAACAGAAGGGGATTGAAAGGAGGGAAGTTACCTTGACATTTTCCACAAGTAACCATTGCTTTCATGAGCCCTCGATATTGGAAAGCATAAAACCAGGAAAACAGGCTGAAGAATACTGCAGTGTGGGTCGGAGGTATCTGGGCCCTCCTATGTCAATAATCAAGATGGCGAGAATTGGCAGCTGTGTTACTGTCCTTGGCTCCAACAACAAAGCACCGCTGTAGCGAAATCAACACAGCCCGTGAGTTGGGGAGACTGATACAAGACCAGTCTGTGTTGAAGGCAAGATTGCGAGCGGCAACATTGTATGGCGAGTGCTGGAACAAACATTGCATGAAACATGTGTGATAACCAACGCGAGTAAAGTTGAACTGCAGATGAGTGATTGAACTTTGAAACCAGATACAATACCTTTGACAGAGTTGTTCGGCACCACATGTGTGCTCAATCGAAGGTCTCTCTAAGGCATCCAGCTGAGAGTTGACAAAAGGGAAAGAGTGGCAAAAGATTGTGAATCGAAATGGTCCTGCGACGTGTCAAGCAAAATCCTGCAGACAATCAAAGGTCTTCGATGCTTGATACAGTAAAGAAAGTTTATGGCAAAGTAGATAAATTGGTCCGAGCCTGGCAGAGGGAGACTGATTGAAGGTTTTGGGTCAAAGTGGATCTGAGCCCGGCGGAGGGGGATCCGAGGTGAATAGTAAATCACCTAAGAAAATTGCATACATGTGAAATACAAAAAGGAAAGGAACTTTATTGTTTGTTTATTGCAACAGGCCCTCTGAAAGAAGAGACTTTGAATGGCAAAGAGACTTTGGCAGAGAAGGCCATGATGTTGAAATTTTGAACTGCACCCTCGTTCTAGAGAAGCCAGAGACTGTGCTAAACTCAAGTGTGCCGCCTTGTCCCGTGCTGAAAACGTGGGGAAGGGAAGCCTATGGCTTGAATATCCTGAAATATGATTCCTTGAACACTTTTCTTTTGCATAACATTGTTTCCCACACTATTTGTATTTAGAAATAAGATTGGCAATAGGTGTATTAGTATAGGCCCTTTTATTTTAACAAGACACCACTAGGACTGCGTTATTATTATTTGATGGTCATAATTTGCTCCCATCTTTAGATTTAGGATTGGATAGGTGTTTTTCAAACCCGTATTGAAGTTCAATAAACAGCCTTAAACCGCGGTCACTTGTGATATGATATGATAGGTTATTTATAACGCACCTGTACACAAGTGTTTCTAGGCGTGACAAGACAATGAGGGGAAACAACGATCTTACTAGGCCTTGTGTCATTCAGATTGAGCAAGGGTGTCTGTTTTACTGTTGATACCATGCCTTCCGTACAGCCCATACAATAGAAAAACATTCACATTCAATTGTGGCCCATCTGGTTTCCCTATCTTTTAGTTTTCTACTGATAAAGCAGATGGGGTGCTCCCTGCCTTTGCTATCAAATGGACTCAAGACTGCTCCTATCCCTGTGTTGGAAGCATCAGTCTTGACTAAGAAGGCCTGAGTATAATCTGGAGCTCTCAGCACTGGAGCTTTGGAGCTTTACAGAGGGCATCTTTCAGCCCCTGAAAGGCTTATTCACACATTCCACCTGACCTTTTTAGGGCACCTCAGAGAGGATACAGTATTCAGATGAGAAGCTATGGTCCCATGGTTCTCAATGAAGTTCCTGTAGTAACCAGTAAGTCATAAGAAGGCTTTTACTTGAGTTTGAGTAGTTGGAGTGGCCCAGTCGTATACAGCCTGTACTTTGCTGGGTAAGGGCTTAATCTCCCCCCTCCTAGCTCATGACCATTTTACTATGACCAACTTGGTATGTACTTGCTTTGATGGTCAGATTTGCCTGCTGAAGGGTCTGCAACACATGTCCCAGGTGGTCGAGATGTTTTTCTCAGGTAGGGCTGAACACTGCAAAGTCATCCAAGTATGCCATGCAGACGTTCTCTAACCCATTCAAAACATGGTTCATCATACTCTGGAATGTGGCAGGTGCATTCTTTAAGTAAGATGGCATGACCTTAAACTGGTACAATCCTTCTGGGGTTGAGAATGCTGTTTGTTTTCTCCTTGGCATGGTCAGTCATGGCAATCTTCCAATAACCACTTGTCAGATCAAAAGTGCAGAGGAATTTTGCTAAACCCAGTTTATCCACCAGTTCATCTGTCCTTGGCAAGGGATGGGCATCAGTCTTGGCAACTGCATTTAATACTCTATAGTCCACACAGAATCTAAGTTCCTTAGTTCCTGCATTTGGTCCTAACACAACTGGGCTAGCCCATTGACTTGTGGAATGTTCAATCACTCCTAGGTCAACCATTTTGTTGACCTCCTCTTTAATGTGGTTTCTCACATTATCTGACATCCTGTATCCCCTGCGTTTAGCAGGTACACTATCACCAGTGTCAATGTCATGTTGTCCCCAAGGGGTCAAGCCTGTGGTAAGTGAGAACTGAGGGGAAAAGTGAGTTAACAAATCTTGGCACTCCTCCTGTTGCTGCAGTGTCAGACTAGTAGAGAGGTTAACCCCTTCTACTGATCCATCTATCCCCTTAGAAGATCTGGGAGAGGCCCATTCCCCTCTTCTTCTTGATCAGAGGCTAAGAGCAAAGCTCCTATCTCTGGCCTGGAAACATAAGCCTCCAGACGATTGGTATGAAAGACTCTGGGGGCCTACTTAGGATTGCCAAAGTCTACCAAATTATTGACCTCTCCAGGTTTTCCTACAACTTTGTATTGGTCCTGTACAGTTGTCCTGTAAGACCCTCTGTCTTACAGGAACCATGATGAGAACTTGTTGGTCTGGAGTAAACTCCACCATGTTAGCCTTCTGGTCATGCCAATGCTTGACCAGCTTTCATATTCTCAGAGGCCTCTGTCATCATCTGTGCCATCGTCTGTCTGAGGCCTAGCACATAGTCAGTAATCCTTACTGGTTTCATGGAAGGAACACTCTCCAGACCTTCCTTAATCAGGGCTAAAGGGCCTCTGACAGGGTGGCCATAAAGTAACTTAAAGGGACTAAAGCTCACTCCAGCTTGAGAAACTTCTCTATAGGCAAAGAGAAGGCAAGGCAAAAGAAGGTCCCACATTTGTCTAAGTGGTTCTTCTAAAGCTCCAATCATGCTCTTCATTGTCTTATTGAACCTCTCTATCAACCCATTTGTCTGAAGTTGATAGGCATTTGAGAACTTGCAGGTGATCCCACAGTTTTTCCACATGGCCTGCACTTAGTGGGACATACAATTTGACCCCTTGTCGGATAAAACCACCTTAGGAAATCCTACTCTGGTACAAATACCAAGTAGGGCCTTAGGCACTCCCTGAGCAGTAACAGACCTCATTGTAATAGCTTCAGGGTACCTAGTGGCATGGTCCACTACAACCAATATAAATAGGTTGTCTGATGATGATGGAGGGGCTAGGGGACCAACATGTCAATCCCCACCCCCTCAAAAGGAACTCCCACTACTAGGAGAGGCACTAAAGGTGCCACATTCTTGGCTTCACTCTTACCAGATAACTGGCAAGTGTGACAACTCCTACATTATTTGCCAACCTCTGCACCCTTCATGGGCCAGTAAAAGTACAATGATATACTCTCGTTGGTCCTCTTAAAGCTTAGGTGACCAGCCAGGGGGCCTTCATGTGCCAACTGTAGGAATTTGAATATCAGTTCTTGGGGTACCACCAGTCTCCTGAGGTCCCCTGGAATAGACTTCATAAGCTCACTGTAGAGGAGTCTATCCTCACAGTACAGCCTGTGCTTCCCAGGGTTGTGCCTCTCACTCTGGGAAGCTGTCTGCTGAAGCAGACTTTCTACAGACAGATCCTACCTCTGTCCCCTACTGAAATCTGTCCTTGAGGGTCCACCTTCTGCAAAGTCCACAGCTCAGGATGGTCTCTTGGATCCAGATCTTCCAGACAGGGTTGAATCACCTCCACCTCGAGCTCGTCAGAAGATGGTTCTACTGGGGATTCTTCTGTTACCATCTCAGCCTCAGCTGGTGGTGGGGTCACAGGTGTGACCTCTGGTTTCTATTCTATAGGAACTTTCTTCCTTGTGGAGGTTTTGGGATTGGCGCCCTTTTTTCCTTTGGAGACGGTGTGTTTCCCCTTGGTTTCAATTGGAAGGTCTCCTAAGGTTGCCTTCCTTGCTTTCCTTGTCAGCTCCCTTCTCTTCTTAAATGGGGGCTTTGGGGTGCTGGAAACTGCCCCGAGGGCATTCAAGTCATTGCACAAGAGTACCCTACCTGGCACTTCAGGCTGGACACTCAGTGATTTTTACAGTCATGTCATTACGTTAAAGAACTAGGGGGAGAGGTTAGATCCCTGGGGAATGCCGCAGGTTGAGAGAGCAATATTTGAGAGAAAGGCTCAGAGTTACACCTGAGATAGGTGGTCGGGGAGAAAGGATATTAACCACCTCAGAGGCAGACCAGTGATTCTCAGGGTGTCACGGAGACGTGCGATCAGGATGTTGTGCATAACTGTGTCAAAGGCAGAGGAGAGATCAAAGAGAATGAGGACAGAGGGAGTGTTAGTGTTGAGATTTGAGAGCAGGTTTTAACAGGTGTTCAGAAGAGCAGTTTCCATGCCTCTGGGTGCTCTAAGGTGTCAGACATAGAGGGCTTGGAACCAAAATTGGAATCAAGGGACATTTTCATGTCAAACTCATGCTGCATCTCTTTCTCTCAGAGTTGCAGTTCCTTTATCATTTCTTTGTCTCTCATCTCAGACTGAATTTTAGTTTCATGAATTCAAACTGTATTTTCATTTTCTCTAGTTCTAGAACCAGCTCAGCTGACATGTTAGCCATAGGTAGGGGTGCATATAGTAGCCCTGAGGGCGGATTCTCCGAATACAATACAACCAGGAGTCAATATAATCCAACCTACACAAATTCCACAAGCTGTAACACCAGTGTTAGGGGAGTTTTCCCAAAGTCCTCTGGACTTCACAAAACTATCCCAGTGGTTTGTAGATCCCCAACTCTTAGTACTAATCTGTACTACTATTAGAATCCTGCTGTGGTGTACACAGCACATGTTATTTCAAAACAATTCTTATCAAGCACAAAAGTAAGACATCATAAGTAATGTGATGTAGGCTCTGCCTCCCTGAACGAATGCCATGTTCTGCAACAGCCAAACAATCTCTACCCAAGACATTGTGGCCATTTGCATGTCAGTGCATTGAATCGTGCTCTCGTGCCTTTCGTGTACACCGAGGCACTGATGTGTGATGACTGGGAAACAGTTTGGTTGTGTTTTGCAAGTCGATGGTGGTACTGAAGAGACCATACTTGATTCTACTTACAGGCTGGGCATGTCATTGTGGCAACAAAAGATTGCCAGAGGGCGCTGTGCCTTGGGAAACATACTGTGCCTAATATGGGGTTTGCTTCAGACATTGTAGAAGGAGCTGTTGTGACTAAAGCATGTCACCACGAAGATGTGTGCTGTGTCACGTGTAAATAATGAATAAATACCGGCAGACAGCTTCCCGCCAGCCAGTTGCCACTCAACTCCTACTCCAGAGTACTTTTTTGCTGCTCTGCACGCCGCAACCCTGGAGCAGCCCCTCTGCCTCCCAGAGCACCCAGATAAAGTGGGCCTGCCTCACCGGGACTCTCAACAACTGGCAATAGGCTGAGTAGTGTGGGGTCCCTTTGCTCCCATTACCTCTTCCTACCTAAGCAATAACATAGCTGACCAACTTTGTTTGTGGAAAAATGATAGGCCATAGGAATTTTATTTTCTTACAGAAAATACATGACAAAAACCAATAACGCCATCATTTGCTTTTGGGCACCTTGTGTCTAGTTTTGGAGTTGCCCAAGTCTTCTCCTGAGTCTTTGCTCCCCTTGGGCCTCCGTTCCTGGGCACATGCCGCCTACAAATTTCTTGGACCGTGTACCGAAAGAAAGTACTCGGCGTTCTGGCTCCTGCCTGTTTCCTCCTTCTTCCATTATCTTTGTAGGGTGGGTTGGGTGGAAAACGTTTTTCTTTTCCCTTTACCAGGCCCTAGGAGCTTACCCGAGAGAGTTGAGCTCCTTACCTGGTTTGTCCTGACTCTTCCTTCCTGGGGTTACTTATACCCCTGAGCCCTTTTGTTCTCCCCCTGAGGGCCGGGTTTTCCCCGGCCCCCTGTTGTTACCCCTGCACCTTTCCCAGGTGCCATTTCCTGCCCTTGCTGGGCCTTTTGTTCTGTGGGCGCCATCCGGACGCACCTCCCCGTGGCTTTTGCGCCATTTTACCTCCACCCCGCGCCTAAACTCCCAGGCCCTCCATCGGCCCGTATTTCATACGGCCCGGGGCCTGGGGCATGAGGATGGGATGCGGCCCTCTGCCGATCCCGGTCACAGAACCAATGGCTCCCTACATTGTGGAGCCCCGGGGACAGTGCCTGTCCCTGCTGCACCGCCGGCCACCACAGCGCGTGGCAAAGCCTGCTTCTGGAGTCACGTGACCCGGAGCAGAAGCATGGCACCCAAGGGACCAGAGCCCTCGCCATTCCCGACGTGGCATGCTAAACTGGCCTCCCCAGCATGCACTTCTTGACCGCTCATAACTGAGGATGCCCAACATTGGACGTGCAGCCCAGATGGCTGCCAGGGACAGCTCCCGCTTGGGGGAGCCCAATGTCTGCGTGGCTCACGCCACTTCCAAAAGACAGCCCAGCCCAGACCGCTGCCAGGACTGTGCAGCCCAACTTCTGCCACCAGTTTTTCCCGCTTGATGGGGACACCCAAACAAACTGTCCCCAAAATGCTGCCCCGATTGACGGATTGCCACCTCCTCCTTCAAACAAGCGCCGTAGCCCTCCGGCAAGCGCTCACTGCTGGCCTGATCAGAATGGAGCAACAAGGATTTATTGGCGTTACACCAAAGCCGCGGCCTTTGGCTCTACCTGCTGTGGCGGAGCACAGATGCCCCAATGTCGGAACAGCACACAGAGTGCTGCCACCAGCATTCCCCATTGGCTGGGGGAAGTAAGTTGCGACCCTGGAGCAGCCCCTCTGCCTTCCAGAGCACCGACATGAAGTGGTCCGGCCTCCCCGGGCCACTCTAAAGGAGCTACCATTATTACATAGGGGAATTGTAGTGAAATACATGATTTTCCAGGAGTCTTAACCACCAGACTGCATCACTCCCAATGTGCTACTGTGTTTCTGCTGTTTGGATAGCCAAGTGAGTGGCACGCTCACTTCAGGGGTCTGAGTGCAATACATGTAGAGATTAGAAACCTGGGGCACAGGCATTGGTATAATAATGCGCTGGGACAAGGGTGTTTGTCCCCCCCCAACTTTCATGGCACACCATTTTGTTTCCCTCATTTGGCAGGGGCCCCTTTCCTTTAGTTGTCACCCCTACTCCCCCCAACATTTTCAGCAAAGTTACTCCACTGGACACAGGCTAATCTGTTTAGCATATTCAGGTCGATATACAGAGTACAACTGACTCGAGTTGTGCAATAATAACAGCTGGTCCAGAAGTCGGAGGAACTTATCAGTAAATATTGTATTCAGGGATAGGTGAGTGTGATTGATCAATTTGTTATGATTTTCTTGGCTCGCTATCTGTGTGCGTCTTGGTTATGAATTTGTTATGGTCAAGATTATTTATGGTTAAGACTGCAAACGCCCTAAATTCAGGGGCATATGTCATTTATAAGGCATATAGCAGAGGGTTATGGGTTTTCTAGAATGTGAGAAAACATTGGAAGGAAGTGACGGTGCATGGAAGCAGTGGCATAACCTAGTAATATTGCATGTTTGGGGGGTCATTTTGAGATTGGACTCCATGCAATGCAATGTACTCAACAAAAAAGTTTAGTGCAAACAGTCTGGAAACAGCACTTCATTGCCTACTACTTCTAGAAGGAAATGGGGCTGGACCGTACTAGAATATCTGTATCTTCATACTTTACATTGTATTGTCATAAGGTGTGCTGGATATAACCCAACATCACATCCTTTTTAGATCTTGCATCCAAAGGTCTGCTTGGCACTGCCCCAAGCCCCCAGCATATTTTGCAACATATCTTTAGGAAGCTAATAAGGAAGACCAACGACTGGACTTTTTTGCAGCCAAACATCGCTCTTTCATGCAAGCTCTCTTCTCAGAAAGAAAATAGAACACCTATCTTCTTCCTTCTCGGATTTGAGATGTTCTCCTGGTCTTTGTTTGTGCTCCTTATTCAATTCTGAAGTTACATTGTTCTCCTATGAATAGACTACTACAATATGTGCAATGCAGGATAATGGGGTCCTTGAGGGCAGGAATGTTTGAGAATCTCAGATCTGACAGATCAAGAGATTTGCCTATATTACAACATGCTTTTAGCATCACTAAGTATCACTAAGTGGTCCCATGATCTTTTTAACACCCCAAGAGAACCCTTGCCTCGTGATCACTAGTGGTTTGCATTCTGGGGCTTGTAGGTATGCCTTTGAAAATGCAGAGGTAGGACCTTTTTTGACATGTGGGGACTTTGCAAACAAATCAACCCCCTCTACATTTACAAAGCCAGACCTAGTGACTTTTCAGTACTCGTTTATTTTTAGGTCCAGTCAATTCTGGCACTATAGAAATCCTTACATATGCAAAGAAGATCTATCCATGCCTTTTGTGAGGTAACTCCGGTGTGCAGCTTCGTCCTAGACTAAATAGATTAGAGCCGGGCCTGCAAGCAGGTCCTGCATTTTCATTACTGCCTGCATTTACATCACCTATTTTGCATCATGTTATAAGTCTGCTAAAGAGAGATGTGTTAATGGAAAGGCAAACGGTGCAAAGATGTCAGTGCGCATTTTCACAAAACAAATAATATATGTCATGATATTGTTCCCCGACTGCTGAGGCTCAGACCCTACAACCTGGATGTTGTTGACAACCACCTTCCGATCTGATCAATGTCTAATCCAGTGGTGTTCTTTGTTTATGGCAGTACGCAGTCTTATTTCCCTTCGCCGTAGTCTGCGTAAAGCCGAGCGGCTCTGGAAAAGTTCTCACTCCCCTTCCCATCTTGTTACACTTTCACTGCTTCAGTCTTCTTTTGATTCGGCTTGGCTTAATGCGAAGAAATCTTATTTCTCCGAACTCACACTCTATCTCATCACCCTCGTCATCTTTATAAGCTTTTGCACAATATAATTTCTGCAAAACCCTCAGACCCTTCTGCGTTTTCATCTCCTTCCTCTTCTGATTTTACAAACTACTTTACCTCTAAAGTAGCTACCCTCCATCTCGATTGTCTGCTCCTGTTCTTTCTCCTCTTTCTCCATTACCTTATTCTTTTGTATCTTTTTCTCCTCTTACGGATCTTGATACCTCTGCTCTTCTAACTCGTGCTGATCCTACTGCGTCTCCCTCTGACCCCCTTCCTTCTCTTATTTCTCAAATATATCCCCATCTTCTTCCTTAACTAACTTCCCTGGTGAACTCTTCTTTTGCAGATTCTTCCTTCCCTGTGGATTTTAAGCATGCATCTATTCTTCCTATTCTGAACAAATCCTCTCTTGACCTGTCTTCTCCAGCTAATTTCCGGCCTATTTATCTTCTACCTTTTCTTTCCAAAATTCTTCAACGGCCCACCTATACTCAGGTAACTCGTTATTTGAGTCTTGACTCACTTCTTCCACCTTTGCAGTCCGGCTTTTGCCCATCTCATTCCACAGAAACTTCCCTACTTCAGGTTTCTAATTCACTTCTCTCAGCCCGCCAGCCAACGCTTTCTTCCATTTTTATTCTTCTTGATCTATCTGGGGCGTTTGACACTGTGGATCACTCTCTTATTTCCTCTCTCTCTACTTTAGGTATTTCTGGGTCTTCAATGGTTTCGTTCATATCTTTCACAACAAACCTATTCTGTCACTTGGGCTGGGCACTCTCCTCCTTCACTCCCTCTTCTTTACAGTGTTCCCCAAGGCTTGGTACTTTGTCCACTTTTTTCTCCCTACACTGCTTCCCTTTCTGCTCTTACTTCTTTCAATCTTTCTTTTCATCTTTATGCTGATGACATCCAGATCTTTCTCTCTTTTTCTTCCTTTGATTCTGTATTACACTCTACTGTTTCAAACTGTCTCTTAGCTGTTCAGAATTGGATGTCTTCTCACTTTCTGCATATTAATACTTCAAAACAGAGGTTCTGTTTTTTCCTTCTACAATTACTCCTACTTTACTCCTCCCTCTGTCTTTTCCTCCATATTTTCTTCCCTTTTTTCCTTCAGCGCGCAATCTTGGCGTTATCTTTGATATTGATATTTTATTTCTAACGCGCTCGTACACAAGTATTTCAAAGCACGACAAGGCAAGGGAGGGGAACAGGGGAGAACAAAACAGCGATCTTAATAGGCCCAGTGACATTGAGAACATGCAAGTGCATAATCCTTCACTTTCCTCCTTTGATCCTTCACTTTCTTTCTCTCTTCATATTTCTTCTATTGCTTGCTTCTCTCGTTATGCTTTAACATTCGTCGCGCTTGCCCGTATCTTTCTTTTCATGCTCCTAAACTACTTCTCTTTTCTCTTGTGTTTTCCCGAATTGACCATTGCTCGCCATTACTGTTTTGTCCTCCTGCTTGTCACCTTTTTCCTCTTCGGTCCATATACAATTTTCTGTACGTCTTCCTTTTTCCTTATCGCCATGACGGGCCCTGGAGATCCTCACGCATGGAAAAAAGACACAATCACCATACACGAACTGATATGCCAGACACGAGGTTCAATTCTCAATATCTAGGGTTTATTGCAAAACAAATAGTCTCAGTCGGCCGACTGGATCTCACGTCTCGCAACGTGTGTCACCCAGATGCAAGAGCGCGAGTATTCTCCAACAGTGACATATATACAAAAAGACCATCATACAATCAGTTTGTGACACATCAAAACCGCCCATAATGTATCTTCCTGAGCAAGGGTTAGGTGATTGACAATTATGACAAGTATGACACCTTCTAAGACATTGATTTAGCAACAGTTGCAATTTGCAAAGAGGCAGACAGGATTCTTTGTTATAGAGAACATAATGCTCTTGTTCTGTGAGCAAACTGTGTTCGTAGGAGAGGCACATTCCAACGCATGCTATCTTCTAGTTTCTATTCGTGAGCTAGGGGTCATCTTGATCTGAGAGGGCCCAGAAAGGGGGGCTATAAGGAGAATATAATTCATGCCGTTAACGGCCTGTTTTCTACAGTTTCTACAGTCTCAGCGAGACCAGCTGGCACCTGGCTTGGTGATTAAATGCCTCTCTGCTCGCCTTCAAGGACTTGTGAGGGAGGAAAACAGTGTATTTCTGTCTGGGTTAGTCTCTCAACATGTAACTTGTGGACTCGCTCTGTACAACACACGGGTGTATATGAACACTTTAATTTACACCAAACAAGGCTTCCTGTGGCACTCCTCCAGTCTAACTCCACCAAAAGGGTACCATATATTTACGCTATCTTAGCGCACATATTAAAGTGGAGGAGTGCCACAAGAATACCCTTGCAAAAAGCCAGATTACGCATGTGGCGGTTGCTAGGTTGGGTTCCAACCCATCCTAGCAACCGCCACATGTATTCCGAAAGTGGCGCATTCCTACAGACTTCGGAATAATGCGCCACCTTCAGAATAAGTCTTAAGTACCAAAAAGGTCATTTAGCCTTTTAACGTCTGTTTTGGTATTTCACACCTGGATGAGAATAGGGACCCCATACTACGATAAACGGGAGCATATAAACTTTTGTAATAGTAACAACTACTGTGCTACAAAACACTGTACCTGCAGCAGACAGCACTAGATGGAAAAACTAACAGCATTATCATGGTACAGGGCTAGCTAGCGCTCAGACCATAAAAGCGAGGGCTTTAAAAACAGGGCACACAGTACAGGGTGCGAAGATATTTACTGCCCCTAATAAAGAAAATAAGTCTGGAGACCTGGTTAGGTAGCTAGACTGGAGACAGTGAAATCAAAATGTACAGGCTCCCATCTATGTTTTGCCATCTGATATTGTGACATTAGACAGATCGTATCTCACTGTATAGTACTGCGGAGGCTTTAATGAAAAGGTTTGCCTTCTCGCATTCTTATGGCATTCTTAAGTCCATTGCCTGCTATGTTTTCTCATGTAGGCTCTTTGAATGGAAAGGTCAATACAAAGGTGAGAAACAACTAAATGTTACATGTCTCTAGGAAGTTTATGGTTAGACCCGCTCATTTGACCCAAAAAACATTTTATTTTTGTTTCAGAATTTCAATGTTGATCTTCGCATCATGAATAACAATCTGTAAGTGTGTGTGTGTGTTTTGTGTGAAACAATAACTATAAACATGTGAACTTATCACAGTTTATTTTATTGGGTGTATTTAAATATTTTCAATAAATCAGGAAAACTGAGAAGAGATTTCTTTAGGATAACTTCAATTGTGATTCACGTCCTTGTATGCTATAGCTTCATAGACCTAAACCGAGGGCTGTACCGGGAGTTAAGGCCCTGAAGAGATATGAGGGCACATAACGACGTTACAGCACACGGGTGGGTTTCTAAAGGTATTAGAACCCATGGCCTAACAAAAAAAGTGTTAATGTTGAAAAGGGTTTTTTTTTATTTTTAATTTGGAGACTTAAATATTCCACGTGGAATATTTAAGTTACAAAAAGCCATCAAAAATAACGACAAAAAGATAAGTCATACTTATTTATAGTAATTTATTTTCATTAAACTTTAAACAAACAAGAGGACGTCATTAGTAGTAAAATGTAATTTTCAGTTTAGCCACCAGATGGGGGTGAAACACTAATAGTGCACGGCTTTCAGAGAAAAAGAATCAAAGGTCAAATGTGTGGGCTATAAGAAAAGTCTGAGCTATACCAGCTCTTATGTCATGCAAATCGACCAATATCAAAGAGCTATTCACCCACCCATGGTTCTAATTCTATTTATGATGGAGAAAGGAGTCTACAATCATGCTCCTTTTACATAACATTTCAATAAAGATTTCTTTTTTTAAAAAATATGGTCATGTTGCTAGACCATGTGATTTGCATTCTTTACAAGTCAGGTCTACAAAACAAGGTATTTTAGTTATTGAAATTGAAATATTCACAAATAATTGCACCTTGCTGTACAAACAGAACTAGTAAACAAAATTGCCACATGCCGAAATTTCAGACTGGCCTCAAATGCAGATTCACCATTTAACCAAAGCGCGGGGTCTTGAGCAACTCTTAACTTTGTAGTGCCAAACCTGTCAAAACTGTCAGTCCTTGAGAGTGATTTAGTTCTCAGGGTTCGTGTTAGAAAAAAACCTCACTGAATGTTTAAGCAGGTCTAGTATGGCTTCATATAGAACAATAGTGATCGTTCATATACTGCACACAACTAATAATTGGATTCTTGCCTCATTCATGACAACTCTACTTGAACACCATATGCCTCATCTAACCTCGGTCTATGTCCGATAAATGCACCTTCCTGGATTCCTGGTATATATCCTCTACCAATGCTATGGTATATATTATGTTGTTATTGTGCATTTGTATAGCGCCGTATGTACCCATCGGTAAGATCTCAAAACGCTGTGAGTTGAACACACTCGGGGACCATAGTCCAGGTCAGTGGAGAGAGTAGGGTACTATATAGTGCTTGCGTTTACTCAGAATGTGTGCAGCCAGTGCGGGGTGTAGCTGCTTTCTAATGCTAGGCATGGTGCAGTGGCTGTGTGAGGTCAGTAGAATGTCTGCAGCTAGGCCATGGTCTGCATTCTGGTGGTGGTGGCGCTGGTGTATACAATTATGCGAGTAGCTAGGCTGATTTTCTCGTGGGGTACAGCTCTTTTCTAAAGACTGTTGAGGAGTTCATGGAGGTAAGCAGGTATGTGTGCAGCTAGGCCAAATTGATCGAGGGGTATAGCTGCATTCTAGTTTTTGTTGGCGTAGAGGAGAGAGTGAGCATACTGGTATGTGTGAGTGTCTGTAGTAGATTGGGGAGGAATTAGGGAGGAGTGCTGAAGTCGAATGGATTGGGTGACATGGAATTTAAACTGAAGAGAAACGAGGATGAGTCTCGAAATCAACCTTGTTCTTCTGAATAGACACAAAGGGCTCATCAAATGAATGTGCCGAAGTTCACTTACTCTTCACATACAAATGATGGCCACTAGAGAGACCATATTGTATGTGAGATGCTTAAGGTTGTCTGATCGATTAGCTTTGTGGACTTAGATGCGTTAACCTGTTGTATGCGCAAACTAGGTCACATTATATTGGTTGGTGGCTCACTTGGACAGAGACAGTTTTTGTGCAACCTTCTGTTTAGGGATCTACAACCACAGACCTTAATGGAGGGCTAACACCTGCAAAGAATGAAAAGTCAATCCCCTCTTAACGGTATGTAACGTGGACAGAAAGACCAGGCTTAACTCAGGAGTAGCAGGCTGACACAAAAGTACAACTAGTCCACACACTTCTCCCCAGAAATTACGCCACACTGATAAATATATATTATACAAACTTGGGGAGCTTTTCTGACCACACTCTTAAACCTCCGTGACCTTACAGTAAAATAACAGCTTGTCATGTCGTAATGATGTGTGCAGTAAACGAAGACCCAGAGTTCCCCTACTTCGTATGTCAAAAATGGAAAAAAGGGGTTCCACACACATCTGTTTCTGCGCCACAGGAAGTAGCACTCAAAACTTGTTTTTTGCATTTTCTCTCAGTGTGCCTTTTTCAAATCTAGTAAGACACGACGCGTGATGCCGGAACCGTGATATTCCAGTATGAACATCGCTTATGAGTCTGATGGGACGCCTGTTTCATATGCACAAACTACGTTATTAGAGAGACTTTGAACACCAAGAGATAGCAACCTGTAGAGAATCTATTGGCCAGATTTTAAAAAGGCACACTAAGAGTGCCGAAACACGTGTTATCAACCTGGGCTTTAAGCAAAAATAAAGAAGCATGCAAAATAATGCAAGAAAATGCAAAAAACAAGTTTCGAGTGATACTTCCTGTGGCGCAGAAATAGATGTGTTTGGAACCCCTTTTTTCACTGATAACTTTATGTTAAACGTTGATCTCTATCAGGTCCAATAAGTACTTTGCACATAAGTAACACGATGGGAACAGAATCTTTTTTCACTTAAAAAAGCATTTCACCTTAGAATGTAAAGGCACGCGGAGGCTTGGTACCAGGAGTGTGTGCTCTGCTGACTCTGCCCTCAGATGCCTCTCTTCAGTCCCCTTTTTTACGCGTCGGCTAGATTAAAACTACTGACCAACTACATTTTAGGGGGGGGAAACTCGAGGACGGATGGTCGTATGGAGGAAAGGAGACTATCGACTAGCAGTACGTTAGTCAATACAGTGAATAAACGTCATTATTTCTTCGTCACATCCCCTTTCCTCCATACTTCATGGGCAATTACAACTGACTATTAGCCCTTAGGGAGGAGAGGTGACCTATAGCCTTACCAAAATAGATTCCTCAGCACTGCTTGGCTAAAAGCTGCATCTGATCCTGCGCTGCTGTCCAGCCAATAATGCTTGCAAAAGGCAGATGTGGAAGCCCATGTTGCCGCCCTGCTGATGACCTGCCAAGGCACATGATTGTATGCCCCACAGGAACTCCACTATCAGTGGCGGCGTGACCAACTTTAACTTTTAAAGGGGTATATAGAGGTTGAGGAATAACAGATCGTGCACTACTTTTATGCCCGCCTGGTTGTTTTTTTTTAATTGTGAATATCCTTGATTAGAACCCAGATCCTCTCTGAAAGGGAGGAACCTCTTCCACTGCTCTTTTGGCAACTAGAGCCGAGATCTCTGCCAGAAGAGTGGGAGTCCCAATCTGCAAAAGGGGTGGGGAGAACAGAGGGATAAGAGGTAGGGGTACACGGAAACCCGCCGAGATCACTGAAATGGTCCACATGTCTGCAAAATGCCCATGCAAGAACTGAGCGCGAGAGGCAAGCCTACTCCCTCCCCACAGGAGAGCAATGTACCCGGATGCAGGCCTAATTGTTTCTTTCCATCTGAGGCTGGGGCTTGGGAGGGGGACTGAAGAATCCCCTTGTAGATGAACGCTGCTGCTTGCGCCTATGCAGGCTAGGCGACATGTTGGGTTGGCATGCTCTGCGCTCCTGAAACCTGCGCAAACCACCAAATGTTTTCCCTCTGTCCGATCTGCTTTGCACCAGACCAAAGACATTTAATGCTGGCCTGGTTAATATCGCCAAGGAAATAGCAGTCTGGGAGCTCGCTTTCTTTTTGTTAAGCACCTCATCCATTGAGGAATGGAATAATTCCACCCCCTCAAACAGGAAGTCCAGAATCCACTCTTGGACGTCTGCATTAAACTTAGTAGCCCTCATCCAGCCTGATTGCCTCATTTCAGTGGCTATGCAGATGGCCCACCCCGCTGTGTCTACATGGCCCACAGCTGCTTCCATCATGCCCTGCGCCACATCTTGGCATCCACTAGAAATGATTTAAATGCAGCCTGTTTGTATATAGGAAGCTCCGGCAAACAATCAGTGATTTCTCCCCCTAGCCTTTGGGTAGCGGCTGCCAGCATGGCATCCGCATTTGCGCCTGCCCAAGATGTAGGCCTCCATTAAGACATCTCATACATTACTCACAGTAATCGTATTTCTGTTGATTGTATCTGCTCAGATTCACATGCTGTGCATACAGTCTGGCATCCAGTGGCAATCGCGGAGCACTGCATCCCTCCCTTGAAGATTTAAAAGGGACGTTGACATGGGCGCGACTGCAACACCATCCCCAACATGACGTGCAGTGCACCCAAAATCCCTCACGAGTCGAGGTCCCACCGGTTGTCCCTGTCTTGCCTTGAGGGAGCCTTCCAGAATGTGTGATATGGAAATGAGTCTCGGGTGGATACCTATGTTTTTCATATATAGGCCACTTGTTGCATTTTAATGTTATGTTATGTTATTTTGCATTTGTATAGCGCCTTATGAACCATTGGTATGATCTCAAGGGGCTGGTAGGTTGAACGCCCTCGGGAACCGCAGTTCAAGTCAGTTGAGAGAGAGAGAGAGAGTCGTAAAATGCGTGGGCGCACCAGGTATTTGTGCAGCTGGTGTGGTTGTTGCATGATAGCTGCTTCTTAATAGTAGGGGTGGTGCTGAGGAGATCAATTGAATGTGTTCAGTCTGGAGGGTGGGCATTCAGACTGAGTTCTGTCTGCATTAGTCCTGAGGGGACGCCTAAGCTAGCCGGTATGTGCTAGCTATCTGTGTTTATTAGGATGATGGGTAGTTTGATGGGTAATGTTAGTATGAGAACAGCTTTACCAAATGTGTCATAGTACTGCTGTGTTCTAGTTGAATGATGGTGTATAGGAGAGAGTAAGCGTAGTAGTGGGATATTGTGGTAATCAGTAAAGTGTATGCGACCAGGTACACTCAGTGAATGCTGGGAATACCTACTAAATTCATTTCTACTACAGTGACGCTATTAGGGCATACTTCAAAGTTCAACTTTAACACAGTGATGCTATTTGGCACACTCAATGATGTTGGAATACCGTCTAGATTAAACAGTAGCACAGTGATGCTATTAGGGCACGTTTTCTAAGTTCATCTTTAACACAGTGACGGTATTAGGGCACACTCAATGATTTTGGGAAAAACCTTCTAGATACGACTTTAACACAGTGACGCTTTAGGCATATTTTCTAGGTTTAGCAATTAACACAGTGACGCTATTAGGGCACACTTTCTAAGTTCAACTTTAACACAGTGACGCTATTAGGACACACTTTCCAAGTTCAACTCCAACACAGTGACCCATCGTGCACATTTTCTAAGTTCAACCTTAACCCAGTAACGCTTTAGGCACACTTTCTAAGTTCAATGTTAACACAGTGCCGCTATTAGGGCACAATCGATGTTGGGAAAACCTTCTAGAGGGGTGGGATGATGGTGGGGAGTTGATGAGGGGAGTGGGGGGGTGGTAGCGGGGCTGGGTGTGCTTGGGAGGCTAGGCGGGCCGTTAGTTGGGGAAGTGGGTATGATAATAGGCGGGTGGGAGGAGGGGATGGGAGGAGCAGTGGTCATAGGATGGTTGGCTCGCCATCGTGCCCCTCTGGCTTGGTGTTTGGATAGGGGATGTGCTGGAGGGCAGCATGGTTTAGGGAAGGGGGGATAGGAGGTAGGGCGGTCGGGCAGAGAGGCGGGCGCGAGGGGGTCATTTTCGGCAGACCTTGTTTGGTTGGGTGGACTCATGGTTTGGATTAGTTTGAACTGTGTTATAGTTGGCGTTGGATGATTTCGTTCACACCTTCCCACTTCACTATACCACTAGATGTTAAATGTACAAACGCCCTATGATTAACTGCACTAAGTTCAACTATACCACCGGGTGAGATTATTCTCAGTTTCTAAGTTTAACTAAACCACAGGGTGATATTAATCACACTTTCTAAGTTCCACTATAACATAGGGTGAGATTAATCACAGTTTTAAATTCAACTATACCATAGGGTGATGTTATTCACATTTCTAATTTCTAAATTCAATTAAACCATAGGGTGATATTAATCCCAGTTTTAAAATTCAACTATACTATCGGGTCAAATGTACTCTGCACATAATGAATGTTTGGCATGTCATGTGGTGCATTTCAATGTACTGCACAATTTTTAATTTCCACAAATGTATTCTCATATCACACTGTATATGACTGCACTTCAATTTCAATGTATTACATGACCTTTAATCCTTCACTGTATTTTTCATCTTGTAAACTTGTTCGCACCTCAGGCAATAGCTAATAGCTGCCAGTTTTACAGCCAGCGTAAAATCTTCAGCGTGCGAGCTAGCCCTGCTCCCTTCCTGTACTAAGCTTCCTTAAAGTCCTGGGAACAGGTTCCTGCCCTGCCAAGGGGGCCTGCCTATGTTTGCTCACCTGCCTCCTTTTACGTGTCACCAGCCCATCTGCACCCTAGAACATTTGTGGGGAACCATTGTGTCCATCCCGGATGGTTTGCCCCCCTGTCATGTCCCTTCCCCCTTGGTTCCTCCATTCCCTTCCTGGGACAGCTGTGAAGGAGGGGGGCTGTGCCTGCACGTGTCAGCCTAACCTCTCCCGCCACCCCCTGTGAATCCCGACCCTTTTTCCTGTCACTTGAAACCTGGGAAATATTTGACCTCCTGAGAAACTCTTGTCCTCCCCTATGGAGGGGTGGGGAGTGAAAGCTGTGGATGGGGACCTGTGTCTGCATGTGCCATCCTAAACCCGGTCATAATCCCTGCCCCCTTCCTTCTTGGACTCTGTGGGTGGACTCTGCAGGGATGGAGCATCAGCCTTATAAGTGGACAGAGAACCAGGGTTGGATCTCTTTTTTGGCTGCAGTGCTGGACGTGTGGGTCATCCATGTCTAGTTTGCCTTACTTGCTCTGCTGGCAATGTGCCTACTTCCCTGTTTGTAATAAATGTGTTTCCTGATTTCTGCAAAGATGTCGGTGCCCTCTTTTGCATACTCACTTTCTTGGGTAGCCTGCCTGTTATTATCAGAGAGGGGACCCGGCCCACATACACAACGTACACCTCACTGGGGTGTTAATTCCGGGATCCAAAACTGTGGCTCTGCCTTTTCAAGGTATGGAGGCCTTCTTTCAGCTGATTTAGTGGGATTCTGAAAGAAAGTAGTATGCACTTTCCCTTGTCGGTTCTAAGCAGTCTCCTGTATCCATACTTGACCACTTATGCATTCTTTGATGCTGCTAATCTGAGTTCTGGATCTATGCTGTGTTTTGGTACAGTCTTGAGATGGCTACTGATCTGTAGACTGCAGATATATTAGCTCCTCCGGCTGTTCTTGTTAAATTGTGTCCTGTAACTACACTCAATCACAGGTATCCTACTTGTGGACTGGTAATGTTGGCTTGAAATGTCACTTGTTTATTATTCTGATCCCACCACAGATTAACTGGGACATGGGACTTCAGGGGAGTGCCCAGGCTTAGTCAGAAAATTGTTAATGATGTTAATGATTTGTTATTTCTATAGCAATTACACCTAAGCACTGTACATAGAACATATTTACATACATTAATCAGCCTAACCGAAGTTGGTACTCATTTATGGACCTCGGAAGGATGAAAGGCTTAGTTGGCCTAGCCGGGATTCTAACCTGCGACCTGCAGATCACACAAGGATGACAGCAGCGAGTGCGCAACCCGCTGAACTGTATAACCGGCAATGTCAGGGAAGCATATCACCGAAAGGGCAGTGACTGACATGATGGAGGGCCGGGTGCCAACAGATTGTTGGATCCTTTTATTTCTTTGGTTTGAGTAGGGCATGAATGTGTTTGTGCCACAAGCCCTCAAAACCTGCATAAAGGCCCTGCTTGTAAAGCACAGCATATGCGCTTATGCCTCTAGCATGATCGTGTGGTCCAGGTGTGCCGGGTGGTGGCCTCCTGATGATAGCAGACATCGGCTTCTGCGGAAATCTTCCCAATTGGACTGAAAGACATTTTCTGCATTTGGAATCCCTATTTGTACCCCTTTTAAGACTGTGAAAGGAGAGTGGTCATGAAATATTTTATTTTAAAACACTGCAGCGGCATGGAGAAGACTAACTAACCATCTTGTAAAATCAATGTAAAATATCCCCAAAAATTAGCCTTCCAGTTGGCGTCTTAGAGTTGCCATCCTTCCCACTGCGAGCATGGTGGCGGGGCTCTGGTTACAAAGAATCAACAATAGACTCAACTGATCCCTGCGAGGACACTTTCTACACGCCCGGTATTTCAACATAGCAGTGTTGGACTGAAATATAGGAAACGATTACTCAACTCAGAAGTTCAATGAGAACATTCTGAAATGGACTCATTTGCAAGTGTATGTGTAAATTGCTATTTTGTAATGTTATTTTGGCCCTCTTCCCACCTGTATTACATTCTTCATATTCTAGTTCATTTTCCTACGTGTAGTTCTCTTTCCATCTTTCATGAAATCTTTTGTTTTTTCCTTCCTCTCCTTTTACTCTTTGTTTCTCCTTTCTCTCCTTTCCTTCGTTTCACCAGTCCTTTATTTTTTTCAATAATCATCCCTCATATTGCTTTCATTTTCTCATACTTTCTTTTCTTTGTGTCTTTTCTTCTCCCTGTTTTCTTTTTCGGTTCTTTCCCCCTCATCATCTTTGCTAATCACTCTCCTTCTTTCCCATATTCTTTCTTTCCATTCATCCCATCTTATCTTCATTACATCATTCCTACTTTTCCTTTTTTCAGATGAACACAAGCTCCACCACTGTTGAATTTCTGCCAGTTGTCTTCACCTGTGTCATTTTGGAGTGAATGATGCATTAGAAGATATGACAAATCGAAATCAAATCTTGGCACTATTTTTTCAACAATGAAAGATCAACCTTGGTTCCACTTAATAAACATCCTGATCAAATCAATAACGTAACACAAAAGCTCCATTGTTGTCTCTGAAGTGAGCCTACAACTCAACGAAACCCTTTTCTATTAGTTACTCCGCACCCTCTATTAGTTAGTTCTCCCTCTCTTTCTTTCTTACATTTACACAGGAAAGAATAGTTAGTTGTAAAGCTTTATTTCGGTCCTAAACCCATAAAAGCAATTCAAAACAATGTACAATAATACATGATATTTTGAACAATATTGACAAACACTGTTGATAAAAGATATAATAAAAGCATCAGAATGTTATAACAACATTTAAAGGAGAGCGCAGCTCGCAACCTCAATAAAAGAAACCACTTAATTTACGCAGGTTTTAACAAGGGAGAGCGACAGAATCTTAAGCTATTTTCACCCCATGCAGGAATTGATTGCTCTTAACCTGAGTAACCATGCTCTGTGTATGCAACGGGTTGTTGCAAACACAACACTTACACTTTGTGGATTGCTTAAATAGAAGAATGCCTCCCTTGTAGTACGAATCCCTGCATTGATTAAAATTAGTCTTAGCTATCTATGTCTCAATGTCAAGGACTTGTGGCAAATCAACATGAAGTGCGTTACTTCTTCTTTTTTAGTCTTACACAATGGACATAAAGCAGACTCCTGGGATTTCCAAAGGTTTGCAAGGCTGGCTACAGCCAGCGTTCCTCATCATAAAACTAAAATATGTGATTTTTCATAGTCCGGACTAATTAAATCATTGTATGCTATACTAGCCTTAAACAGTCTGTTGCTAATATAATCAAAACCGGCAAACCGTTTTTGGGAACCCCGCCTTCCCACCAGGAAAGGACTATAGCAGATTCAAGCAGTGGGTGGAGGGAGGAATAAGGAGGTTCAGCGATCTCTATGAGGGGATGCAGTTCAGGTCATTTGCGGATTGTAAAAGGGAACTGGGCCTAAAGGAAGGCGACAGGTTTGGATACCAGCAAGTGAGACACTGGACGGGAACCCCCGCAATGATGGAAGGAACTACATCGGGATTACGCAGAGTGGGAGAAGCTAATGGCGTCAGCAGAGACCAATACGGGACTTATATCGGCAATATACAGGATCTTGCTGAGTGAGGAGAGAGAAGGGGAAGGGACAGTGAAGCACAAATGGGAGGCGGTAAGAGGGAAAGAGTTCACTGACAAGGAGTGGGACAGGGTGCTAAACAATTGGCATGCCTCATACACATCGCTGTAACATAGGCAACTGCAATATAAGCCTCTGCATCAATGGCACTACACCCCGGAGAGGCTCCACAAAATGTTCCCCACAATCTTAGAAAAATGTTAGAGGGGGTGCAGGGAAAAAGGAACAATGGAACATATCTGGTGGGGATGCCAACGGTTAAAGCACGTCTGGCAGGAAGTGAAATCTAAAGTAAATAAGATACTAGGAATAGAAGTGGAATCAGAGGCAACAGAGATTCTTCTAGGTATGAGACCTGACAGGCAAGGGAGTGCATGGGGAAGCTATGGGCAGACCTAATGATGGCTGCAAAGAGATGCATAGTAAGGCAATGGAAACGGAAGGAGCCGCCATCCATCATACAATGGTACTATTCTAGATGGGACACAGTTGTTGTAGAAAAGATGACTGCAATAATCAGAGGAACGCTGAGGAAATTCAGCAAAGTTTGGTCACCCTTCATAATACACACTACCAAAGACGCTAGACACCTATACGCCCCACAGAGAATAAAGGCACTAGGAATCATAGAAGAAGAAGAGGACTGAGTCACAGGCAGTTAAAAGGACCTAAAGACCTAAAGAACTGCCCGTAGACTGGTGGGGGTGGGGGGGGTGGTTAGGGAAGGCAGATGGGAGAGATGTTATGACATTATATGTTGATGGAAACGTCTTATGATTGGAAATGCATGTAGAAGAATCACAGCGAATTGAATGTGCATAAAGAACTGAACAAACCGTTTCAAAGTGCCACAGATTAGAGCATTCCTTCCTGGCTGTTAATGGCTAAACTTACCGTCTTTCTTCCTACTGCCTGTCAAAAAACCGTTTCTGTCGAAAGATCACTAAAATTAAGATTAGAAAAACAGTTGTTTACATGGGTGGGCCATTTTGAACATCTGCCCCCTCCAGATTTAGAAATGTAGCAATGCCTCCCGATAAGATGTAAGGCCATCCTGACTCCACAATCGTATCCAGTATCTAGCTGGATCAAACTTAACCTTGGTCATTACAGGTAAAATACCTAGGTCCAGATATAGTAAAGAGGACGGCGTGCTAAGGGGTAGAAGTAACAACGTTATTAGAAACCTTCTCTCGCTGGATTGCAAGGTGCTTGACCGCATATAACCCAATTCCTCTGCCTCATAGGCAGCAGCTCGACAAGAATGTTTCTGGAATAGATTAAGGGCTGGGGAGACTGCTCCACTACCATGGCGCACCAAAAAATGATTAATTGTATTTTTCCATGCACATTTTTGATATTACTATTTGAGGCTCCCAGCTCCCAAATTACTGAAATCTAATCCCCAAGTAGTTAAAGTAGTTTACCCGCTCAAGTAAAGTATTAACAATGCTGAAAGAAACGGACCCATATGTGGATGAACTCGGCCGAAGGGCAGTGGCGTCGCTATGGGTGGGCCTGGGGGGGCCGGGGCCCCCCTGTGAAATCCTGTGCCCCCTTTCTCTCCCCCCCACCTAAGACGAGCAGTGACCATGTTCTCCCCCTACTTTTGTCTGTGACCCCCTACTTTTGTCTTTGGCCCCCTCTGTGCCCCTCCTAAATTTGATTCCTGGCGACGCCACTGCCGAAGGGGGAAGGCCATGGTCTTCGATTTCTCAGCATTTAGCTCCAATTTTAAATCTGAGCATTTGGCCAAAAAAATTAATAAAGCCTTTTTTTAATCCTGCTCGAGTTTTGGATAGTATTACTGCATCGTCAGTGTAAAACAGCGCTGGATATTTTTCTAAAGCCATTTTTGGGTAATCCTGGCACTCCTTTAGCAGGGCATCAATAATTTCTTGGATATATATGTTGAAAAGCAGGGGAGCGAGGACAGATCCCTGCCTCACTCCCCTGCTTACATTGAATGCATTCGTACACTCCCACCCACCCCTCCCCCCAAGCCAAAACAAACCTTCACCTGGTTTAGGGAGTACAATGAAGATATTATTGAAATTAATTTTGGTGGAGCTTTACAAGCTTCAAGTATACGCCACATGATAGCCCACAACACTGAATCAAATGCGGTTTTGAGGTCTAAAAATGCAACATATAATTTTATCTTAAATAAAATAAAAAAATTTAATTAAAAGAAACAGGAGGAGACATTGGCCAATAATGTCTCTATTTTGCCTAAAGCCTGCTTGGTGTCTCCTTACTACATGGCTAGAATCGGTCCAAGACTGTAAGGGGCCGAGGATGGACTTTGCAAAAAGGTTCCCAGCCTCATCTAACAATGAAACGGGGCGATCGTTCAGAGGTAAACATCTCCAACCCTTATTGAATAGGGGAACAGGGGAATAATTACTGCCTGGCACCAAGAGGACGGAATTATATCTGTAGAGAGAATAATGTTGCATAAAACCGGGACCCACACACTTTCCTCTTCTTTATAAAACCCTACAAGAATCCAATCAGGCCCACCCGCCTTAGCCTTCTTCAAAGGCCTTAAAACTGCACCAACTTCAGACATACTCAAGTGTACATTACATTCCACTGCCTCATCAGTTGAAACCATTTTACAGTAGTTCTCCCGGATGCGAAGTGGGACTCCCACTCATCAACCGAGATACAACATTGCATTGCTGTGCCTGGTGCAAGTAACTCACGGTGACAACAAGTAAGACAGACACAAGTGATCACAGTTCAAGGGTGTTTATTGAACAATGAATTCTGTATGCTGGTTGGAAAAACAGCTATTCTAAACCTAAATCTAAATCTATGATGGGAGCAAGCGTCAACCATCAAATGAAAAATAAGGCAGTCCTAGTGGCGTTGTGTCAAATGAAAGGGCCTATGCTAAGAAACCTATTGCCAAACCTTAGAACTAATACAAAAAAGGGTGTGGGATAGTTCTCAAGAAAAGAAAGAAGTGTTCTCAAATAATATGTCAGGATGTGGTAGCCTGGGTCTCCCTTCCCCACATTTTGTGCTCAGGGAAAGATGGGAGTTTGGAGCACAGTACAGTGTCGGGCTTCTCCAGCATGAGATGACAGTCTTAATGGCAGCTTTCAGGAATGTCGATGGCTAAGTCTTGTCTCACTTCAAAGTCTCTTGTCTTCAAGGTCCTGGCGTGTTCGGCTAACAAAAAAAAAAATTCCTTTAACAAATGAAAGTTCATTTCCAATATTCATTGGGTGATGTATTCACCCCTTGGCACCCCTCTTCTGGACGCTGGGCCTTCTTAATTATTTACCACAGTTCACATGGGATGATGGCTTCACCCCTGCATCCCCCTCTTCTGGGCGCGGACCCTTTTTGTATCGTATTCCTCAATTTATATATCAGTTATTTTCTTACTTAAAGTTTGGATGATAGCTTCACTCCTGCATCTTCCCCTGTCATGCTCAGACCCCTCTTGACTGGCGGTACCCAGGGGATGCCTTCAACCTTGGATCTCCCTCTGCCGGGCTCTGACCCCTCTTGACTGCTATTACTTGGGTTATAGCTTCACCTCCAGATCTCCCTCTGCCGGGCTCGAACCCTTCTTCTGTGGCATCCCTCCTTCGGGTTCACTATTGCTGTCTCATAACTTTGCTTTAACTTTTGGGGTAGTGACTTTTCACCCTTGGATCACCCTCTGCCAGGCTGCGACCCCTCTTGATTCTTAGCCTCCCTTCACTGGGTTTACTGTGGCTCTCGATCAGGGTGATAGTGGCTGACCCCTCTTTACTTTCACTGTTCTACTTTTACACAGTTCAATGTTTGCGGGATTCACTTCCCTCGTTTCCTTTCAACAGTTTGTATATCAAAGTCTTTCGATTGTACAGGGATTTTGCATGACCCTCAGTATGACCACTTTGACCTATTCCGCTGGCCCTCTGTTAGGGAGAATTCTCTGTTAAGGCTAATTTCCCAAACCTAGTGAGTCCCCCAGCAGCTTTGCTGGATTTATGGGGTTTATTTTTTTCTCCTGCTAAGAGTGAGACTCTTTTTCTCCCACTCTTAGACATGATATGAGATATCCTTTGACTTTGTAATGTGTTTCTTGGGCTATGGGGTCTTTTACTCCATAGGGTTTCATGTGGTTTTTGGTAAGTGTGTTACACAGCACCCTCAGTGCAGTAACACAGGGGTCATAGTGACCCCCAAACATAGACTCCATCCCCTGGGACTGACTACTGTCTACCAGGGCATGTAAAGTCACCATTGACTTTATTAGTCTTAAATTGGGAACAGAACCAGTACAAACCATCATATTGTGGAAGTACTGGTAGGGGTGATTAGATTGCCCCTGGGTCTGTTTTTCGAGGGGGCACTGTGTAGTCCCCCCTCGTCGAGTTTCTGGCTGGTGGCAGTGCTTACCACGCGAAATATTCCTTAAGACTATTTACTATGGGATTTTCCCATTCATTTTAAACGCACCACTTTTTGGTGCAATGTTAAAGATATCGCCGGGTTATTTATTTAATATTTATTCCCTGGTTGGGTCTTTTTGCCAGGACTCGGTTTTAAAATGGCGTTTGTGTTCGCCTCTGTAACTCCAACCCAAGTCAAGCCCTTTGTTCCACTTTTTGGCGGGTTTCTACACAGAAGCCTCCAAAAGTGGTGCCACTCTGTCTGGGTCTACAGGATGTGTGGGAGGGGGGTTTAGGCACCCTGGACTGAGTTGGCTCGGCAACTCAAGTTGCGCTCTTGTGTGATTGGCCCAGTGGTGATCCGCCCGGCTCACCACTTAGCATGTTTGAGTGACAGCTAGGACTGATGAATGAGGGTTTTCTGCATAAAAGCAGGGCTTTGGGGACTGGAACTTCAGACGTCGCCACAGGACCAAAGAATCCGAAGAGGGAGAAGCTGAGCTGACCTGAAACGACGACACCACCGGTGGAGCCCTGCTGAACCGACTCACCACTTCTTCCAACGACAGAGGAGATCTTCATTCCGAAGAGTCTTCTTCCTTTGAATGGTGGGGATAACCAGTTTGCCCGCCTTTTTCGCCTTCCCGGATCATCTCATGGCCGCCTTGCCTGTGCCAAGCACCCCGGCAACTGGGATACCACATTTTACCACTACCACGAATAAAAGGGTAGTACCTTTTAACCGGAGAACTCCGCGGCTGGTTTATTCCCTGCCAGTGCAACGACCTTCAGCTTTCCTCCACGTCGAGATCTTCTCTTGCTCTGGACGACGCCGCGACTTGCACCCACTGCCAGGAACAACTGCCCCCGCTGGAGGATTCTCCCCACTTTCAAGGTACTGTGTCCACCTGGCCTCCCTCGCAACGGTCTGTGTGGGGTGTCTCTTAAATCCTCAATTTACCACTTGGGTTGGCCCTAGGCTGGCTAACTGAACTTTTCTGAGCTCAACTCATCCTTTTTCAACTCTCTGCAAGACTTGTCAAGCCTTTTAAACTGTGTGATCTTGGGCACATTGGTGTTCTACTCTCTCTAAGAGGGAGCCTGGCCTCTGAACTTTTTGCTCACAAGTAGACTTTGACTTTCCTGCCTTGCTGGGTGCTTCTAAAGTTTTGTGTTGTGTGCTTTTCTAATTTCTGCCTTTTTCCCTCCCTTTTTTGATAACTTATTGGAGTGCCATCTTTAGTTAAGCGCTCACCTCTGTCTGAAAATAAGTGGTGTTAACTAAAACTTGTCTAATGAGGAATAAGGGATGTATATATATTAATAGTGACTGTGTTTTGAACTTGCTTACAATAATAGTGCTGGAGTGTTTCTAAGTGTGTCTTTAAATAAATAATTATATACTTTGATACCAAAGCTCTGGTCAGTGTTTGCTTGTGCTATTGTATTTTGGTACCTATCTTGTTTACTCTATATACTGTCTAACTCTTCTTGAGAGAAGTCTGGCTGTTCAGCCACAGCTACCAGGTAAATCTGGGTGGTACAAACTGCTACCAATTGCGTTTACTGCCAACACCTGTAGTCTTAAGCCTTTTGCAGTGGTCCCTAAGGGAACTGCACAGTTCCTGCCTAACACCCTCCTATGGCCTGCTGGTATCTGTAGTTTCTCTTAGACGGGGATCGACCAGAGTCTCTTGAGTTAGCACCCATGTGGTGCCGGTTTCCCTTTGCAGCTGGTCTCCCTTTAACAATTTTACGCTTCATTCACAGTTCCTTGAACTTGGTTCAAATTTGCCGCTTTTCGATTCTCTCACGCAACATAGCCCGGTTCTTGACGATTCTCCCCTCGACTCCCTGGCTGTGATGAACCGCTTGGCCTTTGGCTTTCCTGGAATCAAGGCCGATCCACGGCCATGGGAGCTTCCCTCGCTCCTGCTTATCGGCATAAGCTTGCCCCGTGTACCGTTGACATCTGCTGCAACACACTTGTGCTATTATTCACGGTTTTAGGCTCTCTTCCATGAAGGTTCCGTGGGTCTGGGATGAAAGAGGCAAGGTCAATTCTCTCCTCGCCAACCTCTCAATTCCTGCCGCCTTTCTACTTCGCTTGAACTGCTGCGCCCAATTATCCATCTCATTGTTCTGTCTGCCATGCTCGCCTTGCTCGTACTGCACTCTCTGGCTCCACCTTTTATCCCTGTAATGAAGGGAAAAGGTCGTAAGGTGTGTGTGATTCAGGTTAATTGCCTGACTTTGCCTGAAGCCAGTGTTAAGACAGGCCAAGTTGACGGGGCTTACATTAGTCTGTTGTCTTGGGTGTGTAAAGGTGTTCGTGTCGGAATAGTGGAGGGCTGGAGTGTCACAGTATCCTACAGAGTTGGAAGGGAAAGAGGTGTCACATGGGATTATAGCTGTAGTATTTGGGTTTGGGGTGATCTCTGAGATAAACAAGAATTACCCGAGTTCTTATCGTGACCTGAATATGGAGGATTGTGGGAATGGGAGTGAGTTGTCAAAGGAGCCTGGGAGCTCGAAAGTGACAATCAGAGGGACGGGATTGGTAGGGTTCTTGAAGCAGATGGGAAAAACTGGGATTGTGAAATAAACCAGGAGGATTAAGGGAACCGTAGTGCCTAATCCGAGTACAGTGGGTGTTCGGGACAGAATAACTAGAGCAATGTGGAAAAGAAGGTCTGGGTGTATCCAGCTAATAACCAAGGAAAGCAGGAGTCTGGGAGTTGTGGTTTGTAACAAGTTTACCAGATTTGAATGGATTGTTGGCTTTACCTTTGGGTAAGGAAGTTTCAATGGGTGGAAGAGATGATGAGCGGGAATAGCTTATAAAAGCTTCAGAGACTTCATTCCCCTCACCATCCTCCCTGTGATGGTACTGCGTCTTACCTGGGGTATTCCCTCGGGCATAACCTCGGATTCTCTATCCAGGTGATTCACCCCCAGGTATTGGAACCAACAGCAATGGCCGTGTCCTGGCCACCTGAATAAGGGATTCTCGAGGTCCTACTGGGAGAATACCCTCAGGTTTCTCACACTGGGTGCCGTTCTTCATCTTACCCGCCACCATCTTCCAAAAGAGGCTACTGTCCATCTGTTCTAGTGATCTATGCATAGCTGACCATTTTTCACACAAGAAGTCCCTTTTTGTGATGCAATTGGCTCCTTGTAGCATACTCATAAAGCTCTCAATTCACCTTTGGCAGTGCTTACTCCAGATTTGCATTAATTATAACACCAACACATATAAACCTGCCACACCGACATCACAGAGACCGAGGGGAAGAGAGTAGGATACCCGAAAAACAAATGCTCGAATGACGCACTCGTCGATCCTCTAGTTCGAGGCCCCAGCAAAGGCCCAGAAGATACGTGAGATGCCTAATAGAACAATCTGCCTCAGACAGCAGCTCCAGCTGTTCCTCGGCCGAAGAGGCCAGGAGAAAACAAAGGTCCAGACAAAACTCTCCGGAAGAACCGAAGAGGAGAGGATATTTATACGCCTTGGGAAACCCTACGGCAAAAGAGCAAAGCCCTATTTTGCTACTTAAAATACAAGGACTGTCAACAGAATTCTTGGTTGGCACAGGGGCAACTGTACACATCATTAGCAAGGAATTATATGGAAAAATCCCGAGGGCCCAGAGACTAAAACCTGACTAAGTGAACATATAACTCTATGGATCTAGAACGCCCCTGCCATGCAAAGGATACCCCCCTTTTCCAACACAAACACTTTCTTACACCGTAACAGACAACGGACTAACACTAGAGCCCACACAGATATGTCCCAACACAAGGGTCAGGCAGAGTCAGGCAATTGATAATAATCACACACACCTCAAGGCCCTTAACCTTCCCCACAGAGATAAAAGGCGGAGCACGAGAGCACACTTTTAGCAAGGCCGAACGCATGAGGATACAGCTACACCAAACCAGCAGTTCAAATGGAGGAGAAAGACGGGACATGGAAGGACGATGAAGGGAGAAATACCCTTGCCCTTTTCAACTCAAGCCTGCAAATCCTCCAAAAGGGAGATCATAAGACCGGGAGTTACAGCTGGCGTGTGGATGAGCAGATCTCAACGGTACACAGAGGCCTCCTGCATTGATAGCGCAGGCGGGGAGCCGTGCTGGCTGCCATGGTACCGTGCTTGACTCCACAGCAAGACCAGACAGTGGGTTCAACACAGCTGGTGAGTCAGAGGAAGCTGATAGCAAACCAACGTGTGTTGAGGTCAAGGTTGCAAGCGGCAACATTTGATGAAAGCAGGAACCTGAAACAAAGAACTTGTGTGTATGCAAACTTTTGTGAAAGCCCAGAGAGGGGCCAGCTGCAGAATGGTCAGGTGCCAAAGGAGTGCTCAGTCGAAGGACTCTTTCTGGCCCCTTGAGTGTTCAAAACTGCAAGTAAAAGAAGGCCCTTGGAAAGGGCGACGTGATAGGTCAGAGTGGTCCTACGATGGTCACAACAAATCCTTTGTACAATCGAAAGTCTCTGACTCTTAGTTGGGAGAAAGTTAGAGGAAGGGATCCCCACTTTCTGAGAAGATTGTGAACGGTGAAATAGGGCAAATGTGAACCCGACAGAGGGATGCCGAAAGAAAGCTAGGAAAAAGGAACCCTCGCTGATGAGAATAAGCAAATCACGAACTATGTTGAAGTGTGAACTGTGTTAAAGAAGGCCGTAGTGAACCCGACTGAGGGAGGTCCATTTGGCAAAGAGGATCCAAGCCCACCAGAGGGAGATCCTAGAGGCGAAGAGCAATCATCCAAAGATTACTGATATAACTTTTGTTTGTTTGTTTGTTGTTTTTGATGTATCAGGCCTTCTAAGGCGAGAGACTTTGCAGAGAAGAGTCTTTGACCCCTGAAGATTCTGGTATCGTTGAAATGGAACTGTGAGCCTTGTGCTGGAGAGGTTCAGGAGTGTGCTGTGCTCAGAAGTCCCGCCTTGTCCCGTGCTAAAAACGTGGGGAAGGGATCCCATCCATACCATCCTGACTTATTTTCTTTTCTGGTGAACAGTATCCAACACTCTTTTTGTAATTTAGTGGCAAGGATTGGCAATATTTTTTTTTAGTATAGGCCCTTTTTATTTTGACAAGACACTACTAGAACTGCCTTATTATTATTTGATGGTCGTAGCTTGCTCCCATCTTAGCTTTAGGTTTAGTACAGGCGTTTTTCTCACCCATTATACAGTTCAATAAACACCCTTGAACTGTGATTACTTGTATCTGTCTTTACTGTTGCCACCATGAGTTCCTTACAGCACGCTCACCAAGAAACAGGTGCCTTTTATTTGGCCCGAAGCGAACCAGGAAGCATTTGAAAACATCCAGATGCGCATTTCAGCTGCTGACAGCATGGCATATTTCAGCACAGCTCGGCACACCAAGCTCACAGTGACTGCCAATCCCGTGGGATTGGGGGCCATCCTGGTTCAAGTGAACCCGGAGTCACCGGACAAAAGACCCATTATATCATATGCTAGCAGAAGCCTATCCCACACAAACAGGCTGAGAAAGAGGGGTTGGCGGTGGGCCTGTGAGCATTTTCATTCGTTCTTGTATGGGAAACCATTTACCATTGTGACTGACCACCTCTCTGGTTTATATTTGACAACCCACAGGCAAAAATGCCCCCTCGGATTGCGAGATGGGGTCTCTGACTCCAGGACTACCAATTTCGTATTGTACACAGGCCCGCAAGGAAGAGAACCCGGCTGACTTTCTATCTTGCCACCCAATTGCATTGGCAGAAACATACTCCACAATCGTCGACCAATATATGCATTACATGGTCCAAGCGGCCACCCCAGAAGGAGTCGAGTCGGAAAATGACCCCGCCATACAGATCGTCCTTCGGTGCCTATGGACTGGAAGATGAAAAAAGGCCAAACAAATGGGGAAAAGCACCTGCCCCGAGACACAAAGGGATGTTCAAGCACTACTCTTAGTAAAGGAAGAAGTGACGTGGGCTGAAGAAGGCCTACTCTTGAAAAGGTACGAAAATAGTAAAACTGTCTGAGTAGGAAGATGCTGGAACTGGCGCAGGAAGGGCACAGGGGTATAGTGTCCACCAAGAGACTCCTGTGCCAAAGGATTTGGTTTCCACATCTGGATGGTCAGGTGGAAGCTCTGCTCAAGGACTGTCCTACATGCACTGTCCTAAATCCACACACCAGACCTGAGCCTTTACAAACGTTGGTCTACCTGAGCATGCATGGGATGTAGTGGCCATTGATTTCTTTGGACCCATTGCGGGAGGCGACCACATACTCGTGGCTATGGAGGAGTACTCTCAGTACCTAGACATACAAATAGTGGCATTCACAGCAGCCTATCACACCATCCGGCCCTGGATAGGATGTTCACGTCATATGTAGTACCACGAGTGGTAAAATCCAATAATGGTCCCCCATTCACGGTACAGGACTTCAAGACATTTGCTGAGTACATGGGTTTCCGACATAGAAAAATCACTCCATTGGAGCCTCAAGCCAATGGGACAGTAGAACGTTTCATGGGAAATGTCAAAAGAACCATTCAGATTGCGCATTTAACTAGAGAACCAGTGGAGAAGATACTTTATCAACTCTTTAGAGACTACAGAAATACTCCACATAGCATGACGGGGAAGACTCCATCGGAGGTTATGTTTGGAGCAAATGTCGAACGAGACTTCCACACATCACCATATCCAAGGAAAGGTACCTTGGATGTAAGGGAGCAAGATGCTGCTGCCAAAGCAGGTATGAAACACTATGCTAAAAACAGACGAAGAGCAAGGGCAGGGAACCTCCCAAGAAGGAGATGCCATTGTGGTAAGACAATCTTGCCACAATTTAGCAGTGCCCCGTTGACTGTCCCCAAGGTCCACGGCTCACTGGTAATGGCAGGGCATGGACAGCGGCAAATAAACAGAAACTCATTGCTTTTTAGAAGGTCCCCTGTAAGGAGTAGCATTGAGAGGCGAGGCCGAGATAATGGAGTCAGAAGAATCCTATGACAGTCATAGAGAAGGGTCTGAAGGTGGGTTTTTGAGACCTCCAGAACATTCCAGCCCTGAGAGAATTCTTGAGGCTGCTGGCAGATGACCGCAACGAGCCAGAACCATGACAAAGAGAGTAAGTGAAGAAATTGAGTAGTGCTAACTTCATAGTTAAGAAGGGGGAGGTCGAAAAAAAGGGTGTCTATGAAATGACATAGAACCTTTTAATTAACTCGTTGACTATACATTTTTCTATAAGCACATGGACACTAATGATACTGCCAAGTTTCAAAATGGATTCATGGTTTCATGGCCACTGCTGTGGGCTCTGTGGGCCCGCTTGAAACACTTGTGTATAGGCGCGTTACAAATGCCATATCATACCATATCATATCAGGACCACTCCGTAACAATAAGGTGACGCGGGGCTCAGGTTGCTGTGTCGGCCATAACTTCATTCGTACCCCAACATACTGAAACCAAACCCCGGAACCCCCTCCTTAACCCTCCGTCACTTCCCTTCCCATTCTGCCTTAACTTGGCCTCTCCCTTGGCCGAAGGATGGTGACGGGCTACAGCATTAACACCATTACATCTGCATCCACATAACAATTCGAAGTACACAGGCCAGCATGAATCAGCTGATCAGAACACCAATGATTTCAAGGGCGGGATAAGCACTCACCTTATGCACAGAGCAGCAGCATCCAAGTGTACATGCCTTACATTTGATGACTTAAAGATAACGCTGAAGTCAAATTAACGCTATCTGGGACAGGGTAGCATGGTTTCCCAAGACATACATCGTGCTAATTTGTTTTGTTACCCAGGGATGTCTTTTTGGGGTCGCCAGGGGTTGCACCTGCGACCCATGAGGTCTCCCTTGCTAACCTTAAAAAAACATCTTTTTTTTTCTTAAATGGAAGCTTCTGGGCTGCGGCGAGTGCCATGTAGCTCTTTAGTTCTTGAGTGGCTGGCTTTCTCGTTCAGGTCTCTTAAAAAACAGGGGGTTTCACAAGTGACCCTAAATAAGAAAGAATAGGAATAACAAATAATTTGTTTTTCTGAAATTCTATACAATAATTGCTAGACTTATTAAAGGTTTATTTCAAGCACACTTCAGGGTGTAAGTCACTGATTAAGTCTGTTCTTAAACACCTCAAACTCACAATGCAGACAAAAACTTCCAAAAAGCATTTAGAGTAGAATAAGCGTGTATTTCAGTATTTTTCTTTTTGCAAGTTACAGTTATAGCATGTTTCTGCTGTTGACTCTGTTACTATCATCACAAGACATTCGAGCTCTGTGTCCTCGGTCACTTAACAAAATCCTTGTGCCTAAAAGCTTGTGTAGAGTGTAGCAATGTTTGACCATAGCACTTAAAGTGGTCCTTGATTTCATTGTGCCACAATTAATGCTTTGTTGTAATGTGTCTATCTTTCCTATCTCTCTGGCATACTGTACAGGATGTTCGCATGTATAAGGTAATAAGTGCCCAGAGTACGGGATGCCTGTAACGCTCACCTGATTCCCGCAGAGGCGCCGGTCTTGCCTGGGTGAATGCCGTATCTTCAAAGGTGATGTGTAACACACGGTTGGCTCTTTGGGCTGGACCTCTGTGCACTGTATGTCTGACTCGAAGAGTAAGATGTCTGCAGATAGAAAATATGGGATTAATGAACTGGGGTTATTGGGTGCCTCTCTCCTCTTCCCTTTCTCTTCTCCTGTAGAACCCCAAAGGTTAACACCCTCACCTTAGGTAAGTGAACGCCGAGCTCTCCATCTGCCTCGGGGCAGGGTGCCGTAACCAGTTTCTTCACTGGATAAGGGTGCAGGCCTCTTGACCTCAGAGGACTGCTGTCCGTCGTTAACTGCACGAACGGTAAGTTCTGGGCACTTCAAATGTCTTAAAAGTCTTTTGTAATGATATCTCTTGTTTTGCAGGGTTCCGGCGATGGCGGATGGCAGGCTGATGGGAGTTAAGGATCGAACCCGCGTGAGGAATAGAAGCGCCTGGAAGCACGTAAGTAAGCGCTTGTAGCCTGCTTCACGATGCGCACTAACTGTCCCTTTTATCTTGCAGGTACAAGTTCGGAGCTTTAGAGAAGCTGAAGGGTGCTGGAATACCCACTGGATTTGGCGTGGGAAGGAGTAATGGCACGTGAGTAATAAAGTTGCCCAATGTCTTTAAACGCACCTTCTTTTGTCTTTCAGATGCGGGATGCAGCGCCGAAGGCCTCCGGAGCGTGCGAAGAGCTGGTAAGCTTTTGTCTTTCAGATGCCGGAATGCAGTGCGAAGACCTCCGGAGCATGCGAAGAGTAGGTAAGCCTTTGTCTTTCAGATGCCGGAATGCAGCGCAAGGCGTTGGTGACAGCCGATGGACCAGGTAAGAGATGTGCTGCCACTGAAGACCGTAGTGCTAACCTGTTCTTTCTTTGTCTTTACAGGTGCTGCTGAAGACTGGATTCCAGGATGGTAAGCCTTTGTTCCCTTAGGCCCAGGATCAGAAGCAGAAGACACGATGAGCGTTCTGCTGCAGAGAATGCAGAATAACGCAAAGCAAGATTCATCCATCGGGTGTGGTTTAAATAGCCTCCTGTAGTGCTTCGGTGTCTCCTTCCACAGCCACGCCTAGGTAGGAAAAGAGTTCCTGCTTTCCAGAAGAGTTCCAGTGTTCTGAACCTAGGGAGTGGCTCCTGCCCCACCCAACAGGAAAAGTAGTCCCAAACAGAAGAGGATCAGGGGTTCAACTGGCAGGTAAGTAAGCAGCATGGTCTGCTGCAGGTAAGTCCACCCAAGCATTATGAGCCCGGCGCTTCCAGCGCTGGGACTAGGCATCTTTATGAGCCTGGTGCCACTGGCGCCAGGACAGGGTCCAAAAGGTCCCAATTGGGACTGGCTGGCACTCGGAACCGGGGTTATGGGTCTGCTTCCAAGGGAGTCGGGCAAGTCCTGATCTTTTGGAAGCAGAGATCATGACAATGCCGTGTGAGTGCGCTGCTTTCCCAGCGCTACTCTAAATTCTTCAATACACAGTTATGAACCCTCCCAAGTGGGATGTATTTTGCCAACCTCTTAAGCCTGATCGAACCTGTGGCCCTGAGCTATCCCCCTGGGACAAAGCCGGTAAGATAGCTCAGTGGGTTGAGAGCTTGATGCTGTGATGTGTATGTGTGTGATCTGCAGGTTGCAGGTTCGAATCCCTGCAAGGCCAACTCAGCCTTTCATCCTTCTGAGGTTGATAAATGAGTATCAGAACAGGTTGGGTGATATTGTATGTATATTTGTTCTATATAAAGCGCTTAAGCGTAAGTGCTATGTAATAACATAAATGAACACAGACAGTTCTCAGTCTCACTGCGCTGAACAGTGCAATAGTGACAGGTGTTCCAAGTAATTCAAAGAAGGAGGGATTTCTCATGAGTCCAATCAGCTTAATAACGAAGTAGCCTGACACATGCTTCGAGTCATCACCGACTCTTCATCTGAGGCTAAACATAATGTACAACATAATGATGAACAAAAATAGTACAGCACAACATAAACAGTTTGAATGAAAGTCGTCCATTGTGAAATAAAATGATAAAGATATTAGTAAGGACATT
Organism: Ambystoma mexicanum; assembly: GCF_040938575.1. Lineage (NCBI taxonomy): Eukaryota > Metazoa > Chordata > Amphibia > Caudata > Ambystomatidae > Ambystoma > Ambystoma mexicanum. The sequence goes on along the minus strand of NC_090928.1, from coordinate 622,952,166 downwards.
CAACCAAAAGGGCAAACACAAGTGCAGGTAGGCCAAAAAGAACAGCAGAACAGCAGTTACACCATCTATATTAAGATAAAATCAAATAGCAACAAACGAAAATAATAAAAAATAATAGATAAATAAGATTGGCACAGTACCATATTAGGAGGGGATTGAATTGAACGGAGAATCCATAGGTTACGGGATGCATGTAAGAAACACGGGTAAAGAAACAAACAAGTTGCAAGGAGTTTGTTATAATGCATCCACGGAACAGCTATAGGAGCGCAGTCAAAGAGGCAAAAGCCACCAAAAAAAAAAACAAAATTGGAATCATAAATAAAAGGTACCTGAAAGTTTCAAGGGCTAGCCTAACCAATTAAGGATATCGTGGCCAGTGCCAGATGCACTCTCTAAAAAGGAAGAGAGAAGAAAAGATTTTTATTTTATATGAAGTGTTTAAATATGCTGTTCAAGCACAAATGTGAAATTAAGGAAGAACAAGAGAGTGTGAGATTAAATGACAAATCATACCTCACTGCTTCGCAATTGCGGAACTCTGTAAAGGAAAAGAAATTCCCTCAGCATCACTTAAACATGGACAAATTAACTTAACAACTGTGATTGCTAAAATGCAGCTACCCGGAGTGCCAGAGGAAACCCAAAAGGCAAAAGCATGGCGTGCGTGCGCAAATAAGAATGGGCTAAAGCTAAAAACTGACTTTCTCTAAACTTAATTGAGACGTGCTGATGCACTAATTAGAAGTATCATAGCGGCCAGAAGGCTGTGAAAAGTCATCTTACTGTGCAATGCTGCTGAACTGAATGAAATGAAAGTAAGCCCAGACAATAGAGATAGAAACAGGACTATTTAAATACACAAGGTATTTTAGAACATGGCCGATTAGGTCAGGAAAGAAAACCGCCATATTGGAATGATGGAAATGAAATGAATAACTCAGGAGTGAATTGCCCCAAAAAGTAAGGAGCTTACCAAACACAGTAAAAAGGCAGAGATTAACCTGTTCTGAATTTAAAAATTAGCAGGGCTGGAATTCCACAAAAATGTATATAAAGTGTGTTGCACAGCAAAAAATGTACTAATTGCAAAAAATGGAGCCCAGAGGGCGCCAAGATAAATATATACTAGTAAGGCCTGAGAACGAAAGGAAATTTGCGCCTCGTGCACCAATTGCTGTTGAGCTGAATAACCAAAAGAAAAAACGGGTTCATATAGATGAAGGGGATTAAACCGCAGAGAATTGCGACTTCTAGAGCATGCTAGTAGGAACCAAATTGGGGAAAGATGTTAAATAAATTGTGCATCTGCCATCTGCAATCTGTGAATGCGCTGCTTTAGAAAAATCTGAGGTAACGGGACTGAAAACAGTCATTGTAGAGGGATCACTAGACCCCACACGATTATAAATGACCACTTGGGTGTAAATAAAGTACTCATGTCCACAAATAAAGGGAGGGAAAACATGATACCTGTGTGAAATAAAGAAGAGAACAGCAGCAGGTTTTCACAAAAAGTTTGCAAATTCATGGTCTGAACTTAGACCTCTAAACACAGTACGATATTTACAGATGAGTCTCGCTTCTAACTGGCGTAATTTGAGCATGAGATTGCCCCCTCTAGGCGGCAATGACACTTTGCAAAGGCCCACAAATCGAATGTCATCCTTACTATCTAATTGATGCAGTTTTTGCCAGTAATTGGCCAGTGGGTATTTGGATTCCTGGCTGCCAATTGTGGCGAGATGTTCCCGAATACGAGTCTTAAGGGGCCTGATGGTGCTGCCTATATATTGCAATCCGCATGTACAAATAATACAGTAAACCACAAACTTTGAATTGCAATTGAGGAATGTTTTAATAGTGTGGTCTCCTCTATCTCCAAAGGAGACCTTTGATGTTTCCAGAGCGTACTTGCACATGCTGCAGAATCCACATTTGTGAAAACCAGCAGCACGGGCAGAGTCTAACCAGGTAGATTTAGGAGTGAGTGGACACAAATGAAGGGCAGAGTTTATTTTTAAGAGATTTCCCTTTGCTAAATGGTATATTAACAAAGGGATCAAGCCAGTTGGCAATGTCAGAATCTAAATGGAGCAGGTACCAATGTTTCTCCAGAATTCTGTGGATCTTGTGACCATCTGAATTGTATCTAGTAATAAACCTGATTTTTTGAGGCAGAGGCGATTTCTCGCGTTTTTTAGGAGTTAGCAGATCCGCTCTTTTCAGCTGATGTACTGACATGAGTGCCTTGTCGAGGCAGCTATGTTGATAGCCCCTCTCCAAGAACCAGGATTTGATAGCGATACTTTCTTGATCAAAGTACATGGGTTCAGAACAGTTTCTCTTAGCGCGAATATACTCTCCTTTAGGAATATTCGCTATGACATGATTTTCGTGACAGCTGTCCGCATGCAATATTGAATTGACAGAAGTGGATTTGCGAAAAGTTTTTGTCACCAACCCATTTGGAGTAACATCAATTGAAAGGTCCAAAAAATCTATGAGTCTGACTGTAGGTCAAAGTAAATTGTATACCCCAATCATTATTGTTGAGATAGGCCACAAATTCAAGCAAGAGTTTTTGTGTACCAGTCCAAATTAACAAAACATCATCAATATAACGTTTCCACAGTTTTTTGGTAATGTCGGCCTATTCACACTGACATTAATGATACACATGGTGATCCATTCTTATATGAAATGTATATCACATTACAGTGATATCGTACCCATATCTTTCGTAGTGTACTTAGGAACAATGCTATGTGATGACAAGGGGTGAAAAGTCGTGTTCCGTCGCTCCCATAGATGTCACTTCAGGATGTGGTCAAATTGCATCACTTCCTGTGATGTCATCAGAGGTCAAGGGGCATGTGATGTCACTTCCACTACCCTTGGTATTTTGGTGAAATTGCATCCCTGTTGTTACCCATTTCAAATGGGCATTTTGAGCTTATGATTTAGGCCGCAAGAATAATGTTCATCAATGGACCTTTATACCTAAAACTTAAATTGAAAGAAGTAGCATTCCCATGGCTTACACTTATAATTCATTTGGGTTTTATCATACTATTTAAAATAAAGGCACATACCTGGTAAGCGTCCGCACCCGCCTTTGACATCATACTTGAATTGTCTTCTACAGAATAGCCATGTTCTCTTGCAAAAGCCACTGCTCCATCGCCAACCAGTAAACTATGGGCACTGCTCTCCATGACGTCACAAGCGACAGCCAGGGGTGTGCCGACCCTTAAAAGAAAGGTCCAAGGATCAGTATTTTGTGCCTTTCGCCAGGAGAGTGCTATGGGTCAATACGTGGCAGCACAGGAAAGCTCTAATTTGAGCCAAGTAAGTGAAGTGTAGAGCGCTCTGCTCCACTAATGCTTTGTTAGTTGTACTCGTTTTTTTTTTTCTTCAAGTGTATTGGTTATAAAAAATAAACGTAGAGATATTAAATAGATAATCATCCAATTAATAATAACATTATGTCCTTCAAAAATAGCTTATAATAACGAATATTCATACATGATACATAAAATGGATAAAGACTTAAAAAATACTATTTACAATTGAGAAGCAAGGGCTACCATCACATGATACCATACTAGCTGTGCCGAATTTAATATGACCCTTGATTCGGCAAACATCAAGGCAGCCAGAAATTGATTTTCAGAAATATCATGTAAACGACTGACATAGGGCCTCATTACAAGTTTGGCGGTCTAGCAAAAACAATGCCGGTACGGTAATAACGGCATCGTTTACGGGATCAGCGTATTTCGACTCGCAAAGCCGGCGTTACCAGCATCGCCAGGGCCTCACTGTGACCGGGCACCACCTTACCGGAATGTGCACGGACACGTGTCGGCCATGCCAGTAACACCGGCATGCCGCAATGTAGGGCACATTACGAGTTGCATGGACATACACTTACCAGCATCCAGATGCCGGTAAAAAGGGTCACCATGATGCCGCTAACACCGGCATCGTGGGGCGGCCGTTAATAGCAATCTGTTGTGTCCAGACCTGCCACAGGTGCACACAATTAGCACAGGTGGAGGCAATGGAGTATGGCCCAGCACAAAAGGAGCACACTCACACACCACACTCCTTCCAAGTCCAAAATGATACCACTAGCAGTTGCTATACAGGAGCTGGAGGGCATGCCTGCACTGCTACTCCTTGAGCAGGCAGTAAAACAGGGAATGCAGAGGAGGTGCAGGAGGAGAAGGCGGGTGAGACCAGGCCAGCACATACCACCAGTGCAGGCAGTGGTACCACGCAGGTAGCCACCAATCCCTCGCATAAGGGCCAATCCATTTGACTTAACCCCTGCGCCGATCCACACCCTGTACCCGTTGGACAGGGACACCATCACCACCATAGTGGACCTCATCCATGATGACATGGTCAGCCTGATCAACATCCGCACTGCCATCCCCCCACTGCTGAAGATAGTGTCTGTGCTCCACTTCCTGGCCACATGCACCTACCAGCACACAGTGGGGCAGCTGCATGGCATCTCACAACCATGTTTCTCCCGTGTGCTGAACCAGGGGCTGGATGCACTCCTAAAGCATGCAAGGGCCCACATATCCCTACCATGGACTGCGGAGGAGAAGGCTACCAAAATTGCATGCATTGGCAGGCATGCCAAACGTCATTGGTGTCCTCGACTGCACCCATATGGAGCTGGTAGTCTGGCATGCTGTGGAGGTGGTGTACCGCAACCGGAAGCTATACCACTGCCTCAATGTCCAGATGGTGTGTGATGCAAGCAAAATAATGACCCATTGCTTTGCTAGATTCCCTGGATCCACACATGATACAATGGTGCTGAGGAACTTCACGCTTCCCTGCTACATTGAGCGACACGCTGCACAACGTGCCTGGCTGCTGGGTAAGTCGGACCATAGGGCCATGGGGGGTGTTGTTGGGGAGGGGCACAGGCATATGCAACCTGTCTGCTGTCTGGGCCATGGGGGGTGTTGTTGGGGATGGGGCACCACAGGCATATGCAACCTGTCTGCTGTCTGGGCCATGGGGGTGACGTTGGGGGTTTGGACTCTGTCCTGGATGCCAAACACTGTGACCCAAATGATTTCAACAGAATGCATGAGACTGACAAAGGATTCAGATGTGCCATGGCTGCACAGCAATGTGTAAATGGTAGCAACAAACACAGCGCCCACCCCTGCACATGCACATGGTACATCATCAAACCGGAGCCACACGTACCACAGTGCACCATCCTGCTGTCACAAAGCAGAATTCACATGAGCGCAGCAAAGCACATCACAGGCCATGCAGCCATGACTGAGCAGAAAATAAAAGCCTCTCAGGGAATCCCCTGTCACTGCCCCTGCTCGACAACACCACAGACCACCATGCCTACACCGACCTGAATTTTTACTCTGATGAAATTGCAATAGGTGGCAGTGAAAATCTCTTGCATTTGACCATGAACAATGTACAGACCGTGCACACAAGGAATGCCAAAAGTACTCACAATCAAAATGTCTTTTCCTCCCATGCAGGTGATGCTGGGTATCCCCTAAAGCCGTGGCTCCTCATCCCTGTCAGGCATCCACTCAACAGGCACGAAGAGGACTACAATTGTGCACATGCACGCACTCGTGTGATGATTGAGCAGACTTTTGGGCTGTTGAAGGCACGGTTTCGCTGCCTCAGCATGTCGGGTGGGGCACTCATACATGGGCCTGAGAAGGTGGGCAAGATTGTATTGGTATGTGCCATGCTGCACAACATCTGCATCCGGCGCAACATACCCCTGCCCCCTGACATGGACCAAATTCCACCGGATGATCAGGATGATGGAGAAGATGCTGCACATAGGCCACGTCACAATGTGTGTGAAGGATGTGCTGTGCACCAATCTTTGATTGCACAATATTTTTGATGGACTGGGTCACACAAGGCGCTGGGAACGGGGGGGGGCACTGTGCGCTGGGAACGGGGGGCACTGTGCACTGGGAACAGGGGGCACTGGGTACTAGGAATGGGGGATACTGGGCAGTGGGCACTGATGAAAAATAAATTGACACACACTCAAGAAGCAATGTCCAGTCATGTGTTTTTCATAAGCTCACCAGGTGTATTAATGCAATGACAACTATGTACATGAATCAACATTGACCTCTATCCTCAATATACTACAAACTTCACCCCCAGCCCCATGGCCCAACACCCCACACACCCATGCCCCCAGCCCCCACCCCCCCATGGCCTAACACCCCCACACACCCATGCCCCACAACCCCCATGGCCCAATATTAGATGGAGGGGGTTGTTCCACCGGCCGGTGCATACTGCGCACAGGGCTTGTCTGTGTCGAGCTGGCCGGGGTTGTGCTTGCCGATGGTAGGGGTTGTGGGTCGGCTGGGGCAGGATGAGATTGGGCCATAATGGCAGCCAACTGGTTGACAGCCTGCATCATGGCTGCCATGCCCTCAAGCACCCGCCTGGCCACACGGTATATGGCACGGGTAACTGCCTGGGTGTTCTCTTGATTGGCCCGACGTGTGGCTTCCCCTTCGGCAAGGTATTGTTTCACCATGTCGTGCATGGCCTGCGGCCGCCATCCCATGCAGCTCTGACACCCCTCAAGGTCACGTATGGATGTTGCAGATGGTGGTTGCACCGGAGGTGGTGAGATACTTCTTACAGGGCTGAACGCCTGTTCGGTCATCTCCCCCGCAGTACTGCGTCCACCAGATCCATGTCCTATGGAGCACCGTGGGGTGTCCTGCATGGGCAGTGTGTGTGTTGCATGCCCTCGGACATGCAATGGCCTGCTGTGTCCACATCTTCCTGCTCCTCGTCCTCCTGTGCGCTATGCTGTGTGGATTGTGCCGCCTCACCTATGTCACTTGTGGCCGTTGACTGCGGCCCCTCGTCATCACTGGTCGCTGGTGATGCATCCTCCTGCACATGAGGAGTCTGCTGGGGGGCAGAGTTTTTTTGGGTGTGACCTGTGGGGCCGGTGCGTCTTTTGGCATGCGTGCCTTGCTGGCACCAACGTGTCCGGCCTGGGGCTCCTGACTGTGTCGTAGCTGGCTGCTTCTCTTGTCCTAAATACATCAATGTTGGTACATTTTGGGTCATGTGCATTGTCGTGTGCATGTTGGAGTGGCAGGCATGGTGCTTGAAGGGGTTGGGGGGTATTGTTCTGGCATCCTTGTGGTGCAGCCATGATGTCCATGGTGTCTGTTGGGTGGCCTACAGGTGTGACGTGGCTTGTGTGCTGTAGCCATGGCTCAGGGGCTGTGTGCCATGTGCTGTTTGGTTGTGTTTCAAGTGTGCAATCATTAGTGGAGTTGTGTGGACCATGCATTGAGATGGGACAGTGATGAGGCCGGCATCCCGACGGTGATGTATATGTGTGTGTGTGCATGCATATGTTGCTTGTGTTTGCAATTGTGGTCTCATGTGGTTTGTGTCAGTGGGGTATGTTGTGTGTTTGCGTGGCCGGGATGTCGCATTTGTGTTCGGGCTGACTTTAGGTGGGAGGTGATGGACCATGTATTTGCTCTCATCTACTTGCCATTTGGACTCTAACTATGTACTTGCGGTATTAGGTGTGTGTGGTGACTTTTGTATTACGCTAAGACTCACTCACCGTCATCGGCTGATGATGGGACTCCGATCTCCGAATGCCCGATTCCCTCTATGGACTCCATATCGATCACAGAACTACAGGTCTCCTCCCAATGTACCAGCTTTATGGGTGATGAAGAACCACCACCTGTTGCCTGGGCCTGGCTGCGGCTGGTAGACAAGATGTTGCGTACACGCAGCCGCAGCTCGTCCCACCTTTTTCTGGCAGTCTCTGACACTACGTGGGGTTGTCCTCACTGCAGAGACCTTCTGGGCCACCTCCTAACAGATATTTTTCTTCTTTAATTGCGTAGCACGGCGCAGGTCTTGGCAAAAAACGACATCCGCTTGCGCAACTAGGCTGCCGCCAAGCATATTTAGCTCCTCGTCAGAAAAACGGGGCTTACGCAGACGAGGTGTGCCTTTTCGTGTGGCCTTGGACATGTTCTTGCTGGCAGGATACACAGTTCTGGAATCCGGGTCCTGTAAGCAGAGGATTGCGATAGATTGTGTTTTTCAAGATGGCCACCGGCGCATTTCCCGTTCCGGCGTGATGACTTTATTTCCGGTGCAGTTGTTAGCGGTGCCGTTAATAGCGCTACCGGTATCAACGGTGCTGTTCTTAGCGGGTTCTGCGATGCCGGTGACGGTGTCTGCGGATTTGATGAAGCCGCTATCAGGGTTTGAAGGCCTTATCGGCATGCCGGTACTGCCGTTACCGGCATGCCAGAATGCGCATGCATGCAGACTCAGAATCAACTGTTGATTTCGCCAGCACTGCAGCAAGGACACGGTAGCAGCGGCATTCGGGTAATGCCGATTTCTTACCACCAAACTCGTAATGAGGCCCATAGTCTTGATAATACAGGGCATAAATATCCACCTCTCTTCGACACTGTATTAAAAAGGTGTCTTGTAGTCTCAAGAGAACCCTTACACATTCTACCGATTCTTTGATCTTTCGGGATAGCCATTCAGGGTTCCACCACCATCAAGGAAGGTAATATATTAAATCGGAGCAGAATGATGAATCGCCTCAGATTACGATCTATCGTGGGAATACGATACCCATGAGGCTCTAAATCAGGAAAATCTTTATTGGCAAAAGCCATTCAATGAAGTTTTGCCGGACAGATATTCCACACTGTTCACGCTATCCCAGGGATATGCCTTTTTTATCAGCATTTCCATCGCGAGATTAGTATTGGGCAATTCATTACAATCCCACCCAATTTGTCTGTGAAATTTGTCACAAGTCTTCCAGAATCCCTACGATAGATTGGAGGGGTTAGGTTTTTACTGTAGGGCTTTGCCATTCCACCAGAGCAGAGATTCACTCGTTTCCTACTGTATTTTGAACAGTAAAATACTCCTTTTTATCTTCACCATAGTCGTAATGGATAACAACCCTGACTCTAGGTGCAAAGCCGCTACAGGCAGGCATTGAGGAAGGCTGAGGACGTTTTCCAAACTGTCCCTTCTAACACATTTAGCCAGAGCAATTGGCTATCTTAATACGTCTCCAAGTCATAAAGAATTCCAGGAACAATACTGTTGTATATGCATTTAGCAAACCATCAACAGACCCCCCAGCTCCCTTAATTTGTATGAACGTTTTAATCATACCGAATTTATTAACGCTTTAGATGTTCACAAGTATGGCTAGGCGTTATTAAGGTGCCATGGTAGATAAAAGTATCCACTGCTTCAATTTTATTCTCTTCCCATTTCCAGTCATATTGCAGGATGAGCGTTTATTTCCCACGATCATGAACTTAGGTTTTGCTTTGTTGATACAAGATTGTTCTGTTGGGAATATTGGAGGGATATCTGCAGTCCGATAGAGGCCTACCTTTCGGAAAGTGCGTGCTGGTGGCTCCAGTTTCCCCACCCTTGCAGCCACGCACTGGAACGCCCTGCCACCTCACCTCAGACTCATCGAGTCCCACCTTGCCTTTCGTAAGGCTATCAAAACCAGACTCTTTGTGTGACTTTAACCTGTTTCTGCCTTTATGCCTGCTAACTTGTAACTAAGAGCCTCCGAATGTAATCTTAAATCTGTGTTTCCTCTGTAACAGCGCCTCGATGCCTCATGGGCTGCAAGTGCGCTTAACAAATGCAAATAAATAAAATAAATATCAAGTAAGTCTGTGCTGTCCACATAAGGCAGCCAAAATATGAAATGCTGTCCCAATTTTATGAGGGAAGGTCAGATTTTGATTCTGTTTGCTGCACAATATCCCTGACTCCCTGCTGCTTTTTTCTGTCCACTCCAAATTCGATTCCCAGGGGTTTGGGAGAGTATTGCAGGGGAAATTCTTAACTCAGGTGCTATCTACCCAAAGAGAAAAAGTGCTCCCATCCATTTGTGCTTTGTATATGTTCTTGTAGAAGGTTAACTAAGTGTATTGTTTCAATTTCCATTGTAATTATCACCCCATTGGTGATTGCTGCCCAGTATTAAAATGTGTATGATTTCCTTTGAATTTGAAAAATAAATAAATATTGCATTCACACCAACCGGCCTGGTTCCTGGTCCATTGTGACCTGGGGTATTTGAAAAAGGGGGTGCGAGACGGGTTGTGTGCCATTTCAAATTGAATTCATAGAATATAAAGAGAAAGCATTCTAATTGTGTGCTACATACTAGGCTAAGACCAAGGTTGCTGTTAGTACTCTTGTTCAGAGGAGAATTGCTTAGCATTTCAGTGCTGGACTGCCCTTGGGCAGGACAAAGACTGATATGTTTTAGATATTTCTCCTCTGTGAAAGATAGTGAGCTGAACACTCTGGGTAAGTCTCTCGTAACCAGGACTAATGTCCAGCAGAGGGACTCTGTTAGACAGAAACCTGTGCAGTTCCCTTTGGGAACACTGCAAAAGATTTAGGACTACAGATGTTAGCAGTAAACCCACTTGGTAGCAGTCTGTACCACCCAGATTTACCTGGTAGTTGTGGCTGAGCAGTCAGACTTCCCTCAAGAAGAATTAGGCAGTATCCAAAGTATACACAATAGGCACTCAGATACAATAATACAAGCAAACACTGACCAGAGCTTTGGTATCAAAGTATTTAATTATTTATTTAAAAACACACTGTTTGAAACACTCCAGCACTCTTATTGTAAAACACTCTAAACACAGTTACTATTATAATATATACAACCTTTATTCCTTATCAGATAAGTCTTAGTTAACACCACTTATTTCCATACAGAGGTGAGCTCTTAACTATAGATGGCACTCCAATAAGTTTATGAAGAAGGGAGGGAAAAAGACAGAATATGGAAAGGTACACCACTCTAAGATTTAGGAACACTATTAGCAAGGCAGAAGAGCAAAAGTCACTTGTGAGCCAAAGTCCATAGGCTGGGCCCACTCTTAGAGAGAGCAGAGCACAAATGCGCCCAAGATCACACAGTTACACTAGGCTTAGAAAGTCTTGCAGAGAGTTCGAAAAGAGTTTAGAGAGGCTCAGAAAAGTTTAGCCAGGGTGTCCCAGGCTAACCCAGGTTCGAAAGCCAGGGGCTAAATCTACCCCGTACAGTCGGTGGCAAGGGAAACCAGGCGGGACACGGTACCTTAAGTGGGAAGGATCCTCCAGCGGTGGCAGTTGTTCCTGGCAGCGGGTGCAAGTCTCGTTGTCGTCCAGGGGAAGAGAAGATCACGAATTGGAGGAAAGATGAAGGTCGCTGCACTGCCAGGGAAGAAACCAGCCGCAGAGTTTTCCAGTTAAAGGTATTACCCTTTATTTCGCGGTCGTGGTAAAACGTGGTATTCCGGTTGCCGGGGTGCTTGGCACAGGCAAGGCGGCCACGAGATGCGTCGGGAAGGCAAAAAAGACAGTGAAACTGGTTATCCCCACCAGTCAAAGGAAGAAGACTCTCTGGCGGGAGATCTCCTCTGTCGTTGGGAAAAGTGGTGAGACGGTCCAGCAGGGCTCCACTGGTGGTGTCGTCGTGGCAGGTCGGCTCAGCTTCTCCCTCGTCAGATTCTTAGGTCCTGTGGCGACTTCTGAAGTTCCAGTCCCCAAAGCCCTGCTTTTATGCAGAAAACCCCCATTCACTCAGCCTAGCTGTCACTCAAACATGCTAAGTGGTGAGCCGGCCGGCTCACCACTTGGGCCAATCAGGACGGAGTGCGACTTGAGTTGCCTAGGCAACTCAGTCCAGGGTGCCTAAATCCCCCTCCACCCCTCCTAAGTACCCCAGACAGAGTGGCACCACTTTTGAGGGCTTCTGTGGAGAAGCCTGCCAAAAAGTGGAACAAAGGGCTCGACTTGGGTTGGAGTCACAGAAGAGAACACAAACGCCATTTTAGAACTGAGTTTTGGCAAAAAAATACCAACCGGACAATTAATAATAATTAAATAAACCGGCGGTATGTTCGAGGCTATCGTAATTAAATAAATAAAGATAGTAGCCTCGAACAATGGGAAAATCCCATAGAGAAATATTCGCGGTTGAATATAAAAAGTAGTATCCAATGCCACCAGCCAAAACTCGATCAGGGGGGACGGAGACGTGCCCCCTCGACTAACAGACCCCGGGGCAATCAAATTGCCCCAGCTGGTACATCCACAATATGATAGTTTGTACTGGTTCTGTTCAGAATTCAAGACTAGTAAAGTCAATGGTGACTTTACATGCCCTGGGAGACAGTAGTCAGTCCCAGGGTATGGAGTCTATACTGGGGGGTCACTATGACACCCCTGTGTTACTGCACTGAGGGTGCTGTGTAACACACATCACAAAAACACATGAAGCCCTATGGAATAAAAGACCCCATAGCCCATTAAACACATCTAGAGTCAAAGAAACACACTCAAATCATGCCCAAGAGTGAGGGTAAAAGAGTCTCACTCTTGGCAGGAGAAAAAAATAAACCCCAAAAATCCTGCAAAGCTGCTGGGGGACTCACTAGGTTAGGAAATTCAGCCTAAACAGAGAATTCTCCCTAACACTCGCCCCCCCCAGACTAAGGGACAGGAGGATTTAATCCACTCCTGGATGAACCTCATACCTCTAGTCGATGACATACATCCTAGAGAGTCCATCGGCATTTTGATGGTGACACCCTGACCTGTGCTCAATGGTGAAATCAAACCCTTGCAGGCAGATTGACCATCTCAATAGTTTTCGATTTTCTCCCTTCATTTGCATTAACCATCTCAAGGGTTGGTGGTCAGTTTAAATGACAAAAGTAGAACCATACAAGTATGGCCTAAACTTCTTCAGTGCCCACACAATAGCAAAGCATTCTCTTTCGATTGTTGCCCACCTTGTCTCCGGATCCTTCAGCTTACGGCTGATGAAGCAAATGAGGTTCTCCCTACCCTTCTCATCCAGTTGGCTTAGAACTCCACCTATACCTACATTGGAAGCATCAGTTTGTACAATGAAAGTTTGGTGGTAGTCAGGAGCTCTCAGTTCTGGAGCTTGGCAAAGAGCTTTCTTCAGTTTTTCAAAGGCCTGATTGCACTCCTCATTCCATTTGACCTTTTTAGGGAATTTTGGAGAGGAGATTACATTCAGTGGAGAAGCTATGGTCCCATAGTTCTCAATGAAATTCCTGTAATACCCAGTGAGGCCTAGGAAGGCTCGCACCTGGGTTTGAGTAGTAGGTGTTGTCCAATTTTGCAAAGCTTCAATTTTGGTGAGCAAAGGCCTTATTTCTCCACCTCCTACCTCATGCCCAAGGTAGACCACTTTACTTTGACCTATCTGGCATTTACTTGCCTTGATAGTCAAATTGGCCTGCTCAAGAGCCTGCAAAACATGTCCTAGGTGGTTCACATGTTCCTCCCAGGAGTGGCTGAAGACTGCAAAGTCATCAAAGTATGCCATGCAGAAGTCCTCCATCCCAGCTAGAACTTGATTCACCATCCTTTGGAATGTAGCAGGTGCATTTTTTAATCCAAAAGGCATGACCTTAAACTGGTACAAGCCAACTGGGGTTGAAAATGCAGTTTTCTCCTTGGCATGGTCTGTCAAGGCTATTTGCCAATAGCCTGACGTAAGGTCAAATGTGCTGAGGTACTTGGCTGCACCAAGTTTATCCACCAACTCATCTGTCCTTGGCAAAGGGTGGGCATCAGTCTTCGTGACTGCATTAAGAGCTCTATAGTCCACACAGAATCTCAAGTCTTTGGATCCTGCCTTTGGTACTAACACAACTGGGCTAGACCATGGACTAGTAGAGGGCTATATTACCCCGAGATCAAGCATCTTCTTGACCTCCCCTTTGATATGGGTTCTCACATTTTCTGACATTCTGTATCCTCTGCTTTTGACTGGCAGACAGTCACCAGTGAGTATCTCATGCTGTCCCCAAGGGGTCAAGCCTGGTGAGAGTGAGAACAGGGAGGCAAACTGATTTAACATAGATTTGCACTCCTCTTGTTGCTCAGGTGTCAGATCTGAAGAGAGATTGACTCCTTCAATTTTTTCATCTAAAGGTACACCTCTGAGGAGATCAGGGAGAGATTCACTCTCTTCTTCCTCTGCTGCTGAAGCTAGAAGCAAGGCTCCTACTTCAGGTCTGGAGACGTACGCTTTCAGTCGGTTGATTTGGAAGACTCTAGGAGCTTCCCTGGGTGTGCCCAGATCCACCAGATAGTTGACCTCCCCAAGTTTTCCCACAACTTTGAAGGGTCCCATCCATTTGTCTTGCAAGGCCCTCTGCCGTGTTGGGAGCATAACAAGAACTAGCTGGTCTTGAGTGAACTCAACCATGTTAGCCTTTTGATCATGCCAATGCTTGACCAAAGCTTGTCCAGCTTTCAGGTTATCACTAGCTTCTGCCATCATGTGTGACATTCTCCTTCGGAGACCTATCACATAGTCAGTCACTCTGACTGGCTTGAGGGGAGGAGCACCTTCCAATCCCTCCTTAATCAGGGCCAACGGACCTCTGACTGGATGGCCATAGAGAAGTTCAAAGGGAGAATAACCCTCCTACGGGACTTCTCTATAAGCAAAGAGAAGGCATAGCAGTAGAAGGTCCCACTTTCTTTTCAGGGGTTCCTCTAAAGCACCTATCATGCTCTTCATGGTTCTGTTAAACCTTTCTACCAACCCATTGGTCTGGGGTGGTATGCGGTTGAGAACTTGTAAGTAACTCTGCAGGTTTTTCCACATGGTTTTCATGTAGTGGGACATAAAGTTTGACCCCCTGTCGGATATTACTTCCTTAGGAAACCCAACCCTGGTAAAAATACCAAGGAGGGCCTTCGCTACAGCCGGAGCTGTAACAGTCCTCATAGGAATTGCCTCAGGGTACCTAGTAGCATGGTCTACTACAACAAGGATAAACCTGTTGCCTGAGGAGGTTGGGGGATCAAGGGGACCAACAATGTCAATCCCTACCCTCTCAAATGGGACTCCCACAACTGGGAGAGGCACTAAAGGTGCCACATTCTTGGAGCCAACCTTACCAGAAGTTTGGCAGGTATGGCAGCTCTTGCAAAACTTATCTACTTCCGCCACCATTTTTGGCCAATAGAAGTAGAGTTAGAGCCTTTCCTTGGTCTTCTTGAAGCTCAAGTGACCAGCCAAAGGAATCTCGTGGGCTAATTGCAAGAACTGTTGTCTGTTTTCTTGAGGTACTACAAGGCGCTTGTAGTCTCCAGGGTCAGACTCTGTTGGTTCACTGTAGAAGAGGCAATCTTCCCAGTGCAACCTATACTTCCCAGGCTCTTGCCCATCAGCCTGAGCAGCTGCCTGGTGGCGGAGACCCTCCAGAGTTGGACATTCTCTTTGTCCCTTACGAAAAGCTGCCCTGCTGGGCCCACCTTCTGCCAGTAAAGACTGCAGCTCAGGATAGTCCTCAGGGTCCAGATCTCCAATACGTTCTAGGCCTCCCACTAGCTCTTCTTAAGAGTCTAGTTCAACCACACAGGGTTGTACCTCCCTCTCAGCCTCAGCTGGAGTGGAGTTACAGGTGTAACTGTGGACAACCGAGGGGAAGTCCTTGTTGGAAGCACTGGAGTGCTTGCTGCTGGCTTTTTCCTAGGAGTCTTGGGTTGCCCCTTTGCTCCTGATCTGGTAGTTACTGCAGTGAGTTGCTCCAGTGGTAAAGGAGTGATCTTTGTCATCATCTCCTGAGATAACCCTCGCAAGGTTTTCTCTCTTGCAGGTTTCGTGAGCTCCTGTAACCTTTTACTAGGAGCTCTGGGGGTATGTGACACAACTCCAAGAGCTTTCAGGTCATTACCCAACAGAACCCTACCTGGTACTTCACATTGTATACTGACAGGTATCTTTACAGCCATATCGTTACACTGGATGAGAACTGGTAACTGGGGACACATCTGCACAGGCCCTCCAGCTAACTTGGTGAGGCATTTGGGTGCCTTAGCAACATCCTCTGCCTTGAAAAATGATTCATCCACCACAGTTATGCTGGCCCCAGTGTCTCTAATGGCAGGAGTCTCCTGACCATTCACCTGGACACTGTCTTTATAATACTCTTTAGTATTATCTGGGATAGAATTATACACATCTAAATTCTGTTGTTCCCACAACCTCAGAGAGACTAAAGAAACACTGGCTGAGACACCAATGGGTTTATCAGCCAGCAGTAGAAAGTTTCCACCTGTCATTGGGACTTCCTCTTCTGGAGCGAAGGCTAAGAATGCAAGTTGGATCCCTGAAGGTTTACCATTGCATCTGGGATCTCCTTTCACATGGTCAGTAGAGCCACAAACAAAGCATTTACCGAATGCCTTCTGGAATGGTGGCTTGTTCTGGCCCCCCTCTGGTTTGGCACCAGAGGGTACACTATTCTGCTGTGGTTTCCCTTGTGGCTTACCCTTATGGTTTTGTTTGGGGCCCTCTTTGGAATTTGTAGTATTAGTATTCTCTTTGGAGTCCTTTTTAGACTGTTTCCCCTCATCCTTTTTCTGAGTTACCCCAGAATCCTTGTGAGTGGCCCTGTTGGCAACCCACAAGTCAGCAGCCTTAGCTAGCTTTCGGGAATCTAATTCCTTTGAATCAGCCAAGTGCTGTCTGAGCTCAGGAGAGCAGGCATCATAAATTGACTCCAACATAAAAAGATTCTTCATACCTTCATAAGTGTTCACTTTGTAACCCTTAATCCATCCCTCTAAGTTTTTCAACCCTTCACTCACCCAGGTAGCCCAAGGGGTACCATCGTGCTTTTTGAGGGTTCTAAACCTCTTAAGATACTGGGAAGGGGTCTTCCCAAATCTAGCTATCAGAGCTAGTTTCACACATTCATACTCTTTCCTATCCTCCTCCCCCAACTCCATTATTACATCAGTTGCAACAGGGGGGAGCCTAGAGAACAACCAGGTGAGTAAGTAATTTCCTTTGATGTTCTGGAGCCCATGATTATATTCAAACAGAGACAACCAATCCAACACATCCAACTTAGGCTCATACATATCAACCAATTCTTTAGGCATCCAGGGTATTTTAGGACTGGAACTTCTAGAGGAGCCAGAGAGAGAAGCATTTTCAACAGACAATTTCTTCATTTCTAGCTCATGCTTGAGCTCCATTTCCCTTTGCCTTAGTTCTTGATTCAGTTCCTGGTGTCTTTGTTCAGCCTGAGTATTACGTTTTTTAAACTCTAATTCAAGTTTCATCTTCTCTAGTTCAAGATATTGAGGACTAAGTGTGGGACTTGGTAAAGGTCCAGTAGGTACAGCAGGTAGAGCAGACAGAGGCCTGGTGGGGGTGGGTGGGGGGGGGACAGTCACAGCAGCCTCACCCTCCTCTTCTGACTCTTCCTCAAGATTATCAACATTTTGATCAACATCAATCTCTATACTGTTATCTACAGTTTCTGGCATGGTAGGTTCCTCTGAACCATCATCCAGACTTTGGTTAGCTAACAACCTTTCTATCAATTCCATTTTCTTGCCTTTAGTCAGGAGATGCTTATGCTTACAGAGAACTCTAAAACAATCAGCAGTTTTTGTAGCAAGGGACTCTTGACTATAATTTTCCATAGTTGACATGTTAGAAAGATTACTTTTCAGTGCTAGGTTTTGTGGTTAGTTGCACTAAGGTATCCTAAAGCACTCTAAAATGTATACTCAATACAAATCCCACCTCTGCCACCAGTGTTAGGCAGAAACCTGTGCAGTTCCCTTTGGGAACACTGCAAAAGATTTAGGACTACAGATGTTAGCAGTAAACCCACTTGGTAGCAGTCTGTACCACCCAGATTTACCTAGTAGCTGTGGCTGAGCAGTCAGACTTCCCTCAAGAAGAGTTAGGCAGTATGCAAAGTATACACAATAGGCACTCAGATACAATAATACAAGCAAACACTGACCAGAGCTTTGGTATCAAAGTATATAATTATTTATTTAAAAACACACTGTTTGAAACACTCCAGCACTCTTATTGTAAAACACTCTAAACACAGTTACTATTATAATATATACAACCCTTATTCCTTATCAGATAAGTCTTAGTTAACACCACTTATTTCCATACAGAGGTGAGCACTTAACTATAGATGGCACTCCAATAAGTTGATGAAGAATGGAGGGAAAAAGACAGAATATGGAAAGGTACACCACTCTAAGATTTAGGAACACTATTAGCAAGGCAGAAGAGCAAAAGTCACTTGTGAGCCAAAGTCCATAGGCTGGGCCCACTTAGAGAGAGCAGAGCACAAATGCGCCCAAGATCACACAGTTACACTAGGCTTAGAAAGTCTTGCAGAGAGTTCGAAAAGAGTTTAGAGAGGCTCAGAAAAGTTTAGCCAGGGTGTCCCAGGCTAACCCAGGTTCGAAAGCCGGGTGCTAAATCTACCCCGTGCAGTCGGTGGCAAGGGAAGCCAGGCGGGACACGGTACCTTAAGTGGGAAGGATCCTCCAGCGGTGGCAGTTGTTCCTGGCAGCCGGTGCAAGTCTCGTCGTCATCCAGAGGAAGAGAAGATCTCAAATTGGAGGAAAAATGAAGGTCGTTGCACTGCCAGGGAAGAAACCAGCCGCAGAGTTTTCCGATTAAAGGTATTACCCTTTATTTTGCGGTCGTGGCAAAACATGGTATTCCGGTTGCCAGGGTGCTTGGCACAGGCAAGGCGGCCACGAGATGCGTCGGGAAGACGAAAAAGACGGTGAAACTGGTTATCCCCACCAGTCAAAGGAAGAAGACTCTCCGGCGGGAGATCTCCTCTGTCGTTGGCAAAAGTGGTGAGACGGTCCAGCAGGGCTCCACCGGTGGTGTCGTCATGGCAGGTCGGCTCAGCTTCTCCCTCGTCGGATTCTTAGGTCCTGTGGCGACTTCTGAAGTTCCAGTCCCCAAAGCCCTGCTTTTATGCAGAAAACCCCCATTCACTCAGCCTAGCTGTCACTCAAACATGCTAAGCGGTGAGCCGGCCGGCTCACCACTTGGGCCAATCAGGACAGAGTGCGACTTGAGTTGCCTAGGCAACTCAGTCCAAGGTGCCTAAATCCCCCTCCAGCCCTCCTAAGTACCCCAGACAGAGTGGCACCACTTTGGAGGGCTTCTGTGGAGAAGCCCGCCAAAAAGTGGAACAAACGGCTCGACTTGGGTTGGAGTCACAGAAGAGAACACATAACGCCATTTTAGAACCGAGTTTTGGCAAAAAAATACCGGAGAATTAATAATAATTAAATAAACCGGCGGTATGTTCGAGGCTATCGTAATTAAATAAATAAAGATAGTAGCCTCGAACAATGGGAAAATCCCATAGAGAAATATTTGCGGTTGAATATAAAAAGGAGTATCCACTGCCACCAGCCAAAACTAGATCCGGGGGGACGGAGACGTGCCTCCTCGACTAACAGACCCCGGGGCAATCGAATTGCCCCAGCCAGTACGTCCACAATATGATGGTTTGTACTGGTTCTGTTCAGAATTCAAGACTAGTAAAGTCAATGGTGACTTTACATGCCCTGGGAGACAGTAGTCAGTCCCAGGGTATGGAGTCTATATTGGGGGTCACTATGACACCCCTGTGTTACTGCACTGAGGGTGCTGTGTAACACACATCACAAAAACACATGAAGCCCTATGGAGTATAAGACCCCATAGCCCATTAAACACATCTAGAGTCAAAGAAACACACTCAAATCATGCCCAAGAGTGAGGGTAAAAGAGTCTCACTCTTGGCACGAGAAGAAAATAAACCCCAAAAATCCAGCAAAGCTGCTGGGGGACTCACTACGTTAGGAAATTCAGCCTAAACAGAGAATTCTCCCTAACAGACTCCCAGGACCCCCCGTCCCCCTTGTTTTTCGTTCCTCGTTAGGGTCATCAGGAGGGAGTGGGCAAAATGTTCCTGGCATAATGGACACCGCAACTCTGTTAACAAAGCCACTCCAAAGAAAAAAACAGCCCAAACTGGAGCACACATTTTTTAGAGGTCAGCCTCCACACCACTTCCCAACCAATTCCGTAACCATGAAGTACTTAGAAGTGGAGTTAAGTGTCATGACATCATACATGGTCACGTGGTGGGCAGGGACTAAAACAGATGGTCGAGTCACAGCTGCGTCCCTGGAACAAACGAGAGTTGCTGACAAAAGCATGACACGACCTTCCAGAAATACTCGAATTGCAGTGATCCGAGGGGAGATAATTCTGCCGATCACAATGATGTACAGGTAGGCGTGACTCTGGACACCAGAGACCACTGCTTTAAAACAATATTGGACCACTCCTGGGAATATGCTAAAAAGGGCACCCGGCAATCCACATCTTTAGCCAGCAACTTGAGTCCACAGGAATAGATGGCAGACGTATGAACCGCCGAGTGGTGACAAGAAGACAGTGCCTGGAGCTCAGTTGCAGCTAACCAAAAAAGTGCTGTGTCATGGACACTGGAGCCCCATTGATTATGGGTGTGCTAAAGGGCCTATTTTGGGGTGCTGAGTGTTAAAGCTTTTGGATGGGCCCGAACACTCATACGTACAATGAGATCACACAGAGTCACATGATCATTCAACCGTCTTTATTGATTACAGAGCGGCAACTGCCGCACCCATGATCCCGCCCCTCCCACGCCCCAGCGTAGCGTCCTGTACGCGCGGACCGCAACGGCGGTCCGCCCACATAACGCTGTGGAGCTTGCTGACATCTCCCCCCTTTTTAACGTGTGAGTCCACTCTCACTTCTTACCCCCTTTCTTCTATGAAGTGTAGCGGTTTAATGCGGCACCGTTATAGTCGTCTTACCCAGCTTGGGGTTGCCTCCTCGACGGCCTGCATCATGGTGTTCCGCTCACTCTCTGACTCTTCTCCATCACCCAGATAGGGTTCATCCCGTGTTCTCTCTTCTTCACTGTCCCGGTTCCTTTCCCACTCTTCTCGCTGGTTGGACGTCACACGTTTGAAGTGCGATATGTTTCGGGTCACGGTCGAGCTGTCCTGTCTTTGGGCCGTCACCATCGTGCCTTTCTTGTGCATCACTACCACCGGGGTGGGCGCATATGTAGCTTCTTCCTTGCGAGTCTTTGGTTGTCGGAACCATACCTCATCTCCAGGTTGTATGGGGTTTTCACAGGCTCGTCTCTTGCGGTCGAAGACTTATTTCATTTTCGCTTTTCTTTCATCATCGTTAGCCCTTGCCTCCTACTCAAGTGCTGTCGGTTCTCGTGGCCGGGGGTCTTCCGGTAGTCTCGTTGTGATTGGTCTCCTGAACATGAGGTCCGCAGGACATATTCCTGTCGTGCTATGTGGTGTATGCCTGTATTCTCTGAGCAGTTGATTTACGGCCTGCTCGAATGGCTTGTTTTGGACGTAGGCGATCTGGAGGGTCCTCTTGATGCTGGCCATGACCCTTTCGATCATGCCATTTGCTTGTGGCCATCGTGGGGTTATCTTGCAATGTTGGAAACTCATATATTTGGCAAAGTTCTGGAAGTCGTGGCTTGCGAATGAAGGACCGTTGTCCGACTTTATGATCTTGGGGATCCCGTATGCCGACAGCATTCGCTCAAGTGCCGGGATGATGCTCGAGGTTGAGCTGCTTTCTACTATCTGTGCGTCTGGGAACCTTGAGTGCTCATCCATGAGTACTATTACGTGTGTGCCATCGCTCAGTGATCCAAACAGGTCTACCGCAAGTTCTTCCCACACTTGCTTTGGTAGCGGTGATGTTTGTAGTGGGTTTGGGTGTGGTGGTGGTGATACCTGTTCACAGATGTGACAGCCACCCACTATGCTTTCCACCAGTCTGTCAAGGTGTGGTAATCATAACTTCTGCCTGAGAAGGCGTTTCGTCGCGACTACCCCTCGGTGGCCTTCATGCGCTAGGTGTACTGTTTTGTCCCTGAGCGTTCGCGGGATAACCACCTTGCATCCTTTCAGAAGTATGTGATCTTCCACCACCGTCAGTTCATCTCGCACTTGATCGAGCCATTCGACGTCTTCTTGTGTGGTTTCAGCCTCTGAGCTTGCTTGTTGTCTCATAAATGTCTTCTTGTTGTTCTGCAGGCAGTGTCGCACGATTCTGAGTGCTGGGTCACATTCGGATTGAGTGGCGAGCTCTGTCCACCCCACCGGCAGCGGTTGAAGGTGGTGAACTACGTAATTTATGTATGCATCTGCGATGGAGGGTCGTGTTTCAGTGGATGCTGTGGGATGACGAGACAAGTAGTCCACTGGATTTTCGTCCTTTCCAGGGCAATCTCGCACTGTGAATTTATAGTCTTGTAAGCATAGGCCCCACCTGGCGATTCTCAGCGGCATTCTGGCTTTTGGGTCACCATATATGGTGAGCAGAGCCTGATGGTCTGTGATGATCGTTAATTCCTTGCCAAATAGGAATAGATGAAAATACTCGCAGGCCCATACTACTGCAAAGCTTTGCTTTTCCACCTGCGAGTATGCCCGTTCTGTGGCCGTGAGACTCCTGCTGGCGTATGCCACTATGTATACGGTGTGTGGGTCTGCCGGGTCCTTTTGGGTGAGTATGGCGCCCAGTCCCACCGGGCTGGCATCAACAATTACTTCAGTGTCTCGATGAGCATCAAAATACGCCATGTCTCCCGCTTGTGAGATGGCATTTCGAATGGTTTCAAATGTCTTCTAGCACTCTGGCGACCATGTAAATGGTGTGTTTTTGCACGTGAGCAGGCGTAGAGGGTTGCTCACGGTCGCATAATCCTTCAGATATCTCGCACAGTAACTGGCTAACCCTAGGAACGAGCGCAGGTCTGTGACGTTTTCAGGTGGCGTGGCCGAGTAGAGTGCTTTGACCTTTTTTTGGGTCTGGTCTTATCCCGTTTTCCGAGAAAATGTGACCGAAGAATCTTAGGGACCCTTTAGAGAATTCACATTTCGTCTTGTTAAGGGGGAGTCCTGCTTCTTGTAGGGCTTCGCACACTCTATGCAGTGCTAGGTCATGCTCCTCTTGCGTTTTCCCGTATACCAGCACATCATCCGAGGAATTCAGACAGTTTGGAACATGGCGGGTTACTTTGTGTATTTCCTCCTGGAATATTTTGGCGGCGGATGAAATGCCGAAACTGAGTCGTTTGTACTGAAAAAGGCCAAGATGGGTAACAAATGTAGTGATATAACGAGACTCCGGTGAGAGTTCTATCTGATGGTAGCCTTTCGTTAGATCTAATTTTGAGAACATTTTCACCCCATTTAGGAGGTGAATCATATCGGTGATTCTGGGTGCCTGATGCCTTTCTTTCTCAATGGCAACGTTGGCCCTGCGCATGTCGACACACAAGCGTATGGATCCGTCCGGGGATTCCTTGGGGACGGGGACGATGGGCGACACCCAGGGTGTGGGGCCAGAAACTGGTTAGATGACATTCATTTTAATCAGTTTGTCCAACTCGTCCTCGACCTGCCTCTGTATATTGATAGGGATGCCTTGATAGTGTTGTACCACAGGTTTGATGAGTGGGTTGATGTGGAGACGAACCTTTCTTCCCTTCAGTTTTCCGTGTCCACGGAATAGATTTGGGAATGATTGTTCAATGGCATCTGGTTTGGAAAACTATTTGTGGGCCATCAGCTGGTATAAGATGTATACGAGGCCAATGTCCACTGCCGTTCAGAAACTTAGTATGCATCCACTGTTAGCCTCAGTCTTCAAGATGTGTAGGGGAATCTTGGCTGCATGTTCTTTGTGGATGCACCATGCTGTGATCATACCTATGCAGGGTAGGGGTGTCGTGGCGCCGTATGGGTATATGTCCACCGTGGCTGGTTTTATCTTGGGCGTTGGTGTGAGCGACTTGAGTTCCCGTTCACTGATAATGTTGACCGTCACTCCCGTGTCTATTAGGAATTTCATCGGGGTGTTATTGACGTGTAGGATGAGGGTGGGGCTCTGCTGAGTGGCTGCGGTGTTATTGTTGAGGGCCCACACATATCCCTTTTTCCTCTGATCTTCCTCTGACGAGGGAGATTCGCTGCTGGACAGGGACCGCATTTCGATATATCTGACGAAACGTCGTCTTAGAGGGCGTCTCGCCTCTTCTTGGGGTTGTCTATCTTCGCGTGTGTACGTGTTTCTCTGGTCTTTTTCCTCCCTCTTGTAGGCTGTGCGGTCAGAGTCCCCTCTGGATCTTATTGGGCACTGGCGGGTGTGTTTGCGCCTTTCTTGAGGTCGATGTCTACTTGGGGCTGGTCCTGGTGCATTTTTACACATGGCCCTGTAGTGGTCCATACCCCCGCAAGCGGTGCATTGTTGTCCTAATGCCAGGCAGTCACCCGCGTGCGGGTATTCATAGCCGCACTTGTAACACGTGGCGTCAGTGTCAGTCCAGAAAAACCAAACACCCCTTGAGGGTCCGGAAATGAATGATAATTGGTTGGCCGAAGACCAACCGCCTCATTTACAGTGTATGAATATATATATTCATTAGTCGTTAGTTATTACGTAGCTATTAGTTCAACTAGAGTGAAGCCATTTTAAGATGACCAGAATCGCCATTTTGTTTTCTCTCTCTGCTCTCTCTAACGTTGCCACTTTGCCTCATGTAAAACTGCTTTGCTGTAGATATTATTTCGCTTCAATGGTCCAAGGCTAAGAAACATGTTGAAACATTACACTGGAGAGCCAGACAGAAATGCCCGATTCCCTCCCTCACATATCCTTGAAGACAGGGAGCAAGGCATTTAATCAGTACACGAATGCCAGCAAGTCTCCTGAAAGAATAGCAATGTACGAAACTAGCATTTAAAGAGTTGAATTATGATCTTCTTTACGGCCCCCCTTTCTGAGCCCAGTGAGGCCCCCGGAGAGCAGGCTGACCTCTAGAGCGAGAATCGAAACTTAGAGATAGTGAGGCCTGGTATGTGCCAGTCTCCTACGCGCAGCTTGCCCATGAAAAACAGAAACGCTGTGTTCTCGCAAACAAAGAATGGTGTCTGTAAAACTGGAGATTGCAAACTGTTACTAAATATGGTGGTCTAAGGTGTCATATTTGTCACGATGGTCAATCATCACCTCTAATTCAAAGGGAAATGAATTGAGGGCGGCATCGAATGTGTCATACTGTGTCATTGCTGATTGTAAGGTGCTCCGTTTGTATATATGTAACTGATGTACGACTCGCATTCTCTTGCGTCCCCCAAGGTCTGTTAGACACACGTCGCGGGGCGTGGGACCACTTGGCCAACTGGGACTTCTTTGTATTGCAATAAACCCTAGATTTTGGGAACGGAACCTCGTGTCTGGTGTATCTATTCGTGTGTGGTGACTGTGATTTGTTTCCTCATCCGAGGGTCCCTCAGGGGCCCCTTCAAGATGGCCCCCGAATAGGGACCCTCCCCCACTTGTTCCATCGTGTACGTTGCAAAATAAGGAAGGCGGTAAGATCGGCGAGGACGGGAGCGATCGAGCCGGGATCAAGAGGTGTTCGGGGCGCCCCTGCGAAAGCGATGAGATACTCCTTTGCAGATCTGCACACAGCTGATACCTGATCGACGTCCCTGGCAGTGAACAAGGAGGCGAGTGTCCCAAAACGAGGCAGAGCCCAGATACGCAGACACAGGTTGCGTCAGTATACGGACGAATTGTGTCTTGAAAAGGCAAATTGATTGATCAGGTGAGTCGTGCCCCGATTCGTAAGTAATCCTGATATTGGTTGAGAGTTGATTTTGCAAAATCAAACACCCAGAGTAAGTTTGATTAGCCAAGGGTAAGGTTAAAACATGCCTGGGGTATTATCCACCTTAGCAGGATTTTTCCGCTGCGGTGAATAATCTTTGGAAACTGGCCAGGAAGCACCTCCGGGAGGAACGCCGGCTTATGATATGTACATAAAGTATGGTATGGGAGCGATAATGTTTTGTGAAACCTGGCATGAGCAAACCAGAAAACAGGAAAATCTTCAGTGGCCGAGGGATGGGAGTTTTGAGATGGAATGTATAGATAACTTGGAAAAGGTGTTGATAAGTAAGAGAGCACACCCTGGGGCACTTGATATCCTTAGGGACTGGAGGAGGGAAGCACTGCTCCGATTTAGAAGTAGAGAGAAACATGCGCGCAGGCATAAGTCAAAGACGGAGAAAGCTGAGGAGAAGGAGGAGGAGGAGTGGAGTAATAGCTTGAGAAAGACAAGACGGCGCAATGAATTAAACATAGAATAAATATATCCACAAAGAGAGCTACACTCATCGGACAAATTAATAAACAGAATCTTAACTGAAACAAAACAGGGCCCGAGGAGTGTAACTAAAAAGACTACGGCAGTAGCTGCCGCTCAACCCCCTCCCGTTGCTCAGCCCCTCCCAACACCAGCACAGCCACAGGCTACATCAGACACTGCACTGCCCACTAGCCAGCCAGCCCCGAGTGTTTTGCAATTACCGCAGCCCCAGCAGACGGATCTCACTCTCACTGTCCCCTCTGCACCTCCTGATCAAGAGGCTGCCACTGTCCCGACTGCCCCTCCCATGAGTGGAATTGAGCAGAATGAATGTACGAGAGTAACTCGCAGCGCGATCAGTAAGGAGAGAAAGCGTGAGCTGCAAGAACAGGTGGAAATGTATATAGACGATAATGATGAGGCATCCATGCTAGCGTCCCTATATGACTTCAGAAGAAACAACGAAAGACAGGTATTATTGGAATGCATGGGGGAATATTTGTCAGGACAATGGAAAAAGTTAATTGGGAAGTTACCACCGCAACGATTGTTGGATTTGAATGCATTAGCCCGTTGTAGAGGGAGAGATGAAGAAATAGAAGAGCATGTGAAGCGACTGTTTGAAATAAAGAATGAATTGGATGAAGAGTATTCTGAAGTTCTCGCCACACCGGGGAATAGGAGAAGGAATATTGAGAGGGGCAGGAAGAGAGCGTCAAGACTGTATATGCAGAAATCCTTGCCGCCACCCGGACAGATAGGTGATAGACAAAGACTGCAGGTGTGTGTGCGGGAAACGATGAGATGGATGTCAAGCCCTAGGACTTCAGTAGGGTATATAAATGAGATATGTAATGAGTATCCTTTGCAAATAAGAATAGAAGCTCTGCGGACGATAGTAGGGGTGTTACTCCAGCAGATAGCAGGACACCACAGGGGAAGGTGAAATGCACAGAGTAGGGGAAATTCGAATATGCATGGAGGGCCTTTGGGATTAAATCAATGTGCATACTGCAGAGAGGAAGGACACTGGCAGGCACAATGTCCGCATTTGCAAAATAGAGGCGGATATAGTCAGAGAAGGCCTCACAGAGGGCACGGGGGAACAAATGGTCATAACAGAAATTATATGCAGCAGCATCAGAATGATCAAGGGAATGGTGCACAGAATCAAGGCCAGGCTTCGAATCAAATTACGCAAAGTCAAAATCAGCAGGTTGTACAAACGGGAAATAGAGGGAGAGGGGAGAACATTTTTGATAACCAGACAGGTGCATATTATAATAACAGTGGAGACTACACATCGGATGATGTTACCCCAATAGGACAGCCCAGGACAGGGGTCGGAACCAGTTTCAATTCCCGTGAATCAGAAAGGATCCTACATAGAGATGAAAATCGGGAATGAAGAGCATAGATTCCTCGTAGACACGGGGGCACAAAAGTGCTTGATAGATCATCACTTGGTTCCAGACATACCTCTGTCAGGACGACAGAATATCTCAGTAGGGTTCGCAGGTACCTCAGTAATAAACCCTGAGTATAAATCAGTGGCAGTGACAATAGAGCCTTTTACTGAACATTGTCCATTTCTTTTAACAGAGCATTGTGGGGAGAATCTTTTAGGATTGAAACTATTGAAAAAACTAAGCGCAGTTATTCATTGTACACAAGATGGGGTATTTTTGACTATTTCCCCCCGTGACTATGCCGACTTCTGAATTTATGACAGAACCTTTAACAGGGGAATTGAGTAAGGTACCAGCTTGCGTTTGGGCCGTGAATGACAATCATGTGGGATGTTTGAAAATAGAACCATTAAAATTACATTAAGAGAAGGAATAACGTTACCACGTATTCCGCAGTATAAAATTTCAGCAGAAGGAAAAAAAGGATTTAAAAGTATTGTTTCTGATTTGGTGAAATTGGGAGAGATTGAAGAGATTACAGGTAGTGTATGTAACAGCCCCATTCTTCCCGTATACAAGAAAGGGGGTAATGAGGTACCGTACCGTTTCATAATTGATCTCCGTGCACTGAACAAAGTGGTAGATCCCCAATTCCCGTTAGTGCCAGATGTCACTACGATCTTGACAATGATCCCTGCTTCGGCAGAATACTTTAGTGTTATTGATTTGAAAAACGCTTTCTTCAGCATTCCAGTACACAAAGAAAGCAGGTATTTATTTGCCTTCAAATTAGGAGGACGATCATTCACATTCACACGCATTCCACAAGGCTATACTGAAAGTCCGAGCATATACAGTAGAGCATTGAAAGAGCAGTTGGACATGTTAGAATTACCAGCAGACTGCGTATTGTTACAATACATTGACGATTTACTAATCGCTGCTGACACGGAGGAGATATGTAAAAAAGGTACTGTTCTATTATTGTCTCATCTAGCCACACATGGCCATAAATCAAGCCTAAAGAAATTCCAGTACTGTCAGAAAGAAGTAGCTTATTTGGGTTACCTACTCTCAAAGGAAGGGAGAAGATTAACACCAGAGAGAATAAAGAGTATTTCTGGTATGCCTATTCCAACAACACAGAATTGTGTTAGAGCGATAATAGGGATGGCTTCTTATTGCCGTCAATGGGTTATGAACTTCGCTTTAATTGTGAAACCAATGGTGGAATTAACAAAAAAAGATGCTGTGATGCCTTTGCAGTGGAATGAAGAATGTCAGAAAGCATTTGATTCGCTAAAAAACATTTTGAGTTCTGCTCCAGTTTTGGGCACACCGAATTATGAAAAGGTTTTTAGGCTATTTGTGCATGAGAACGAAGGATGCGCGTTGTCTGTCTTAACACAGGAACAAGGTGGAAGAAATAGGCCGTTCGGCTATTTTTCTTCTGCGCTGGACCCTGTAGCGCGCGCACTACCACAATGTTTGCGAGCTGTTGCGAGCTAGCGGCTGCTGCGTCAGTGAAACAAACAGAAGGGATGGTTTTGGGGCACACCTTAATTTTGATGGTGCCACATGCCATAGATGTTCTACTCAATAAAACACAGACTGACTAGATATGAAATAGTATTGTTCGTGCCCAACATCCAAATTATGAGGTGTAGTGCTTTGAATCCAGCAGAATTAATGCCAATGTCCGAGGAAAACAGTGGTGGGACTGAATTGCCTCCCCATGATTGCCTAATGGTTACCGAGGAAGAAACAAAAGGGAGAATTGATTTGAGTGACACACCACTAAAAGAACCAGATGGGGAACTGTTTTGTGACAGCTCCTGTTTTAAACTACCTGACGGCATAACAACTGCCGCATATGCTGTTACGACATTAAAAAGTGTTGTGGAGAGTAAAATAATTCCTTATAACTCCGCCCAAGCAGCAGAGATAATTGCTTTAACAAGAGCTTGTGAAATTTCGGAGAACTTGAGTGTAAATATCTATACTGATAGCCAGTACGCCTTTGGCGTAGTTCATAATTTTGGCCGATTATGGGCCGAGAGAGGTTTCTTAACATCCCATGGGGCTAGAATTCAACATGGCCCTCTGATTGTGCGATTACTGTCTGCACTTACATGTCCAAAACACCTGGCAATAGTGAAATGCGAGGCGCATAAAAAAGTAACATGTAAAGTGGGAGAAGGAAACACATTTGCAGACAAGATTGTGAAACAGACTGCCACTGATTTGAGTACAAAAATGTTGACAGTACCATCGGAGGAAGTGCCCTGCATGATAGAAAATGGAATTGTGACCGTTAAAGAAATGCAGGCGGAAGCTACCGCCGACGAAATACAGGGATGGGCCAAGGGCTCTGCAGAACTGGATTTGGAGGGTTGCTGGGTGAACAAAAAAAATGGGAATTGGATGTTGCCAAATGCTTATGTAAATGCAATGGTCACAATGGCTCACAGTCCCACACACATCTGTGCGAAGAAAATAGTCCAACATTTAGCCACGATCTGGGAAAATCCACTCATAAAAAAGAATGCCGAGAGGCTGGTGCAAAACTGCATCACGTGCCTACAGCACAATGTGGGAAAAGGAACAGTGACTCCAACAGGAAGTTTTGGACCTCCCTCTATGCCACTCGAAATGATTCACTTTGACTTCATAGAGATGGAGAGATGCCAAAATCTGAAATACGTTCTGGTGATCATATGTGCATTGAGCAAATGGGTGGAAGCATATCCCTTGAAAGATTGAACAGCCATGAGCACGACAAAGGTAATGCTAAAAGAGTATTTCTCTTGCTTTGGTCTGCCCCGTGTCATATGGTCGGACAATGGTCCGCACTTTGTAGGTGCAGTGATAAAGCAGATTTGTGCAGGATTACAGATCGATAAACGATTCCATTGTTCGAGACATCCGAGTTCGGCCGGTCTTATCAAACGGCATAATGGATTTTTGAAATACAAAATCAGTAAGATCTTTGCAGGTAGCAAATTAAGCTGGGTAGATGCATTATCAATAGCGTTACTGTGCATGCGAACGTCAGTGCAGGCCAGAACTGGGCTCTCCCACTATGAGATTATAATGGGGAGACCGGCGAATGTGTGGTGCGCACCTCAGCCTAAAAGAATGAGAGAGGTAGAATACCCTGTACTCAGCATTTACTGTAATTTGTTAGTAAAAAAACTGCGTTCGATTCATCAGCAGGTGCAGGAGGCATTACCGGTGCGGTATACTGGCCTAGGACATGCATTAGAGCCCGGAGCCTGGGTGCTCATCAGAATTATGAGTGGAAAACATTGCTGCAACACCGAGGTGGCGTGGGCCCTACCAGGTACTTTTAACCACGCAGACAGCATTACGCGTGGATAGACGCAAGGCGTGGATTCATGCCACGCACGCCAAGAAAGTCCCATCGCCATTCGACACGTCAACTGATCGGGACAAAGACCAGAAAGAGATAGCAGCGGTTCCAAAAACGAAAAATGCCATTGCCAGTCCCTTGCCACAGAAACTGCCTGATCCTGAAACAAAGCCTGATGAAATTGCCATAAAAACGGAAGAGCAAAGAGTGCCTCAACGTTGTCCAGCAGAGATGCTGGCCGACATCAAGCGCATACCTCTGTGGCGCCCACCATCTTCTGTTGCGCCACAGCCTGCATTGTCACCTGGGCACCCATCATCATCTGCCATTGTGCCCCAGGCTGACTCCAAGCCCGAGACCGGAAGTCCACCCGCACTATTTGTTGATCACACAGTACCAGGAGCAAATCAGTACAAGCTGCGGAGCAGAAAGTAGGAATGATCACATTTTTCATCTCTTGGTGAATTTCTTGCCTCTGTTTCCTATTTTGGGATGAAGTGGGAACCCGGAGGCCTAGAGGAGGGTGGCGTAAGAGTTGTGCAAGTTAGACAGCTCACGAAACGCAACTCCTCGGTGCTAAATCCATGTGTCAGGAACCCGAGTGAACAAGCGGGGTGCACGTGGTACAAAGGAAGCTGCTCTGAAATTCTAGAGCAATGCGCGAAATGCACGGAGGCCTTGCCAGATGAATAGGCAATCCAGGCAGACCGAAAACTGGCATACAAGATTGTAGACATTGATTGAACTTTTTCAACATCCTGGGAAGCACATGAACAAGAGATATTCACGACGAGCACAGCAGAAGACGGACGAGAGAAGAAATGGCGGAACCAGCAAATACCCCCTCTTGCACCAATGCTGATGGAGAGTTAAACGTAGTACATAATAAGGTGAAAAAAAGGACATGGTAAAAAGAATTGTATCCTGGGTCTAACCATAGTAACGTGCATAAAGAGTATATTAGCCCCAGTGTTGACCATAACAGTGTTATGGTACCTAGAGGAAATGCACCCTCTTGAAGTACTTTTGCCCATGATGAACATTTCCACAACGGAAAGCCCAGTCCATGTGATTTACTATACCTTGTCCCCAATGGAAGAGAAACATAGGGAAGGATATGGAAACAACACATTGCTGTTAATAATGAATATGACACACTCAATCCTAAGAAAAAATAATTGTTGGGTTTGTGCCCACCTGCCACAGCATGGTGGTCAGGGAATAGGATGGTATGTACAGCCCCTGCCCTTAACTTCTGCATGTTATGCTTCTCTGAATGCCCTATATTATGGGAAATGGAACGAAAGTGAAACTGGTCAACTAGATAAAACAAATATAAATGAATTCGAGGACGTGATTATGAAACCGATGGGTTGCTCTATGTTCCACATAAGACAATTAATTACACCAGCAATAATGCCACAGGATAGATTGTCTGTACCTTATAAAACTTCTGTGTTAACGTTCCACATGAACCCACAGGGGAATAAGGATGCGGAACCCCCTTCATATACAGTGAATTATAACCCTCATTCTGTCCCATTCTGTTTAAAGAAAAAGGGTTATTTCCAGGTAGGAACATTTACCAGATGCAGGAATATAGCATTCCTTGATAAAGAGGTGGAACCTATATATGTGGGAGATCCTGTGTATTTCATATGTGGAGAAAAAGCATATCCTTGGATACCTAGGGAACTGGGGAGGTACGTGTTATTTGGGATTTCGGTTTCCTGGGGTGTTTCTTTTAAAAACATCAGACATAACCAAATTTACCAGGTCACGACCTCGCCGTAATATTGAAGACGGGTTGATTGTAGGGTACATAGCAAAATCATTCATACCATTTTGGGGCCAGGCGATAAACTCTTATAACATAAGACGACTGCCTATGATATTAGAAGAAACAATAAATGGAACCACTGATATATTATATAATATGACTCTTGAAGAAAAAGGAATTAAATTAATGTCACTACAAAATAGAATGGCCCTTGATATAATCTTAGTTGATCGCGGCGGTGTTTGCAAAATCATGGGATCAGCATGTTGCATATTTGTAAGTGACTCCTCCCCCACGATTTTTGAGGCGATAAGAAAATTGCATGTGTTAAGTTCTGATCTTCACCCCCCTGAAGGCGGTTGGGAATTGAACATAAGCTCCTGGTTCTGGGAAGTGTTGCGATCCTGGGGATGGAAACTATTTGCAATCCTAGTAGCAATCCTATGAATATTCGTGACATGTTGTTGTTGCATACATTGTCTCCCCATAATATGTACTGAAATTAGCGAAGAGTATGTACAAATGATGAAACGAAAAAACATTACTAAACCAAGCACTCGCCATAGTAACGAATCTGAAACCATTAAAGAATTCATGGCAATTGATATTGATAATAACGAGGAGACAAGTGTACATGAGTGTACACGAGTCCGAATTTGAATCAGACTCCGAATCTAATTCAAATACTTGGTCGGAGGAGGATGCAATGTATGGATGATACGTTTGGCTTACGGCCAAGAGGAGGGTTTGTCAGTCCATAAAAACCAAACATCCCTTGAGGGTCCGGAAATGAATGATAATTGGTTGGCCGAAGACCAACCGCCTCATTTACAGTGTAAGAATATATATATTCATTAGTCGTTAGTTATTACGTAGCTATTAGTTCAACTAGAGTGAAGCCATTTTAAGATGACCAGAATCGCCATTTTGTTTTCTCTCTCTGCTCTCTCTAACGTTGCTACTTTGCCTCATGTAAAACTGCTTTGCTGTAGATATTATTTCGCTTCAATGGTCCAAGGCTAAGAAACATGTTGAAACATTACACTGGAGAGCCAGACAGAAATGCCCGATTCCCTCCCTCACATATCCTTGAAGACAGGGAGCAAGGCATTTAATCAGTACACGAATGCCAGCGAGTCTCCTGAAAGAATAGAATGTACGAAACTAGCATTTAAAGAGTTGAATTATAATCTTCTTTACGGCCCCCCTTTCTGAGCCCAGTGAGGCCCCAGAGAGCGGGCTGACCTCTAGAGCGAGAATCGAAACTTAGAGATAGTGAGGCCAGGTATGTGCCAGTCTCCTACGCGCAGCTTGCCCATGAAAAACAGAAACGCTGTGTTCTCGCAAACAAAGAATGGTGTCTGTAAAACTGGAGATTGCAAACTGTTACTAAATATGGTGGTCTAAGGTGTCATATTTGTCACGATGGTCAATCATCGCCTCTAATTCAAAGGGAAATTAATTGAGGGCGGCATCGAATGTGTCATACTGTGTCATTGCCGATTGTAAGGTGCTCCGTTTGTATATATATGTAACTGATGTATGTCTTGCATTCTCTTGCGTCCCCCGAGGTCTGTTAGACACACGTCGCGGCGCGTGGGACCACTTGGCCAACTGGCACTTCTTCGTATTGCAAAAAACCCTAGATTTTGGGAACGGAACCTCGTGTCTGGCGTATCTATTCGTGTGTGGTGACTGTGCCTTGTCTCCACATCCAAGGGTCCCTCATGGGCCCCTTCATCAGGGCGTTTATTTCCTTGGGTGGGGTTCGCATATAGTTTGTTAATAGTGTCAATGTTTTCTGTGTGTTGTTGTATGGAGACTTTGCCCAGATTGTCCAATTGCGAGTCCACTGTGGCCTCCATGCGGGCCAGCGCCAGGATTTCCTCGAGGGATCTCTGCTTTTGCAGCAATTGTTTCCGGAATGGTTGAGAGAGACAGCCTGCAATGACTTGTGATCTTAGCGTGGGCACCCCAGTGCCTTGACCCCCCCCTCCTCCATGCCCTGGCCCCTCACTCCCCCCCCCTCCTTCCCTCAAACCACCCAGCACATGTCATACATCACACTTTGAAAAAACAACTCAGACACCTTATAAAGTTGGAAGAGTAAAATGCCTCAGCAGCTTTATTTTGCATAAAGTCTTGGAGTTATCTTACAGACGATCCGTAATTCACCACCACAGGTATACTACTCTGTGTGCGGCTACCTAGGCATCCCTTGCCCTCCCCCCTCTCCCTTACCCTCCTCGTCCGGTGGACGCCTCAGGTTGAGCCCGGCCCTTGCTATTAACCTCTCTCTGCCCCTGGCCGTTTGTTGATTTCCCTTGAGCGACCTTTGACATAGGCCCCCCCTTTTTTCTCTAGGTCTTTGTTGTGAATCCCCTGCCCCCCCCCGACACTTCACTGTGTCCTGTGTTTGGGTCTAGGTAAAACCGGCAGCCACGCGGTGCCTCGCTAGTAATCAGGTTCCTATACCGGCACCACCACAAGTGCCCCAACGTTACACATATCCCACATCCGTACGTTAAAGCCGTATTATACCGCCCTCCGGTGCCGGCCCACAACATTCTGCCTGCCTATATGGTCATCGCTTTGCGATGCCCGTCTAATATTGGCCTTTCTACTCTACTCTGCCCCCACCCTCCATCCCCCAAGTGCCGCTTGTACCGGAAGCCCTATCCTATCTATGCTGCCCCCCATGTCTCCCATCCGTCTTGCCAAGCCCCTAAATCCTCCCAGTTCCCTCTCCCCCAGGCCTCCCTGTGGAGTCTGGCCCAGTGCCCCCCCTGCCAGCGTAATATCTCTTAGGTGTACCCTATCACATCTCCTTCCTTCCCTTCCCTTGCTTGCTCCTCCACTCACCAGGTACCCAGTTTTTGGGTCCCGCCAACCCCCCCCTCCCTGCCGTTTCTGCCCCTCCATCTCCTAACTCCCTTTCCCCCCGGAGGCAGACTTCCCAGCCCTGTTCTTCCGTACCCCGTCTCCTGTCCCCCAGCTTTTGGTCCTTGCCCCCCCCTTATTCCTTGGGGCTGGCTACCTCCCCCCTGTTCCCTCTATTCGCCTAGCTGCACTATCTTGGATCCTCCACCTCCCTCCCCCTCATGCCCCCCTCCTTCCGTGAAGACTTCCCCTTGCTGATTTTTTCACCGTTACCTGAGCCCCCGTAGTCTCCACTTGCTCCCCCCCGACCGACTTCCCTTGATGGCCTTGATTGTAAGTTTATGTTGATTCCTCTCCCCCCCGCAATTTTGGGCTTGGAATTGGCTCCCAAGTCCCCTACGTCCCTCCCCTTTTTTCCAGGGCCTCCCCTGAGCCTAGTACGCTTGGGGCGCCGTAAGATCTAAGCTGTTGGCTGAGCGTTCCCCTATGGGCCTGCCAGTACTTCGCTACAGGGATCGACCTGTGACTCCTCCAAGACTCTCTGCTGGTTGCCGGCGGCAGAGAGTTCCCCCAACCTGCACAGGTCGCTCCATAGCCGACCCTCATTTCCTTTGGTTGGAGGTCAACTTGATTCAGTCTTAACACTTACCCACGAGGCATTGCCAGCTCTTTGTCCCCCCACCTCATACCCTCGTCTTCCCCCATGACATGACATTTTTCAACCCTCCTATACCCTGCACGTCCCTTAGCCCTCTGTCCCCGGTGCGGCACCCCGAGCACCCCACTCCCCAGAGACCCTGCTCAGGGTGAGGGGGCTCGAAGCGTGTGGTCTTGTTTCCAGCAGGGACCTTCGGGAGAAAAGGATCCCACTTGCGCGCCCTACCTTACTACCTTAGTCCTTTATGGCCAGCCATTGTCCTAGCTGTTTGAGTACTACTCACCATTGTAATATCTAACAGCTCCGTTTGGGCAACTGCAGTTATTTTCCTGTTTTACTTCACCTGTTTTTGGGCTGTTGTGTCTCTTCGTCTTCCGACCCATATGCGTCCTATTGCCTAAACCTATTATTAACTCACTGCGCGCAAGTGCATTTGCCCTTCAGTACCCAGGACCGTCGTCTTTGTTCCCACCCGTGGCCACCTTGAAAACAAAACAAATTGTGTTAGTATAGGTCATGCGACGTTAATTTAGTTCCCCCTCATATTAGCCACCCTCTGCAAGCCAGTGCTACCTCCTTTCCTCACTGTACCCCGCATTCCGACTGAAAAACCCGAACCGCCCAGTTAACAAAACATTACCATATGACCTGTTCTCCCTTTGCACAATCGTTTGCTATCGATACCCTGCATTTGTGATGACTTGTTTGATCCTTGGTACATGTAATCTCATACAGTATCTCTAAACAATCTCCATCACTTTAAAACATCCTATCCGTGGCTAATCCGTATGTAATACTCGGACAGTTGAGGCCCCAAAGAAGAGACCCGAAAAACAACTTCGCTTCCCTTTCTTGGAGCAGCAGCTTGTGTTAATGTGTTCCGCACGCCCTCCTTTCCTACGGTAACTAGTTGAAACGGCCATATGCACTTGCCCGACACTTAATGGGAACCCGGCTGTAACATACTTAACCCCTAATGACACCTGCAAAGCGTTTGTCCAACACGAAGCCCATCTTCACGCCCAATATATAAAGGGGGGTGGGGCACTTATTATCTTGGCCTCACACTCCTCCATGGGCCCCCCCCACATGGCCCTCCTCACACGCAAGAATGCTCCATGCTTCGCCCTCTTGTCCCATTGCATTCTGGTATTTGTAGTCCCTTTGATTCACTACCTTGTAAAGGCCCCGGCCGGCATGTCCAGCTCTGGGGTACCCGTGTGCGTCATCCACCCCGTTACAACCTGTATTGACCCGTAGTAACCGCGATGCGGCCTGACCTTTAGCGGTCATTGACAGCCATGATCCTACCGAAATTCTCCTCTCCTTCAACTTTGATGTAAGTCATTTCCGACCCTTTGCCCATACACGGCTTGTCCTCTTTGCTGTGCGCCTGAACCTCTCCTGCCCTGCTCTTCCACCTTTTTGAGAGGCACCCCCCCCACCTACAATATTTCCTATCCGCCGAACCTGGGATGGTCTGAATCTACATAACATTTAGCGGGCTTGGCAGAGACTCTGCCCTGGTAGTGGAAAAGGGTGGGAGGCGGGGAGGGGGCTGGGCCCATTGTGCACAGTAAAGCATGTCTTCCACGTTTTCTAGACTTCTAAATGGACTGTCTCAACTTCTTTGAAATATCTTCAGCATTTCTAACTGCATCAGCTTTATATAACACATGTAGCCGCAGGAACAGTCGCCTGCTCAGGAGACATAATCAAATAGCACCGATGAGCATTTTTATAGCGCTTCCCCAGCCCGGTGGCATCGAGGCGCTGTTAGAGGAATATGGCTTAGTTGTGTATTTATCACGCGCTTAATACCCAGAAGTTTCTAAGCGCGGACTCGTAACAGTGTTGCTTCGTGTCGTCTTGCTTCCAAGGAGTGCAAGGACGACGACAACGCAACATTAAGAAGTAGAGACCTCAATCGGACCCATGTCAGATGGACCCACCTCAACCAGAATGTAAAGAAGAGAATCGGGGCTGGGTGGGTTGCACCTGCCTAAAATGGGCCTGTGTGAGGCATGAAAGCGTTTCACTGAGACGAGCACCATGTATGCACCACAAACCTTTTATGCCCCAGTAGAATTAGTCAGCGTCTAAGCACTGTTCTCATCTAACACAAGAGCGATAACCAATCACGTGTCTGAAAAATTATCACTTGATGTAAAGATTGTGCCTGGCTCTCGTTTTCCCCTCATCAATACATTTTTTTTTTTTGTTTTCCTCCCCCGCCCCCCCCAAGAAATCCACATAACATCCGTGTTGGTGGCACTTTAAAACTGTAAATTTATATCTGGTATAGCACACTTGCATACCCGCCTCTACGTGCAGCCACAAACCCCACCAACATGGTTGAAATCATTTCACCCACAGGAATTGAAAACCCCGGCCGCCACCTCCACGCGCACTGAGTGGCCCGCTAACACGTCAGCCCTCGGATGCGGACCCAGGAACATACTCTCCCCGGCTGACCTTCGTTATTTACACAGCGGGTACCCCGCATGCCGCCGCCGCCACACCTGTAACTGCATGTCCGCTACTTCGGTTGTAAAATATTGCAGCCCCCAACCTGCCCAAAGCGACCCCATCCCGGAGTGGCAGTCACAACGCAGGCAAGGCGACCCAATTGTTCTTCAAAACCTGCCCCCCCGACCGTACACATGGATACCATTATGTGGCCACTTTTTCCCTTGCGCCATTTTGTTTCTGCACACCTGTCCTATGAGTCAAAGTGAGCCCTCTACTCGCTGCACTATCTGGCCGGCTCTCCCTACTCTGGCCAGCCCCCCTCAGTTACTCGCTCTCTCCTTGCCACCGCGACCCGACGCTCCTTGCCGACCGGACACCCCCATGCTGGAACACTGGCCTTCTCTCTCACGAACGCTGGGCTTCCTCCATCACCAACACTGGCCTTCTCTTTCACGCACGCTGGGCTTTCTCCCTCACCAATATCGCGAACCCTGGCACATCAGCGACCTCCAGCATAAACCCGCACAGTGGATGCACCGTCCTACATTAGTCATACTAAAACCTCGTAACAACCCACGCCTAGAAACGCTTAACGTGTCGTGTGATAATTGCGGAAACCGAGTAATCATGCGACGTCCGTTAAATGCATCTGCCTATTGTTTGCCGGTTGCGCAAGTATGACATGATATAGTCGGGTTACACTCCTAAGCTACAACTGGTACAAACATGTTTGTGAAATGAACAGTTTGAAATGCAGTTTCCAAAATGCATGGACTCTGTTGGCGCGAGAAGCTACGACCTTTCTCATGCAACTGCTTATGGCAGAAGCAAGCCACATATCCAAACATACTTTCAACCTTCATTTAAAAGCCCAGCATTATTCCCTTCCACATCACCCACCCCAGCTTCCTGGGGAGTATAGCAGTAACGGACTGCCTGCCTCCCTCCTTAATTGCCCACGTTCGCACGTGTGGAATTTAAGCTGCACGAACGCGCCCAGCTATTTACCTCTTTCTTTGTTCCAGCTGCACCGTCAACGTCTCCTTCTCCCTGGAATTGGGCAGCACCTTCTCTGGAACCTATGGAACTTCCAATACGGGACCTCTTCCATTTCTGTGAAAACACGAAACCCCTCTCCTGGTCACCGCATACGAGCTGGAAACAAAATCCTCCTTTCTGCTGCAGCGGGCGACGAACAAAACGAAGTCCTCTGTCTGCAGGCGGGAATCTCACTGTAACAAAATCCACGATCCGGTGGGGGCAGGAAACCGAGGGAGAATGTGTTTGGAAAAAACCCGTGCCCTTTATGAGGCCGGCTTCTCCCTCGGCTCCCCGCCCCGTCCCTTACATTTCGCACGCTCCGTGTTCCTCCCCCACCCCTGCCCCCTGCCCTGCTTCAGTAAAGGGGGGGGGAGGAGGCCGGCTGGGCAGCCCCCACTAAGGGGTGGCGCCCGCCATGCCACCTTCGCTGGCGCGTTCGCCCGCCAAAGCGCCTCTTTGTTCGAGTATCTGTGGAATTCGCAATGTTTGAGTTTGATGCGAAGACGCATGACGAAATTGTCAATGGATTCTCCCTTCTCTTGTCTGGTTGTGTGGAAGATATGGCGTTCGTAATCAACGTTTGTGCACGGGGCAAAGTATTCTGACAGTTTGACGTGGAGTGCTTGATATGTTACTGTGTCCACGTCCAACAGTTCACCTGCAATGTCCCTTACTGCCGGCGCCACTGCCATGAAGAGCGTGTTCTTGAGCCTTTCATCATCAGTTAAACCAATGGCTCCAGCGTCGAATTTGAAATCCCGAAGCCATGTGGTCGAGCGGTTCTAGGTTGGAGGTGTCCCATATTTCAAACCGGTTTGGCATGTGCATTACTTGGGATGAGCCACCGGCGGCCTCCGGTTGTTGCTGGTCATTTCCTTGAGGGTTATCTGCCCCTCCCGAGGATGATGCAGTCACAAGCGCTGGGTCTGACATGTTTGTGTATCAGACGTGTATATTTTCACTGTGTGAGGAAAAGCAAAGGCCCTTTTTGGGTGTTTTAGCCATAGGAGATTGTCACTGAGTCTCTGCTTTGTCTCACTTGTATGCCGAAAAACACGTGCATGGGGCTCCATTGTGAGCATTTTGATGATATTATATTCACTGTGTCTTGTACCGCTGGATTGCGAAAAAAAAGGAGGTTTCAGGCCTACCAGTTGCTTCCGTCGCTTGCCATCTGCCAGCTGACTCCGCGTCTCGGGACAACATTTTCCTGCAGGCCCTTCACGCCTGCGTATGATGGGAGTCCCGACTTCAGTAGTCTGCCCGTGGAGATGCGCGCGTGTAGTGCGAGCGACAGTGCGCTTCAGTCTCGGACGCCTCGTGATAAGCGCCGGGAGGGTTTCGCAGGCCTCCTTGGAAGCAGGCTCGCGTGTCAGCTTGAGTCGCAGCGTGTGGCGGAAATCCTTTCCTTGAGCGAGGGTGCGCTGACACGCTTCACTGCCCGATGGCAGGCCCCGCGATCAAATGTGTGGGGTTGTACCCCTCGTCGCCATTGTTAAAGCTTTTGGAGGGGCCCGAACACTCATACGTACAATGAGATCACATGGAGCCACAGGATCATTCAACCGTCTTCTTCTTCTTCTTAATTATCGGAAGCGTGGGCGGACCCACGCAGGCGCTTCCCCATCCTATAGGATGATGTGCACCATACCCACTAATTATTATTTGTCTCCATTTAAGCTCACAACTCCTCCCACCTACCCGTCTGCCTCACAAAATCCAACATCACACTACTCCTCCTCCTGCCTCTCTCCCCATCTCCTCCCAATATAATCCTCTCACTCAGCTCAACCACCCCCAACGCATTCAACCGAACCCTCATCAATTCTCTCTCCGTAACATGTCTTTCACATCTAATCAAAAAATGTCCCACCGTTTCAGGTACCCCACACACCGCACAGTGCCTTGATTCACGCTTCCTTATTCGAAATAGACAGTCGTTCAGCCCCACATGACCTATTCTCAACCGATTCAGCATCACCTCCTCCCCCCTTCTCCATTCCGAACTCCCTGCATCCACCTTCACCGACACTTTCCCACGAACACCGAACATCCACCTGCCCTTCACCCCATTCACCCACCTCTCCTGCCATTCATCCAGGACCCGTCTCATCATCACAGCCTTCACCTCATCCACACTCAAAGGCAACCTCACCTCAATCGCTCCCCTCCTCATACCCTCACCCGCCGCCAGATCCACCAACTCATTTCCCAAAATGCCACTATGACTGGGAACCCACGCCAACTCCAAATCCATACCTCCGCGTACACACCGATCAATCTTCATCCTAATGTCCAAAATCACATCCTTCCTATCACCATCCCCTGCCACAATCGCCTGTAACCCACTCAATGAATCTGAAAACACCACCACTTTCTCATACCCCCCCAACTCATACACCCTGTCAATCACCAATGCAATCGCCACCAACTCAGCCGTACAAATATTCAACCGTCTTTATTGATTACAGACTGACAACTGCCGCACACTTGATCCCGCCCCTCCCACGCCCCAGCGTAGGGTCCTGTACGGACGGACCACAACAGCGGTCCGCCCACATAACGATGTGGAGCTTGCTGACACTGAGCATTGAGACAGAGGCACCAAAATAAATGCAGTGTGCCATGCATACTGGGGGGCTCGAAAAGGGTGCCCCTCAACTCCTTCACGTGACCTCTGGGGTAAGTCTGCCTCTGCCTTTGTGCTGGCATGCTGTCCACCCGAAGTTGAGGAACCTCTGGTCCCCTTTGACAGGGTGAAACCTATGACACATTCAAAGCAGCTGCTACTATGGTGCCCTTTGTGAAGATGTGCATGGCCGACTTGAAATCAAATCAAATCAAATAGGAGGATGGTGGTTGCTCACCATGAAAGAGCTTGTGCATTATGGCTAGTTGCATGGGTAGCAACACATTTTGCAGGTTTAGGGTATCGCCAAAGTTTACTTTGCACGATGTGGAAATATCAGATGTAGTGCAAGCTTTCCGAGAAGGTCTTCTTCGAGACTCTTCATGCCCAGTGTGATCTGCCACTGATCTGTGCCCTTCTTTTGTTCTAGTAAGTAATGGCCTTTCCTCTTTTGTGTGCTTGTTTCTTAGGTGGAATGGTACGGGAAGAACATGAACACTTTAGAGTTGAGAGTAGTTATTCAGTACAAGGCAGCAACTTGTCTTTTTTTTATTTCTTGACCAGCTGTAAAAGGACTATATGTTTCCTCGTACCATAGTGCCCACCAGTGGGCAATGTCTAAGAGATTCATTGCATTGGGGCTACAGAGCACTGAATAGCTACAGTTGACTTGTTCTGCCCCTGTTTGTCTAGACCCTCTGCTGGTAGTAAGGACTCAATGGTCTTGAAACAGCTCTAGTAAGATTCCTTCGATGAATTGAAGGATCATTTAAATTATTTTTATTCTTTTTAATGACATGTAGGCAGACTTCTAGGTATCCAGATCCATCGTCAACCTGGAAAGCTCTTGATCTGTATTTGCCCTGAATAAAAATGCATCAGATAAAGGGAGATCCCAGCCTTCATTGCTGGCTTTCTAACCACTGGTCCCCGAACTCTCAGCTAAAATGAACATCTCACAGAGAGCATGGAAATAGGCACTGGTGGATGAAACAGCAACACACAACCTTCATTTATAAAATACATAAAAACGTGTTATCTAAATCACAATGGTTTCCAATAATTGACCGCACTTGCCAATAACCTCTGAAATGCTGCATGGTGGAATTCCTGGTTCTGTGGGGGAAACTAAGTCCACAAATTCATTCTGTCCCCTGGTTAATGACTGAGCATACCATCGTAAAGCAAGTAAATAGGAATGACAAAGCGTAAGGAAGCTATAAATCGTACTCAAACACATAGACATGGCAGTCTTAAGAGGATAAGTAAGTGGCAACGCGCTCCCCTTGGAAGCAAGACAACGTGGAGCAACACAGGTTCGATCCCAGGGTCCGCGCTTAGAAACCGCTGGGTATTAAGCGCGTTATAGAAACCAATTACAATTACAGACAACGATTCTAAATTCCTGTTCAAGTTGGTTACGAATGGAATACAATCCCTGAGAAATGAGGCCTCAATCATCCACTCATTGGAACTGTCCAACAACACCAGCACCTGGTATTTCATGCACAATGTTGAGAATATAAGAGAGTGTTTCCCTGCCAGTATGCTTGGAACACCAGTCTACTGCTTCTAAGGCCCCATCACCTAGTTTCAATCCCGCATTTGAAGCAGGAGAAATCAAAAAGTTAAAACCTACAAATTCTCCTTTACACCAAATACCTGCCTGGAAGACTCATGACCATCTTGTTCAGCCCCATCACCCAGATGTTGCTCATTAAGTCTCATCTGGAGGGGGGGGGGTTCCTTGCTTTCTGAAGAAAGGAATAGTGGCTGCTAGTCTGGTTTTATTACAGACCATTTATGAAACCTTTTGTTCTTGCAAAAATCCACGAGAAAAATGCAGTTCGACAAATGCAAGGGCGCTTAAAGAAAAACGGCTTCCCCCATCCTTTGTGGGTTTTGTCCTTGACATGTTATTGAGAAATCTCTGGCTAGCAGAAAGGAGGATGGTGTATAAATGCAATGGGACCATGTTGGCATTGATGGATTGGTCTGCTGCTTCTGTATCGTTGACCTTCCACTGCTGCCAAGGGTCAGTAAGCCCATGAGCTGGGGCCAGGCTTCTTAGAGGGTCATATGCAATCAATGCTACT
The DNA here is from genome assembly GCF_040938575.1 of Ambystoma mexicanum. Taxonomy (NCBI): domain Eukaryota; kingdom Metazoa; phylum Chordata; class Amphibia; order Caudata; family Ambystomatidae; genus Ambystoma; species Ambystoma mexicanum. The sequence continues at coordinate 622,907,645 of NC_090928.1, read as the reverse complement.
GCAAGCCCATAATTAATTAGTCATTCTGATGTTACCAACAACACACAGGACCTCATTAAGATCACCTCAGACAAGTGCCACTTTGAACCCAAGAAGTGTGCTGGATTACATGAAAAAGTAAATATATATCAGGTGTCATGATGCCTACCCCCAGGCATCCTGACCAAGCCCATCAGCTGCGGGAGCAGGCATCTAGACATTTAGTAAAACCTCAGCAGCCCCGGCTAGGGGCTGTCTGGGTTCAGTCCTGGCGCCTTAGGCGCCAGGCTCATTGTAGGAATCAGTCCTGGCGCCTAAGGCGCCAGGCTCATAGTCATTACTTACCTCAGGCAGACCATGCTGCAAATGACTCCAATCCAACAGGAAGCCTGAAAGGGACTATTTTTCTACAGGGACTATTTTTTACTCGGGTGTGGTTCTAGGGACTTCTTACCTGGGACTACTTTTGAGGCTATTTAAACCACGCTCGACCAGCAACACACACTTCACATTATTCTGCATCCTGCAGCGTAACACTCACCGTGCCTGCAGCCTGCATCCAGTCTTCTGCCACGCCCGCCTCGAATCCGGAGCTCCTAAAACAAAGAGGAAAGAAAGGGACAAGGTTAGAAAACAAACTTATTTCTATTCCACACCCGATTCTGGATCCATCTGGTCTCCGGACCTGTAAAGAAAATCATTTCTGCACGTGCCGCGCCATACTCACCAGTCTTCACAGCATCCTTCGGGTCGGCGCTGCCTCCATCATTTCTTCACCGAACTTTGGCACCTAGGAGACAAAAGAAAACCACAAGGTGAGCCGAGGGAACCAACAAATATAATTCTTACCACCATAGACTTACCTGATTTACCACCGAAGGCATCCTTTTGTGACTCTCCATATTTTCACGTGCCGCATCTGTAAAGAGAGACAAAACAACACGCTTTCCTCGTGCAACATTTACCGGACAGCGCCGGGTAATACAGACTCTTACCTGAGCGCCACCAGCTGCCACAAGAGCATCTTTTCACGAGCCAGCTGCAAGACAAGAAAGGAAAAGGGAAACAAGAGTGAACATTGGACATATTGAACTCTATGAACTTAATACTTACTGGTCCTCACCAGGAACCTCAGAGTCAATACTCTCCGGAACTCTCCCTAGCCTTCAAACCAGTGAAGTAACTGGAATCGACGCACCCCTGCAAATCCACGCAGGATGGAGAGCTCATCTTTCAAGAATATAAGGTGAGATTGCTGTGAGGGCATTTCGGAGTTGATTAGGTGGGGAGGACTGTGGGGGTGCCATCACTTGAATCCACAAGTGGCTAAATCCATCTCTCCACTTGCAGGAGAATATTTCTACGGGTTAAGCAGACAAGATTAGGAGGGCAGATCCAGTCAGTCATCGCTGCACTACGCATCACGTGGGTGGAGACCGCAGCTGTCCGGGTCCGACCGACGCCCCTGTGGGAGCCGGGTGAGCGTAACATCAGGAAACAACTCCATGAAGCTAAAACTGTATAATTTTTGTCATGTGAGTGGGCCAAACAAGGCTCTGAACATTAACATGACTGGTTTGATAAGTGAATCCCTACACACTTAAAAAGTCAGTGTCATTCTTGACTCTAAAATTAGTCCAGATGTCCAAACGTCCAATGTTCTCAGAGTGTCTATTTCAGTGTATGCTTCTAAGTTAAGAAGTACCACTGTTCTTGATCCAGCACAGAGCCTTCACTGTAAGATGCTGTTAAGACTCTGTTCCCCACAGGTCAAAAGGCATCAGTACAGTTGTTAGGAACTCCCTGGTCACAATAAACCCAGTCAAATTCCTTGTACACATCTAAGACTAAGAACAGATCAGTCAGATGTGCTGGAATATTAGTTGTTGAAATGCAGAATCCATCTGATATTATCAAGAATTCCTATTCAAAATAAAACTGGATTATTCCTGACCTATCAAGAGAGCCAATTTACTCCAAGATGTCAGCTGCATTCTGTTTAAAGTTTAGCATGGTTGATTAGGGCGATATTGGTCAACAAGGTCAAGGCTGTCCAAGGAGCACCACATTTGGGCCATCAATCCATAATTCCTTTCTCTACCTGAATGCATGTAAGGCCATAAGGAAGTGCAGACCGAAGACATCTTGCTGCTACTTACCTTTCTAAATGTCCACATATTATCATAGAGGAAGGGTTGTTGTTACACTACACAGGAGAAAAGGGTTAAGTAGTAGAATAGCTACCCTGCCTTGCTAGCATTACACAATGTATGATCCCTGTTTGAGGGTAACTCTTGCAACTAAGTTGCTCCATGCTAAGCAGTCCCTGCACTCTGTGGCTTGATTTGGAGCAAGGATTGGATGTCTTGAGTGTTTGGGCATTCTTTTTTATGTGCGTTGGCTTAATGTTGACACATCTGTGAGGTTCAGAATCGTAGCTGGCAAGGACTCTCTCAGTTGTGGTTCTCTATGGAGCACGCACAACCAAAGGACCCGATAGGTAAAGGAGATCTTCACTTAAGGCCTCTACGCAGCAACCCCAAGATCATATATCAGCCAGAGAGCAGATACCCTTGACTGCCTCGATAAGTGGTAAGGTAACCATCAGCAAAGACATGAGGGCCAGAAGGTTAATTTAGTTGTGGATGAGATACAGCAGTGACCCAAATTGGAGCAGAACAGGGCAGCCCGGGTGAACACTAATTGCCCCAGCAAACATCTGTCCTCTCCAGCCTGCAACTCCAGTTTCTGGGCCCACTAGCCTCCCTGCTGCACCATATGCTAAGTGGCTAAAAGAATGTCCCACAGAAGGAACCCACCATCAGTGAACCATCGTGCTCTACCTTGGTATAGTTATATCTTCGAAACATTTCTCTACTATAGGGCTTATAAACGTACGAGTCCCTTGGGGACAACAACAGACCTTCATTTCCTGGACCTCTTCTCCGTCCCCTGCTTTGGTGCTGTACGGCTGCCTCCCTAGCCCCCACGAGAACCAGCGCCTTCCACCTCAGCTCCTTAGGCCACATCCTCATCCTCACTTCTCCAGCACTTGCCTCCACGCTGCTTCTTCCTTCACAATGGCAACCCATGTGCCAGTTCCTTGCATCAGCCACTCAGGCTCCCTGGGCACCCCTTTAGGACCAGAATGTGAATGTCAATTCCTGCCAGTGACTTTTCAGTGATCTTGATCTGTAGAACGGGTGTCTCCCAGAAGGATCCTTCTGCCTTTGTTCCCCCACCCAAGTGGAGCCCTTATGCACTGGTACCCAAGCAACAAGTCACCATCTTGGCAAGTGCGTGGCCCATTCTGCTGCTTGTCCCAAGCTCCAAGATGCAAACTCCAGTGGGATCAAATTCTGCAAAGGATGGCCCAGGGTTCTAGATGTATTGTAGACAATGTGAAGTAGTGTCACTACATTCAGGGGAACATAGAGGCATCAGGGAACTAAAAAGGCAGACATCCACTTAGCTCATCATTTTGCCATGCCCCATTAGATGTTTTTTAATCCAATCTTAAATCCATAATCAAAGAGATGGTTTTGGGCATTGAGTTACTACCGATTAAGGTGTTTACTTAGAATGGAATAATGTATCCTGTTTACAAACTGATGCAGTTGTGAACAAAATGGAAAACGTTGGTGCATCAGGATGGCATGAGCAAAAGTCTTGCAACCCCATATTTTTCATCCCCAGCAAAAACATTGCTTGGGCATCATTCAGCAATGATCGTGCTTGAGAGCTCCAGCCCCCTGATCACATCACCACATGAGCTACCTGTTCGCTATCCGCTGCCTATAGCGAGTTCGCTGGAACTTTTTGAATTCTACTACAGTCCTGCACACAGCGCCCGACCTACCTACCTACCTGATCACCTCCAGCCCACCAAGGTGCCTTGCACACAAACTTTTGCAACGCTGCCACAATATTAAGACTGCCCACCACTATCCTCTTGGTTAACGAAATGTTCATGTAAATGCCAGTATTGGCTCAATGGTAGATTGCTTGCCACCACTGTATGCTTGCCCAGCCTTTATACCACCTTTTGAAGTACGCCACTCGCCTATCCCCACTTGCATATTTCTGCCTGCTAAACCGTCCCATGGCACCATAAGATATCCTTATTGTCTGCATGCCGACGCTCGACTAGCATACCTGTTATGAGCCATCCCGCGTCTGTATTACCTGCTCTCCACTTGTAATTGACTGCGCAACTTGCTAGATACACGCACGGGCTCGCTGCACCCGTTGTGATCACTGTAATTCAATATGTTTTCATATAATTACTAGCCTATTGCTTCTATCGTAATTGTGATTGTGTTCCTTCAGTAGAGCTATTACTCCACTTCAATCTTAAGGCTGCTCATGTTGCTGCCTCACCTTGTCACTGTGGGTTCGCACTGCATTTCAGCCATCTGCCCCTAGCTTGACGGTAGATACTACCTATGTGCACTTTTCAATCAACCTGCTTCTCCCCAAAACCGGTCATATTTTATCATGCTAATACAGCACTGCAAATGTGAGACCAGGCAAATGTGTAACTTCAAATATAGGTGCTACCCTGTTTACCTACATAGCTGCTTTATTCTCTAATTTAGGAGTTACCAACTGCATTTTAGCACCACCTTGTACTGTACTGCATTGCTTGGCCTGTGTCACCACCTTGTGAATTTTTATTCTGTATTGCGGCTTATGGCTACTTGCTCTACATTACCTGTGAACCCTTAGCTGCAGCATACGCCCGCTTGCCAGTACTGACTGATTGCCTACAATTGCCATACTGACCACCGTATTGTTTATCTAATATGTGCGCGCATATCGAGTAACTGTTAATTCGCATCTTACTCTCCCGATACTATGCATAGCCAAAGTGCACTATACACCGCCCTTCAACTTGCACTCTGCCTGTTAATCAATCGCATAGCACATCTAGACTCAGCACCATCTTGCCTGAACCCCCCCATATTTGCACTATCACAGAACTACAAACACTTCCTCTTGTCACCCGTCTGTGCATCACATCAACTACCTAACACAGACCCTTCCTGAGCACGCACAAAATATCAGTAGCACCCATGATAACACACACCAACAATTCCATTTCTACTTAACCATGGACACCCCACTGGCTAACCCCTACCTTCACAATCCAACGCTCTGGTTACAACACTTCACCAGGAAACCAACACCTAACCCACCATGCGCTACATCATTGAGAAACCTCAGACTAGGGTCCAGACTATCACATATCGCCTACCATCGCTTTGCCAGTACTCAGTCTTCCAAACCCTTTGGCATCAAGCCGACAGCTGCCCCCACCCCCTTCGGGGACTCATCCACGCTTGATCTTACCCTTGATTCACATATCTTACTGCCCACTACACAACCTTCAACCAGCATCAAAGCAGCACTGATCAACGCTAGGTCTGCCCACGCCCTAAACATGGCTGATCTTATCACCACTCATGACTTGGACCTCATAGCAGTCACCGAAACCTGGCTCCATGCGGCCTCAGGACCTTTGCTCTCCCTTGCCATCCCTGAAGGCTACTCCATCATCAGAAGCAACCGCAACACTGCTCAAACCAAAGGAGGAGTAATAGCCATTATTCACAAAACAGCTATAAACCTCCGACTTTCCACTCCTGGCCAACTAAAATCAGCAGAATCTCTCACAGCTAAGCTCGCCATCTCCCCCAACCAGACTATTACCGTACACATTATTTATAGACCTCCTGGCCCCATATCTACCTTTACTGAGGATCTCGCCCTTACACTGTCCGAAAACACCAAGACTACTTCTCAAATCATCGTACTAGGCGATTTCAACTTAGGCCTCCTCGACCCTAATGACACGCCTGCCCATGAGGTCAACAGCCTACTACTCAATCTAGGCTTCACACAACGCATTACCGCACCCACTCATTCTAAGGGTAGAATCCTAGATCGGATTGCTAACCTTAACTGCAACGCTAAGGTCAACTCCAACCTACCATGTGCTTGGACGGACCATCATCTTATCACCTTCAGCATCCCTACTACAACTATCCATTCCACACCTAATATAGCACCTGCCACACTCACTAGGAACAAGCGCAACATAACCTGCACCAAACCTATCCCACTCATCCTCCCTGCCCTCAACGATCTTGCCTCAGTATGCTCTGACCCTACTGTCTTGGTAGACTCTTACAATCAGAACATGCTAAAAGCATTAGCTCTCCTCCCTCCAGTCAAACTATGCAAACCCAAACCTCGGGCTCACCTTAATTCTTGGTTCACGCCTCAGTTGAGAACCTTACGTAAGGAAAAAAGGACCCTTGAAACTCGCTGGAGAAGCCACCCGACTGAATCTAATAAAATAAGTATGGCATTAGCGCCGCTAAACTATAAAGAAGCCATACTGTCTGCTAAAAAAGAGACATATAATAAACGCATTGAACTTGCCCAATCTAATGCCAAGGAGCTCTTCAAAATCCTAAAGGAATTGGAATCTCCCGCTCCTCTCCCAGACACCTGCGCCAAAGACAGCACTTGGTGCACTAACATCCAAGAGGCGCTCCTGGGCAAAATTACCATGCTCCAAACCAAAATGAATGGAAAAAAAACAGCCTGCACTCACTCATATCACAGCTTACTCCTTAAGTTAACCACAAACCTAATACTGCATCTGTGCAACCATTCTGCTTCTCACCCCTCTCCACCTCTGAAGTCGAACATATCATCAACAGCCTTAAGCCATCCAACTGTCAAGGAGACTCCTGCCCTGCCACCATAAACAAGGAGGCCTCACACAACCTGGCGCCTTTCATCACCACACTCATAAACTCCTCCTTCAGAACGGGGATCGTCCCGGACAACCTCAAGGATGCCTGGGTCATTCCTCTTCTGAAAAAACCAACCTTGGACGCTAACATTCCCACCAATTATAGGCCAATCACCACTGTGCCTTTCCTCTTAAAAATTGATTGAGCGGCATATCTGCAAATCCAAGATTATCTCGAAACTAACAACCGCCTGGGTCTAAGGCAATCAGGCTTTCGCCCTCGCTACGGTACAGAAACTGCGCTGCTAGACTTAAAAACGCAAATAGAAGACTTAAAAGACAAGGGAAATTTGGCTCTCTTACTCTTACTAGACCTCTCTGCAGCATTTGACCCAGTCAACCATCAAATCCTCTGTCACCACCTCAAAACTGCCGCCAACTTCTCTGAGAAAGCTACAGCCTGGATTACCTCCTTCCTGGACAACAGTTCCATGAGGGTCTTCTCACCCACCGCCACGGCAGAACCGTCCCCCGTCACATGTGGAGTCCCACAAGGCTCATGTCTGTCCCCGATACTTTACAATGTCTTCACAAAACCCTTATTTGACATACTGGACCGCATGGGCGTCACGTACGATAATTATGCTGACAACACCCAAATTCTTATTCCCATTACAGGTGATTACAAAACCGACTCCTTAGCCATCAACGCCATTTATCTAGTTATCTAGGCCTGGATGGCACAGCACGAATGATGCCTAAATGATGAGAAAACTAAGCTCCTCATCCTAGGTTCGCCCTATAAACTCAGTAAACCTGACCCCTCATTCAAATCCTTTACCATTGATGGTAACTCCATCAAAGTAACCAAGGACACAAAGACATTAGGCATGTACCTCGACTCCACACTATCCTTAACCAGACAAACCAATGCAGTCTCCTCAGCTGCATCTTACACTTGTAAGCTCATCACTGCCTGCCGCCCCTTCCTGTCACCAGCCAACTGTACTACCCTAGCCAGGACCCTGGTCCTATCCAAAATCGACTACTGCAATGCCCTCTACCTAGGCATCAACCAATGCAACATCAGAAAACTCCAAATTATCAAAATAATGCCATTAGAGCAGCCCTCAACATCCCTAGGACTTCACACATCTCAGAACATAGGCGTAACCTCCGTTGGCTCTCAGTCACCCAAAGAATCTCCTTTAAAGCCCTGACACTTACACACAAAAGCATCGCGAATCAAGCCCTTAGCTACCTCGCCAATAGGTTCACAACTCATTCAGCTGCGAGACCCCTTAGAAGCACACATTCTAATTGCCTTGTCATCCCACGCTTCAACCTCCAAAAATCTGGCGGCCGCAGCTTCCCAGTCCTCGCGGCCAAGCTGTGGAACACCTTACCCAACCTTACCCAACCCACTCAGAGCAGAACCCTCGCTCCATGCCTTCAAGCGTAAAGCCAAAGTCTGGTTGTCCACCCTTGACCAGGCCTGACCTTGACTGGAACCTTCCTCTCTGTATTTTAGGCCGCTCTCGCATTTTATCTTGACCTTATATCTTGCTCAGACTGTGTACCCTGTACACACTCCTGTATGTAACTTGTACATTCTGTATATTTTTTGTCAACTCAATCACTGTCTGTAACCATGTATATCTTGTATATTTTTAAGTTAAATATTGTTTATGCATCCTGCCTGTAACTAAAAAAAAATGTGCCCGGTTACCCTCGGGCCTTGCGCGCTATACAAATAAACAAAATACAAATAACATACTTCGGACGTCCTAAGCAAAACTGGGCTAGGTCTGGGTGGGAGATTTCATTCCATTTAATTTCTCTTCATTGCAGCAGCAGTAGCAGCATTCCATTGGATTTTTTTTGTCCAATCAATTTTATTGGCAGATTTACACAACAAGAACAAATATAACCGTAACATCATCACACATTGTGCATGTCATTGCCCGTTTTTCTTCCCCCAACGTTTTCTACCCTCCCTCTCCATCGCTAGCCTACCATACCTCCCCCCACTTCTCTTCCCTGATGTAGCCTCAGGGCAAACAATCAAAGTGTCTCTTCAGAGTCATCTAGGTGAGCTTTTCCAATCTCTAATTCCACCTTGCATCGAGTGTCTCTCTCCCATATTCCCCATTTAGTTTCCCATATATCTTCTCGGGGTCCAATCAGGGGTCCATTTGCACCTTCCATACTTTCCATTTCTTCTGACTTTCATTACTAATTACCATGTACACCACCCTTCATACTCTGCCCACTTCCCTTGAGGCTTTCAATTTTCTATGATTGCTCAGTGCTTTCGTCCGATTGCAACCTCCTGGGCCCATATTTCTCAAGGAAGGCTGACCACTTCATTTCCCTTGACGGAGCCAAGCCGTGTATCTGCCCAGTTAGTTGTTCCATCATATACATGTCCCTGGCTTTCATGGCCCATTGTTGCTCACCAGGGAGCTTCTTGTTCTTCCATCCCCCTCCAGGCAAGCCCTTGCTGCCAGCAATTGGTAGTGGGACATGTGGGGGAGTTTTATCCATTCCCCCTACACCACCTCCGTCCCAAATAGTACCAGCAAGGGGTCCAGATGCCTTTCTACCTCTTCCAAGGCCTTTATCCAGTACTTCTGGACCTTCTCAAACGACCACCACATATGCCAGTAATCTGCTTTTTGCCCACATTTCTTCCAGCAATGGGGGCCCGCCTCAGGGTACATCTAATATAATCTTACTGGATCCCATTCCCATCTATATAAAAGTTTGATTCCATGCGACTTGTACTGACAGGCAATAGATGTTCGATGTGCACTCTCACACATTGTTTTCCACTGGTTAGCGGCCAGCGCCATTTCCATATCCCTCTCCCATTTCTTTTTGAACTTTTCTATTTCCCCTCCCTGTGCCTCTAATAGGGCCTGATACAGTTTGGACATTAATCCCTTCGCTCCCCTCGTCTCACTCAAACTTCCGTGCCCATCAGTTCCCTCAGCAATTCGCCCTTCCATTTACCTGCCATCAACAACCTCTAAAGGAAGGAGAACTGACTTGCTTACATTTACTTTAAATCCTGACACTCTCCCATAGTCCTCCAGTATCTGGAGCGCCTTTGTGACTGACACAGTTACCTCTGAGAGGTACAGCAGTACATCACCCGCGTGCATGCTTATTTTGTGACTCTCCTCCCCTACTTTAATGCCGCTTATCTGATCGTCCTTCCGTATCTTCTCACTGAGGGGCTCCATTGTCAGTGCAAAGAGCAGGGGTGACAACGGACACCCCTGCCTTCTGGCCCTGCTAAGTTTGTTTTCCCTAGACTTTTTCCCCCATTCACGACATTCCTTGCTGTGGGGCCTGCATAGATTGTACCAATAGCCCGACACATTCTGTCTCCAGTGCCTATTTTCCTCAGCACTGCAAATAAAAAGGTCCACTCGACCTGGCCGAAGGCCTTTTTCGCGTCTAGGCTCAACAGTGTATGGTCATCTGGGTCTGCAGCAACATGTTCCATGAGATCCAGAGTTTTCTGTATCGCATTCGGGCCCTGCCTTCCTTCCATGAATCCCATTTGATCTGGGTGGATACTATGAGGCATCTTCTCCTCAAATCGTGTTGCTAGTATACGTGTGAATATTTCTTTTGTCCACGTTTAACGGAGAGATAGGGCGGTATGACGGGCACCGAGCTGAATTCCTCCCCTCCTTAGGTATTACTGTTATCAATGCCCTGCTAAAGGATGCTGGCGCCTCCCCTGTGTCCAGAATATGATTATAGAGCCTCACCATGTGACATGTCAGGACCCCTGCAAATTTCTTATGGAACCCAATGGTGAATCCATCTTCCCCTGGGGATTTCCCGTTAGGGAGGCATGTGATTGCCTCTTGCACCTATTCTGTGGTTATCAGGCTCTCTACGTGGTCTATTTCTGGGCTCACAAACCAAGTCATTTTCACTCCTCGCAGGCATTCCTTCACTGCGTTGTCTACCTCGGGACCATCTGACTTATAAAGTTTCTCCTGGTATATGTAGTGTGAGGTGCTGAGAATAAGGTGTAGCCTCGTTCTCGTGGGTGCTGCATTCTCCACACGTCCACTAAGCCACGTGCCTCTATTGCACGCCCCAGATACCCTAATCTGCCCTCTCCTCCCTGGGTCTCTTCCTCTCCCTTCTTCCTTCTGTCCCAAGTTTCATTCGCCCAGGAGTTAAAATCTCCCCCTATAATGTACAGCTCTGCTACCATCCTTTGTACCACATCCAGTGCCTTCTGTATGAATCCTGCCTGCCCCTGGTTGGGCGCATATACCGTGGCCAATACTACTCTTGCCCCTTCCAGCATGGCCTGCAATATCAACATCCGCCCTTTGTCAAGATTTGAGATTCGCGCAGACTAGGAATACCTATGTCCCCAAGCACTAGTAAGAAAGGTAAAATTAACTTGCTGACCAGTTATTGGGGCCACAGGTGACTGGAACAGGAACACCAGGGCTCCACGTGGCTGGAAAGGAAAACGGGTGATGTACTGGGTTAGAGAGGTAACAACAAGAGCTGGATATAGAGTAAGATGGAAAAAGAAAACAACACCTACCAATGGCCTCCGTGAAAAGTGTATACCTGAGGGTAGATCATGTTTTTCCCTCTGTGTGGTGTTGGCCCAGTTCCCCCTGTATGAGTGTGTGGATGTAGGAGGGAGCCAGAGGTTAACCAGCTCCTATACACTCTCAGGGTGTCACCAGTTGTACCTGGGTCTGCAGAGTGTCTGTGAGTATCCCGGGAATAAACCAGGGATATCAAGTCCAAGAAGTAAAGATCCAAACTGCCACTCGTCAGTAAAGAACACAGCTGAGAAGCGACGAACGCCCATCAGGACGTTCTTTTAAGGGGTTGCTAGGGAACCACGTAGTGCAGGCGAGGACGTGTCGTTACGGCAGGGCGCGTGTGGGCGGGCCATGTCACGTGACCCCGGAAACGCCACAGCAACCACCAGCGCGTCCATAGTTGCCAAGAGTTCCTACCGTGAGAATACAGCATACTGGTCCTCCGGCGTGATGGGTACGTGTTATGTGTAACTTGTCTAGTGCGAGGAGAAACAGTATGAAGTGTGTGTCTGGTAGAGGTATGCCTTGGGGAAGACAGGACAGGGGGCATTGAAGGGGACGTGACAGGGGGCGTGACAGAGCCCCCCCCCAAAGGTCCATGACTGCGTGGGCTAAGGGGGTGAGCCTGATGGAAACGAGAAACCAAGGTCGGGGCACAGACGTTAACAGCTGGTACCCACAACCTTTCTTCCGGCCCCAAACCCACCCAATCCACCAAATAATAAAGGCGACCCCTAACGAGACGAGACCCCAGGATCTCATTGACCTCGTACTCATCAGGGGCATCCTTCAACCTAGGAGCAGGTGGCAGGATAACAGGGGTGGTGGAGGGACACGGTTTCAAGAGCGAGGTGTGGAACACCGGAAGAACACGCCAAGAGACAGGTAGAGACAGACGACAGGCGACCGGGTTGATCACCTTCGCCACCCTGTAAGGGCCAATGAAACGAGGAAGTAGAGTCTTGCAACCATCAATGTGGAGGTGTCTGGTGGATAGCCAAGCCCTGTCCCCTAGAACATAAGTCGGGGCTGGGGTACGTTTCCTGTTTGCAGCAAGCCGCATCATGGTTTGAGCCTCACGTAGATGAGTAGTGGTTTGCCCATGGATCAGGTCCCTTAACAGGCGTCGGCTGCAGGAGCCAATGAAGCGGTCAGGTCAAGAAATGGCAATACCCTTGCATGCTGACCATACAGGACAAAGAATGGTGAAAAGCCAGTGGAGGAGTGAGGGGCATTATTGTATGCAAACTCGGCCAGGGATAAAACCTTGACCCAGGAATGTTGATGTTGCAGCGCCAGACATCTGAGGTACTGCTCGAGGGTCTGGTTTACACGCTCAGTTTGGCCATCAGTTTCACGGTGGTAAGCGGAAGAGAAACGGGCATCGATTCCTAACAGGGCCGTGAGTGCCCACCAAAACCGGGAAGTGAACTGGGAACCCCGGTCCGTGATTAGAATGGAAGGGAGACCAAAGAGACAGAAGACAGCACGAAAGAACAAGGCAGCAAGGGTAGGAGCAGAAGGGATACCAGAGCAGGGTATGAAGCGTGCCATTTTGGTGAAAGAGTCGACCACCACCCATATAGTGTCGAAACCCTGTACTCTTGGAAGATCAGTGATGAAGTCCATGGTGATTGTGTGCCAGGGTTTAGTGGGAATTGGTAGAGGCTGGAGGAGACCCAAGGGCCTTCCCTTACAGGTCTTGAATTGAACGCAAATGGAACAGGTACTGATGTGGTTGCTAACATTCCTACGCTTGGAGGGCCACCAACACCATCGCTGGAGTAAGGAGAGTGTTCGTCTTTGTCCAGGATGTCCATTAATGGGGGCATTTGTGTGACCATTCCAAAGCACGGGTTCTGATGTCATGTGTGGGCAGGAACAGTTTACCCTGTATAAAAAGTAAGCCATCATTGAGCGTTGGATCCCATTCCTGTAACTGATCAGGGTGTCTGGATACCCACTGTCTAATGTCGGAAAGCATGCATGCAGGTGGTGTGCATAGACATACCACATGTTTCTTTTCGAGCACAGTTTCTGGGAAGACCGGAAGCAAATCCCCCCCGAGGAGACGTGAGTTGGCATCGGCTTTGCCGTGCACATTGCCAGGGCGATGGCGAATGACAAAATCATAAGACGAAAAAAAAAAGGTGCCAATGCACTTGCCAGCTATTGCCATATTTCAGGGATGCTAGGTCTTGTAGGTTTCGATGGTCAGTGTATACCGTAGCCTGATGTTTAGCCCCCAACAAATGATGCCTCCATGTCTGGAAGGCGTCCTTCACTGCCAACAGTTCCTTTTCTATAACTCTATAGTGGGCCTCAGTGGAGGTGAACTTACGGGAATGGTAAGCCACAAGGTGAAAGAAACCAGTAGATGCACATGTCTGAGACAGAACTGCACCCAGTGCAAAAGAGGAGGCATCCGCCTCGACTATGAAGGCCACTTCCTTGTCAGGGTGTTGAAGAATGGGGGCTGTCGTGAAGGCCGTTTTTAGAGCCTCGAACGCTTCCTGCTGTTCCGAAGACCAGAGGAAAGGTATGCGGGGACTGGTGAGCCTGGTTAAGGGAACCACAATGGTAGAGAATCTGCAAATAAACCTACAATAAAAATTGGCAAAGACAAGGAATGACTGCAGTGATTTTAGAGATGTCGGGACAGGCCATTCAAGGACAGAACAGACTTTCGCGGAATTCATGGAGATTCCCCCAGGCGTGATGTGGAAACCAATATAATCAACGGCTGGGACGTGAAAGAGATACTTGTCAGGTTTGGCATAGAGGGTATTTGTTTGTAAGTGGGCAAGCACTTCCCTGACATGTGTGACATGAGACTGCCTATCTGGTGAATAGATCAGTATATCGACGAGATAGACATCAATGATGTCGTGGAACAAGTCGTTCATATAGCGTTGGAATGTGGCTGGGGCGTTGCATAAGCCGAAAGGCACAACGGTATATTCAAACAACCCGTGTAGGTTACAAAAAGCGGTTTTCCATTCATCACCCTTCTGAACGCGGATCAGGTTGTAGGCTCCGGGCAGGTCTAATTTTGGGAAGATGGTGGCATGGATGAGGCTGTCAAGCAGAGGGTTGATGAGGGGTATGGGGTATCCATTTTTAACCATGACAGGGTTCAAACGCCTACAGTCCACGCAAGGACAGAGGTCACCCTCCTTTTTGGGTACAAAGAAAATGGCACTGGCGGCGGGTGATAGAGAAGGAATGATGTGCCCTATTTTGAGGGCGGTTTGTATGTATTCCTTCAGTACCTGGTCTTCAGTGGGTGACAAGTAATAAACGCACCCACAAGGAATGGCTGTCCCAGGGACTAGGTCAATAGGACAATCGTAAGGGCAATGTGGCGGGAGGTGTTCTGCCTTCCCTTTGTCAAAGACGTTGGCAAAATCGTGGTATTCTGTGGGGATACTGGAGGTGACTACCCCAACGACATGGCCTGGTGGTTCCGAATCCATGTGCTGAGAGTCGTCAAGTGACATATGCTCAAGGCCATCTAACACTTGGGAGGGCGAAAGGAACCCCGCTGAGGGAGTAAGACAATGATTCTGGCAAAAAGGAGATTCAAAGAAAACACATCCCAGAGTCCAATCAATGACAGAGTTGTGCACCTGGAGCCAAGGAATGCCTAAAATAAGGCCAAATTGTGTCGTGGTGATTAGATCAAAGGAAATGGATTCAGCATGGGTGTCAAACATGGTCAAGGTGAGAAGCGTGGTTTGCTGCCGAATGGGCCCAGATAGGAGAGATGAACCATCTACTGAATGCACAGGCTCAGAAAATCTATTGTTCTGTAGAGGTAAGTTAAGTGTAGCAGCCAGGGAGATGTCTATATAGTTCCCTGTGGCCTCTGAGTCAATTACCAATTGAACGCAGTGTCTCATTCCTTCAGGGAGGCAAAGGAATACCTGAACTGCCATAGGCTTGGTGAGGCTGGTATGGGGTGCATTAAGGATCGGGCTCGCCCTTGCCCCCTGGTCTAAGGGCGAGCCTTCTGAAAACCCAGAGGTTTGGTTTTGGGACGTCGAGGACATTCTTTTACAAAATGACCATTCAACCCATAGTAGAAACAGGCGTTGAATGCCCTTCGTCGTTCTCTTTCTGTGGGTGATATTGGACTGCAAAACCCCCCAATCTGCATCGGTTCCCCCGTGGTTTCAGCATGTGGTAGACTAGGAGATAATGGGAAGCCAAATCCCTTTCCTGATTCGGATTTGCGTTCAGCCCGTCGGGCATCTACTTGGAGAGCCAGGTCTATCAGATCAGAATACTGGGCAGCAAGAGAAGCATCCTTCATAAAGTCACTCAGACCCCGGTAGAACACGACCGCCTTTTTGTTGTCAGGCCAAGCAGTTTCAGTCGCCAATTGATTGAACCGAGTTATGTATTCCACCAGAGAGGACTTTCCCTGAGTTAAATCGAATAATTCTAGGTCCCGAGCCTGGGCCTTGTGCCAGGGGTCAAACACTCTAGTCATCTCTGTCACCAAGAGATCGAAGTCATATGGGGCAGGACTACTGTCCTCTAAGAGCGGATTGGCCCAAGCTGCAGTGTTGAGGTGAATCTTCCCAGTGTTATCATTGTGCCACATTTACATTATAATATGTTTAGCAAAAAGAGTGACATTGTGATGTCATGTAGTTCTATTTGGAGTGTTTAGTTTCACTGTGTATTCTTAGTTGGTCAGTTGGAGCCTGCCTCTTGAAGGGGTACCTGCTGTCCTTGAATCATACTTAATAAAGGACTGAGTGATACATTATCACGGTGTGGACCCATACTTAACATTATCTCTGTCACCAAGAGATCGAAGTCATATGGGGCAGGACTACTGTCCTCTAAGAGCGGATTGGCCCAAGCTGCAGCAATTCTGCCAAAATGAGAGAGAGTGAAAGCTGCCTTGGTGGTTGAATCAGGAAAGGCCTGGGGACGACAGAGGAAATGAAGCTTACATTGGTTCAGAAAAGTACAGAATTTACGGGGTTCTCCCTGAAATTTCTCTGGAGCTGCCAACGGGAATGGAGTAGGCACATAGACTGGTCCCTTTGAGGGGTTGGCAATGGGGGGGGAACAGGTTGGAGAGCAGCCACCTGCGGCGGCATCCATGGTCTCGAGGAGTAAGGGCTCCTCAGTCTGTCAAAATTTGAGATCTGCGCTGACTAGGAATACCTCAGTCCCCAAGCACCAGTCAGAAAGGTAAAATTAACTTGCTGAAGGAGGGAGCCGGAGGTTAACCAGCTCCTATACACTCTCAGGTTGTCACCAGTTGTACTTGGTTCTGTGGAGTGTCTGTGAGTATTCCGGGAATAAACCGGGGATATCAAGAAGTCCGCAAAACAGCTTGCACGTGTTGCAGACAATACAGGATACTACCTGGTAAGGGGGAAAGTGTTCTCAAAGCCGTAAGCGTTGCTGTTGTCCGTATTCCGTATGAGCGAGTAACAAAGAAGTACAAAAGGAGCAGACAGAGGCAGTCTGTGACAGCAGTCCGAGGTCAGGTAATCCGGAAGACTTGATACGCCGTAGCCAGAGGAAAAGGAGAGAGTAATCCAGGAAGCGTGAGCAAGAGTCCGTAAGTCCAAGAAGCAAAGATCCGAAACGCCACTTGCCAGTAAAGCACAGCTGAGAAGTGACGAACGCCCATCAGGACGTTCGTTTTAAGGGGTTGCTAGGGAACCACGTAGTGCAGGAGAGGCCACGTCGTTACGGCAGGCCACGCATGGGAGGGGTCGTGTGACGTGACCCCGGAAATGCCACAGCAACCGCTAGCGCGTCCATAGTTGCCAAGGGTTCCTACCCTGACAATGCAGCATACTGGTCCTCCGGCATGATGGGTACATGTTATGTGTAACTTGCCTAGTGCGAGGAGGAACAGTATGAAGTGTGTGTCTCGGAGCGGTATGCCTTGGGGAAGACAGGACAGGGGGCATGGAAGGGGACGTGACAGGGGGCGTGACACCCTTCCATAATTTTAGACACTGCACATTCCTAGAATCTATATTGGTTATGCAGGATCATTCCCACGCCCCCTCTTTTGGTCAGCCCTGAGGCCCAGTGGACTTGTCCTCCGCCCACTCCCGCAATACCCGTTCATCCCCCCTTCACCTGCCTTGTTTTCTTGCAAGAAAAGCACACCAAGGGAGGTGGCCCGGAATTCCCTCACCACTAATGTACTCTTCAATGGTGAATTCAAGCCTTTTACATTTAGCGTGCCCACAACCAGACCCCTTTTCCCTTCATATGTACCCATTTTGTTTATCCCTGTTTGCTTGCATTTTCCTTCCCTACGTGGGTGATGACTCTCCCCCTCCCACATCTCCTTTATTGTGGAGTCTACTCTCTTCTTGACAGATGTAAGCCACCTGCTACTTAAATCCCCATCAAACTTTATAACTGTTTGTAACTTTAACCTATTAAATTCTTTAACAGTCGTTGAGACACCCTCTTTTCTGCAGAGGGCCACCTTGGAGAGGAATTGGTTCCCTCCCTTCAACATTTAGTTTCCATACCTTTGCATCCCGCCTGGGTTTGCCAGTGTTCGCCCAGCCATTCACCCAGTCTCTTCTCGGGTGGTGCAATCCTGCTGCTGCTTTGATGTCATGGCTGTATTGTGCAGAGACGGCCCATTCAGGTGCATGTATTTTCTTCCTGTTTGTCCTCTTTTCCTTCTCTGTGGGCCTGGGTTAGGCTGCTGCTTTTCCCTGCTCGTAGTTGGTCCATCAGGTTCCCTCATTTCTACCTCCATGTCTGCAATGAGGTGGCACAGGGCTTGCTCTGCCTCATCTGCCAAGGTTATATGGTACTCCACTGCTTCCACTTCGAATTGCAACGAGAATGGATACCCCCATCTATACCTGTTGCCTTTTTCTTGCAACCATTTCATGAGGGGTCTACAGGCTATTCGCCTGGAGAGCGTGAGGTTGGTCAAGTCATGATAGATCGTCACCATAGAGGCTTCAAAGTCCACTTCTCTACGTTGTTTTGCTTTATTCAGCACTTCCATTTAGTCTTTTTTTAATTCTCTTTATTGGCATTTAATATATCACCATTCAACAAGAACACAATTCCCCCCCCCTTTCCCCTCTCCTCCCGCGTACATTTCAGCTGGAGACATTTTTCTATTACATTGAGTCTTTACGTGGTGGACCATTGAGTTGTGTCTAGTTGCAGCCGTGGTGCTGTGGTTTACATTCTCATAACAATGTACAAGCAAAACCTTGCAGTTGATAGTTCGAGGTTACCTTGGGGTCTGGCTTTGTCTCGTTTCCGGGGTAGCTCGGTTTAGCAGATCAACAATCTGTCCGATCAAACAGGTAGCTGGATACTAATGGGCGCGACTCTGTGTTTTAGATTTATTGGGGCTCACCATGTGGGGAATGGGGTTTGACTTCCTCGTTCTCAGATTGTCTGATCAGACAGAGCGTATATGCATCCCACATTAGTCTGTCCCCCCATTGATTGCCTTGCATGTCGCGCCATCTAGTTTCCATGTAATTGCAATACAGAATGTCCGTGGACCATTGGGCAACCTTCGGGCTCTGCTTCCCGCCCCATACCATTGCCACTCTCTGTTTGGCCAAGATCAAAAGGAGACCTACGAGTTTCCTACCGCTCTTAGGTATCAATTTGGTGTAGCCCAGTAGGGTCAGCACTGGGTCAGGTTCCATCGCCTGTCCTGTGATACCCTCAATCACTTTGAAAACTTGTTCCCAAAAGAGCCTGATCTCACAGCACTCCCAGGCTGCGTGGAGAAACCCTGCTGCCTCATGCCCACATCTAAGACATTTTCGTGAGGACAGTGGGAAGAAAGATGTTTTTCAGTTGAGCTGGGGTGTAATAGTATTCATTTAGATATTTGAAATGGATCAGTTTATATCTTGTGCAGAGCGCTCCTTTCCTGATCATCTCGCAACAGTATCCCCACAATGCCTCTGATATTACTCTTCCTAGTGTCCTCCCCAGACCTCCCGTGGTGAGGTTGTAGCCGCGGGTCTATTAGTTAGAACCATAGCATACAATTCGGACGTTACTCAACGTCCCAGGTTTCCCTGTACCATTTTATCCAGTGTGTTCGTGTCTGGGGTTGTTTGGGGAAAGACGGGAAAAGTTGCTGAGAGTTACACGGAGCCTGTAGTATAAGAACACATCCAGTGCTGACAGTTCCCCCTTCTCTTTCAGTAGTTCTATCGTTATGAATGTCCCGTTGGGGAACAGGTGTCCAAAGTTGGTCACCCCAAGTCTTTTCATCAGGGATACAAATCTCGGCTTGCTAGACAGGGAGACATCAGGGATGTGTATAACCAGAAGTCTAGGTGAGTAGAGTATGTCCCCTTTCGTTTATTGATCCAAGGTCTGGTCAGGTCTACCTTGTTTTTAGCTTTGTGTGTTCGGCTCGGAGCAGTGAGGATTATTGATCTCAGCCTCGCTTGGGGCGTGATCGCTCTCTCTACCTCCACATCACCCCTCGCCTCATACCAGTATAGAAGAAAGCCGGCTTGTGCTACATGGTAGTACGATTCAAATTCTGGTAGAGCTAGGCCCTCCTCCAGCACAGGTGCCATGAGCTTGTCCCAGGAGACCCTTGCTTGTTTGCCTGCCCAGATGAATTGTGTCACAGCTGATCTTAATTCTCTGAAGTATCCCTTTGCTTACTGTTGTGGGTGCGTTCAGGCATATATAAAGAAATCGAGGGAGCAAAGTCATCTTAATCACCGCCAGGGAGGTTGAGAGGCAAAGTGTTCAATCTAGTCATCGCCGCCTTAGCTACTTCTAGAACTTGTACTTGGTTACTGCAGTACACCCCCCCACCGTCCCTGGCTATAGTGACCCCTAAATAATGGGTTTGGAGCATGTCCCATTGAAAACCCCAGGTATCATGAAACTGTTCCACTGCGTCTGTCAGAGGGAAAATGATCAACTTGCTGGTGTTCACTTTAAGCCCAGACAGATCACCATATTGTTGAACTTCTAACATAATCGGATTGAGATTGGTGTTGGGATTTCGTATAAATAGCACCATGTCATCTGCTGTTAGGAAAGATTTCATAATTGTATGTAATTTTCCCTCCATGTGTCAACCCCCAGACTTTTGCTGCTGTTTTACACCCTGATCTAGACTTTGCCAGAGAAGCGCAGCCTTCCGCCGCACTCCTCTGGGCTTTCGCTCAATTCTTATGGGGAAACTGACATGCCCTTAAGACAGTCAGTACTGGGAGACTTCGTTTCCCTTAGTCCTTTCCTCATGTTGCAGCTTTTGTGCAACATGAAACAAGAGTGCACCGTAACTTACATTACCGCGCTCTTGGGTCTCTAGTCATTCCAAAGGCCCTAGAAACTCTCGCTGGACTTATTATGAACTGTGCAAGTGTGTCACGGACGGGACTGGTGGCAACTATCGTTTCTCTTGTGTTTTGAACCCTTTTTTGCCATGTTATCCACGCTTACCGCGTTTGGCACAAATAGGTGGCCTGGCTCCCAAAATGGCCATGCCACAAGGTTCTTTGTCCTGTCCGCTGACCGTCTTGCCCCTTCACCTTCCCCCCAGGTCGAGCTGACCCGGGGGGAGTCCTTATTTGGTCATGCACTTTCCCGCAAAACACAACGCTTTCGCGGGCTTCTGCATGCCTTGTGTGTGCCTCCAGGATGTGGGCTGGGATGTCTGGTCCAAATACACATCCTGGGTGCCAGAGAGTCTGGAGTGTCCTGAATGCCTGGGACCACCGTGGTCCGTGATAGGTCCACGTATGGTGTAAGTGCTTGTGAGCAGATCTCCCATTGGGTCCTCTCCTTTTTGGTGCTAAGGGAACTTTGGATAAGAGGAGGCTGGAAACACCACTACCATGTTGATCTCCTGAGTTCACACCGAACAAGGGATAAGGAGCCAAGTATCCTGCTGATATAGAAGCTGAGTCGAGGAACCGCTGGTGACCCGCTGAAGGTTTGGCACCCTGAACTGCTGTCGTCCTGCGAGACCCCTCTGCATCTGATCGTCCTAGAAGGTCTGCGAATGCGCTTCCACCCATTGGAATAGTGGGATCAACTATTCCCGGCACCTTCATCAAACCCTGCAAGTAAGCCTCTTCGGAAGTGTCCCTGGGCCAACCAGTGGGCTGACCAGCTTACAGAGGACGCTTTGCTCTGTCACCGCCGGCGTTTCGGGGAAGCCCTCGAAACTTGGTCTACCGCTTACTCTGCGTCCACGGCACCCTACCCTTGCACTTGCACGATCTGAATGACACCTGGCCTAGTAGGATCGTTGTCTGTCTCCCCTTATTGCCCCCCCGCCTCGTCGCGCCTTGAAACACTTGTGTATAGGCGCGTTACAAATGCCATATCATATCATATCTTGTCAGCCCTTCTCTAAAAACCGTGTCCGTGAGTCCTTTGCTTTTAAACTTCCAAGGGGGTCTTTCTCTTCCGCACCCCATTAGGTTAATGGTCAATAGGACAGGGGCGTGATCCGATAGTTTACAAGCTAATATATCTATGCCAGTCGTCTAACCTGAAGTTGTCTGGGACGTCAGAAAGAAGTCCAACCTTGATGTGGAATTGTGAGGGGCGGAGGGATATGTAAATTGACGTTCCTCTGGATTTCTCACCCTCCACACATCTTCGATCCCCCAGACTAAGAGCATGCCTCAGAGTCTGCTCAATCCCTTGCTGGTTGGGTACTGGGTCCCCCCCGTGAGGTCACGGGTCAGGTCCAGTACTGCATTGAAATCCCCCGCCAATATTATTTCCCCTTCAGGTATGCCCCCTAATTGCCTCTCGACCCATTCCAGGGATTCTGTCGTGTCTTGCTTAGGACCGTAACAGCTGACCAGGGTGTATAGTTTCCCCTGAATGATCCCCTGCACTATCAGTGCCCTGCCCTCCTGATCCTTCAAGACCTTGGTTTGTCGGAACCCCACTGATCTATTTACTAGGATACACACCCCTCTTGTGTATGAGGAGTATGAGGAAAAATACCTGTGGTAGCCCCAGCCCTTTCCAAATTTGGCCTCCACTTCTGCCATTAAGTGAGTCTCCTGTAAGAAGGCAAACCCCACATGGTGTCGTCTCATATATTGCAGGACTTTCCGGCATTTGGAATGGGAGTTAAGCCCCCTAGAGTTTCAGGTAATTAAGTTAAGAGTCGCTATAAGGGATTAGGTCGAAATGCACCCCCACGAAATGCTCTGTCCGGGGCTCTGATGCTGCCATGCCTCTTTGGGTGTGGGTTAGCCGCCTCCCGCTGGTCATATTGTCCGCTCCGCCTGTACCGCTATTCCCTACACCCACCTCCCCTACCGGCAATCCCAACCCGCCAGTGATAGTTCCCCCCCCCGAATCCACCCCCTCCCAACATACCCCCAATTAGAACCCCACATCCCTCCGCCGCTGAATACCCCAACTCATCAGCTCCCAGTTTTCCCCTAACATATAGAAACTAGAGCTTAAGCTTAAGGGATAACGGAAAGTCCGACCGACCGCTGAACCTCCTTTGGTGCTTGGCTTCCTTGGCTTTGTATTCAAACCTTAATCACAGTTGGTGCCATATTACAATGACGGGTTTGGTACTCTTGAGTGATCAATCAGTCATTGTTCCCCGTGCCCAGGGGGGCCCTCGGCAACATTTCCAGAAAGGCAGTGGCTTCCTCTGGAGTGTAGAAGCGAGTTCGTCCCTCATGCACAATCCGCAGTTTAGCCAGGAACATCATAGCATATGTTATGCCTCTATCTAGCAGCCACTTCTTGACTTCGATGAAGGTCCTCCTGGTCATCTGTACTCTGTCCAAGAAGTCGGGGAAAAGCTTGATTGTGTCACCCTTGTATGAGACTGTTCCCTTTTCCCGGGCTTTGCAGAGTGCTGTGACCCTGTCTCGGCAGTTCAATAGGCGGGCTATCAGTGGGCAGGTGGTGCTCCAGGGATTGGCCTCCCTCCGCTTGGTATCCTATGTGCTCTTTCAACAATGCACAGTGGCGAGAACCCCTCGGGTCCCAAAGCCTCCTGCAGTATTCCCTCCACAAGGGTCTCCATGTTCCTCTGGTCTGCCGATTCCGAGAGGCCAACAATTCTGATATTATTCCTTCTTGACCTAGATTCAAGATCCTCCTGCTTCTCAGTGATCTCTTTCAAAGACCTCTTCACTCCGGACATCTCCCTGGAGACAGAGTCGACTCGTCTTCCACTCTCGACACTCTCCCTTCCGCTTCGTCCAGCCTCTCGCCATACTTATCCAAGCGGACTTGCATGTGGTCCACTGCAGGTGAGAGAGTCTAACTTCCCATCTAAAAATAGTATTTCTATTCTATAGTTGCGTAAACATCTCTTTGATGTCTTGGAATGCAACCGCCGGGTCTTGGGGTGTGCCGGGGGGAGGGGGGTGTTTGCAGTGAGTCTCCCATTGTTCTGATAGTTTTGTTCTGTGAGACTGTGTCAAAATGCAGTTTTGTCTGCCGCTTGCTCCCTTTGCCGGATTTGGACGTAGTGCTTGACCCGGATTGGGGGTTAGCTCAGAGCCCTGTGGCAGCCTGTGCACGATCTCAGTCAATTCCTTTCATGTAACACTCCACTGTCTTCGGGGAAGGAGTTGTGGTAGTTCCAGTGTTGTCCCCTTTGGGGTCACCCCCCGTTGGTTGGACAGTCTTTGTGGGGGTAGATCAGTATCAGCTAATTATTTCCAAGTGTAGATCGCTTAGTGGTACCACCCACTCTGTCTGCTGATGAGTTTACCCACTCCTCCAATATATCTGTGGGTGTACGGAATGCGGGCCGACTAGGTCAGCCGTTATGGGTCCATCTCATAGAATATTGGGCTGGTGATAGGGTCTGCGCCCCGTGGGCTCTCAAGTGGTCACTGTCCTGGCGGTTAACAGGGGAGTGTCACATGTGTCCCCAAGCTCTTCGCTGGGCCGTAAGGCTGCTCGCAGGGTGATGCTCTCTGAGCAGCGCGCTAGCCCTCTTGGTCCTTAGAATGCCTCAGCTAGGCATCAGGTAGATCAGGCCCCTTGCACCTTTTCTAGGCATCCAAGGTTTGTCGATTTTGGCTAATTCAGAGTTCCCAGGGGCTCTGCCCGTGTAGTTCGTTCTTCTGGCAGGGTGTTAGCCTCATGTCTGTCTGTCTTCCCCTGTGTGTCTGGCTTTTGGGACAGTATCCATGGAGTCGTTCCACAACCCTTATAGTCGGTCGAGTAAACTGGACAGGGCACCCCCTCCCCTTACTAGGTGAGCTTCACAGCCCCTGTTTGTACTCTGCCCAGGGGGCATAGGCCAATCCCCATTAGTTCATGTGGACACCCCATCTAGTGGGCTTACTTGGAGTTCCTTGTGTCCGCGACTGGGGAGGCACTCCTGTCACCTTCTCTATTCGTGTGGGACAATCCGGATGTTCTCTGAAACCCGTGACGTCCTCACCGTTGCAGCGCCAGCAGAGGACGCAACCGTAGCGGGGCTGCTTGTGGTCCGATCTGTGGGGGTTGGTGTGGGTGATCCTCGGTGGGGGAGGTCAGGTTGGGGGTGTTTGTTCGCTCACTGCCCGCTCTTGAGCTCCACTCGGCCCATTGTTGGTCTCGTGCTCTGTGGTATATTCTGACAAGGCACCGTCAAGCCCTGCTCTGAGGCGCCACTTTCCTGATGCACTCCTGCTGGGTATAGGCTTCGGCCGGTGCACACAGGTCCTGCTGCAGCGATATCTGGGTTTTGGAGGCTGCGACAAGGTGGATGTCAGCGTCCTCCGTGGGGCCCCATTGATGAAAGGCGTAGTCGCTGCCCTCAGCCTTCGTGCGCCATATCTGTGTACCACTGTGCAGGGTGTCTGTCGTACCCTCGGCTCCTCAGGTGCTGCAGGAGGGGGCAGCGGGTTAGTGAGTCTCACAGTGGCAGGAGCTTCCACCAATGCACCGGCAAGGTTCCCCGCCAATGCCGGAAAGTGCCACGGCGCTCAGTCGAAGTGGCTCCTCCCCCGCCTCTCGGCTTTCAAGGGGTGTCCGCCGCACACTCCGTTGTTACTGGTATGAGGGCTCCCCGGTTACGATTTTCTTCAGGATTTCTTTCATTCAACACTGCAGGTGTTCACCTCACAGCACTGCTGTGTAGAAAGGGATTATAGCGTGAAAACCACCGGATAAAGGACCAGATATTTTAGGTGCAGAGGAGCTTCACGGGCCCTCAGCCAACTTGGTCGGGCTCTCTAGTGCCCCCCCTTCGATTTAGTCTTTATAGCTTAGGAATTGTGCTACAATGGAACCAGGGCTGCTTCCATATGGTTTCCTGCCCCTGTGCGCTCTTTCTAGCTGCACCACTTTCCCTCCTTCAGCTTCAAAGAGGTAATGTACGAGGGCCTGGACTTTCTCCACTACTTGTCTTGGGGTCTCTCCCACTGTTTCTTTGAGACCCAGTACGAGGTATATTGTTTCTCCTCTCTCTCTTTTCCAAATCATCCATCTTTATGATCACTTCTTCCTCTCGGAGCTCCAACTCGGTCATCCTGGCGTCTAGCCATATTTCCACCAAATCCGCATTGAGCCGATTGTTTTCCAGGCCCTCTACCATGCTTTCCATGGTGCCCATCCTACTTGTTAAGTCTGCCAATGAGGCCTGCAGATCTCCTCTGAGTGCCTTGATTTCTGCCAGGATATGCCTGAGTACTCCTTCGTGTAGAAGAGAGACATGTCCTCTTCTGTCAGCACTCTCCTCTCTGGGGCTGTCTTTGCCAGCCCTCCTTGTTTGCCAGGCTGTTGTGCCATTGTGGCCCACTTTTATCTTTTCCTGCAGGGCTTCGTCTTCCACTTTCCTTCAGTTTCTTTCTTTTTGTACTTTGTTCCTTTGCCTATGCCTTCCGCTTTCCACTCTTTGTCCCAGTGTCCATCATCCCCCTGCTTCCGGGGTCCCCTGTCCAGGCATCCTGCCGTGGATCCTCCTCCTCGTTGCCTCCTCTTTAGTGTTCTTTACCTAGCCCGGTTTTTGCAGTCCCTCTTTCTGCCCCCACCCAGTGGTGTGTTCTCTATTCTTCCTATCTAGCCTCTATGTGGTGTTTCGGGTTCAAGCCCCAGTGGACAGGCACCAACGTGACGTATACTCTGTGCACTTTTTGTCTCAGTATTTCAGCACGGAGGGGCTCTCCCTCCACTTCCTTTGGATGCGCTTCCCCCCTCTTCGGCCCTGGTACACTCAAGCTCTGCCCTTGTGTCAAGTGGTTAGTTCCGTTTTGCTGCGTTGGGTTGTTTTTTGGGTGGTGTGGGTGGGGTGGTCTGGGCCCAGGTTTTCCACTAGTGTGCTGGGTCATGGCTATGTACGGGCCACCCAGCTGGGGGCTTCCCCCGAGTGCTTACTCGCCGTCAAATAGTCTTCATAGCACAGTGAGCAGGGGCGGTGCTCCCATAAGGTGACTTCTGCCGCCCTCCTCCCGTCGTCACTCTTTCCCCTCGCGCTTTACTATTCCCTCACTGTCTATTCTTACATGGTAGCCAATTGCCCCTGGTGAGGGGGTGCCCAAGAGGCCAGACCTGTCCCACACCGCTATACTCTCAGACGTCTGTGAGGGCCTTTGGGTGCTTGTGGTGCTATCGTACTTCCTCTGCAATCTTTATCTTCCTCACATTTCCTGTGGAGATTCACTGGAATTGGCCCCACGTTGCAGCTGTTGGCAAATCGAGTACCATTGTTGCCGTGAGCTACTTCACCCCCTTCTCGGTGGATCGGCTACTCTTGAGCTCCACACGGCAGCCCCTCCATCCACCACTGCCGGCAGGCCCGTCCTCCGGTCACCATCCACCCACAATTGAGTTTGGGGTAGGGAGGGGCAAATCCTCAAGTATTCTTTGCAATTGACTTTTTCTTGCCCCCGGGGCCCCACCACCCTGTAAGCAGGTTCCTCTTCCTCTCTGCTGCCTCTCTCCTCAGTGCCGCGGGCCTCTCTCCTTACCGCGGCTGCTGCTGCTCCTCCTTCTGGAGCGTTTGGGCCTGCCCGTCTGTGTCACTCCATGGGTCCCGGCCCCTTCGCTCCTCCGTGTCCCTCACTCGCGGCTTGCTCTTCCAGCTCCAGGCTACACCCCTGGCTCTGCAGTCCTGTCACACCGCAAGGTGTTTGCGATCCGCGCCCACGCCCTTGCAGGAGCTCCAGCCAGCACCTTCAATCCGGGCTGTCCCATGATCCCAGCCACCGGAGGGCCTTGTTTCCACCCTCTCTCCTGGTGGCCTTCTTCCACCGCTGCACACCGGTTTTGGAATTCTCTGCAGGCTAGGGATGCACAATCTCCTCTCAGTTAAGCTGGAAGGAGTGGGAGCGGAAGACTACGCAGCCATTTTCCCCCACCATTCCATTGGATTTAACAATCTTGCCAGATGGGTGTGACAACATAGCGTTTTGGAACTGCTTTGACACTGTGATAATGGTCTGTGAAACCCCATTTTAAGCGCTAATGGTAGGCCGGGAAATCCCAGACACAAAAATGGAAATAATCAAAGTAAATAGCAGAACACCACTTTATTAACAATCCATAGAATGCAGGGACAGCGGACAATTAAAATAGTTGTGAGCTCTCAACTCTTCTCAGGCATGACAATGGTTAAAGAACAAAAAATACATCATTGTTGAGGTCACATAATGATCTTGGTTACAAAAACTTACGAGACACAGGGGTTGGTAAAGGGAACCGTCTACATATAGAACCTATAGGGGTTAGTCTTCTCATTGGTTATACTTTATCTGATGGCTCCACCTGAGATAATAGAGAATACAAGTCATCTTTAAAGATGACTACTGGTTAATGCAACATATACTGGGCAGCACAACATTAAGAGTTTTCATTGGTTGGCACCTTGCTTACCAACCTTGGCAGTGACAGGTCATCAGTACATGAGATAAAAATGGGATTAGGGGAGAGACACCCGAGACCTGTGTTCATCCAATTAAATGAGACGCTATCCCCTATCCCTAGGCCACAAGCAAAAATATTCCTTTATATCTGACCTTTTTAGGTGCCTTCATTCTGAGAACATGTGGGGAGTCGAGGCAGGTGCTGGACCATGTCTGGCCCTAATGAATCAGTATCAAAGGGGTCCTGGTGGAAGCAACCCTATTCTGCCCAGGAAGGCTAAAGTTACTAGAACAAAAGTGAATGGGTTGAGAGAACAATCTTACTGTGTATCCTCCTCCCTTCTATTTTTCTTTCCCAAAACAGCACATCTAAGAGTATGAAATCACACTCGAGATCCCATTAGATGGGCTGTTTTCCGAGCACACATTGCTGCTTGTGAGAGATTTCTACCAGGTGTAGACGCTTTTCACCAAAACACAATACTATCACTGTCAATTGTTTTGTGTTTCTTGAGAATTGTACGATTTGTTTGTTCTAAATCTATCTGATTACTCTGTGTTTGACGCCTGTCGTTCTACTTGCTGTAGCGACAGTAGTAACTGCAATAACGTTTTGTTAAATGACACCATCCTGTTAATACAGGCTTCTGTTTTGTTCTGATAATGTAATTTATGTTTGCTCTTGTGTTTTATCTTTAATATGATGTTCGATATGTGAAAATAGAAATTCAAAAACTTTTCCAAATATAAAAACTTTTTTGGAACCTCTCTAGTGTGATTTCATACTCTTAGATGTGCTGTTTTGGGAAAGAAAATAGAAGGGAGGAGGATACACAGTAAGATTGTTCTCTCAACCCATTCACTTTTGTACTAGTAACTTTGGCCCTAATGAATATACACGGTTCTTGAATTATGGGTCACATGAGAGAGGACCATGTTATGAATTATTTCATCCTGCATTTGTTGAGATTTTAGCTAGCATGAAGTGTTATTATTTATCCAACCAATAGGAACTTGGTTGATCCATTCCTTGTCTAGTTCCTACTCGGCACCTGGTATTCAAAGGCTGGTTGTTCTTCAATTAATCTAAGAGAAATATGTCTTGTGCCTTGCCCTCTCTAATTTGTCCGTAACCGTGATGAGTAATAAGAAAAGGGGTAAACCTGCAATTTTAATCCCTGGTCCATCAGGTAAAGTACATTATATTGAAACAAAGTGGACCAGTAGAATGGGATGACACAAAGTATTTTCTCAAATATACATTTTTAATATTTAATAACTACAAATTGAACATAATTCATGTATGTATGATGTAAAACCATAAAATCAAATAATTCATTCCATCACTTAGGCATTCATATCTTAAGCAATCACACTTAATCCCATACTTTCACTTTCAAACCATCCACAATAAAACCAATTTAACACATCAAGGCAGCGTCAATTACTGCTCTGAGTATAATCTTCCTTAGTTTTTGCCTACACTGATGACCCGGTCCAAAGTATCAGGTGTCAGAGATCTGGTGTTTTTATTAATCCAGATGCACACTGCAAGTCGTCTGCAAGTCGTAACCGTGATGAGTAATTCTTCAGTAACCTTGATGAGGGGCTGCGCAGTAACTGCCTGCGCTCTGCACAAATCTGCACTTTAGTGGATTCAGCAGTTTTAAATCTTCTTGAAGGTTCAAGGCCTCTATTCGTTTCAATGCATGCTGTGACTTCCATTTTAACAAAGATGATAGCCTTTTATTGTTGCGTTTCTACATTAGTAAAAGTATATTGTTTGTGTTGCGTTTCAGTTTATGCATTATTTGAAGGCATCATGAAGTATACCAAGTAACTTTGGGTCTCACCCTAAGTTACCAGGGGAATCCAGACGTGGACCCCTTGCTCAGTGCTCTTAGAGAGGCACAGCTTCACCTCACTGATGATGCCCAACTAGGCTGAAACACGTGTATGGGGTTGCTGTGGTACTCTTGTTCAGAGGAGAATTGCCTAGCATTTCGGTGCTGGACTGCCCTTGGGCAGGACAAAGACTGATATGCGGAATATTCCTTCTCTGTGAAAAGAACAGTGAGCTAAAGACTTGGTTGAGACTCTCCCAGGGGCCATCCATCCAAGAACAAGTCAATGGGCTGTGTGTGTGCTGGTAGAGAGTTTCCCAGACCCCCCTCTGTTTTGCATACCAAGTAACTTTGGGTCTCACCCTAAGTTAACAAGGGAATCCAGACGTGGACCCCTTGCTCACTGCTCTTAGAGAGGCACAGCTTCACCTCACTGATGATGCCCAACTAGGCTGAAACACGTGTATGGGGTTGCTGTGGTACTCTTGTTCAGAGCAGAATTGCCTAGCATTTCGGTGCTGGACTGCCCTTGGGCAGGACAAAGACTGATATGCGGGATATTTCTACTCTGTGAAAAGAACAGTGAACTAAAGACTTGGTTGAGACTCTCCCAGGGGCCATCCACCCAAGAACAAGTCAATGGGCTGTGTTTGTGCTGGTAGAGAGTTTCAAAGACCCCCCTCTGTTTTGCATCATGTAGTAAGACACAGACAACAGATTCAAAGTTCAAATAAAATTGGTTTATTAACTTAAATGCCAGGATCATTGAAGGCCTAACTTGCCCTATACTTTAATAAGGTGGGATTACTTAAAAGAGAGTCAGTGTACAAAACCTATACTTTCCCTCACAACTAAAGCTAAACAATGTGTAAGGATGTCAGCAACAAAAGAAATAGTGTTCCAAATAATGTTTGTAGCTTCTTCCAGCTCTGGGCTTGCTTTCCAGCTGCCCTTCCCCAAGTTCAAAACAGTTCCACAAAGTCTCACGGGACTCTTGGGGTTCCGTTCCCCAAGAAGACAACAGCTACAAAACGAGTTCTTGGGGTGTAAAGGTCACCGTCTCAATATTCACAACCAGTTCCAGGTCACCTTTATACTCCTAGTTTTGGATTGTTCATAAAAATTGCTTTCTTCTGCTTCACTTCAGCAATCTGTTTCAGACACTTGTAATTACTTTCTGTATATTTCTTTGGTTTCCACAGATAGGGAATACCCGGTCTAGGCGCAGTTTTTGGACCACACGGTCACGCAGGTCACGCAACCAGTCACCCTAGGCTTGCTTGCCCGTACAGGTTCTTCTGTAGCTGCACCTGTGTTCCGGTACACATTCACATGGCTCTCTTTTTGCCAGCCTTTTAGCTTCGCCACAATGTGTTTCATTCTTTGCCAGTCTCTGGACTTTGACACTTGAGCTCAGTTATACAGTTCACTTTTTGGTGCTCTTTTCCCTTTACCACGTTCCTCTCACACTCTTAGCAACGCTCAATTCTTGCATTTCACTAGCTTCACTCTTAACTTCCAAAATATGGAATTTGCTTTTCACACCAACTTGTTGTTTGCCCATTGGTTTATTAAAAGCTTTCATACGCTCACCAAAAACGTTGTAATGGAGCAGCAGAGGCACTCTTAGCAGTTACCTCAATTGCCAGCAACAGGGTACTTGGGCCCAACAAACCCCGCTGCAAGATCGGAGACTCAAACCATAGGCTAAGGTTTTAATGTCGTTAATATCAAAGTGATAGGGATCGTAATAGAACAACATGGCGTCTTCAAAGCTCTCGTCCTCTGAACGTGTGTCACACCATTTTAACTGTAAGTGGCGTCACAAAAACAGGGTGCATCCACCAAAATCTATCAGGTAAGGCAATTGGTCAGTTTAGGAAAACTATATATAATACATAGAGGTCAGTATACCCATTGGATAACCTTATCTGGTGGTTCCTCCAAACACCACCTTTGAATGTAACAAATACAAAGTTGCAGGCCAGCAGAGAAATGATTTGCCACTGCAACATAGTGTGTCTTAATGTGAAAGGTAGCTAAGGAGTGGACAGAATGGTTCTTCCCAGCCTTGGGACCCTGGACAGCTACCAGGCTGAGTGAACCTGCTCAAGGCAATGGGACCGATCACGAAGGTGCTGTATGTTCTCAACATGTTGCCATCTCTGAGCACCTCAGCCCTGAGACAGTACATCCAGCTTTTGAACCTGTGTAGTAATGGTATCTTTCCACCTCTGGTTCGATGGGAACAGCTCTTCTCCCATCTACCTCAAATTAATAGGCTTGGTCCTTCTCTTTCAGATCATGTGTGAAAGGACCACGAAATTGAGCTCTCCTGCCTGTAATTCTGAGGATTTTAGCTTGTATTCTCGCAGGTGCTCTACTGTCTTGGTGAACTAGAAACTTTCCATCCCTGCTTATCCTTGGCGATGCTGTGCACAGTGTCTGCACCGGAAGCTCTGTCTGTCTGCCCCTTTCTGCATTCTGAAGTTCGCTTTGCTTTCCTCATTCACTTTCAATGCACCCATGGCTTCCATCTTGGTTCCTATGGCCGTTCATATTAGTCGAAATTAAGCCTGAGCAAGCTTATTGTACGTATTCTTAGGCATCTTGCTGTTTCCGCATAGCTTAAAGAGTTGCTGGTGTAAGTGTGTCGTCCTCTATTATGAGTCATAAGTATTTGTGTAGCTTCATGCATGGCTGCCTATATGCTTCATGTGTAACGCATATATGTCATGATGTCAGTGATAACGGTGATGTCGGTGATGACATCATCAACTCCATTGGTTCTATAGTCAGTCAACTTGCTCCATCGATGACAACTGTATTTCTTTCATGTCGGTGATTGGGTACGGTTTGAATGGTTGTCTCAGAGAGTAACATTTCTCACATCTGCGATACATCAACAATGGCAATGAAGGACCTAGGAGTGATGCGTAGCTCTCATTTTTCTGCCTATGGGCTTCAAATCCGGTGGGGGTAACGAGGGCCACAACAGGGTCTCCCTCTTCAATCCCCCCTGGTCTACTAGTCGACAACACTCCCTAGATGACTGTCACAGATGTATGTGCTCGCCACACAAGGCAACCTGTTTGTAGGATGCCAGTTGTTCTGCGCCACGCACAGCACTCCTCCCCTGGACCCCCAGGGATTTTTGAACAAGTCGCAGCAATCCCTCTCTAGATTGCAAGGGGTCCCGTACCACAGGCGTTCCTACCGGCATCTTCCCTCCACACACCAACGGCAATGGAGGTTGCCATTGCGCCTCAAGGATGCTGGGCAATGCTCACGGCTCAGCAACAAGGTCACGGGATGGCACTGTGTCATGTGACCAACCAGGAAGTCTTCCCGAAGTATTTAAACAATCAGACTTTGTTCAACTCTGCTTCTCAGCTATTTCTGCAGGTGGCTTTTTGTTTGCTGTGCATGTTTGACATCATGGCTTCTAGATTGTTGGCTATGGTATTTCTTTATGGAATGCTACTGATATATCCCTTTTGGTTTTGGTGAACTGATTTTCTTGGACATTGTATTACTTGGATTCTGACCCTAAAACATGTCCTTAGAACTCTCTTGGCTCTTCCCTGGATTGTCGTTTTGGAAATTGTGGATTTTGGACTATTTGGGATTGTTTTCTCCCAGGAACTCTGGCGAGTCTTAACCAACTGGATATTGTCACCCACCTAGCTTGCACCCTCGTGCTGTTTGGGTTAGGTTTGCCTTATTTGGGATTGCCGACAACGCCCAGATGGAAACGTCACTTCAGAAACTGGCCTAACCCTAGATACAGGGGTTTACATGGATGCATATATTTAGTTTAAGATCTGTGTGACTAACCCCCTGTTTCTTTCTAGCTGCCGAGTGCCTGGCAGTGCTGTATCCTGGCTCACATTTTGCCTCAATTTCTGGCCAGAGATTTACTTGCTTTTCTCTGGCCAGTACTTGGGGAAGAAGGTACAAGTTCTGCAGGGGCCTTAGTTCTGTAACAGGAGCCCGCCGAGGACCCGGTAGCCACCTTGCTTCAGGCCATTGCAGCACTCAGGGCAGACATGACTGCTGCCAATACAGTGCTGCATCAATGTTTAGATGCAATTCAGAGTGGCCGAAATCATCTAACTCTAGATGATGAATTTGGAAATGGAGCACCTCCGAAACCTGGCGTTGCTCCAGGCCAAGCTCCTCAGACCCCGGTCTATGAACCTACTCCATTCCCTTTGGCCCCACTGGAACGCTTTTCTGGAAAACCCCATACATTTCACACTTTTATCAACCAGTCCAAATTGGATTTCTTATGTAGACCCCAGGCCTTTCCTGATTCTACAACTAAGGCCACTTTTACGTTGTCACATCTGGATGCTATAGCTGTCACGTGGGCTAACTCTCTATTGGAAGGCAATAGTCCTGTCTTGTATGATTTCTACCTTCTAGACACGGAAATGACCAGAGTCTTTGACACTCAATTTTAGGCTCCGATATGAGATTTAGAACTCTTAGACCTAAAACAACGGAAGGCAGGACTTGGAATATCCACTCGATTCAATCAATTAGCTGCTGAAACTTCCTGGCATGTAGATAAAAAATCTGTTTTCTATAGAGGTCTTAGCGATGCCATGAAAGACACTATCTGTGGTCCTTTCCTTACCTACCTCATATACTGACCTCATTGATCTAGCTCTCCAAGTAGATGCAAGGAGAGCAGAACAGAAAGGAAAACTGTAAAATAGCCAGCTTTTTACATCCAGTCATTCTCCAGGTCCTTCAGGTTCCACAGATCACTCCTGAACCTAGGCAGGTTGGAAGCACGCAGGATCCCTTGACGTCTGCCGAAAGAGAGCGCTGATGAACATCTAAGGCTTGTTTTTACTGTGGCCAAACTGGACATTTTGTAAAATAGAGTGTCCTAAAAGACCAAAACGCATGTCGGTTTTTCGGAAGGCTCATCCTTAAAGCAAGAGGTACAGACGGGCCTGGAGTATTCTACACCCCTCGACGCGTTGGTATCTAGTCAGGCCACTCATATGATCATTAAGGCCGTTCTTACTGTACTGGGACGAACTGAACAACCCATTTGGGTTCCAATAGATTCAGGCACCACAGGCAACTATGTAGATATATCGCTGGCTGCCTCTTTAAAACATCCGCTGCACAGAGGGCGCTAGAGGGCCAACCAAGATGGCTGCTTCCTAGTAAGCTCCCACACGGCCCGTTATTAATCCTTCAGAATCCTTTCATTTCAGAATAACATAGCCCCTAATCTAAAGCCAGCCTCACCAGCCAGACTCCGCTCAACAGCCTTGTGAAGTTTGCAGCCAAAACGGTGGTCAGAAACGGTGGTCAGAAGCCCCCAAACGCGACTGCCCGCGCCCATGCCTGAGAAGTGCACGCAGGCCTGCTGGGAGCCAAGACGAGCGGCGACAGCCCGGGATCGGGCGTAGTGTGGGAGAAGGAGAACCGCCAGATCCAGCGGTGTCCTCGCATGACCACAGAGCACGACCGGATCCGGAGGAGGGGCTCCCTTCCCCCCTTACCAACAACCAGTCACAGAGGTCCCCCCGGACCGCTCCAGACGCCAGGAGACCACAGCTCGAGTAGGATCCTCAAAGAGGCCGGGCGGCCTCCCAGTCGCCCACGCGAAGGAAGCGACTGGCCGGGCTCAAGGTGAGGAGGAGACATGCCAGCCCGCCGCGTGCTCACAAAGTCCTCATGGAGTGGGGCCGGTCTGCTGCGGGCCATGGCCATGTCTAAGGGCGGAATCCTTCATCGGTCCTCCCCCCCTTGCCAACAGCTCACCTACGAGGAGGGAATAGACGCCAGAGACTGTGGGCCACACAGACACCTGATCGCCTGCACAGGGGAAGCACAGAGCGAGTAACACACCCGCACCACCCCCTCCCCTGACCCCCATCCTCAACACGCGACCGGTCCCGGCGTGGTGAGCGGCAGTACTACCCCACGCCCCAAGGGCGAGGAGCAACATCCTTCTCCAGGCGACGAGAGCTCCGCGCAAAGCAGGAGGGACAGACTGCATCCAGCAAGTGTGCCCAACAGATGAACACTTGTCACACGTATGGAGCATGCGGGAGGGAACGCCGTGCTAACTGCTGGGAGCCTTGCCTAATCCCCCACTTCTGCGCATTTTGGTGACTTTCAACCCTGAGCCACACACCTCGCTAAGGCGACACTCCCGCTCTTGGCTCTTGCAATCTGGGCCAGAGAACCATGTGCCTAAGACTTTACACCCGCCTAGACCCCCGTAAGAGCTGAAGAAGTGCTCTACACTCAAACCCCGACTGGCGTGGAACACCTCTCTTCGCCAACCTACTACCTACTACTAAGCCGCCAAGCCCTCCTGAGACCCCAAAAATGTGCTACTCAGCTACAAATCCAGGCGCTACCTCCGCGCTCCCCTGGCTTGGGAGAACACTCTGCTAATGACATCACCCGTAGAGCAACACACACCTTACCTCTCTACAACCAGACAGTCAGGACCCTAAAGACCACACACAAGAGCCAAACCCAACTCCAAATTGCTTCCAGCCGCGCAGCCTCAATGGGTAGAACGGACAAGTCTCGGCGAAAACGAACGTTCGAGGCTGGCTCCGTCCCCAAAACGCTGAGGCTACAGGAAGACCCAGAGACCGCCTCCAGCAGTGGACACCAAATGGACGAGGGAACCGCCTCTATGGACATCAAAGGACTCCTAATGGACCTGAAGGCCGGCATTGGGAGTCTGAATAACAAAATGGACGGCATAGCTTCCAAAGTTGATCTCCTTCAACACCGAATGGACACCCACACGGAACGCCTCAATGAAGTAGAACAACGCGTGTCCAATCTAGACGACAACGCAGTGTCCGTCGGAGCGAGGGTTACTCAACTAGAATCCCAAATGAAGGCAACTACCGCCAAATGTGAGGATTGAGAAGGCCGCTCCCGAAGAAATAATATTAGGATCATTGGAGTGAGGGAACACCACCCTGGAGCAAAGATGGAAGACTTTGTTGAAACGCTGTGCACCACCCTTTTTGGCCACAAAGCCCTATCCCACCTGTTTGTAGTTGAAAGAGCACGCAGGATCTCAGCCTCCAAACCCATCCCATGAGTTCCTGCCAGGCCAATAATCGCCAAATTGCTTAACTACAAGGACCGCAATACCATCCTCCGATTAGCCAGAGAAAAAGGTGAAATCCACCATGATGGTGACAGAATACACTTCTACCCAGACTTCTCTCTAGCGGTCCAATCCCAGAGAAGATCATTCACTTCCACTAGGCAGAGAGTTAAAGAGAACCAAATCCTCTACTCGATGCTCTTCCCAGCACGGCTCAGGATGCAACCTGGGGGGGAAAGAAGCAAACGATTTCCTAGACCGGGCAGGCTGCTCAGGCTTAAACTCCAATCAAGCACGAATACAAAGGGAAAGAGGCAACAGAAACCCATCGTAACCGCATACTAGGCCATCAGCGTTAACACCATAGCACAAACCCGGACAGCTTTTCCGAAACCAACAAAGGAGTTAATTACTCCAAGGTCGTGTAAATTGGGAAGCCCCTAGGGCCCCTTGCACAGCAAAGTTAAAACATTTGTTCACTGTTAATGAGCGAGAAAGCAGAGGACGCATCCGCACCGTTGTAGAGCGTCCCCCGACACAAAAGTGCAATCAAGCACAACGTCACTAATGTTAATGTTCTTGTTTACAAAGAAGGAATTAATGTGGGCCAGCTGGGAGTTGCCCACACGAGAGAGAGACACCAGTTACCGGCGGCCCCCGCCCATGGCCCACAAAACCCCTGCTGTGGCCCGTTGGCGGGCCCCCACCGCATCACTCAAGAAATCTATGGCTGCATACTACCCAGCGAGGCTATGCAGCCCCCTGCAACCTGACGAATGGCCACACTCCGACAACAACTGCCCACGTACCAAAACTGTTTAGGGTAGCGACCTGGAACATCCGGGGGGGGGGAACCAAATGGCAAAGACCAGAAGAGTCCTGCAATACATCAGGAGAGACAGAATCGACAATCATGCTACAAGAGACCCATCTCCTTCCTGACTCGGAACACCAATGGCCCAGATCGTGGGGTTGCCCGTTACCCTCACCTGGCTCCCACAGGGGCGTCGATCTGAACTGGACAGCTGCGGCCTCCACCAATGTGATGCGTAGTGGCGAGATGACGGACTGGACTGGCCCACCTAGCTTCGTTTGCTTGGCCCGTAGGAATATTCTTCTGCAAATGGAGAAAGGGAATTAACCACCCGTGGAGTTGAGCGTTAACCCTCCCCCACTCCTGCTGTTCTCCCCACTAATCACCTTTGATGTCCCCTCTTATAGTCTCACCTGATGGTTTGGAAAGACGAGCTCTCCATCCTGCATCGAATGCAGGGGCGCGTTGATGACCAGTTGCTTCACTGGCTCGAAGGAATTGGTGAGTTCCAGAACAATATTGACTCTGAGATTCCCGGCAAGATGCCGCAAGTATGTAGTTCATAAGAGTTCAAATGTCTGACTTTCACTCTTGTCCGATTCCTTGCAGGTTGCATCTTGACCCTAGCGAAGAGTTCCTCGTGGCAACCGGTTTTATCCAGTTAACGATTTGTATTATCCAACACAGTTTGATAAAATAATGTCAATATGTAACCTGTTGCTTTGTCCCTTATTCAGGCGCTGAGAGAAAATATGAAGTCTCGGGGAATAATGCCTCCGGCGGTAAAATCAGGTAAGTCCATTGTGGTGAGGAGGTTTCCCCTTGTTTGTCCCTTTGTTTCACCTTGCTGTCCTTTTGCTTCACCTTAGGGGCCGAGGTTCGGCGAGGATGCAGTAGAAGCTGCGCCGACCCGTGAAGAGGAATAGTACCCCCAGTGGTAAAATCAGGTATGTCTATGGGGGGTAACTAATATTGCCTCTGTGTATTCCCTTGGCTCACCTTGCTGTTCTTGTCTTCCCCTTAGGTGCCGGAGTGCGGCGGGAGCATGCAGAAGGATGCGGTGGAATGTGAAGATGCTGCGAAGGCCGGTGAGTTCAGCGCAGCGCTGCTGCAAGGGAGGCGACGCGCATAAAATAACTTCTTTCTTCCAGCTCGAAGGCATGATGGATCGGGAATTCAGGTAAGGATCAAGGGTATTGCTCTTGTTCTAACCTTTTCTCCTTCTCTCCCCTTTTTCTGGGAGCTCCGGACTCGAGGCGGGCGTGGTAGAAGACTGGATGTAGACTTGCAGGCATGGTGAGCGTTACGCTGCTAGATGCAGAATAACGCGAAGCGTGTGCTGCTCTTCGGGCGTGGTTTAAATAGCCACCAAAGTAGTCCCAGGTAAGTATTCCTCCCCAGCCCCATCTGAGTAAAAAAAAATAGTCCCTTAGGTAAAGTAGTCCCTCCCAAGCCTCCTTTGGCTTGGAGCTCTTGCAGGATGGTCTGCACCAGGTGAGTTTGCAGCATGGTCTGCATCAGGTAAGTTTAAATCTATGAGCCTGGCGCCTATGGCGCCAGGACTGACTCTCCATATGAGCCTTGCGCCATAGGCACCAGGACTGCACCTAAATAGCCCCTAGCAGGGGTTGTTGGGTTTGCTTAGTATAACTTGATGCCTGCTTCCGGGGTTGCTAGACTTGGTCTGGGTCCCAGGGGGTAGGCATCATGACATTGCCACAGGTATTTCTCGTCATACTCATCATACGCCACGGGAGTGGCCATTCTAATAGACAGGAAAACTGGCTTCAGTCTAATAGAATCCAAGAAGGACACGGAGGGAAGAGCGCTACTGGTGAAAGGAATCCTTGCGGGAAGGCGATAACCTTAGTGAACTCCTATGCCCCCAACACAGATAGTCCAAACAACTTCAACAGGATCATGTCACACCTGGGATCGGCCAACCAGACACTGTAATATGGGGGGCAGATTTCAATACAACACTCGACCCCCAAATGGACAAGTCACACGTCACGTCCGCTCGCCCCTCCAAGGCCAGTCTACAAATCAAAGAAATCTGTCAGGCATTCGATTTGTTAGACGCATGGAGACAAGCCAACCAAAACCTCAGAGACTATTCCTTCCACTCTGCTGTTCACGGCACGGACTCACGCATCGACTACCTCATGGTGTCAGCACAAAGCCCATTCCAGTGGGGTGCCAGCCACATCCTTCCCAGAACCCTCTCCGACCACTCAATGGTTACTCTTGAATGTACCCTAGTCAACTCTAAAACGCCCACACCTCAATGACGATTTAAACCAGGCTCACTGTCGGACCTGTTGTTCGCGACTGAATTGCAGCAAGAATTCTCATCCTTCCTCGAAGTATATCAGAATTCTGTTGAATCCGCAGGCACACTGTGGGAAACACTGAAATGCTACGTAAGGAGCGTCTGTATGGCAAAAGAGAACGGCATTCTGAAACTGATCAGACGAGAACTAATTACAAGCGAAAATCGACTAAAGGAGCTTGAACACCAACACCTCACGTCCAACAACCTGCAACACCAAGCCAATTTAAAAAAAGAACTCCTAAAATTCAACAAAACAGCCACACACGAGTAAAATTCCTTGGCCGCAGACACTTAGTCCGACAATATGGTGAGGGCCAAAAACCCGGAGCCCTACTGGCACATCTGATAGCGCTCGACAAGACACCCACCCAAATAGAACGGATCCGAGATTCACAAGGAACCCTGGAGTACACAGAGGAGAACATTGTAAGGGTTTTCCACTCATTCTATCAAAACCTATATAGTTGCAAGCACAGTCCACCCCCAGAGGCTCTACAAAACTACCTAGATGACACAGAACTATACTGGGTGAGCAGCAAACTTAGAGAACCACTAAATAAGCCATATCAGAGGAAGAGATCACCTCAGCCATCAAAAACCTTCCAAACACTAAAGCCCCAGGCTCAAAT
Source organism: Ambystoma mexicanum (assembly GCF_040938575.1). Classification (NCBI taxonomy): domain Eukaryota; kingdom Metazoa; phylum Chordata; class Amphibia; order Caudata; family Ambystomatidae; genus Ambystoma; species Ambystoma mexicanum. The sequence goes on along the minus strand of NC_090928.1, from coordinate 622,866,755 downwards.
GGCCTAACAGGCGAATTTTACAAAGCCTTTGCGCCCACGGTAGCCCCGCTCCTAGTGAGGGTTTACGCCGAGGCCCTAGAACATAGAACACTCCCACCAACGATGCGTGAAGCCAGTGTCATCCTATTGCACAAGACAGGTAAACCACCAGAAGACTGCGCCTCTTATAGGCCGATTTCCCTCATTAACCTGGACAACAAAATACTAGCCAAAATTCTAACCACACGACTACTGCCCCTCATGCCCGCATTGGTGCTGGGCGATCAGGCTGGGTTCATCCCAGGCCGCAGTACAACATATGGAATTAGAAGACTGTTCAGTGTCATAGAGGCACTTGACCCGTCACAACAAGCAATAGCAGTCCTACTCGACGCCGAAAAGGCATTCGACTTCGTGGAATGGCCCTTCATGTTTGCGGTTCTAAACCAAATGGGACTCGGGAATCTCTTTATCAAGTTGATCTCCCTGCTCTATGGCAACCCTTGCTCCTTCATCACCCTGGGTAACACGAAATCTGTCATAAATAAAACTTGAACGCTGCACCAGACAAGGCTGCCCTCTGTCAGCTCTCATCTTTGCGCTCATAATGGAACCATTAGCCTCACAACTACGGGCCCAACAGCTTCATCGGGGCCTCACCTTCGGCCCCCATAAACTAATCGTCTCACTCTATGCTGATGATGTGGTCCTATTTGTGCAAGACCCCCAAACCAACCTTAACCCGGTAATGTGCGAGGTGATCAAGTTCAGTAATGTATCCGGCCTCAAGACCAATCGTTCTAAATCAGTGATCTTCCCCTTAACAAGACAGACCACCAAATTCGTAGATGACCATGGGTTTAAATGGGAAGACTCCTGAGTCCGCTATCTGGGCATTTATATGTCCCTCAACTATAGTGATATATACAACGACAACTATGAGCCAACGCTGAGACCTCTCCAAGAGCGCATACAGCGATAGAAAACGCTCCCAGTAACTCTGTGGGGAAGGGCCTCCCTGATTAAAATGATGATTCTCCCCAAGCTCCTCTACTTATTTACAAAAATACCGCTGCTCCTCCCACAGACCTTTTTTAAGAAAATCAAGAGCCTTATATTGGAGTTGTGGGCAGGAAAACCGGCTAGAGTAGCCTACTCGACCTTAACACTACCAACATCCCATGGTGGCCTCGCACTCCCTGACATGGAGAGATACTTCTCGGCAGCTCAGGCCCAATTCCTGAGCCACTGGTATACCACACATTTTATACGCCCACACTTCCAGATAGAAAGAGCACTAGCGTCACCTAACTTATTAAGAGCAGTGGTCATCGGCCACATGCCAATACCCCAAAACACAATGAATACTGTCCTCTCCACCTATGCAATTTGGAAAAAGCTAGCACGAAAATACAACGTCCAAGTCAGATTCTCCCCTCTGCTACCCATTAAGTTTATCCCAGATGTCCCTTTGACAACCGAAAAGGTATTCCATCAGTGGGTCCAAAAGATTAATGTGCAATCCCTTGGCGACCTCTTCCACGAAGGCACATTCATTATTCCCCAGGCAACCAGAGAAAAAGGGGGATACTCACCGTTAGACACTTTCATGTACTTCAGGTTACGCCACACCCTGCATTCACTATTCCCATCATTCCCCCAACAACCAAAGACATGGGACCTCCTACACAACACGATCCAGGCACAAGGAGAGGGGAAGGTAACCGCCCGGATATACAAATCCCTATTAACAGACACAGTGAAAATAGACACTCAAACGAAAGAGCGCTGGGAAAAGGCCATCCAAACCACAATTTCAGAAGAAGACTGGATCCATATGCTCCGGCAGACACAGAAAGTGGCAATCAACACACGCTTCAAGCAAATCCAGTTCAATTTTATACACCAAACCTACTTCACCTCAGCCAAGAAGCACGGACAACACCAGGAGACAACAGCGCGGTGTGAGAGATGTGGCGCTCTGACAGCCGACTTCCTCCACCTCGCCTGGGATAGTCCGGCGATCTACCAGTTCTGGTCGCAAGTATTGCAAACGATAGCGGAAATAATCGGCAAAGAGTTGACACCCCTCCCCTTGGTGGCCCTCCTTAGCCGGACCAAGTACCTGCACCCCTCAACAAAGAAACTTGCAGCTCTCCTCTTGGTTCCTCTCATGCAGAAGGATCGCCATGGCATGGGGCCGTGGTCCAGCCCCCTCTCTGGCGGCGTGGAGGAAAGACATCCTGTACTGCCAAGACTTGGACACCGAATATCTGCGTACACTTTCACTACATGCACGCCCACCAGACATCTGGGGCCCATATGTCGCATACCTGCTCTCAACGGCAACAGACTCAGACCCAAGAGAGCAATCTGAGGGAAATAACGGAATCAATCACTAATTAACCCACAGCACTGGTAGCCTTATACAACTAAAAGAGCGAGCCAGCCAGCACACAACTCCTGCACCTCTTGGAGATGCGGGCGGGTGGGAGGATGGGGGTCGGGCGGGGGCAGATGGGACTGTAATTGCACCCAAGAGGTGCTTGTATGTTTGTTGGTATGTACAATTAAAAGAAAAAAAAGAAAAATAAAGTGGAAAAAAAAACATCCGCTGCACGACAAAGCAACCCCCGAAACTGTACAGGCAGTGGACAGCAACAATCTGTTCTCTGGTTTAATTTGACAGCAAACCCTGCCCCTACTTCTTACTATGCAAGAGAAACACTCCAATCAAATCGTCTTCAATCTTATGGCAGTTCCTCCATTTGGCATTATCTTAGGTATTCCTTTGCTGAAAAAGCACATTCTTATTATTGACTGGGTTCACAGTACCCAAGACTTTCGCTCCCCATACTGTCATGCACAATGCCAGTTTTTTGCGTCCGTACATCAATCCCCTTGTCAAGCTCTAGTTGCCATTGGACATTTAGTGGGCGCCATCACCTTGGGTATTCCAGAAGAATACGCCTTTTATTGGGATATTTTTGACAAACGCAGTGCTGAGACCTTACCACTGCATCGCCCATATGATTGGCCCATCGACTTCGTTCCTAATGCCGAGATACCTAGTGGTCGCATCTATTCTTTGACCCCTACAGGAGGCCAAGCATTAAGAGAACATATAGATGCCTTGTGCAACAGGCATTTCAGACCCTCTCAGTCCCCTGCCGCAATCCCTATATTCTTTGTCCCCAAGAAGGAAGACTACCTTCAACCCTGTTTGGATTACTGACGGGTGAACCAGATTACTATCAAGAATAGATACCCTTTTCCTTTGATCTCAGCCCTATTGTATCAACTGAAACAAGCAGTCATCTTTCAAAGGAGGCATATAACCTAATCCAGATCCGAGAGGGTGACGAGTGGTAGATGGCTTTTGGTCTATTCGAGTACACCGTTATGGCTTTCGGCCTTTGCAATGCACCCGCAACGTTCCAGCGTTTTATGAACAACATATTTCATGATATCTTGGAATCATATGTAATTGTGTATCTAGATATTATACTGATCTTTTCCTTGTCATATACAGCACATGTAAAGCATCTATCTGACGTGCTCATTCGCCTACGCCAGAATTCTCTTTTCGCTAAGGTCGGAAAATGTGTGTTCCACGTCCATGAGATCGATTTCTAGGGATTCCAGGTGGTCCTGGTATGAGTACAACTAAGGTGAAAGCCATCCTTGATTGGCCAGTTGTCGTGACTTGAGTGTCATGAAGATAAGAGAGACCTCCGTCCCCAAGTGCCGCACAGAAAGAAACCAAAGCCACTCTCTGCGCAGCCCTTGAGGCCACAGGTGGGAGATGTTGAACTCCGGAACCACGGAACTCCTGGAGACCCCGAAACCGCTGCAAAGGAAACAGCAATAAGTACCAGGCAATAACAGTTACCACTATTATGGAAGAAGCAAAAAATGGCTTACCAGGGAAGGGCAGAAAGGACACTGCTAACCCTTTAGGGTTGGGATCGGGAGGTTCCGGGACTCACGTGGGCAGCAGCTCCAGATGATGATGTTTGACAATGGAAAAGCCCACTGAGGTGTTGTGGTGAAAAGGCCCACCTGAAGAGAATCCAAGAGCCAGGTATCTGTGGAATAGGTACCTGCGGAATAGTTCCTAGAAAGTCAGGATAACTAGATGCCAAAACAAGAGGAGTATCCGAAGAAGTCAGTAAGCAATCCAAGGTCAGTTACCAGTGGAAACGTCAAAGTACCAACAACCAATAAGGGCAATCCAAAGAAGTCTGTGAAAATAGTTCCAGGGTTGAGTTTTCCGGAAGAGCATAAAGAGGTACGTGGCGCCAAACAGAGATTCAAAGAACAGCTGTAAAGCGGTGACCGTACGGGAAGGCAGTGCTTTAGTACTCACTGCTTCCTGGACACGTGACGCAGAACCGTATCACGTGAACGGGATCCCGGATCACGTGAGCGGGAGCCGCCGGTCCCATGACACAGAAGCATTCGTCTGTTTCTTCCATCTCTCAAGCGCCAAGGCAACTGCCAATGGGAAAACGGCGCAATCGGGACCGCGCAATGCCGGTGGCATGCCGCAGACGTCCTTGAGGGACAACTAGCTGTAAACGTGAGTCCCGAACCTGATGAGGGGAATGAGGAGAGATTGAGGGACATGGTCGGGCTAAGGGAACTCTAAGGGTGTTAGTGGTGGTGAGTGCAGGGTGTGCATTGCGTGTGAGAGCAGATTGCGTGACACCAATCCCGACAACTGTTAAGGCTACTGTCACTTTATCCTGGGTTTCTCTGCCATTGTAGCTCTGTTAACCAAGCTCCCAAGTCCATCAGTTCCGTTTCAGTGGATGGGTCTTCAACAAGATGCCTTTGACACTCTGAAAACTGCCTTCACCACAGCCCATGTCCTACAACACCCTGATCCGGAAATCCCATTCGTGGTGGAAGCTCATACATCTTCCTTCACCCTAGTGGCTATCTTGTACTTCTTACCATGCAAGAGAAACACTCCAAAAAAATCGTCTTCGATCTTATCACAGCTCCTCCATTTGGCATTATCTTAGGTGCTCCTTGGCTGAAAAACCACAATTCTATTATTGACTGGGTTCACAGTACCCCAGACATTCACTCCCCACACGGTCATGCACGGAGCGTCGGAACCAAATGCTTGAACAGTATCTCCGCTGTATGTGTCTAGAACATCAGGACACATGGTTCAACAATTATTCACAGTGAAATTTGCATACAATAACGCTCATCATTCTGACACGGGCATGTCTCCTTTTACTTCCTGTATAGCCAACATCCACGCACGTTACCTCTTCTTGATGCCCCTACGATGCTCGTCCCTGCTGTCAATGACTGCTACAGTAACCCCAAAGCCATTCATGGACAAGTTGGCACAAATCTACAAGATGCGAAATCATCTATGCACCTGGCAGCGAACCGTCATCGCCGCTCTGCCCACATGTAGGAACCAGAAAATAAGGTCAGGCTATGGACATGTTATCTTCGCATACCCAGCTGCCAGAAATTGCTTCCTTGTTTTGTCGACTCTTATTTAATCACAAAGGTCATCAATCCTGTCTCCTTTCATCTGGCCTTACCTTCTTCAAGGCGTTTACACCAGGTTTTTCATGCTTTTCTCCTTAAACCCTGTCCCACCTCTACTCATCTTTCCAGACCATCACCTCTGCTTTCTTTGGGTTCAACTGAGGGGTGTGAGATCAACCTACCCATAACAGTGCTCGCTCACACCTAGAATTTGAGTATGAGGTCAATGCCATTCTTGACTCTCACATTTCAGGGGTTGTCTGCAATATCTGGTTGACTGGAAAGGTTATGGACCCGTGGAGACGAACTGGGAACCAGTTCAGAATATCCATGCCCCCCGGTTGGTGGTTCGGTTCCATCAAGCCCATCCTGAGAGCCCACAGGGTCTGTGGGCTTTGGGGGGCTCTGTCACGGACTTACATGCACGACAGCCCGTCTGTAGGATACTGGTTGTTCTGCGCCATGCACGGCGCTCCTCCCCTGGACCCTTGGGGGTTCGCTCCAGTCACAGATACCCCTCTCTGGATTGCAATGGGTCCCATCCTGCAGGCACTGGAGGTTGACATGGTGCCTCAAGGATGCTGGGCAATGCTCATGGATCAGCAACAAGGTCACGTGATGGGACTTGTCACGTGACCAACCAGGCAGTCTTCCTGCAGTATTTAAACAATCAGACTTTGTTCATCTCTGCGTACGGGTGTTTATTTGTTTGCTGTGCATGTTTGACTTCTTGGCTTCCAGATTTCTGGCTCTGGTATTTCTTTTTGGACTGCTGCTCTTGCATCCCTGTTGGTTTTTCTTGGACATTGGATTACTTGGATTTTGACCCTGGAACTTGCCCTTGGAACTCTCTTGGATCTACACTGGATTGTTGTTTTGAAACCTGTGGATTTTGGACTATTTGGTATTGTTTTCTCCCTGGAACTCTGGCGAGTCTAAAACAACTAGATATTGTCACTCACCTAGCTTGCGCTCTCGTGCTGTGCAGGTTAGGTTTACCTTATTTAAGATTGCTGACAACGCCAAGCTGGAAATGTCTCTTCAGAAACTGGCATAACCCAGGGTCAGGTATGTTATGTATGAGGGGGGGGGGGGTACATGGATGTATATATTGATTAAGATCTGTGTGACTAATCCCCCCCATTACTTTCTAGCTGTGGAGTGCCTGGCAGTGCTGTATCCTGTCTCACCTTTTGCCTCAATTTCTGGCCAGAGATTTACTTGCTCTTTTCTGGCTGGTGCTTGGGGAAGAAGGTATGAGTTCTTTGGGGGCCTTAGTTCTGTAACAATGACACTCCCTATTCACATGTGGTCTCAGGACCCAGACCATTGTTACTCCTCCTAGATGTCCATGATATTTCACATAGTGGTACAAACTCCAGGTCATGTAGCTGCAATCTCTACCACGGTTGCACCACACCTATTTCCCCAAATAGACATGTGTGTTGTCAAGAAACCTGAACACTATGCCTGATGGGAACAGAGGCATTACATTACAGTGCATTAAGTATTTGTTTCTTTGTCCTCTTCCTCCGTCTCTACGTCTAGTAACACCTTCATCCCCATAGTCTTTTCGGTAGTTTTCCTGCATTGTGATATTGCTACTCTGATGACACAAAAGGCAAATAGCACTATTATCAATGTTGCTATAAGTACTTCCAGTCCGTTGGCCATCCATGATGGTATCCAGAAAAAGATTTAGGACAACCAGTCGTTGTTTGACCCTATAGCATTTGTCTCTGCTTCCATTTTTGCATGCAGGTCTGATAGTTGAGGATTAGCTTCTGCTAGGGTCCCATTTTCTTCATCGCGGGTGGCTCTGTAGGGTCAACAGGATGACCCGATCTTGGCGCAAACACCTCCTTCCATGGCTGTGAGAAGGTCTAGAACGTAACCGTTCTGAAGGGCCATTAATCTGACAGCTCTCAGCTCTTCTTTGATGGCATTGAACCCCTTGACAGTTGAGTTTATGGTCTGGATTAGCTCCCATTGTGTTATTTGGAGCCACTTGGCATTCACATTAGCTTGGATCGCTGGAACAATGGACGTGAAGAAAATCTCGGTTCCGCTGAACAGTCTATGTTTTTGTGGTACTGCGTCTAGTCCATCTTCCATTTTTGATGACGCATAGTTCCCTCTCTTTACTCTTGTCAACTCTACAGACCAATTCTTTCTCTGATCAGCATCCATTTTAGGGAACCCATCTATTTGTATGTCCTTCCGAGGAACTGATAATGCTGGTGTATTTAGCTGTACTAAAGTACATATTCCTCCCCAATTAGGTGGCAGTTGTATGTATGCCTTGGACCCGGAGGCCCAGTAGTGGTCCATCAGGACTGCAGTACCGAACTTCATGTCTGGTATCTTCGAAATTCACGTGCATCCTTTATTCTCTCCAACCTTCACTGAACCATCATTCTGGAAACACAATGAGGCACTCTCGAGCGGTAGAATTGGCATAGGACCTGCTTCATTCTCCACCTAGGTGAACAGTGGTGCACCTGCTTCCCATTCTTTGAGGAACGCACCATTTTCTTTCTTTACTACTTCTACTGGAACTGGTAGCAGCATGTGTGCTTTGCTCCCCACCATTCCCTCTTTCCATCCTTCGGTTGTATATTCTTGTCCATATACGATTAACTGAGGCCCTTCCCAGCATCCTGGCATTCCTCCTATCTCCCTTTGCTGTCCAGGCAGCTCTGCATGACTACACAACGAAGGAAAAGATTTTGCTAATCTCGAGGAAGGTGAAACAGATAACCTACAGCAGAGCTGACATACTCTTCTTCCAGGACTTCTCCCAGATAACTTGGTCCAAAAGAAAAAAAATGGCCCCAGTCCCGATTGTGCTCCGAGACAAGGACACTAGATATCGCTGGGTTAGTCTTTGAGTGGCAAGGGAAACACCATTCCATAGCGTCCTACGAAGGAGGAGTACACATTTTAGGAATTGAAAAGGACCAGGGCCCAAGGGATCCCCAAACAAAAGGCCTAAACAAACTCAAGAGCTGGGAGTAGTCGACAGCGAGACCTAAAAGTAGTAAGAAGGGTGGAGATCAACCTCAACTGAAAGGTCCGGCACTTTGAGAACAGCAGGAGTGGGGGAACCTTTCTGCAAAGGACACAACTTGCTGAAACAGACTAAGAGGTAAAACAGGCTAAACAAAGTGCAAGCCTGGGGAGGGCGAATAATAGGGACTACATAGATGGTTCCGGGGCATGAGGAGGGTGGGGGGTGGAATACGGAATGGGTTTGGAAGAACCCGTAGAAGCTCAAGCTTGGGGTAGTAAGGGGCTTAATCCGAGAGGGCGATTCGGTGGGGGGGCTAGAGGCTGGTTGAGCTCACCCAGTGAAGGGGGGAAGGAGGAAAAGGGGGGAGAGAGGGAAGGGGGGCTTGGAAGAAGGGGAGGGGGTTCGAACAAGATCCTGGGAGGATTCAGTACATTCAAATCTACCCCCAAGATAATGGATAAATAGGGTAAGTTAAGCATCATCGCCTTGAACATTAATGGAGGGAACTCCCCCGTGAAAAATAAAAAAAAGTTGGAAGAGTTTTACGGAGGGAGGAGCCAGACATAATAACTTTACAAAAGGCATATGTACAGAGCCAGGACAGAGATAGGATGGGAATACGGGGTTTCCATCATATTCACCAATCCAATGATAAGATCAAGAAAAGTGGAGTGTTGATAGCCGTCCAGAACAATCTTGACCTCGCAGTCACTGATACAGAGAGGGACGTTCAGGGGAGATATCTAGTCCTAAATTTAAAGAGGAGGGGTATGCGATAGCCACGATCTACGCACCCAATATGGTGCCTCCCTGCCACCCTCTGTCTTGAGCCTGATATTCTAAAGTTCCGGAAACACTCAAGACCTTCCTCTTCTCCTCTTCCTGCTCACTCACCCTACCCTGCTAACCTAGCTATCTGTGCTTCCTTCTCCCCCCCTTCCACACAGCTTATTGACTGTCTGCCTGGTATACCTCATAGCACAGATCATTCTGGAACCAGAAGTTGCCAACATTCTTTTTGGTAAAATTGTGAACTTTGAAAGGAGGCTCGAGCATGGCAGAGGGAAGTTTTCTTTTGAACTTTAAAAAGGGGTCTGAGCCCGGCCAAGGGAGACCCTTGTGGAACTTGGCAAGCAAGGCAGACCGCACATCCAGGAAGCTAACACAGCCCGGCAGTTCAAGAAAAGGAGAAAGATGGCGCATACCGAGAGGGTGACAAGGAGAGAAGCGACCTTGTCCTTTCTGAACTAGGAATGTGAAACCTCTGCAGGAATCATAAGACTGCAAACAATAGCCAGCATGTGATGCAGCAGATGTCAATGGTACACCAGACCCTCCTCTCCACTGATAACCAAGCCGGGGAGAGACGCTTGTCTCCGTGGTAGCAACCTTGACTCCAAAGAGAAAGAAAGCCAAGCGGTTCATCACAGCCGATGAGTCGAGGGGAGAGTCGATAAGAAACCGAATTGTGTCGAACAAAAAGTAGCTAACAGCAAATTGTAACTGTGATAGGTTAAAAGAACTATTGATGAGAAAAGGGGGGAAACCAGCAACAGAGGAGTCTGGCACCACGTGGGTGCTCACTCAGCAAACTCTGGCCGATTACCCAATTATTCAAACTACCATAACCAGAAGGCCTTGGGAAAGGCGAGAAAGGGGTCAAAGTGGTCATACAGGGGTCTTGTAAAAACCTCTGTACAGTTGAAAGTCTTTGACCAACAGATGATTGTGAAGCTAAGGGAAGTGAATGCTGCATCGTAAGAGCTGAATGAGAAAAGCACGATTGACAAGATTGGCAAGAGGGAACCCAAAAGAGGGATGCCGATAAAAGGGGGTGAAGTCTAAAGTCCCAAAATACAGTGTGTTGACAAGTGTGAATTCGGTCGAGGGATGTCCACAGCAAACTGTTTGAAAAGGCATTTAGATTTGTGAAGAACACAAAAGAAGATGGTGTTGAAAGCCATAGTGAACCCGGCGGAGGGAGGCTAACAATTGAGAAGGGTCCGAGCCCGCAAAAGGGCGACCCCGGGGTAGAAAAAGCATCACCCAATGTATATGTGAAAAAGGAACTCTTTGTTTATTATTTTGATACCTCAGGTCTATGGAGGCAAGAGACTTTTTTGATAGAAAAGAGACTTAACCACCGAGTGCCCTGATTGCTGATGGTGGAACTGTTAGCTTGTGCTGGGAAAACTTGAGCGTGTGCTGTGCTCCAAAGTCCCACCTTGCCCCGTTCTGAAAATGTGGTGAAGGGAGACCTCAAGTACCGCATCCTGACTTATCATTTGTGAACACTTCCTTTTTATCTTATGAATATTATCCAACACTTCATTTTTGTATTTAGCGTAAGGATTGGCAATAGGTTTTTCTTAGTTTAGGCCCTTTTATTTGACACAACACAACTAAGACTGTCTTATTATTATTTGATGGTCAAAGCCTTCTCACATCTTAGATTTAGGTTTAGATTAGGCGTTTTTCCAACCTACCTTTTTAGTTTAATAAACACCCTTGAACTGTGATGTGAACATTATGTTGAAATGTTTTGAAAATGCTAATAAAAAGATACATGGAAAAAAGGTGTGTGCAGGTAGGGAATCATGTATTTAAGGAAGTTCTTTTACTTTCACGATGAATACCTATTGTAAGGAAAAGATAGTATGCCTACTCTAGCTCTGTGTTTTGTTCTTCCCTGACTCTGGTTATTGATCTAGTCAATATTTGCTGTGTTGCTTTGTCATGATCTCTGCTTCCAAAAGGTCAGGGTTTTCCCAACTCCCTTGGAAGCAGATCCATAACCCAGGTTCCGAGTGCCAACCAGTCCCAATTGGGACCTTTTGGACCCAGTCCTGGCGCCAGTGGCACCAGGCTCATAAATATGCCCAGTCCCAGCGCTGGAAGCGCCGGGCTCATAATGCTTGGGTGGACTTACCTGCAGAAGACCATGCTGCTTACTTGCCTGCCAGTTGAGTCTCTGATCCTCTTCTGTTTGGAACTACTTTTCCTGTTGGGTGGGGCAGGAGCCACTCCCTAGATTCAGAACACTGGAACTCTTCTGGAAAGCAGGAACTCTTTTCTTACCTAGGCGTGGCTGTGGAAGGAGACACCTAAGCACTACAGGAGGCTATTTAAACCACACCCGATGGATGAATCTTGCTTTGCGTTATTCTGCATCCTCAGCAGCCGAACGCTCATCGTGTCTTCTGCATCTGATCCTGGGCCTAAGGAAAAAGGCGTACCATTCTGAATCCAGTCTTCAGCAACACCTATAAAGACAAGAAATAACAGGTTAGCATTACGGTCTTCAGTGACAGCTCTTCACTTACCTGGACCATCGGCTGTCACCAACGCCTTGCGCTGCATTCCGGCATCTGAACGACAAAGGCTTACCTACTCTTCGTGCGCTCCGGAGGTCTTCACACTGCATTCCGGCATCTGAAAGACAAAAGCTTACCAACTCTTCGCACGCTCCGGAGGCCTTCGGCGCTGCATCCCGCATCTGAAAGACAAAACAAGGTGCGTTTAAAGACATTGGGGAACTTTAATACTCACGTGCCATTACTCCTTTCCACATCTAACCCAGTGGGTATTCCGGCACCCTGCAGCCGCCCCGAACTTGTACCTGCAAAATAAAAAGACAGTTAGAGCGCATCGTGAAGCAGGCAACAAGCGCTTACTTACGTGCTTCCAGGCGCTTCTATTCATCACACGGGCTCCATCTTCAACTCACTTCAGCCCGCCATCCGCCATCGCCGGAACCCTGCAAAACAAGAGGCATCATTACTAAAGACTTTAAAGACATTAGAATTACTCGAAACTTACCGTTCGTGCAGTAAACGACGGACAGCAGTCCTCTGAAGTCAAGAGGCCTGCTCCCCTTATCCAGTGAAGAAACTGGTTACAGCACCCTGCCTCGAGGCAGATGGAGAGCACGGCGTTCACTTACCTAAGGTGAGAGCGTTAACCTTTGGGGTTCTACAGGAGAAGAGAAAGGGAAGAAGAGAGAGACATTCAATAACCCAGTTCATTAATCCCACATTTTCTATCTGCAGACATCTTACCCTTCGAGCCAGACATACAGTGCACAGAGGTCCAGCCCAAAGAGCCAGCCGTGTGTTACACATCACCTTTGAAGATACGGTATACGCCCAGTCAAGACCGGCGCCTCTACGGGAATCAGGTGAGCGTTACAGAACGCAAAGCCTACCACAAAACTCCCGTCCAGGCGCTATGGAAACCTCGGATACCGACCAGCTAGCCCAGTTACTTGGGGAACTAAGGGCAGAAGTGCATGCAGCCCGTCAGGAAACGAACGCTCTAAGAAGGGAACTGATTATTTCCAAGGAGCGAACAGATGATCTCGCTAGACAATTGCTACAGTCACAAGCCGGACAGACCCCGTTACCCGCATCTGGGGGAAATCTTCCTTCTACATCCTCTATGAATCCAGTGCAGATCAACCTACCTGGGAATGTACCTCTGGCTCCGCCCGAACGATTTTCTGGTGACCCAAAGAGGTTTGCAGTATTTATCAATCAGTGCCGGTTGCATTTCTTATGCCGGCCAGCAGCCTTTCCAACTGATCAAGCTAAAGTAGCTTTCGTGCTTTCGTACCTTAGTGGCAATGCGGCAGACTGGTCGATCCCTCTAGTAAATCAAGTTGATCGGGTCCTCCATGATTTTCAAGCTTTTCAGCTCAGTATGGAAAAACTGTTCGCAAGACATTCACAGGGGCAGGCCTTGGACAATGAGCTTCTTTCGTTGCGACAAGGTAATCAAGACCTTTTGGCTTATATTGCGTCTTTCAACAGATTGATAGTGGAAACTCACTGTCCTGAGGACGAAAGGATTACGCTGTTTTATAGAGGTCTACGCGGAGAGCTCAAAGATGTGTTAGCCCAAGTAGTGAATCCCCCACAAGATTGTTCGGACTATATAGACTTAGTCGTTCAAATAGATCACAGACTGCAGAACAGGAAGGCCGATCGTTCCAAGTTTGATGCTCGAGTATTTTCCAAACCGCCAACTCCTTCCAAAGGAGTAGACTCCGGGGAACCCATGCAAATAGGGGGTCTGAAAGGTCCTCTAACACAAAAGGAGCGGGAAAGGAGAAAACAGTTGCAATTATGCCTCTATTGCGGAAACTCAGGGCACTTTCTTCGAGACTGTCCGGTGAAACCTGCCAAGAAGGCAGTAGGAGCTGCAGTTACCAAAGTTACAAACTCTGAGCAGGGAAACAACCTCGCCCGACAAGAATAGAGGTCCTCTTGCCGAGCGTGAAAACCAGTTCCGTGACCTCGCATTTCGTGATACCTATGGTCCTCATTAGCCCTGATAATCCGGATCGATTACATGCAATTGAAGCTTACGTCGACAGCAGTGCCATCTGCAATTATGTGGATCATGAAATGGTTTTGAGGATGAATCTAACTCTTTGTCCCAAGGCTGTAAAGGACGTCATTACTACGGTGGATGGTACGGAGATAGCCTCTGGGCCAGTAACGCATACCACTCAAGAAGTGACGCTAGTAAGTCAAGATGGACACCATGAGAAGATCGTGTTCGATGTGATCAAGGCCCCTCAGTTTCAGATTATTCTAGGAATACCTTGGTTAGAGAAACACAATCCTCTGATCGATTGGCGAGCAAGAACGGTCCAGTTTCCAGAATGTGTCTCTACTTGTCACCCTCCACCTGGTGTTGCACTGGCAGCAATTTCTTCAGAGACTCCCCAGTTACCTCCCGAATACCTAGAATACCAAGATGTTTTCCGGAAGGATCAGGCTAACTCTCTACCTCCTCATAGGTCTTATGACTGCCAGATCGACCTGATACCTGGATCTACTCCTCCTTGTAGTAGAATTTATGCCCTCACCGAGCCTGAGAACCTTCACCTTCGACAATACCTGGATCAATACCTGGCAAATGGGTTTATTCGTCCTTCCAAGTCCCCTGCTTCTTCAGCTTTGTTCTTCGTTCCAAAAAAGGAAGGAGACCTTAGAACTTGTATAGATTATCGCTCCCTGAACCAGATCACCGTTAAGAATAGATATCCGTTACCTTTGATCCCTGAACTCCTGGACCAAGTCAGAAAAGCATGCATATATACAAAGCTGGATCTTAGAGGAGCTTACCACTTGGTACGAGTAAAAGAGGGCGATGAATGGAAGACGGCCTTCCGCACCAAGTATGGGCTATTTGAATATCAGGTCATGCCCTTCGGACTTTGTAATGCCCCGGCCGCCTTTCAATATTTTATGAACGATGTCCTCAGAGAGCTCATAGATGTGTGTGTTGTTGTTTACATTGACGACATCCTCGTTTATTCTTCATCGGAATCTGAACATCGGAAACACGTGAAAATGGTCCTCGAAAGATTGCGTCAACACAAACTTTTCGCTAAATTGGAAAAATGTGTTTTCAACGTGACTGAAGTTGAATTCTTGGGATTCATATTATCACCTGGCGGAGTGCGTATGGATTCAAAGAAGGTCGATGCAGTTCTCAAATGGCCATCACCATCCTCCGTAAAAGGTGTGCAAAGCATGTTAGGCTTCGCTAACTTTTACCGCAGGTTTATCCCCGAATTCTCTCGAATAGTCCAGCCCATCACTGCCTTGTTAAAGAAAAACAAACGTTTTGAATGGTCTACCGAGGCGGAACAAGCTTTCCAGGATTTGAAGACTAAATTTATCTCTGCACCAATCTTAAAACACCCTCGCCCCGAACTCCCCTACATCGTGGAAACTGATGCTTCAAGCCTTGCCATGGGGGCAGTTCTATCACAAAAGGACCCGGTAACCAATCAGTTGCATCCCGTGGAATTTTGGTCCCGCAAATTCTCGCCTCCTGAAATCAATTACACGATTACTGACAAGGAACTTCTGGCTATCAAGTCTGCCTTTAAGGCTTGGCGGCATTATCTGCTGGGGGCCCGACACACCGTTACTGTGATTACGGATCACCGAAACCTGCAATATTTGAAAACTGCAAAAGCCCAATCCTCTAGACAACTCCGTTGGGCATTATTCTTTGCCGAGTTTGACTTCATAATTACCTATCGACCTGGTACAAAAAACGGTAAAGCTGATGCCCTTTCTCGGATGGGAGTGGAAGAACACTTGATCAACCCTAAACCTGTACCAATCATTCCCGAACAAAGAATTCTGGGTGTAATCGCCACAGAATCCATAGAGGAAGTTAAGGATAAAGCCAGGCAACTTGTAACTCCAGCAGACATACAGAATTGGCATCTGCAGGGAAAGGACTTTGCAGTAAAGGACAACTTATTGTATTTCCAAGAACGATTATACCTACCCAGCACAGATTTACAGAAAAAAGTAATCTCTTGCTATCACGATTCTTTAATGGAAGGACATCCCGGTATGGCCAAGACCTCAGAAAAGATCAAGCGCTACTTCTGGTGGCCGTCTTGGAAAAAAGATATCAGAGACTTTATAATGTCCTGTGGAGTATGCGCCCAAAACAAGAGTCAAAAGGAAAGACCAGCAGGCCTCTTACGCCCTATTGACATCCCTCCTCGCCCTTGGCATACGCTTTCTATGGACTTCATCACCGATCTACCTCCATGCTCCGGATACAATACGATTCTAGTAATCGTGGACTTATTCTCCAAGATGGCGCATTTCATTCCGCTCAAAGGCTTGCCAACAGCAGCAACTCTGGCCCGAGAATTTCTCGAAAACATCGTCCGACTGCACGGTTTTCCTTCGGTTCTAATTTCGGATCGAGGTAGTCAATTTATTTCTCATTTTTGGCGAAGTTGCTGTCGGTCGGCTCAAATTGATGTGAGACTATCGACCAGTCACCACCCTCAGACCGACGGACAAACCGAGAGGACCAATCAAACTCTGGAACAGTATTTACGCTGCATGCTGCAACAAACTGAAAAAACTTGGAAAGACATCCTTTGGATAGCCGAATATGCCTACAATAACTCTGTCCATTCGGGAACTGGGAAAACCCAGTTTTTTCTTTTGTACGGCAGTCACCCTCGAACCTCGGAGTTGGATCCCCTCCAAGATCTTGAAACACCAGCAGTAGACTACCTGCATTCTACAATCACCCAAGCCTTTAAGGAAGCTGTTTCTCACCTTCAAAGGGCTAAAGTACAATACAAGAAAGGAGCAGATCAACATTGGAAGGAAGCCCCTCAATATCAAGTAGGGGATCAAGTCTGGTTATCCACCAAATATCTACCTCTAAAAGGGCCACGCACATTCAACCCAAGATACCTTGGTCCCTATTCCATCACTACCATAGTAAACCCAGTAGCGGTCAAGTTGGACTTGCCCCCGCACATGAAGATACATCCGGTCTTCCACGTCTCTCTATTAAAACCCGTGCAACCTCAAACCCGACTAACCAAATCTCCAAAACCTATCCTAGTTGATGGAGAACTCGAGTTTGAAGTCAAAAGCATTCTGGACTCCAAGATCTCCAAATCTAAACTATTCTACCTAATTGACTGGAAAGGCTACGGCCCCCAAGAGAGATCCTGGGAACCTGCTGAATATGTCCACGCTCCTCGCCTAATCAAAAGATTTCACCGAACATTTCCTGACAAGCCAAAACCCCCGGAGAATCCCGGTTTGGGAGGGACCTTGAGGGCGGGTACTGTCATGATCTCTGCTTCCAAAAGGTCAGGGTTTTCCCAACTCCCTTGGAAGCAGATCCATAACCCAGGTTCCGAGTGCCAACCAGTCCCAATTGGGACCTTTTGGACCCAGTCCTGGCGCCAGTGGCACCAGGCTCATAAATATGCCCAGTCCCAGCGCTGGAAGCGCCGGGCTCATAATGCTTGGGTGGACTTACCTGCAGCAGACCATGCTGCTTACTTGCCTGCCAGTTGAGTCTCTGATCCTCTTCTGTTTGGAACTACTTTTCCTGTTGGGTGGGGCAGGAGCCACTCCCTAGATTCAGAACACTGGAACTCTTCTGGAAAGCAGGAACTCTTTTCTTACCTAGGCGTGGCTGTGGAAGGGGACACCTAAGCACTACAGGAGGCTATTTAAACCACACCCGATGGATGAATCTTGCTTTGCGTTATTCTGCGTCCTCAGCAGCAGAACGCTCATCGTGTCTTCTGCATCTGATCCTGGGTCTAAGGAAAAAGGCTTACCATTCTGAATCCAGTCTTCAGCAACACCTATAAAGACAAGAAAGAACAGGTTAGCATTACGGTCTTCAGTGACAGCTCTTCACTTACCTGGTCCATCGGCTGTCACCAACGCCTCGCGCTGCATTCCGGCATCTGAAAGACAAAGGCTTACCTACTCTTCGTGCGCTCCGGAGGTCTTCACACTGCATTCCGGCATCTGAAAGACAAAAGCTTACCAACTCTTCGCACGCTCCGGAGGCCTTCGGCGCTGCATCCCGCATCTGAAAGACAAAACAAGGTGCGTTTAAAGACATTGGGGAACTTTAATACTCACGTGCCATTACTCCTTTCCACATCTAACCCAGTGGGTATTCCGGCACCCTGCAGCCGCCCCGAACTTGTACCTGCAAAATAAAAAGACAGTTAGAGCGCATCGTGAAGCAGGCAACAAGCACTTACTTACGTGCTTTCAGGCGCTTCTATTCATCACACGGGCTCCATCTTCAACTCACTTCAGCCCGCCATCCGCCATCGCCAGAACCCTGCAAAACAAGAGACATCATTACTAAAGACTTTAAAGACATTAGAATTACTCGAAACTTACCGTTCGTGCAGTAAACGACGGACAGCAGTCCTCTGAAGTCAAGAGGCCTGCTCCCCTTATCCAGTGAAGAAACTGGTTACAGCACCCTGCCTCGAGGCAGATGGAGAGCACGGCGTTCACTTACCTAAGGTGAGAGCGTTAACCTTTGGGGTTCTACAGGAGAAGAGAAAGGGAAGAAGAGAGAGACATTCAATAACCCAGTTCATTAATCCCACATTTTCTATCTGCAGACATCTTACCCTTCGAGCCAGACATACAGTGCACAGAGGTCCAGCCCAAAGAGCCAGCCGTGTGTTACACATCACCTTTGAAGATACGGTATATGCCCAGTCAAGACCGGCGCCTCTACGGGAATCAGGTGAGCGTTACATGCTTCTCCTTGGTCTTGTTCTTCTTCTTGCACCAAATCGTCTTCGTGCTGGCGGGAGGAGGTCTCACCTCGTAAGGGTTTAACACCTCCAATGTAATTCCAGGCATTCTTTCCGACCAACTTGACAGCCCCATCAGTAGCCTGCTCTACAGAAAACAGTCCCTCAAATCTAGGCTTAAACCAGGGGCTGACAAACGTCTGCAAATAAACCAAATCAGCTGGATAAAGTGGTTGTTGCTTTAACAGGTAAATGTTTGTTTCCAGTGTGTTGTCTTCCTCTCCCGCCGGGACTGCAGTTGTCGAGAGATAAAAGAGGCACTAGCCATCATCGAAGCAAGATAATCATGCATTTCATCCCCTAAAACAATAGCAGAACTGTGGGCGTCTGTCAGCGCTCTAGTGGGAGGATAAAGTGGAAGTCGCATGCAGCGCCCTGTCACCACTTCATGAGGGGTTAGGTTGTGGTCGGATCCAGGCTGATTGCGCAATGCGAAGGCTAGGGGTAGGCAATAGAGCCATCCATTTTTTAATGTTGCTTTAATTTTGACTATTTTTTCTTTTAGAAGGCCATTGAGACGCTCACATATTCTATTCGCTTGCAGGTGATAAGCACAGGAAAACTTGTGCTTGATCCCCAACAAAGCTGTAATGTGCTCAAAAGTCTCATTGACAAAAGAGGGTCATTATCAGACTGCAAGACCTCACACACCCCCATCGTGGGAACACCTCTCTAATGAGAAACTTAGCTGCTCTGAGGGCATTGGAGTGTGAGCACGGACCAGCTTTGATCCAGCGGGAAAAAGGACACACAACCACTGTCATATAGCGGTAGCCTTGGCACACTTGGATCGTGTCTACATAATCCACATGGAGATGTTGGAAAGGCCCAATTGGGCGAAGTATTGGTCCTCGCACTATGGGCAAAGTATGACCTACGTTATACTTCTTGCAAACGGTACAATTTTCCATGAATGCGGATATATGCTCTGCCATATTTGGACAAAACTACTCTTTCCCCAATGTGTGCGCCAAGTACATCCCTACTTAAATGAGTGGGATGATGCAATTGCGTGAGTGCAACTTACAACAATGCTACTGCAATCACTAGCTTGGCTGTGGTCTCCTGTCGCCATAATGCATCTGTAGGGGATACTGAAATACCCCTCATAACCCATAGTTCTTTTCCCTCTACTGGTGCCTTCCTCTGAAACTCCATTATCTGTGTGGCAGGTAGTCACTATACCCTTCCTTCAAAATCATGTTGTGCACACGTATGCATGTATTAGATGGAGTGCCGAATTCGTCCACTTCAGTAAAATACGCTGAACGCTTCACTTCTGTGTCTGCATTGCCTCGGAAGACTGAGTCCTTCCCTTTCGTGTGTGCTCGGAACTTCACAACTGCAATGGCTGATGGGAGTTTTAGTGCGTCTATGAGTCTGCCCAATAGGGGCGCCTGATGCACTGGTGGGCATGTCGAAAGCCCCTCCTCTGCCACTGTGACAGTCCAGCATGTACTTAAAATGTCACATAGGCTGAATCAGAATACACTGTAATATCCTTGTCCTTATGAGCTTCTAATGCCATTATGAGAGCCACTAATTCGGCTGCCTGCGCTGGAAAATGTGAGGGCAATCTCGCGCTTGCTACTACTTCAACTTTACTACTGCCATCCCAGTATGTCTTTCTTCTGTCATCTGGTCTATCACCTTCAATGGCAATTTCCCCCACTTTAGGAATGTTGTCATATTGCTGCATATACTAGTACAGTTGTGCACATTATCTCCCTCCACTGGTTCAGCTATGAATGTCGCTGGGTTTACAACTCTGCATCTCACTACTTTTATTGCCAGATTCGAAATGATCACTTTGGAGCCTTATGTTTTCTGTGTAGTCAGTGTGCTTTTGGGATTTTTGAGAATCACAAAGAGGGCATGTTCTACGTAAAGTGTGGTACTGCAACCTATTTTGATACTCACCAACTTCTCTACTGCAAAGGCAGCAGCAGCCAAAACTTGTTCACGGAGGTTAGTGTCCTCTCATCACTTGGTCTAAACGTCCACTATCGTACGCCATCGGTTTGTCTCCTACGGTTGTCTTCTGTGTGAGTTCCACAGTCATCGCCACTCCGCTGGAGGGCGAGAATAAGTGAAATTCATCACTGTAATTTGGAATCCCTAGCAATGGAGCTGTGCATATAGCTTTCCTCAACCCCTCAAATGCCTCAGTCATTTTGTGTGTCCATGCCAGGTCACCGTCCCCACTCTGTGACCCACAAAGCCCACTTAGTAAGGGTCTGGTGTATGTGCTGTATTCCAATACCCAGACCCTGCAATAATTGCAGAGGCCCAAGAATCGCTGCATCTCTCTCACTGTCCATGGTGCTGGCATTCTAAAGATCACTCCACCATTTCCAGCATTACCTTTCTGCCTTCTTGTGATATCAACTGTCTACAACACTTCTTCCTGACAACACTGTAATTTTGCCTTGTCTAACTTGTAACCCTTTTCTGCTAGTATTGTCAACAAGTGAACCAAGTCATTTCCTCGGACCAGCTACAAATCAAAATGTTGTCTACATACTGAATGATGGTTCTTTCCATCTGTATGTTGCCTTGGTCCATTTGAAAGACCCTATAAAAGATTGAGGGTGGCTCACAGTACCCCTCTGGTAATCTCGTGTGTTTCCACTTCTGGTTTCTATATAAAAAGGAGGTTAAGTCCTGTGATTCTTCATGGGGTGGTATAGAGAAGAAAGCATTCTTCAAATCTATTACTGTGAAATGAGTAGCCTCCGATGGAATGCTACATAGAATTGTCGCTGGATATGGAACTAACAGAAATTCTGCCACAACAATTTGGTTTAAAGGACGTAGACCCTGAATAAAACGCTATGATCCCCTTGTCGCCTCATAAATGCCTTCGTCTGCTTCCCTGGATAGAGGGTATTGGATCACCCTCAGTAAAATAGCCCCTGGCTTGAGTTTACTTTGACAGCTCCTACTCCCTTTAACAGGCCCACAACATATGGACTGCTAGTCTATAGAATACTGGGTACTCGTGCCAGGTCTTCCTCGAGAAATAGTGGTGGTGGTTTTTTCAGCAGCACCATTCTCTGTGGCATGTCTCTGTAATGTATTCTCACCCAATAAGTAATACTCATAGAAAACACTGTCTCGAGGTCTGAAAGATCATCTTGGAGCAATTCCTTGTCTGTCAAGACAGCCAGTCTGTGCCCTTCTCCTACCGCAATGAATGTCCTCCATGCCCTTCCAGTGTCGTCAGTCCCATGTAATACTGCTCTCTCATCCACTACTATGACTGCCTCCAGTTCTGTTGGTAGCACCTGTCCCTCCTTTTCATCTTAGAAAACCTCTGGTCTGAACAAGAACTCATTGGGTATACCTAGCAATTTGCCTTGTATCCTTGGAAGCCATGCTATCAGCACTTCCACTCCATACTAAAATAGCTCGAGATTGGCTGGCACCTCCTCTGTACAGTATGCCCACAATATGCTTGAATAAGTTCCCTCACGTTCATATAGTGAATTCCCGGAGTTGAACACACAGTCGCTTGGTCAGTGAATGGTATGGTCATGTTAAGTCGGCTCATCATGTACCTGCCCATTATGTTTCCGGATATCTCTCGGGAATATAAAAATGCATCATCAGGTCATGTTCTCCTATAGACATTGGAAGTTTGTCAGTAAAAAGAACCAAATCTGTAGCCCCAGGAAATTCCTGCGCATCGTGGCAATGCCAGACATCGGATATCTCCCCTCCATAATACATGAAAGAGAAAGTCTCATCACCTATTGTCACCCCTATACGTGGTTCCTCGGTCAGGTATAACAGATAGGATTGAACACATCAGGTTTGTCTGTGGGCTGTCCTATTGTGGGTACAATGTCATCCCTGTCCCAGTGAAAGGGTTGCCCCACTACAGTCACTCCCCCAGTATTCGTACTGGAGTCTACATTGTGGAGTCTGTGTGTGTTGTGGCTACAGCATTCTGTTGCATCAGTGCTGGCTGTAATAGTTGAGGGGGCTGTGCATGTTCCTGTGCAATTGGTGCATGTGTCATGGGCTGGTATGGCTGCATTGGCATGTTCTGTGCTTTCGTCGGTTGTGGCATGTGCGTGTGATCTTGGGAATACTAATCAGTCTGTTCTGCTAGGTATGTTGGCTGTTGTGCCATTCCCCCATTCTGTTGCATTCCACCTCTGCTTCTGCACGGTTGTGATATGTGGCCTATCCTCCCGCATGACCAACATTGTATTGGACCCCCCCCCCCATCTGCCTCGCCTGTCTCCATTAAATTCCATCTCCGGCCTGTTGCATTGAGTATCCAAAACCTCTTCCTACCAAGCATCCTCCTACTACCTGTGGTCGATTTTGCACATTCTGGGCAACTACTTCCTCTCCACTCGTCAACATCGCCCCTTCCATAGTGTACTTTGTTAGCTTCCTCTGCACTAAATGTGTCTCTTCCTGCTTTCTCTCCTCACGCTTCTTCCTTGCATTCTCCTGCATTAACCTACAATAGTCCACTATAGTTGGATGGATTTCTGACCATGGTTTAGTTTCCATCCCCACTAATTTCTTCAGCTGCTTCTGCACCTGTTCTGGCAGGCCTTGGCATAATATGTGATAAAATAACCCCACGGTTTTATCCCACAATTCTCTCGTTTCAAGAAGCCAACATCCTTGTATCATTTGAATATACTGAATTGGGTCTTCATCCTCGCGCATTTTGCATGCTATAATCACACGTACGCCCGATGTATCTGGGTATTGTACTCTTAGAGTTTGCCATAAGGCTGGCCTGCCGTTATTAAATGGTGTGCCGTTGTGCGCTGTGTTCTGTCACACTGCGATATCCTGTCCTTTTCAAAATGTTGTCTGCTACCTCCCCAAGAATGGCAGATAATAAGCTCTTCATGTCACCCACTGCCAATGTCGTCCATGCCGTCAGTCTTTCTAATTCATCAATCCATTTCCCATCCCCTGCAGTCAACAAGGTTAGCTTACATCTCAAACTGTCCTTGTCCATCTGTTGCTATGGTATATACTGCAGTCATCCACCACCCTTAGCTAATAACAGGATCTGTGTCAGCCTCATTCCCTCGTCACGTTTCCCCAAGTCTCTTGTGGCTGGGAATGTCCTTGTCATCTCTGCCCGTTTCTGTCCTGTTAGGGCTCTAAGCCTCTGCGCATAGGGAGTGACTTTGTCTGCACTATGCAACCTGTCACTAGGACACTCCAGTCATCCCTTGGGTTCTCCTTCGTCTCTTCCCATATTTTCCCCTTCTCTCCACAACATATCTCTGTCAGGGCTCACTTCCCTGGAGTGGCGGCGAGGCCGCTCTTCCTCGTCACTTTCCGGACGATCTTTGTCTGACCCCATAGTCCCAATACTACCATCAATGTCCTCCCCTCTCTCTCATCCACAAAGATAAGTCATCTTCTTGCTCCTTTCCCTAGTTGGGTCCCCTGGGTTTAGTCCCAAAATCATGCCCCCCCCCTCAATGGAGACCCTGCCATGCTCTTACTTGCCTTAGGGGCAATTGATATGTCCCTTCTGCTCCTATAGAGTTCCCCTACTCTTCTCCATATACCTTCTCCTTCATCGTCACTCAGACATGTCAGTTCCATCTTGCTGTCCGCTGCTGTCTTGGAATGTCTTTCTCTACTTTCGTCTCTCTTCTGCTCACGTCTTCTGTCCTCCTCCTCTTCTCCTCGTCACTTTCCGGACGATCTTTGTCTGACCCCATAGTCCCAATACTACCATCAATGTCCTCCCCTCTCTCTCATCCACAAAGATAAGTCATCTTATTGCTCCTTTCCCTAGTTGGGTCCCCTGGGTTTAGTCCCAAAATCATGCCCCCCCCCCCTCAATGGAGACCCTGCCATGCTCTTACTTGCCTTAGGGGCAATTGATATGTCCCTTCTGCTCCTATAGAGTTCCCCTACTCTTCTCCATATACCTTCTCCTTCATCGTCACTCAGACATGTCAGTTTCATCTTGCTGTCCGCTGCTGTCTTGGAATGTCTTTCTCTACTTTCGTCTCTCTTCCGCTCACGTCTTCTGTCCTCCTCCTCTTCTCGGAGTCGGTGCTTGTCACGACCCACACTCTGAAGACCCCCTGGCCAACCTATGGGCCAGGGAGAGTCTTGATTCCAGCCCCCACTAAACCCAAGAAATTGCAGCATAGGCCTTCTTGGCGCCAGGTTCATGTTTGAATATGGACTTGTGCTTGGGAACTACTTTTCATTAATGCCAGTCATGTGGAGGCATCCTCATAACCTGGCTCCTTGAAACCAGGCTTGCAGTGTAGTGTTTTTGGGTGCGGTACCATGGGGACTATTTTACCTGGACTTCTTTCTTGAAGCTATTTAAACCACACCCGAATAGACTGACACGCTTCGCGTTAGTTTGCATTACTGCAACGTAACGCTCACCGTGTTCAGCTTCAGCCGCGAACCTCGTAAGGACAGCACCTGCAAAGGAAAGGAGAAGACATCGTGAGAAAAAGGCAACAGCTTACCAGAACTTCATCGCCAGTGGTCCGCAGCTCTTCCGACCGTCATCCTGGAACCAGCACTCCTCCGGATCGACGGACCTGAAAAAGAGAAGAAACAAGGCATTAGACATTGTACAATTACCAAACTGTGCCGAAAGGCTTACCTCACCGGCCGCTCCTCAATCAGCATCACGACGGAAATTGCATACTCCGGCCGGGTACCGCGACCTGTGGAGAGGAAAAGATAACAGGTTAGCAAAGGCAAGGCATCTTAAGCACAATGCATAGCGCCTACTCACCTCATCAAGGCGCTCCAAAAACGCCCATACTTACCAGCGAAACACAGATTCCGCCATGCCACATATTGGACTTCCCCGTATCTAGGAAGAAAAAGACATTGTTTAAAAGGCATGCAAGAACAGCAATATTCACAGCAATAAGACCTACCTGAAAGACTCAAGACGGGCTGGCATCAGTGAAGCAACTCGATCGCCATTGCCCACCAAACTCAACGCGCCCCTGCCAAGACAGCAGGACGGAGAACCCGCCAACATCTAAAACAAGGTGAGGAGAAGTCCAGAAGGGTCACAGACCTACAGGGAGGTGGGAGGCTGTTTACCCCAGTTGCCCAGTCCTGAACATAGCTTACCCGTATTCCAGGCAGAACTCTTCCGCTGGTCACATCTGGGCATCGCAAGGAGGGACATCTGAACCCCAACTGATGGGTGGTGCCCCCGTGGAACCAGGTGAGCGTAACAGTGCTCTTTAATGAGTCACTCGAATTCCAACCTTCTAATTTCCCTGTTTAATTGCAACTGTCTCTCCTTCTCTTCCTTTCTCATCGCCGTCTCCTCTAGCTCTTTTCATCTTTTCTTCTCTCTCTTCCCTTGCCCCCTCTTCTGATCGTTCTCGTTCCCTTTTCAACCTGTCCTTTTCTTCTCTTTCTCTTCTCTGCACTTCCTCCATTACCTCTGCCCACTCTTTAGCTTTGTCCCTTATGTCCTTATGACTGGAAGCTTCCTCTACTGTGTGTCCTAGCTCACTTGTAGTCTTCCCGTCCAGATTAAGCAGTATCTGTCCACCTACCCAATTGTTTGTCTGGACTGTCGCCTCATGATCTCGACTATGTCCTGTCCGTCCCTCATCGTCTTTCTTCAGTTTCGCTTGCAAGTTGCTGCGCTCCTTATGCTCACCACTCATAACTTCTGTTCTTTTATTCGACTGTTTTGTGCCACTAAGTGCGTCGTCGCTGCTATACGCTGGTGGTTCAAAAATGGGGGTTGTGTAACCTAAGGCAGCTTTCAATTCCTTTAAGGGGAAAATCCCTGGCCTTCTGCTGTTGGGTCTGTGTCTGCAGTTTGAGGAGGCATAGGGGCCATCAGTGCTTCGCATTGCATTGGCTCAGCATTCATTGCTTATGGGACGGGTCCCCGTCCTCGTCCTGAAACATTTTCCATAGCTCTAATATAGCCAAACGGTTACTCAGTTTCTTCCCCTTATATGTGTCACGACTCGCTCCCTTCGCTCCCGTTCCCACCACTTGGGGGCATGTTTTGGGGCTTATTCCTTGCTGGACATTTCCTCCGAACCTAATGCCACAGTGCTGTAATGAATTGGGAGCGCAAAATCCCTATTTTCCAAACTACTTCCCTTCCGGATCCATTCCAGGTCTTTGGCAGCCAGCATGCTTCTTTAACCAAATGACTGTGTTTCCCAGAATGCCTGGCCCCCTGCTCCACCTCCACCCTTGCAGGACTAGGTTGGGTGGAGGATAAGCAACACCTGTGGCTGCAGGTGCAGCAGTCAGCACACCTGAGGCGTGTGCTCGTTTAGCAGCTTTAAAAGCCACAGTCTCACTTCAGTCCAGCGCTGGTCATCGTTTGCAGTGTTCCTGTTTTTGACTAGTCCCTTGTTCACTGTTCCTTGCCCTTTTACCTAGGTCCTGGTTCCTGTTTTCTTGTTCCCTCCGCCCTGAATCTCTGATTCATGCTCTAATTGATTTCTGCTCCCTTGTTTCCCTTTTTTCCTTCCTCTGTTTACAGGCAGCATTTCTCAGTGCTTTCCCTTTTCAAATGCAGCCCAGTTGGTATTTCTTTGACTCTGTCCTTTGCTGCTGTTAACCCGTATGCCTTAGCCTTCCTCTTTAGCTTCCTGTCTTTTCCTTGGAAGGATAGGGAGAAGTTTGCATTGGTTATTTAGCTTTTTCCCTGCTCCTGATCCTTACTTCTTTTGGGATCCATTCCAGGTTTTCCTTAGCACTTCTGCATTTATATTCCCATTTGATTTTAGGTGTGGTGTGCGGTTGTTAGCTAGCTCCTGTGTGAATGCTTATGTTTTCCTCACTATTTGTTATCACTATTTCAACTTAGGTATTTAGTTTTCTGCAGCGGATCACTCTCGGCTGCCTTCCAGCCTTCACCCTTGCCCTGTCGGGCTCCCCACTTAACAGCGGATCACGCTCTGCTGCATTCCAGCCTCCGCCCTTGTCCTCTGGGCTCCCTGCCCTGCAGCCTGCCTCGCTCCGGCTGCCTTCAGCCCTTGTCCTCTTGGGCCCCCTGTTCTACAGTCTACCTCTCCCTGGCAACCTACAGCCCGTGCCCTCTGGACCTTCCTACTTCTCCCATTGCTGTTCTAGCCTCTCGGGGTCCCATCATCAAGAGGATTCATGGGCTAGCTGACGTTCAAGAGGTTTATTCTCGTCCTTGTGAGTACAGTTCTTTAGTTCCCTTATTTGATACCATCAGAGTGTTAGTTCACAGATCCTGTCATTGCTTGCCCTCTACGTGGGTTTAGCGCTGTCAGTACCTGTAACAGCAATTGGGGGTAAGGCGCTTGCCGACTTTCCTCGCGGTCAGGTGCTTACCCCACATCCCTTTTCACATATTGGGTTTAATATCACACTCTGTTTGCACTCCTGGCTTCTAGCATACATGAGTCGTTGTTCCTATGTGCACATTTCCCTTGCCATATTCGCTGCCTTAGTATTCGCAGGACTAATCCTGACAGAATGACCAGCCTAAAATTCCCATTGAATATGGCAAGTTTAAGAAAGAAAGGCAGCAAGGCCTCTAACAAGTTTGTACAGAAAGCTTCCCCTACATTTACCTGTGACAATCAAATCACTAGTCTTGGTTTAAATGAACTCCTTGTCACGAATGGGCATTTACGAGCAGAGTATTTTTCCCATAGGATGGCTCATCCTACATTGCCTGATCCTAGTTCGATCTTTTGTTCTGATCCCGATTCTATGTCAGCGCAAGCCTTAACCGTAGAAAACAACACACTGTCAGACTTATTAGACAAGAGTACCTCGGTTGTTGAAACCCATGATTCCAGTTGTGCTTCACCTCAGATAGAACAGTTTCATGGTACAAACATAAAGAATGAAGGGGTTCCTTGCATAACTTCTGTTTTCTACCCTCAGTCCAAATACTTCTTTGCACAAGTACATACGGTAGTCCCTAATGTCAAGAGGTCTAAGGTCAATAGTTTGCTTAAGGGTAACACAGACCAAGTTAGTATGAGAATGTATAAATCTCAGAACCTGAAAGCAGTAGAGGACAGTGCACAATCGGTGCACATCCAGATTGCTAGTGCAGGATCCAGCCCTGATGCTACTATGCCTCCCCCTGTGCCTACTGATAGTGATGTACAGTTAATGCAGGGCATACTAAGAGCCAAGCTTGAGGAGTTAACACAAGAATTCATTTCTTTACAAGAGGAGAATAAGATCTTGCACGCATTCCTGAATACACCTCAGACTTTATCCATTGATGTTGATGAAGTGAACACAGTTCAGCCCCTGAGTGCAGAGACTTTGGTAAATCATGATAATTGCCAATATGTTAGATCTATTGGAAGTGAAAGTCTTTCTTCTAGCACAGCGCTCAACCTGGGCACAGTTTCTAACAATTGTTCTGCTGATTATCAGGGATTGCAGTTAGCTGAAGATTTACAAGCCACTCCTTTACCTAAAGTTTCCTGTGTAGCAGTCTGTCATAATTCTGAGCTAGCACACATACAAGCTTCTGATCTCCAAACACAATACACAAAGGTGGCATACACAGATTCAGTCACTACACTAGGCTTAGGTCCTGCTCTTGATACAGCTGCTGAGACTGAAGTAGAGTTTAAAGCTGATGTGGAAGACGATCTTACCTCTGGGTTCACTCTTCCTTCTGCCAATTCTGATCAATACAAACAGTCAGAGACTGTACAGATTGCATGTTCTGATGAACTCATTCCACAGTATACAGAACCAAAAGACCAGCAGGCGAATCCTGAACTGTTGATTGTTAATCTGCCTCTTTCAGAAGCTAAGACAGAGGAATGGACAATTGACGAAATCCTGATTAACAGAGACTTTACTATGGTGATTCCACTGGTTGATTTTGACTTCCACAAAGAAAGAGACTCTGTGTCACCCACTAAAGAAAAGGACCGCAAGGGTACAGTTCAGTCCTTGGTTACTGGAGCCAAGGAGTCTAATGCCCTAAAGGTGCCCTCCATTCCTGAGACACCAATGTGTCTATCAACTTCTGAGACTTCTGTGTGTCCTCCTACAACCATTGACTCTTCTATGATCCAATCCACAGCCCTGCAGTCATCTTTGGTACACGTGTCTTCAACCAATGAACCACTGCCATGTCTGCCATTTCATCAAGAGCCTCCACCATGCACGGGGTTAGTCCCAAAGACCCTGACATGTTTGGATTCAGCTACCGAGATGGCTCCAACTTGCATGCCTTCCGCTTCAAAGTTTCCTCTGGCCTGCCTGTCTACAGTGACTCATCCAGAAGATCATCCTTCAGCCAGAGAGCCTCCGGTAGTCCATCATATGTGCATGTCTTCAGTTCCAGAGTCTATTGCTTGTTTACCTTCAGTTCATGACACACCGGTATCCTGCTTAGCTTCGCTTCCAACATCAGAGGTATACCTGTCTACACCATCAGATCCTGCTGTATTTTCTACTGCTCCAGACAGTCCTCCTGAATCCCAAACATTTACTGTCGATGAACGTTTAGAATGCCTTTCTTTTGCTTCAGGAGGAGCATCAGAATGCCAGCCTTTTCCACAAGACGATTCTCCCAACTGCTTCACTTTAGCATCAGAGCCTCCAAAAGATGCAGCATCAGATTTTGAGACTTTTGCCAGCTCCCGCTTCAGAGTCATCAAGCTAGACCAAGTGGTGAGTCAGAACCACTCACCTGGGTGTGCACAGGGGGTGGTGCAGACCGGCGTATTACCTACAGAACTTGTGCAACAGAATTCCGCCAAGAAGCACCAGTTGGGTGCTAGTAGCCAAAGGAAGGGAATGACTGCTGCAGTTCAAGATGTGTCTGTTATTGCTCCTTCTGCAAGTGTGCCTGAAATACCAAGTACTGTGTCTATCACTCCTATCAGTATGCCAAACGTCCCTGCTGTTGTATCCAACGTGCAATCAAACCTTAATCATTTTCAACCACAAGCCTTTTCCCAGATGGATGACAGAAAAAGATCTGAACCTCTACCTCAGCCGCCACCTTCTCTAATGGCTGAACATGAACATTTCCTGAAGCCAGCAACTTCCTTACCTCCCGCATGTGCGCTCTTGGCAGAAAGGCTAACAGAACTTCTACCATTGTCTAAGGCAAGTTGCACCAGCCTGCCTCCCTCCTCAAAGACTTACAAGGGTCCACTCCCAGTGACTGAGCTTCCTGGACCTTTCAACTTTGCTTCAGGTCTTGCAAGTCCTTCATGCCTTTCTTCAAACCATGAGTCTCTTCCTCACCAGAAGCCATCGATTCCAGCAGTATCACTTCCAAAGACAAAGCACTCCTATCATGGAAGCCCATCTGCCTTTGCCCACAAGCCACCATTTCCATCAGTGCCACCTCCAAAGAAAAAGCACTCCCATCATGGAAAGAAGAAGTCTCGTGCGGGTGGCGGGCACCCGAAGAGGGCCGTAGGAGGGGGTATACTGTCACGACTCGCTCCCTTCGCTCCCGTTCCCACCACTTGGGGGCATGTTTTGGGGCTTATTCCTTGCTGGACATTTCCTCCGAACCTAATGCCACAGTGCTGTAATGAATTGGGAGCGCAAAATCCCTATTTTCCAAACTACTTCCCTTCCGGATCCATTCCAGGTCTTTGGCAGCCAGCATGCTTCTTTAACCAAATGACTGTGTTTCCCAGAATGCCTGGCCCCCTGCTCCACCTCCACCCTTGCAGGACTAGGTTGGGTGGAGGATAAGCAACACCTGTGGCTGCAGGTGCAGCAGTCAGCACACCTGAGGCGTGTGCTCGTTTAGCAGCTTTAAAAGCCACAGTCTCACTTCAGTCCAGCGCTGGTCATCGTTTGCAGTGTTCCTGTTTTTGACTAGTCCCTTGTTCACTGTTCCTTGCCCTTTTACCTAGGTCCTGGTTCCTGTTTTCTTGTTCCCTCCGCCCTGAATCTCTGATTCATGCTCTAATTGATTTCTGCTCCCTTGTTTCCCTTTTTTCCTTCCTCTGTTTACAGGCAGCATTTCTCAGTGCTTTCCCTTTTCAAATGCAGCCCAGTTGGTATTTCTTTGACTCTGTCCTTTGCTGCTGTTAACCCGTATGCCTTAGCCTTCCTCTTTAGCTTCCTGTCTTTTCCTTGGAAGGATAGGGAGAAGTTTGCATTGGTTATTTAGCTTTTTCCCTGCTCCTGATCCTTACTTCTTTTGGGATCCATTCCAGGTTTTCCTTAGCACTTCTGCATTTATATTCCCATTTGATTTTAGGTGTGGTGTGCGGTTGTTAGCTAGCTCCTGTGTGAATGCTTATGTTTTCCTCACTATTTGTTATCACTATTTCAACTTAGGTATTTAGTTTTCTGCAGCGGATCACTCTCGGCTGCCTTCCAGCCTTCACCCTTGCCCTGTCGGGCTCCCCACTTAACAGCGGATCACGCTCTGCTGCATTCCAGCCTCCGCCCTTGTCCTCTGGGCTCCCTGCCCTGCAGCCTGCCTCGCTCCGGCTGCCTTCAGCCCTTGTCCTCTTGGGCCCCCTGTTCTACAGTCTACCTCTCCCTGGCAACCTACAGCCCGTGCCCTCTGGACCTTCCTACTTCTCCCATTGCTGTTCTAGCCTCTCGGGGTCCCATCATCAAGAGGATTCATGGGCTAGCTGACGTTCAAGAGGTTTATTCTCGTCCTTGTGAGTACAGTTCTTTAGTTCCCTTATTTGATACCATCAGAGTGTTAGTTCACAGATCCTGTCATTGCTTGCCCTCTACGTGGGTTTAGCGCTGTCAGTACCTGTAACAGCAATTGGGGGTAAGGCGCTTGCCGACTTTCCTCGCGGTCAGGTGCTTACCCCACATCCCTTTTCACATATTGGGTTTAATATCACACTCTGTTTGCACTCCTGGCTTCTAGCATACATGAGTCGTTGTTCCTATGTGCACATTTCCCTTGCCATATTCGCTGCCTTAGTATTCGCAGGACTAAACCTGACAATATGCTGCCTGTAAATACGTGGTCATATGTTGCTGCACATATTTGGAAAAGCTTCCGTCTTTGGGCCAGGGTTTTGCCATTTTTCCCTCTGTATCGCAAGTCCATTCCGCGCTATACTTGCGTATTTTGTCTTGATATGGCGGGAGGGGCTTGCAGAAATGTTGAATGGTAGTCCTCATTTTGACAATCATCAATACTTACTTGACCTCAAATCAGGATTTCGACACATTTATATACCTTGGTCAATTCATATTTCACATAATCAATGTCACTTTTCAATCGAATTCTCAAAAACCATAAAAATCCTCAGGCTGTTTCAACAGCCTCTCTGGCTCACCGCCATCAACGAGACTGTGCTCTGTGCACCACCCACACTGCATTTTCTGCCCTTGAGACCAAACCGTGACTTCCCTCATGTGCTCTTTGAGCTCAGCCCAAATGGCATAACACTTTTCACCCCTTCAAACACCAGGTCAACAAAATTAAGTCCACCACCTTCCAAGCACATCAAGTCCTATTCAACCACCTCACATGTGACACCACAAACCCTCAAGAGACAACCCTAATACGTAAAAATATACTCCCACTTTTCACAACACAACTACAATGACAAACATGACATAACACACGGCCGTCTTCCTGCCTCACCAAGATACAGGGTATTGTGAGATGCCAGAGTAACAGAGACAGACAGGTTGGGTTTGCTTCACAATGCTTTTTTTAAATAAGAGGTTTGGGAAAAAGGCCTCACTATCCCTAACTCTATGAGGGGTTTCCCTGCTTCATCTTCATCAGGATGTCCAAAATAAATGTCCACAGTCCTGGGTCCGAAGCCTATTCTGACCCTCACTCTTAATACACCACAAAACTACTATCAGAGGAAAATAAACAATACTATGCTATCTTCTTATAGCCATATGATGGTTCTTTTACCCACTATCTTGGAAGTGGATTGTATATGCCAGGGGGACACTCCCCTTCCCTGGTCTTTCCTTGATGCCAAGGGGGAAAATCCACTTCCCTTGGTCTTTCCAGTGGTTGTCAGGGCTTTGGAGCCAACTGTGCCAGGGGGACACTCCCTTTCCCTGGTCTTTCTTTGATGCCAAGAGGAAAATTCCACTTCCCCTCGTCATATTGTCTGTCTCTTATATGGATAAATAAGTGACTATAAGACTGTCTTCTTAGCTGCATTGTCAGGAAAAAGGTTGGGTGCCGGGACCAGCAGCGGTAGGGATACGGCACGGCTGGCCCCGAACTACTCTTCCCAGAATTCCTTGGGGTGCGTGGCTCTGCGCACATCACGCAGGCATGGCCAGCATAAAACTGCCGCTCTGCCCGTGCCATTTGCGGATTATTGATTGTCAGAATGGGCGGTGGTGGCATGAGGCACAACAGCACTTTTATACACAGTGGCAGGAACCTGGAGAGCAGTGAAAAGGACCTGGGCTGCGCAGCGGTGACGTGCTAGCCCCGGTGTATTATGACATCTTGTACAGTGTCTGGGTGTTCTCACAGGGCACCCAGACTTTTTGTTTCTTACTTCATGCTTCATGTTCAGTGTTTTGAGTCTTCATGTACATCTTGCCAAACAGGCCATGAGTTTGTCAATCATAAGAGGAAATCCATTGCGGTTTTGTTTCAAATGTTGCCATGTTTATGCTGTTGCTTCAATTCTCATCATGAGGTTGTATCATGTTTTTGTTACCGTCAATAATGTTTGTATTAGGAGGTCTGGTGAAAGCATGTTAGTAGTGATATTTGGGAGTTGTGAGGTCATTACTAGGAGTGAGCAGGTTACTAGTGGATATGCAAGTGTATCAAGGTGTGTTTTCCCTAACTTCCCTCAACCTATCCAACTTCGTTACCCTAACCCTCTTTGCGGTTTCCCTATTTCCCCCTTCCTATCCACAACCACTCCCTGATCCCTCCTTCCCCCCACTGGCTGCCACATGGTCCCCTGTAAATCCTAATATCAGGAATCCGTGCCAACCACGGTGGGAGGGTCGAAATCTTTCGGCTTCTGTGGTTAGGGAGTGGGTGTCGATACTCTTCCCTTCAAGTTTTGACATCCATCTTCTCTCTCTTTGTAGGCGCAGTATGGTTGTTTCATCCACCTGGGATACTTTCAATCCCCCCCCCAGGCACTGTCATCACACCAAACGCTCCTTCACAGTTACTTAATTTTGTTTTGGTTCTGGTAAAACATAGAATGCTTGGTTTTAAATATTTCATATAGTGATAATACCTGTTTGAGCAGTGGTGTCATGGGTCTTTCATCCAAGTCACTGTTTCCCCTCTCGCAGCCACCTTAGTATGTTGTCTTGCACGGTGCTGCTGGCACCATTCACGGAAAGTGCTTTCCGTTTGTTCTTGCAGCGAGGCTCGAGGCTGTAACCTGAGCCAAGGAGTCTGTCTCTGCAGTTCTTCCCAGCTCTGCTGCTCCGTATCAGTGAAATTAGTCGGGTGCCACCAACCGGGACTATTCCTGTGGTAGTTTCCCTTTCTGGGGTCTCCCTTAATTGCGGGACACTTCTGCTGTCTTCCTGCACCGCAGAGCCCTGCCAGTGTTTTCTCGGGTCGGCGCCCGCAGAACACAGCTGCCCACTCCCGGAATCCTCCCGCCTCCTCTCCTTGTATGATGCAGTGCAAGTTGCTCCCTAAATTCACCGGCCAGCCAATACTTGGCTGCCTTTCCACTCTACTTCCACAGCACGCTTTCTGTTCCACTCTGCCTCTACGTCCATTGGTCTCTCCACTACCACTACTGCTTCCACCCTTTCTGCCTGTTCTTTGTCCTTCTCTTCATTTCCAAAGCTCCTTGATGGAAATAAAAAGTGGACTGAAGCTTCTGATCTGAGATGTTACTCCTTTTGCCTCTAGAAACAGTCTCCTTGTCCCAGTTGTCTGAGGTGGTGAATTCAATTTACTGCAATACACATACCCACAGGCTATACTTGACTGCATTAACTTTATAGGTTTTGGTGTGTGAATTTTGTTTCTTATCCTCAATTCCGGGACGAAATCCTCTGATTCATCACAGTATCCAAAAAATCATTTGGTCCTTCTTCTATACCGCCACATATAGGAATACATCTCAATGAGATAAATTAAGAAACCTCCTTCCGCGACCTAAGTTAGCGCCTCTTGCCAATACCTACACACAGGGAACCATACATAACATCTTCCATGAACCTGCTAAACTGCCTAATGCACAGGTATCCTTTTTTTATAAGTTTTTAAATATTTTTTCATCCATAAACCAAGTGAATGCCCAGATCACAGGTAACCTTTTAATAGTATTTTCTTCATATTTTTCATCCGTAGACTAAGCTGACCATCTAAGCGGACCGCCTAAACTGACCTCCTAAAAAACGGGTAACCTTCACAAGAACACGGAAAAACATTAACACAAAACAAAATGTTCTTCTCCCAATATTTGCCATATAGTTGAGTCTATACTTACATTCTGTGATCCGCTGAAGCGCCTTGGCACCAACTCTCGCTGCATCTGCCACTCTGCCATCAGATCTGCTTGGTGTACTCCTGGTAACCTCTTCAATTATTCCCACGCATGGTCTTGGGGTCTGGTCGTCGCGGGTCGCTGCAAAGACCTTCGGGCATGTGGTAGGACGAGGCAGTTTAATGCCGAAAGGTCTTAGCAACCATACTCTGCTACCACTTGTAATAGAGCGGAAGGGGCACTCTTAGCAGTTCCGATTACCAGCAAGAGGGTACTTGGGCCCAACAAAACCTGCGGCGAGAACTGAGACTCAAACCATAGGGCAAGGTTTTACTGCCTTTAATATCAAAGTGACAGAGATCCCAATTGAACAACATAGCGTGTTCAAAGCTCTCATCTTCTGAATGGGTGTCACACCATTTGAACTGTAAGGACATCACAAAAACAGGGTGCATTCCCCAAAACCTATCAGGGGAGGGAATTGGTCAGCTTAGGAAAACTATATAAATGATACAAAGGGGTTAGTATACCCATTGGATAGCCATATCTGGTGGCTCC
The DNA here is from genome assembly GCF_040938575.1 of Ambystoma mexicanum. Lineage (NCBI taxonomy): Eukaryota > Metazoa > Chordata > Amphibia > Caudata > Ambystomatidae > Ambystoma > Ambystoma mexicanum. The sequence goes on along the minus strand of NC_090928.1, from coordinate 622,830,148 downwards.
TCCTAGGGCCACCTCTGAATGTAACAAATACAAAGTTGCAGGCCAGCAGAGAAATGATTGGCCAGTGCAAGAACGTGAAAGGCAGCTAAGGATTGGACAGAACATATCTTCCCAGCCATGGCAACGTGGACAGCTACAAGGCTGGGCAACCTGCTCAGGGCAATGGGAATGATCACGAAGGTGCTGTATGTTCCCAACATGTTGCCATCTCTGATCACCTAGGCCCAGATAATTGTATCTTTCCACCTCTGGTTCGATGGGAACAGCTCTTCTCCCATCTACCTCGAATGAATAGGCTCTGCCCTGCTCTTTCAGATCACGTGTGTAGGGCACACCAAAATTGAGCTCTCCTGTCTGTAATTATGAGGATTTTAGCTTGTATTCTCGCAGGGGATCTATTGTCTTGGTGAACTGGATATGTTCCATCTCTGCTTGTCCTTGGTGATGCTGTGCACAATGTCTGCATTGGAAGCTCTCTCTGTCTGATCCTTTCTGCATTCTGAAGTTCACCTTGCTTTCCCCATTCACTTCAAGGCATCTATGGCTTCCATCTTGGTTCTCGTAATTAGGCATAAGCAAGCTAATTGTATCTATTCTTAGGCGTCTTGCTGTTTCCGCATAGTTTACAGAGTTGCTGGTATAAGTGTGTAGGTCCTCTAACTATTATGAGTCATAAACATTTGTTTCATGTCAATCAGCAATAAAGTGTTCATGTAGTTCTGTGCATGGATGCCTTTATGCTTCATGTCTAACGCATCTTTGTCATGATGTCAGTGATGATGTCATCAGCTACATTGGTTCTATAGTCAGTCAACTTGCTCAATCGATGACAACTGTATCTCTTCCATGGCGTTGTTTGGTTACTGTATGAATGGTTACTGTATGAATGGTTCTCATTTCACTGCCTATGAGCTGAAAAGCGGGTGGTGGTCACGACGGCCACACCAGGGTCTCCCTCTTCTGCTTTCATTCAGTTCAGCATTCAACAGTTTCCAGTTCTTGTTTGCCAACATTTCGCAGTAATCATCAAAAACCATTTACTTTGGTTCACTATATTTTGCACTTTAATTCTCATTCATTTGGCGTGCCCTTTTTGCCACATAACAGGCCCAGGAGAGCCCCGGATCAAGTGATCCCTTTTCCTCACTCACTGGCGTCTCCTACGGGCGGGTGTCATCTCCTGCTCTGCTCTGTGTACACGTCCTTGGTGGACAGCAAGGCCCCCCTCACAGTTCGCTCTCGCTCTTGCTCTGCTCGCATCCCGGAGACAGTACCAATGACTTACAATGACAGGTTCTCTACTCCGGCTTGCAACTCCTGATGCCAGCAATGACCAGCAAGGCTCCCAAGACTGTGGCTTTTGCTCTGCCCTTCCTTGAACCACAGTTTCTTCCCGGTTGAGCCGGCATCCTGGTTTCCTGACGGGACCACCCTCAGCTGCCTCATACTCGCAGGATTTCTCCATCTGTAGGCCTATCTGCTGGTCTCTCTCTCTGCATTCTGACCCCAGCTTTTATACACCTGCAACTATTTAATAGGTTGCAGGTGAGAGTCTTCAGGCTCAATTACCTAATCCCAAATAGTGAAGCATTCTGGGCATGCCTGATGCTTGCAACAGTCTATAGGCCTCCTCGTAGTCGCAGTACTAGAATGGTGAAAGAATGTGTTAGTGTGCCTTCCTCTTAGTCACCTCTTCCTCATCCCAGAACTACAGTGGAATGAATGAGAGGAATTGAGGGTAGAGGGTTTACAATAGCCTATAAAGGCAGGAGGGAGGAGGGGTGTTGGTTCTCAATTGGAGAAGGGGAATACTATGTCTCGCCTGTGGATATTCTCCTCCAATCCCCAAGAACCATCCACTCAGGTGATCCTTCCTCGCATCTCCACCCACAGGGTCAGAATCTAAAAGCGATGGCCTTTCCCTGACCACCTGAGAAGAGGATCCAAGGGGAGTAGATGTGAGGCTACCCACAGGTTTCTCACAATTTTTTATGTTATGTTCTGCGTGTCTTTATGGTGCAAGCAATATTCTTCTGTGTCTGAATGCATGTTTGACCTAATGTCTGCGTTTCTTCATGGTGAGTGTGTATTTGCTTCGTGTCCATTGCATGCATCATGTCAGCCTAAAAGTGATGTGCTTGCTCTTGCCATCTTCAGTTACATCAGGTCCATCTCTTCCTGTATTGGTCCGTGATAAGAACGGTATGGTCGCCTTTGTGCATAACAGTTCTCTCCAAACTATATTGGGGCGGGGGAGGGGCAGATGCTATGAATGACTAATCTGTCTCTCGACAACACCAAATATGAAAACCATAAATCGTTGCTTGCAAAAATCTAGGAGCAGCTCTACAGAGAACATTCTAAAGGGAGAATGAACATGGACAAATAACATATACTATGGGCGAGCTAAAACCTGGTTGGAGACCTTCATGAATGGGAACCATCCCATAAAGCAGGCTATTTACCCATGTCTGCTCTAGTAGAGGGGCTCCCATATTTTTGCAAATGTTTAAAGACTTTAAGGGTAACCCAGACATAGATCCCTTGCTCTCTGACCTTAGAGAATCTTAGAACCACCTCCTTGCTAATACAGCAAACAATGCAGAAACCAGTGTCTGGGGTTGCTGATGCCACTCTTGCTCTGAAGAGAACTGCCTAGTACTTCGGTGCTGGACTGCCGTTGTGGGTGGGACAAGACTGCTATGCAAATTGATATATTCCAGAGTGGGTTATTTGAGCATTTTCATTCTCAGTAGGGAGTCCAGCACATTTTTGCAAAATACAAATCGTTATTTCATTATACATACCCCGGCAAAGCTGCTACAGCACCAAAGCGTCCAGGGTGACCTTCCATTATAGCTGCATCACATTGAACAATTCCATTCTTGTTTGGGTAGCCACCTCTTCCAACTATATGATAACCAGTTTCCACATCATTCTCAAATTCTGCCAATGGTAACAATTTTAACAACAGCATTAGAAACAGCTTTAATAAAATGGTGCATACCATAATTTAGTCATCTGAAATGAAGATACGTAGATCCTGACTGTTTTTAGACATTTGATCAATTAATAGAGTTGCGATATATTCTCCATCAGAACAGTCTGCCGAGCAAGTATCACCCTATTTCATTAAGCAACTATGGATTGCTACAAATGTGGCAAATGTTTTTCATAAAACTCAGTTTTGAAAATTCTTACATTGACCATTTCACTTGCCTACTTCATTTAAGCCAGTTTTGATAGCTGAAATGAGCGCGATCTGAAGGAATTTGGTTAAACAAGTGCTCAGATTAATTACCATGGGTAGGTTTTACACCGAGTCTTACTATTCCCTGGTCCTAACTATTACATCAATTGAAGTAGGACTGACAGAAGGTGAAGCAACCTCATTTGGCCTAAACACATTTCTAATAGTTACTTTAGCAACCACTTATCACCTTATCAGTATTGCAATACATCTGTCCACCTCCCCTTTATACAACAGTTTCTAATACTAAAGGAAAGTACGAAAGTGGAGGTGGGATGAGGAAAAGTAGAATTCCTGAGTATTCATGGTAAGTAATCTGCAAATTACTACCAAAGCTGCATTCCTCGTCAATGTCCTTGAACCACTGAAGAAACACAAAGTTGTATCTCTGCTATAATCATTAAGACCGTGAGGGTTTGCTGCCACATCAAATGATGCAATACCATGGCATTATAGCATTACCAATAGCTAATCACATGGCTACAGAGTGCAGAGCCTAAGCATAACCTCCCGCTCCATGGCACACGCAACCACCAAGTATATGACCAACAACGGAATCATCAAAGTAACTGAATTGAATTGCACGTCCAGGAAGTGGGTGTTCCTCTCGTGGAAAGGGCTGGTACACCAGCTATAGGATTCAAACCAAAGGTTAGAAATACTCAGCTGTTTCAATTGCTGAGAATTGCAACAAGGGCTTCTTTCCACTGCAAGACCAAAAGCCACAAAGAGATATAGTCCCAGTAGCTCATGGAGCAAGCCATACAAGGCCGGTAAGATAACTCAGCGGGTTGAGCGCTCGCTGCTGCGATCTGAACGTGATCTGCAGGTCGCAGGTTCGAATCCCGGCCAGCCCAACTCAGCCTTTCATCCTTCCGAGGTCAATAAATGAGTACCAATTTCTTTTTTTTGATCCAACATTTTATTGAATTTTCATACAAGGTTAAATAAACATTACAACAACTGGGAGAGCCGTATAAGAAGCTCTCCAAACACAACTGTCACAACTAACCGCAAAGAGAGGGAAAAGAAAAAGAAGGGGAAATTGTAAAACAAGAGCAAATATCTATGGCGTGTATCGGCACAATAGTCTCTGCACAGTTGACACCTATTCACAGACTCAGGTCATCCGGTAGGGGAGGGACACGTTATCGATAGTCCTCCCATTTCTGCCAGATCATATTTGCTTTTTCAGGGCAGCCTCTCGCAGCGTAAACTCTGTACTCCATTGCAGTACAAATGTCTATATCTGTGGCCCATTGTTCCAGGGTGGGTGCCACCTCAGAGCCCCATAATTGAGCTATGTTCCTCTTCGTTACTGCTGTGGCAGTTGACATGAATAGTTTTTCGTATCTTGTCAGTTCAATTTCGTCCTCTATCCCCATCAGCAAAAGCTTTGGTTCCCTGGGGACTGTTTTACCTAGAATCTTTGACAGTTCATTGCAACATGCTTGCCAGTAGCGTTGAATATGCTTGCACTCCCATAGAATATGAAAGAAGGTACCTTCTTCACGTTTACAGCGCAGACAGTTTGAGTCCGATATCCTGCCCCAGCGGAAGAGTCACTCTTGGGTAGTAGACTCGCGCGGAGGATTTTAAGCCGTATGAGTCTAAATCTAGATGAGATTGCAATTTCCCGGGGGTACATTAGAGCGGTTATCCACTCCTCCACCTGGATCATCCCCACCTCCCGTTCCCATTTGGCCTTTAGACTTGCCAGTTCAGTTGTGGCGAGAGAGGTGATGGCGTTATACAGGACGGAGGTGACCTTATGTTTAATTCGTTCGGAAACTGCATTGCGTTCCATCTGTGTGTATTTAGGCATATCGCACATGGCAGGAATGTGGGTTAACAGCGCGTGGTTTAACTGTGTATAGTGGTATTGTTCTGTGGGGGGGAGAAGCGGGACACCAAGGTGTCAAATGGAATCACTTCTCCCTCTCGTATCACATCTCCAATTCTTGCTATCCCATGCAATGTCCAATTGGGCCATCTGGGAAGTTTGCTTATTTCTGGGAGGTTCCTGTTATTCCACAGCGGTTGTATGGGTGTTAGTTTGTTCCCCCAACCCATATTGTGTGTTTCTGCCCAGACTCTTGGTATGTGTGTCAGCATGATTGGAGGGGTCGCTCGGCCCACCTCTCGGTATAAGTGTTCCAGGAGAGGTTTGGTGGAGTCGCTTGTGATCATCGCTCTGATATGTGGTAATGTTGTGTCCCTGTGCAGCATGTCATTCACAATCGCCATTTGGCTGGCCCAATAGTACGTTTGTAGTCTGGGGAGGCCTATACCACCCTCCCTTATCGACCTTTGGAGCGTGGCAAGTGCTATGCGTGGGTGTCCTCCACTCCATAGCAGTTTTCGAAGGATACAGTCAATTTTGTGGAATTCGCGCCAAGGGACATGTAGTGGGGCATTTTGCAATATATACAAGAAGCGTGGGAGGGCCATCATTTTGAAAAGGGCTGCTCTGCCAAGTAGGGTTAATGGTAGGAAGACCCAGTGTTGAACATCTTCAGCGAACCGTGTTATTATCGGGTACAGGTTTGTGGGTGTATATTCCCTAAGGTCTTTTGTAATTTGTATACCCAGGTATCTGAATTGTGTCACTTCAATATGGTAAGGGCAGTGTGTTGGTATTGTTTCGTTCACCTTACCCAGTGGGAATAGTATGGACTTAGTCCAGTTAACACGCAGTCCGCTAAAGGAACCGTATCTTTCTAACAAGCGTGCCACTACGGCACAGGAGTTAATCAGGTCTTTTAAATATATCAGCAGGTCGTCTGCATATAATGAGACTCTATCTTCCCAGTCATCTGCCCAGTGAAAGCCACTCCATGTCTCTGTGGTACGCAGCAGTACTGCGAGGGGTTCAATCGCTAGGGCAAAGATCATTGCCGACAAGGGGCAGCCCTGTCTGGTTCCTCTGCCTAGTAGAAAGGGGTCTGAATTCCAACCCTTCACCCTCACCGTGGCCCTTGGAAGCCTGGAAAAGAGACTGACACAGTTTGTGAAGTGAGGTACAAAGCCCATGCGGTGCATTATTTCCCAAATCACCTCCCAGTAGACTGAGTTGAATGCTTTTTCGAAGTCAATGGCTCATAGGGCGAGGGGGCTCTGGAGGGTGTCTCTTCTCTCCAGGGCCGAGCGTAGTCTATGGATATTCATGCGGGTTGATCTTTGTGGCATTAAGCCACATTGATCTGGATAAATTAGAGATGGGATGACCTGTTGTAATCGGTCAGCTAGCACCTTCGCAAGGATCTTGGTTTCGCTGTTTATGAGAGAGATGGGTCTGTAGGAGGTACATTTGTCAGCGGGTTTGCCTGCTTTGGGAATCACTATTATGGTGGCTTCTCTAAGGTCGGGGGCTAGAGAGCCCTGGTCACGGGCACTTTGGTACATGCGTAACATGTGGGGCTACCTCCCCTGGGCCTATCTTCTTCCACAGTTCCACTGGGAAGCCGTTTGGGCCTGGAGACTTCCCCGATGGAGCCCCGACATGGCTGCCACGATTTCTTCTTCCGAGATCTCTTTTTCTAGAAGTTCCCGTTCTTTGTTGTTCAAGGTGGGGAGAGTGACTTACGCTAGAATCGCATTCTCTGCAGGGGAGGCAGGTGTTTTGTAGAGGTCAGCGTAGAAGGTGGCAAAGCCACCCGCTATTTCCTGATCTGTTAGCAGAGGGTCCGGGCTGAGCCGTCTAACTTGACTGTGCCCCTCGTCCCTCCGCTCCAACCAGGCGAGCATCTTGCTGGCCTTGTCACCGGTCTCATAAACCCTAGTGCGCATTGCTCTGTGTGCTTGTTTGGCATTATCTAGGGCTATATTTTGGAGACGCTTCTTAGCGAGCAAGAGTGCCCTTTGTGTTTTGGGCCGATCCTGCGACAGATGGTTCTCTTCCGCATGTTTTACCTGTCTCTCTGCCTCATGTAGCTTAGCAAGGTGTGCCTTTGTATGGGCAGTGGTCCAGGACATGATTTCTCCTCTCAACACTGACTTGCATGCTTCCCATAGCACTCCTGGGCCTTCTACCGTTCCTGTGTTTGTTTCAAAGTAGGATTTCGTGGCCGTTTGGATTTGTTCCACTAGATCCGGGAAGCTCAGGTAGTAGTTATTGAGACGCCACCTCGAGGGGTTGGGGGGAGTCGGTCTGGAGGTGAGGAGATCGAACGACAGGGGCGAGTGATCCGAGATTCCCCTAGGGAGTAGGCATGCCCTGCTAGCCTTGTGTATGTCCACCAGAGGGAGAAAAAAGTAGTCTAATCTCAAAAGCGAGGCATGTGCTCCAGAGTGGAAGGAGTACTTCCTGCTATCGGGGTACAGCTCTCTCCAAACATCCCGTAGGCCCAAGGCATTGGCAAAGGTGGCCAGCTTGGTGCGTATGCTGGGGTTTCTGCCTCGCACGTGTGTGCGGTCCATTTCTATGTCCATGACCTCGTTGAAGTCACCTCCCATAATCATGATGTCAGATGTGTCCCCGGTGATCAGAGGTGAGATATCAGTGAGCAATGGGGATAGCAGGGTCAGTGGCGTGTAGATTGCCAGCATTGCAATGGATTGTTCCCATAGCGTCCTCGTGATGTATACATATCTGCCACTTGTGTCCTGAGTGACGCTGGATAATTGGAGCGGAGTGTTTTGTGTATTAATATGAGCACGCCCCTTGATCCCCTAGTGAAGCCGGCGTGTATTGCAGTTCAATAATTTGTGTGCTTAAACAGATTGCATTCCGTGCCCGATAAGTGTGTTTCTGCTACTGCTGTTGACTGTGCAAACATGAGGTAACAGGGGGTTCGCTTACGGGATACGTTATCCCCAGTGGGGCCATGTTTGTGTTGTCTTCGTGTGTTTTCCCCCCTTTGAGGAGTTGTGCCTTGCTCGATAGACCCATAAATAAAAGAACTAAAAAAGAATACCCAACATACCCCCCACCCTACACTCCACCCAACTTGAAGTACCTGTCGCCCGAACAACATTTAGCAGCTGTCAAAATGACAACCTGCTCACTCTAAAACATAAACTCTCAATAGACTGGAACGTCTAAGTGTCTGGAGGGGGGAGGATCCGGGGGGAACTTTCCCTATCCCCTGGACCGCTCAAACTTAAGTCTATACGTGGGGCTCAGAATTGCGTGATGTAACTTTTGTTGAGCCAACAGAATGTTATAAATGTGTTCCCATCAGATTAGGATGGTAACTTTTTCTGTTTTGTGCCTTCAGCGATCTTCAACCGACGGCGGCGGTGAGTCCGGATCTTGTTCTATTGGTGGCAGGGCGGGCAATCCCCGCTCGGGCGGCGGTCTGGGCCTCCGGTTGTTTCTAAATCTCGCTACCCCCCAGTCACCTTCAATGTGTTGTTCTGCCCATCTCCACGCGCCCTTTGGATCTGTAAAATGCACCGTGGTGCCTTGGTGGTATATTTTAAGCTGCGCTGGGAAGAGGAGGCCATATTTCACGTTCTTGGTTTGGAGGTGTTTCTTGAGTTGGTCAAAGGATTGACGTGCCCTCTGGACCATCCATTGTGTAGTCCGGAAAGAAGGCGATGCGAGAACCGTTGTGCGTTATTGTTCCCTTCGTGCGGGCCATTTGCAGTAATGCGTCACGATCCCTGTAATTCAACAGTTTCGCAATCACTGTATGCGGTGGTAAGCCTGGTGTAGGTAGTCCAGATGGCATGCAGTGGGCCCGTTCAATGGAGAAAGATTTTGAGAATGATTTGGGTTCGAACAGGTCAGAGAGCCATTGTTCTAGGAATAGTTCCATGCACGGCCCTTCTGCCCTCTCCGGCAGGCCCAGTATGTGGACATTGTTGCGCCTAGATCGACCTTCTCCCTCATCGACTTGCTCCTCCAATGTTTTGATGCATGACATGGCCTGGGTCATACTCTGTTCCATGTTTCGTAGCCCGTCTTCTGCTCCAGAAATGCACTGTTCAGCTTCCCCTGTGCGTGATGTCAATTTTTGCAGGTCATGCCGGAGAAGGTAGACGTCCATGCTAATTCCATCAATTTTTTGCTGCATGGATGCCCGTGACTCGGCTATTGCAGCCATGATATCCTTAAGGGATATGGAGCTTTCAGCCTCCGTCATGTTGTGCAGCTGCTCTTGGTCCGAGGAGGAGGCTGCTGGTGTTGTAGTATATTGATCGATTCTGCTTTGGGTAACTGTCTTTCTAGCTTTATCTTTGCCCATCATGTGCTCGGCTGATACCAGTCAATGCGGACGGTCGTTTTCGCTGTGTGCAGTGGATTGTTGCCCCGATGGATGTTGCTCCACAGCAAGCGTAGGCTGTGCCCAGCCGCGGCCCACCGATCTTTACCGTGTGTTCTCCAGATGGGGCTTGCCCCGCCGCGCCTCCCCGGGCCGTAGCGCCACCGGATCTTGCGGCCGGAGGTGGTCGCAGGTCTGCGTCTGTCCCGCGCTGTACCTCAGGCTGCGTGGGCACTATGATGTTGGCGGTGCAGCTCCTTTCCGGTGTGCCTTCGATCAGGTTGCGTGCGCCCACCTCCAAGGCCCAGTTCGCGGTCGCTGAACACCCGCTAGTGGCACAGATGTGTACAGGGTATCACACGGGCGGGAACAGGCAACGGCAGCACGATCACCCGTGGAGGTTCTTTCTTGTAGCTTTCCTCCTGTACGGTGGAGGCCACGTCACAAGCGCCTCATGTGGCACCTCTCCCCCTCACACAGCATCGCAGGTTCCCGACGTGGACCACGGCCATCTTGCTTTTCGCTCGCCGACACTGCTACAAAAGTTTCTCAGCAATTTAGCTTATTTACGTGGAAAGCTCCGGGCTTCGTTTTCAGTTTGTCTGGTCACTAAGTGTGTGGCTCTCAGCAGGGTTATTTTGCGGCAATAAAATCACGGATAGCAGGCTGTTTGAGCAGGATGTGTGCGGCGGTCCCGGGAGCTTCAGGGACGCACGTCCGCATTGCAACGCAGCTGGCCACACCCCCAATGAGTACCAATTTCGGTTGGATGATATTGTATGTAAATATGTGCTCTGTAAAGTACTTTGGATGAAGGTGCTATATAAATAACACATCATTATCATTATCATTAAATACACTTGCATGGCCCACTGCATGCCCATAGGTTGAATTTTGATTAATTTGTAAAGCGCTAACTGACCCGGCAGACTGAACTGGATCTAGGTGCAAATGATAACACAATCACTCCATCTCCAAGGTAAAGTACCATAATGCTTTAGCTGTAAACTGCCTAGAAAGATAAAGAATAATTTAAACAAGAATTTTTAAAGTTTTTTTGGCATCAAGTAAGTTCTGACATGTAGCAAAGTTGCCAGGGGAGGGAGTTCCAGAGTCTAGTGCTGAAGACTGAGAACTGCTGCTCTCCTCTGGATGGGCATTGGGAGGGTGGTACCAAGCACAATATCTTATCTTATAACCGAAGAGTTTGGTTTGGGAGATACCAGCTCAATTTGTCTGCAAGATATGACGTTGAAAGATTGTGAAGGCATCTGAAAACCAGACATAAGATCTTAAAATGTATTCTTTCCTTCTCCGGAAGCCTGGGTAAAGATCTACGAAGGGCTGAGATGGCCGTTGATTTAAATACTTTGAAGATAAGCCAGACTGTGGCATTCTGAGCTCCTTGGAGTAGGGTCAATTGATTTTCCGGGCTGCCAGTGAGCAAGCAAATCCCGTAGTCCAGGCGACAGTTGACCAGTGCTCCTACAACCATAGCATGATCTTTTTGCGTTATAAAAGGGAGGGCCAAATGCAGCAAACCTAGAGAGTAAAAAAAGAGACTTCACCTTTGCGCCATCTTGTCTATTCCAAGATTTGCTTGTCAAATACAGCCTACGTTTTATTTTATTTTAAATGCGTACGGCTCAAATCCAGGAGGCTGGGAGGGTGGGGGAGTTTAGAGGTGTCAGTTAGCAGATGTTTGGGTCTGAACAAGGCCAATTCTGTTTTTTAGTTGGCATTGAACTGTAACTGGACATCCAGAGAGTGACTTTTGTTTCAAACAGTGATCCAATCTCTGGAAGGAAACCTCACGGTTGCCCACTTTCAGAAACATTGGAGTATCATCTGCATATGAATGGAAACTTACAATGAATTTCCTAAAAATATCAATCAAGGTTTCATATACAATTTGAAAAGAAAAGGTGAAAGTGAAGAAACTGGAGGGGTCCCACCTCTCTCCATGGAAGAGTATCCGATAGATACCCTTCACATTTGACTTGTTGATGCCGGTTGGACAGAAAGGATGTGAACCATGGCAATGCCTTCTCAGAGTCCCACAATCGACCTTAAGCAGGAGAGTAAGATCTTATGATCAACCATATCAAAGGCTGCAGAGAGGTGTTCATCACCAGGAGTGAAAGTTCACCCTTATCTGCCTACTCGATAAGATCGTCACACACTGCCGCCACATCTGTTTCCGTGCCGTGTTTCGGGCGGAAACCACACTGGAAGTTATCCAGGAGAGAGTATTTCTCTACATGCTCCTGGAGCTGATTAGTAACAATTTTCCAAGAGAGGTCAGAAACCCGGAGATAGTTTTGGAGGTCACTGGAGTCCAGATTGTTTCTTGAATCTGGCTGGGGTGTAGTGGTACCTGTGAAGGACTTGAAGTTGTATCAGACGGAACCTGGAGTTGTAGGAGACCTTACAGGTTTGCATACACATATCCATCCAGTTCTCGACAGTGATGTATAAATTCATGTCCCGCGCCCATTTGGAGTGGGCTTTAGTGGGAGCTCCACTGTGAACAGAGATGAAAGTTTGGGATTGTTGAGCAGGGTTAGGATGGTGTGTTCCATGAAATCTTCCATGGAGCTATCCAGGCTGTTTGCCGAGACCCTGATGATACGGATATTGTTGCAGCGCGATCTGGTTTCGAGTTCATCATTCTTCCCACTAACCGCTTGTACCTGCCTAGTTAACGAGACATCAGCTTTCAGCAGAGAGACGTTGTCTTCCACAGTTCCCACTCTAATTTCTGCCTCAGTTAATCATAGGTCAGTTTTCTCTAATCGAGACTTGATGGAACTGGTCGTGTGGATAGCTGTAAAACCCTCCAGCATGCAGGCCATCATGCGTTGCATTTCCGTGGGTTCCCGCAATTCCATGATTTCTTCCGTGGCTCGCTCACACCTTCGGTGCCTTTGGGGTGGCCTTAGCAAACATATTCATGGACTGTGCTTCCTCCCGACCCCCTTCATCATCTCCAGCTTTTAAGTGCACAGATCTGCAGAAGCCGCCACTCTCTCAAGAGAGCACACCTTCCAGCACATAGGGAGCTAGGGAAAATTAGTTTGGGGAGAAAGGGTCTAGGAGTGTCAGCGGCGGTGTCCAGCAGAAGACTGCAGAGCAATATTAGAGGCTTGTATATACCCAATTCACTCACAGGCAAACCAACTACAGGAAATGAAGATCAATTGTTGCCAGCAGCCCACCTGGCTCAAGAGCAGGGCAACTGTAGACAAGCTTTGCCGGTCGCTTCAGAGGGTGAGTTCACAGAAGACATTGCTGGCATAATACTGCGCTCGCACCCTGTGAGCCACTACATCTGGACTGGCAATCAAGCACAAGTGACAAGAGGTAAGGGGTGACCCAGGGCGCACAGTGCTTCATCAATCTGAATGCCTTTTATTGAATCCTCCATGCGAGCCCTGGACGTGACAAGCTCTTGTACTCTCCCCAGCTTCTATATGCTCATCAGCGGAAATCCTGGTTCCTTGAGAATCTGCTCCCTTAGCTGGTTGGAGCAGCATTTTTGGATGACTTGGCCGCACAATTCCCCCTCCTCATCTAGAAATATGCACATTGCCGCCGCAGTCGGATGTAGAACCCCGAATCGCAGGTAGGCTCTGCATGTCAAACTCAGGCACTGGGCTAATGTGAATTTGTGGGTTGTGGTGTGGGTTTTCCACCTCTGGTGGCTGGCCATGTGGCTGTGTGGCACTCCTTCTTCGGGTCGTGGTTGACAACACAATGTCATCCTCCTCCACATTTAAATCAATCTATGTACATGGGGACGCCTCTAATGCGTGCAGGGGCTGGGTGTGGTGCTCGCTGGGGCATCTGCATTTGACTGGATTGTGGGTGACTGACATTATCCCGAAGGGGCGAACTGACCTGCTCTTCACTGGAGTCTTCACCATCACCTTCATACGACGCTGCTGCTGCTGCTTGTCGTAGCTGAAACAGTTCATAATCCACATTTACCATCGGGGTGAAGTAGTTATTTAGCGCTCTGCCCGGATTGCGGTAGGAGTCGTCACCTTGTTTGAGCATCTTAAGCATGGTGTGCACCTCGCTCCCTGCAACCTTTCCCTGGCGCCTTCCATCACCTGCCGCATCGAAATTCATTTCAAGGCATTCTACCCGGAGCGCCCATTTGGGCCCCAGAATCGCAGGTAGGCTCTGCATGTCAAACTCAGGCACTGGGCTAATGTGAATTTGTGGGTTGTGGTGTGGGTTTTCCACCTCTGGTGGCTGGCCATGTGGCTGTGTGGCACTCCTTCTTCGGGTCGTGGTTGACAACACAATGTCATCCTCCTCCACATTTAAATCAATCTATGTACATGGGGACGCCTCTAATGCGTGCAGGGGCTGGGTGTGGTGCTCGCTGGGGCATCTGCATTTGACTGGATTGTGGGTGACTGACATTATCCCGAAGGGGCGAACTGACCTGCTCTTCACTGGAGTCTTCACCATCACCTTCATATGGGGCATCCCACTCTTGAGGTCCAATGTTCACGTCATGAGGAGCCCAGGCATTTTCTTGAAATGTGAGGAATTTGAGTCACTGCTCTCCCTTCTCCTTCCGCAGTGATAGGGACCCTTTGACCTTTGCGACCGTCAATGGTTCCTCATTGAAATCAGTGGTGAGTTTACAGCTCAGTGGCTGGAACACTATCACGACATCCCCCTACCTCCAAGTTATTTTTGCAAGTTTTCCTGGCCACATCATTCTTTCATGGTCTCCTTGGCACTCCTGTCCTTTTCTCTCATGTCTCTGTCTTCTCCCTGGGTTCCAACATGGGGAATTTGGGTGCGTATATTTCACCCAAACATCACTTCCAGTGGTGCTGTGGGGTGTGTTGCAATAATCACACAACAGTTGATATAGGATCTTCTCGACAGGCTCCCCTGTCGAGCATGCAATTTGTACATTCCTTTTGATGTTGCTCATAAAGCGTTCGACCGTGCCATTGGCTTGTGGCCCTAGAGGTGTGACTTGTCTGTGGGTGAAGCCCATTTATTCTTCAAAAGTCTTGAAGTCTTGTCCGGTGAAAGGGGGTCCATTGTCGGACTGGACGACTCTTGGTATCCCACAGGCGGCAAACATTCTGTAAATTTCTGGTATGGTGTGTTAAGCCGCAGTGGAGGGTACTAGCTGTAGATCTGGGAATCGAGAATATTCATCCAACTAAATATGTATTCCCCCCCCACTTCCAGGGGTCCGAAGAAATCAACTGCTATTTCGTCCCATGCTTTCTCTGGGAGTTCTGTCATACATAGTGGCTCGGGTCATGTGAGCAGGCTGATGACTGCACACGTGGGACATTGTCGGAGAAGTGTTTCCACCTGCCCGTCCAATTTTGGGAACCATACCTTCTGCCGTAGCATCCTCCTGGTGGACACAACTCCCTGGTGTCCCTCATGCGCAAGTTCCAGAATCTTCCTTTGCAATGCCTGGTAATTACTATTTTTGTTCCTTTGAGTAGCAGCCCTTCTTCTGACCGGTGCAATTCCTCTTTCACTGACACCAAACTACTGAGATCCTGCTGAATGTCTGAGGTGGTGTGCTCACCCACCTGTTCGGCCGGTTTCCATCGTCCTGATTTAATACATCTGCAAATAATTTGCATGTTCTGAACGTTCGCTGTTTATTGTGCTATTTGAGCCAGGGATAGTCCTTTTGGGGTGGCTGCGTGCACAATGTAATGTATGTACTGGTCTGCAACAGATCGTGTTGGCGTGTTCCTTTTGCACAGTTATCTCAATAGGATGTCAGCAGGGTTGTCTTCCTTTCCCGGGCGATGGATGATGCAGAAACGGTAGTCCTATAATCTTAAAGCCCATTGTGCAATTCTGGAGGCCATTTTTGCTTGGGGGTTGCCATAAATGAAGGTTAGTGCTTGGTGATCAGTGACCACTGTGAATGGTTTACCATATAAGAATAGATGAAAATGTTTGCAGGCCCACACTACGGCCAGCCCTTCCTTTTCAGCCTGTGAATAGGCTTGCTCAGTCCTTGACAGGCTTCTGCTGGCATATGAGAAGATATGGCACGTCTTTCTGTCCTTGTTATCAATTTGTGTCAAGATGGCACCCAGTCCTACAGGGCTGGCGTCCACGACCAGTTCCGTTTCTCTGGAGGTATTAAAGTAGGCCATGTTTTTGGCATCCCCAAGGCAGTGATAGATTGTTTCAAATGTTTGTTGACATGCCCCCGACCACTGGAAAGTTTCTTGCTGTTTCGTCAAAGCCCTCATGGGCTCACTTATGGATGCAAAATCCTTGATGCATCGGGTACAGTAGCTGGCCAGACCCAGGAAGGATCGCTGGTCTGATAAATTTGCTGTGGGGTCTTCTTCCGTGAGGGCGGATACCTTTTTCAAATCTTGTGTCACGCCTTCTGCCGAAAATATGTGTCCAAAAAAATGGAAGGGTATGTTTTCTGAATTTGTATTTTTCTCTGTTTAGGGTGAGGTGTTCAAACTAGTGCCATACATCCTCTCATGAGAATGTTGTCATTTTGATCTTGACCTTGTCCAAATAATAGAATATTGTCACTGTAATTTAAACAGTTGGGGATATGTTTTATGATATTGTGTATTTCCGTCTGAAAGAGTTTGGCGGCAGATGAAACTCCAAAACTGTACCTGTAGAGCCCTAGATGGGTGACAAAAGTGGTTATGTATCTTGATTCCTTGCTCAGTTCCAGTTGATAACCTTTGTTAAGGTCCAACTTTGAAAACACGGTGGTGCTGTTTAGCAGGTGGAGCATGCCAGTAATACACAGGGCTTGATGACGCTCTCTCAGTATGGCCTTGTTTGGTCGGCGCATGTCTACACACAGTCTAATGTCCTGCAAGTCCTTTTTGGGAACTGGAACTATTGGCGACACCCACAGAATTGGGCCTACTGCTGGTTCTATGATATCAGCATCCAGGAGTTTGTGTAGTTCTTCCTCTACTTGCTGTTGGATGTTAACTGTGATGCCACGATAGTGTTGGGCTACTGGCAGTATTTGTGGGTCTATGTGCAAGTTGATTTGTCAGTCTTTTAGTTTTCCAAGGCCCTTGAACAGTGTTGGGAAAAGGTGTTCCATGTTGGCTGATGGATCCAGGTATTTGTGTGACATGAGTCTGTACAGCACGTGTATAAGGCCCATATCTATGGCAGCTTTAAAGCTTAGTATGCATCTGCTGTCCTTGGCAGCTTCCAGTAGGTGCATGGGTATCCGTTGCGTTTACGTTTTGTATCTGCACTGTGCCATGAAGGGTAGCAGATATTTTGAGCCATATGGATACATTTTTACTTCTGCTGGTCATAGGCGAGGAGATTTTGGGCGGTTGCTGTACACTTCTTCGCTTAAGAAATTTAGCATAGCTTCAGTGTCCACTAGAAATTCAGCCGCCATGTAATTTACTTGGAGAAGGGGGGCGTGGCTACGAGAGCCATGTGAGCAGTTGAGCTCTGAGAGAGCTCCCGAGATCAGGCGTTTGATCCTGCAGAAACGTGCATAAATACAAGCACCGAGGCCCTGGAACTTTGTGTACCGGCTTATGAATAGCGCGCACAGACTTCCTGAAAATCTCAAGCCCAAGCGTTGGAGGAGGACCGTCCCGTGGGCTTCGCTGCGTTTGCATTTGTTGGGGCTGAGACCCCCATAATGGCGGCCGAGAAGAGCTAACAAAGGCCCCGGCGGCCATCTACGAAAAGGCTGTGGCACTGCGGCGGGTGAGGACAGTGACGGGCGGTGACGCGCTTTAGCCCTGGGATGCCCGCTGGAGCGTAGGCATGTGGGGCCCGGTGCCCAGCGGGCGTATGCGCCTCTAGCGAACCCCATTCTGGGGCGTCTTGGAGGACGGATGCAGAGAGACGCGGCCGCCTCTGGCATTGGAGCAGGGAAACGGCCACTTCGGGCGCGAGAGGCCCGCTGGAGGACTAGCCCGACATTTGCATCCCCGGGAGCCTGTCCCCAGAGGATATTAACGGCATTGTGACACCTGCGGTCCCCTACACCCCTGAGCGACGGAGTGCATTGCGGGCGGGGAGGCAGAGGCGGCCTTGTCCCCCCCACGCGAACTGGAGCCGCGGAGTGCTCCAAGATGGAGAGTGCCTGCGCCGTTACATTCCAGCTGTTCCCGCAACATGGGCTCTGCACAGTCCGGATGGTTACATCCAACACATACGCGTAGCATGTGGCCCCAGACTTGACATTGTGCTTTGTGCTGCGCTTGGATGTATGGCCATAGGCGAGGCGAGGCGCTGCGCTCAATGGGTGGCATGGAAGGCATTGTAGAAGCAGCTTGAGGCCCCACCTGATCCCAAAGCTTGGATACTCTCTGCACAAGTGAGTGGAAGGAGATGCCCCCCCAGCGTATGCCAGCAAATTACCAGGTGGAGGGTCACTGCTCGCTCTAAGGGAAATACTGGAGCTCAGGGGCATTTGCAACGTGGCTTGCCTGTAAGGCAGATCTGGTGTGAAGCCTCATAAAACACCACAGTTGGGTGGTGAGGAAGGAAACTTGCGGAGGTGCCTGTGGGATTCACATAGTGGCATTATGCACGCCCAGGGAGCCACATAAGTACCGGGGAGGGCGCCTGGGGACCTGAACCAACTGGGGCTGGAGCTTGAGATCCGAGTGGAAGGATAAACCCACATGATTACGTGGGAGGACACAGCCCACTCCAGGAGTAGAATAGGCAGTCTGAGGACACCCCTGATAAGGCCTGGCTGAGCCCTGACACTTCGGGCGATCCAGCCTGCTCGGGCTGGGGGCCACGTGCGGTGTGGCCAGCCCACATGTTTCCGACGCATCACGATGTCCAGCAAACCTATAAGACCAAAGGGCAAGCAACCCACACTCGATGAATACGCTAAAACACCACTAGGCATTGAAGGGGCAAGGAGGAAAGACAAGACCCCTGATGGGGGCTCAGACACTATGGGCAACCAGGAGATACTTGCGGCGATTGCAGATCTGAAAGTGGCCTGGGAGACTAAACTGGGACTGGCCATGAACGAACTGAAAGCGGCACTTGAGCTCAAAGTTGGGCCAGTACAGGAGGAGAGAAATCTTCTTCGGCAAGATGTAAGGTCACTAGATGAGCGCACGGGTGACCGGGAAAAAAGAGGTGGCCCCGACTGTGCAGCCCATAAAATCGGAACTTCATGCCCTAGTGCAACGCGTGGGCAACCTGGAGAGTAGGGCGGAAGAGGCGGAAGGATGCGCCCGAAGAAACAATATTCATATTGTTGGATTGCCGGAAGGTGCTGAGGGAACCAATCCCACGGAATTCATCGAATCAATGCTGTTGCAGGAGATAACTGGGGGAACGCTGTCCCAGGGGTTTGCTGTGGAGAGGGCATATAGGGCCTTGATGAGAAGGCCACCGCCAGGAAACCCCCCTAGGCCGGTGATAGCTAAGATCCTGAATTACTGAGACCGTGAAAAAATCCTTGAACGCTTTCGGAAGGGTGGTACAATACAAAGGAGATCGGCAAACATAACAGCATACCCAGATTATACCTTGCAGGTGCAGCGCCGTCGCATGAACTTTGGGTCTGTGAAAAGAAGATTGCGGGAAGCGGGCCACAAATACATGTTGATCTACCCAGTAAAATTGAAGGTGTTCCACAAGAGCAGAACCTTGTTTTTTGAAACCCCGGAGGACGCCATGGGATGGTTGGACGCGCAGAGTTGCCCCCAAGAACCGGGTATCCAGACAGAAGAAGGCGAAGATAAGTAACATGTGTCTGGGGCACCAAGGGTGCCGCAGCCTATGACAATGAGACTTGAATATAGCACAGGATATAACCTGTGGGGGAGTGCGTCTAGGGCTATAGATATATGCATGATCCGTTGGCACTAGAACTTTGGTATTAGTATGGGAGCTTTACAGAGCCAGCCCTCACATCCCCACAGCGAGAAGTTTAGTTAGGTCACCAGTAGTCTGGTGACACCCTGCTAGGTTCCTGGCCTAGGCATTCCAAGGCAGGACCAAACGCGGGGGGGGGCCTGAGATCCAGGGATGGAGCTGGGCACTTGTTGGGGTTGGAGTTGGGTGGGGAGTGGGGAGGGAAGGGGTTGTGTGCAGTGGTTTGAAGTTGGAGAAAGGGGGAAAGGGGAGTTTGTTGGGAGCGAGAGGGGAGCGAGACAAACTTTGTGTCATCAGGGGCGGAAGGGGAAACTGGGAGAGGAGGCGGGACATCAGATAAATGGCGTCGGGTAGCCTTAGAGTGGTGAGCTGGAATGTGAGGGGCCTCAATAGTTATCTAAAGTGCAATAAAGTATTGATGTACCTAAGAAGGATGAGGATTGATATAGCATTATTATAGGAAACCCACCTCACTAGGGAGAAACTGGAGGTGGTCAAGAAGAAATGGAGGGGAAGCATCACGGGAGCTACATTTTCAGCTTACGCTAAGGGAGTCATCATATGTGTGGCACCGCACGTACCATTTCAGCTGACTCGGTCGACGGTGGACCCGGAAGGTAGAATGGTTGTAGTGCAGGGGATGCTGGAAAAACCGGGAAGTGAGCATTATAAATGTATACGCCCCTAATCAAGATACAGCGACTTACTTTAGGACTCTATATGGCAAAATCAGCCCCCTGGTGGGTGACGCATTTCTATGGGGAGGGGACTTCAATTGCACTTTGAACCCCAAGATGGACAGATCGG
Source organism: Ambystoma mexicanum (assembly GCF_040938575.1). Classification (NCBI taxonomy): domain Eukaryota; kingdom Metazoa; phylum Chordata; class Amphibia; order Caudata; family Ambystomatidae; genus Ambystoma; species Ambystoma mexicanum. The sequence goes on along the minus strand of NC_090928.1, from coordinate 622,810,000 downwards.
ACGGCAAGCTAGACAAACCCACCCCGGCTGCTAAGGCGTTACAGGCCCTGCTGACAGACTTTAAGCTTGAAGATGTCTGGAGGCGGCTGCACCCAGCAGACAGGCAGACAGGCAGTACTCACACTATGCGGCGCCACATGCTTGCACATGAGGCTGGATTATGTGTTCACTGCTGCTGAGATAGTAGGAGAAATGGTGGGCGGGGAATATAAGGGTAGGGTGCTTTCGGCCCATTCCCCCTTAGTTCTGGAGTGGCGATACCAACCCCCTAGGGCGCGGATCCCGACGTGGAAGCTTAGAGCTGAGGCCCTGCAGGATTCAGGATTCCGGGAGGACCGGAGGGTGGCGATCACTGAGTACTTTGACATTAACACCGGCAGCGTGCAATTTGTGGGAACAGTATGGGAGGCATTCAAGGTGGTAGTGCGGGGTGTAGCCATATCAAAATCCAGAGGGCTCCAAGGAGGTATAGCACAGAAGCTACAAGAAACGGAAAGGGAACTGGAGGCCATGATGCGTAAGGACGGTGCCTCTCGGGAGGATGGGGAGAGGATGAGATTGCTGCAACAAACCAGCAGTGAGCTCTGGGATAGATTATGCAAACTGAACTATAAGAAATATGTGGAAAGGCAGCATGCGGGAGGAGACAAGCCGGGCAGATTGCTGGCCTGGTTATATAAAAACGAGATACCACAACCTGTGATTAGAGAAGTTAGAGGTGAGGAGGGCCAGATCTGGGATACTCAAGAGGGAATAAATGAAGAGTTCCGCAGATACTATAAATGTCTGTATGAGGACGTTGGGGAAAATAGGCGTCAAGATATCCAGGAAACACTAGAAGACTTAGGCTTGCCCTCTCTAGACGGCTTGGAACGGGCAGACCTGCACGCCCCATCACCTCAGATGAACTAGAGTCAGTGATCCAGCACCTGCCCATGTGCAAAGCAGGACGGGCTCCCCAGTGAATTCTATAAAACGTATAAACAAGAGTTGCTCCCGCCGCTACTGGCCATGCTTAATGAGGCTTATGAACGTGGGGGGCTGCCAGAATCCCTACGGGAAGTGGTGATCATCCCGCTCCTGAAACCAGGCAAGCCAAGCACAGACTGTGGGTCATATAGGCCCCTATCGATGCTCAATCAGGACAGTAAAATCCTTACAGCTCTGCTGGCTAACAGGCTTAAGCGAGTCATCGGCAAACTGATACACCTTGACCAAACGGGCTATGTTCCTGGCAGAAATATAACTGACAATCATAGGAGATTACATCACATCATTGACCAAACAGAGAAAGACCCCGGCGAGCTGGCAACTGTCTCAACCTTCAATATGTCTTGGAGGTGATGGGACGTTACGCTACCCTCTCGGGCATAGCAGTGAATCCAAGGAAGTCCAGTGTGTTCCCCCTGGGGAGGTATAAAAGCACACCATTGAGAAACCTGCCCGTTTTGCCAATACCTTGGCGAACCGAGACGTTTCGATACCTAGGTATCGATATATACCACACGACGGGGGCAGAACACAAATACAATACGGAGAAGGCAGTTGAAGGTATTAAAAATAGCATGGGATTCTGGTCCAGATTGCCCCTGGCAATGATGGGGAGAGCGGCTTTGCTTAAAATGGTAGTCCTGCTCAGATTGCTACACTTTTTTGTAAACATCCCGTATGTGATCCCTAAAACGCCTTTTTGTCAAACTCCATACCCTGTGCCGGGGTTTCATTTGGCACAATTCCAGAAACAGGGTGGCCCTCTGGAAATTATAAAACTCGTGTGATAGGGGGGGCATAAACCTGCCGAACCTCAAGTTATATTACATGGCAGGACAGCTGCAATATGTGGCGAGGTGGTTGTCTGAAGAGGAAACGGCTGAAGCTAGGCTGTTGCGAAGGGATCCAGCTCCCTACTTCCTCAGAGAGACAGTGTGATTGCCTAAATCAAAGGTATCAGGAATGGCGAGATTGTTGGTGCTTGGCTGGGAGGCGTAGGGCATGGCAGAATGAGGGAGACCCAGCCCAGTTTTCCCTGCAGGTGCCGTTAGTGGCGTTGTGTGGGGAAGACTCCCAACTGATAAAAAGGGGTCCACAGATACTGGGAACCGGTGGGTCTGGCTACCCTTGGCGATATATATCAAGAGGGGGTGGTATTGGACTTTCAGAGATTAATGGAGGATACCGGGGTGCATAAGGGCCAACACATTACTTATTCTAGAATCATCAAACTAGTGAGAGAAAGATGGCCGAGGGCAGTGCTTGCGGAACAACCTGATGCCACCATAGAGACGATGTATGATGTCTCAGAGGGTGGGCACGAAATATCTCGTATATATGAGTTATTGGGCACTAGGGCGGGGAGGGAGTTGCTCCAACTGAGGCGAGACTGGGAGGAGGAGGTGGGTGAACGCATGACGGATGGACAATGGGATAGAGCCCAAAGGTATCATAAGAAGGTGTCCTGTAACGCGAGACTTCAGCAGATCCAATTATATGTCACTCATAGAGCATATTTGACCCCCGGCAAAATAGTCAGGTTTGCCGGCCCGGTGATACAGAAATGCCCTAGGTGCGGGGAGGTAGAGGCTGGGTTGCTGCACATGTTTTGGGCTTGCCCGGAGGTGGGTAGGTTCTTGACAGAACTGAAAACACGATTAGCAGACAGAGGGGTTACGCTGGATGTGGGGTCGGCTTGGGCATGTATGCTTGGGGGTTTCACCAGACCACGTAACCTGAAGCACATTAGTAAGATGAAGGACTTGGCCTACATCTTGGCCAAACAGAGAATTGCAATGTGCTGGAAAGCGGCCTATCGGCCCAGAATTGAGATGTGGTGGGCAGACCTTTTAAAGTGGGCAGAAGCAGAAACGGCTGCCTGTTATGAACCAGTCACCAGGGGGGGCTGAGAGGGGAAGAGGTGGGTCCCTTAATAGCATGGAGACAATTGGTGGCCTCAATGGTGGGTCCCTCCCAGGTCGACCACAGCAATGATGACACGGAAGAGATGATGATAGTAGACAAGCCTGAAGATGTACAGGTGGATGACATGGATACAGTGGCTCAAGTTAGTGGGGTGGGACGGGGGAGGACCGATGACTGCATTCTGCAATGTAATGTTTGAAGCTTAATCATGAACGTCCTAATTGTTTGTAATGTTTGTCGTGTTTATAAAATAATAGAAATTATTTAAAAAATAATAATAATTTACTTGGAGAAGCAGCATCAGACTTTGTTCTTTCGCTGTCAAGTTTCCCAGTGCATAGAGGTAACCTCTTTTCCGTGGCTCTTCCCGGGCATTTCCTTTCTTCTTGAACCTTCTTCTGTGGATCCACTGGATCTGCCGTCTGTCTGCGACTGTACAACTAGATAGCAAACATATCTTTGGGCTCTTCCAGTTCATCTAGAAACTGTCTTCCTGTTTGATCACCACTCTGCCGATGATTTGTCTTGTGCTTTCCATCCTCTCTCTTGTCCCTCGGTCTACGTAGAAGCAGCTTGTATGATTGGCTCGCCTACCCTGTGGGACTCTGCATGTATTTTTCTCTGGCTAGTGGCAACCTCCCGCCATTACCTTCACCTCGAGCTTGGCTGTAGTACATGCGACACACTGCTTTAAAATGGTTGTCACACCCACAAGCTGAGCATTGTTGTCCAATGGCAGGGCAGGTGCCTTCATGAGGAAATTCATATCCACATCCATAACAGAAAGGTTCTCCATTGCCTTTACTTGGTTGCATCGTCTCAAACTTGTGGACGTTTTCTGTCTTCCCATGAAAGATTTTGATGTCACTCAGACCTTCGACCTGTAGTGCGAGGGCTGCATACAATCTCGCCAGGTGTAAAATCTCGTCCAGGGATCGAGGTTTCTGAGGTCCTCTTTTTCTAAAGTCAGCACATTCACCCCCTGCGATGGTCTGGGTACATAGTTCCTCATTATTTGAGTAATTGTTGAAATCGCAGTGTTTTAAGCGAATGCGTAGACGCATGACATATGAGTCCATCGTTTCCCCTTTTTGCTGTTTAGTTGTGTGGAACACATGTCATTCATAATCCACGTTTTTGCGAGGTATAAAGTAGTCGGTCAGCATGGTTTTTAAACTGTTGTAGGTGTCTGTGGTTCCTGTCGGCAGTTTGTCCACAATGTCACGTACATTGGGGCCTATGGACAAGGTAAGGAGACTGTGTTTATTTTCTACCACCAGGGGCCCAATGCCTTTAATGTAGACGTTGAAATCTCTGATCCCTCTCTTCGACCTGGGGCCCAGAGTGCTGGGTTCTGTTAAGTCAAAATGGGTGGGTAGCTGTGTAATTACATTGTTCTGCAGCCTTGAGGGTTGCCGGCGGTGTAACATGCAAAGTCAGTTCATCCACCTCCAACATGTTGGTTGGGTAGGTATCAGTGTGGTGGGGCCTGGGTTGTGCTTTCTCCCTGAATGTAGGCCTACTGCCATTGATGGTGGCATATCACTAGGGTGCCTCTCCAAATTGTAGGTGACGCAAAACAAAACAGACTGGGCGTGGTCCTCTGCTCTCCTTCGGCTGTGTCCTTCCACGTTGTTTCCAAGCATTCCTCTAGTGGCACTCCTCACGAGGATGCAATTCCTCTATTGATTTCTCTTAGTGTTCATATTTTAATATACGCCAACACGCCTTCTCTGGCTCCCGATCACTCGCCTGTTCTTCCACTGGCAGCTTCTCTCTCGACGGGCCCCTCCGCCTCCTCTGCTGCCACTCCCCAACCCAGCTCACACGGCCTGGAACTTCTGACACCAGGTCCAGGCGCACGCGGGTCAGACCGATTGTCGCCACTTTGGTGTTCCCTAGGGTGAGCTTCTGCTCCACACCCTCATGCACACAATTCCCCAGTGCATACACTGCCAAAGAGGAATGGACATGTTAATTATAAATTAATAAACAAACAAACACGAGGAGATGGTTAAAACACGTCTTTATTTCACTGTGTCCCTCTATTCACTGCCGACTCCCACCTCTCCCACCCCGGAACGTGATCCAGGCTACCCCTCACACGTGACATCGGTGCAGGCATCACAAAGAAATCACACGCACGTTATTCACCCAGGGAGTCATCATTATTGCACCGTTACCAGGAGTAGACTGCCCTCTGGCTCTCTACAAACAATTCCGTTGTGGTTCAGCTATCTGATGATGGGCTTTAATGCACTCCACAGCTGGCCAACTAGATCCTTAACATTTTTTGGGCCACAGGCACTAGGGATGAGCGTGTAGTTACTGATACTTCCAGGTGCCTCGGGCAGAAAGACAGCAGAATCTGGAAGGCAAGGTACAATTCTTGACAGATGAGAGGGACTGGTTGATACCTGTCTCACTAGCCCCCAACGTACATTCAGGCACCTGCCCACTGCCCTGGGTGGTGGGTTTTGGGGGTGGAGTAGGAAAATCAATGGGCTCCTATATATGCTGCTCCCCCCACCACAACTCCAATGTTGCAGGTTCCAGAAGAGCAATTAGTCTCCAATATTTTATAACCAACAGTTTACGAACACACAGTCTCTGGAAGGATGATGCCAAGCAAGACAGGTAAGGTAAGTTCTTTAGGATTACTTGTTCATGTTGACATAAGACGAAGGTACAAACCCGCCAGTGCCCACCACCCAGGAACACAAACTGACACCAGCGGAACACAGAAGCCACCACATTCCATTGCCGACCTCAAATGGCATCACTACCTAACAACTGGCTAGTCACCACACCCCTCTACTGTGGGATGGCCTAATGGGCAAGGACTTATCTATCTTACTCCCCTGGGACTTTCTCAGGGGAACCATACCGTAGCATTCCCCAAATGATGTATTTTGCAAATTAATAGTGCCTGTATTGTCTTGGACAGTTCGCCCCCTCACTCCCGTTCACTCCTCTCCTTCATCTTAAGTCCCTCTACTTGCTACTTCCCTTTTCCCCCTTCTACTCCCACTCTGATCTCCCTCATCTGCTCCCCTATCTTCTCTGCTCACCTACTACTCCCTCAACTCAGACCCCCCTTCTCCCTTCCATCTCTTACTCCTCTCCCACTCGTCCCACCTCATGCCTTCTCTGTCCATCCAGTTATCTCAGTCTTTACCGACTTACCTATAGCCCCTCTTACTCCACCTTCTACCACTTTTTTGCCTCTGCCACTTCCCTTTCCCTTCCAATCTCACCCTTCCCTGCTATCCAATCTCTCACGCCCCCTCCCCTCCACTACAATGCACTCTCACAATCCCTGTTGTACTATTTCCAATAGGTATCACTCCCTCCAACACACAATACCTCACCTACCCTCCCATCCAGCTGCTCCACAGACTCATAAGCGCCCTGCTCCACCTTCCAACCTCATACTGGTCTCTCGGCCTACACCTCCCTGTGCTTGTTTGTTCTTTTTATATGTGTATTGTTCTATTAGTGTTTTTCATAAGGTGTATTGTTTATGTTTGTTAGAAAATGAGTTTGTTTAAGGTTGAATTGAGTTTTAACCAATACATCAAAAAAACAGAAATATTGATGTACAATGCCACAGTTGAACTGTATATTGAGTCAAGTGATGAAATAACATTTAAAAAAAGAAACAAAAACGAGAATTCAGGCCATAATGGTGGGTGCTTGGTATTGGGTCATCAAAAGTGGTAGTGGTTAACACATTCAAGGTACGTTTGGGGAGGAATTCAAAGTACTGCCATCTTCCCCCACTCCCCCAACTACCTCAACCCACCTCTGGGGTAGGACTGGCATTCGCCCTGCAAGGCTTCCTGACCCGATCACACCAACTAAAACTAACCGGTGCACTTGTATTTGTAACCCCAAGTAATGCAATTAAATTGGTTGACGGTGCTGACTAACTTTCCATATTATCTAATTGTTCACTCCATTGCTGGACTACTTTGAACTATCATACATGTGTATCTACACACACAAAACCTATTGCTGACCTAAGTATAAAATCTTTAATAAAAATCTTTATAGAAAAAAAGAAGTATTAGTAGTCACCCTACATATCCAGATGTGGACAGGACAGGACCGTTTTGTTATAGAATTCTGGAATTGCTCTAGATGGTCATTTTTGATACTAAGCCAAAACAAACAACTTCATACAGGACTGAAACAACTCTGGGAAATTCAGTTGGGCAGTCACATTCGACAATCTGGAATGCTTAGTCATTCTAAAAAAAGAAATCAAAACCGCACAAAAACTGTCACAAAAGGGTACTCGGGGGTGCAGAGGAAAGTACAACGACCAATTGAAAACACTTCCAAAAATAGATCTCCATGCGACAATAATTGGTTTCCAGTAAATGGAGTCTGTAGCTTTCAATACTAACTTGCAAGTTTAGTGGAGAGAAAATAAAGTTTTTAAGTGGCATTCATTCTAAGTTAGAACATTTGAAATTAATTTTAAAAAACAAGTGATGCACTTTTTGTTTTTGCATCATTCTCTTTATTGTACCATTTAATAAAACATTTAAGTATTACATTACCACATGTGCGTGTTAAAAGGCTTTCTGCATTTTACTTTATTTTATAGTTTACTAGCTGGGGTACCCAGCGTTGCCCGTGTCCTGATCGAATGGTGTCTCATTTGCCCTGGATAAAGTTGCTCTTGTCCTCTGGTCGGCAAGTCGTTCTGCTCTTTGTTGTTGTGTGTCAGAAGCTATTGATATTGATTTTCGCTTTGCATCAGATGGAGCTTTTCCAAGTGAGGTTCGTTTTTGTGCGGCATGTTTCAGTCACTCAATGGCTTTACCACATTTGAGAAAATGTCCAAGAAAGATTGATTGATTGATTGTGCTCTCTTCTCGTGAATGAAACTGTAACCTTCCCATTTCCCATATTTTGAGTGGCGTGATAAAAACATTTAAAAATGTTTTTCTTTTTTGAATTCCCTTTAAAAATGCTTCAATAAACACTTTAGAACTGTATACAATAGTAATACATTTCAAAGGAATAACCAACACATCAAACATTTTGCTTCAGACACTTTTCCAAATGTTCCCTCCTTCTAGTAGTACCTACTGTAGTGAATTTGGTTGAGCATCAGTAAATGAGGATGTCTACGGAGTGAATTTATAATGTTTGCATCCAAACATCGATTACGATCTTGCCCAAGACAAAGGTGGAATCCGTGCAAAATTTGGTAGCTGTGGGTTCAACAGGGTGGATTTGTAGAGCCCGACAAACGTACACACATACATACATACATACATACATTCCACTTTATAGATAAAGATAGCGCAAACCTAGCTCGAGAGCAGCAGAGCACTTTACAATGTGTGGAAGCCAGTGTTGGGCATGGTATATTTGCACAGTAGTGTAGTACTGTTGGCTGCAGCGTAGAAAACATTGATTTAGTCATGCAGGAGGTATTGATTGAAGTGCCACGTTTGTAGTGTTTTGCAAAACTGGAGAATGGTGGGGGATTTCCAAAGCTGCAGCAGGATAGAGTTCCAGAATGCCAGAGCAGGAAGGAAAAGGACTGTTTGCAGGGCTTTTCTTTAAGGGTTAACTTTGATCCAACCTTCTGATGGATTTGCTACTATAAGTTCAGTAGGCAAATAAAAGCCTAGAGGAGACAGGCTGGGTGCTGGAACCTTACCCCAAACCTTACTAGAAAACCCCACCCTCCAAATTGATTTCCTCTTATGGGGGACACCACGGTAGCCCTGTACTCCACCCTCAGAATTCTCCCAAAACACAGCATGCAATCCTCTCTTCTTTACAGAGGACACCCCTAATATGCCTGCTCTCCCACCACCATTCCAACCAAAACACAACACAAAGAATTAGGTGATGCCCCCTTTAACTGCATTCCTCAGAATCAACTTTCTTGCTAAATTTTCAACCACTGTGACATCTGTCAGCATCTTAACTTTACCACTGAGTGCTATATCTGAACACAACATTCTCTTTGCATGGGACAACCCCCATTGCCCCAATCTTCCTATCACCCCTCTACCCTTGATGTTGAATAGGGATGCCAGGAACAGTCTTTCATTGCTTGATCCCTGCTTTATCCTTTATTACTTTTGCAGGGTTGCTGTAGCTCACCTACTACAATCTCGCAAAGGACTTGATGAAAACCCCAAAGCACATATACTTAATACTGATTTGGGATCCTGGATCCGATGATCCATTACGAAGGCACCCCCGTGGTTCTTGTGGAGCCAACCTCCCCTGCCCCAGCCATGGCCTTTTTTTGAAAATGGACTCATTTCCTGTGGTCCTCTTTGAACATCCCCCCGGCGACATCGCTTGGTCATTGCTTAAGCCTTACATGAACACTACCTGACTCACCCGGCCCCACTGCAACCCTTCTGAAGCATTAACTGTCCTGTCCCCTCACACCAGCAACCCTTCTTGAACACTGCGGGCACACCACACCCAACTCATACCATTACTGACCCCCCCCGCATGCCTCACTCTCTTACCAACTAAGCATCCAGAGGCCAATCACCCGGGGGAAGTTCATGCTAGACATGAAGACAGTGATCAGCCCACCCCTCAGGCAGTAAACTAGTAAACGTTGCATACCTATAACTTTAAAGTGACGCCTACAAGTACAAAAACTCTAAAACATACAACAGAATCAATAGATTAGCGCATTCAATTAGAATGTTGAAGACAGAGGCCCCAGACCTTCACCTGAGTGTATGGTCCATCAGGAGCAAGTTTTTCTGGGCTTTGCACTCCACTGCTGCCACGTCAGGGAGGGCAGGTGGTATGGGGAGAATAGGATGTGTGATTCATTGAGCAACTTGTGGTTGGTGATGAGAAGGACTCTGGGTCTCCAAGTCATCCTGCCCCACGTCAAACCCACCAACTCTAAATCAAAAATTAAAGTGCAAGTGGAAAGACTATAGGATCTTTTTCTTTTCTGGCTGAAACCACTCATGTAGTGAGTCTTTCACCTGGTCAAACACTGCTCTATTCTGTTTGGCCACTAACAATATTAAACGCAGTGGATCGGTTTGGCATAATAAGAGTGCATGAATGCCCTTTGTCACGAAAAGGGAGTAGCTCCACCTCGAAGTCCAGTAACGTGGATATGGTCCACTGTGTGAGTGGAAGCCATATTGGTAGTAATTACTTGTATACTTGTATTCCTGCTAACGTAAGATGTTGAGGTCAATACTGATTCCAGTGCTTTGGCAATGCAAGGAAGGACAAATGTTTGCAGTGATTAAGAGTATGTTTTTTTTCCAATATGTTTAAAATTATTGCATGTTTTAGCCTTTTTTTAAGTGATGACACCCATTTCTAAGGATGCATAAATTACGAGGGTGATGATTGGGATGAGTTTTGTCACTGTATGCTCTGGTATACAAATTTGACAATGCAAGTGTTCAGTCTGAGGGGCAGTTTTTTGAAGGAGATGTGAAGGTATCTTGGGGTAAGACACAGACAACAGACTCGGAATTAACAATAAAACATTATTAATTTAACAATCAGGATGGAAGGCCTATCTTGCCCTATACTATAGTGGGATTTCCTAACCAAATCAAAACTAAGAAAAGTCAAAGAGTTCCAGTTTTCAGTTTTCTTAAAGTTCTGCGCCACATTTGCGCCCTCTATATATGGTGGGTCTTTGTACAAAAAATGTCTTGACTGAAAGTTGCAGCTCATTCAGATTTTATTATTCATAATTTCTCCCACTCTGTTTAATATACTTTTCTTTGGTTCACTTGGTAAAGTTCATATCCACAATTCCATTCACCTTGGAGTTCCACATATATTGGGTTCACTTGTATTGTTAAAGTTCTATTCACTTTAAAGTTCAATGAGCAGGTTTTATGGACTTGTAGATTCAGCATATATGAATTTTACTTGTATTTTAAAGTTGCATTTCACTTTTGAGCTTGACACATTTAAAGCTTCATTCGTTGTATTCTTCATAAGTAACAGTTCAGTTTATTTATTAAGTTTTCTTTCAGTTCGGTAAGTATGAAGATATGTTTGTAAAGCTTTTCATTCAGTTCGGAATTCAATAATTGTTAAAGGTTTCATTCCGTTCATCTCGTTGTTATATATCTTTGTGAATTGTCTTTATAATGTGCCCAGCACTCAGAGACTTTCAAAAATGTGCTTTATCATGCACGCGACACTCAGATAAAAAGTCATCTTCCACGTAAGTGCCAGGTATCCTCTCTCATTTTACTGAAAGTTTTGGATAAGGTTGCCACTAAACAACTTCAGTCGTACTTAGAACCCAACAAGATACTTCACAACCAACAATCAGGCTTTTGTGCGGCTCACAGCACATAGACGGCTATGATCGACCTCCAGTCTCATATGCAAAGCATTGTTGAAGATGGGAAAGCAGGTCTACTCATCCTACTGCATCTCAGTGCAGCCTTAGACTTGCTGGATCACGAACAACTTAAACAAGCACTGGGGAAGGGAGCAAACTGCTTCCCAGAAGCTATAGATTGGTTAACATCTTTCTTCTGGAATAGAAAATCAAAAGGTACACTGGGGGGACAATTTCTACTTTGAAGAATTAATAGGCTGCGGTGTACCTCAGGAAGCGAGCCTGGTGTCACTTCTTTTTAATTTATATATTAGATTACTCTGTTTGATCCTTGAAGAAAAAAAAATGAAAAATAAAAAGGCATATTTTTCACAAACTACGCCGATGATATGCAGCTGATCATCAAGCTAAGCGGCGACCATGCACAAGACAGTGCTAAGGTCAACGACCCATTGTGATTACTTCACAGAATACGGCAATACCTGAGTGAAGCGAACAGTTCTACAGTCGCTAGAGCAGCCATTTTGTCTAGATTAGATTATGGAAATGCCCTATTGTTAGAGGCCAACAAGGGCCACATTGCTAAATGTCAGAAAATCCAGAATCACACAGTAAGAATCATAAAAGGCAAAAGGAAATCTGACCATATCAGCAATGACAGAAGAAATGTCCATTGGTTAACAATAGAGGACAGAATTAAATTTAAAGCACTGACTTTGTCTCACCACTGTTATTTACAGCACAGCCCCTGCCTACCTAAAAGCCAAACTGACCATGCATGTACCAAAGCGGGCACTTCGATCCCAAGCTCAGGGATAGCTAGAAACCACGAAGTTTAAGAAAGGCAAAAGGCATGGGTGCTGCAATCCATACAATATCGGCTACCATATGGAATGATCTACCATTGACCATCAGACTTGAGACCTCTTACAGCTCCTTTCGAAAGAATGTAAAAACCTTACTTTTGCGATAAATGTCCCTCGACTCACTCTGGTCAACCCCAACCCCTGTCTGAATCATGTATGTTAAATGTCGTCCCGTAGATGGTGCGTCCTCGTTCCCTGTGTCTATGTTGTGCGCCCTGATGCCTGCAGGCTTCGGCGCCAAAACAAATAACTCCTGGGTTGGCTTCTGACCCCACGAGAACGAGCACTTTGAACACCAGAAATAGGGGCAGCCTTCCTGCACAGCTCCCCTTTCAGTGTTCGTTTTGTTTCGCGCAGCCCCAGCTCCCGGGCTGCAGTCCCATGAACTGTTGGAATGTTGCACACGTACAGCTCCCCCCTGCTTACTTGGCCTCTATGCTGCTGCTTCACCATTGTTGACACTGCATCTGCTTCTGACATCATTTGATTGGGCTTTCTTTTATATACCTGCAACCCTTTAACAGGCTACGGGTGCGACTGTGCAATTAGCCCTGCCTGACCCTCATTAAGGGGACATGCCTGACATCTACAACTCTTAGTAGGTCTCTTCCCCGTCCCAGTACCAGAGTAGTAAAAGTACCTAGTCTTCATTACTCCTGGTTGCCTCATTTTCATCCCAGTGCTGTTAGTGATTATAAATGAGTAAGTCAGGGGAGATGACTCACAATAATCCATGAAGGCGGGTAGGGTTAGGTTGGTCATCAGTCGGAAAACAGGGATACCATGTCTCACCCAAGGGAATCCTACTCTCAGTCCCCAAAGACCCTGCACCCAGGTGATCCTCCCTCGCTTGTCCACCCCCTGGGTCAGGATCCAAAAGCGATGGCCTTTCCCTGGCCACCTTTGCAGAGGATCCATGGGGAATAGGAGTGAGAATACCCAGAGGGTAAGATCTTGGAGCTACCATGTGATTGGATGACAAGAAATTATTGAATGTTGGGACATGGCAACACCCTAGTTCATTTATGGGGGTCTTCAAGGAGCTATAATTTGCAAAATGAGTGTAAAGGTCATTAAAAAATACAATTAGTTGTGGCAAAGCAGTCGAGAGGAGTTATGGGTTGTGAACAATGTTCCCTTATTTTTCTGTAAGTGAGGAAATGGTTTGCTTTTGTGTGCACAACTGACTAATGAGGTACGCACTTCCTAAACAAGGATTCTTAGTAGCTATTATTATTGAAGTGAGCGTGGAATAAAATTTCCCCCACCCCAACCACTGCAATGCTTTACAGATTGGCTTATAAAAAGGTGCAACTTGCATCACTTTTTCATTTACTTCGGAATAAATGTAGACTGTGCCAACATGAGAAGGCCTCGCACGGTTGTCCCCCTGCTCAATTTTTACCAGAGCTCAGGCTTGCAAGTCGCCATTGAAAATCCTTGAGAACAGGGGCTAAATTGCATGTCTATGCCTGCAAGATTAATAGTGTCACTATTCAGTTCAAGACTATTCAATGTGGTGTAAAGCTCCATGAAGTGGGGAATGTGCGTGCTATGGTATAGAAAACAATGGAAATTACTCTGGTGCTTTAATCAGGGAGGAGATCTACGAATTACATTTTCCCATGAAACCTCGCTAAGCGCCGGAAGAGCGCAGCAATCTCATGCAAATCAGATAACCAATAGGAGCGCCTGTTTCCACAAGCCAATGATCTGCAGCATAAGGAACGGAGACTGAAGAACCACAGCACTTCTCAAACAAGCAAGCGTGCCGCTTGTAAGTGCCACTTTGATTTTCAAGTTTGGATTGACTCTTCTTGTGATTTCTGTGGTTTCTTGACCTTCAATTCGATTTGCCCTGATTGGCGGTCATTCTCTACCCCTGCCTTGCTCACCCCCTTCTGTCCCTTCAGTGATTTGAACTCAGATTTTGAAACCAACATTTCCTGCTTAGTTCCTGACCCTAGTTCTGTCCCTGGATTGTTTTGGAAGATTTTTAAAGACTGACTGGCCAAATAGCTGTGACTCCTGCCTGTCCATGGATTGTTTGGGCCTCCCATAAAAGACTACTTCGCCCTTATGGTTTCAGCCCTACTGGTGATCCCGGATGGTAGCCAAGTGACATTTTGCCTGCAAATGTCCTTATTTCACTCTGACTTTGGAGTGCAAAGAGTTGTGCTTGCGTTTTTTGTGTCCCCTGGATTATTGATGCTGGTGATGAATCCTGCAGAGTCCTCACAAAAACCCTACCTAAAGTCTCCTCTCAGGTGGCTACGGGAAGGCAGCCGCTACCCGATCCTGACTCTTGGGGGGGTATTAGCCGGGAGGATCACCTGGGAGGAAAAGGGCCCCAGGGGAAAAGGAGGACTCCATTGGCAGGGACGCAATAATTGTCTTCCTCAGAGGAATAAATGTCGGTGATGCCAGAACATGTCATTGCTTGCTGTAGGAGGGAGGTTTTCTTTCCCAAAGCTAATTATCTTGATAGTGGTGAAAACTGTCATAATCAGTCGGCTATTGAAAGAACCTCCCCCACAAAGTCACCCACATTTATTGTAAAGAAAATTCATGTGATCAACAGGGAATGTTAAATATTAAACCCAAAATATTAAAATCTCAAATTCTGAAAACACTCCTAACAACATCCTTTAAAAGGATGTAATTAAGGACAGAAATGTTGGTAAATTTGGAAAGATTACCTTCAAGTCTCACAATGCCCAAAGTACTGGGACGAAGAAGAGGGATGCAGAGGCACTGGACTGCAAGTTGCGGTCTATTTGTGTTAATGACCTACACCTGAGTGGGACTAAGAAGTATAAAAGAACGCCCCAGGTGTAGGCCAGAAGGACAAGTAGTGGGATATGGAGTGATTAGTAACTCCACTTTGCAGTTGCTGCAGAAGTTGAAGGAAAAAGAGACGTTGCAGCCACTGCTATTTGCATAGTGGATGCCGGTTCTGAGAGGGGCTCTACCTTCGAGGACCGTGTGTGCAGAGGTTGTGCAACAGGAAGAGTTGTCCTGAAAAGCTTTCCTCCTGATGGCCGTGAATGCAGAGGTTGCACAGCGGGAATCGCTACTTTAAAAAGCTTTGCCCATTGTGAGTTGAGCTCCGGTGGCAGGCGAGCACCGGAGTGTCCCTTGACCAGGAAATACTCTATTCCCGGGCAGCGTGGGCTGTGGGAAGCAAAGAGAAGCAGTTTGCCATGTTGAGCGAAGCAGAGGAAGCAGAAGACCAAGCAGAGCAAGCAACGTGTATGTGGCACCCGGTGAGTCCACTAGCATTGTGTGACCCTGGAACGCTCAGTGATCCCAGCTGACCGCATCTAATTATGTAACTCAAATGAAGTGTCAGAATAACAATAACTTTGAATTCTGAGCTGATACAAACAAGCTAAAGTGTCAGAATAAGAACTTGAGAAACAGACAAGAAAGGTGTCATTATATGTATAAAGGTCAAAGTAATTTCCAAAACCCAGAGAGAGCGATATTACCAGAAGTTAATTAGTACCCATATTACCAAAGCCAAGAGAAGGAAATAAATAAGAACCAACATTGCCAAAGCCAACAGAGGGAATTTGAGAAGCAAGTTGATTGTAAACTCTATTTCCAAAGTGAGGTAGAGGCAGTAGTTGAAAATGACCAAAACAAGCATTGTCTAAGCCAAAGAAGAACAAGTGTGAGAAAAAGCCATTATCAACCTTTGGTCATCATAAAAGAGGGAAATCAAGAGAAGCAGAATAGCTGCCCTCCCTATAGAAAGCATTCAGGAGGAGGGGAGCAAATCTGCATTGCATGTGGCAATCACAAGTGTGGAGCAAACTGCACCAATGTGTTTCATGTCCTGCCAGAAGATGTAGTCATTGCGGATGTTGACAGCCAAAAGACTTTACTAAGTTGTTTGAAGTAAACTTCACCACAGAATTACTTGTAGTAGTGTTAGATGTTTATTTGGTCCTGGCAGGGCGAGTATACCAGGGCAGGGACCTTGTAGCGGTAGACCTGGCAGGTGAGTGGACAAGTGTGAAAGCATCAAGAAGCAGACACAGACAACTGAATTAAACATTTGGCTCTTGGCAATCATTGGCCTACTGGCTACTGATCCGATCAACTTATCCTAGGGGCCAGCGCAGTCCGATCTGGGGTCACCCAATAGTAACGTTAGTCCAGAAATGTTCCTATTTTGCCCAACGGGTCCAGTGAGTACCACCAGTTTCTCCCACTCCATCCCCGTGGTCCCCCCTTCAAGCGCTCCATCCCCTTGCCCCCTCCATTGTCCATTTACAGTTGTACGTGCATCCGAGAGAGAGAGTCCATAACAGCTGGAAGCCTCGCTGGAACGCCGTAAGCACCAACCGGTGAGTCAGCCTAGAAAAGGGGACACCAGGACGGCAGACAAGCATGCAAGACTCATCAAAGTTATTGAATACTGATTTAAACGTCAAAAGCAAGTATGTTGATGTAAACAAGTATACTGAATACGGATTTACCTGAAAGCAAGTACTTTGAATACCAATTTGAACGAAAGCAAGCATGGTTGAATACCGTTATGAATGAAAGTTGTTTTGTGGAATCACATGAGTTAAAGGAATTGTGCAAACATTGGAAAGAGCCACAAGGATATAATTGCAAACTGTGCAGATTAAGAGAACAAGCATTGGCCATAGCCATAAGGATATGAAGGAACTGAGGCGCTTGGCTTGAGAGAACAAGCGTTGGCAAGAGCCATGAGCTTATGTGGAAGTGCAACAAGCGAATGGTGGCAAAACAAGCAATGGTAAAACATAAGGATGTGGATTGAGAATAAATCATAACACCACTGTAGAGATGAGACAGTGGCAACGTGCCTATGAAGAAGGAGCAAGTAAGGTGTGTCGGTCGTGACCTGAAATGAGTGGACCGTGTGGTCCAACAACTGCTCCGAGACCGGGTATACCCCTTTATGGAAAAGCCACTTAAAGCACCAAAAAGAAGCTTGCGATTGATTTTAAAAGGAAACCTTGTGTGATTTGAAAGTAAGGAGTTAAACTCTATGAAATTGGTGAAAGATAACCAAAACAGAAGAGCTGGGAAGGATCCCAAAGAATTGTTTTGCGTTACAAATGGTGAAAGACTTGAAAGCTTGGGGAAGGGAATCCCTTTTTTGTGCTATGAACTATTTGCATTTTGGGGAAAACCATTTGACCTAGAGCTCAACGAAGCGATGAACATTTATTTGAACACTTATCATTTTGAGGCTGACATCCCTACACATTATATACAAATTGATGTGAGGGCAAGTATAGGTTTTGGACACAGAAAGACTTTTGCTCTGGACTTCCTGACACAGACTACCCTTGGTTGTAATTAGGAAGGGAATTCCCACTTAGCATAAGGCTAGATAGGCCTTTTTCCAACCTTCTTTTTAAAATAAAAGTTTGTAGCCCAAGATTTCAGTGCGTCTGTGTCTCATTCATGATGGCTTCACAAATGGTATCAGAAGTGGGTTGCGGCTCAACCGATACAAGTAGAGAAGCCCTAAAGTTTGAGAAGTTAAGTCCCAATTTGTCAGACCCCTCAGTAGCCACAGAAGGCTCTATAGGGTTTGATATTTGCAGCAGTAGGGAAGAAATCAATCACCCAGGTTAAAGAAGACTAATACCCACTGATCTGGTTTTGATTCCATCCTTAAATACCTACATTAGGTTGGCTCCCAAGTCAGGGTTCGCATGGAGATTTAGATTTGATGTGTTAGCAGGGGTCATAGATCCAGACTTCAGGGGAGATATAATGGTGTTACTAAAGGAACCATGGGAAAGATCCTTTTCAGACCCGACAGGGAGATAAAAGAGTACAGGGGGTGCTCGAATGAGCAATGTTTCCTAAGGTAAAGGAAGAGGCTGGGAAACAAGTAACAGATCGAGGTTCCAGAGGCTTCGGTGCGGCCGGCTGATGAAACACCCGACACCCCACAAAAACCCAAACGCAGAGGGGTCAGAAAAGAACCAGAAACTATTCCTGACCTAGCCTTTGCCTAAAGGAATTACCCACTGTTTGCTGAAGCCTTCCTACAAATTATACCAGAGCGAGAAGACTGTTAAATCATGGGTTGATGTACAGGAGAGACACCACTTCAGAGGGCATGGTGAGGACACAGTCATACCTAAAAGTCATAAGCAACGTGTCCTGTAAATAGCCCAGTCCCATCTGACGGGAGGTTACTTAGGACAGACAAAAACCCAGGCACAAATGCTTAACTAATTCTACTGGCCAGTAATTCATGCACACATTCAGACCTTTGTACAGTCTTGTGCCATTTGCCAAAAGACCAGCAACCATATACCACCACTAGTACCCTTACAACTACCCCCAGTTATTGAAGTTCTGTTTTCTAGAATTGGCAATGGGTATTGTAGGACCCTTGGAAACATCGAAGTTGGGGAACAAGTACATACTTGTAACAGTAGATTATGCCATTTGATATCCAGAAGCATGTCCCTTCAGAGCCAACACCACCCAGCAGATCCTGAAATACCTAGTCCCCTTGTTTTCGAGAATAGAGTTTCCCAAATAAATATTAACGGATCAGGGCTCTACATTCATGAGCAAACTCATAGAGGAAGTGAAACACCTTTTACATATTACCATTTTAAGAGCTTCTGTATACCACCCACAGACCTATGGCCTTGTTGAAAGGTTTATCAAGACCCTGAAGACAATGTTAAGGAAGTTAGTGGAACAAGACGGAAGGAATTGGGATCAGATGATACTGTGAGGAACCTGAGGGCATCCTCACTTCTTCTTCCCATGTATCCTCCTATTGGGTGGCCAAGAAAAGGCCATCACTGTTGGATACCGACACTGGCGGTGAATATGCGAGGAAGGCTCACCTGGGTGGAGGAGACTTGGGGAGTGGGGATCAGGCACCCTTAGGCGAGACATGGTATCCCCCATTTACCTTTCTTAATGAGTTTACTGTCCCTCAAGCCTTTATAGGCTATTGTCAAACCTTTCACTGTTTTTCCCTTAAAAGCTTCCCCAAACACCAGTTTGGTACTGAGACGAGGAAGGGACCAAATAGAGAAACACATCCTCACTTTGTTAACATACACACACATACAGACATCAGTTGTGTACTGGGACAAGGAGGAGGCCATCAAGAGTAATGCAGACCTCCAGTTTCAACAGTGAGTGGTATATTCCTTTTTAGACCAATCATGGTGGCGGGAAGTTTAAAAGCAGGAAGTACTGTGAAAACGGAGCTGTGGAAGCAGGGCTATGGACTGCTGGGCGAAAGCAGACCTCTCTGGTAAAGCGGCGTGGCAAGCAGAGTGCTTGAGACCCTTTGGAGGATGCAGAGTGTATGCAGCGGGAAGCAAAGCTAAAGGACGCTGGAGGCTGGATGCAGACTGCGAGAGGCGATCCGGTGTGACAAGGTGAAGCGGTCGTGCGAGTCCCGAGCTGCAGGAGAAGCATCGCTGGATGAGCAAAGCCAAGAAAAGCCATTGGGAGGCTGAGTGAGGTGCCGCACGTATTTCTTTGAATACCGATCCAAATGAAAATGAGAACAAGCACTTTTGAATACCGATCTGGGTGAAATCAAGTTTGTGAAACTTCCTGATACAAAGTCCTGTACGATATGAGGACATCAGTATTGGCAAGAGCCACGAGAAGCATTGGTGAACAAGCAAGAGCGTGGTTTGAGCATGGTTTGAGGGGGAGGGGTCAAGTCCTCGCCAGATCTCCGGATCTCCTTGTGAGCACACACAGCTGGAGAAACTGCTGCCCCAAATTCAGCGGAGCGTCAGCTGGGGAGCGGTGGAGCAGGTGCATTAGGGTTGGATGCCTGGAACAGCCCTGATGGTGGGGCCCACGAGGGAGCAGCACCCAAAATGCCAGTAAAGGCTGGTAAAGGCCCACAGACTGGGAGGGACGCTAAGGCACAGGCGTGCAGTTGTGGGATCCCAGATGGCGCCCCACGCCTAAAGGCTCAGATGCCCCACTCAGCAGACAATCGGAAGAGCTAGCTACAGCTGGGTGGGGGCTTCCGACCGAACTCGGCTGAGCACCGGCCGGGGCCGCACACACTTGGGCTCCGCACAGCTGAATGTAGGGCCTGGTGTGACCTGCGGAGGTGTGATCGAGTGGGTCCAAAAGATCTGGGAAGTCATCAGCCCCCTGTCCGAAATTGCCCCGACGGTGGGGCCCACTAGGAAACAGCATTGTGAAAGCTGGAAAAGGTCCACAGACAGGAAGACACACTAAGGCGCCGGCGTGCAGCTGGAAAATCCCAAACACTGCCCCCCCTGCCTAGGTGCTTCAGGCCCCCACACAACAGGTAAGAGCCAACTGTGGTCTGAAGCGTGCAGAAGGCCCCGGGAGCTGTGCTGGGGGTTGGTTCTGCCAAAATGGGGAAAACAGACAAGAAGCCAACGAACATTCTGATTTGAGTGTGGAGCAATGGCAAAGAAGGCTAAGACTCTGCAGCACAATTTGGAGCCCCTTGGGGACAGGGAGGTGTCCCCAGGCACCATGGAGGGCCACGAGACCGGGGTTAAGAAGCTTTTGCTCTGGCTAAAAGCTGGAATTGGTGGCCTGGACACCAAGCTGGATGCTCCATCGGGCAAGGTCGATATGCTGTAGCTGAGGCTAGACAAATATGGGGTGCAAGCTGAGAGACAATAACATCAAATATTCCATGCTGTTTACAGCCAAATTGCGGTTCCAATATGAAGGGAAAGTGCAGTTCTTTACATCTCCGGAGGCCGCAAGTGCATTTGGGGACAAGATTGGAAAACCTGCACCTGGGGGGGATCTAAAGGCTACGAGATGGAGGAAAGAGTTGTGGAATTGAAGACCAAGTGGACCCATGACCAACCATTTGGCCATCCTCTTCTTGATCTAGTGCCAAGGCTCCCGAGGGTTCACCAGGATCCGGATACTTGCCTACGTCTCTAATTTTAATGTATCTCTATAACGAAATCCTTTGTTTTTGTATTTTTTTTACCAGCTGGTGATGGCACTAGTGGCCCGTGCACAAGGGAGGGAGAGGTTTGTTGGGCTAGTTGGGGTTGTGTCTATAACCCTCATGGGTGAGGGTTATAGACACATTTGGGGTGTTGGTGTTGTAATTTGGAGAATCTGTGTATAAGGGCTAATGAATCTATTGGGATTTAACTGAAGGGTCGATATTGCCACCTCGTTGGGGGGATGGTGCAGGGGTCAGATGACAACAAAGGAGACTTCTGATGATGTTTAAAGCAATCACCTAGAATATAAGGGGCGGTAACCAACCCGGCAAAACAAGAAAGCTACTCCTGTACATGCAACGACATAAGTCTACATTGCATTCATATGGGAGACGCACCTCACGCCAGCCACGGAAAATAGATGGGCCACACAATTGGGCTGACACAGACATTATTCATTATACTCCTCAAAATCCAGGGGCTGTCGCAATCTTGTTCAATGGCTCGCACAGATTCCCTATCCTGGGGGTAGTTAAGGACCAAGAAGGAAGCGCCTTAATGGGAAACGGGTTCCAGGAAGGCATGAAAGTAATATAGGTTAAGAGAACAAGGCTAAATTGAAAACTTTGGAAAGCAGGTTCTGGTCATCGGGATACCCGTATACTAGATAAAATTAGGATTGAAATTGATAGTTTCCATATTAACGTTCAAAGGGAGGTTAAATACCTAAACAGAGGCCATGTGGTGAGGCGATTAGGTGAAGGGTAGGAGCATGGGGCACTGTTGGCCGTGATACTGGCCGTGGACAGCAGAGCTTGGCAGATAGTGGTAATCAAAGACTCCAGCAGGGAGTTTCACAACAAGACTGGAGGCATCTCTGAGGCCTTTCGGGTCTTCTACTAGGCTCTATATGCTTCACGGAGCACCCAAGATATGTCATCCATACAACAATATTTGGAAGACATAGAGCACTATTAGTTGAACCCTTCACAGCGCGAGGCACTTAACTGTGAAATAACCTAACCCTACATACCAGCAGTAATCAAGGACCTCTACTAGAGTCTAAACCTCTGGGACCCAACGGACTATCTGCTGAGTTTTATAAGGTGGTTGGGTGGCAATGGAATTGGTCGATCACTGCGTTGAATCTTGTACCTTAAAAGGTTTACCCTGCTGCTGGTGATAGGGTTCCAGTGAGAAGGTGACCTTTCTTCTCCAAGTGTTGCGTTATGAATAGGAGATTGGGCGCTATGAAGCACAGTCCTCAGGAGGCATTGCTTTTTTGTGTAAAAGGGCAATGGTATGGAGGGAAGCCCCGAGATATCCTGGATATGTTGAGAGAGACCTGGGAGGAAATAGAGGAAGCCCCAATTCCACTCTCATAACCCGCATAACATCTTAAAGAACACATGACTCTAGTAAGATCTCTAGTCCAAACCCATATGGCCAAGGAACAAGAACAGCAGAAAACCTTATACAATCGAAAGGTCACATTAAGATCTTTCTCGATAGGACAAAAGGTGCAAGTCTTATTGCCAACCTCTGAGAATAAAGTAATATCCAAATCGCACGGGTCTTATGAGGTGCAGTGCTAGAACAGACAGGACCATGTAACTACAAACGTGCCCAACCTGACCGCCGAATGAAAACCCTGATATACCATATTAACCTTTTACAGGAATGGAAACACAACCCTACAAAGTCCACTACCACCATTCTATCATGTGTATTACCTGAGAACTCTGATTAAAAGGTACTTATTCCCCCTGAACTTAGAAATAACCAAAACACGATCTCTATGACCTACTCCTCCAATTTACTGATGTATTCAAAAAGGAGCCAAGGAGAGTGAAAGGAATTTACCACCATATCCGCACCCCTGAGGTCAAAGTGCTTCACCTAAATCCTTACAGATTACCAGAGGCAAGGAAAACAACCATTATCCAGGAAGTCAAGCAGATGCTTGAAGCTAATATTATTGAACCATCTACTATCCCCTGATCTTCCCCCATTGTATTAAGTGGCCAAATCCAATGGAAGCTGGATATTTTGTAATGACTTCAGGAAGGTCACTACCATATCTGTCTTTGATGACTACCCGATGCCCTGTATTGATGATCTCATTGATCATCTTGGCAACGCTGTCTATCTCTCTACCATAGACCTTACAAAAGGCTAATGGCAGGTTCCATTGTACAGACCTGATACAGATAAAACTGCATTTGCCATACCCCTAGGTCTTTTCCACTTTACGTACCTCCCATTTGGAATACATGGGGGTGCTGCAACATTCCAATGGTTAATGGATAAGATCTTACAACCCTACTCTGATTTCTGTGGGGCCTACATAGACGACATTGTGATACACGGTAGAATCTGGGAAGATCATGTCTATCACCTCTATACAGTCACGAGTGTCTTGAGAGCAGTGGGGTGAACAGCTAATCCTAAAAAGTGCACATTGGCTCAATCCACAGTAAAGTTATTAGGATTTTTTGTGGGCAATAGCACAGTACAGCCCCAACAGGAAAATCTAAAAGCAGTCCTAGACACCTCTACACCAAGAAAAAAAAAAGATCTTAGGGATTTCTAAAGGACTGATCGGGTATTATTGCGGTTGCATCCCCAATTTTTTGAGTAAAACTGGTAGACTCACTGACAATTTGAAAAATGCAAAATCCCAGAAGATCAGGTGAAATGAAGACCGGAAATCCTATACAGCCTTGAAAGAAACCCTGTGTCAGAGCCCAATCTTAAAAGTGGCCGATTTTTCAAAAGATGTCATCCTGCAAACGGATACATCTCCAGTGGGACTAGTTGTTGTCCCATCCCAAGACCACGATGGCATAGAACATCTGGTACACTACATAAGTAGAAAGCTTTTTCCAAAAGAGAAAAACTATTCAGTCATAGAACTAGATATTATCCACCTACAATACCATCTATTGGGGCGGAAGTTAAGACTATCCACGGGCCATTCAACTCTAGTGTCGATTAGCCAATGGAAGGAGACGTACCCAAGAGTTATGCAGTGGTTTTCGGATCTTCACCCGTACTGTTTCACAGTGAAACATCGGAAGGGTCAAGATCAAGGCACTGTTGACTTCCTTTTTCGGTTCCCCTGTGAAACATCCAGATCCAACCCACATAGGGGAAGGGCATGTGAGGAATCTGAGGGCGTCCTCCCTAGTTTCCCCAAAATATCCTCCTCCCAGGTGGCCAGGGAAAGGCAGTCGCTATCAGACCATGACCCTGGGGTTGGATATGCGAGGGAGCATCCCCTGGGTGGAGGAGACTTGGAGTGGGGATGAGGCACCCATAGGTGAGACACGGTATCGCCCAGTTCCAATGTCCCCCAAGCGCTAATAGGAAATTGTCAAGCCCTTCCCAACTTTTCCTGTAAATCATTCCCTAATAGATACCAGGTAAGTACTGGGACAAGGAAGAGATCAACTAGAGAAATACATCCTCTCTTTATTGACACAAACACATACACACACAAGTTATGTACTGGGATGAGGAGGCGGTGAGCAAGAGCAATGCAGAACTTCCAAGCCGGCAATGAGCGGCAAATCCTTTTTGGACCAATCAGCCTGGCGGGAAGTTTAAAAGCAGGAAGAACAATGAGAATGGAGTCAGCTGTGGGAGCAGGTCTATGGACTGCTGGAAGAGCACAGACCTCTCCGGGATGGCGGCTTGGCAGACTGAGTGCTGGAGAACCCCAGAACGATGAAGAGTGCATGCAGCGGGAAGACAGAGAAGCTGGAGGCATGCAGCGAACTATGGAACAGGAACCAGGGTGATCAGGTGAAGCTTAAAAGTGAGGCCCGAGCTGAGAGAGACGCATTGGTGGCAGGAGCGAAGCCATGGATAGCCGCTGTGGAGACTGAGCGAGGAGCCGCAAGGGAGAGAGAAAACTCGGGGCGGCCAGAGACCTCACTGGAACGCTTAGTCATCCTAGGAAAGGGGACACCGGGGCGGCAGGCGCATGTTACATTTATGGAACTTTAATGAATGCCAAACCAAATGAAAGAAAACCTTTTTGAAGAGTGCTTTGAATGAAAGCAAGAAAGTAAACACTTTTGAATACTGCCTGTGAATGAAAGTAAGAAAGTAACACTTTTGAATACCGATTTAAATGAAAGCAAGAAAAGGAAGCTCTTTTAAATACCTATCAGAGTGAAAAGCAAGTACTGTTGAATATTGAACTGAATGAAAGCAGTGTTGTGAAATATTACGCTGTGAAGGAAATGCGTAACATAGTGCAAGCATTGGCAGGAGCCATAGGAATATATGAAACTGCAACAAGTGAATAGTGGCAAAGCAAGCCAAGTGAATAGTGGCAAGGCAAGAATTGGTAAAGCATCATGAGGATGTTAAATGCGATTGAACAAAGACCCACTGTAGAGCTGAAACAGTGGCAACTTGCATACAAGGAAGAAGAGGGCAGACAGGTGTCTCGGTTGCATGTCCTGTAACGGGTGGACCGTGTGGTCCGACAACTGCGCCTAGACCAAGGACACCCACTTATGAAAAAGCCACTGAAATACCTGCAAAGAAGCTTGCGATTGAATATAAAGGAAAGTTGGTGTGAAATTAAGGAATTGTACTTTGTGAACTTGGCAAAGATAGCTAAACCAGAAAAGCTGGAAAGTAGTACAAAGAACAGTGTTTTGAAACAGCTGAGAGACTTGAAAGCTTGGGGAAGGGAACGGCTTTGCACGTGAACTATACTGAACTTTGGGGAATGGAAAACCTTTACCAACCAAGAGCTGGAAGAAGCTCAAGAACTTTTATTTGAACATTTCTCATTTTGACACCTACATCCCTACACATTGTATACAAATAGATGTAAGGGCAAGTATAGGTTTTGGACACTGCCAGACTTTTACTTTAGACTTCCTGACACAGACTATCCTTAGTTTATTTAGGTATGGAAACCCCACCTTACGGTAGGGCAAGCTGGGCCTTTTCCCAACCCTTTTTTTGTTAATAAACGTTTCCAAGTTACACTTGAATTCAGTTGTCTGTGTCTACTTCCTGATGCCTTCACAGTCTATGGAGGCTTCGGGCTGAATGGCGTGGGCGGCCCAACGTTTAGTACGTCGATCTTTTAGGGTCTTGGGTCAGAAAAGCTTGCATGACTTGCAATGCTTCTCGACGTGATCACGTGGGTAGCATGACGATACGTGGGAAGGGAAGGTGGAGAAAAATACATTTTCTAAATAAAAGAGTATACGACTTCCCCCGGCTCTCTCCCTACTGTAAAGGGCTGAAGCTCAGTGAGGCCTGTGTAGGCCTCGGTCACTGTCCATCAAATGAGGGCTTCTCTTTGACGAAGGGGCCAGCCGTCAGTTGAGCGTCAAAGAATTCTTGGAGGCGGAAGACGAAGGGGGATGAAAATAGAAATATAATATTAAACTTTGTTAATAAAGGCGTGTAGCCAACAGAACTCTGCAACTTGCGACCGACTATGATGGTGAAAAAAAACAACCTGAGGGACCTTGACACGTGAAGGACCATGGGTACAGTATGTTACTAACACGACCAGTCGACGTCCCTTTTCAAGTTTCGAAAACAAATCATGTAATGCTCTGCGACTACCACTAGATGTCGGCCTATGCATAGCATGTGATCTAAGCAGATCCACAAGCCTCAGAAATATATTTACAGAATTTACTTTTTGAATGTAACTGTTATTTTATTGAGTTTAAAAAGCCATTTGATACATGTATGATTGTTATATGTTTAAGTGTGAGGGACAAATACTTTCTATTAGAATGTTTTCCTTTAGTCCTAGTTGGACAGGTAGGGAAATTCTCGTTAGGTTAGGGAAAGCAAGGAATTTATCACACCATTATTATTTGATAAAATGGCTACTTGTGAAAAACCTTTATCTACTTGTCCGCCTCGCATTTCTTACCCCTCACAAAGCCATGTGAAGCCTGAAGTATAGCTGCAACCAAACTACACCATAAAACCTATGTAGGATGATAAAATCACTGCAGGGAAAAATTGGTGAGCCAGAGAGGCACCCTTGGGACTGGATGCATTTGGGGGAATCCAATAATATGTATCTTAAATAAGATTAAAAAGGGAAAATGGCCAGGGGACTTCAGTAGAAGTCCTTCTGGTCTCTAAAAAGGGATCAAGGAACCTAAAAAGACAGGAGGAAAAGCAAAAGATTGATAGGCCCAAATATGTGCCCAGGAATACCCAAAATAGGAATTCTGACTTAACAGTTATTATGCGTCCAAGTCAGAGTATTGTAGTTATGGTCCTTAAAAAATGCATTCAAGAACGCATGAGAAAAATATAACTTCATATAGTGAAGCATGATAGTAGTCTTTGTTGCCCTCTTAATTTAAAGATTAATTTCACAAGTGTGGTATTCAAAGCTTGCCCTTGATTTAGGCACGACCAGTGGCCCATGGACCTGCTATGGTCTTAAGTGGCCACTGGGCATGGCCACCGACCCAGTGACTAGTGAATTGATGCCAGTGGGCCACAGACCCACTTTGGGGGTAAAGAAACAAACGGCTGGGCCTGGCCAGTATTCCTAGATGAGCTTCAAAGCGAAACATTGCAAATTACACCATAGCTTCTATTTATTTATTGGGCATTTGTGGGACTGGACTAGATTTGGATGTTGAAGTTTGGTTTTAATTCTTGCATATTTCTCAATTTCAAATGTGATACCATCAAATAGTGACATGTGAACCCAGACGTGAGGTCATTAATTTGTTGTGCAACTGGAGGCTCAGGCTTAAGGTGGTGTAGCTTCCAACAAGCACAGAATCAAGGGTTTTGTTGCACACATTTTCACCTTAACTTCACTTCACTTCACATCAAGTTTTTCACTGTGTGTATATTTTAAAGTTTGACAGTACCCTTTGATCAGATCATTTGTGGAGAGAAAAACAGCAGACTGTAATCGATCAATAAGATCACCATTTCTGGGCATGGGTAGCTGTCAAATTGGGAGACCGCGTTTACCTTCCTGAAATCAATAGAGAACCTCCACGATTGATCTGGCTTGGTGACAAAGACAGTTGGCAATGACCAGGGACTCCGGGAGAGCTTGTTAATATCAGTCCTTAACATATTTTCTATTTCCTCCTCTATGATGCTCATTCTGGCTTCAAGTATCCGATATGGTTTCAAATGGACA
The DNA here is from genome assembly GCF_040938575.1 of Ambystoma mexicanum. Classification (NCBI taxonomy): domain Eukaryota; kingdom Metazoa; phylum Chordata; class Amphibia; order Caudata; family Ambystomatidae; genus Ambystoma; species Ambystoma mexicanum. The sequence continues at coordinate 622,781,767 of NC_090928.1, read as the reverse complement.
ACCTTTCCTGTCGGTGCATGGATATAATGGTACATGCCTTTTACCCTACCAGGTTCAGCACTGAAAACATCACAAAATTGTATTAAGAGGTCCATTAAGTGCTACTTTTGATTTTGAGCTAAAAAGGAAGGAATCAATGCGTTGGTATTGATTTAATCAGATAGTAAAGCTGGTTAATAACACGATAGTGCAAGGCATAAAATAAAGAGTGTTGCATAGCAATTTTCTATGCAATTCCGTAGGTTTGCTAATCAAATGAACACTTGTGGAGCAAAGTTAGCTATTTAAGTTGCCCTCTTCAATGAAAGCAAAGCTCACCCTGCTTTCTCTGTTCACTTCAGTGCTAATGGAGGGAAAGTACAGCAGTAATCCTCTCCTCCACTCAAGTGCCAAAGGCATGTGTAGGAGTGCTAGGCAAGAATTTATTTTTCAAATAATTGCAAACCAGAAGTAATCGGGATGATACTTTTAAAGCTTTTTATATCTTGTCTGGCAACGACAAGTATGTGTCAACTTTATATCTTTTAAAAAGACATGCAAAATGTAAGTTGTTAAATAATACATCATTACAGTATTGAAACTGTAAAACCCTGCATCATCTCCATGCTTTACAGTAAAGCTTAGGTTAGTGTATTGGAATTTCATGGTATCAACTTTCATTTTGTTGGGGAAGATGCATCATTTTGACTAGTGAACATTTAAAAATGTACATTATCGGAAGGAGGAACTTTCGAGAGAGGACTCCAAGTCCGAAAAGATAGAAAGAACCAAAGCCCGGCCCATCGACCTTCAGTACGGTCGGTTAGATATAATCAAACACCACAAACAAAAGATTGTAACATCATCTATCGTTTAAGCTCCTTGGAAACTGAAAGAGTGTCGCCAGGTCCCCAAAAGAATTGGAAAATCACAATTAACCAAGATATTTCCAAAAAGAGCCATAAGGAAACATTCTTAAACCAGAAGCAGTCTTGTACTAAAGAAGATGTAAATCAATGGACCTGGCTGCCGGAAGCCCTAATAGTTAAACCAAGCTTTTAGCAATCAGCAGCAAGGCAGCGAAAAAAGGCTTTCCTTCCAACATCATCACATAGGAAGCCGACCTCATGTCTCACGCTGGGATCATGGAATACCCGAGGCTTCTCTCACCTGACTGACAACTCCGATATAAATTTGGGATCATTTGACATCTTGTGTCTCCAAGAAATAAGGATGCTTAAAAAACTCGACGATTGAAAGTTTCGAGATCGCCTTTTCATCAGCTCTAAGGGGACCTGCTTTAGACCCAGGGCGGGACTATTAACAGCGATTCGTATAGGGTCCAACCTCCAACTGTCCAAGGTGGTAAAAGAAGATTTGCATATTTTAGCCACCTTGATCCAACAGGGTCTACTGCAATCGGACACAAACCAACAGAAGAGTACAACGTACCTCTTGATAAACGTCTACTGGAACCAGAAAGAGATCCTGACAGAACCATTCCTCTCTACAATTGAAGACATCCTAGATGAAGTAAGATCGAAAGAAGTAATTGACAACATAGTCATTTGTGGACACTTGAACGTTAAAATCACTCCAAATCAATTTAACACGTGTATTCCAGGTAGTGCTTCACGCAGAGTGAAAAAATGGGCTAACCTTATGGAGTCCAACGACATGCATAACACTCATTTTCTAAGAAAAAGTAAGGGTCCCGTCATCCCGACCTGGGAACTTGCAGGGCGACATGCCATGTTAGATCATATATACCTTTCCAGCGAACTTTTAGCCCATGTCACCAGTTTTGCGGTTACTCGTACACTTCATAGTGATCATAACCTTCTAAAAATAACCTGGACAAACGCACCACTAACTTGGAATATTTCACAAGTGTATATGTCTACCAACATCGAGTCCAATGCAAACGCGACTCGCTTGCGACTAAAGGAGACATCGATAACTGATATAATCCACAGCTATCAACAAGCAAAAATACGAAATAAGCAAAATAATGAGGTTATGAGTCTTACAGATTACTGCCCGCTATTGCTTCCTTACAAGGTGGGAAAAAATGGAAGCACTGCCATACCAAAGCCCCAACATCATAACAACCGGGACTTAAGAGAAAAAAGACTTATCATGCGGCGAGCGAAAAGAAAAGCTCTTCGCTTTCCTTCGATTCCCAATATATTGAAAGCACGGGTGGTGAGCAACCGATACAAGAACTGGTTAAAAGGGTATAAAATTCAATTATACCAAGAAGATTCCGAAGCAATGTTCTGAACGCTTAGCGGTAAGCAATCAAAAGCGTTTTGGGCATTAATATCATCCAAAAACCACTCAGCACAAGACAGTTTAACATCTAGTGTCTCACAAGAGTCTTGGATTACTCACTTTTCCAGTCTTTTTGCCTCTCCACTACACGCAACTAAAATTCCCGAGGAAACAAACATCAAATGGGACATAGAACTCACTCCAGATAACATTGAAAGCAAAATCAATAAACTTAAGTCATCACGTGTGCCAGGCCCGGATGGACTTTCCAATATGGACTTAAAGTCTAATCCTGCGGGCTGATTAGATTTTAGTGGCAGAAATTTTCGAATCCTGTGCCTCAAAAAAATCTATTCCCCAGACTTGGAAAACAGCAAATGTGGTGCCGATATACAAATCAGGTGAAAGAGAAGATCCTAACAACTATCGTCCTATCACACTGCTTGATAGCATTGGAAAGCTCTTTGGCTAATTTCTTTTGGACAGTTTCAAGGCCTGGGTTGCCTCATCGGATGGCTGGGACCGGTTTCAGACAGGCTTTACAAAAAATCTAGGCACCACGGCCAATATATTCACACTACACATCTTGAAGGCCAGGGTATTAGAAGGGGCCCCTCCTATGTTCTTGGCCTTTATTGACCTGTCTAGAGCTTTTGACATGGTCAATAGAGATAAACTTTGGAAAAAGCTAATTAACTGGAACTGTCCACAGTCGTTGTTGGATCCGATATATGAACTTCACTCTCAGACATCCATGAGAGTATTGCTCTTTGGCACAGGCCTACTTTCAGCAACCATCCCCACGAATCGTGGAGTGAAGCAAGGATGCCCCTTGGCGCCAGCCCTTTATAATGCTTATACAGGAGATTATCAACACCATGAAATAAAAAAGCTAAAGCATTTCCACCGTCTTTGGGTACAGAAAAGGTCAGCAAGTTGCTATACGCCGACAATATCATTTTAATTGACCAAACCCAGATCGGACATCGGAGGAAATTGGACAATTTGAATGAATATCTTAAAATCAACGATTTAGAGTGCAACCCGATGAAGATCAAAGTGATGCGATTGGTCAAGGCACCTAAAAGAAAATCTCACGTTGCTTGGTTCCTTGCGGGTGCAAGACTTGAAGAAGTAGAAAGCTTTAGATACCTAGGCATCACTTTCAGTAACAAAACCAATGAGCAACCGATGCAAGAAAGGCTGATCCTCAAAAACAAAACCTTGTCCAACCAAATGATCTTGGACAAAAAATGTGGTCACTTTTCACTCAAAGCAGCAATCAACTTCTACAAGGCAAAAGTGGTGCCCGCACTTACTTACGGAGTTGAAGCCATGCCAAACATCCCTGAAACCATCTGGCCGAAATTAGAAGGTTTTCTTTGGAGGAAACTACTCCGTTAACCTGCCTCGACTCCAATGGCCTTGATAAGAAGAGAACTCAGCCTTACTTCACTCAAGGGTACGGTTCTCTTAACAGCTTGATGCTTTATAGGAAAATAAGAACGTCTGAAGAGAAAATTTGCACACTCATCCATGAAGAAATGGAGAAAGGCACGAACAAAATGCTTCAAGTATGGATTAGGAAAAAATCATACAATCCTAAAAGAGATAGAAAGCACAGAAGAGGAACTTCAGATTAATCCAAAGTCTACAGCTCACTTACCTCCCGCAAAAAATAAACGAGCCCCTTGGATACCTTCTGAAATTCCCAAACAAGAAGTTCCGCTCAAATTTCCTAAGAGCAAGACTTATCCTGAAAACAAAAGAAGTATTAGGAATTCGCGGGTAATCAAAGGATAACTTTTGTCGATTCTGTGCGACGCCAGGTATAATTGAAACTTTGAAGCACTTGATTCTCGAATGCCCTGGCTTAATCTCCAATAGAGAAAATCACCTCAGACACTTACATTCAAAATTTTCAAGGATGGACAAAGACTACTGGTGGACGTACTTGATGAACAGGCTAAGTCCAAGACCAGTTATAGCAATGGGAAATTTTTTGCATAGCCTCGAGTTGGATACTCAAATTTAGAAGACGCAACAGGAAAGGACTTAGCCCTCGCACTGTAACCTAACCTAAAGACATTTTAAGAAACAAATGAAGAAATAACCTCAATGAGGAATTGGTTTTATTTTTATAAAAACTGTTGATACAGTTAAATACAACTTTAAAAGAAATTCAAAAATTATCACATAATCAAATGCTTTTGATGGCTACCTAGTTCTGTAAACTGCAGGTTGCATACATCTTGCAACTGGTGCTCAAACCATACTCCTTGACATTCTATATTATCAACCTGTTGCTTTATACCAGGTACCCTGAAAGAGAGATTACCACAAACTACAATATTCCACCTAGTTTTGCCAGTTCTCTGCCTGCTACGCAATCCACTCTGCTTAGTTCTTTCTTTCCTCTTTCATAATAAATACACAAAGCGAACTAAATGCTTGCTCAAAGTAGTGATCAATAGTTAGATCCGATCTGTACATCTAAAGATCTGCTGCAATGCCAAACACTGTAGTTAGCCTCCAGAGCTAGCTTTGCTTCATGATTGTATTACATATTACCACCTGCAGGAGACAGCTGGCCAAACAGTTTTCTGAGCCTTTTTATCCTATCTATTTATTTGTGTCCATTCATGTAGCTGATCTTTTACATTTTACAGACACTCAGCTATGGCTCGCAAAGTTGTTTCGTCCATTCAAAAAGTCGAGTAGATTTTATGAATGGAGAGTAGCATTCATAAGAGAGGTTTGAAACTATTATTTAACATCGACTTTGTTTGCAGTAAACATCAAATGTTTCTGTGCATGGCTGTCCTCAAGGTGGCAGCAGTGTGCCAAACATAAAGTTGGTTTTAAAGTGACATGAATCATTTTACAGAAACCACATTTTAAGATTGTTGTCCCCTGTTGCTATGGATCAAATATATTTCTCTTAGATTGAATAGGTAAACTAAGTTACCCGACCTGCAAGTCTGGCTGAAGTTTAACGAATTTGCAGGGCTTGACTCCTCTCACAAATTTATTTCAGCGTTACGCAAAACTGCTGTATTGTTGCTCATTTCATGTCTTGGGTACGAATAACTTCTGGTGACATTAACATTAGTACAAAATTGCTAATCAAATGGGTCTGTTTGCTAATCAAAAATATTTTAATTAGCAAACTCTGCTTATCAATTTTTGAAAACTAATTTATGCCTTGTAGTGTCTTCAATGGGATTCTCCTTCCACTCTTCAAGAAGATTTACGTGATATATGCGAGTTTTCATCTTTCTGTCTGGTTGGGAAACCAACCCAGTATTCATAAGGCCCTGTCTGCTCTATTGTTTCGTAGGGACCATGCCACATAGAAAGCATTTTATTTTCAGATGAAGGGCAAACTAGAACCTTTTGTCTGATGGAAAAGGACCTTAATACTGCTTTTCTATCACTATAGCCTTTCTGATGTTATTGGGTCTTAATGATGTTGGCCTGCACAATGCATCTAACTGCTGCCATATGTTATTTCAGTCTCTGGGCAGTGAAAGCTCACATCCAACAAAGCACGTATACCTGAGACCAGGGAATGAGACCAGGAGAATAATTGCAAGTAAAACAAATTTATATAAGATAAATGCAAGCAGAGGCCTCTGCTACCCAAGAGTGCTCTGCTAAACAATAGACGGACAGCACATAAAAAAGGACACACAAATCGTCAGCTATGACGTTTCAAAATAGGGTACAAATCTTGGCAATTGATTGGGGGAAGGCCTATGCCATACTCGATCACATCGGGGAGGTTGGATGCTAATTGGACGTTGCTCTACTTTGCTCCGGGCACACGTGGGTCTGCTGAACAACCGTCTCGCCTGGTGATACAACCGCACGGAAGCCGTGGTGTGTTTGGGGCCCGTTAACCGACACCGAGACCAGACTGCAGCAGAGAACCACCTGGAAGCCTGAACTCTGCATGAAAAGTAGATTAGCTGCCAAGCAGCAGCTGGGAAGTGAAAGCTCCCAAAGAGGTAACACTGTTGAGAGAGGTGAAAGCGACATTTGAGGCTGGGAAAGCCACAAAGGTTACAGGAACTTGATAAACCCGAGCGGGCAGACACCCTACCTAAGTCGAGTTGAAGCAAGTGTATTAGTGGGTCAGAGGGCTTTGGAGAGCCCTGAGAAACTAGCATTTGAGGCTGGGAAAGCCACAAGAGTTGCGAAACCTCAAACAGGCAGACACCCCACCAAGACAGAGATAAAGTAAGCCTATCAGAGGGCTTTGGAAGTCCAAGTATATAAAACAAGAACATTGTCCAGAACCAAGTTGAAATTGGTGCAATTCTATCATGGAAACCTTTCTTCTTGGAGAGAGAAAAGTGAGATTTGACATAGAGAACGCGTAGAGAGGTTGTGAACTGCATTTTGCAACATTGATGAACTTTTAAAACCTATGGAAAAGAGATCCAAATGATTGGTCCAGGTAGAAGCCAAGGACAAAGGCTGTTGTTCCAGCCTTATTTTTGGACTCAGGACTTTTTCTTTGACGAGCATCCTTATTTTTTTGGTTGGTTAGGCAGGAACTTCCCTCATAAAGTTAGGGCTGGATAGGCGTTTTCTTTTTATTTGAATAAAACATTCAGTTAACATGGCAAATCTTAGTCTGAGTCCTCCTACTGGTTTGCCATAGGTGCAACATATTTTCAGATGAGAGAAAACATGTGACTTTAATTAACTGTCTAGGCAAAGAGGCAGCGATGACCCAACAAAGGAAACAATGTACAGCCAAGCGGTTGTAGGTCAAAGGATCGACAACCAAAGGATCGAATGGTCAAAGGGTTGACACCAAAGGACCGAAAAAAACAAAAAGGATTGAAATTCTTTTTTTCTTTTTTTTACATTTTTGTTTTTGGGTGTGTCCCCTAGCCAACCTCCGTTTTTTGTGGTAAAAACCACTTTTATTCTATAAACAAAAACCCCAAAAATAAAATGTAATTTAAAAAGAAAAATTCGATCCTTTTGTTTTCGGTCCTTTGGTGTCGATCCTTTGACCATTAAACCCTTTGTAGTCGACCCTTTGACTGGACACCCAGCCACGCCATGCACAAGATGGAAGAACAATATGGCCATCAAACTAACATTGTTTTGCAACAGTACAAGTTATTATCATGCAAACAAATGACCATGGAGAAGGTGGATGCCTATAAGTTTGATTTCAGAATACTAATATCAATGTGTCTTTTAAAACAAATATATAAGAGGATCAAATAGTACATCAGATCCCGGTATACAAGAAAAATGGCAGTAAGCAAAGTAGGCTACCTTGAATGAAGCATCATAGATAGCAAGGAGTATAGAATTGAGCAAGAAGTGAAACAGATATGTAAAGATGAAGGAAGCAAGAAGTGAGAGTATTGATAAAGAGGTCAAGACGCTGTTGCAACCCGATGTGGAAGGAGCTATGGCTACAGCAATTTCAAAGATGGCTATTTAAGGTGGTCAGGAAGCATCAACTTCGAGGGGCACGAGAATTACCTTTGGTACACGTTTTAAAAGGTGCCCACTTCCGATGTGGACCGATGGGCACATGGCACTAGACAGAAAGTGTCCTGTTGTTAAAGGAGTGTGCTGTAGATGTAACTGAAGAGGACATTTTGCATGAGTATGCCAAGCATATGAGCCAGGGAAAGGTGAAGCAGAAACCATGAATGCGTGTGTCATGCATTGACCTCAGAAGAGGGAGGGGAAGTATTTTTCTAAGGTGGTGGTACATATCCAAGCACTGTCTGTGACAGAGGGAGAAGACAATGGGCCATACAGACCACCCTTGACAGACGTTACAGTAAATAACACAGATTGAGATGCTATTGGACTTACCTTAGACATGCGTCCCATGGCAGTGTAAAAGTCGGATTTACAAAGGGAGAATGAGAGTCTGCAGAAGAATGACAGACCCCTTTGCATGCAGTGGTGTATCCATATGCATTTTAGGTTAGGCTGGATACAAGAGAGGTTCACGAAACAGTGATTACGGGAAAAGTGTACTTTACTGAGAAAGGTGGTAATGTGTTGGGGTGGAAGCACCAGGGCAGTTGCAAATGGAACTAAAGCCTGGTCAAGCGAATCAAATACAGTTGGTTTTCTCCGATAACGAACATGGGGAAGATATAGTAAGAACATTTACAGACACCTTCATGGATACCATTGGGATGGAGGGTTTCAGCTACAACATTGAAATATTGTGCAATACTCACTGTGCATAAAGTTGGACAGGTTCCTTGGAGTGTGAGGGAATACTTTGGGATAAGAACTAAAGAAGCTTTGGAAGAAGGGATTATAGAACTGAGTGAATGGTTGTCAACCAATGTGATAATACAAAGGTCTTATGGTAAGATATATGTGTGTGTGGATCTGAGTGATGCCAACAAGGCTATATGGGTAGACCAGTTTCCACTTCCCAATACAAACAATATGTTCTCTACAATGGGAAAGGTGGGGAGGTTTTCCACTATGGATTTGTCTTCGGACTACCATCAGATGGAGTTGCACCCTCCCTGAGCCACGACATATGTCATTCATAATACCCCTGGGGCATACCAGTAGAGACGCATGCAATTTGGGTTGGCTTGAGCAAATGCTGGTTTCCAGAGGGTCATGGAAAGAAAGGTATACACTGGGCCTCATTCCGAGGTGGGCGCAAAGGGATACCGGGCACCGTTAAGGACATCAGTGCCGGTAATCCCTTTGCGCCCTATTCCGAGGTCCCTTAGCGGGTCCCGCAATGGGTGCCTGGTTTTACCAGGCGCCCTTAGCGGGAGCTGCTAAGGGACCAGAGAGCTAATAATGGTACCGCAAATTGCAGTACTGTTATTAGCTACTTCCCCATTCCCATTGAACCCTATGGGGGCTCAAATGGGAATGGGGAATGGATTTTTCAATGGGGACTTACTGGTCCCTCCAGAGTCGGAATGGACCGGTAAGTCCCCATTGAACCAGGTCGGACCCAGACCTGGTATGGGAGGTAGTCATGGCGCAAGCAGCGCCATGACTACCTCCATACTCGGAATGAGGCCCACTGGATCCAGGATGATCCCTTGGTGTGTTCATGGCAGAGTGAGCATAATCTGTTGTTACAGCACTTGTAATAATCACTGCCTGCAAAAGCAGGATTGATAATGAAAAAAGAAAAGTGTAATTTCTGGGTATCCCAGGTCACGTATTTTTGTGGCATGTATTAACAGGGAAAGGGTTCAAACTGAAGCTAGAATTAGCAAAGGCCATCAAAGAGGTGAGTGAGCCGGAGGAGAAGGATCAATTGGGGTCATTTTTGGGTACAGTGGAATTTTATGCAAAATGTGCTCCAATTTTTATGAGAGGTTTTGAAGAAAAGGTGTCATCTTTGAGTGGATAAACAAAATGAAGAAAGCATGTACAGATTTTAAGGAAGCTATTGCGAAGAATCCCAACTCTTTATAGGTTCTTGGTAGATGCAAGAATATTGATAGTAGATTCTAGCAAGAAAGGAACAGGAGCGTATTGAGCCAACACCAAGGGTATCACAACTGGTTTGAGGGCTCACCTGTTTAGGCTTTGTAAGCTTCTTTCTTGTTGGATCTGGCTGCCCACGTTTCCTGGAGGTAAGGACGGGCTTCTTCAGACGCCACTCTGTCTATGGCAGCTGACCTAGAGTCCAGTGTTCAACGGATGATTTGTCTGGGCCGGTACGGCGGTCCGAAGGCAACTGCAGAAGTCCTGGAGGGAGTGCTGTGGAAGGTGGTGAGTCGCAGTCGCAGTCGAAATCCGGAATGCTCTGGGAATCCTGGGTATGAGGTAAGGTGGTCCGAGGGCAACCGCAAGAGCAGTCCTGGATAGAGCCACGAAAGGTGACGAGTCGCAGCCGCAGTCGAGGCCCGGAAGGCTCTGGAAATCCTGGGCAGAGGTAAGGCGGTCCAAGGATAACCGCGAGAGCACCGTGGCAGGAGGAAGACACAGTCGCGGAGAACAAGGAAGGCACAATGAAGCGAAGGGCATTCCTAGGAGCGAGCGCGAGGAACAACACTCGGGCAAGGAATAGTGAGCGCATTGAAACGCACCGAACCCGGGGCGGGGCGCTTATCTAGGCGCACTAGAAACTATACCACTGATCAAGGAGCAGCGTCTGCCATGTTGGGAGGGTGTGGGGAGCATTCTGGCATGTTGTTGAATGGACCAGGAGGTCCAAAGGAGGCGGTAGTGTGATTTCATGACAAAGGGTGCATAGAGGTGCCTGTTGCTTTTGCTTAGAGAGCATTGAATGATTGCGAGAGGACGTTTTCGGTAATTGAGAAGGGGATGAAGAGCTGTTGCTGAGCAGGGAGCTATTTTTAGAACAGAATTGTGGGGCTCACCATTTTCAGTAAGAAGTGATCATAAAACCTTGGTAAACTTGTTTTCTACCAGATTAATCAGGCATGGAAACAACCAGAGTTGATAAGTGGTTATTGAATATACAGTTCAAGCTTTGAGTGGAGCATGTTCATGGTAGGGATAATTTGGTGACAGGCTGCTTGTTGCGATTACCTAATGTAGAGTCTTACTGTGAGAATGGGGAGAAACACATGGACATGTGGGTGGTGTGCTATGAGATTTCGTCGGAGCAGCAATGCCAAAAGAGGAGTGGAGGAGAACGGTAGAGGAGGATGAGGAATTAAATTGTGATAACATATGCTTAGAGAGAATGGCCCAGTGTGAGACTGCGCATGCCATTGTTGAAGATGAGTTGGTGCTGTGTGTGTGGGTAATACTGAGGAAAGAGAAGTCTGTTCCTCCTCGGGCAGTGAGAAAGAAATGTGCCAAATGCTCACCATGGACATTTAGGCCACAGTTTGATGAAGAGGAGATTGATAGAGTAGTACTGGTGGCAGGGAATGGACAATATGGTAGAATTAGCAGTCAGGAATTGTCATGCGTGTGTGGAGAGTAATAAAGCCAACAGTGGACTTGGTACCTTTGCAGCCAGTATGGGAGAAAGTGGGAATTGATGTGATGGGTGATTTTGGGCAGCAAATGTTGCTATTTGTATTAGTAGACTACACCTTTAGGCGGTCTGAAATCAAATTTACCTCCAGAGTAACCACCAAAGTTGTCAAAGATAATTTTGCTAGAGGTGTGTGTACCGGAGGAATTCACCCAAATACATAAGTAGGTGACAACGGAGTGCAATCTACTGAGAGGAGTCATTTGTTTGCTACAAGGTATTGCATCATCCTCAGGGATAAAGATCAGTGGAGAGAGTAATTGGTATTGGGGAATGGCTTTCCTTGGGAGTAGATTCTGTGGGCGATGGTTGCTACACATAGGCAGGGCTCAATTCGAGGGACCACGCAGGTGGACGGCATCCACCCACAGTTTTGAAAGGGCGGATGCCGCCAAACCATGTGTGTTTAAGGATTTAAATAACAAAAAATAGCATTTAGCTGCATGGCTGCCGTGAACAATGTCACGGTCAGGAGTGGAACCTTGGTTGTGCAAGTGAGAGACTTAACCACAAGAATCACTGATAAGAGACCTTTGACATATTGGATATTGTCAGTCCCTTTTTTTCTGTTTACTTTCTTTATTATTTTCCTTAATATACAAGTCAAAAAAGAAAAAGAAAAAAAAACATTAACCCCTGCCAAAGCCCACTCCAAAAACAGTTCCCAGAACAATAAGGCATTACATACCCGTTGGAGAAAAGGAAAAGAGGACCATATCGGCTAGAAAGTTACACACGACTACCCCACAAATCGGACAAACTTCCTTCCCCCAGACCTAATACATATCGATATACCACTCCCCGGCCCCCAGTCCTCCACTCCCAACTGCTATATGTTCAACCACCCTAGTTCCCTGCGTACATTTAAGATCCCTAAACGTACTAGTCGACATCAGACATGTCCCTAGCAGGTGAGGGGTCTGCCTCTGAAATTTCAGTACATAAGTTCTGTGATGGCCCCAGTAATCCAGCGGCCTGCTCCGGCCCGGTTGGGATACAGCATATTGAGTCTCTCTTCTCTCACATGAAATAAGGTGGTTCAGCCATTCCTGAAAACATGGTGACCTGCACCCCCCCACTCCTCCACCCTGAGCCCTACCGATCAAGGTTCACCTCATAACAGATGTCATACCAAACAACCTCTTCTCAATGCGAGAACCTACCTCTACCACTGACAGCAACCACAGCTTAGCAGAGTATTGTATGCGTTTATTAAAATCTGGGCCATGGCTTCCTCTATCTTGTCCCATAATGGGCAGACACAGGGCGGAAATCCTGAAACATTCCCCTGTAACTCTGACAGTTCCTTCGCCAGTGCAGTCTTCTATCTGGCTATGAATCCACTCTGGCCACCCGTCTTCTGTAATTTAACAATCTTATATAAGGAGGACACAAGCCTAGTACAGCTCAGTGGTCCAGTAATGAACTGCACTATTGGGGAGGCACAAGAGGCTTCTGGATAATTCGGCCACTGTATATTTAGTACCTTCCGTAGTCTGAAGAACAATAACATGGTCACTGCCGTCCACACCCCCCTCTGCTTTTGAGGGTATCCCAGCTCACCAATTTACTGTCTTGTATCAGGTCCCCAAGCGAATGCACCCCCAGTTGTTCAAAATGGATTCGGAAAATCTTTCCAACTGCGATTGTTATCCCTGCACCCTGTAAATAGAGAACACCAGAGAGTAAAGTACTCTCACCCCAGCTACTTGCTTCAAGCGGTTCCAAGCCCTACATGTGGTTTCCACTGGTTAAATCTCCGATCTCGCAACAGTCTTCGAGTCGCCCCACAGCAGGCCCTTTACGTCATTTGGGTGCGTGGTTGCTTTCTTCAACAGGATGTGCGGAAGCCAAGAGAAAGGGGAACACCACCAAACTGAATATTGTATTTGTGCAGCGAGATAGTATACATATATATTGGGATATTCGAGGCCTCACTTCTCGTGTGGTTGAGTCAGTACGTCATAGGATATCCTGGCCTGTTTGCCAGCCCACACCAAGTGTACCATTAGCCTCCTTAGCCTAGTCCAGAAACTGGCGGGGCGAGAATCGGTACGTTATTAAAAATATATGAGAGTCCCGGAAGAACCACCATCTTGGCTAAAGATATCTGTGCAGCCTGCGATATGGGAAGAAGTATCCACATCTCCACCTTATGCTCCAGTTGTTTAAGTGCCACCACATAGTTCTTCAGAAAAAGTGCTGCCGAGGTCGGTGTCACCTCTATCCCCAAACACGGAATACCCTGTGGGCACCATCTAAAGGTGTATCCCACGTCGACCTGGTGAACCCCTTAGTCAGCGGGAGCACTTTGGATTTGGACCCGTTTATCTTTAGTCCTGATGGATCACCAAAACGCCAGATCTCTTTCACTAATGATTGAAGGTTTTGTCTAGGGTTCTTTTTTTTTTTTACATACAGGAGCATATTGTCTGCATAGAGAGAAATGGTGGAAATATGGCAACAGATCTTAATCCCCCTATGGGCATAATATTCTCTAAGGCAACAGGCCACTAGTTCGATCGGGAGGGCAAAAAGAATGGGAGAAAGGGGACATCCCCGTCTCATGCCCCGAGTGGGAGTGATAAATCCAGACATCATCCGGTTAGTATAGACAACTGTCCTAGACGCAGTATACAGACGTCGGACCCACCAAAGGAAGGTCGTCCCAAACTCAGAATGCCTCTGGACCTCAAAGAGAAAAGGCCATTCCACGGAATCAAAAGCCTTTTCAGTGTCTAAAGCCACAACCACCCGTGGGACTTCAGGATCCTCACTGTGCATAAGAGAGAATAAACGCTGTAGATTATTCTGGGTGGATCTTCACGGGGTAAAGCCAGCCTTATCCGGGATGATCAGTGCTGGCATATTTAGCAAAAGTCTGTCCACTAAAAGTTCAGCCAGGATGTTATTGTCCGTATTTATTAAAGACAATGGCCTATAAGAGGAACATCGCTGGGGATCCTTATTGGTTTTCAGTAGCACCGTTACGAAGGCAGTCCTGGTTGATCGGGTAGGACCCCAGACGCCATGGCCACTTCATACATACTGCGCAGGTGAGGTATAAGGTGATCAGGATACTCCTTATACATTTCCGCTGTAATCCTGTCCATCCCCGCAGCCTTAATGTTGGAAGTGAGAGTATTACCCGTCGAATTTCTTCGTCAGAGAGGGGCTCATTTAATCTATCCCCCTGAACTGGATCTAGCTAACCTAATGCCATCCTGTTCAAGTATTGTGTAATGGAATTGCGTGTTGATTGAGCCTGGCATGCATATAAGTGTCATTCATCTCGAGGTCCCCAGTAGATGTCCCAACCGGAGTCTCAATCTCTAGTATGGCTCGCTATTGTCAGTCATGTTTTATTGTCTAGGCCAAGGTCCGGCTGGGGTGGTCGCCCTCGCCCTAAGCAGTGGCGGCTATGGAGTCCCCAAGGAGCCTCTTCTCCCTGCCTGCCAGAAGGACCAGTTCTTCCTTTCTTCCCCCCAGAGTTGGTCCCCAATAGCCGAGGTGTTACAGTGGCCATGTTTCAGTTCCAGGGCCTTAATTCCAAACTTCAGCAGTGCTATAGATCTACAGAGCCACTTCAGCACTCTTCCTTCCCTGGAAATACAGCACCCCCTAACGTATACCTTGAATGACTTTGTATGTCCTGTCCAAAGTGGTCCTGGAGGACTGCATCTTGCAAAGCACACTCTCTAAAAACGCCATTGCAAGTGTCTAGGGACTTGAGGGGGTTCAAGAAAGGAGACCACTACCGGAGAGTGATCAGACAGCGTCTGGGGAAAGATCTTTGCTCCTATGATCGTCCTGGCGATATCCACTGAGACCATAACGTATTCTATGCTTGAGGAGCTGCCCTGTACCCCAGAGTAGTAAGAGTACTGACAGCCAGCAGGGTGCTTGAATCGCCAAGCATCATACAGCCCGTGATATTCAGCTATAGCCATCCACCTAGCTGCGGAACGCGAGCTGAGCCATGGACCATCTGTCTAAGTCTAAAGATACAGCAACGTTAAAGTCGTTTGATGACCTGATGGTTCGGGAATGTATGCAGGTGATGGCACAATTCTGAAAATAATCTGGGCTATCAACATTCAGAGCATATGTATTAAGGAGTCGTCAGAGCCCCCCACACTGCCCGGCCAGAATCAGATAACATACCTCCTTGTCATCAATTTGTTCATGCAGCCGGTAATCTAACGATCAGTAGATATATGTGGCTACGCCTCTTGAATGGGTGGAAAAAGAGAAACAGTACCTCCCCCATCCGGGGGCGCTTGGGAGCTTACCATCCCTGGCCAGGTAAGTCTCTTACAAAACATAATATATTCAGACAATGGTTTTTCACACAATTCGTAATCAATCTGAATTTCTTATGAATAGTGAACCCCCGTATATTTCAAGTCATCACTGTGATAGGCTCCGTAGCCCACTTATCTGTGACCGGCGTTCCCATAATTCAGCCAGCTTCCCTGGTCTGTAAGGGTTGCATGGGCCACCCTCCACATTTCACAGCCCCCTCCACGAGCGAGGGGGCACATGGTTTCCAAAAGGGAAAGGATTAGTACTGCAGGTACTGTCGGTCGTGACACCCCCTGTTCCCCCCAAAATTCACCTCCCAACCACGCCAGAAACACAAACATACCGGCACCACTAATCATCTCATCTCACCTCAAACAACCCTGTCTAACAACACACTTCAACCCACAGTGACTGCGGAAACAGGGAGTTGCCGGCAGCTGCATGGGCTCCCAATGACGAAAGGCTCACCGCAACATATTTGCGTTTTCCAAAATCATATTGATGAAGCTTCAACACAACACCCATAGCTGCTGCCAGCACCCATAGCTGCTCTCCACAGTGTCAACATATTTGGGGTTACACTACAGCTCGCACCTGCTCATTGTGGTTGATACACTGACTATCACCACATCTATCATAATTAAAGTGAGTTTAAGACAATAAGTGCCTGGGCTCAAAAATAAGTGCCAGGGCTTAGCCCTGGCAAACACCCCCAAAAATTAAGCACTGCATACTTACCTAAATCAATCAATAACCTGGTGTCCAAGGCATCTTTTCAACACCCAGGCCTCACCAAACTCTGTGACAGCCCGGCTGTGAAGGCTTGTCTCTGGCTAAAAAGCAAGCATTGCAACTTAATACTACTATACAAAATAAACTGCTGTGCAAACGCATACATGCCAACATTATCAAGCACCTGGGAGGGAGATTTTGTCACGGAAAGCGGGAGAAATTAATTCTCCCATAGGCTAGCATTAGGGTTAAAATTATTTTAGGAGGCTGCCATCATGTGTAGCAATGAGGCTGACAGCAGTCTGCAGAGCCCGCAATCCAGCTCCACTCCACGCCACTGCACACCCAAAGATGAAAGTGACACTAATTCACTGCAGCTACAGCCATGCAACATTTCAACATATCTGACATCAGCAGCTTGGCACCTAGATGGGCCAGGTGGCTTAAAGAACTGCAAATATATATTGATGCAACAGGAATCCGAGAAGAGCGCCGTCTAAGGGGAATCCTAATGCACTTGCTTGGCCCTGTAGTTACAAACATTGTGTTTGAAATGCCAGAAAATAACACTGACACGTTTCAAACCATAATTGATTCCCTGAACAATTATTTTGCACCGCTGAGGAACGTGGATTATGAGAGGCATATTTTTCATACGACCACCCAAGAGACAAGCGAAAGCATGGATAATTTCGTGATGAGATTGAGTAATCGTGCAAAATACTGTGCCTTTGACCGATACTCGACAGAAGAAGCACTCAAGTCACAAGCAATAGCAGGCTGCGAATCCCCCGAGTTCCGCAAAAAACAACTACTGAAAAGCAGTACGCTGGACAAAATACTACAGCTAGCGAAAGCAGATTCTGCACTATCCTTGCAAACCTAGTCACTCAGTAACATTAAAATTACTCAAACTGCCTCCTCAGAATAAGAATAAGACAGAATAAGTGCTACATATGTGGATACAAATTCACACACATTGGTCCATGCCCGGTCCATGCCCGGCTATTGGTCATCACTGTGACAAATGTGGAGATGAGAACCATTTTCAATCGGTCTGCAAAAACATCACATTTTTTAAACCAGCGGAAACTGGCAGAGATTACAGGAGAGAAGATGACCGTCGCTCAAGGCAGGAAAGCCTGCCCCACCACCAGCGGCGATCCCCCACCACCAGAAGGCGCAGCTACTACAGCAATCCGCGCAAGTCATCACGCAGAGACAGATGGCGCGAAGAGAAAAGTGATCAATCCAGTCACTACAGGTACAGACAAGAATCGCAACGACGCCCCCCGCAACAGAAAATTAGATACTTGGAAGAATTGCCGTGATGTCGATGGGTTTTGCACTCCTCCTCATCCAGCAGATACAGAAAGAGGATACGTCCATGCCATCGGGAACAGCATTGCGGCAGAATACAGCCTGGCATTATTGCTGCAGCTAAACGGACAGAGCCGTGAATTTCTGATTGATATTGAAGCTACGGTAAACGTGATAAATGAGAAAACATACAAGCCTCTATCCATTAAGAAGGAATTGAGTGAATCTGACACTCAAATCTACCCATATGGGTCGAACAAACCACTCAACTGTCGATGCATGTTCACAGCTACATGCCAATACAAGGACAAAAGTCTAAAAGTCAGAATTTACATCATCAAAGGAGAGGTACCAGGAGGAGCATACTTGTCTTCCGATTGGCCATTCAGATGGGTGTCATGCATATAATGTACCAGATCATGTCTGCATACACTACCGACTGGAAGGAAATGATTTAGAAAATGTTCCCGACGCTATTTAAAGGCCTTTGGAAACTCAAAGACAAACAGATCAAACTACACATAAACACACAAATACAGCAGATTGCTCAACACTACATGGGCATTCCCCTCAACATCCAGAAGCATGTGGAGAATGAAATACAATCCCTGTTGGAACAAGACATAATTCAGCATGCGTCAGAACCCCCATTGTGCTCATGCCCAAAAAAGAGAACAAAGCCAGCATCCGTATATGCGTTGACATGAGGGCTCCCAATATAGCCATAGAAAGAGAACGTCATCTCACGCCCACGATGACGGACATGATGCATCTCCTACACGGGGCCAAAGTGTTCTGAAAACTAGATTTAAATAAGGGCTGTTACCAGCTTGAACTGCATCCGTCATTTAGATATATCACCACCTTCTCCACATACCTGGGACTGTTCAGGTACAAAAGGCTCAGTTTAGGAGTATCATCAGCGGCTGAAATATTCCAAAATGAATTTCATCAGGTGATCAAGCATATCCCAAATTGCTTAAATTATAGCGATGACATTCTAATATTCGGCACCAGGCAATAAATACACAACACTCTAAGGAGAGTGTGCATGGCCCTTGAAGATGCCCATCGCACGCTCAACCCAGACAAGTCTGAGTTAAACAAGTTGACTTTGAAATTTTTCGGACACATATTTTTAAGAGACAGGCTACAACCGAATCCCGAGAAAGTGCAGGCATTGGTGGAGGCTCCCACACCCACCTCTGTGTCCACAGTACAGTCATTCCTGGGAGCTGTACGTGATACATTCAAGACTTTGCGTCAATGAGTACGCCCCTCCGACTACTCACAGGGAAGCATCAAGAATTCTATCTGTCCAATGAACGCAAAGAAGATTTCCAGGAAATCAAGAAGCACATCGCCTCAGCATCCTGCATGGCTTACTATGACCCAGACCTCAATACAGAGTTGACCGTTAACTCCAGCCTAGTCAGGTTGGGAGCGATATTAGCACAATCAAAACCAGGAGCATCGCCTAACTCCCCGAGGCGCATCGTTGCATACGCAAGTCGCAGCCTCTCACCAACAGAATGTGTATATTCTCAAACAGAGAAAGAATGCCTAGCCGTTGTGTTGGCGTGTGAACACTACCATGTGTTCCTCTATGGACGCCTGTTCACCATCATCACCGACCACCAGGCCCTCACCACAATTTATGGCAAACAAACAGCCAAGATGCAACCCCGCATCGCAAGGTGAGGACTCAGGCTGCAGGAACATTCCTTCAACATCATACACCACCCGGGGAAGGACATTAACCCAGCAGACATCCTGTCCAGGTACCCATTTCCAGCTCAGGATGAGCGCCAGTCCATCAAAGCGAACTAATACATACGTTATCTAATATTCAATGCACTTCCCAAATCCATCACTAGTGAACAACTGACGGAAGCTCTGAGGAAAAACCCCCTACTTCAAAAAAGTACAAGAATGCATTAGGTCAGGCCAGTGGCACATCAAAATCAACCATGGACAGCCGTTGTCAGTAGCCAAGGAGAGACATTTCCACACCTTTAAACTCATTTCACACATGCTGTCCATGTCGCCAGAAGGACTCATGCTGAAAGAGAACAGAATTGTCATCCCTGCAAGCTTGCAAGATCAAGTGCTCGCACTAGCACACTCGGGACATAGAGGAATTGTATGGACAAAACAACAGCTGAGAACCAAAGTGTGGTTTCCCCAGATGTATGAGAAAGTAGAACTACTAGGCAAGTGCATTGCATACAAGGCCGTCGCCCCACGCACCTTTCCGGAACCCCTCAGAATATCATCAATGCCATTACAGGTATGGGACGAAGTTTCCATCGACATGTTTGGCCCGCTGGCAAATGGCAAGGACGTGTTGGTAATTATCGACGATTATCTGAGGTGCACCTCATTCACTCCACAAGTGCCCAAGCAGTAATACCGGCGTTAGAGAAGACATTTTCAGACTACAGGATTCCGTCTATAGTAAAATCAGACAATGGCCCACCAATCAGCGGTCACGACTTTGTCATGTTTGTGGAACATCTTGGTTTTCAACACCGCAAGATTACGCCACTGTGGCCACAGGGCAATCGAAAGATATATGGGGAATCTGAAACGGGCCCTGCAAGTTTGCTCTATCACTAACAGATCATTCATGCAGGCGATATGCACTCTGCTAAGGGATTACAGAAATACTCCACACAGCTCGACAGGAGAGCGTCCCTCGGCACTAATGTTTGGGCGAGTGGTATGTACTACACTGCCACAAAATCCAAATGCCTCTCTCCCCAACACGTATGTCGAAACTGTAAACAAGGATGAAGGAATATGCCGATCTAGGGAGGAAAGCAAAACCCCGTCACTTCCATATAGGAGACCAAGTATTAGTAAGACAGAACCCAGAGGCCAAAGACGTCCCCGCATTTAAACCTGAACCCATGACTGTGACACACAATCAAGCGTCCATGATAACTGCGGCTAGCCCCCGGGTCATCATCACAAGGAACTCATCATTCTTCAGAACTTTTGTAGGTGACAGAGCTCATGAGAGCACTGATCCCACCAAGGAAGAGGACTCATCTGATGTAGAGTCGGAATACAGAGAAGACAGGGACGCTGACGACAGCACCAGCGACTGCCCTGCAAGTGACATTCCACCGGCACGCAGCCCTTCGCGAAGAGTGGTGCGCAGACCCTCAAGGTGGATAGAAGAAATGAACTAAAACATCCCCAGGTTTATGTTAAGCAAGGGGGAGATGTAATGTTCTATTTCTATCGTTAATGGAAAGGGTGGCGTGTCCCCTTTCCATTGTTGTGTTTGGGGGTTGCCACCCACGTGTTTAGTATGTAGGCGGGATTACCACCAGAGAGGCCAGTTTGTGCCTGATCATTAAAGAGTTAGCAGCTACATTCTAAGGCTCCATGATTCATTGCATTCCGGCCTCATTATTATTGTCTCACTTCAGTGCCTGAGCAAACACGGGCTAACAGGCGGGTACTTGCATACCTGTTGTAGCTCCCCTGTAACAGGAGGAGCTTGTGCACTCATTCAAATGGTGCTATTGCCTTCCTTTGCATACCTGATGTAGCCCCCGTAACATGAGGTGAAGCTGCGCCTGTTTGTGTTCCTATACATATTGTGACTCTTATGCATGTCTGCATGCCTGAGTAGCCCCCCTCCCCGCCCCCTAACATGAGGTGAGGCTTTGCCAGGTTATATACACACACCTATTTTGAATGTGACCAACATGATTGTATTTGGTACTGTACTATCTGTGATATGCACTTCCTGTAAATAGCACCTAGATACCCGAGGGTTTTGTGTGCTGATACAAATAACTAAAAAGGGCAATGTTATATCCGCCCTATGTCCCGCAGCGCGGTGACGTAGAGCAGCTAAATAAAAGCCCCGCCCCCTGGAGTGGGAGGCAGTTCCGGGCGAATGTGAACCAGCGTGTGTGTGTTTTCATTTAGCGCTCCTGCCTAGGCCGCGCTCAAGGCCACGCGGCCTCCTGGACCGGAGCCAGCCCCTCGTGCTAGGCCTCCGGGAAACAAGCATCTAACAGGCAAATAGTGATATTTTTATTTGAAAAATCTTGTCTTTTGCCTAATTCGAAAGGGTTGGCATGCACATTTCTGGGAGAAGTAATACATAAGGGTGCAGTGAGAACGGCTACTTCTCTGGGAGAAGCGCTACATAAAGTGCAGAGCTGACATTCATGTACGTGCTACTCATTTCGTTCACCTGTCATTGCTTGCCGTAAGCAGTCAGTCGCCTGCACCCGCGACAGCAGCAGAGAACTCAGCTTCTCTATCACAGGCAAAGAGAACGCCCAGGTGCCCAAAATCGCCATGACAGTCAGTGTAAGGGGAGGCAGGTGATCTTTGTCTGGGCGGGGTCTGTTGGAATCCTCTATGTTTACTGAAATACACCGCCACATAGTCCACTCGACAAACCAAGGATGTGTACACTGAAGTTAACCTGTTTCTAGTGGAACCCGTTTCACCCGCATAACATGTCCGCGTTTCCAGAAACATAAAAAACAACATCCACATACCGAGCATTGCCGAAAACAGATAGTTTGGGGAATCGTAAAACAGACATAAAGCATTAAGTAAATATAAACCGAGATCATGGCACGCCGTAACACAATCAGCACCATTTTAACATGGTCGCGCGCTGTTTTTGATGCATCGTTCGCTTTCCCGTTTCAAAGGTACAGAATTGTCTTTCATGAGTCAAACATATAGTTAAACGCTATATGCGTGGTCAACGTGTAAATATCCTAATATTTTACTGTAGCATTAATACGAGGTAAAATCGTAACCACGGATTGTGGTGAGTAGAATTTCATCCGCCCGATCTGAAACGATAATCAAGCAACGAGAAGACCCTCCTGAAGACTACTAGTTCAAAGATGTATGGGACGCCTCAATCTAATTTCCATAGCGACCGCGCCACCTCTGCAGTAGTCTGCCCATCTGATTGGACATCTTCAGATGAGCGGAAATCGTAGGGTCTTGTCACCCAAGATCGGGGCGTCAACATAAAAGGAGGACTGCAGCTACACTAGCAGAGTTCTGGCGACAACTGACCACCCCGATGCCGTGTGTGCCTGACAGCCTTCTGGTGTCATTGCTTCGCTGAATATATAGGTGTCCCCCCAATCTATAATTAGAGGAGCGCGATTTTCTGTAAAAACATGTTGTCAATCAGAAAAGTATTTCCTCTAGACCCGTACTTGTTATTTTCATAACAAAATATATCAAATCAGGATATAACTAATACTAATATTAATTCTAGCTGATCAATAATCATTTAGCAACATGTTTTCGCTGATATGTATTTTTGTTACTAAAAAATGCATTGGATAGACTAGACGAGTTACTGTGCTCAGTTACTGTTGCTTTCCGTGGCGAGTCCGACCTTTCTATCATGGCGACGCTATAGAGTCTTTGTAGATCTCAGCATAGCGTCTTTGCACATCTCAGCTCCCAAGTCCGAGCCAGCCCACAGCGGTAGCAGCAGGGCGGAGGTTTCCGGTGTTGGAATGCAGGCAGGCGCTACGGGTCCCTCCCCAGCCGGCGAGGATAGCGAAGACAGCATGGACAGCCAGGGCAGGAAAGTGGTGGTGTGCGACAACGGCACTGGGGTGAGTGCCACGCCCCTACAGACTGATTCAGACAGTAGGGAATGGAAAGCAGAGAGCAGAAACGTATAAAGGAGTAGCGCTTTAATCAACTGGGATAGGTAGCGATCGAATCTTCTTTTGGGAACAGAAAGGTTCGTAATCGAAGGAACCCTGGATGAGAGGGGCGGATCCAGATGAGACCAAGAGAGGAATTCACGTTGGGGAGATGGGGATTAAATAGAAGAGGTTTGATTCTGAGGGGTTCGTTAGTAGACACGCTCATGTTTTTTAAAATAGTAATTCAGGGAGAATGAATCAGTTAAAATAAATGGTTCAGACTGTTCTCATGTATGAATGTTAACCTGCTGGCCATCTCTGAATGCTGATGGAATGTTGGTTAATGGTGTGACTAATGGCTCAGGAGAATGTTGATGAGTGCTTAAGTGTGAATGTTTTGGCTGTGTCAGTTGGAGGGTGGGGGGTGCTTGCACTGCATGACTATGGCCAATGGATGGTCTTTATAAACTATACGAACGAGAAACTGGAACCATATGTTTACTGTATATATATATATATATATATATCTCATAATGCTTAACTGGACTCCCTTACCAAGATCCTCACAGCTAGTCTGTCTGGACTGTATCAATGTGTACACAGTCGGGGACTAACGCAATTAAAAAAACCTCTCTGGGTATTCACCATTATATTTCTAACATCTTTTAGCACACACAAACTGATATGGAACATATATAGATGCATTCCCAGTCAAAGCAGCCAGCAATGGAACTTCCTACCACCTGCCTTAAGAACAGACCAAACTTACCATCACTTTCAACAGAATATCATTAATTGGCTTAAGGAAAACGGCCATTAACCAATGTTCCTCTTACGGACCTCCATGACCAGCCCAACTGTACATGGTTAACCTTTTGCTTGGCACATTCTATCTTGTCTCCAATGCTGTATATTATTGTTGTATTTTATCCCCACCGGCACACTATTTCCCTGAACGTTATCCACTATTTTTGTTTACTATGTATATACCTATGACCACCTGCCCTTTTGAATGTATGTTTATATGCACATTACTGTAATGAAGCTGAGAACTCTGCCTGTCTTTCTCCGCGCACTGATACCCTCGGGTCTGGCACGCGCTATAAATAATAAAACAATGATTTTGCATTCGATTCAATCTATTGAACCACTACGATTGCACCTACATAGAAGCACACCGTGTCCCTGTCAGGGTGCTCGCCCTAGGTGATCAGTGGTGCGTGCCTATCTAGCCGAAAAGAGGGAGAGGAGCCCCTGTCTATACAGTTTGTATAATAAAAATGTCTAAAACAGCTATGAAAACATGGCTACAGTTGCCATCAATAGAAAGAGATGAATAAAATATCTCGTACCATACTGGACATTTCAGGGGGGGCTATTTATACGGACAAACAAGCCTTTTTTATTCACCCACAGTGAAGTGTGTACAGCCAATGCAAGGTGAGGGCTAACTGTTAACTAAAATGCTGTGTCGGAACACAGCTTAGGTATTCTTGTTTTTAGGAACTCTCTACCCCAGCCCTTGGGCTGGTATTCAATGTTTCGATGACTTAATTTATTGGGCTCATCTTCTTCAGGACCAATGATTTGTCTGCCGAAGTCAATCACTGTCACACTGTCATCCATCATGGTGGGTCTGGCAGCCATTCCATGACCTTAAGGCCCAGTTGTGATCTCTGTGGACTTAAAAGGTGCGGGCTAGTCAGAGGTGTGAGCTGCTTATTTTTTATTTTTTTTTATTTTTATTTGATTCAGCTGATAAATCAACTTTTCAAATACAACTTATTTTTTACCATGAACAAATATAACTATATAACATAACATTTCGTAATTATTTTATTAACAATTACTTATCTAAACATTATATACAATGCAGGATTATAAAACACATATTCCACTTAAAAAATGAACCATTTTTATCAGGAAATACTTAATATAAAAATTTTACTATTGACTTCATACAGTGAATTTAGGACTTTGAAAAAGCAAGATCCATATCTCTTTATCCTCAGCAGCATGAAACAGATTTAACTTGTTCGATAAATGTTTCTCTCATTGAACAATTAGTTGAGGACAAGAGATTATAACGTGTTGTAAAGTTTCCTTTTCTGTGTAGTTTTTACAAAATCTGCAGAAATTCATATTCAATGGTAGGATTTTTCTCCTCACAAGAATGTCTCTAGTGGGCCACTGATTTAATCTGAAACGTAAGTATTTCTTTCTTATTATTGGGGAGGGACATTTCAGCAAATAGGTAGACATACAACGCAATTTTTTATCTTCAAAAGTGTGACTCTCAGAATCTTTATATTTTAAACAAGATTCTCTATTTACCATCCAATCCATTAATAAAATTTTATTTTAGCACAAATTTGATTTTCCAGCAGAAGCTTGATGGTAATATCTGCCTCAGTTAACGTATTCAAAACCACATTGCGCCATTTATTTGGAAAATGAGATTTTGATTGAACTAATTGGCGGGCTACCACACTCAGCATATTGTTAGTTTCTAGGCCTGTGAGGCATTTTCCAAAAAAGGAACACATGCACCACTTGACTTGACTGGCTAGAGAAACTATGCCCAATCCAAATCTTATAATTGGCATTGGAGTGCTATCAGGAAGGAATAGCACCTTTCGCCAAAAACGTGCCTTAAGCTTGTTCCATACAATGTCAATGAAATATAACATTGATTCAGTACCATAAGTTAATATGGGGATTACCTTTTGCTCATAGAATAGCAGTAAGTGTTTATATGTACATTTCCCAAATTTATAGATCAAAATTTTTGCTTGGGAGATTAAGGAAACCAATTTGGATTTTATATTGATAAGAAATACAGTATTTGTTGTTGTATTCGGGATTGTTATTCCCAAATACTTATATTCTTTTACGATTTCTAAGGATTTATCATACAGAGTCCAGCTTTTCAAGGAGAATTTCTGTGGTTTCATTGAGTTCTTGCATACCATAATCTGCGACTTTTCTAAATTCACTACTAAGTTGTTTTTAGTGACATAGGATGTTAGCGCTGTTAATAGGTTTTGGAGTCCTCATGGTGCCTGGGATATCAAAACCAAATCATCAACGTAAAGCAACCAAACTAGCCGCTGGATTCCAAGTTTCGGAGCATCTGAAACAATGTCCACAAAAGCAGCTCCCATGTCCAAAATAAAAAGATTAAACAAGATGGATGCCATTATACAACCCTGCTTAAGTCAAATTTCGCAGTTAAATAGCCGTCCATTGAGGGACGAACTTGCATTGTCGTCTCTGAATGTAGTTGTTTTATCAAAGCCAGTAAGGACGATGGACAGCCAAATAATTTTAATTTGTTAAATAATAAGGTTCGATCTATTGAGTCAAAAGCCATGCGGAAATCAATAAAAGCAAAATAAAGTGGTTGTTTACGGACAGCAAATTAATGGCAGTCATATTTGGTTGTGTTCCGAGCCCCTGTACAAAACCTGACTGAAAGGGGTCTCTCTTGAGATTTAATTTAGACCACTCATTCAGTTCTCTAAGTATAATACGACAAAATATCTTGCTAGGGGCATCAAGCAAGGAGATTGGTCTATAACTTGCCGGGTTAGCTCGATCACCTTTTTTTATAAACTGGAATGGTAATTGAATGCTTCCAGGAGATAGGAATTTGTTGCCTATAAAGAATAATTTTAAACATGATGTTTAGTATGCCTGTCCATAGTTCAGGGAATTGTTTCATTTCCTGATTTGATAATCCATCTGGGCCAGGAGCCCTTGATCTGCTAGACATGTGAATACAATATAAAATGCCATCTCTTTCAAACTTTAGATTAATCCTATCATCATTCTCATTAAGCGGATAAGGATGCTCAGGGATAGATTTGGCATATATGAAGAATAATATTTAATCCATGTTTCCTCTTTTACATCATTCATCTGAACAGCTATTTGGTGTCCACCTGTTACCTGATTGATGACTTTCCAGGATTCAGCCAAATTCTTGGAGGCCAGTACTTTTAACAAATTGCTCCCATCATGTTGATATAGTTTGGCTTTCATGTTCCTCAACCAGTTCCTATATTTAGTTTTAATTTGTATGAGAGCTTGAAGTTGGCTGGCTTTGGGCAGTTTTAAAACAGCTCTTTTTTTAAATCGAATTTGTGATTTCATGATTCTGATCTCATGGTTGTATACATGTAGATGTGGCACTTGTTTGGTTTTGTGCCTAATAGTCTGGTTGGAACAACTGCATATGGTCAGGATATGGAATGGGAGGAGCATGAGAGTCTGTCGGTTGGTTATTCATCCGCAAGCTACAACATTCTTTGAATGCTTCGAGAGATTTTTCTGACCAAATTAATCTATTATGTGCGGTGTTAATAGTAATGGAACCGTTTTTGTATACATTATGTTTTATCTCTCCACCTTTGTCAGTCCAAACAGCATTCAACTGATTGTGATTCCTTGCGTTAGAATGTTGTACCTGGAAAGTTTCAATTAAGTGCAACCATTCACTGTTCACATAAATATAATCTATGATCGCAGTACTGTTTCCTCTATGCCAAGTTGGATTTGGCGGGAGATCAGTCGAGCAGGATCCGTTCAGCATGAAGAGATTTCTGGATTTTACGAAGTTTGTCCACTTCCTTAATCTGATCGAATTTTTTTGTTTCCCAGGTTCTAGACAATGTAAGTTTAGATCACCAGCTATTATCAATCTGATGGGTTGTTTTTCATAAGATATTAATTCCAGAGCCTCATTCATGCTTTCCAGAAACACTTCGTCAGAAATCCCAGAGGGATTCCAATACACATTTATAAGCACATGTAATATGTTATTCCTATAAAGTTTAAGCATTAGTACATAAGAATTCGGTGCATACCATAATTGTGAATTGGTAAAAATGCTTTGCTTAACAGCAATTAATAGACCTGAAACTGGTCTCCCTGCAATACCCTTGGTAGCTGGTTTCAGAAAAATATCGTAATTGTCCCAGGATGGAGAGGACATTAGCCAAGTCTCCTGCAGCATGATAATATCTTGGAACAAGAGACTTGAGTTCACATTATTAATTAAATGCGTGAGTCCTTGTGAATTCCAGCTAATTATAGACAGTTTTTGTGTGTCAGCTTGAGATAGCTAACATTGACCAGATTGATGACTGCAATTACATGCTTGATTGCTAGATGGTTGATTTGATGGGGACGGTTTATTGGCAGGTTTTATTGACATGTTGTTGTTCCTAACATCAGTAGAGGTGGGTCCAGATAGAAGAACAAAGCCTAGGTCAAAAAGTTCAGCTTTGACCGCCCAAATGGCGTTAACAACTACACGGGAGTTAAGCCATAAAGTCACTGATGATCTGTTCAGAGCATCAGTAAATTCAACTTGTTCTATATCAATAGAACCTATATCATCTAAAGCGGGTAACTCGCTAAATATTGAGAGTACCGATGCTCGGTTCAGATTGTATTGAGTAACAGGTGGTGGACGACAGATCAGGGTTAACGAGTGGAGCGCAGGTCGTTTTGTTGTAGGAATGGCAGGTTTAGTTTGTTTATCTTGTCCAAGTGAAACTTGGTTTAACTCGCCATTCTGGATAACATCCTTTACTGGTTCTTTCTCGTGTAAAATTTTGATTAATACAGAATGTATTAAATTTTTCATTTCACTATCAGAGTTTGTTTGACTGTGATGATCGGAACCCACTTGACCGATATCCAAGTGCTCATTGTTACAGATCTCTTTAGACTGTGTATCAGGAAATCTTGGACAATTCTCTTGTGATATGGAGGTAGAAAGCTTAAAATCTACCTTTTTCACTCGTTCTTGTAATACTGCTGTTTGCAATTGTTTCTGAGCAGGAATGGTAGACATGCTCATCTACTGCATGTCGAATTGCATTACGATCATCTATACGTTTTTGATCTTCAGGGGCAGATTTACAAGTTTGATGATCAGAGTTAACTTTGGAGGAGATTGTCTCTGCCGACTGATTTGATACGGCCTCAAGCAACTTGTTAAGAGGGCTATAAGATTCTATTTGTCGAGTTTGCGTTAGCGAGGACTGATTTTTTTGTTGCACATATTTTTTTGTTATTTCTTTAGAGACTGCAATAGCAGCTGTCCTTGAATGTGTCTGATTTTTTACAAAAAGTTTTGTTTGTGAGGAGGATTTTGTTTTGCCCTTTATTTGATTTTTAGTTTTTTAAACTGCATTAATTATGCTTTGTTTATTTTTGGAAGGCAATTCGGGAGCATGAGAACTAAAGCCTCCAAAAAGTGCATAATTTGTTTTTTTCTCAGGTTCACTCAGATATTTACCTGCAATACATTGCTTAGGTTCTTTAGGCTCTCCGTGAACTATATCAATTTTAGGTTCTAATATCAAAGGAAGCCGATGTTCACAAATGTTAGAAACTAGAATTTGTTTTACAGACACATCCGTTTGAGAGCTAATTGCACATTTTATGTGTGAAGCAGTTGAGTTGATATTCTTAGTATTTATTTGTTTGAGCATTTCTTGCTGCCAAGCAGCAATGTGGTCTAACTGAAGAGAGTGTTTATCTGATTTGGTGTTCAAGGTCTCGAATAATCTAGCTAATGAATGGATGGCAGCATTCATAGATTTTAAAGCTATTTCAGTCAAACCATTCGGATTACTTCCATGTGCATTTGAATCTGGAGATATATCATATATCACAGGTTTACGTAGTGTTAGGGCTATAAATGATAATTTCTCAATCGAATTAGAATTTGTATCACTTATCTATTTGGAGATTAGGAGATTTCGACAAATTTTCTGATAAAGTCTGTGAAGAAAAACATGAATTATTTACATCTATATCAATAACTGCCAAGTTGTTAGTAGCATTCAGACTTGAAGGAGTAGAATCCTGGGCAACAGCACCTGTCAATATATTGCACAACAATATACTGTCCAGAACCGAGACATTTTCCTTTGCAAAAACAGATGATTCTGTGGCTGTGTTTTCTTTCTCCGATGTGAATTGAGACTTTGATGTTAAAAAATTTCCAATTGCAATGATTTCATGCGGGTGATCAGTTGTTGTAGGCAAATGGCAAGCAGTTTTCAGTGTATAAGGTGGTGTTAGAGTGCAAATAACTCCAACTTTGCTCAAATTGGTTTGCCCTATTATTTGTTCCTTACAAAATGGGCAAATGTCCATGCAAACTGCTTTTTGGGGCTTCAAGATTGATTTTGAGTTTGTCGACCCCGGGCGAGGTGTTGAACTTAAACGCACTTTCTTATTTGGGAACTGCGATACATTGCTTCCAAAATTGACGCCATTTGTATCATGAGCTGGGAGCTGCCACGGGTGCATGCGCATGGTGCGCGCGCGAGCACAGTTTTATAGACATGCCTCTCAGGTGCAGTGCCTAAACAAAACAAGAATAAAAGTTGTATTAGCTCAGTACAATATAAGTCTAAAAGTCCCTTTAAAGTTCGCTTGTAAGCAGAGTTCACCTTATGGATGATGAAGTACTGTTTTCACTTTTAATCCAGAAACGAAGTAAGCACGTACACAGGAGGCAAAAGAGTGAGCCGCGGCTAAGCAGGACTTTCCAGGGCTTCGACAGGTGCGAGCACAGTTTTATAGACACACCTCGCAGGTGCAGTGCCTTATGGATGATGAAGTACTGTTTTCACTTTTAATCCAGAAACAAAGTAAGCACGTCCACACGAGGCAAAAGAGTGAGTCGCGGCTAAGCAGGACTTTCCAGGGCTTCAACGGGTGCGAGCGCGAGCACAGTTTTATAGACACGCCTCTCAGGTGCAGTGCCTTATGGATGATGAAGTACTGTTTTCACTTTTAATCCAGAAACGAAGTAAGCACGTCCACAGGAGGCAAAAGAGTGAGCCCCGGCTAAGCAGGACTTTCCGGGGCTTCAACGGGTGCGCCTGCTTATTCTTTTTAGTGCACGTCTTGCTTGTCACAGCTGATCGACTTGCTCCCAATGGATGGCTGCCACGTTCCACTGGTGCGGCTCGTGAGTGGAGTTGGTAAGTATCACTGCGTACCAGATGACCATATTTGGCAATGAGATTGAAGAACCAATGGGACTAGGACTGGAAGAAACAAGGAAACAGGAGAGCTGTGGTGGGGAAGCAGCGCAAGATAGACCACCCACCGCTCCCAAAGGCATCCTCGGAAGGCAGGGAATGCAGGGGCATCGGTATACAGGGCATACGGAGCCTGGACATAGGGCAAAAGGGAAGTGTGCCATACACTATAATTTATAGGTGGGCGAAAAAGAAAGAGAAGTTCCCTTGCAAGCTCCCATCAACAATTGACAGATACAGTACATTAGAGATTTAAGTCAAATGAAGAGTTTCCTATTCAGACCCCTTGAACACTCATTAAGAGCAACCCTCAGACGCTACTGTAATGAAAATGTACTGTACGAAAGCAACTACCGTTACTGTTGACATGTTCTGGATA
This sequence comes from Ambystoma mexicanum, assembly GCF_040938575.1. NCBI lineage: Eukaryota > Metazoa > Chordata > Amphibia > Caudata > Ambystomatidae > Ambystoma > Ambystoma mexicanum. The sequence continues at coordinate 622,750,048 of NC_090928.1, read as the reverse complement.
TGTCTGACGTGATGTCTGGGAGATGACAGCTGTGAAGCCCCTGAGTGTAGGGTGAATGGCGGCAGCGTGGCACGTGCTCTGAGAAGGGCACGCTGTACTGCGATGGTTGCAGTGCGTCGGAGCAATGAAGGCCACTCATTACAGCGGCGCTCCCAAACAGGACAGGGTGCGAAAGCAGGAACAAGGGGCAGGCACAGGAAGCAGTGACAACAAGGTCACTTCGGCACCCAGGCGTACCGTGGGAGATCAGAGAGGATAGTGGTACACAGGTTTGTCCGCATCATGGGGCAGAAGGAGATCGGCGGCAGTTCTTTAGGACGCTAGTGGAGTTGGAACGTTGAAGTCTATTATATCTTAGGTTGGCCTTGCATCTTCAATGCTATTGGAATGCTGTGATGTCTGCATGGAATGTTGGATGGGTGACTGCTTAGAGGATTCCTAATGTGTCAGAGCTGTAGCTGGCTGGAGTGGATGTACCCATGTTTTGTCCTGTCCATGTATCTTACCTTGTCTGACACCTACCTGGTGTGTACCTACTTACATGGAACTTGAACTACAGTGTTTTTTTAACCCACATACGTACTTAATTAGCCACAATGTGGTAATACAGGTACAGTAAGAGGTAGAGCTGCCGCTCAGGGGGAAGCAGGCAGACGGACACTGCCCTCCAGGTGACACATGCATGTCCATAAGGTGGTGCTTGCTGGAGGCAGGATTGTCCTGAAGGGCTTTTCAGGCTGGATGGTGCAAGCTCAGGAGCTGAGGGCCCAGGTTGAACAGTCCTGGAAAGGTTGCAGGTCGGGTGATCCATGTTTTGAGTGTCACCAGCGAGTGGGGGAAAGGAGTCAACAGCGCCATCAAGGAGGGAGCTGGCAGGAGGCTGAGACCGTGGAGTACAGTGCCCAGGAAACTTGCAGGCCGGGCAGTGCAAGTACCAGCAGGAAGAGGGACCAGGTAGAAAACGCTGTGGTCCCAAAAGACTTCACAGGCCGGTCAGTGCGAGCGTCCGCAGTGTTGGAGCAGGCAAGTGAAGCGGATCGGCAGGTTGGTCCCGTGGTCCCTGTGGTTTTGGAGCCTTGCAGCAGAAGCTGGTGGAGTCAGCCAAACCCGCAGTTGGAGGGGCACCATTCAAATAAGCTCAAGTGGGTAACTGGAGTGTGGCTGTCTCGGTCTGTGTTGGACCGCAGGCACTCCAGCCCAGGGTGTCATGGGGAGAGACATTAGAACTGAAGCCATACGGTTGGGGTTTAGAGATCTGTTCATGTCTGTGGCATCAGGCAAATTATGACGTCGCCGAATGGGGGGGGGGGGAGTATGGTCATGGCATTGGTTGTGGCAGGATCACGACGACGGTGTGTTGCCATGGAGACCTTTGCTTGCACCGGTGCCATGCAGGAGGCAGTGCAGGTGTCTGGGAGTGTTTTGGAGAGCGCCTGAGAGCTCTGCAGGCGATTGTGTGGCAGACCATGGGTGTTGGGGCAGCCCACTTCTGCAAATGTCCAGTAGGTGGAGTGGAGGAGATATGGAATTTCGCACCCTGTGGGATTAGTCGTTGCCAAACAAAAACATCATTGTGCGGTGATGGGGACTTCGAGGAGAAAAGAGGTTGGGTTGTGAGCGGCAACTGTGCGGTGTGTGAGTCTATTCTGAACATCTGCGGGTGAGACAAGGGGTTTATGTATTTCAAGCTGGAATTACTTTTGTGGCTTTTAGCGCTGGGAGACGGAATTGTGGAACCTCTTTGAGGAAGCTATGGATCGACAAGTTGAATAGTAGTGTGTATGGCGTATAGAACCCTTTTATGATGTGATGTTTGTCATGTTGTGGCAGGGGAAGTATTACTTATTTATGTGGGTTACTAGCGGGGTGATGTTAGTTTAAGGCCTGTTCTATTTTAATACTGTTGTTTGTTTTGTGGCCTTTTGGTGTAGGTTAAGTCACAATTAGTAATTCATGGGGTGCTGAAGGGGAATTGGTGCGGGGAAGCACAGCAAATAAGGTATTTGGACTTCAGAGGGCGGGGACGCACAGCATTTATGTTGGACAAATCTACTAATTTCAGAAGGAATGTGGACACTTGGGTGCGGTGCAGCACTGGGACATGTGTTTTGGCGGTTAGAGAATTGTGGGTGCGGGTATGCACAATATGTTTTCAGGTGCCTTTAAATGTTGCATGTAATTTGTGTTAGTCTTATGTACTGTTTTGTAGGGGTTTTCCCAAGTTGGAGTGTTAATTCCCTCAGAATGGCCAGGTGGTTTGAGTGTTGACTGTTGGTTATAGTCTGGGAGTGTTTTGACTTTTGGCCGCAGTCAAGGTGAGCCTTGTACTCAAGTTCTAGAGGTTTGGAGGACTGTTTATAATCATGGTGAGCTCTATGCTCGGGGTGTGTGGAAGATTGTCAGTTACAGTCGTTGTGAGCTTTGTGCTCGGGTTTCGGTATACTGTTAGTTACAGCCATAGTGTTTTTTTTTTCTTTTGCTCTGGTTTTGGTATGTAGACTTTTGGTTACAGTTGTGCTGTGTTTTTGTTCAGATTTGGAACTGTGGATTAATTACAGTTGTGGCAAAACTGTTGGTTACAGTTTTCCGGTTTGGTGGCGTTTGCTAGTGTTTGTTTGTTGTCAGGATCGCTGAGAGGGTAAACTTTGCACGGTTTTTGTGTTTCATGACGCAGCAGGGGCATGGGTTACAGTAGTACTTGACTGGGTTTGCATTGCTGTATTGTTCCAGAAGAGAGAAGATGCCTCTGAGCTGTTGTTTACCAGGCATTGTTTTAGTTCCTTCCGGAAGTTTGGATGGCGCCTGCAGTGTTGTGGGTTGTTTCCATATTGCCACTTTAATGGATTATCCACCCACCTATATGTTGTTCATGACTGCACAGGTGTTTTTTATTGGTTCCTCTGAGTGTTTCAGCAGGGTTTCATTTGTGCTGGGTATGGTCCTTTTTTTGTTTAGTTTCCTTATTCGTTGGCATGCTGGCCACACATGGATTTAGTAAGGGACCTCGATGCGTTATTTAGTTAAGGCTTTCCCTTTGTTCTGGTTGTGTTGTTTATTGGTATCTTAGGGTGAGGTTGCATCTTAAATGTTATTGTGACGGAGGGAGAGATGTTAAGGTCTGGCTTGCATCTTTAATGCTATTGGAATGCTGTGATGTCTGCATAGAATGTTCGGTGGATGACTGCTTAGAGGATTTTTAATGTGTCCGTTACAGTGTTTTGTCCTGTCCATATATCTTATCTTGTCTGTCACCTACCTGGTGTGTACCTAAGGACAATAAACCTACTTACATGGAACGTCAACTACAGTGTTTCTTCTAACCCACGTATTTGCCTCAAAGTCATTAGAAGTGCCTCCGGCAGAGCGGCTGCGAGTTTTGCACGACTTGGCGCATCAAGTCTAATGATGATGTCGCGAGCCGCGCTGCAAGCGTACAACCGCCATTAAAGTTTATATACACTTGGAAGGTATTCAAACAGTTGACCTGCTCCGCAGGTTGTACCCACACCTCAGATCGAGCAGCCCTAGAATCTAATCCACAGCTTTGTTGAATATTGCTCAACCTTCTGGAGAATACCATTTTTTTATCCTTTTTCTTTTTGGACGATCTGTGTCTGCCAACAGACACTGCCACCAGTATAGAAGGTTGAGGGACAGTACTATACACCTTGCGCTACCCAGGGACAGGCACCCCCACCAGGGCTAGGGTGTTCTTCCTTAGGGCTAGGTACGCCGAGTCGGGTGGCCCCCCTTTTTTCGTGTTTGATTGTGAGCACTCCAATTGATCCATTTGTTAGCATACTCTTGATGCTCCTTGAATACCTGCCGCATTTCAACTGACTACTTGAAAAAATGGTGCAAAGTACCTCCCCAAATCTGGTGGAAGAATCGGGCTTTCTCATATCTTGGGCAAGTAGCATTTACACCACACTGTCATGAACGTTCACTAGCTGCCACTGATAACGGTTTAATTCAGGAAAGTTCGAAATTAAGATTAAATGAGCAGGAGCTAAAAACCAGCTCCTGCGTGTCAGACATCACCCAGTAGGTAGGACGTACTTCTGGGGACAGGAGCAAGTACACAGCGCGCCACAAATCTACCTTGTACAGGACAGGCAAAGTGTACTTTTTGCACATTATGTATGATGCTTTATGTTTAAATGTGTATTAGATGTGTCCCAGTTCTTTATTAGCATGCTCCAAGTTAATGTCACATATGTATGTTAAAAGGCACCAAATGGCCTTGGGAGTCAAAAGCAGTTCTATTAGCTGTTGGTTTTCAGCTAACCAGTCTCTCCTAGGCCAAAAATAGGAGCTGAATAGCTCCCAGCAATTTCGGACACTGTTCAACCTCACAGGCTATCAGAAAGCACCCTAAACTGCTCTTGGTGACTGGATGCTGGAGTGGATCCTATAACCTCACCGTGGAAATGTGCATCTTTGTCAGCCATTAGCTATGCAAACACTGATAATTTAATATACTTTCACAAAACGTTAATGATACCGGAAGTGTGAATATTTTCCATTCCCCCCAAAAACGATTGCTTGTATTTCTCATAGTTCGCAGAATTCTTTAGCATCATTTTTGCTACATACAGTACTCCTAATGCTTTTTGCATAGACACTGGGTGGAAATAGGGTGACTGGCTTCCCAGGGTGCCATTGGACCATTCAGTTAGCTTGCGCTTTGCCTGACTGCCTTTAGCTGATGGGGCTCCGACATCTAATTTTTATCTGGGCTATAATCATGAGACTTTTTTTTTTCCACCCTTTGTCACACTGCCCCCAGAGAAAAGGTGTTCTGAAACCACAGACTTAACTACTCGCATGGTTTCTAATTTGGTATGCTCTTAGTTTGAGCCTTTTTGGCTATGTAACCCTCCTTGTCTGCAAGGTGCCCATACTGAAATCCTCTAAAACCGAGGGCTATGACAGTTACTCTTCTAGTTAGTCTACAGGGGCTTTGTGTTTGAAGCCATTTTAGTTTGAGGGGCTTGTGATTCTGAGGCCTTCCATATCTAACATGTACTGATAGTCCAACCCTTTTAGCCTGAGTAGTTCTTGCTCTGATTTACTCATAGTAAATGCTCCAAGTCTGAGAATCCCCTAGATACTTAGAAACTATATTTTTCTTAAAACGTTCCTGGTATTCACATAACTTACTCTCTCACCATCCTAATCTGAGTTGCTCTGACCCCAATAACCCACGCAGCGTTCAGGGATTTAACCCAGAGATCTTTCTTGTGTTAATGGTTCCTATGTAGAGCTCCTACTTGTCCTCTGCTTATGACTTCCTTCATTATTTGGCTGATAAAGTCCCATTTAAATTGAAACTGCCTTTTAGATTAGCATTCTTCTGAGCTTTTCTTTTATCATTTGAAGATATCAAGTGATCGTCACTTGGTGAAAAAGGGCACACTTGCTGTTTCTGCTTGCAGAGGTTTACAATTGCCTGAGTCTTATTTTTCTTTGGTAGTTCGTTTAGCATAGTAGTTTTACTTTTTGAGGAAGGAAGTATATGATTTGTTTCCTCATAGTACATATAGCTGTTGGTGGACCAGTCTGAGAAATCTTTTTATTGTTTCTTTTGTACTTTGGAAGGTGATTTTCAGTTAAGAGATTTTAAGTTGGTATCTCTAAATTGTCTCTGTGCGTGTCTTGAAGGTTAATAATTGCTGTGCTAGTTTGCATGTCAACTAGCTATATGATTATATTTTTATTAGTTGCAAGATTGGTTTGTGCCTGACACGATTGTCCTTTTAAATTAATTTTATTTTGTCATGCTCTTTTGTTCCCAAAGAATTCAAGTTTTTGGCAGACTGGCAATCAAGTTCCTTATGAATTGCAATGCTCGGTAAAATGGAGATATATTGTTTAGTTCTCTATCCTTACTACCGACTTAAATTAAATTCTGAAACCAATACGTGATAGCTTGGCTGATTACGTGTGAAAATTTGCTCTTGGATTGCTGTGATATATGCATGGTACCTTGGTGTGGAATGTTGGATGAGTGCTGTGTGGGTGTTCTTTTGGATGGTATTTGGAGATTGAGCTGGCTGTTGATTGGAACCATCATACGTACCTATTTTGCCTAATGTGACATACTGGAACTGTACAAATACTTACCTGAACATACATTCATGGATCCAGCGTTGTATGTCCTCTTCTTGAACCAGATCATATCACTGGAAATGAGGTGGTATTTAACTGTGGATAGAGAAGCACAGGCCAAGTGCTGTGGTGGGGGAGCAACAAAGATCTGGACAGCCAGTGCCCCCAAGGACCCATCCACACCCACAAGTAAAGGGTGTGATGCCTGTTTTAGGGGAGTGAGCAGTGCTGCTGAGAGGACAGCCCAGTTTATGTTGGTCTGTTTGAAGGAGCACTGCTGGGAGGAGTCATTAAGGGTTCCTTCAGGTCAGGGCAGGGAACTCTTGTGGATCTGTGTGCTGGGATTAAGCAGTTCTGCAGCTCGCTTTGAGGAGCTGCTGTTGGTCTCCAGATCAAGAATTCGCACTCCATAGAAGTTGCATGTGCACAATGTATTTCTATTAGGTTACCTCCGCGGTCATCCAAGTGCTCTGAGAAGGTGGTGACTTCATAATGGTTTTCCCCGTATCAGATAGCATGGCACAGTCTTACTCGAGGTACTCGATCAGACAAGTGGAGCTGGTGCTTTGGGATGTGCAGAAGCTAGGTTGCTCTCTCCATAGCATTAGGTACCACAAGTTTATATATGGATAGCTTGTAGGTTTTTTCTGTGTCACTTCATTGCATAGGTTGTCTTCCTGCTTACCTAGATGGTCACAGGCTTTAGCTTGTGACTCATTGTTGCCCTTTTAGGGCAAAATGTGTTGTCCCTGATGCTAGACTGCGCTTCCAGGTTTCCTTTTGTGTTATTATATGCTATGTTTACCTTCTTTGCCGACATGCTTTTGGACAAGTTTGTTGTCCTTGACGGTGTATTGGGTGTGTGTCTCCTGTTAGTGGGGATTGTCAGTTGTTTGTTTTTCCAGAGTGGATGCAAGTGTGTGTGCGTGTGTTTGTATGACTGTTTCGATCATTAGGTTTATGTGGCTTTGAATATGCAACTATCCTGTTGTAGGGGTTGCCAGGAGCAATGGAAATCTTCCTGGGTTTGATGTCATTGTAATGGTTTAGTTACTGAATAGTCTGACTTCTTCCACCAGATTTGAGGCTGAATATTCTGTATATGTATAATCTTTTGTCTGTATTGGTAGTTCATGAACTATTGACGTGTACAAAAATGTGGCATCTAAAGTAGCTAACACATATTGTAGTTGGCAGTAAATAGCAGACAAGATTTGTAAAATATGTGCCTAGTCTCTGACGTATGAAGGTAATATTTCAACTTGATGTCTGAGTAGATCATTATATCGACAACATGTTGAAATGGTTAAAGAATGTTTGCGTTTCACTTTGAATAACAATAGTTTCTTATTCAACTAAAACTACTGCTTACAGATCAAAGTGGTAGCAATGGGTGCGAAATTTACCCCACCGCTGCCGAACATATTCATGGGACAATTTGAACAAACCCATGCATTAACCAACAATGACTATAAGTATAATGTTGTCATGTGGAAACGCTTTATTGATGACATTTTTGTTATTTGAAAGGTACAAACAACCAAATTTCAAGAGTTCATTAATCATTTGAACCATAATGAATTTGGTCTAGAATTAACGGGCCACATTGACCGAACTAGCATTGATTTCTTAGACTTGCATGTATTCATCATGAATGGTAAAATTGAAAGCAAAACATACAGAAAACCCATTGAAGTTAACTATTTGCATCCAGTTGCCACAAAAAATCTACCATCAACAATATACCAACTGGCAAATTCTACCGTGCACACAGCGATTGAAGTATAGATTAAGACTTTGAACATGAATGCGAATTACTCGGTAATAGATTTAGAGAGTATATACTATGAGTACTTGCTGAAAAAACGAATTAATAAGCATTTAGAATGTTACATGAACAAGAAGTTTGTCTTTAAAACTAAATGAAAGAGAAGCGCATTGCCCTGAAAGCAACAACAAGTTATCTTAATTTCAGGAGGCCTGGCGATGGTCTCTGCATTCAAGGGCTTTGCTGCTATCATTTTTTGTTTGAAAAAACTTTGACAAATTAACGGTCATTCCCAAAGCGCATCATTTTCCAGTTAGCCCCCGTTTCGTTTTACTGTTCACATTAATTGGGCTGACGCTGCTAGGAACAATAATCTAAATAATTTAAAATATGCCATTAATTACAATGCCAGATTACCTACTTCACCGAAAGGAGGATCGGGCAGCGTTTTTTGCCCCGAGAGGCAGTGCAAGCAATGCATTTAGAACAGGCATTAACCGATCGGAAGGTTTAAGAGTTCTAATTTTCCCAGATTTTCATAATGGTGATGATCAAGATTTTGCACAGAAGTGGGAGGAGAATCTCATACAAAGTTCCAAGGTTATGATACAATTGATTTCTATTGTAATCTACGGAACCAACCCAATTTGTGAGAAGCCCCTAAAGGACTTCCCCTGGTAGCCAACAACAAATAAACAACCCCAATATGCTGGTAGTTCCTACCTTCACTTTGCAAAGATCCGTCTCGGAAAGACACCAAGGAGTGTAGCCCGGTCTGGATTCGGAAGATAAAAGGAATCCCCCTGCTACCCCTTGCGCAGTCAGCTCAAATAAGGCTAACCCCGGAATGAGTCCCAGGGAAACCCTCACGAGGGGAAAAAACCCTGGGTTGAGCTGCTAGAGAGCGTAGATAAATATTCTTCATTTTCCGGTGCCGTATGACTCACTCTTGCCTCTCTGAATCTGAAGGTAATGGATTGTTCCAAAACAGTCCAGCTATAGATGTGTTAAACAAGAGAGATTAGTTTTAGAAAGAAGTGAAAAATCAGAAAGGTAATAGAAAAAGGACTAATCCTCAACCCCTACCAAGAGTGCTAAACTGTTGGGCGCTCAGTGGAGAAGAATAAGGTCCCCGACCAAAGGGCCTTCAAGTACTGTACTTAACACTACACCAAATAATGAAGATTTATCAGAGTGGAAATGATAACACAGTGTATACTAATAGATTCCTAAAATAAGAGGATTGCCCAACCTGGCTGGACGAAGGCTGACAAGTATTCAAACTCACACTTGTCCATTTTACAAAACAAATGATAAAACCTCTTTAACATGCTTCTGATGTTCCGGCAATGATTTGGAAAAAAACAAAATATCATCAAGATAGACAATCACATAATGGAGTAGAATGTCAGCGAAGAGATGATCTATAAATCTTTGGAAAACCGTGGGGGCATTAGCTTCCAAATGGCATCACCCGACATTGGTAATGGCCAAAGGGAGTGCAGAATGCGGTCTTCCATTCATCACCATTTCTTATGCGGATAAGATGGTATGCTCCTTTAAGGGTTAACCTGGTATACACCTTAGCTCCTTTGACTGCTTCCAATATGTCTGGAATTGGGTATTTATCCGGGACAGTGATTTTATTTAGCCCACGGTAAGCAATGCAGGGACACAATTCCTTAGAATTCTTCTTTGCAATGAAAAATAATGATGCCGCTGCAGGGGAGTTAGATTCCGTAATCAAGCCATTCTGAAGATTTTCCTGCAAGTATTCACGAAGAGTTTCCTTCTCGGATGCTGAGAGGATATACATTCGTCCAAAAGGTAATGGTTGATCCGGAATCATCTCAATGACACAATCATCCCTTCTGTGGGATGGTAATTCTGCGTATTTCGAGGATGTAAAGACAGATTGAAAGTCTTGATATTCCTCTGGTAATCCAGCTATCTGATTAGTGCCAGGACTTTCAATGGGTTCAGCAAAGAAGACACCTTTCCCGTGGGTGCCAAGGAGTGACTCTGAATACATTTTTCCAAACAGTATTCTGAGCCCAGAAAAAATGATCCCACTGACCAGTTAATAAACGGGTTGTGCTTTCTCAGCCATGGTAAACCAAGAATAACGGGATGGTGGGCTGCTCTGATGATGTCCAACGTGAGTGTTTCGGAATGTGAAGAGATCACCATTTCAATTTTAAACTGGTCTGATCCTTAATAGGACCTGACGCCAACGGACTCCCATCCACACTCTCAACTGGAATTGTTACATCCTTGGCAAGCTGTGGGATCCCCCTCTCCTGTGCTCACATATCGTCCACAAAGTTTCCTGCAGCACCACAATCAATAAGTGCAGGTATATCAGACACTTCTCTATCACCAAATCTTAAAGTGATTTTTCAAAACAATCATTCCTGTGTCTAAGGTTCCCAGACCTGACGAAACAGGAATTGGAGGCAACAATACATTTGATGAGGAACCCTTGTTAGGTAATGGTTCCCGAACCGAAGCGCTGGCTTTTCCCGACTTTCTCAACGGAGCAATTGGACAATCTTGAACGGTATGGTTATTTGCTCCACAATACATACATAAACCCAAAGTCTGTCGCCGAGACTTTTCCTCAGGAGATAATGGGCCTCCACCAGTAGCCCCGAGTTGCATGGGCTCATCTCCCGAAGAAGTGGGTTTAACAGATGAAGAGGTCTCTGTGGATGGCCTATATATCCGTTCCTTCTTCCTTAAGGCGATAATGTATTTTTAAAACCAACGCAATAGATTCTGCCAATGTCTGTGGACGAGGCACCCGAGAGATCTCATCCTTGAGATCCCCTGAAAGACCCCTCCGGAATATGGTTGTTAGTGCTTCATCCGACCATCTGGTTTCCCCTGCCATCTGTTTAAAACGGGTCATGTATGACAGAATGTCTTGATTCCCTTGTTTGAGATCTAATAAATGTTCCTGTGCTGCCACAGTAAGTTTTTGGTGACCAAACATGCTCTTTATACTATTGCAAAATGCAGTATGAGAATCCAGAATAGGATTACCAGTGATCTCTAAAGGGGTCGCCCATTCTAAAGCAGGTCCCGTCATCTGGGAAATCATATATCCCACTTTATCAAGATCAGTATCAAAATACACCCCCTTAAAGGCAAATTGAATAGAACAAGAGTCTAAAAACTCCTTTACCTTATGGTGGTTTCCGTCAAATTGTCCCCCTGGTAAAGGACCCGGTGGGACTTCTGAACAATGTGGCGTCCTGTTGCTCTGTTGCAACTGTGATTGCTGTTGTCTCAACACAGCAGTATCTTGTTGTTGCTGCAGAGAAGCGCATTGCCCTGAAAGCAACACCAAGTTATCTTAATTTCAGGAGGCCTGGCGATGGTCTGCATGGTTTCTGTTTGAAAATAACTTTGATAAATTAACAATCAATCCCAAAGCGCACCATTTTTCCAGTTAGCTCCCGTTTCATTTTACTGAGGATCATGTTGCTGCTGTGGTTATCTACTGTACGTTCTGATATCCTCCACTGTTCCTCAATGAGTGGACAAAAGCAGACCAACACATTTGTAGTTTGAGCTATTCGGTTGTGCTTATGCGCCACCTTTTAAGATGAAGCTAATGCATTAGAGTACAAGTAGGAGGGGGGTGGCATATGGGACACAACACCTTTTGGTGTTGTTTGGTTATATACCTAACCACTGTCCATGGCCATACTAATCCCTATAGCCATTTCATCTCACTACCTGCCCCCCCTCTGCTCCAAACACATCCTCTTGGGATCTCTTTGAGCTTGCACTATCAAGCAGTCATTTGAAAAAATGTGCCTACCCTGGCTATTTCTTAACAACCTGCTGAGAGTTGATGTCTTAAAATGACAACTGTAAAGGTCTAATGGTGCAATAAAAATGCCTTAACCAAGTGTGCCTTCAACCACTTGATTTATTTATCTTCCATGGACTCAAGTCTTTTTTTTTAAAAATGTGTGTCGCACAAACACGCAGCTCCGAATGGAGGACCCCACTTTTGTTCTACTAAAAGGGGAAAACTGCTTGAAAAACTGTGAAATTTAACGCGACAGATCAGGAATATGATAGAAAGGACACTTGAGAACAAATATCATCAGAAAACACTTAGAACCCCAGCTTTAGGAAACAGAGTTAAGCATTGAAGGTGCACGATCCTTAAATAAGTGCAAATACCACACATTTCCAAAAGTGGTTTCTTGAAGATTGATTTCTGATTAATTCAGCATGATGCATAGTGTGACTTTTGATCCCTGATGAAGAGCTAACCCTGGCACACATGTGAACCAAATTGATGTTGTGACGAATCCTTAGATGATGTCACTTCTCCCAGAGGGGGTGCCCCATCCCGTGAGGCTAGGGAGGTGAGGCGGCTACCCGATAGTCCCATGGGGGTGGTACACAGCAGGAGGATCTCATGGGGAGAGAATCCGCCTCTGAGGACAAGGAGGACCGTCTGGGGATTACGTGGTACAACACCCCTCACCTTCTACCCACTTCTTTTAACTCCCCCCTCAGTCCAGGAGTCCCACCATCACACCTTTCACTTCCCCAACCTACACACCCCCACAACCACATAAATGAGATGGTTATAGATGATCTTCGGGTTTAGATCATCACTAACCATCTCATGTATGTGTGTAGGGGCATGGAGTTAAACTCTACTGGGACGAAGAAGAATATAGACTATCTTTGGGAGGCTTGCCTGATACATACTGAGACGAGGAATGGGTGCAGAGCATTGAAGAACACCCGTGGAACAAAGATAAATATTCTAGTCTTACGCAGGGGAGTGTGCAGCCAAGTAACTGGTTGTTCAATAATAAAAGGGAAGGAAGAAGGACTAAAGGAAGAAGAACGTGGACCAAGATGCTGCAAGGAGGCAGTCTGCAAGGAAGTGTCCTGTCCTGTTGCGGAGAGCAGCAGGTGTCCAGAGTGAGAAGAAATGTGGATCAGTAGCCATGGAGAAGCAGAGCGCAGTGTGATGAAGCAGAAGGAGTTCATCTTTTTGCCACAAGAAGGCAAACCAAATCCTGAAGCCAGGAAGGCATACCAGCATCACGATTGCAGCAGTGACCAGCCCGCGGAGCCGCAGATGTGCACCCGGATCCCTGCAAGTCCCATAAAAGTATCAAAAAACACAAAAGAGGTAAGCTCAGGGGTCGAAATTAGCATTTGTTGACCAGGAGCAAAAAGAAGCTCCTGGCATCAGACATCACCCGTTAGGCAGGGGCTACATCTCGACAACCAGGAGCTAACACAGTAAATCTTGTGTGCAAGATGCAAACTAAATTAATGTCTATTATATATTATCCAATATGCTTTGTGTCCCTTCGGTGTGTCCTTTATTCTCTTTTATACACATTCCCAAACCTACAAAGTTTATATCACATAGCTATGTTTGCATGGGACCACTTGCCTGGTTAGCCACAAGTAACTCCTGGTAGCTCTTGGCTTCAAGTTAACCAGGCTCCCCTTGGATATACCCAGGAGAAAAATGGCTTCCAGTTACTGACAATTTCGAACCCTGATCTTGCTCCACATTTCCACCACTATGGGCTCCATCACCATTGCATACAACAGGGATGAGAGTAGGCAGAACTGCTGAGCGCCCATTTGTGGTAGGAATGATTGGGACATGATGCACTTCGCATTCTCTGGGTCTAGTGCAAAACAAGCCAATTAGCTTAATTCAACATCTGTTTGAGATACAGTCACCACACTGTCAAACGTCGTTAAGGATTTCAATATGCCACACCTCCTTCTGATGGTCTCTCAACAACCCTCCAGATAATGTCCTGTATAATAACAGGGTTCCTGTCAGGCTTCAACAATACCATTTATTCTAACTTCCTCAATAGTGTCTGAAGTTGGTTATTTTCCCATACACTCTTTTAGAACTTGCATAGTTTAGGGGTAAATATTCCCTATAGGCCTCACAGAACTCATTTACAAACCACATGTTCTTTGGGCCTTGCTGGCATTTAGAAATTTCATAGCATATTTGGCTTTATGAGGGGTAATTGGGATTTCATGCTCCTGTACATCCAACTCAAGGCTGGATTCCTCGGAAAGATCCACTGTATCTTCCACAATATGAACTGCTTCTTAAACCTTGGTTGGCATGCCTGGACAACTTGATATATCCTGAGTGATTCCTGTATCAGGCTGTCTTTCTCATCCCAGATTTCCATAACAAGTGATTGGTCATCTTCTATCCTGATTGCGCATGCCAAGGACGTGCTCAGTCATTTTTGCATGGCATATTTCTTGGTAAGCGTACTGCACTAAATTAATCTCTTCCCCCTCGTTACGTTCTCATTCAATCTATGATTCAGCATCCTGATCTCGGCCGGCATTTCTTCCCGCTCTCCCCACCTATATCATATTGCCTCTCTCAGTGCAGAAATCCCCCCCCCTTTTTAAAGGTGATGGTTCTGGAAGGGCATACCAACAAAGCCCAATTGTACCCTTTGTCTTATACTTTGGTGGTATTGGCCAAGCTTAAGACTTACTCATAAAAGGCATGAGAGGTGCAGCCAGTTCAAAAGCTCAAAACAAAGAAATGAAAAGGCATAAATGTCCAAACCAAGTTGTAAAATTTGTCATTTTGATTATTCATCATTAAAATAACGTGGAGAAAATTGATGAAAGCAAACCAAGAAATATAGCTTTCACCATTATTAAGAAAGTCAATGGACAGGTACTCCTTTGAAGTGTAATGCTAATGAATAGAAAAGGTGGAAAAATGAGTCTGTCAACCTAGTTCTCGAGACAGGAACCCTAGACAAAAATATGTCTGCAGGATTCAAAGTCCAGGTTCACCCCAGTTGAAAAAGTGTAACTTCTGACTTGGTCTCTGACATGGAACTCAAATTCACCAGCAGGTCTGATCTCAAGGGTGTACCTGGCAAGGGCTAAGGGAGGCCAGATCCACTTCTCCATCCCCATAGCAGACACAGGGCACATATGGAGAGTAAAAACAGTTGAGTGGTACGTTGATGAGAGAGAACAATGTAAAGCGAGATACCAAGTTTTGAACAGGAGCTGCTTAAATAAAAAGATAGGAAAACCCATGGAAGGTTAGGGGGAGCATCAAATACTGAGGGCACAGGATAATGAAGGGAAGAGCAGGAACTGCTATACATTTGGACATGGGTTAGAGAGAGGAAATAATGCACCTGAAGCTGGAAATACGCAGATGTAAGGGGCATTCTGTGGAAAATCTGACGCATTTCTGAATTCAGAGCATTTACTGCCTTGCAAAGAGAAGGCAAGACCAGAGAAATGATAGAGATGCAGGGCAGTATTCTGAGGTAACTGGATTATTGGCACAGGATTTATATTCTCACTGGCAAAAGAAGTGTGATGACTGACTATTCTACCTTCTAGCACAGTATTTAAGACTCAGGCTATTTCTCCTGGCACAGGATTAATGTGATATTTTCAGCAGCAACACAAAGCGTTGGCCACTATTTCTCTGCTAATGATTCAGTGGTTCTACGTGTCACATGATGGTATTCTAGTGTCTGGAGCAACGCTTCAGGTTGCAAGCTTCCATCCAGCCATAAAAAGCCACTCCCCACCTTAATGCTATACATGATATGCACAGCACACCTTTTTTTACTTGCCAAGAGGCAAATATCACCAGCCAATGGCTAGAGCCGAGTGCACATTTTGCAACTTGTATTGGACACACATTTTTGTAGGTGAACAGGAACATTTTTTTCTGGGTGACGTAAAAGGTTCTGAAGCCTTGCACCGTTGAGCTCCATAAAGACCAATTCTTCTGGAGTTTAGCCTCTGAGCTGCATGTTTAAATGGTGGCTGGCTTGCCTCACTTTCTTCTTGTTTCACTGATTGACTTTTATAAAATCCTATATGTGGGTAAAATGATACAAGTGTGTTAAGGAGGTCTATTTAGGGTACAAAGTATTGTCATTTTGGACTGCTATTATTGCACTAACCCTGAGCAACCAGTGTCTCTGGATGCGGCAGTGACCACAACAATCCCAAAACCTGAGATTTTCCTCCCAATAAGCTTTTAATGTATGTGACCGTATAGTGTGTGGTATTATGTATGCATTTTGTTAATCTTCTTATGTTTCAGAATTTCATACTGCACAAATGACATTTTAAGATCAGATTTAACATCCTTAGCCATAAGAAACATATATTGGGATAGCATCAAAAGAAGAAAGTTGGGTTTAAAGAGCATGGCCATTTGGACAATGTTGATTCCTCTGTTAAACATCTGGTAAATATGGAACCATGTTTTCAGCTGTTGTTATTTTTTTACTTCTTTGTATAGCCTTCCAAAAATCCTGTCAAAGAGATGATCCGTTCTAATGAACTGTACTCATTGTTAATTTGTGAGAGAAGTTGTAGTGTCATTATTCCAAAGCATGACCATTTGTTGGGTTTATTTCTGTTATTTCCTTCCGCACTGGTCCACCCCCAGTACCTGGATCCAAAAGCGGTGGCTGTGTCCTGGCCACCTGGATGACCGATCACCGGGCACTAGCGGGGGCGACACCTTCAGGTTTCTCACAATGGCCGTCGCCTTTGGATCCAGTTCTTGGGGGTGGACCAGTGTGGGAGGATTACCTGGGTGAGGGTTCTTCGGGAAGTGGGACACCGGATGGCGAGACACGGTATTCCCTTCCCTGTAACACCGTATTTATTTATTATTACATTTGTATTGTGCACCTAACCCTCAGGCATCTGGGCGCATAAATTACGAATATGGTTACAGGAAACTTAAGAAGATGGTTGCAAGTTGGTCTGGCTTAAGAAGTTGGTTACCGGTAGGTAAGGCTTAAGTCTGGTTACAAATTATGCAGAACACAAGTTAGTGCGTACTTACAACAAAAGATGCGGGTTATGCTGGCTTAAGAATATGGTTACAGGTTATGCAGGTCACAAAGTAATGCATACTTATACACTTGGTTACAGGTTATGGAGGTCACAGGTAGTTTATACTTACAAGGTTAGTTACACTTTATGCAGTAGGTTAGGTTGCTTACATGTGAGGGAGGGTCAATTTAGTGTCTTTTGTGAAGAGCCATGTTTTAAATTTTTTGCGGAATGAAAGTAAAGCAGAGTCCATCCTTATGGTCAGCAGTAGGGTGTTCCAGTAGTTAGCTGCCATAACAGGGAAGCTAGAGCCACCTGCTCTTTGTCTTTTGTATCTGGGCTTAGTCAGATGCCCAAGATAAGCAGAATGGGTGGGTCTAGCTGACTGTTTTTTTTATTAGGCAAGATAGATAGCGAGGAGCAGTGTTGGATAGGCATTTGTGCGTATGCATGAGGACATTGATCCCTTAAGCCCATTCTTCCAGGTAGGATACTTAGGAACGTAGCCCCCCCCCAACCCTTTACAACACAAACACTTTCTCACGGACAGCTCACTATGAGCGAAGACGTACTAACACCTGAGCCGTGCACACACACCTGACTTCCATTACACTTCCCCACACGGATAAAAGGCGGAGCACGAGAGCACCCTCTGAGTAAGCCAAAACAGGCAAGGAAGCAGCAGTTCCAAGATGGCAGTTTAACACGAGGAGAAAGACCGCAAAACAGTAGGGGATCCCAAGGTGGGAAGGGCCCTTGACCCTTTTGATGAGGACCTGTTACTTTCACTAACCCTCGAATAGAAAGCACAAGACCAGGAAACCAGGCGGAAGAATCCTGTATTGTGTGTCGGAGGTACCCAGGGCCCTTCCACATCGATAATCGATGCAGGGAGAATCGCCTGCCACTAGGGTACTGTCTTGGCTCCTACAACAGAGCAGTGTCAGTGAAATCACACAGCCATTGAGTTGGGGAGACTGATACCAGACTGGCCTGTGCTGAAGCTAAGGTTGCAAGCAGCAACGTTGTATGGTGAGCGCTGAAGCGAACAGTGTGTTAAAACGCATGTGTTAAGCAATGCGAGTGAAGTTGAACAACAGATTAGTGATTGAACTTTGAAACCAAGGTAGATACCTTTGACAGAGTGGTCCGGCACCGCGTGCGTGCTCATTTGAAGGTCTCTGTAAGGTATCCCACTAAGAGTGGAGAAAGGTGAACGAATGGCAAAGAACTGTGCATTGAAGTGGTCCTGTGACGGGTGAAGGTAAATCCTGTGCACACTTGAGTCTTCGATGTTGACATTACCAAAGAAGTTGATTACAAAATAGAGAAAGTTGGTCTGAGCCCGAACCAGGGAGATCAATTGAAAGCCTCTGGGATAAAATAAGTTCTGTGTTAAGGATAATTAAATTGGTCCGAGCCTGGTGGAGGGAGACTGATTGAACATTGTGTTAAGCTGGATCTGAGCCTGGCTGAGGAGGATCCAAAGTGAATAGTAAATCACCTGAGAAGTTGAGTATGTTTGAAATTCAGAGAGGAGAACTTATTGTTTGTTTGTCGCATCAGGCCCTCTGAAAGAAGAGACTTTGAAAGGCCAAGAGACTTTTGCACAGAAGGCCCTGATGTTAAAGTTTGAACTACACTGTTGTGCCAGAGAAGCCAGAGACTCAGCTAAGCTTGAGTGTACCGCCTTGTCCTGTGCTGAAAACATGGGGAAAGGAGGCCAACGGCCTGAACATCCTAACATATCATTTCTTGAACAGTTCTTTTCTTTCTTTCCCACAGTATTTGTATTTAGAGATAAGGATTGGCAATAGGTTTATTAGTATAGGCCCTTTTATTTTGACAAGACACCATTAGGACTGTGTTATTATTTGATGGTCGAGGCTTGCTCTCATCTTTAGATTTAGGATTAGATAGTTTTGAGGTTCAATAAAAGCCCTTGCGCTGTGGTTGCATTTGTCGTTTTTACTGTTGATGCCATGCCTTCCTTACAGTATTCGTTGAGCATAGCAACCTTGTCCAAATATTTTGTCATTGCTGTAAATCGCCCATCAGCACACAGATTATTTTTGCTATGCCCCAGTTTAATATAATGTTCTCTCTTTCTCTTTCTGTCTGTCCCCCTCCTTTCTTTCTGCTCCCGCCCACACACACACACTCAGACTTTGTCAGTTGGGTGCATATTTGCTAAAGCCACACCAGCCATTGACAAGGAGGTTTTTTCCAATAACTGCTATTAAATATCAAAACAAAGGAAATTATTTAATTGTAGTAACCTTTTAAACTATCTGTTTTTGAAATTGTACAATGTTCATTTAAAATGTTCACTTCCAGTATATATTTCCGTCATAGTATGAATGTCATACTTCTACTGAGTAAAGCTCATTATCAAAACCTAGAATAACCATCTAAATTATTTTATGATAGGCTATCATTCAAAGATGGACAGTCTGGTACACTCGTGTTGTACTCCTTTGAGATACCCTTAGGAGAAAACGGAAGGAAACAAATCGTACCAGTAATGGTTTCAGCCTGCTTTGCATAAAATCAAAGGACATTTTAGGAGCCTAATGACTGCAGCTCTACGTACCTGAAGAATACGTCTGTGATAAAAAAGTTGTTTGCTTGAATCACCAAGTACATTATGTTCGCTGGGCATGGTGCTCATTTGTATTTTTCACAGAACTCTCATTGAACCTACTCATCCGGACAGCCCCAGGATTTGGTTGCGAGGATAGAATGGCTGCAACATTGGCACTCTATTGGGGGCAATATTTTCTTTCCACCTCGGAATTGTAGCTCGGTGTCGGGATAAAGATGGCTATGGGGTAAAGATGATTGTGCACATGCTTAGCTCCCAATACACTGACCTAAGAGCATTAAATATCTATATTTGTATGTGTGCGATTGATTATCATTCCTTCAGCACAACAGAGACATTGAATATATAAGAACTATCATTTATTTTACATAGTCTTTACAAAACGTTTTTTAAAAGCACTCTCAAATATTTAACATTGTTTCAGTTGATAAAGTTTACTCCCGTCAGTATGTCCAGTAAACCCCATACAATGAAAGCATTGCATAAAACGAAACCAGAAAAGTAAAAGTCACAAAGTGCAAGCCCATGTGCGGTAGGCATCAAAAACGATGCATTTCATTCTTCTAAAAATGACAAGTCCATAAAGCAAAGGCTGAATAAGATACGGTTAGAAATTAAACAACACTTTTATTTCTAATCCTAAATACGTTGGGAAAGATTTTCCCAATTGAAAACCAAATCAAAGGCATATTAAGAAGTTGCAAATACATTAATCCTGAGTTGCATTGATTAAAATATAAGGCTTGTAATACTGAAATAAGAGTATTGGATATCATTTTGGAATAGTGAGGACAAAAGATGAAGAAATGCAGTTTATACTCCAGTATTTCTATATGACAATAGCAAGAGTGCTCCTTGTCCCGACCGTATGTTTAGTCAGATTTTAATTGAGGTGCGACATGTTCAATCTAAACCTGTTCAAAAGTGACTGGGAGTAAGGATTAGTGACCCAGAAAAGATTATCCTCAATGCTATAATTCACCGTCATTAAGGGTAAATGCTTCCTATGTGGCTCTGTAGTGAAGTATGTGCTGAATAACAATTTAACATTTAGGCAGACTTTTTAGCCATAGATTAATTAGAAAGATACCAAGAAGAGGAACACAACTTGGCAAATTACCTTTTGACATAAGTGAACCACGGGAAAAGGGCAGAGACATCAGTCCTCATCATGTGGCGTTAAAGGACCTTCGTGAGACCAGTTGCTGGATTCAGACCAAGGATCAAAAGAGAAAAGCTTTATTGTCTAATATTTTCCCAAGTATGTCACCTCTAATTCCATGTGTACAGCATAAGTGGATGCTGAGCAACGTAATCTCAAGAACGTTTTTAGAGAAATATTTTCTAGCATTTCAAGAATAGGCAGACAGTATTGTCTCGAAATGGTAAGATCCAATAGAGTAAGAAAATTGAAAATATCTGCATTATATTGCTTTCTTCTAATCTCTTGTCTAGAGACGCCTGTATTGGAGAACATCACTCCCATAAAATCAAGGTCTCCACCCAGGCCATCCTCTCATGTTTGTATATGATTGGAAACTGTGTGATCTGTCCAGAGCCCCCAGCCATGATATTTGATTCAGCAATATTGTATTATAGAACTTGGTCATGCACAAAATTAACATTATCCTTTATTTGGCTCTGCAAGCACCTACGTGTAAGAGATAGACTCAAGGCATTGTTGGCATATAATGCTAAAGGAAATCTGCCGGCAACACATGGAGGATCCGCTGTATAGGACAACTGGGATTCTAGATCAAAGCCGCGGGTTAGAATAGACTCTTGATGTACACCTGACCAGGAAGAAAAGGGAGCCGACGGCTCCCCATGTTTCCCATTGTTCATTTTGGACCTTCAAGCCTGAATGCATTTCTCTAAAAATGTCAAAATGGTCAAGGAAGACCCTTTGATTCTAAATGAGCCCATACAGCGTCAATTTTCACACAATCAAATGCACTCATAGGGTTCATACAACCAAATATATTGTTGTTCTATATGCTAAAACAAATCTATTTAAAAGCAAAAATGAATTCAAAACCTGTTGAATAGTTTCCAAGCCCTCGGCAACCCCTTATTACACTTGAAAGATTGGATTATAAAGGGTTACCCACCTTGTCTGATTGAGTAGCTGGCAAAAGGGTTTCAAGGCCACATCAAGCAGCAAACCTGGCGATAACATTTTGGATTACATTGGTTGCCCCGTTTTTAAAAATTGGAATCAAATGTGATGTTTTCCATTTATCTGGAATGTGACAAGAGGTAACAGCATTCAACAAACGGTATAATATTGGTTTGTAAAATTCATGATCATATTTATAAATGCCCATTGGACACTAAACAGGGCCTGGGATTTTGAATCTAGTGGCATTGCACATGTTCAGACTAGGTGTTCTGGTATAGGGTTCCCCATTTGGGAACTTCTAAATGTGCTTGCTATAGAATTTTCCTGATCCCATTCTCATTCTCAATTGTTCATTTGGTGCTTGAAGTAAGTTGATGAAAAGATGACACCTTGCACAGCTCTCTGAAGGAGGTTGCTCTGCTATCCTAAAACGCTTACAAGTAAGGATCCATTGCATATAACGATCCTATGGTATACAACAGGAGAACATGAAATAAAAGAAAATTATAATCCCTGGTATCTACCTCAAGGTAGGAGGAACTGTGCTTTGTAGAGAGTAACAGAAATTATGATGTGCCCTTTGTTGGTCTCTTTAGAATGCATATTTTGATAACCCAATTAAAGTTGAGGATGAACATTCTCTCCACTGTTTGTTGGTGGTCTCAACTTTTTAAAATTATGTTTGTATAAAAGTTCCTAATATGAGGAATGTTATGCACCTCTTCTAAGCAGGTAATCGAGGGGATACCTTAAGAGGTTGGCATATCCACAGAAGGAATACTGCGTTCACAATCATCAAATAATATTGCTTTTTGCTTATATAATTAATTGACCAACAGTAATTTTGTAATTCACAAAGCACCTTGGAGTGGAATAAATATCACGGAGCTGATGTGCTGTTGCAACATTTTTGGAGTGATAGAAGGTTTCGAAGGATGGAAGACAGTCAAAGACTAAGGAATGGACAGACACATGTAGTTAACAGGACCAATGTATATTAGGGAAAACACAGGATAAGAATTAAGGATACTACCAATTGAGTTGTGGACACATATAGCACATTTGCTGTATATTTAAAAATTAAATAATTGTGTTTTAGCTAATCTTTGCATTCAATGCAATGCTCGTATTAGAATCTAGAAGAAGAAATTGTAAGCTTTGAATCATTGATAAATATGAAAACATTTAGTGCACTTAATGGTGGGTCAGCAGAGGCGCCCTGGATTTCTGTGTATATTTCTCATTTAATTGGTTCCTACTTAAACAAGAGCTCCATTGGAAGATTGAGAAATTGGTACCATTGTTTTTGTTGCACTCACAACTTTATACTAAATCAGTGGAAGGGAAAGTACGATTTTGATTTGCTATGATTTTTTGCTTGCAACACCTATAAACCTAAACTATTTCATTAGAGTACAGATAGAGAGAAATGGCATGTGAGGAGGGACACACAGCTTGTAGATGTTGTTTGGTTATTTGCCCATTTATTTAATCTATTCATTTTAATTGTTTTTTTATAACACACCTTATACCATACCTGAGTTTGGTTTCTAAGCACGGATCCGGGATTCAAACCTCTGTTGCTCTGCGCGGTCTTGCTTCCAAGACCAGCGCGTTGCCCCTGTGCTATCCTCCGTTCACATTGACTGACCATCTCCATGCTTATCGCTATGGCCATTAACGCCCAGTTCCTACCCCCTCTCCACCCAAAACACACTCTCATGGGAACTCTTTGAGCTCACTTTAATCAAGCCTTGCCATCAAACTTTGTACTCCGTGCCAGCCAGTGGTTTTTCAAAGCAGTATTCCAAGAGTTAATGATTTAATTGGAGTTGTAAACCCGCTACGTAGTGTAACAGAAAGGACAACCAGGTGTGCCTTCAGCCACTTGATTTATAAGCACTCTGCGTGTTCTTCACTGAAGTCCTGTTAAAAAGAAGCATTGGCAAAGCCAACAGTTTTGCCATTTGTGTAAGTATTAGAAATTTGACAGGCACCTGCACCAGTTTGCCACAGCTACTATGAATAGCCAGTTAATACCACTTCGACATTGTCTGGCAAGTGTCTTTCCCATGTCTACACAAAAGACAAAACTGATGGCATTGTCGATACTTTTTTCCTTTTTTTATTAGTTTGAGATTCTAACAGTGCTGAATACAGGCACGCCCCCTCTATTTAATCACATTGATTGAATATACATCAAATAAAGTAACATATAATAATGTAACACACCATATCATGTAAGGTGGCATCGTTTACAATATAGTATACATTTGACTTAGCCGACAAGTTGACAATGTGAGGTTTGTAGTAAATACCATTTGTGAATATGTCGAATAGAGACAACTGGTTGCTTGTGTGCTTGACGGCAAATACAATATTACTCATGCAGGGTAAGCAGATTGCCTTGTCCTTCTGTCAACCACATGGAGCTGTACAGGTTTCTCTGGTGACGGGAAACTCCACTCTAGTCACTGAATACTGCCATCAGTCTGAACCTTTCTGGTTTCAGCCTTTTTTAAACTTCCTGGTTTCAAGTGTGCACTCATTTTCATTCTTCAATCCCAAGCCTTATAAGTTAAATATTTTAAAATAAACTGACAAACTGATTGCACTTTGCACTGGTACAAAGAGCACGTCCACGCCCCTCATTACATTTCATAATGTTATGCAAGCAAAGGAAAATGTGTATCTGAGTGTTTAGTCACTTTGATGGATTTTATTGTGCACTACATCTGGGCTAAGCCACTTCAGAGGTATAGAAAGCAAGCGTGTCCATGATATAAAATCGAGATATGCTTGCTGTACTCCTTAAGTAGCTTGAGGTGTCCATCCCTCAAAAGAAAGTCGTATGGATGGGTCCTGAAGGAGTGGTAACCCTAGATGTGCCAAACGGGAGGACACCTATCCTCTTACTGCCTGTTCGATAATACTTTTATGAACAACCAGATTTTAAGCCGTTTCCTAAACCTCAGTTGGTTCTTGGAAGGGGCATTTCGTAACAATGGAGCCCAAGTTCCTTCCTCAACCTCTGCAGATTAGCAGTTTAAAATCCCTAGCTGGTCCAGGGCATTTGACTGTCAAACGCTTGTTTGAAACATGCTTCTTGTATCTCATACTGATTTGTTTATTGCCACTTTTCTATACAGCAGTGTGGAAAGTGCTAAATATCTTAAGCTTCACGTTCAGCTAACAGGGCATCCAATGCTGCCTTTACATAACAAGGTCTTAGGTTGCACACCTAGAAATCCGACCAACTGCTTTATTTTGGGACTTCTGCGATTGACCAATGTAATCAAATGACAAGAAGGAAAAATTATTCTCTGCAAACCCATCTGAAATTAAAGCTACCTAAAACCAAAGTAAGTAAAGGAAAAACAAAATAAGTATACCTTATAGCTTCTGTTAACCGGTTCCATGTGTGAATATCCCCGCAAAAATATTGGCATACAAAAATATTGCCATATTTTTGCAGCGATAAAAAGGCATGGAACCTGCGGGGGACACCCCTGCAACCCATGCTCCCAAAAAACCCCTAATATTATCCCCACTAAAAATATTGCCTATGGCCGTTCCCGACGACCATATATACAGCAATATTTTTGGTGGGGATAATATTAACTGATACTCCTTAACCTAGAAGAAAGTTAAGTTACATAGTACATTTGAAGACAAAGATCCTTTACATTGAGACCCGCAAAGTCGTTGTGATGAATCCAATAATGTTGTCACTCCTTTCTCTGAGGTAACCTTCCCTCATGTGGCCAGGGTGAGGCAGATGCTTTCTGATCCAAACCCTGGGGGTGGCTATATGAGGGAGGATAATAGGGGGAGGGGGATTCTCTAGGAGAGGACACGCCATTGTTGGAGGATGACGCATGCACCCCTTTCCCTTTAGGGCTGTTCCTTCTATTTCCTTGGCCCTGATGGCCTATTGTAATATTCTCCCTCAACCCTTTACCAACTCCACCTCCAATAATCCCCCACGTGACATAGGGAACGAAATGTCCACAACTGGAATGAAGAAGAAGCAGGGAGCAGTAATGATTACTCCCAATAAGGTCCAACATCCGCTTCCCCAATATCGCGTTAAAAGGGTCAGGTAAAATCAACATAAATCCTTGTGAGTGTCTAACATATCATTTTTGTGACCTTAAAGCTACTGAAATTATAGAACCAAAGCTCTTCAGTAATACCCGATTTTCTGTCCGTAAGAATGGAAAAGGAGGGCATAATATTACTATTATACCAATAACTAACTTGCCTTTCAAGATAACCGGGAACACCTTCCCAGACATTGAATGCAAGTGACCAAGCACTAACTCTCATTGCCATACAAGTAAAAGTACTGCGATGAAGAAGCTGAACAGAGCAGTAAAGATCAGTGAAGGCCAGAATCCCAGCGAGCGCTCTAGTGGTTGCTTGCATACAACTGTACCCGTGAAATTTAACTGGTAAGTGAAGCAGGGAATTGATGTCTGCTGCTGGCGGGAGAGAGCTGTGTCTCTCCATGAGGATCAGGAAACTGAAAGGCAATTACTGGTGTGGTGGAGCCAGGCGGCTCACCAACAAAGCAAGAAGAAGAAGAAGCTGCTGCACGAGAGAGACACACTGCAGGAACGCCAGGAGCTGGCAAGAGAGCAACGCTTCACTTACCGGAGCCTGGAACGAAGCAGACCTGTCAAGTGGATGCCCTGAGAGGCGACGAAACCAAGAGGAAGCGGTTGCGAGAAGGAAGCAGATGGAAACGCTTCTGCGGTTGACCGCGGGAGAATCCAGGAACAACAAGAGCTGGTGAGTCCACCCAGAGATAGCGGGGACCCCGGGGCATTTCGACGGCCATGCCGAATGCAAGTAATAAAACCGCAAGCAACCGAGAGAGAGAGAGAGAGAGAGAGAGAGCGAGCGAGCAAATTAACTGAATGTTAAAAGAAGAATCAAACTACAAGTAGCACCCTTACAAACAGATGAATATATACTGTGCAAGTGTAAGGGAAACCCGGACAGGATATTGTATCTGGGAGACTGATTAGCAAACAAAGAATATTTACAACCTTGGGAGAGGGCAAAGACCCTGTAGGAACATAAGTCCTGGCAGGAAAGTATTCCAGGCAATTACAAGTGTGTGAATAGAGGAAGCCCTGGCAAGAGAGTATACCAGGCAACTACAAGTTTGTGAATACAAGAAACACTGGCGGGAGAGTATACTAAGCAACTACAAGTGTGTGAATACAAGAAGCCCTGGCAGGGGAGTATAACGGGCAACTATACCTGTGTGAAATGAAGAGATCCTGAGAGGAAGCATCGGGCTAGAAAAGGGATTGTGTTAACCCGGAGAGAAGAAGCAAAACGATGGCAGAAAAGCATACCAGCGGCTTAATTACGAGTTGGGAGCTAATCCCGGCGGTATTACCGCCAAGGCGAATAGCCCTACCACCAAAACCCGGCATTATTAGCGCCGGATCATGGGTTTGGCAGAACCGTAAATCCCCGTTTCCCATTGGGCCCATTCGGGAATTTCACATTCCCCATTGGGCCCAATGGGGAATGTTTGGCAGTAATAGCGCCGAAAATCGCGGCAGGTTTCCCCCCAGCTCAGAGTTGGGGGTAAAAGCCCATGATTTGGCGGATGCTTAAATGCGGCAGTAATAGGGTTACCGCTGCATTTAAGGGTTACTGCCATACTCGTGATGAGGCCCCAAGAGTTCCGAAAGAGACCAGATTGAAAAGTCAGACAAGTTTGTACATCAATATTGTGGGCCAAGAAAGGCAAAGGAACTGTTGTATGTGAAACTTCAAAGATTAAAGAGGAATCCAGCGGAAGGGAGCCACCCTTTGGAGCAAGGACCTTGTAACCTTCAAGAAACCTTTGTGTTGGAGCTATTTATCCTTCTTTTGTGAACACGTTTTTCTAAATCACACTATTAGACGTTTCCCGTTTCACCTTAGAGCATGGGTGCACAACATATGGCCCGTGGGCCAGTTGCGGCCCGCCATGCTCTTTTGTCCGGCCCGCGAGGCACAAAGACTTTCCTAATGGAGGGCGGCCTGCAAGCAGCATTGGCCGCCCTCCATTAGGAAAGTCTTTGTTGTCTTCCGGCCGGACAAAACACTGGCCCTCATTGGCTCAGCACTCACACACCACGTCGCTCCTATGAGCCACGTAGTGCGTGTGTGCTGCACCAATGGAGGGCCAGCACTACGGCTGGCGTGGCCAGTAAGGCTTGATGCCGGAAGGCATTTCAGCCTTGGACCATGCCAGCCGTAGTATGATTCCAGCGACTTCCAGCACGTCTCCGGTAAGTGGTCTGTTTGTGTTTGTGTGCCGGGTCTGTTTTGCTTTATGTTTGTGTGTGTATGTTTGGGGGGGGGGTGTCGGATGTGTGTCCGATGTGTATGAATGTTTGGATTTTAATGTATTTCGTGTGTATGTTGAGATGAGGGGGGGTGTCGGATGTGTATGAATGTTTGGATTTGAATGTATTTTGTGTGTATGTTGAGATGCGGGGGTGGGAGGGGTTGTCGGATGTGTATGAATGTTTGGATTTGAATGTTTTTTGTGTGCTGAGTTGGGGGGTGGGGGGTTCGGGTCTGTATGGGTGCATTTTTGTGTGTGTGCTGAGTTGAGGGGTGGGGGGTTCGGGTCTGTGTGTGTGCTGATTTGGGAGATGGGCGTTCGGGTCTGTATGTTTGCATGTTTCAGAGTGTGCTTAGTTGGGGGGTGGGGGTTCGGGTCTGGTTGGGTGCTTGTGTGTGTGTGCTGATTTGGGGGGTGTGGGTTTGGAGTTGGGGGGGTGGGGGGCATCGGGTCTGTATGGGTGCATGTTTGTGTGTGTGCCGAGTTGGGGGGGTGGGGGTTCGGGTCTGTATGGGTGCATGTTTGTGTGTGTGCTGAGTCGGGGGGTGGGGGGGTTCGGGTCTTTATGGGTGCATGCTTGAGAGTGTGTGTGCTGAGTTGGGGGGTGGGGGGTATGTAGTTGGGGGCGTTCGGGTCTTTATGGGTGCATGTTTGTGTTTGGTTGGGGGTGAGGGGGCCATGGGGCATAGTGTTTGGTTGGGGGTGAGGGTGCCATGGGGCATAATCTTTGGTTGGGTGTGAGGGGGCCATGGGGCATAGTGTTTGATTGGGGGTGAGGGACATGGGGCATAGTGTTTGGTTGGGGGTAAGGGGGCCCTGGGGCATAGTGTTTGGTTGGGGGTGAGGGGGCTCTGGGGCATAGTGTTTGGTTGGGGGTGAGGGGGCCCTGAGGCATAGTGTTTGGTTGGGGGTGAGGGTGCCATGGGGCATAATGTTTGGTTGGGTGTGAGGGGGCCATGGGGCATAGTGTTTGGTTGGGGGTGAGGGACATGGGGCATAGTGTTGCACTCCAAGAGTGAACCCAATAATAAAGCTAAAACAGGCACAGTTAGGAGATGTTCATCTTTGGCTTTCTGAGGAAACCTGACTCAACGAAGGCCATACTCCTCTTGGGCAACCCAAATAGCAAACTGTAGCAGTCCAAAATAACGGCATGCCCAATCTAGGGTCAATAAAATATATATATAAGTTAATTAAACAGGCGAGATACAATAACTAAATAGAAGTAAGTTATAACAATGGAAAATGTGTAGTACAAAATGTAAGTTTGAAATGCAAATAAAAATCGTTACCCCTCAAAAACATTCTTTTTCCATGTGTTTAGTACAAATTGGGGGTTTAAAAAGCCTCCTGCCACGCCCCGCCTACCGCCCCGCCCACATTTACTTTTCGGCCCACTATAGCCCTCATGTAAGGTACTTTCGGCCCTCTGTCAAAATCAGTTGTGCACCCCTGCCTTAGAGTTAAGGTCAGAATAGAACGTTGGGCACTGGACAGTTTTTGTTTTGGACATTCTGACACTGACAGATCCTTAGTCTTTGGTTTAGGTTGGGAAACTCCTCTTGGAGCAGGATCAGCGAGGCATTTTCCCAACCTCCTTTTATTTTCAATAAAAGTATTTAGCCAAAATCATTGTTAACTTGTGTCTGAGTTTCTTCCCTGACTCCTCACATAATTCAGAATAGAATCATCAAAAATAAAAACAACATTATTGCACTAAATACAGAGAGTAGAGGAGTATGTATGCGAAAACAGAGGAATGAGAGGAGAACAAGGTTATTCAGAGATTAAGCAGTGTGCTTTTACTGAAACATGTTATTAACGAGAACAAGTGAGCTGCAAATAATGAGGCCGTTAATAAGAAAGCGGTCAAGTGCTGTGAGAGAAGCGCAGCAAATGACTTGAGCAATAAGCCCAGAGCCTGGGGGTTGGAGGGTCATTACTGCACCAGGCAATGCCCCGGGGCTCATAGTTACAAAGGCCCTGGGGGCAATTCTCTACCTCCTTTTGGCCGTGTCACGACTCGCTCTCTGTATCAGAACCCACATTCTCTCCATGCAGTACCTTCTTATGATGTCCATAGTATAACATGTCTCTCCGCAGTTCAAGGGTGTCCAGCAGACTTTCAGGCTCTGACTCGTGCCTCCAACAAAAGCTAATGAAGCTACTGCCCTGCAGGCTCTGTTCCTGACCTTCTATCAGGTATGCCCGTTGTGGTCTGATATGCTGGGTAGTGTGGCCAGACCCCAGACACTGTACCTCATCGACTGGCTGCGGCAAAGTGCAGGTTCTGTGGTGAGCGCTGCCTATGCTCTAGTATCATTCTTGGGGTTCCCTGTACAGCTGTCGTGTCGTCCGGTCTGTCAGGTAACGGTGTCTAGGTTAAGGCACCAGTGCTCCAGCTCCCGAGGAGGCGGCACGCCTCAGCTTAGCACCTTGGTTCCACTTCGGTCCTGGGTGATGTTCGCTGTGTGTCATTGCTACGTCTCACCAAGGCAGCAATGTGCCTTGCAACAAAGCCTCTCTTTGGATTTCCCCTCGGGCTTCTATACTGGTCCTTGTGGGCAGACCCCTTTTCTATGTACCCGTGTTCACAGGACTTTCCCCCGACCTTCCGCCTCTTATGACTGAACTGTTGTGGTAATTCACGGTTACGGTTTGCTCTTGGACAGTCGTTTCTCCATGTCCTCTCTGCTTCAACTTCCACGTTCTACCTCTACCACTTGCACCTTCCTGACTTGTCTGCTACTCCAGCAACGATCAACTGCATTTAGAAGTCCTTCTCTTTCATTCCTTACTTTATCAGCCATGGAAAAGGGACTAGGATGTTGTTTGCAGTCTGTTGATTTTTGTTCATTTGCCTGGGGATTACTTGTCGAAGTACTTGTATTCCTTTGTGATTGGACTCTGTTTGCAAAAATATGTGTAGCCATACAGTATTTCAGAACTAGAACTAGGGGTTGTTGAGGGAACCTTCAGGAATTTTCTTGGTTTGGGTATAGGAGTAGGGTTTGTTCTGAAGCTGACAGCGACGGGATCCTCTGACTCGTCACACTGCCCTGAACTTTCCTTTCCTCGCCATTCCTCTTTCTCACTCTTGATGTCATACCCGTCCCTACCGTGTCATCATTGTCTCCACTTCCTTCCTCTCTCCCCTTTTGATTTTTATTCTTTCCCTCTTTCTCTTCCTCCCTTTCTCTTTCTCCATCCCTCCTCTCCCCCTCTCTTAAGCATTACTCCACCCTCTCTCTTTCTCTCTCTCTCTGTTCCCTTCCCTCTTTGTGTCTGCCATCTAACTCATGGCTCCCTTTTATATCCATCCCCTTTCCATAATTATGGGGATAAAGAGTTAAAGTGGTTGCACATGAGCCTGGTGAAAACTTAGACAAAGGGCAAAAATTCAAGTTGCAAGTTAGCAGCGAACCATAAAGTCACTTACCACTTCCAAGACCAGGAAGGGGCTTGTTCCCCTGGCATAGCCAAGACCAGGAAGGGGCTTGTTCCCCTGGCATAACCAAGACCAGCGAAGGGCTTGTTACCTTAGCAATTGGGAACCCAGAAAAAGGGTTGTTCTCGTGACAAAAAAAAAAAAGAGTAATGAGATTGCTTTCCTGAAAGCAGTATACGGTCACTACTAAGCCAAAAGGGCAGTGAGAGATCAAAGGAGAAGCACCACTGCAGGACAGCAGCCAACGTATTATTTTACCCCAAAATAGGGTCATAGTGTGAGGGACAGAATAGGTTTTTGACACAGGACAGTGGATATTTTTAATTTGGACATCCTGACGACTGGTCCATTAGTTTGTTTTGTTGAGCCAGGGTAAACCCTCTTAGAGCTAGGGACAGCAAGGACTTTTTCCCAAGCCCCCCTTATTATTTAAATAAAGTAATTGTGCACCGCTCAAGGCTGTGTCCGTCTCCTTATTTCTGGTGCCTCACAGAGGGAAGATTGTAGGCCCCTGGTAGAGAGGCACTGTTCTGGGGCGGGAACTGATATGGGGCAGACGTTGCCCAACTCGCCATACGCAGACAGTGCTTGGTTTGTGTTGCTGGGGTTTTTGGTCTTAAACTCAAGCGCATCTCGAACCAACCTCTTGGCCTGAGTTGACCTGAGCCCCACCTGGCTCCCTCCTAATAGGCATCTTTTGTATAGCCTGCTTGTTTTACCATATAAGTTTGGAGAGGGAGTCGCACTTTATTTATTCCTGATGAAACCCTTGTACTTAATGTCCTTGTGGCTGCAATTACACAAAAGTTGAAATTGCTATACTGACAAATGTTTTTTGTGTTAACTGCCAATAGGATTCTTTGTTTCTTGTGTCTGTGCATGTGTCCTTTTAGAAAGCACTGGCTAAATCCGAAAATTGGGGGCCTGGCATCACATATTAAACTATTACAGCTTTCCACTCACATCTTGTTTATGCTGCTACCAACTATATTCTGCATGGAAAATAAGGAGAAAACACACACTTGTTTTGTGTGGAACTGTTGCCATCCCTCAATGCTGAAAATCATTGGGCACTATAAGAAGGGCCTTCAATAAAATGATGTGGGCCATAGGGCATTCCCTCTCTCTGTCTTCTTGTGGAATTTTCTCCCTAATCCGGTCATCCGTAACCCCCAAATTAGTGCTACTGAAGGGATTCTCTACTGTCTAGTTTCTGGTTTAGGATACCGATGGCCTCCCTAAATCAATGTCTCTCTGAACTCCCTCAAGGACTTTCTAGCTGTTCCTAGCCTATCCATTTGGTTGACGTTTGCAGGAGTTGGGAAGTGCCCTGCACTTGCTCAGTTAGATTCAGGTTTGTTTACTCACGTTTACTTCTTTCCTCCTGCTCTTGGTGTCTCACACTCCTCCTTACTCAACCTGCCTCTCTTCTGTCCCTCAAATGTTTCACTCCTTCTAGTTCTAGCTTTTGCCTATACCCTTTAATGTTAGGTTAGGTCTCCTCCCACACCACTCCACCTCCACTGCTCCACACCAGCGCTTTCTTCCTACTACTTCTCCCCCCAAACTACTATTTCCCTCCTCCCACTACACTACTACTCCCCTCCCGCTACTTTCACTTCTCTCTTCCCACAACTATTCAAACGCCCTTCATGGTTAGAAATTCAGATTCGATGACAAGGAACTAAAACCAGCTCCTGGGTATCGGGCATCACTTAGTAGGAACGAGCTACCAAACCCGAAGCGAGTCCCATAGCACCTCAAATCTAACTTCCGCTTGAGATGCATCCTTTAACGTTTTGCCCATAATGTATGATCCATTATATTTAAATATGTCCCAGTTGTATCTGAAGTCTCCTTCCTTAACATTCTCAAACATTCAATGTTAATGTCACAGATGCATGCTTGTAATGCAACAGTTGGCATGGAGAGCCAAAAGTAGTTCCTGGTAATTGCTGGGTTTCAGCTAACCAGGCTCTACTTGGGTAGAAGGGGGAGCTAAATAGCTCCCAGCAATTTAAAGCCCTGCCCTACTTCCACTCTATATCAACTGCTTCACGTTCACTCCTTACACTATCTTACTCTACTTAGATGCCACCCAAACACGCACACTCAGACTGCAGAACCATGTTTGCTCCAAAACCAATACCTTGCCTGTTGCACAACTCTCTTCCACAAGCTGTCACTGCCGCATTCCTTATGCTGGTTTCTTGGTCCACCTCCACTGCCACAACTGCCCTCACCTGAATAACCCACAGCTCTATTTCCTTCTTCTCTTTGTATACCCCCCCTCCCATCCTGTGATTGGATTCCTTGCCCTGGTCAGTCCTGTTTCTCTTTCCTTTCCCGGTTTGTGTGTTTTCTGATGTCTAGGATGACCAGATTTTGAAGGCAAAAAACCTGGACGGCATACAACTTTAAAACTATCCCACTCACACCTCAATGCTCCTTGCCCCGCAATCCCCCACTACAACCCCACCCTTAACCGACCCCTCCATCCCCCCACAGTATTTTCAGCACTGCTCCTACATAAACACAGTATTAACAAAGGAGCTGTTGCTCTGATTGATATTAGATGCTTTGCTATTTACTCAATACTCATTCAATCATTGAGGCGCAAGCAGTTAATGCATGTGACTGGGACTCGGAAGGTTGGTGGTTCAAGTCCATCCTGAGCAGGCAAAATTCAGGAAGTGTAAGGTTTGTTTAATTTTTAAATGTTGACCGATTATGTTTTCACCAGGACAGTCAACTTTCCTTTCCCCTAAACCGGGACAGGGTTTCTAAATTCCGGGACAGTTCTGGCAAAACCAGGATGTCTGGTCACCCTGTGTACGAGCGCGATAGAAATAAAATATCAATCAATCAACCCTACTGATTTCTAGCTGAAAGGGAGTTTAGCCGCACCCTCTTCTCTGGCACATCTTAAATTGCGACAGATCTTCAAAGAAAAAGTTTGCAGTTCTAGGAGGAGGTTGGCTGTTCATCTAGAGGTTTGGGGACAGGAGGTTGCTCCTCCCCCTCCACAACCCCCCCCCCCCCCCTAGTCTCTGGGAGTCTTCTGTGTCATAGGCGGACCTGCTGATGGGAAGATCCTATTTCGTGGTGTGAGCCGTAACGGGATGCGTGCTGATGCCTTGGTGCCTTCTTTTGCCGTGGTGGAACCACACGGACCAAGCACCTTGGCTTAATGTCTGTTGGCATGCCCATCCTCTAGTTTCCGGGTGTCTTGACATGCCCTGGCGGTGTCTGTCAGAGATTGAGACCATAGAGAACAATTGGATATGCAACTCCTAAACAGCTCCTTATAACATACTTCTAAAGAAATGTATAACACCTGGCACTGTGAAGAATGGCAAGGTGCAGGGTGTGGACGGTGGAAGAATGGTTATGACAAGGTGGAGAAGCGAAGCATGCACACATGCTCATAAAAGCACATTGGGTGGTGATATCCCTGTGTTCCTTCCACTTATGTCTGTCAGACAGACTCTGTTGTGGCTCTCCTAGCAACTCCAAAGTAACAGCCTTGTGACACACTTTAGGATGTTGGCAAAAAGTACATTATTAGACTATGTGGGACTGGAAATGCTGCCTATAAACGGATACTATTGTCATGGGAAGTGAGGCTAGGTAGGTGATGAGATGTGCGGAGGGAGACACAGCCGCCTGCGGATGTTCGGATAGGTAGGTGATGAGATGTGCGGAGGGAGACACAGCCGCCTGCGGATGTTCGGTTATTTGGCCACCCATTGACTTTCTACGGACATGCTTTTCCCTATGGCAGTTCTTACCCACTACCTGCCCTTCCTGCCGACGCCTCATTCCCTGGAATCTGCTTGAGTCTAGGCCTGTGCTTTTCTTTCTGAGCAGTCTTTTGAAAGATAATGGCTAAATTACAGCTATAAACAAGTTAAACCAGCTCCTGATTCTGTTAGTAACACGCATTGCCAAAGCCCACAGTTTTGGCTTTTTGGTAGACCTGAAAAAGGCATTGCCATAATGTTACTACTTGGTGTGGCAGGCTGAGCCGCGGAGGGTCTTTTATTCACCAATTCTTTCAAGTAGGGTTTGAATAAATGCGTACAGGAAGTGCACACAAACGTACAAAGAACGCTCTAAATTAAAGTGTACTGGGTGGGTCAACATATTGTGGGGTTCTCTTCAGGTACCGTTCAACTCGGATGCTTTCCGTGCCTTTTGGGGGATCATTGTCCCTATCCTTCTATTAGTCATTGTCTCTTCTTACAACACCCGAATTTAAAAAACAAAAAATTCTCTTACAAAGTGAGGCCAAAGTAAAAGTTGGAGCCTAAGCTAATATTTTAATTTTAATAATTTTCACCCTAATTTTAAAAAACAATGATTGGACCAACAGAAAAATTCACAATCTAACCTTTACGAAATCCATCCAGATTCAAATAGCATTGGCATGTGCCCCCATGGGTACACTCTTGTTTCAGATACGCAGCCTGGTCATCGCTCTGGCCTCTCTGCTTTCACCAAAGTCAAGACCTCGTTCACTCTCATGCTAGTAAGGTTGCTTCTCATTACTCATCAGTGGTTGATCGCTTTTTCTCACCTCTTGAAGCTAGTCAAGTATTATTTGGTACAGGACAGGATTCGGCCCCCCTTACCTTGTAGAACGTCTTTGGGTTGGCAACAGGCTTGGGCCTGGCCCATTCAAGCTTCCCAGCTGGCTCCCTCCTGTCTCTTTTCTCTAATGGGACCTTGATTTGGGTTGAATTTAGCATGAGATGGTCCCTCCTAGATGTTACATTTTAGATTTGCCTTTTAAAAGGCCCTTCTTGGACCCTGGGTTACATTGGTGTAAAGTATAGAGTTTCGAAATTATGAGATAAAATGATGCACTGCATTGTATTATTAAGAGCTGATGAAATACGAAGAAGTACATTCAAACTACTTGAACCCTTACTCCTAACCTAACCATTACTAACCCTATTAACCATGCCCAAAGACTGTTAAAATTCTACAGAGGAAAACTGCCACTCAGCAACGGGCCTGCCAACTATCCTGCCAAATCATATAAAAACACACAGGATGGCCATAGATGTTGAGCAGAAACCCAGAGCAAAGAGGAAAAAAATAAAAACGGTAACCCAACTCTAAAACCTCAATTTTCTGCATACACTTCTACTACAGAAACTCACACAACCACCTCTCTGCACAGCATTCTGCACATATTTCACCACATTGCAACACAATTAAACAACACATAACCCGGCATAACAGCACATTGGGACTCGCACCAACCCCAAACTACTAACTTCCCCCACATCCCCTTCTTTTTTCTTTTTCTTTTTCAAATCATCCTCTTCAGATCAACCAGAGCACCTGGGAACCACTCCGGTGATGATAGTCCGCGGTATAAGTCCCCATTAACATTAATTTGTATAAACGTTTCCTTACTGTAGACTGTAGGATTCCAATCTTCGCTAAGGTTAAAACGCTATTATATATATTTTGTCTCTATGTGGTATAGGCAGGACCAAGTTAGAGCTTCTCTACCACATTAAGCCCTTTCTTTCAACTGACAACTCGGCTACTATTGCACATACCATTATAGGCATGACAATTGATTACTGTGGCAGCCTTTTAGTTGGTATGGCACAAAAATATGTGGTGAAGCTACAAGTGCTGCAAAACAGTGCAGTGCAAATTGGGTCGAACATCAGCAGGAGGAGGCGCATTTCGTCTGCCAGAAAGGCATTGCATTGGCTGCCTGTGAGAGAACGCTTGAATTTCAGAATGTTGTCTATCACAGATACATGTATGTATGCCAATATTCCGACTTATCTGAATAGGAGGGTTCAGAAGAGGCAATACACTAGATCACTCAGATCCAATCAGGACAAGTTGTTGCAGATACCACAGGAAAGCTTGAGAGAGCAGGGAAGTGCTCTTTTAATTATATTGCCCTTACCCTGTGGAATAAATTGCCAAGCACTTTGTGATTGGATCCTTCACATTCATCTTTCAAGAAGGCCTTGAAGACCTTATTTTCACTTAATTGTGAGTGATCTGGTTTGATGCTTTTTTTCCTGCTGATATTATGATTTTTATCCAATTGATATATGGATAGATTTTGTCTTATTCTGGTTTTTACTCTTTTATGTATTTGGTTATTCTGTTTTTTAGTGTTGATTATTATAGCTTGTAGGTGACCTCATGCCCCTGGTTTATGTACTGTGTTTGGCTTGGTTGTGTGTTTGTTTGTTTTGTCAAGTCACCTGCTTGCCTTCGGGTCTAAGACTCAATCAGTGCTCTAGATAAGATTTCGAGGTGGGAGTATTTTACTCCATATTTTTAAACTTTGAAAGTAAATGTGATTTCAAGAGATTAAAAATGACTTTTCTCCTTTGCATGAGAGTAAAATGAATGTGACATCCCGTCGACGTGTGCAAAAACTGTATGGAAACCATTACCATGAGGCATCTTTCTGCACTGTGACAGAATAGACCTTTCATTATTTCTCTGGTCTCCTATATATATTTAAATGTTGAAAATACAAAAATTTAGCCAATCACATAGTAAAGCAAACATGAATTGCATTGTGTGTTTTGAGGTTCGATAGCAGAATTGTCTTTGGATTTTTAATGAAAGTCCTCATTTCTTTGAGCTAGTACTACCTAATGGTATTCCAAATGTTATGATACAGCAGTGCAGAGAGGCAAGGACTCCATGATAATTTTGATACCTAATCACATGGTTAAATTGTTATTTACATAGTGCTTTTGGCAAGGCGCTGTAGATGGAAAATATTCATCACAATTATCACCAAACCGAAGATGGTACTGCTTTATCTACCTCGAAAGGATGAAAGGCTGAGTTGGCTATGCCGGATTTTCAACTTGCAACCTACATATCATGCACAGTTCGCAGCAACAGGCGCTCAACCGGCTGAGAGATCTTATTGGCTAATATCCTTCAGAGGTCGGTAAACTATCAACTGGGGTATAATGATCACAGTGCCTAGATATTGGACGAACCACGTATGAAGCATTACAGAAAGTTAAATACCTATCTGGATTATCACAGGGACAGGTTTTGCTGATTTTCTTTTTCAATTACAAATGTATATTTAATATGGTTGTTTTTGTATAGTGCTTGCGCTTCCTGGAGAGTCAGGTTATGGAATTTTCAATTGTAGTCTGGAAGACGTGAGAGGTTATAACAACTGTGATTGGTGTAATGACAATCACTCGCCCTTGAGCAAAGACTCTGCTGCCACTGACCATTTATAGTATTGTACCCCATTGATTGCAAGGTTGAATGGAAGTAAACTAGACTGTGCATATTACACTCAAATTATAAACAGTGTGTAAAATGATAGTGCAAAAATGTTCTGCCTCTGTATGATTAAGCACACAGCACAGTAACTCTGACAAATACAATTGTGCAATACTGGTTTGCTTTCACTGGCAGTTAGCTTAGTCCAAGAATTCCTCTTCTCATTCCCTGCTTTGGATTAAAGCGCTATATAAATAAACACATCATTATCATTCCTCTGGCTTTGCAACCCTCTGAGCACAGTTACCGTCAACTTGTCCTTGAATTTCCAGCATAGTGGTTCATAGTTTCTGCCTTATCACTCTATTCCTGTGGAATGGGCATCTTATTGGGATGACATGAATCCCCTTCCTAGATTGTGTTTTGCCTGTGTTATTCCAGGTGGGAGAAATTCTTAAGGAGGGCTCACGGCCTTACTCCAATTTTTACCTTTTAACACCTGTTCACTGTTCTCGTTATTCGTGGTCTCACTGGAACACTGGTCTGAGCAGTGGGAGAGGGGCCCAGAGAGACGGGGGCAGGGATTCAGGGGAGGACGATAGTTTGTTACTGTGTACCACTATGAACGCTGCGGGAGGGAGGGAAGAGCCAGGTTGAAGGCCTTTCTAAAAGCCAGGTTATTGTCAATATTGCGAATGTGCAGTGATAGGGTGTTCCAGATACTCGCCAATTGGTTGGAGAAAGAGGATCCACCCAGCGTGGAGGAGTTGTAATGTGGGACAACTAGGAGAGATGCTGTGCGAGATCTGAGAGTCCTTGAAGGATGATAGAGAGTGACTTTGCCTTGAAGGAATTCCACGCCAGTGTTATGGATGGCCCGGTGGGTGATGCACATGGTTTTAAAAGGTTGTGCATCGACCAATGGGGAGCCAGTAGAGGGCTCCTAGTGTAGGACTGATGTGTTCTCTGGGAGGTAGGTTAATGAGCAAGGACTGCGAGACAACCACTAGATCGTCACACTGACCACTTGCCTGAGACCACTGTCTTGCGAGCCACTCTTACATCAGATGCAGGTGGACGTGTGGCACTGGGTAAATGCAGTAAGCCATCAGTCTTTGCTACGGTTACCTGACGACTGGTTACATATTGTGGAATTTGGAATAGCATGTTGTAGCCCCTCTAGGAGGGGTAGACAAGTCCTTCCTTTGTCCGAGTTAGAGTCCCAAGTAACTGTAATACTTGGCTGGGAACACGACTTATTTCTCATTGATTGAGAACCTTACTTGGAACAGTAAGTTGATTGCCAAGAAAAAGAACACTGCAGTTGAATTCCATCCAACCGTACGTATACCTTACACCACGTCTGTGGACACAGGCCACAGGCACGGCCACCCATCCATGCACCCTAGAATGCAGCTTTGGCTATGCTGTTATGGTCTAGCAGCACACATAGCCATTAGTATACAGCAACAACCAACGGAAAAAGATTTGGTCTACTTGGGCACACATCGAATCATCAGCACTAGTATTCTATCCTAAACCACTAACAGCACCCACCCATGTGCCTGACGTCCGGGCTGCTTACTAGAGCCTGGCCAGCCCACCTAAAAGTCCTAACCTGGAAAAAATTCACACATGCATCCTTTAATGTAAACTCTAAGTACCTCCTACACATGGACTGCGGTCACCGAGGGCATTCCAACCATAAAGCGCATTGAGGCCATACAAATGGGTAAAGGGCACTATATAAATGATGAGTACAATACAATTAACGTGAATTTGAATTGAATCTACAGTTCAGGTGGTAAAGTGTTAGTGGAGGAAACATAACATTTATCGAAAGATGCAGCAGCGCAAGTGAGGTAGATGCCATGTGGCGAACAGTAAATGTTTGCATGCAAGCGTTTCAATAAGTCCCTTCCCAAAAGATTTAAAGCACAGTTATCTGTTACAACAAACTGAGCCATGCAGGAAATGGGCTGTATCTGAAAGCGAGTGGGCTCCGATACTGGACTATGGACTGGATGATTAGAAAATCCCACTGAGGCGTTTGTTTTCCTGGAGAGGGGTATTGAAGGCACTAGTTTGTGGGAAATATCAGTATTGTTTGCTCCTGCTTCTTTGCAGCAATGCAAAGTTCCACACATGGACCTGTGGGGTCAACAGTTATTTGTACTCTGCCTTTCCCCTCTCTTGGGCAACCCTATGTTGCATAATAATCTGGATATGGCTGGTCTTCATAATAGTACCTGGCAGAATATTGCTGTCCTTGCCTTGGATCAAAATTATTAAAATGTCCTTGGGCCTGGTTTTCCGCATTATTATCATCAAACTGCCTCTCACTGCCTCTTGTTATTCCTTGTCCCATAGACCTTCCTCTTCCCCTTGGACACGTGGGACATTCCTGAAACCAATGATCTGGGCTTTTGCAATAATGGCATCCATCATTCGCTACTCCTGCTCTGTATGCTGGAGGAGCACTTACCGCTCTGCCTCTATACATTCCTCTCAACATTCCTCTTCCTCATGACATACCTCTCCCTCTGCCTCGTTCTGCAAATGCTTGCTGCATTATTACATTTGTCTTTAAATCTTTTAATTTTCTTTCCTCTTCACCCTTTTCTTTTGTATGCCTATTCACATAATATCTGGCCACAGTCAAAATCTGAGCCACAGTCTGCATGGGCCATGTTGATTTATATGTTTGTATGTCATTTTTCAAGTGTGGGAGCAGTCATTCCACAAAGTGCGAACAAAAGGCTTTTTGCCCTTCCATGGTACCTAGATCCATACCACTGTAAGAGAAGAAAACCTCTTCCTTCCTTGCAAAGTACTTTTCTACCCACTCGCCTTGGTTCTGTCTATAGGTCGTTAATTTATCCCAGTTAATTTGTTTCCAGGGCACTATTTGCTCAATTCTTTTGATAACAGCCCCAGGTAGGGCCAATATGTCTCATGCAATTGCCCTGTTTCCCTTCTAAAATTCGCTACTTCTTCTACAAAGCCTCCCACTTGATTGATGCTTGTCCCTATTCTGTTTCCTACATTGTCTCCATATGTCAGGGTTAATGTGCATAAAAAGTTGGTAAATCTCCCCTAATGTTAATGGGCCTGTGCGTTTTATTAGTCTGACTATACCACTGTTCAGGGTTATGTCTGATGTCTGGAAAATCTTTAGTAAAAGACAACCGCTCCGCCCTATTCCATGGTGCAATTCACATGGTGAGTCGGAGGGTCTGGGCTAAACCCCAGAACTTCCCTCATAGGGGCCTGATGGGTGGAGACGGGGACGTTTGCGAGCCACTCAAGTAAGATCAAAACTCCCCGTTCACACCCCAATTCATTTAAGTTAAAGCTTTTGCTCTTGCAGCCTATATCCTCATACTGGTCAGGCAAAGCCCACTCTTCAAGAGACCCCTTCTGACTGCCATTATTTTTTTTTTATATTTCTCAAACACTAGTCCAGATAACTCCTGCACAATATTATTTTCCTGTAAGCACTGAGTTTTCATGACTTTAGAAGCAAGGGCTGGTCCTTTCATTCCTGCCCTAATACATTCTTCCAACCACGATTCAATACGTGCCTGAGTTTCAGGAAATGCGGAACCCCGAGTAGAGGGTCCTTTGTCATCACCTCCAATTGTGTCCATCTTATCATCCATATTATATGTAGGCGGAATATGTCATTTAATCAATACATTTTCCAACAAGGGGTCTGCTTCTGAATACACAGAGGGTGCAGAAGCCTCTGTCTGCGGCCTATGGACAACATAAGCCTTTTTTTCTTGCATGAGTATTTCTCTGTCAT
The DNA here is from genome assembly GCF_040938575.1 of Ambystoma mexicanum. Lineage (NCBI taxonomy): Eukaryota > Metazoa > Chordata > Amphibia > Caudata > Ambystomatidae > Ambystoma > Ambystoma mexicanum. The sequence goes on along the minus strand of NC_090928.1, from coordinate 622,707,700 downwards.
ACTGTTCCCAGTCCTTTTTTAACTTCTATTGATCATATACTTGTGATTTATCTTTTTCTGACTTTGGCTTCCTTTTTATTAGCTGTGCTTCCCTCATTGCTTTCTGCCTACCGTAATCTTCCCATTTTTGAAAAGTCTACCACTGAAGTATTATAATTTCCTTTGGGATCGTCAGCAGTATATCGGTGCCATTCCTTCAAAAATAATACCATCCCCAGTCCTTTTCTTACCATTGATTCCCATTCCGGGGAACCTTCTGGGGGAGTCGGAACATGCTGTTCAAGTTTATTTAAGCATTTTCTACACCCACAACATTTGGTGCTTGCATTCCCCATATTTCATGTGCATCGATATACCTGGGATCACAAGGTTGCAATAGGTCTAGGTTCACTTAAAACGGCCGTCCCCAAATATTGCAATACTAAAGAAAAATATAGCATGTATTCAGCTATTCAGCACAGTGAACGTGGACTCCCTGCTCACTGTGCTTGGGGTTGAAGTTGGTACTCTTGTTCAGAAGGGAATTGCCATAGCATTTTGCTTATGGACTGCCCATATGGGCGGGATAAAGACTGATATGCAAATTGATATTTCCCATCTGTGGAAGGTACAGTGAGCAAAAAGTGTGTGCTGCAAACTCTCATCTCAAAGTGGAAAAAAACCACAGAACAGGTCATCATGCCATGTTCTTTCTGGAGAGGAGCGCCTGCTACCGTTTTTGAAATAACATATTTCAATCCGCAGCAATCTCACTGGTTATTCTGTAGTTTCTCCCTTCCATTCACTCAGTCCAGTCTGTGCCGGTGTCTCTAAAGCAAAATGCTCTTCCAGGGAGGACCTCTGTCTAGGTAAATCGACGTGTCAGGAAATCTGGTAAGGTCAGATTTAACTGCAGGAAAACAAAGTCCACATTGTGCAGTGCGCTCCATGGTCATTAGTCATCTGTTACCTTTTCTCAACCACGGTGCACAGTCCATCTGGATTTATTACCGACGAGGTCCCACATGTAGGGTGCCGTTTGTTAAAAGGTGCAAATTGGAGTAAGTTGTGAGCAATTCCTCAAGGAGTTTTCCTACCTGGAATATAAACCAAGAATGAGACACCTTCACGGGGTAAGATAGTCACATAGATACATTTATTTGCATCAAACAAAGCACTCGAGCAGAGGGAAGCGACAACATATGTTTTGCTACTACTCTCTGACTTATTTACAATCTTTGGCTCTTTAAATAGCTTTTTCAGTTGTCTTAGCATGACACGTAAATAACACAGGGTCCTTGAAAGATAAATCACTGGAAGGGTGAACAGAAAGCTTGGTGAGTAATCGTAGTGAAGAACAAATAAAGACATATAGGGGAAGACTCAACACGTGCTCCTTTCTATCCTTCGCCTGAGGTCAGGGGGGAGGGTCACCACCATCTGGTGTTTGTGCGTTACTATTTTGACCGCAAGCTATTTACTAACTGCCAGCCTTTCAATGGTAAAGAGCAGTGCCTGCAGTTTGTCTTTTGGGACATCGCTGTTTGTGAACCACGGTCAAAATTGTCATCCAACATATTAACTAGGAACACCTGTGTTCATTTAATGTATATTTCCACATAGGTTTCTCTCAAGTTAACAGATGTATCCCAGTGTGTAGTAGAACAAGCACCCTCTCACAAATGAAGCAGATGATCACGAACGCTGTGAGCTTCCCAAGCATGCCAAGAAAGGGTACAAGAGCAGCATAAACCTTTTTTAAAGTTCAATCACACAGAACATCTTGTAACGTCATCTTGAGTAGGAGCCGATCCGGTATCCCTCACACAAACAGAAAAAGGCGTACTTGCATTGCTCCGTCCCAGTTTCTTTTCTATGTAAGTGGAACCTCTAGTGCTGTGACGGACTGCTCTGTGGTAATCTTGTCCTGTTGAGGCCCATGATGTTCAAGTTATATGTTTGGAAAGAAAGCTGTACCAAGATCCACAGCATACCTTTTCAATAGTAGGAAGCATGTGTAAACCCTTGAAGCCTGTGCTGCACCTGTACTATAGACCCATTCCTTTTCTGTTCTCTGTGTAGGTATCTTCTACCCTTGTTTAACTTGCACGGATCACTCCACCTGTTCTTCATGTTGACAGCTTGCATTGTTGTTGCCCGGATTCATTTGTTCCCTTGTCCATAACTATATTTTCTGTTACTCTATTTATTACGTGAAAACGCAATTCGAAGTCCTTGCACTCGCTTTCATTTGCTTGAGATCCTTGGAAAGGGCTGCCACAGAGTTATGTAGGTGAGATACAGTTTCCTTACTAGTACCAATTGTATTTTCTGCTTCTGGTTTTCTCACCCTTTCCTTTTCAAGCCTAGTTTTAATTGAACCGATTGTAGCGGTGATTTCCAGCTTCGTTTTTGTACAGAGGCACAACCTTCCTGCACACTGAGAAGGATTTGCTGCATATCTACTGCTGAATTTGACGCGCCCCAATTAAGTTGCATTCCTCTCACTGAATCCTCTGAAGATTTGGTTTTGTAAAAGCCACAAGCTTGGTATAGTTATCCATGCTAACTTGGTTTTTATTATTTCCACGGGTCATTTCAACAACTCTTCAAGGAAGAGGAAGTGAATGCGGCCAGAGAAAAGGTAAGGTGTTTGTGGCGGACTGGGCTATGGAGTAGTGGATTCAGCCAGGAGTTTGGGGGCTGCCCTTCCAAAAACAGGTGGCAGACATTGGGCAGCAGGGGCTTTTAGGGGTGTGAAGCGAAGGGGGCATGGGGCAGAGCCCTCCACCAAGGGCCGAAGGCATTTGTGGTGGTGAGGGAAAGAGCTGAATAAGGGAATCTGGTTCAAAGAAGGGGGCAACAGAAAAGGAACCGGCAGGTGAGATTTAGCCGTTGTGAATCTGTGAGCAGAGGAATTGTTGAGCAGGCAATCAGAAAAGGAATATAGTGCTCAGGTGAAAACTGCAACATTCCAAACATATGCTGTTACTTGATTTTACAGCTAGGAGCCAATGCGGCACAACTCAATAACTATAGCCAAAGCAGCTTGGTGTTTTAGATTAAATGGGGAAAATTGAAAGTTTACTCTTCTTGCATCTTGTTCCTCAGAATAAGGATGGCTCTAACCTTGAAAAACGTGATTAGCCTGCTCCCCTATATGTTAATAAATACCCCGGGGAAAGCAAGGGCCCTCTATGTGCAACTTTTTTTGGACTATTCCCAGACTTTTGTCTTCATCGGAATGTCCTCTGGTAGACGCTTGAAAGGATCTCCTCAAACAGTAATTTTCTCTGCCCGATACAGGAGCTGGACAGATGAACATCAGTAGAAGTAAAATATGGGGCTCAAGGTCAGTTGACAGGGAAATTTGATACTGAACCAGGCTTGATACTGGGGCACCTAGTGGCTCACCTTTTATTTATATATGATATGATATGATTTGGTATTCATAACGCGCCTGTACACAAGTTTTTCTAGGTGCCACAAGACAAGGAAGGGGGGGCATTGGGAGGACAGGACAAAAGATCATAGTAGGCTTTGTGTCAATCGTATCGTGCAAGTGACAACAAAGTGCAAGGAGGAAAGGAGAGGGGGAAGTGCAGGGTAGAGGGCAGGGGAAAAGTGCAGCCAGGGCAACACGGCTCTGGGTGAGTGCAGAAAGGTAGGGGACCCAAGTAGGAGTTAAAGTTTCAGCCCCTAAGTGCGCGGTGGGCCCGGAGGCAATGCAGGAAGACTGGTGATGGATGGGCCTGGTACGCTGTGAGATTGTGGGTACCCGGCAACCATTCAGGGCAGACAGACAGGAAGGGTTAGCAAGGAAGAGCAAGAGAGAAGGCAGAGCAGAAAAGGAAGGTCTTGCTTCCGGAACTTCATGTGGTCTGGCTCAGGTTTGAGAGTGGCAGTGAGGGCATTCTAAAGGGCGGGGCCTGCAGAGGAAAGAGATCTACCCCACACTCTCTGCTTGGAGAAGTGTCTGACCCTCGGAGAGTTTGAGGTAGCTGCGCAAAGGGCTCTTAAGGTTTTTAGGCAGAGCGAGTTGGATATAATGCAGACCCTGGCCACAGAAAGCCTTGTGGATGATGCAAAGAGTCTTCGACTTGACCCTTGCAGCTACCGGCAGCCAATGCAGAGATTTCAGGGCTGGAGATATGCGGTCCCTGGGCTTGAGGTCAAGGATAGGTGTTGCAGTCATGTTCTGGATTAGTTGAAGTGAAGAGTAGAGTTAGGCAGATTGAGAAAGAGGCTTTTGCAGTAGTGTAGCCAGAGTGCGAGAGGGAAAGCGGGAGCAGGGGTCTCAATGAGAAGAATCTCAGTCTTACTGGGGTTGAGGCAGAGATCGTTTGAAGCGCACCATTCCTGAATCGTGGATAGACAGTCAGGAATGAGCGAGGAAGGAGAGGAGACTGAGGGAAACCTGAAAGGGAGCTTTGTGTCAGTCACATAACACAGCGAGGTAGGGGGGGGTGGAAATCAGGTGTCCCAAAGGGCCCTGGTAAACATTGAAACATTGAAAAGCCCTGGTGAGAGGATAGAGCCCTGGGGGACACCACAAGTGGAGAGAGAGAGAGAGTATACAGAGAGAAAGCACCCAAGTTGGACCTGGGAGGGTCGGTCCAAGAGGAAGGAGGTCAACCACGCCAGCTCCTGATCTGTGATACCCAGGCTCGGGATGGGGTGATTGACCATATCAAAGGCAGAGGAACGGTCAAGGAGGATGAGGACAGCGGTAGCGCTGGAGTCAAGGTTAGAGAGCAGATCTTCACGGTTGTTCAGAAAAGCAGTTACAGTCCCTCTGTCTGCTCTGAAGCGAGACTGATGGTCATGGAGACAACCAACAGATTCAGAGTGGAGGGTTAGCTGCAAGATGGCCAGCTTTTCCAGGAGTTTTCCCAGGAAAGGAGTGATAGAGATCGGGCAATAGTTTGCCGGACAAGGACTGGCGTAAGGCTTTTTTAATAGGAGGTGCACAAGGGAGTGCTTGAGGAGAGAGGGGAAAGATCCACTGGTGAAAGAGTGATTTACAGAATTTGCCCAGCGCTGGAGCGAGGGCAGCAATGTGGTCCTTGATGGTCCTGTTTCGTAGACACTTCATAGATCGGGCCTGTTTAGAAAAATCATTGGGTGTTATTGAAGAGAGGGACGAAAGAAAGAGAGGAGGGGGGGGAGAGGCGGCCAAAGTGGGCCTGAGAGAGATAGATGGAGTGGAAGAGGAAAGTGAGGACAGGCCAGAGCCGCGCAGAAGGCCTGGGAGGGAACAGCAGAGATGAAGGCAGTAGGACTGATAGTTTGGCCGTGTTGTTAGAGGCTGCAGAGACGCAGGCTTGAATATGGGCCCTCCTCTTGGAGATGATTGAGAGTCTGTATTGCCTTTGAAGCAGGCGGCATGGCAGTTTGTCAGAGGATGCGCCTGATGCCCTCCACTTCCTCCCAGCAACCATGCAGTTATGTTTCAGGATAGCCAGGTCGGAGTCATACCAAGCGTTGTACTTGGAGGGCTTCAGACGGATCCTCATGACAGGGGCAAGGATGTCCAGAGTGTTGAAGACAGAAAGATGCAGGTTGGAGAGGCCTGTGTCAGAGTAGGAGTCAGCCACAGGAGTAGGAGGAGCAGAGAAAGTGGAGGCAAAGGCGGCCATTCACACTTGTTTCATGGGCCAAATGACAGAGAAGGAAGCTGGCAGTTCTGGAGTGGATTTTGCCTGGGGGGACATGAAGCTTCAGGTGGGAGGAGAGTAGACATTGGTCAGTCCAAGAGGGAGGAGTAGTGGGAGGGTTACAAAGTGGATGTCTGAGGAGATGAGAAAATCCAAGGTGTGTCCTGCGGAGTGTGTCGCACCACAGGGTAGAATGGAAAGTGAGAGTGTGTCAAAGAGGTTGCGGCAGAGCCCAGAGGAGTGGTCAGAGGCATCCAGGTGGATGTTGAGATCTCGAGGAGGAGGAGTTGAGAGGAAGAGACCAGAAGAGAAGAGGTTAAGTCAACCCATTCTGAGTGAGGATGATGGCCACAGTTAGAGAGATGCCAGGAGAGATAGAGCCTGCGGACCAGGCATTCAAAGGGGGGGACTTGGCTGTGTGGGAATGACAGATGCAGGAACCCACTCAGGAAAGATTAGGGCCACTCCACATCCAGGCTGATTGGTTCTGGGCTTGGAGAGGATCTTGTAGCCCTCAGGCAGGAGGGTGTCAAAACTTGTGACAGAGCTGGCCGTGAATTATGTCTCGGTGAGAGCGAGAACAATCAAGCTCAAGCTCTTCATGGAGGTGGCAGATGAAGGATTGTTTGACAGTCGAACGAGAGTTGAGAGGAGCTATGTGGAGGAGGTTGCCACTTTTGAAAGATTTCTGGGCAGGGTACATACACCCAGCGGAAGTGGCAGAGGGGCCTTGAGAGTGGGCAGAGGCAGCAGTCTGAGGTGGCAGAATAGCCAGGGAGGAAGAGGAGGAGGAGGAGGGGGACCACCCTGGAATTGACGGTACCATTTTGATAGACATTAATCATGGCTGTGGAGAAGTGAATGGAGGCCAAGAGGACCTTCCATCGGGTGCCGCCATTAATGGGAGAGGAGGAGGAGAAAAGAAAGAGAAAGAGACCATATGAGGACTCCATAGGTCTGGAGAGGGAACGACAAAGAGGATGTCAGTGAGAGTTTGCCTGGAGGAAGTGCTGATGTGTGTATCAGCGATGGGAAGGCCTGGGCTGGAGACCAGGATATCCTTCTTGAATTGTTTTCTTCCAGACTTACTGAGAGGGATAGGGTAGGACGATAGAATAGAAGAAGAAATTGAGAGCACCATAGAGTGTGCGAGGGTGAGAGAGAAGAGAGAGGAAGACGCACAGCCCAGAGCTGCACAACACAGGATGCACAGGAGGGGAGGGTTCAACAGTAGGAGCACACCAGAAGCACAAGCAGGTAACACACCACAAGGGGAAGGCAGGAAACTGCATGGACGGAAGACAGGGTGGGTGGACAACAGAGATCGACAACCAAAAAGGGGGAGGGGCAGTGGCTACAGCAGAACAAACAGAGCCAGCAGTACCCAACAATAGTCACTAGAAGGGTGGGAACCTAGAGAGTAGGAGAGAGCCTTGTGGACACAGCATACACCAACAAGAACCAGCAGTAGAAGAGGGAAAAGAGCCTAGATAGCACAACAGTCAACTGTAAGGAGGCACAGCAGCTTCAGAAAAATGGGTAAGTACAAAATACAAAGTACGGCCAACTGCAGGACAGGAAAGCCTAATGGATGCGCAATGACAAATAAAATTAAGACCTGCGTGTTAAACGCAAAGCAAAAAACCCAGAATCGACTATCCTAGAAGAGGGAAAGGCCCCAGGAATTAAATACGACAGCTCGCCTAATGCCAGATATGGAGAACAACTGTGGCACGTAACTGACTGCAAAACGTAACTAGAAGTAATAAGAGAGGAGGGTCAGTTAGATGGGAGCAGTAATGGCTGTGCCCTCTGCCTGCACTTTTCTTACCTTGTCAGTTGCTGCTGGTTGACGGCTGCGCTGCATATGCCCATGGCGAACACCAGCAAACACCCTCCGGAGCTGCTTCTGTTGGAGCTGCTCTTTTCCTAGGGGCCCTTATCCGCATGGGCTGCCGGGCAGAGGGGCTGCCCTGGTAGTGTCGGTAATGAGGCTTTCTGCCAATGAGCAGTTGGAGAGCGGGCAGGGAGGCAGGGCTGCGGGAGCGAGGGACGGGCCGAGGTGGGAGAGCAAGGAATTCAAGGGTTGCACCATAGTTAAATAAAACAAATTTCTTTTCAAGGGAAATGAAAATGGGAGCGCTGTGCTCGATGGTTGCTGCTAAACAAGATCCTGGGAAAATTCCAACAGCTTCCTTAGCAGCAGCTCCGGAAGCAGACTGTGGTTTTGTTCATCTGGCATAGCAGAGAATAATTTTGGCCAGGACTTATGCAGCCAAATGATCTAGATTACAGACGATTCACCTAGGCTTATACATATTCCTTCAAAGTTCTATCTGGAGGAAACTTCAGAAAATAGTTTATCATAAGACAAGTGGCAAATCTGTTACTACCACTGGTTATGTTGTGGTCAACTAAACATTCCCAATTGAAGTCCACCACAAAGAAATTGCTGGACCAAAGTTTGAAGCTTTTCGTAAGCAGAAATGGAAGACAAGAATGCAACAACTATGAGACTAAGCAGAATGTTTATTTTTATTTGCTTGTTAGCTGCTTATACAGTAAGTAAATACTGTTTCAAAGCGCCCATAGGGCAACAGTGAGGGGACAAGGAGATGTGAAACAATTAAACAATTAATACAATTAAATACATAATGAAATATTAAATACAGTGGGTGGGGGAACGCACCTACTATGCCTTGTGAGTGTTTTAAACGTGTAAGTGCAGAAGAGAGGGGGAATGAGATAGGTGCTGTGGTGCTCAAGGGTGAGCACCAGGTGAAGTGCAATGTAGGGTAAGTGCAAGCCTCCAGGGAGGAGCGTCAACTGTGGCAAGTCCTAAGGAACGACAGAAGCTGGGGGTGATTTAGTGTGGGAGGTCACGGCCCGAGGATGCATAAGGGCCCTGCATGCCAAACAAGCACCTGAGAGATTAGCAGAGGAGAGTGGGTGGATAGGAGGAGGTAAAGGGGAAAGTCTTGATTAGCATCTGGAATTTAAGAAAGCCCTGCTCAAAACAAAGACCGAGTGGGAGGCTGTTCCAAAGAAGGGAGCCAGTAGAGGAAAGCGATCAACCACCTGCCCTCTGTTTAGCTAAACGGTTTGCACATAGAGTTGTTGCCAGAGGAGCGTTGGGCTTTAGAGGGGGAATATTTAGTAAGAGAAAGTTGCAGATAGAGTGGTCCCCAGCCCAAGACAGCCTGGTGGATGATACAGAGGGATTTAAATTTAATCCGTGAAGCAACCGGGAGCAAGTTAAAACTTTTTAGGGCAGGAGCAATGCGGTCCCTGGGCTTGATTCCAAGGATAAGTCTTGCTGCTCTATTCTGGATTAGCTGGCGAGGTTGCAGAGTGGATGACAGGAGATTCAGGTAGAGGCTATTGCAATAGTCAATCCTAGAGAGAACCAGGGCTCAGGTAACATTGAGCTTCTGGGGGAAGGTGAGAAAAGGTAGAATTCCTTTGAGAAGGAAGAGCTGAAAATTGGACTTCTTGGCAATGTCCTGTGTGTGTGTGAGGGAGGAAGGAAAGAGAGGAGTTGAAGATGACTCCAAGGTTTCTGGCTTCAGAAGATTGAGCAGGGGGAGAGCCCATGGAGAAAGGTCAGAGTGAGGGGAAGAAGTCAGGGGCAGGTGTCTCAATGGGAAGGATCTCCGTTTTGCTGGCATTGAGGCAGAGATCATTGGAAGTGCTCGGCAGAAAGGCTGTCAGGGGTGACGGAAGGTTCAAGAGGGTCCGCCGGAAGTTTGAAGAAGAGTTGTGTGGCGTCAGCATAACACTGGAAGTTGGGGGAGAAGGAGGAGATGAGGAGTGCCAGCTGAGAAAGGTAGATATTAAAAGCCAAGGCAAGAGGCTAAAGCGCTGGGGGATGCCACAGGAGGAAAAGGACATGGGAGAGGAGAAGGTGCCCAGGATTACTTGGGAGGAGCAGTCATTAAGGAAGGTCGACAGCCAGTCCAGTGCCCGCTCTGAGATAACAAGGGTGTTGTGGAGCCTTTGTATGAGGATGGTGTGGTTGACTGTGTCAAATGCAGAAGAGATCAATAAGGATGAGGACAGCTGTAGAGTTGGAATCCAGGGAGGCGAGCAGTTCTTCACAGTTGTTCAGAAGAGCAGTTCTGTGCCTCTGGATGCTCGGAATCAGTGTGAGAATTGAGTTGGGACAGGGACAACTTCTCCAGCAATTTACCCAGGAAGGGGGTGATGGAGATAGGGTGGTAGTTGGCTGGACAGGTAGGGTCTGCTGAAAGGTTTTTAAGGAGGGGGCGCACAAGGGAGTGCCTGAGGAAGGAGGGGAAGGAGCCAGTAGCAAAGGAGTGAGAACTTCATGGAGCGGACAACTCGGGTGACTTCATCAGGTGAGACAAGGGCGAAGGAGGAGGGAGAAGGGTGGGTGGCTAAAAGAGACAAGGTGGTGAGAGATGGGTTGGGAGAGTGTGTAACAAGGTTGTTAAGGATATCCTGAATTTTGGTGGTGAAGTGAGTGGCAAGTGCATTGCCGAGGGCCTGAGAGGGAACAGGGGAGGAGGATACTGTGGAAGGGTTGTCTAGTTCCCTGCAGATTCTGAAACGTTCAGCCATGTTATTGGGTGCGCACGATTGTATACCCGTGCCTAAATGTGGGCCCTTTTCATGGCACGGATAGTCTGTATTGCCTTCGGAGCAGGAGGCAGGTCAGTTTGCCAGAGGGTGTCCCTGAGGTTCTGCAGCTCTACACTTTCGTTTCAGGGCTGCAAGTTCTGAGTCGTACCAGGTGCTGCGCTTACAGGCGGGTTTCAGGCAGATCCACATGACTGGGGCAAGACTGTCAAGGGTGTTGGTGATGGACAGGTGGAAGTTGCTGAGAGCAGAGTTGATAGAGTTTGAGTTGGGGGGCAAGGGAGGATAAAGTTGGAAGAGAAGCCAGCAGCTAACACTCGTTTCATTGGGCACATGTTCGTGAACGAGGTTGGTGGGGCTTTTGGAGGTGAAGTCACAGGGCCATAGAGACCCAGGTGGGAGTAGAGAAGGGAGTGGTCTGACCAAGACAGAGGGGTGACCATGGGGGAGAGAGGGAGGTTGGAGTGGATGAGGGCGCCTACAGTGTGTCCAGCAGAATGGATTGGACCAGAAGGGAGAATGGAGAGGGATAGAAGGTACAGAGGTCAATGAAAAGAGTAGGTGCTGTGCCTGGGGAGTCCAATTGGATGTTAGTTAGCCTGAAGCAGCAGGTTTGAGGAGGTAGAAAGTAATCGGCCCATTCAGAGAGGAACAGGGAGGTAGCGCCAGGAGGCCGGCAAATGTTAGCAATGGTTGGGGTGGAGGAGGGAGAGCGAACCAATTTGCAAACCAGGCTCTCAAAAGAAGAGTAGAGCTGAGCGGGTAAGATTGAGGAGGGAACTCACTCCGGGAACATTAAGGCAACCCCACCGCCAGTACAGTGAGGTTGTGGCTTGGAAATGATCCTTTAGCCATCCGGGATGAGGGAGTCGAAAGCAGTGACTTAGCTGGTATTGAACCATGTTTCCGTAAGAGCCAGAATGCGAAGGCCAGTGTCTTCAAGAAGGATATGACATTTGATTTATATCGCGCTCATAGACAAGTGTTTCAGAGCGCGGCCAAACAAAGGGAGGGGAACAGGGGAGAACAAAAATAACTATCATACTAGGCCCAGTGACATTAAGAACGCGCAAGTGCAGGGAAAAGGGGGAAAGAGCATGGGAGGGGGAGAAGTGGAAACTGCGGAACAGAGGAGAGAACAGAATAAATAATAAGTGAAATAAATAAATGCAGTTAAAAATCGTAGTGCAGGCAGCAAGTGGCAAGTGCATGATTAGTCAGAGTATATCTTATAAGTGCAGAAGAAGAGTGGGGGACTGTATGGCTACAGATACAGATCCCAGTGCCAGGGGTGGCCCGAAGGCAGTGCAGGAGTGAGGCAGGGTGAGCAGGTACCTGGGTCCGAGGGACAGAGGGTGGCCAGGTGCACGATGCCGAGAGAGAGAAGCAGATCAGCAGGAGAGAAGGGGGGCAAAGGCAGAAGTGAAGAGGAAGGTCTTGAGGTGCTTCCGGAACCAGAGATGGTTCTCCTCAAGTTTCAAGGTGGTCGGGATGCTGTTGCAAAGGGAGGCCCCAGCCAAAGACAGAGATCTGCCCCCAGCTCGTTTCTTTGAAAAATGACCGACCCTGAGGGAGTTAGAAGTAGAGGAGCGAAGGGCTCGAGAGAGGAGGTATTTACGGAGGGATCATTGAAGGTATTTTGGACCCAGGCCTCGGAAAGCCCTGTGGACAATGTAGAGGGTTTTAAATTTAATCCTTGCATCCACTAGGAGCCAATGAAGGGATTTCAGAGCTGGAGAGATATGATCCCAGGGCTTGAGGCAGAGGACAAGTCTTGCAGTCCTGTTCAGAATTGAATTGTAAAGGACAAAGAGTGGAGGCAGGTAGATTTAGAAAGAGGCTGTTAAGGTAGTCCAACCTAGAGAGAACCAGAACTTGGGAGGCATGAGCTTCTGTGGGAAGGAGAGGAAAGGCAGAGTACCTGTAAGGAGTTGCAGTAAGAAGTTTGACTTTTTAGAGACATCAGAGATGTGTGCAGAGAAGGAAAGTGTGGAGTCAAAGATGACCCTGAGATTCTTAGCCTCGCAGGTAGGGGTAGGAGGATGGCCAAGGGAGGCCGGCCAGAGAGTGAGGGGAAATATGGTGGAGGTATACCAATGAGGAGGATCTCAGTCTTGTTGGCATTTAGACAAAGATCGTTGGCGGCACACCAATTTTGAATGGCGATTAGGCAGTCAGAGATGAGGGAAGGAGAGGAGGTGCCTGAGGGAAGCCTGAAAATGAGTTGGGTGTCATCAGCATAGCACTGGAAGTTTGAGCAGAAAATGGAAATGCAGTAGGTGAAAGTTGCCAGGTATTGGTTGAAAAGGCAGGGTGAGAGGTTAGACCGCTGGGGAACACCACAGGTAGAGAGGGATGGAGGATAGGAAGGACCCAAGTGTTACCCGGGAGGGTCGATCAGAAAGGAAAGATGTCAGCCAGAGCCTGATCGATGATACCCAGGTTGTCACAGAGACGATTGAGCAGGATGGTATGATTGACTGCTTCGAAAACAGAGGAGAGATCAAGGAGGATGAGGACGGAGGGAATGTTAGAGTCAAGGTTAGAGAGCAGGTCTTCACGGATGTTCAGGAGAGCAGTTTCCTTGCTTCTTTTGGCAGCTCTGAATCCAGATTGATGGTCATGGAGAGAGCCAACCGAGTTAGAAAGAAGGTTCAGCTGGGAGATGGCCTGCTTTTCCAGGAGCTTCCCCAAAAATGGAGTAATGGAAATTGGGCGGCAGTTAGCCGGACAAGAGGGATCAGCTGTGGGTTTCTTGAGCGGATGCACAAGGGAGTGCTTCAGGGGGGAAGGAAAATATCCAGAGGCAAAAGAATGGTTACAGAAATCGGCAAGGGCCGGAGCGAGGGTATCAATGTGGTCCTTAATGGTTTTAGAGAACAGGGATGGACCTGTTTTTATGAGGCTTTCATAGATCGGATTTGTCTAGCAACCTCATTCGAGGAGAAAAGAGGAAAGGAGGAGAAAGAGGTAAGGGGGGGCTGAAGGATGGTCTGCAAGCTGGGACAGAGGGGAGAGCAGGGGTGCAGGGGCAGAAGAGAGGGTGGACAAGATGTCCTGGGTTTTGAGTGAGAGGCAAGGGCATTGCAAAGAGCATGGGAGGCGAGAGGGTGGTGAGACTGCAGCAGGGTTGGCCAGCTCCTTGCAGATTTTAAAGAGTTTGGCTGAGTTGTTAGATGCCGCAGAGATGCAGGCTTGAATGTGGGCGCTTTTCTTGGAGCGGACAGTGAGACTGTATTTGCTTGGGAGCAGGCGGCGGGCCAGTTTGTCAGAGGATGAGCAGAAAGCCCTCCATTTCCTCTCAGCCACCCTACACTTGTGTTTAAGTGTAGCTAGGTCCGAGTCATACCAGAAATTACACTTGGTTTTGGACTTCAAACGGATCCTCATGACACGGGCAAGAACATCAAGAGAAGCAGAAATAGAGGAGTAGAGCAGGGACAGGGCTGTGTCACGGTGTTAGCCTGAGGTGGGGGAAGAGGGGAGAAGGTGGCAGCGAAAGCCTCGATTGACACATGCTTCATGGGCCGGATGTCCGAGAAGGTGGGTGGTAATGTTGGGGAAGGCTTGGCTTGGGCAGAGCAGATGGACAGATGGGAGGAGAGGTGGCAGTGATCACTCCAGGAGAGAGGAGTGGTCAGGGGAGTAGAGCGAGGGAGGCCAGAGGAGATCAAGACATCAAGTGTGTGACCAGCAGAGTGTGTCGGGCCGTAGGGGAGGATAGAAAGGGAGAGTGAGTCGTAGAGGTCGCGAACTAGCGCAGATGGGAACTGGGGAACAGGGAGAATCAAGATGGATGTTGAGATCACCAAGAAGGAGTTCAGTGGTTGAGGCCAGGAGGGAGGAAGAGAGGCCTGCCCACTCAGAGAGAAAAGAGGTAATTTGACCAGTGGGTCGGTAGAGGGTCACAACAGTGAGTGTGTGTCCAGGAGAGAGAGAGAGCCTGCAGACAAAGCATTCGAAAGAAGAGTTAGTTTGAGTTGGGATGATAGAGGCAGGAATCCACTCGAGGAAGATCAGGGCTACACATCTGGGGGCAGAGAGGATCTTCTAGCCATCAGGGAGGAGAGTGTCAAAACTCGTGACAGAGCTGGCTGGGATCCAAGTCTCAGTAAAACCGAGGACATCAAGGTCAAGTTCTTCTAGGGGGTGGCAGATGTCGGAGGAGTATTTGACAGCAGAGCGAGAGTTGAGAGTGGCAAGATGAAGAAGGTTGCCAGCCTTACAAAACCTTCCGGGGAGGGGTGCACATCGTGGGTACGCCCTGCAGAGGTATGGAGTGAGCTTGAGATGAGGCAGAGGCTGAAGGAAAGGAGGGCAAGGTAGCCAAGGGAGGAGAGTAGGGGACAGCTACAGATGAGAGGAAGATAAGGCGAAGGAACCGTCTTTCAAAGAGGAGGAGATTAGCCTGAGGGCCTTGCACCATGACAATGCCATTCAGGTAGACATTAATGATGACTCTGGAGGAATCGAACAAATCCATGAGGACTTCCCAGCGGGTGCCTCCATTAATGGGAGAGGAGGAGACCGGGCAAAGCACAGAGGTCATATGAGGGGTCCATAGATCAGGCAAAGGAACGAAAAAGAGAATGTCAGTGAGAGTTTGTCTGGCAGAGGCATTGGAATAGGTATCAGCGATGGGGAGACCTGGATTGGAACCCAATATATCCTTTTTGAATTTCTTCTTACCAGACTTAGTGAGAAGGGAAGGATGGTTTATAGAGAAGCAGTTAGAGTTCATAGGAGAAACAGATAATGCCATGAGCAAGTAAAGAGAGGATGGCCGTAGGAGGAATATGCAAGAAAAGCGGTAAGGAAAAGTCACTGGGCTAGCAGGTTATAATTGAGGCCACAGAAGTAATGTGAAAGACAACCCAAATTTCAATTGCAAAACCCACCCAAATTTGATTTTCAAAACACACCCAAATTTGACTTTCAAAAACAACCCAAATTTCAATTGCAAAACACACCCAAAGAAGGAGGCAGATATCAGCTGAGTGTTCGCTGAGGGGGTGTTAGATGTAGGCGATCACTGCCTTTTGAAGGTTTTCTGAGGTGGAGCACAGGGACGTGGTACTTCAGTCAGGGGTGGGGAGACAGAGGGGGTGGTTGTGGGAGAGGCCGGAGAAAGAAGAAAGTTAACGAGGGAGGGATGGAAGGATCCGGTCAGAAAGGAGGAGGCTGGCCTGAGGACCCTGAACAAGAATAGTGCCAGTGTGGTAGACATTAATGATGCAGCAGAAGGTGAAGAAGCCCACCAAGAGGGCTTCCCACCTGGATCCACCATTAATTGGAGAGGATGTGGAGAGAGTAGATATGAGATGAGAAGTCCATAAGTTTGGAGAGGGGACAGAGAAAAGGATATCAGTTAAGTTCTCTCTGGAGGATGCACTCACATTGGTGTCTGCGATGGGAAGGCCAGGATTTGCACCGAGGATGTCTGTCTTTTTGGTGCTTTTTCCATCCAGATTTCATGAGAGAGGGAGGATGGGTGATAGTGTAGCAGTTCAAAAAAATTGGAGAGATGGTGAGTGACATCTCAGTGGCAGAGGATAGATGAGAGAAGGTGAAAGAATAAAGGGGGGGACCTGCACTGTACAGTCCTTGGGCCTTACTCGCAGGCGGCCTACAATGCAGATAGGTGAGGTGCAGTATGTCAAGCAAGGTACAATGCAATGCACACAGGGTGGACAGAAGAATGCAAACCCACCTAGATTCGAATTTGTACAAACACAAAACAGTGCAAAGTAGTGCACAAAATGTAATGCAAAGTCGCACTGCAGCGCACACAGGGATGGGACATAAAATGAAATTACCAAATGCAGAACACAGAGTGCTGTGACGAAGGGAGGAGGATCGGAGAGAAAAGGCAGAAATGGGAAAGTCACAGTTGCTGACCAAGTAGATAGCTGAAGGAGGCAATAGGAAGGTGAATTTCAAGTTCAGCCATCACTCACGTGTGCCTATCCAGTGGGGGGGGCCTGAGGAGATGATGTCCATGATCATGAAGCAACAGGAAGTGCACAGAAGGCCGCAGCATTATGTGTGGGGCGGCATTTGGTGGGCCCACAAGCCCAACGAGACCTGGACGGGCTTAGACAGGATCCTTAGGAGGCTCCCACCAAGGTTGGCAGGCCGGCATTCGCCTGCCGGCTTGGCAGATTGGGCCATTAGGAGGAAGAGGCCCCAATTAGAGTGCACCTTCAACAAGAGAGCCAGACACTCCAATGCAGCCATGTTGTAAGGGAAACCAAATGCTGCCTGAAAGTTGATGTCAGGCGCACAAAGCAGCAGGCGAAAGCTGGCAGAGCGTTTTAAAGTGAAATGTTTTCTTTTTTTTTATTTTCATTTTTTAGCAAATTAAGCACAAAATTAAGGGCTCTTCACAAAGGTTGCAGATGCCTCATGTGCTACTTGCGCAGGGGGCTGATTAAGGGCCCATAAAGCCCCAAGGCTTACCTTTTGTGTTGGCATGGGGGGAGGGAGTCCCAGGCCTCGTGGAGTAGGATGAGAGCCTGTGCTTGTTGGAGGGCTTCCTGACGAACTGCAGCTTTAATTTAATATCACTGCGCCTGAGAATTTGAAACACATACTGTTGAAGAGTCCAATGCAAGCTGTCAAGGAAAAGTCTTTTGGAGACCAGTTTGAACTATGTGGATCTCGTGGAAACCTCCTACCTCATGTTATGTCCAGTGATCCAGATAAGATTTTGAGGTGGAAGAATTTTACTCCCCATTTTTTAACTTTGAGAGTAAATGCAGTTTCAAAGGATTAAACATGAGCTTTGTTCTCCACAAAAGAGTAAAATGTCTGTAAAAATCTAGCCGTTGCATCCAAAACGTTAAAACTATATGGAAATCATTATATGGCAGTGGTGGTCCTCATGACAGAAAAGCAGGTTTCTCTCAAGTTAAGAAACATCTCAGTCTGCAGTAGCACAAACACCCTATCACAAATGAAGCAGATGAGCACTAACACTGTGAGCTTCCCCTGCTTGAAAATCATATGTACAACAGCAGCAAAAACCTTGTAACCCTTCGCTCACACAGAACATCTTGTCAGGTCATCTTGAGTAGGATCTTATCAGGCATTCCTCACACAAACAGAAAAAGTGAATCAGGGCACCAGCAATGCAAGCTGTCAATATGTAGAACAGGTGGACTAGATCTGTGCAAGTTAAACAATGATAGAAGATACCTACACAGAGAACAGAAAAAGGAATGGGTTTATACTATAGGTGCAACATAGGCTTCAGGAGTGCACACTCACCTCCTACTATAGAAAAGGTATGCCATGAACCTTGGTTTAGCATTCTTTCCATAAATGTAATGTTAAAGGACATTGATAATGCACACTGTCGCCAACAGAATGGTCCTCTGTCACTCAGGTGGATCTGGAAGGCAAGAGGGCAGCGCGAGTTAGTAATGCATAGCAGAAAAAAAGGGAGTGAGAAAGTTGTGATGTGCTGTTGACCGCTTCAGTTCGGTTAGCACCGTTTGCTGAGCATAGGTGCAATATCTTGGTCGGTAGCCTATCATGTGATGTTGTGCAGAGCTATGTGTGGTTTGTTTTGTTGTTGCTGTGTAGTGAATTGCAAGCATAGGATGGCTGTGCAGTAGATGCAGTTGCATTTGTTTGGCGTTTTTGAGGCTCATGTAGAGAAATGGAGGTATTGGTGGTTGGGTTAGTGGGTCATCCATCGTACCTCCTTGCCTCGGCCGGCTGTGTTAGGCGCCCCTGCCAATGTTGTGTATTAAGGATTTCTGTTATGGGTTGTTCTCTAAGTTCTATGCAGATTGTGGCTTGTCTGCCTGACTGTCTGCTGGACTGTGGGGATAGTTAGTGGTGATGTCTGCCCAACTCCTCCGGGTAAAGTCTATGGTGCCGGCTCTTAGGTTGTCCTGGGGAATGCTGGTCATCACCTCCCTGGGCTCCAAGAGCGGGATCCCTTCCCTCTGAGACTAGAGGGCCTTCTGGGCCCTAGGAGGGTGCTGGTTCGCTTATCGCTTCTTCTTTTTAGGTTATGGTACCCTTTGTGGTGCAGTCTGGGACGCTTCGGCTCTTCACAGATGCCTCACATAGGGTTCTACATGGTAGTTGGTGTACGGTGGACTCCCTCCCACCCTGGTTTTTCTCCTTCTATATGCGCTCTGTTGAGGCGTGTTCTATTTTTGAGGATGCTGGTGTTTCACATTCGTTTCCATCTGTTTCTGAAGAGAAAAGCCAGTTTTATAAGGAGTTTTCTGAATGTTAGGTGATCTTTCATGCTACGTATTTCTTTCGGGAGTGAGTTCCGCGTTTTTTGCTGCCAGTTGGGAAAATGAAGATCCACCAAGATGTTTTTCTTGTGTATGGTTTTGGTTCCAGGCAGATGTCGTTGCTGGACCCGAGTGTTCTTGTCGGTTGGTAAATGCTGATTTTGTTCTGTAGGAATTCTGCTCCTTGGCCATGGATTGCTCTGTGCGTTATGCACATTGTTTTGAATGTGATTTGTTGTTTGGCAGCCAGTGAAGCATCTTTATCGCTGGGGTGATGTGTTCCCTTCGTGAAAGTTTAAGGAGAATTCTGTCTGCTGCATTCTGGATACGTTGTAACTTCATCAGGTGGTATTCCGGCATTCCGAGGTATAGGCTGTTGGCGTAGTCTAATCTGGATCTGACGAGGGAGATGATGGTGTCTTGTGGGTAAATTAGAGGAGTGGTAGGATCCTTTTTATCATGTGTAGGAGGAAGAAACCCTTCTTGATTATTGCATTTAATTGCGGTTCTAGTGTTAGCTTATTGTCCATTAGGACTCTGAGGTTTTTGACTGTTTAAGATGGTGTGGATGCTGTTCCTAGTTCATAGGATGTAATCGTTATTTTCCTGTTTTCTGGGTATACTCATGATTTCAGTCCTGCCTGGGTTGATTTTGAGGCTATTTGTGTTCATCCATTAATAGAGTTCTTTTAGACAGTCTACCAGCGTTGTGTTCTCCCCTTGTGCATCTTCGATTTTGCAGACGATTTGTGTGTCGTCTGCCTAGTTGTAGCATGTGAGGCAATGCCTTTTGACAAGATTGATTAGTGGAGTCAGGTAGATGTTGAAGAGGAGTGGGGATAAGGGAGGATCCTTGTGGTGCTCTGCAATTGGTGTTCCACGGAGCGGATTTAAATGTTTTTAGTTTTCCAAACTATTTCTGTTCTTTTCTTCCAGTCTTTTGATGATGGTGTAATGGCTGACTGTGTCGAACGCCGTAGAATGGTCGTGTAGGATTAATGCAGAGCTTGTGTTGGATTTTAGGTCATCCCAGATGGAGAGAAGAGCCATCTCTGTCCCTCTTGTAGGTCTGAGACCGACTTGTGCCTGGTCCAGTAGCTGCTGTTTTTCTGTGTGTTCCCGTGTTTGTTCGTAGACGTAGGTTTCTAGTAGTTTTGCCGGTTAGGGGATGTTCGATATTGGCTTGTAGTTGCGATACCGGATGTAGTTGGAGAGGTATTCCACGTCGCCTGCAGTGTTCTTGAGGAATGGTTTGATTTATGATGATTTGAAAGTTCGCTGTACTTTCCCTTTTGAGAGTGATGGTTTGAAGGGAGGTTTCTGTAGTATTCCAGAGGTGTGCCATGTGCGAGGATTGTTTTGAAAATGTCGGACGGGCAGGGATCCATAGGGGAGCCTGCTTTATTGCTGTGTTTTATCAGCTTGATAAATGTCTCTACTTATATTTGGGAAAAGCTTTGGAGTTTGTTCTTCAGTTTCTCGGTTAGAGGGGTAGGTTGTGCGTGTTGGTTCATTGGTCTGTTTTCTATGATCAGATGTATGCCACTAATTTTTTTTTAAATTGGTCTGCGAGGTCGTTGCATAGTTTTTGTGAAGGTACCGGTGCGTTGTCCTATGGTGGATTATTAATTTAATTTATGATGTTAAACAACTCTTTTTGGATGTTGGAGACTTTGGTGATTCTGTTGTCGTGGTCCTTTTTGGCTTTTCATATTTCCTTATTGTATGATCAGATTTGTAGTTGGAATTGCAGTATTTTTTCCTGGTTTTAATTTTTCCAACATTCTTGTTCAAGCTTCTTGTTACTTTTTTCATTGCATGGAGGACGGGCATAAACCATTGTGCCATTGTTTTCTTTCGTGATTGGGTGAATGGCTTTTCCGGCGAGATGCTGTTGATTGTTTCGGTGATCCATTTCTGAAGTAGGTCTATCATTTTGTCTAAATTGGTTCCATCCAGCCTGTCTTTGATGGTCTTCCAGTTCCTTTTCATGATTGTGAGAAGTTTTTAGGACGTTTTAATGCATTAGTTGGTAGTTTGATCACAAAAGGAATCATGAGATGGTCACTTCAGAGTATCTGTATTGGTGGCGCTGTGGCGATGAGGTTTTTGTTGGCAACGATTGCATCAAGCGTGTGTCCCACAGTGTGCGTTGCTCCTTTGAACATCTGGCGAAGATTCATTGTTCCGAGTTGCTTGATTAGTGATTTTTGAGAGTTTGCGTTCTCTTGAAGTCCCAGAGGATTATCAGTTGTTTGTTTTTGATGGGTAGGTTAGTGATGACTTCCATGAAGAGGTCTACGAATGTGGCATCGTGGGTCGGTGGTCTGTAGACTTAATGTGAGGTTTGTTTGGGGTTTACTGCCAACTGAAGCACGAGAGATTTTCTGTTTAGCGAGTCGTCTGTTTTTATTTTCAGGTGTTCCTTGTAGGCTACTGAAGTCCTCCTCCTTTTTTTTCATTTGTAGTTGAAGGGGGAGGAAGCTGTGGAGTGTGATTTTTGTAGTTGTCGTCTAACCATGTTTCTGTGACGAATAGGATGTCATTACCACCATTAAAGAGTAGGTCGAAGATATCTATGGTATGTTTGGACATTGATCTCACATTGATTAGATTGCAGTGAATTTTTGTGGCACGGTTTAGTTTTGTTATCGTTGGCTTCGGTTTGCGATCGTTGTGTTGGGTGGTTTCCATGTTGCTTTCGCGGTCTGAGGGTTGTTCGGTGGAGTTTGTTTCTTCTATATTTTGTTGCAGCTGATGTAGGTGCCCCGGGACTTGTGAGAGTGGGGGCGTCGAATATATTCTTGTTCCTTCTGTGTGTTTCTGTTCTCTTCCTGCATGGTCCTGGGATGATGCTGTAGCGACTTGCATTGTCGGTGGTGGTAAGCTGTTTTAGTGGGAGGTCTGTTGTGAGATACGGTGTTAGGTATAGAGATTTTACTCTTCTTGTGGAGTTTGTTCTATTTCCACCCGTATTTGTGGGGGTGAGTTCCATAGTCGTGTCTATGTCCAACGGAGAAGTGGCACTGTGTGGTTCCATTTGATTAATTCCTTCTACTAATTTCCTTTCGCACTGTCCTGTTCTGTTTCATGACATATTGCTGTCCTTTGGAGTGTGTTGTTTTTAGAATGTTGTGTTTTCGGTCACAATAGCTGTATGTAGCCCACCTGCAACACCTTCCAGAGTTTTTGGGATGGTATGGGTATATTGAGCTACTTGGTGTTTGAGACTTCTAGTTATGGAGTGGGGGAGTGATCTGAGGCAGTCTTGTGTGCTGATATCTGGAAGGTAAGTGTCAGGAATAAGGGGACGAGGGGTTGCTGGTGGAATACTAGACTATCTTGGATTTGGAGTATAGGGTAGGGTCCTTTATTTGCTGGAGGGGGTCTGCTATGGTCCTGGGATTGCTGTATGGGGATGTCTAGCTGTCTCGATAGATGGTGGGCGCCTTAGGTTTTGCTCAGGTTGTGAGGCAGTGTCCTGATTTTCCAATTTCCTGCATCGGGAGGAGAGAGGGGGATGAGGCCTTAGTTACAGGCCCAGCAGTGTCTGAAACACACCTAGATTTGAGTTTCCTGAAAAGTGGGGAAAATGCCTAGATTTCACAGTGTAGCAGGCAAAGAATACACACCTTGATTTGAGTTTCCTGGATAGTGGGAAAAGGCCTAGATTTCACAGTGTAGCAGGCAACACAAACACTCCTAGGTTTCAGTTTCCTGGATAGTGGGCTCAAGGCCTAGATTTCACAGTTTAACAGGCAACGAGAACACAGCTAAATGCCTGCTTCCTGGGTAGATGCCCAAGGTGCTGACAAGCGGGCAGTGGGTGATGTGTGTCAAAACGTACAAAATAAGAGTAGTGATAATGGTGGGACCGTTTGAAGGGGGACAGCTATGGCTGTTCCCCTTGCTTACCTTGTCAGTTGCTGCTGGTTGACGGCTGCCTATTTCTTGTTTCCCCAGCGGACAACTGCAGACACCATTTGGACCTGCTTCTGTAGGAGCTTCCTTTTGCCTCAGGGCCCTTAGCCGAGGGCTGCCCAGGGCGTAGGCTGCCCTAGGGAGATGTCTTTTCTGAAAGGCTCGAAGATTCTACGAAGCATATCTTCAGTGTAACAGGAATGTCATGGGTCTCAACAGTATAAGATTACCACAGAGCAGTCAGTCTCATCAGTAGAGATTCCACTCGCATACAGAAGAAGCTGCATGGGATGGAGCAGTGAAAGCCCCTCCCCCCACCCCACCGAACAGGTAGAGGGCATCAGAAATACAATCTACACTTGCATAGAACGGGACCAGCGTAGGCCATAGAAATGCAAATTCCCCTCACAAAGAGTTTGCCCAGTGGTGGGTAAGTGATCCAAGCTCCCCACACATAAACTAGGAATAACATAGCAGTGTGAGTACAACCCACATAGAACAGGAACAGTTAATTGCCTCTGCAGTGCAAGCTCTTCACAGTTAAAACTGATAGAGCATTGATAGCGACTAGTTCAGATGCAAAGTAAAACTCTGCTTCCAAAATCTGAAAAAACCCATATAGTAGGAATTTAGTAAACTGTAATTGGAAGAAATTCAACCATAGAACAATAAATTATCTGTGTGGCATTTCCCGGCCACTCTACAGCTTCACAGTAAAGCAAAGGCGACGTGTATTGTGTTTGAGATTTCATACCAGAATTGTCTGTTGATGATGTGAACGGAGGATAGCACAGGGGCAACGCGCTGTTCTTGGAAGCAAGACCCTGCAGAGCAATAGAGGTTTGAATCCCAGATCCGTGCTTAAAAACCCTACTCGGGCTTGGTATTAGGCGTGTTAAAAAAAAACAATTAAATATATTATTAATGAAAGGCAACGTTAACTGGAACTGGTAGTGCTGAATGGTATGCCAGTTTTGTGATACAGTAGTGCACAGGGGCAAGTGCTCAATGCTCAAATGCAACTTGTCTAATGGGTAAATGTTGGCTGGCCCAAGTTATCCTTACATCCTTCAGACTGAGCTATTAATAATCGCAGTGCTTAGAAGTAGGAATAATCCTGCATGAAGCGCTACATAGAAATGTAAATACTGATGTTTGTTACCACTCCAGGGACATGTTTTGCTGAGTTTGTTTCATTTGTAAATGCAACCATTTCATTGTGTTCTTGTAATAGTGCTTGCACTGGATAGCGAGCCAGGTTTTGAATGTTATAAGTGCACTCTTGAAGATTTGAAAGAGGATGTGATCCCTGTGCAATGACAATCGCTCACCCTTGAGCAAGGGCCCTGCTGCTGCTTACCATTAAAGTACGATTCACCACTTTGACTCAAGTTAAGGTTTATTGGATGTTTAAACTAGACATCAAATACTTATCCATACCACAGATAAGGTTTTAATATGGAAAGTATTTTACACACTGTTAAAAACTATTACATTGTAAGAGTAAAAATAATTGGTTGCAGCAAGAGTGCAAATACACAGAATGTTTTTGTATGCTGAAGCCTCTGGCCAAATGTTTTAACAATGCTGACTTTGCTAGACTGCTGACTATATGAGATCAAAAGGAAAGCTAGAGGAGAGAATGCTGCTTGCTGTGCTTAGGGCCCTAGCAAGAGATGAAATTCCACAGCCAATGGCAATTAAATATGGGATTTGTGTGGTGGGCGGCAGCATTTTCTCCCTTTCCTGCATGTGTGTTCAGAGACTCTTAATGAGGACATGCAATAACATCAGTAATATGCTAATGCAGCGACCTGGCTTCACCAGATGGCACACAGAGCTAGAAGTCTTTCTTCCCTGTCAACAACCACCTAGTGTCCATAGCTGTCATGAGGGCAGGCCAATGGAAGATTTGGTCAAGGTGGAAGCGCCATTGATTCACCCTTCACGGCACGCTGAGCAGCATTCTAGTTGTTCCGTTTCTGTTGCACTTCATATTGAGGGTAGCCATGCCCCCTCATTGCGTTGCAACTGTTTCTCGGTCTGCGCTACGCTGGTGCCTTTGATTCCAGTGCCCTCCGTGTTCTACACCACCTACTGGCAGATATTTTGCTTGTAGTTTCCCCTTTGTCGTCTGAACCTTTGTTTCCTGCTCTGCCACTTTCACGGCTCCCTTCTTTGTTGTGCTTTCTTGTCTTTCCGCCCGCTCCCGGGCTTTCCCTTTGTTAACCCCTCCTACTCTACTCTTGGCTCTCTCCGGCTGCTCTTTGACGGTGCCTCATTCTGTCAGCCTTTGTGCCCTGCTCGCGGCTCCTTTTCTTGCTAGGCTTTGGCTCACACTGTGGTCTGTAGCATTTCTCTCAGAATGCAGTCTTACCCTGTTTCTTATTCCCAAATCGACATCATGCGGTGAGTTCTTCTTGGCTTTGGCCTATTCTGTCTTTCAACACACACGGTTACTTTCCTTTTCCTGTTTGTTTCTTGCATGAGCTGCGTAATGTTACCTTCCATTCTTATCTATGCAGTTCTGTTTATTTAAGGATTTCCCCTGGAGTTACCCATCTCATTAATCCACACTTCGGA
Organism: Ambystoma mexicanum; assembly: GCF_040938575.1. NCBI lineage: Eukaryota > Metazoa > Chordata > Amphibia > Caudata > Ambystomatidae > Ambystoma > Ambystoma mexicanum. The sequence continues at coordinate 622,682,703 of NC_090928.1, read as the reverse complement.
TTTACTTACCTGACTTGTCCTCTGTTGGGGTCCTGCTTGAAGGAACTAAACTACTTTGTCCCCTGCTGGATTCCTGCTTGAAAGAACTTACGTGCTTTGTCCTTTGCCGGATTCCCGCTTTAGACTTCCTTGCCTGTTTTTTGCTGGTTTCTTGTGCACTTCCATTCAGGAAAGGATTTCTGCCCATACCAAGAAAGAACAATAGAGACTTCGACTCAGCTCTGTCTACGTTAAAGAACTGCAGGGTTTTTTTGTGCCACTGGCTTATTCCCCTCAACGGGCTGTGCAGGGGAATCACAACCTTGGTTGCTGTCTGTCCTCCAACACAACCACTGTCGTGAGTTCCCGGAACAGATCCTATCTCTTCTCTAAAAAAGAAATTACGGACCGGACTACAGAACCTACTGGATCTGATTTATCTTGCTGCGAATCAGACACCGAAACACAGGTGAGCCCCACTAGTGACAATAGCCCTGCAGCTGGAAGTAAAAGCTTGTTGTTCGGATCCACACAACCTGTCAGTAGGAAGCTTTGGACATCACAAGATACTGTGGAGCAGATGCATGTGTGGAGACTTCTCAGGGACCGGCCAAGCACACACATTTGCCAATGCCTGCTATGGAGATGCTCGCCAGTGAGGATAATAACCATAAATGCTCCAGAGTCCAAATACACAAGAACATGTCATGATGCCAGGTGGGAGTGAGGTAACAAAGGGACGCCAAACAATGGATACCCAGTGGAGACACTGGAGGGTATTGTGAGGAGTCGGGAATAAAACTCGGACACAAGTGAGTCATGTTTTTGGTCAAAGACCATTATTAAAATAAAAAGGGGGTGGGGAAATTCCTCTGTCCCTTCACTAGAGGTGATTCGCTACCTAAAACCAAAACTAAGGGCCTGTCGATAAATGTCCAAAGCAAAACTGTCCTGTGTCCAAAGTTCTATTCTGACCCTTACATTCTAATAAATACATTTTAAGGTGAAAAGGTGTAATGTCGTTGGCCTTAAAATCTGTATAAGTGTTCAAAAGACAATGCGTAACCCCAAAACAAAAGTTCCATAAATTCAGAGTTCCTTGTTTCAGAGGGTGGCTTCCTTCCCCTGGATTTCTCTCCACTCTGCTTTATGTTCAAGGATATCAGTTCCTTAGGTTTCTCTTGCCCAACAACACAACTCTTGTCCAGAAATCTGGTGTACTTTCCTGCAAGGTTTTCTCCCTCTCTCAATATGTTTTCCCAGTCTTTTGCCAGATATACATCCTTCTCAGGACCTACTTGGACGCTTGTATAATTAATATACACTATTTAACTTGCAGGGCTTGCAAAATCTACTAGCCCATTTGCGTTGGTGAGTCCATTTTATGAAGGACGAAGGACGAATACTTTTATATGGTACTCGACCAGGCTGGCGAGTATGGGGATGTTTGAAACTTTTACTTGACTTTTACTGCAAACCAACTTTGTTTGTAGTAACTGGTAAATAAAATGTTCACTGTGCATGGATTGCCTTTTGGGTGGCAGCTTTGCACCAAATCTGATGTGTGCTTATGGTGACGTTCTCCATTTTAAAGAAAACACAGGTAAATATTTTGTCACCCGTCACCATGGGGCAAGTGCATTTCTCTTAGAGTATGTAAACTAAGGAACTCGCCCTGCAGGTCTAGTGGAATTTTTACAAATTTGCAAGGCCTGAGCTCAACACTGCCTGGTACGCTTTCCAGCCAGGGTTTCTGGTAAGAACACACTTGCAATTTGCATTCGCCTGGTATACTCTCCTACCTGGGTTTAATATGTCTGCACAGTCTCTCAATTTGCCTGGTATACTCTCCTGCCAGGGCTTTTCCCATGTGTGCTCTAAGCACACCCGCAAATGTATCCGTCTTTTATACTTGTTTTGACATCTTTAACTTGCCTGGTGCACTATTCTGCCAGGGCTTCTCACAAAGATGTAATGCATACATTAACAAACTTGACAGCTTCTTTTGCATACTTCATTATGCCTTCTTACGAGTAGTTCCCTTGCTTGGTCTTTCTTACTTACTTTAACTATGTTGGTTATACTTTGACAGGCTTTCTGATATGCCCGGTGGTCCCTGTGTCCCTTGAGTGGACTACCCGGCTTTGACTGGCGTATGTCGGTTATCCTGCTGCAAGCTTGTGGTGGTTGTGCAGCGTTCTGCCTTATCTCACCGCCTCTGCACTGTTTCACAGCTTCTCTCTGCTCCCTCCTTTCGGTTCCACGTTTCTCTGGGCTTCAATTCGGCGGAGGCTGACTTGTGGTACTGGCATATGCCCAGAATCTCTGTCTGCTTCTGACATCATTGCTGCATACGTTTGCCAGAATTCTGCTTTCCACGCACCGTTCCAGCCTTCCGGTCTCTCACTCGGCATCGAGAGAGGCTGCGTTCTCTAGTCAGCAAGGTTGACTTCTCAGCTTTTAAACTTCCGGTCTGTTGTAATAGTTTCCAACAACTAGACTGTCGAGTTGGCTTGCTTGCTCAGGATATCTTTCCTCCTCCTTCCTGCTTCTTCGTCTCCGTATATGACGAAGCAGGGTTATAAAGAGAATGGAAATATTGTATCCCTGAGATTTCATCATTCATAGGGAAGGGTTGGCATTATGCCATAAGGTTAGGAGCTGTCATAGGGTCAGGTGAATACCATGTCTCTCTGAGGGATACCTCCTCACCCCCTCTGAGATTACCTCTCCCCAAGTGGACATTTCCCCATTATACACCCCAGGGTCAGGATCCGATAGCTGTGGACGTTCCCTGGATCTTGGGAGAATGAATACAGTCAGTAGTTGCATGTTTCCACGTTGCCGTCCAGAAAGTGCGCTTACAGAGAACTATGACTTGGAATCAAAGTTCCCAGAAAACCATTGTGAAAGCGCATGTACGGACATGTGTTGCAAAATGGAACTCAAACCTTACTAGAGGCCTTTTAAGAATTTCAGATTGACAAACCACCAAGGGACTGAATAGAACTCTTCATACTTTGCTAACAGCTGTTCAAAATTGCTAAACTTTATTTCTTTGTCTCATTCCCCCCCCCCAAAAGTGAAGGTGTTTCCGAAAGTCTCACCTTAGTCGGCATAAGTTGCATGCAAAGTGCAGCAAGAATATAATTTACCCATATCTGTGGTTTAATGGCTAGTAGAATGCCTCTGAACCGAGCGTGTAATCAAATAGGGGTTTTCAGAGGGGGGGGGCTTCCGACCCCCTTTAGCTGAATAGTGTTTTATACAATATATAGTAAAGCCAAACTAGCCCCCTCCCTTCCTCTTTGCCTCTTTAGAAGGGGCAATGTTGTAATACTCCAAGCAAGAGCTCCCTCAACCAGTGTCTTCCCCGGTGCCAGTGTGAATTCTAATGACTGAGTGCTATACATTGGTTTGTATGTTTTGGTTTCGTTACTACTTCTTATAAAAGGCACATACTGTGATGTACTAGCTTGTGAGCTACAATCATGACATCCATTCTTTAAAACGGTTCTTAATATATATATTTGACACAGTCAACCATGACAACTCATAACGCGATTAGAAGGACTTGGAATAACAGACACCGCCCTACTATGGATCAAATCTTTCCTAACAAACAGAACGGAAACTGTATGGATGAAACCCTTCAAATCCAGCCCGAGAGATTCCACCTGTGGAGTACCACAAGGATCATCCTTCTCCCCGCTACTATTCAACATCTACCTGTACCTAATGATCAGAATCATCAAAAGACACGGCCTCACTTGCTACAACTACGCTGATGATACACAAATAATCTTCAAAATACAAGACAACCCAGAAAGAAACTCAATGCTAGAAAACTGCCTCCGCGATGTATTCTTCTGGATGAGCTCCCTCAAAATCAAACCAGGCAAAACTGAAATAATGATTGTCACAAAAAATGGAGGAGAAAACCAATTCATCCCTTGGCCAAGGGAACTCGGGACAACCCCAGCACCCTTGGCGATTGTAAAAAATCTGGGGGTTCTGATGGACAATAATCTCACGCTCGAGCCACAAGTAAACTCTCTCCTCAAGAAATGCTTCTTCCGCCTACAAGCGGCAAAGAGAATCTTACCGTTATCGTTCGCCAACAAAACGACCACCATCATCGCCCTCTTCATGTCCAAAGTAGCCTACGCCAATAGCCTATACGTAGGCATGCCTGAACGACTCCTAAAAAAAAACTACAACGCAATCAAAACCCGGCAGCCAGACTACTTCTGAAAACAACCCCGAAGAGAACACACTGCACCAGCGCGGAAAACACTACATTGGCTACCTATAAAACAACTAATAAAATTCAAAACAATGTGCATTACGCACAGAGCAGTACACAACAAAGGCGCTGAGTTCCTAAGAGACAAACTGCGCCTACATCAACCAACAAGAACGCTCAGATCAAGCATGGACATCTTCCTGGAACCGAAGCCCTACAACAAAAGAAAACTTGGAGGATCCTCCTTCTCTCACCAAGCCCCGAAAACCTGGAACGACCTTCCAAAGTACATACGCAACACACGAAACCACCTATTATTCAGGAAACTACTCAAAACCTGGCTCTTCAAGTCATAATTAAAAAGACTAGCCACAGGGGCACCGACATAACTAAAAACATCAATGAACGTCGAGCGACCGCGATACATACCGATCAATCAGTGGGAAAAACTGAGGTAAATAACCAAAGACATACTAAAGGACCAAATGGGATACAGTCGCAATACGACCAAAGACAGTAAACATAGCAAACTAAGACAGAAAGACTAGAACGAATCATCAAGAGGACCATGACCTTAACTAAGACCTTACCCAACAGTCATAAGAACAAAACGTAGAGAGAGAAAGGAAGCACTGCATCACGGGCCCCATTACAATGGGTGAGAAACAGAATGTTTCATCACTACACACTGCCCACCAATACAAAGCAGGAAGCACAATGCCCCACCACACAAAACTGCAACTAAACAATAGTCCCAAGGATGTTCACCCCACGAAAATCAAAGAACCAATCAGGACAGAAGGACAACACTGCAACACGACCCTGACCCTGGACCATTCAAATCCTTAACCGACCAGGGTCACACTAGATCACCTGAGAACAAATATCACCCACCCAGTCCCACACCTGAAGATTAGGTTCAGACGCACCCACCAATCCAAACTATACTCAATAGGATACAGGTGGATCAGTGCATCACCACCAAAACAAGTCGGCCCTCGAAGAACCAGCAACATCTGAACCCACAGGTTTACAACTCTAACAAAAGCATAAGTACCTGAACCAGGATACAGACCCCACTAACCCAACCCTCAATCTTCTGCATACTTAAACCCACACAAAACCACACAACCACCTCTCTCCCAGCAATCCGCATGCACTTTACTACACTGCATCAACAACACATAAACTTCACCCACAGCACTCAAGGCCTTCATCCGATCCGATACTAGCACCAAAGCCCAGCACTCGGTGTATACCGAGTTGAAGCTGCCAACAGCACACTACTTCTCCCACTCTCCTTCTCCCCTCCTCCCGACTAACCCTACCCACCCTTCCTGTTTACAGATCCACCAGAGCGCCTGGAGAACAATTCTGTTGGTGATGGTACGCTATACAAGTACCGCTAACATAACATAACATATACTGCTCTGTACAACAGTATCTCTACATTCCCTGACTCAGAAATGTTGTAATGCTTTAGCCCTGTGTATGTTTAGACACTAAACTAGAGAGCATTCCGCTTGCTAAATTGTGTAAAGCTGTGTGTAAAAGATAGGCAGGTGTCTGCTCCTTTGTGGTGTTCACACCAGAGGCACTTTTCAATGCCTCGCACACAGAAGGTCCACTGTTGAGTTTTCTGGTGGAAGGAGGGTGTAGGTAATAGAAAAAAAGTCATGAAGGATAATTACTGGGCACATTAATAGTATGTGGTATATCAAAAATACCTATATTTTTCAAATGTATTTCTTCTTGCCTAAATATAACCCAGTCGTGAATGAGAACCATTTTATTTTTCTCCCTGAAGAATGATTTTACTCTCAATTTCTTAGAGTAGCACATTAAATACTCTCAACTCAAAACTTTCTCTGAAGCCATGGCTCTGCGAATTATTTTGTAATAGTGATTGAACCGAATTTTGTGTATGGGAAATTGTGCCATAGACTATACTGCTTAGGTAATAGTAGATTACAGAAACCCAGAGGGGGAATAGCGAGGGTTGCGTCGGGGCAGGACTTGAATGTTAATGAATATTTCACACTAGGCGTTCTGAAACTGCTTATTTTGTGAAATGACGCGGTATAAAAGCATAGCAACACAACATTGTAACGTTAAATTTATTTTTTTTCCTCTAGATTGAAGGTTTCAGATTAATTTTTCCTGAGCTGCTGCAATAATTCCGCTCATTCAATCTTCCAAGAGCGCATCTCCAATTTTCATGTGTTTGTTATTACTGTTTTTCAGTTTGTAAAATGCGGGTATGCCGGCTCCAATTTTCCAGAGCACATCTTCCCAGCACTGGTTGGCAGGCCCGTTATCAGATCAACTACCAAAGTGGGAAACATCGAAATCAAGGTAACAATTACATGTGTCCAATAAAGGGCACTTCTCCCGGTTAGCTCTTCTTTGCTGCATCGTTTGGATCAGAGTTACAGAGCTATGGGAAGTAACACTTAAAGAACTGACGTTTTGATTGTGGAGGTGATGACCCTAGGTGACACATGGATTTATTTTTAATCCTAGGGTACATTTATTGTAGGTCCGGCATCGGAATTTGTAAAAATACATTAAAAAAAATAAAGTGGTGTGTTGCAAATTTGGATAAAGTCAACTGGCAGCTTCTTAATTTACAATTAGAGTAATGATAAGTTATCTGATAATGTTGCCAGCAGTCCTCTTGCATCATCCATATTATTATCAAAACATGTGGCACTGACAGGTTTAAATACTGAATCTTCACTGTTCTTTCAGAAACAGAAAGTAAATATGTATGCTCACTGTCAGACACTGTAACTGTAGTTGATAAAGCATTGGCAAAGCTAGTAGTACTGGCTTTAATGTACTACGTTTTTGTCTGCTGAATTATGAAGATATATTTTGTGTTTGAGCGATGACTTTGGTGATTAGGAGTTGTGCTGTGAAACATCTGTTTCCCTTTTTTTAACGAACATTTAGATGGATTTTAAGTGCTTCCATATTAAAGTGATTTAATGAAGGATAATACAAGTTGGTTACCGATGGGAAAAATAGCAGATAATGTTTTGACCAAGATAGCAACATTTGACCATGTTGGGAAAGCTGACCACATGGCCTTTAGATTACATCTGACAGTAGGGTGTTCAATGTACCTGGGTCTTCAAACCCCACGCCAATGTTTCGCTTTTTGGGCATCCTTTTCAGTTTTTGATGGCCTTATTAACGACATGACCTACTTCAGGGGGCTCTTCCAGGTGTGGGAGTTTAATAATAGGAGGTATTGCAAGGGAGTAATTTTCACCTTGCCACACTATTTGGCCAGTGGCAGAGTATGTAGGTAGATTGTGACCTGTAGGTTAAGCAAAAGTCCTTGCAGCAGGCACATCTAGCTTTCTTGATGGTACTGGAACCCCTGACCCACAGTTGCTTACAGGGTTCTACGGAAGGTTTTTTGTATGACTGTTGTATCATATGTACTTAGAGGCTTCGTTAAATACGCCAAAAAGAGATGGAGGGAAAGCTTTAAATGTATCCAATCCATAGTCTTTTCCACAGAGACAGGGAACAACCATAAGCAAATCAGTCTTGGTCTTCCCTTCAAAAGAAGGCAGCTGGCCAAAAGTGCCCTGCAACCACACCTTTATGCAGGAGGTCAAGTCAGAGCAGGCGACCCCAGACATGTTTAACTATATCCAGATTTGGAACTGTTCCTCGCCGTGCCTAGAGAATGAAGCAGCAACTAATTGATGCATCGCCATAATGTAAAAAACATGTGCTCCCATGCAGCGGGATAGGGTAATTTCAGGTGCCTGCAAGACCATGCTGGTCAGTGAGTGGTAAGAGAATGCTGCAAGGGACCCGTAGAGCCTCATGCCCCTCTGACCCCTCCCTGAGTCCTCGCCTAGCTTCCTCTCTGGACACTCAATACCTATCAGTATCTGGTCATTGCATCCCAAGCCATACCATGGAATGCAATTACATCAAATTTTTTACATCTTAAATATTTGCATCAAATTCATGTTTTTGGGGGGTAAGGGTTCATTTTTGTTTAGGTGGATTTTTAAGGTTAAAAAAAGTGTTCGGGGGGGGGATGGGGAGACGTGGGAGCCCCCCCCCCCAAAAAAAATAATGCATTTAATGCTAATTGTTTAGATGGAAAAAATTCAATGCAAACTTCAATGCAAGGGATTCGATGGAATGACCATAAACCATACCTACCCTGCCTGTCGGTAATAACACGCTTCCATTATCCACTGTATACCATGTCCCAAACCTGAAGGAAGTAGATCCAAGTAATTATTTGTGCCTCCTTTAGATTCCCTTTCCGGAGGCAATCTTTGTGTGTGAGGATGTACACACTGCATAATCTCCTCACCCCAAACAGGGACAATGCTGGGATGTTTGCTACAAAACAGCCACACTTCATCATCAAAAAAGCCACTGCTGACGCCAACAATCCCTATTTCTACAGCCCCATTCTCAATCCCCCACTCAAAAATCCTTTAGCGAGGTGTTTTAACTTCATTGTTACCAACCTTGAAGATGACACACCCCACTTTCTAATCACTGCTCACCACTCCTTTCTCATACTATTTCATATCTCTGCAGCCTTTTACACGGAGGACCATTCCTCCTTTGTTCAAACCCTCTGTTCCCCTGGCTTCAAAGGTACCATGCTCAACTGTGTTGCCTCCTATCTCTGTTTCATCTCAGACATTTCTAACACCCTCTCTCCCACACTCAGAATCTGTCTTCAGCCTACTCCATGCTCTCCACCTCCTCCTTGGGAAAACTCAACTCATCCTTTAGCTTTCACTACCACCTCTTAGTTGATGACACCCAGATCATTTTCTCCTTTCCCACTGATCTCTCAACATTTCACCTACGCTCTGCTCTTCCGTGGCAGTATACACCTTTCTTAATGCCTCCAATACAAACCCCTCCCTCCTATCTCCTTACCACCTGACTTCCTCACTCACTCACCAAGGCTTGCAAACTTGGGGTCCTCTTTGACAGTTATCTTAGACTCCAGCAGTTCAGTAAGGCAGTGGCCGCGGCTGTTAGGGCCAGTCTTCTCAATGTAAGCATGACCCACCCCGAGCTCACTCACCACTCACCCAAAACTCTATTCCCGGCCCTTATGCTCATTAAACATGACTATTATAAGATCCTACTCCTCTTTTACTTACTCTTTCTTTCCTCTTAGCAAAGTTCTGAACTTTGCATCTCACTCCCTCTGCAACCTTCTTCTGCACCCTGCCACCACAGTATGTGCATCTCCATGCAAAACTGCTATTTAAAATTCCTACTATTCCATAAACCTATCCATAAGTTTGTCCCACTATTCCTTGTAGACTGCATCTCTCTGTACTCTCCCTCTCAGGCTCAAAGACCCTCCTCTCTTCATCATTCCAGTCCCTTGTTCCCCATGTACCTCCTCCCACTTCTTCTCCCTACTTACTTCCATCTACTGGACTGTGCTCCCCTGACCATCCGAACCAGCTCATCATTAGAACGGTTCAAAACCAGACTTAAGCTGCACCTATTAGCCAGTGAAGGAACATCTCCTTCCCCCAACTGACACTCATGAACTGACACAAGCCTACTCCTCCTGTCATGGTCCAAATAAAAGTTATGTTATGGTAAATTGACCTATACCGCACACCGTTATCATTTGCATGGTCTCCAGGCGCTCACGTGGCTCTGTAAAAAGAGGTTGGCGTGGGTTATTGAGGGAAGAGGGATATAATAGAGGTTATACCCATCTGTTGATGCTTGCAGAACCAGGAGAAACTGGCATCTGTGTGTGTCTGCTTTCTAAGTGTGCTTTGATTGTGTGCACTGGCTTTTTGTGTCCAGAGGGGTAAGGCCCAGTGTCTGGGATTGTTTGTTGTTTGCAAATGTTTGTAGTGGTGGATGTGTGGTTTGTGATTTTCGTGTGTAGTGTGGCCGGCCCTTTAGGGCATGTGTGGTACTTGGGAGTTATGTGGGAAGGGAGCCAGAGCAAGTGTGATTGGTACATTGGCAAGCTTCAGAGTGTAGTATACTTTAACACAGAGTCAGGATTCAGAGGGTAGCAGTACCCTAATCAGTACAGTGTATATACTTCAAAATTCAACTAAATACAATGCATGAGCTATTCTCAAAATCTTCTAAGTGCCACACATATGCTTCCTTATGGATATGTTGTATTCAATGCATTGGCTACTCTCCAAAATTCTTCTAAGTGTAATACATTGGCTACTGTGAGAAACCAGAAGGTGTCTAACCCACTAGTCGCTGGGGATCTGTCATCCAGGTGGCCAGGACACGGCCATCGCTTTTGGATCCAGTTCCTGGGGCTGGACCAGTGGGGGAAGGATCACCTGGGTGAGGGGTCTTCGGGGAGTGGGAGTGGGTGTCACGACCCACTTCCTGAAACCCCCCCCAGCAGGCCCATGGGCCAGGAGGGGTCTCGGCTCGGGCCTCCAACAAGCTTAGGCATCCTTTGCCTAGGCCCTCTTGGGGCCAGTCCTGGCGCCTTTTGCTGCCAGGCTCATACTTAATGAAGACTTGTGCTTGGGAACTACTTTATTCCAATGCCAGTCAACATGGAGGCATCCACATAGCTTGGCTCCTTGGAACCAAGCTATGTGGTATAGTGTTTTGGGTGTGGTAGCCTAGGGACTATTTTACCTGGACTACTTTCTTGATGCTATTTAAACCACACCGACTTGGAGAACACGCTTCGTGTTACTTGGCAATCATGCAACGTGACGCTCATCGTGTTCAGCAGCATCTGCGAACCTCGGAAGAACAGCACCTGAAAAACAAAAGGGACATCGTTATTAGCAGCAGCTTACCTGTGATTCCACCGCTAGCTGCCCTCTGCTCCTGCAAACAGCATCCAAGGAACAGCAAGCCTCCCGGACCGTGGGATCTGCAAAAGGAGAGAAACAAGACATTAGACATTTACAATTGTGCCGGCAGCTTACCTCTCAAGTCGCCCATCGACTAGCACCGCCTTGGGACTTCTTGCTCTGGGTGAGCACCGCAACCTACGGGAACAAAAGACAACAGGTTAGCAAAGGCAAGGCATCATAGCGCTGCGCATAGCACCTACTTACAGCATCAAGGCGCTCTCGAAACACCATCACCTGCCGGTGAGTCCAAATTCAGCCAACGTTCCACAGCGAACTTCTGCACACCTAAGGAGAGAGAAAAGACATTATTGAATCCAAGAAAGGCTTACAGTATAACCGTAATAAGACCTACCTGAAAGACTCTAAAGGGCAGCATCAGTGAAGTAACTAGATCGCACTCGCCCACAAAGGACAAAGCGCACCTGCCAAGAAGGCAGGACGGAGAGCACGCCAAAATCCATAACAAGGCAGAACTTCCCCTCTGATTATACCAGGGAGCGGCTGAGAAGGGCACCAGAGTCCCCGCAGGTGGGTGGCGTCCCCATGATACCAGGTGAGCGTAACAGAACGCGAAGCCCGCCAAACCAATCCACCTGGGCGTCATGGAAACATCAGAATAGAGACCAATTGGCCCAATTGTTGGGAGAACTTCGTGCCGAGGTTCACTCTGCCAGACAGGAGACTAACGCTCTCTGGAGAGACTTATTGGTGACTAAAGAGCGTACCGAAGATATCAGCAGGCAAGTCTTGCAATCACAAGCGGGTCAGACGCCTCTACCTGGGAACAACCCACCAATGCAAACTCCTAGCATGTCATCCACGATATCTACTCCGGTACAAGTTGTGTTACCAGGTACAGTTCCTTTGGCACCACCGGAGAGGTTTGCTGGAGATCCACGAAATTACGCAGCTTTCATGAATCAGTGTCACCTTCATTTTCTTATTTGTTTTATCATACCTTAGTGGCAGCGCCGCAGATTGGTCGGTACCATTGGTGTCCCATGATGACCCTTTATTACATAACTTTCGAGACTTTCAGAGGGAAATGGAAAAACTCTTTGCTCGCCATACCCGAGAACAAGCTGTGGACAATGAACTCCTTCCCTCCGACAGGGGAATCAGGATTTGTTAACGTACATCGCTACTTTCAAACGATTGGTTGCTGAGGCTACTTGGCCTGAAAACAAAAGAACCACGTTGTTTCACCGGGGCTTACGAGGTGAATTAAAAGACGTTCTAGCTCAAGTGGTTAATCCACCCAGAGATTGTTCTGAATTCATAGACTTGGTTGTGCAACTGGACCACTGGTTGCAAGACCGAAAAGCAGACCGTTCTAAAATGGACCCTCAGCCAGTGTACGTTCGGCCTAGAGACAATGTAACCCGAGTGCAAGAAAATGCTGTGGAGGCCATGCAAATCGGAGGGGTACGACCCCCACTAACAAAGGAGACAACAACAACTATGTCTGTACTGTGGAAAGTCAGGGCATTTCCTGAAGGACTGCCCAGTGAAACCTCAGAGGATGTTCGTTGGAGCCACAGAAAAGGATGAAGAGAAGGAGTGTCAGTCGGGAAACTGCCTAGCTCGGCAAACGTAGAGGTCAGTTTGTCGAGTGAGGGAAAAGAGCCACCGACCTCACACTTTGCAATTCCGGTGATCTTAATTAATAACCAACAGTCGTCAAGAATGCATGCCATTGAAGCATACATCGACAGCGGAGCAGTTGGGAATTATATAGATCAGGACCTAGCTGCAGAGATGTGGCTTCCCCTGTGTTCCAAGCCAACTACAGACAAGGTAACCACGGTGGATGGGACAGAAATCGCTTCCGGACCCGTAACCCAGCGCCCAGCCGAGATAACCTTGCTGTGCCAGGACGGACATCGGGAACTTATTTCGTTCGATCTCATCAAGGCACCTCAATTCTGGCTCATTCTAGGGATGCCATGGTTAGTTGCTCACAACCCTTTGTTTGACTGGCGGGCAAGAAAATTAACCTTTCCCAGCGACTGCTCTCCAGCCTGTTATTACCACGAACAGAAACCTGCTTTCAGTATCTCTACGACTCCTGAAGTGGCAACTTTGGGAGTGACTAGTACCTTGCCTGAGGAATACCAAGATTTCCAGGATGTATTCAAAACGCTGCCACCGCATAGGCTCTATGACTGCCAGATCGACCTTGTTCCTGGTGCTCAGGTTCCTTGCGGCAGAATCTATGCTCTCACGGAACCCGAAAACCTTCATCTGAAGGCTTATTTAGACCAGTACCTCGCAAAAGGATTCATCCGCCCATCCAAGTCCCCTGCAGCTAGTCCTTTTATTCTTCGTAACAAAAATAGAAGGGGACCTAAGAACCTGTATTGACTACCGCGCATTAAACCAGATCACTGTAAAGAACCGTTACCCCTTGCCGCTCATCCCAGAAATGCTGGACCAGGTCAAAGATGCCCAAATTTACACCAAACTGGACCTTCGAGTAGCATACCACCTCGTGCGGGTCAGAAGCGGAGACAAATGGAAAACTGCTTTCCGCACCAAATATGGTTTGTTCGAATATCAAGTTATGCCCTTTGGGTTATGCAATGCTCCTGCAGCGTTTCAGTATTTTATGAATGACGTTTTGAGAGAGTTAATTGATGTCTGTGCCCTAGTGTACATAGATGATATCTTGGTGTACTCAACTTCAAAACAGGATCACATCAAGCACGTCCGTTCAGTCCTCTCCAAGTTCCGGGAACATTGTTTATATGCAAAGCTGGAGAAGTGCTTTTTTCACGTCACCGAAGTTGAGTTTCTGGGTTTTATTCTTACTCCAGGAGGCATCAGAATGGGCCTTCATAAATTGGACTCCGTTTTGAAATGGCCATCACCAACGTCAGTAAAAGGGGTACAGAACATGTTGGGCGTTGCAAACTTCCATCGCCGGTTCATACCATACTTCTCACAGGTCGTACACCCGATCACCATATTGCTAAGAAAAAATTACAAGAAATGTGCTTGGACCGAAGAAGCAGAGAAGGCTTTTCAGGAACTCAAGAAAAGGTTCACCTCTGCGCCAATCCTGCGACCTCCTCGCCCCGATCTTCCTTATATCGTGGAAACAGACGCTTCCAGCATAGTGATGGGAGCTGTCCTCTCGCAGAGAGATCCAGTAACAGGCCAGCTACATCCAGTGGCCTTTTGGTCGAAGAAATTTTCTCCCCCGGAGATGAATTATGCCATCACGGACAAAGAACTCTTGGCGATCAAATCCGCCTTTAAGGCCTGGCGGCACTACCTTCTGGGGGCCAGACACACCATTACAGTTATCACAGACCCCAGAAACCTGCAATATCAAGACAGCTAAAGCCCAGTCTTCACGCCAATTGTGGTGGGCCCTTTTCTTCGCCGAATACGACTGTCATCACTTTTCAACCAGGGGTCAAGAATGGAAAAGCTGACGCACTCTCTCGTACAGGCACTGATGACTTGGTATATACGCCCCCAGATCCAGTCCCCATCATACCGGATGACAAGCTCTTGGGCCTCACTACGGCCTTAACCCAAGTTAAACTGAGAGAGAAGATTCAACGAACCATGAACCCAGATGCCTTCCTCGCATGGCAAGCGCAAGGAGAACAATACTGCCTGGCGTAAGGATGTCATCCAATATGTTCGGTCCTGCGGAGTCTGTGCGCAAAACAAGTTGCAAAAACAAAAACCATCCGGTCTTCTGCAACCTTTAGACATTCCTCCCACTTCCTGGCACACTCTTTGTCTCGACTTCATCACTGACCTACCTCCCAGTCAAGGGTTTAACACCATCCTGGTAGTCGTGGACTTGTTCTCAAAGAATGTGCACTTTTTTCCACTCAAAGGCCTCCCTGACGCACCCACTCTAGCCAAAGTGTGCCTCGATGGTATTGTAAAACGACATGGCTTCCCATCAGTCCTGATCTCCGATCGAGGTAGCCAGTTCATTTCCAACTTCTGGAAAAAGTGTTGTGCAATGGCACAATTTGACTATCCAGGCTATCCACTAGCCATCACCCCCAAACGGACGGTCAGACCGAGAGGACCAACCATGTTGACTAGCATTGAAATAAAGTAGTTCCCAAGCACAAGACTTCATTAAGTATGAGCCTGGCGCCAAAGGCGCCAGGACTGGCCCCAAGAGGGCCTAGGCAAAGGATACCTAAGCTTGTTGGGGGCCCGAACAATACCTACGGTGCATGTTACGCCATGAACTAAGAGACTGGAAAGATGTGTTATGGATAGCCGAGTACGCATATAACAACTCCTTGCACTCCAGTACCAGACAAACACCCTTTTATACCCTTTATGGTAGACACCCACGTACCTCAGAACTAGATGTCCCAACAAATTTGGAAATGCCAGCAGTAAAAACTCTTCACACCAACATCACTCAGGCTTTCAAAAAGGCCAAAGAACATCTTATTTTCGCCAAAGAAAAACAAAAGCAATTTGCCGACCAACACCGGAAAAAGGCCCCAGGCTATCAGGTAGGAGACAAGGTTTGGCTGGCTGCCAAGTTTGTGCCCATCAAGGGAACCCGGACTTTTCAACCCAGGAACTTAGGAACCTTACACCATCAAGGCAATTATCAATCCAGCAGCCGTCAAACTAGACTTACCACCTAACCTACAGATTCACCCAGTATTTCATGTGTCCCTATTAAAACCGATGCAGCCCGGTATACGGATTGGGACACCACCTAAACCCATACTTATTGACGGAGAACCAGAATTCGAAGTCAGAAGTATCTTGGATTCCAAGTATTCGAGGGGAAGGTTATACTGCCTAGTCGATTGGAAAGGATTTGGACCCCAAGACAGATCCTGGGAACCCTGTGAAACATTCATGCACCACGTCTGATCAGAACATATCATCACTACTTTCCAACTAAACCAGGGCTGGACAGAAGGAATACCTTGAGGGGCCTTGGGGGGGAGGGGGGGGAAGTGCTGTCACGATCCACTTCCTGAAACCCCCCCCGGCAGGCCATGGGCCAGGAGGGGTCTCGGCTCGGGCCCCCAACAAGCTTAGGCATCCTTTGCCTAGGCCCTCTTGGGGCCAGGCTCATACTTAATGAAGACTTGTGCTTGGGAACTACTTTATTTCAATGCCAGTCAACATGGAGGCATCCACATAGCTTGGCTCCTTGGAACCAAGCTATGCGGTATAGTGTTTTGGGTGTGGTAGCCTAGGGACTATTTTACCTGGACTACTTTCTTGATACTATTTAAACCACACCCGACTTGGAGAACACGCTTCGTGTTACTTTGCAATCCTGCAACGTGACGCTCATTGTGTTCAGCAGCATCTGCGAACCTCGGAAGAACAGCACCTGAAAAACAAAAGGGACATCGTTATTAGCTGCAGCTTACCTGTGATTCCACCGCTAGCTGCCCTCTGCTCCTGCAAACAGCATCAAAGGAACAGCGAGCCTCCCGGACCGTGGGTTCTGCAAAAGGAGAGAAACAAGACCGTAGACATTTACAATTGCGCCAGCAGCTTACCTCTCAAGTCGCCCATCGACCAGCACCGCCTTGGGACTTCTTGCTCCGGCTGAGCACCGCAACCTACGGGAACAAAAGACAACAGGTTAGCAAAGGCAAGGCATCATAGCGCTGCGCATAGTGCCTACTTACCGCATCAAGGCGCTCTCGACACGCCATCACCTGCCAATGAGTCCAAATTCAGCCAACGTTCCACAGCGAACTTCCGCGCACCAAAGGAGAGAGAAAAGACATTATTTAATAGAAAGGCTTACAGTATAACAGTAATAAGACCTACCTGAAAGACTCTAAAGGGCAGCATCAGTGAAGTAACTAGATCGCACTCGCCCACAAAGGACAACGCGTCCCTGCCAAGAAGGCAGGACGGAGAGCACGCCAAAATCCATAACAAGGCAGAACTTCCCCGCTGATTATACCAGGGAGTGGCTGAGAAGGGAGTCCCCGCAGCTGGGTGGCATCCCCGTGGATACCAGGTGAGCGTAACAGTGGGACGCGGATGGTGAGACGCAGTATCCCCTTCCCTGTAACACCTTTACCCCATCCTATCAGGCATTTAGGAACTCTGCCGCCCCCTCGACCCCACTTTTACAACACAAACACATTCTCACTGACAGCCCGCTATGAGAGAAAAAAGACGGGCACCCGAACAGTATCTGACGTTTCCCAATACAATGGTTAGGTGAGGTCAGGCCATTACTGACCATCACACACACACACACACACCTGACGTCCTTACACTTCCCCACACAGATAAAAGGTGGAGCACGAGAGCACACTCGGAATGAGGTAAAGCACACGAGGAAACAGCAGTTTTGGGATGGCAGCTGAGTAAGAGTGGGAAGACTACAACACCGAAGGGGATTGCAAGGAGGGAAATTCCCCTGACCTATTCGACAGGGAACCGTTACTTTCCAGAGACCTTGAGAATAGAAAGCTTAAGACCAGGAAACCAGGCTGAAGAATCCTGCATTGTGTGTCAGAGATACCCAGGGCCCTCCTGCGTCAATAATCAAGGTGGGTAGAATCACCAGCCACTGTGGTATTGTTCTTGTCTCCAAGGACAAAGCCGCTTCAGTGAAATCAACACAGCTGGTGAGACCGGTGCAAGAACGGTCTGTGTTGAAGCCAAGGTTGCAAGCAGCAACATTGTATGGCGAGCGCTGGAACGAACATTGTTAAACCCCGTGTGATAAGAGACGCAAGTGAAGTTAAACTGCTAATTGGTGATTGAACTTTAAAGCGAGCTATAATACCTTTTGACAGAGTGGTCCGGCACTGCATGGGTGCTCAGTAGAAGGTCTCCGTAAGGTATCCAGTTGAGAAGTGACAAAAGTAGTTACATTTGGTCCGAGCCTGAGACCAATTGAAAGGGAACAAATGAATGTGAATCGAAGTGATCCTGCGACGGGTCAGCAAAATCATGCGCACTATCTAAAGTCTCTCGGTTTTGATGAAGTAGAGAAAGTTTGGAAAAGTACATGAATTTGGTCCGAGCCTGGCAGAGGAAGACTAATTGAAGGTTTTGTGTTAAAGTGGGTCCCAGCCTGGCAGAAGGGTACCCAGGGTGAACAGTAAATCACCCGAGAAGTTGTGTAACTGAAAATCCTGAGAGAAAAGGAACCTTAATGTTTTGTCGTGTTGCATCAGGCCCTCTGAAATTAGAGACTTTGAATGGCAAAGAGACTTTGGCACAGAAGGACCTGATGTTGAAGTCTTGAGCTGCATCCTCGTGCTAGAGAAGCCAGATACTGTGCTAAGCTTGAGTGTCTTGCCTTGTGCTGTGCAGAAAACGTGGGGAAGGGAATCCAACGGTTTGAATATCCTGACATATCATTTCTTGAACACTTTTCTTTTGCATAACATTGTTTCCCACACTATTTGTGTTTAGAGGTAAGGATTAGCAATACGTTTATTAGTATAGGCCCTTTTATTTTGACACTCGACTAGGACTGCATTGTTATTATTTGATGGTCTTAGCTTGCTCCCATCTTTAGATTTAGGATTAGGTAGGCGTTTTTCAATCCCACTTGGAATTCAATAAACATCCTTGAACTGTGATCACTTGTGTCCGTCTTGCTGTTTGATACCATGCCTTCCTTAGACTACTCTCAAAAACTCTTCTACGCACAGTAGATTTCAACAAAATGGCTCGCTAAGGAGCACAGCAAGGTTGAACAATATGGCAGACATCATTCAACACAATGTCTAAACGGCGCAGCAAGATTATAAATCAAACGGTCTTCGTAAGGTTGCAGGGTTCAATACAACAGCAAATGCTGATCTGGTTGTTGTGGTAGATGGCGTTGGTAGGGGGCACAAAGGGCAAACAGACTATGGGAGGTTCCCTAGAGGCTGCCCTGGAGGGACTTCTGAAATGACGCTCTTCTGGCCACATGCTTTGCGTACTCAACATCACAACCCAGCAGTGGTGGGCAGGGCAGTAGGGAGAAGAGGGTCTGGTGCGGGTGTGTGGATTCCTCTGTTCGCCGAAAGGCAGTAAATAAGTAAATAAAATGGAGAGCGCTTACCACGGGATGGTAGCTCTATCGATTCGGCCAGGAAATGAGGAACAAGGAACTGAGTACAATGGAGAAGAGTCTCCGGGCCTCGGCTCTTCCGGTCACGTGCTCCGTGCGCTCACCAATTACAAGCCAGCAGAGGTGGGCAGGAGAGTGGGCAAGGAGGTTCTGCTGCAGGTGGGTAGCACAAAATGAATGGATTCCTCAGTTCACTGTGTGAGCGGCAGTAAAGAAGTAGATAAAATGGAGGGCACTTACCACGGGATAGTAACTTTATCGATGGGCCAGGAAATGAGAAGTGCTGAAATCTGCAAAGTCGCCAGTCCTTTATAGTGATTTAGCTCAGATGACATGTAAAGCCTTCCTAATAGTTTAACTGTTGCTTCACGTCTAATAGTGACCATTGGCATAGCACACACCACAAAGTGGTAGCTCACTCATGCCACCACTCCTTGGAAACCATGGCCATCTTCTAATTTTATTCCATGTTCAGATAACTGTACCTTCCTGGTAACTTGCAATCTGTAGCCTTTATTATGCCATACTATGTGACCCTTCCTTGCTTCCAGTTTTCTGCACCCATGCTTGTGCATGTGTGCATTCTGGGACAGTAGCATAAGGCTGAAAACCAGACTTCCCTCCTATGTCTGGGCTACTGGTCTGCGTCCTCCATCTATTCTACAGCCCATATACCTTCCTCATAGGCGATAACGCCCAGATAATAAGGCCTTTGCAAGAGGCAAACATAAGAGGTATGTCCCTTTGCTAGAACACAAGTACACTTTCATGGACTGCTGAAGTGTCTGTCACTCGTTCATTATTCTGATTCCAGCCAGGTTGAAGGTGATCATGGGACTTAGGGGAATAGCCACGCTTGTTTGATCACTGTTTGGGAGAGTATATCAAGCTAAAGCTGTGATCACGATCTGAAGCAAGTGTAACCATAGATTTCTGGAATGCTCCATTTCGTTGGTTTCGAAGGGTTGTATCACACATGTGTGCATACACTGGGCACCAACATCTACTTGAGATGGCCCTGCATCCCTCCCATTAAACCACCTTCTCCCTCCCCCCTTCACCCAACCAATGCTCTGGCTAAATAACCCCTAGAAATCCAGACCTGACGAGGTTATTTAGGTCTTCTGTTCGTTTCTTTCTATGGTCTGTGTCTTGACACTGTGGACCATCCCTCCTTGAGCAACCAGTCTACTGTCAATTGGACATCCACCTATGTAAAGCTACCTTACCCCGGGGGTGCCGCTGGTACTTATATTGTACCCTATATATATGTCATTTCTGTTGGAAATGATATCTTATATGTGCAATACATCCAAATAATGCAGTGGGCCAATCAGATGGGCTTTATCCCTTGTCAATCTGTTGACTGACGACTGAGTCCATGTGAGAATTCTTTTCATGTGATCCGCAAGAAGAACCTTTCTCTGCACACACCTACAGATGTGCTCATTTGACTGCAGGAAATGGCTAGCAGTAACAGGAAATAGAACAGGATGCTGTGGCAATTGTAGCCGTCATCATCTTGAAAAATGCAGTACAAAAAAAGTCTTTGTCATGGCAGTTAACTGCCTCCTGTGGGCATGGGACTTTTTTTGCCTCATCTTTTTATTTGCTCAATGGTTTAGCAGGTTTTATTTGCCATTATCTCCCAAAAATGAATATAAAACCTGTGAAGTTAGGCGCAAAATTAGAAATGTATAAACATTGTAGTCATAAGCACAAGAGCCCTGTGCAAGATGAACAAATGGGAGCAGCCCAGATACAGTGGCAGTATGTTTGTAGATGGAGATGCTGATAACTTGTGCCCCAACACCAACCCAAGTGACACAACCGCACTGAACATAAGTACCTAGCCCTGGTGGCCTAGCGAAACTTGAGGTTTAGCTGGCAAGTAAGTGCCTGAAACCTATCGTGTTACTGCTGCAATGGAAGATTTCAACTTGCAGAAAGCTAAACGCCAGCATTACTTGTTTTTGTGTTTGAAAAATGTGAGCTTGACAGCCTCATGCTTGCCCTGAGAAAGAAATCTACGATGCGCTTGGAAATACCTTGAATGAAGTATAGAATAATAAACGCTCACATGGAAAGAATTTGAGCAGCAACTGTGTGCCTTGGCCATCCTCTAGCTTAATCCTGCACCCTTTTCATCGTTTCCATGTTTTTGGTGTTTAAATAATTGGAAATTGAATGCCTTTTAAAAACAGATGTATTATTTCTGATGCTTCATTGTTAATCCGTGGTGAAGCATGTGTATACGGGAATAGCATATGTATGTGACTTTTCTTTAAGCACCTCGGATGGTAGCTGAAGTTTTCTATTTCCATAAATTGGTTCTTAAGTATGTACCACTGTTTGGTTGACGAAAATGAATCAACAAATGTTTGTAGAGTATTAATTATTTTCTCTTAACTGTGCATTCAGAAGTTCTAGATTGAGTGGAGTTTCGAAATTGTTAGAAATACTAATGCAGCTTTGGGGATGGGATAGGCATAGTAAATATTATACAGTTTTGGCTCTTGGAGGTGTGTGCAGAAGATATGATTTATTTCAACTAAAAGCAGTTTAGCTGGGAATTAAGCATCCGTGAAATGTCGAGCATTCGGAAAGTACAAGCTGCCTAAGAACACTATGGTTGTGCATAAAGCAATATCACACATGCAGTGCACAAGTACATTTTAAATGTAAATCTTCATATCATCCATTGTGCCTGGGCATAAGTGCAGCTTGCAAATTCACAAATCGCACGTGTAGCTACTGGCCGTTTATGTGTGCTGGTTTAAAAATTGCATTCTCCTATAAAAGCCCGCATTTTACAGACACTTTTGCGTTTAGGCAGAACGTACAGAGGAAGTGGATTGAAAACATGAGTGTATTTTGAAACCCAAACCGTAATACGAAACTCCAGGATGACCAAATGTTGTGAAGTTGCAAAATACATCAGCTTTCATCAATGTGCAACTCCGTTTTCAAATCTGGTTACTCTTAAACACTATTAAAGACCGGCAACCGTGTTGCTAAAGATGCTGCAGTATCAGTTAAGATTGCCCAGTAGACATTATGAAATAAAATAGTCTTAAAACGTCTGATCTTGTTGAAAGGAATAGAGGATTTGTTTATCACTTGAGACCTGGCACTTTGACAGCTAAGAATATTGGCTTCTACATCCTCGCTTACTGCTATCATATTCACAGGTACTCAACCCATTTTCCAGTTGTTGCTATTGTATGGCCATGTAGTACTATTATGGCTAGTTAATGGATGTCCAGGCAGAAATGCGCTCTAAAGAGTGAAATAAAATGTTAACATTGAAAGTATTACGCTGTAGTAGCCGTCACCGCACATAACTGAGCTTGAAAGTCCTATGTTTGTGTACATGACTTCTTTCACTACAGCCAACACTTGTTTCAATCTATAACTAGGTCTTCTTCAAGGCATACATGGCTGTCCTAATTAGGGCAGAATGAGCAAAAATGTCTGTTGAATTCGTATGTCACCCAACTGTGTCAATAAAGCCGCAAATTCGTATAGCTGAACCTGTTTAAATGATATTCACTGTGTTGTTAAGCCCAACCTTGTCACAGTGGACCTTTAAATGGCGTGCCATGTGTTGAATGTCTATCCCATGCCTTCACAGAATCTTTGGCTTTGCCAAAGCTTGTTTGTAATCGGTTTAATAAAATGTTAGCTGACAAATTGTAAGAATAACTGCAACACACCAAATCAAAGCACAGACAAATTAGGTAGACTGGTGGCAACCCTGCACCTTCCCGACATACAATCTGCTATCACTTAGTGTGTAGATTTTCTGTAGGCCTGACCTCATACAGGTCAAGATAATTTCTTCCAATCGGGTTAAAACACTCTTCTTTATGCCTCAGTTTCAATGAGCCCCTTTCAGGTCACGATAGTTGAGACATTTCAGTCTGCCACATCTTTGTTCTAGTTTATTTTCCATTTCGAAAGCCGAAGAATCGTTTTGTTTTCCTTCACTAAGGGAGGTTTGATCTAGAGCAGAATGTGTTAAGAAGTAGCACCAACAACAGTATGTTATTTGAAGTCATAATTTCAAACCAAATTCTTGTTACCACAGAGGTCATGAATCTCTTAACGAGCACAGGATGTGGCCATAGGTTTTTAACTCTTATTTGCAATTTCGGCATTTATCACACCAGTCAACCTTGCACATTGCATTTTCACAAGGGAACAATATAGTATAAAATGACCTTGTATTTGATTAACCTCCTCTGTAAATTGATAACTATACTGTTATTAGGCAGGATTGCTTTCCCATAATTATTCATGAAGGGCTCACCTTACTTATATTGAAATAAGAATTTGATGAACATAAGCTATCGGCTGCCACCCATTAATCAGTATCTCTGGGGAACGTGGGGCTAGTACATTGATAGCTGTAAATATAACTCCCACATGCAATACACACTATAGTCGAGTGTCCATTATGTCAGCACCCTTCATGTTTTAAATGTCTTATAGCTGTGTCCTAATGCTCCATCTTCACATCCTCCAAAAGGCAGGGCCTACTTCAAAGAAGCGTTTTGTAATGGCAAAGCCCCATTGGGAAACGCTCTGTGAATTAGGCCCACAGAGTTTGTGCCGAGTAGTTCTGTTTGCCATGCCCATCTGCTACCATTAAACACATGTGCCCCTTTCATATTAGCCAATTTCCATCCCACAATTTGAACCGATGTTCTAGCAGTGACTCCTCTTTCTTTATATCAAGATCCGCTTCTTGTAAGATGTTCTTTTAGTTTTAAAAACATCCATACGTAAGTGGTCTTTAGATCAAATTCCACTTTAAGTTCTGGAAATTAATGTACTCGCCCTTCCATCAAAGTTTGAGTCACCATGGAGGCACTCTTATTGTTTTGTTATTTTCCAATATGTGGACATTGCACTGAATTAGTGTTACTATGGACCTTTTCACATAAGGACTGTGGTGGACTGAAAAAAAAACGTGCCCCACAAAAGTATGAATTACAGCAATTGTATTGCTTGTCAGGATGAGGTTTAGGTTTAGGTAAAATATCTGTGGGAACTAGGGTTTTATCTCCAACTAAGAAGCGTTCTTTTGTAGGAATTCCTTATGCAAAAGATGTCTGGATGGGATAAACTATAAGGTGTCAGGGTTCTTAGTCTGCTAAAGTATGGATCCCCCACTGAATCTGATATGTTCTTCCTGTCCACAAGGAATGATACTTAAACCTCTCACCACCTCTATTCATTGCTATGTGGATAAATGCCTATGGGATGCATGGGGTTCCCATCAAACATCAAGGCTTTCCGTTAGAACGTCTCAGGATGGGTGAAATTACAAAGTGCAAAAAAAGGTAGCAGGCACCCCTCTCTAGAAAGAACATGGCATGATAACCTGTTCTGTGGGTTTTTTTTCCCACTTTTAGAGTCTGCAGCCATCGCTTTTAGCTTACTGTACTTTTCACAAAGGAGGAATAGCCTAGCATTTTTGTACTGGACTGCCTTTGGGTGGGACAAAGACTGATATGCATGTGGACATTTCTCCTCTGTGAAAAGCGCAGTGAGCTAAAGCGTGGTTGAGACTCTCCCAGGGGCATCCACCCAAGAACAGGTCAATGGGCTGTGCTTGTGCCGGTAGAGGGACTCCCAGACCTTCTTTTGCACATTTTGAGGTACTTGGGGAACCCCACTAAGTTACGAGGGTAATCCAGACGTAGACCCCTTTCTCACTGTACTAAGAGAAGCACAGCTCCACCTCACTGATGAGGCCCAACCAGGCCGAAACATGTGTCTGGGGTTACTGTTTGTACTCTTGTTCAGAGGAGATTTGCCTAGCATTTCGGTACTGGACTGCCTTTGGGTGGGACAAAGACTGATATGCATATGGACATTTCTCCTCTGTGAAAAGTGCAGTGAGCTAAAGCGTGGTTGAGACTCTGCCAGAGGCCATGCACCCAAGAACAGGTCAATGGGCTGAGAGACTAGAAATTAGATCTTTGTCTCCTGCTGATTCTACTCAGGACACAGACTCAGAGATATGGAACCCAACAAGCTTCTTTGTGTCAGTCTCTATCACGGGAATAAAGTGTCCCGCACAATACTTGGCCCAATCACAGTAACAGGGATATAGCACCTAGCTCGCTTCTTTGCCCTAATCAGCTGCAGGGAACTATCGTCCCACTGTCTTCTTTACCTATCACAGTCACCTAGGTATAGCGATAAATGTGTTATTTGTAATCCTCCCAGGGTTCGTCTGCATGGCTCACTTCCTTCTGCTCGAAGGTATCTGGTGCTCAATTCACTGTTCAGGACTGTAGAGCCTAGCACATTTTTCAACTGTCCCATGACACAATGTGTCTCAGGATTTTCAGCCTCTACTCCGGCATCCCTGCTGGCTAAGGGACAAAAGCTTTGTCCGGCTTCCAAGCATTCCCAGGATCCTGAGCTCCTTTAGCATTCAAATGCCCATATGCTCTGTCAAGCCTCTCTGCTTTCCTGGAGCCTGGTTGTGGTACTCACCATCCTGGTGTCCTCCATGATCTTGACTCACTGCATCCCTTTACTAACATTCCCCAACCTTGAGGCCTCACCTCCTTTGACTCCGTCTGCCAGGGCCCCTGATTGATTAGGTTATTGCGCCCATTGTGTGGATCCTCCAGATCTTCTCTGTGCCATATTTGTTTCATTTACTCCAGCTGATGTAGGTTTGCGGCATCCCGAGGCATCATAAGACACAACAGATGGCTGATATCCCTCATTGAACTCCCATTGGCACTAAAGAGCCTGTAATTTGTCTGGCACTAGCCTGATGGATCCCTGCTGGCAACCATGGTCCCACAGACTGTCTTGAAAGCTGCATGTTACTCCACATCTGCTCTTCATCTGCACATCTTCTGTGGCTCTCTTCACAAGGATATCTCCAGGTGCACGAAGCGCACAGCTTGACGGGGGCTCTATGTATTCTTGACCTTGCGTTTAGTTCTCGGTGATTCCATTTCTGTGAGAGTCCCCTGTGAGGGGACAGAAATGCGAGACGGACACAAAAGGGTTGTTTCCTCAATGTTGCTATTTATTAAAATAAAAAGGCTCAGATAAACACCTATCCTTTCCTCTCCTAACGAGAATATCCCTACCTAGCAAACTAAAACTAAAGAAGGATCACCTAGTCTCCAAAAAAGTCTCTGACCCTCACACTAATACGTACAACAAATATAAACAAGGAATATTTGGCTGTCTTCCGCTCAACAAGGCAATGCAAAGGTCAAACCTATAGTTTTTAGAGAGTACTCCTTGTGACCAGAGTTGGGCTCCCTTTCCCTGGATCAATTCAAGAACATCCTTAGAAAAGTTCTGATTCAGCAAAGTTCTGTTCAACACAAAAAAATGTCTTTCCATCCACTGCGTCCTTCCACTTTGTAAAGTAAATGTCTCTTTCACAAACACTTGTTCCAAAACCCAAAGCAATTGTTTTCCTCCCCACAGTCTCGGGAGGATAGATCAGGGGCAACGTGCTTGCCTTGAAACCTCTGGGTATTAAGCGGGTTATAAATAACCTATCATATCACAATGTCTTTCTCAGGATGCAAAACAAATATTACTATATCACAATTATTCTTCCAATGGAATACTTTTGTCAGGCTAGCACAGCAACTCCCTTTGATGATGTAACAGTTTGTCAAACATGATTAAGTTACCAATGTCTTTTGAAAACACCTTTTTACCACAACCACATCTTTTAAAGCCAACAGTTTATTCCTGGTCTACTCGCCTGCCAGGACTAACTACAAATGATCACTTTCCTGGTTCACTCTACTGCCAGGAAGAAAACTCCTACTACCACAGTTGGTCTCTTTTGTTAGTGGCAAAATGGGTTAACGATTTTCCCAAACGGGTGTCTCAGGAGAGGAGAATTGCACCCTTCTTGACCTTTTCTCTCTTTATTATAGTCTGTGTGCTGGTGGCAATGTGGGTTATAGGTTTTCCCAACTTGACGTTTCAGAAATGGAGAATTGTGCCCTTTTTGCCTTCTTACTTCATCAGGATAGCCTCTTGGCTGTTGGCAATGTGGGTTACAGGTGTCCGCAAATTGACGTTTCACCAATGAAGAATTGCTCCCTTTTTGCCTTCTTATTTTACTTGCTTGGTATTAAAAATTGTATTGTATAAACGTTCCACTCAGAGCGCCCCAGGGTTACCTTCTATGGCAGGCCAACTCGCCAGCTCTGTTTGGAGTCTCCAGGAAGTTCTCTGCTGGTGCAGCAGACCCTCGGCAGAGCGATAATTCGTGTTACAGCTCATCCGTACCTGCCAGCACCGCCCGGCCTCTCTTGTGAGCACAGTAGGTCTCTGCATCCTCCAGCACCTCAAGGGAACTTGTGTTGGGTCGGGAGCACATCTCCCCCTACAGCTGTGCTTCTATCCCCTGCTGTTGACCTCGACTCCACTTCCTGCTGCACGTAGTCTACAAAGTAGCCTGCTTTATGTGCCAACGTCGGCTTCTGCTGACATCTGCTCTTCGACTGCAGCTCCAGCCAGGTTAGTGTTGTCCCTGACTGCTTCTGAGGCTCCTTTTCTACTCCTTCCACCCAGCTGTGGTCCATGTCCCGCTCAGGTGCCTTCCCTTCAAACCACTAAACAGACTGCATGTTTCTTTTAATGACACCTTTGGTCCTCATTGACTCTTGGTCCTTCTTCCTCGTGCCAGTACCACAGGCATTATGGAAGTTGAAGTCCATAATAGGTTTGAGTCTTTTATGCCGATTGTGAGAAACCTAAAGGTGTTTCCTTAGCTAGTCCCTGCGTAGCTGTCATCCATGTGGCCAGGACAGGTCCATCGCTATTGGATCCAGTTCCTGGGGGTGGACCAGTGAGAGAGGGGTCTTTGGGGAGTTGGAATGGGACACCCGATGGTTGAGACGCGGTGTCCTCCTTCTTTTCCCCATCCTTCCACGTAGGATATTCCAAAACACTGCCCCCTTTTTCACCCACCCACACTTTCGCACAACATGAAAGACAACAGACTAACACCAGAGCCGTTTACCCAACATGTCCCAATACAAGGGTCCGGCAAAGTCAGGCCATTGACCAGAATCACACACACCTGGCGACCCTTTCCCTTTTCCACAGGGATAAAAGGTGGAGCACAAGAGCACAGGATGAGCAAGGCAGACCGCACAACCTGAGAGCTTACTCAGCATGGCAGGTCAAGAGGAGGATGAAGACGTCGCATACCGAGGGGGTGACAAAGAGAGAAGCGACCTTGCCCTTTCCGACCAAGGCTCATGAATCCTCCACAGAAGGAATCATAAGATTGCAAACAATAGCCAGCTTGTGTTATAGCAGATGTCTACGGTACACAAGACCCTCCTGCGCTGATAACCAAGCAGGCGAGAGACGCTGGTCTCCGTGGTACCAACCTTGACTCGAAGGAGAAAGAAAGCCAATCGGTTCATCACAGCCGGTGAGTCCATAAGAAAATGAACTGTGTTGATCGAAAAGTAGCCAACGGCTAATTTGAACTTTGAAAAGGTTTAAGGAAACTATTGATAAAAGAGGGGGAAAACAAGCAACAGCGGAGTCAGGCACCACATAGGTGCTCAGACAGGACACTTTGGGCGATTAGCCGATAGTAGAAACTACAGTAACCAGAAGCCCTTTGGAAGAGGAGAAAAGAGGTCAAAGTGGTCATACAAAGATCTTGTAAAATCCTCTGTACCGTTGAAAGTCTTTGACCGGCAGATGATTGCGAAGCTAAGGGAAATGAATCCAGCTTGGTGAAATGAGCGCATGAACAGTGTGTTGTAAAAGTTGGCCAGAGTGAACCTGGCAGAGGGAAGCCGATATAAAGGGACAAAGCCTGAAGAATTGTTTGAAAAAGACATTAAGACTTGTGAAAGTAAGAAAAACGACAGTGAATCTGAAAGGGGTCTTAACCCGGAAGAGGGAGATCCAGGGGTGGAAAGTTATCACCCAAAGCTCATTGGAAAAGGAACTGTTTAGTTGATTTGTTGAATACGATTTGTGAAGGGGCTACGCCTGGAAGAGGGGTGCCCAGGCATGAAGCCATCACCCAAAGTATACGTGCAACAGAACTTTGTGTGTGTTTGTTGGATACATCGGGTCACAAAGGCAAGATACCTTTTTATTGAAGAGAGACTTAACCATCGAAGTACCTGATGGCTGGTACGGAACTGTCGGCACGTGATGGTAAAGCTTGAGTATGTGCTGTGCTTAGGAGATTCACCTTGTCCCGTGCTCAAATCGTGGGGAAGGGAGTCCTCTGACAATCACATCCTGACTTATTATTTGTGAACACTTCTCTATTGAAAACCCTATCCTGCACTCTTTCTGTAATTAGATGTAACGATTTAGCAATAGTCTTTTATTTTAGTATAGGCCTTTTACTTTGACAAAACAACACAAGAACGGCCTTATTTTTCATTTGATGGTCGAAGCTTGCTCCCATCTTAGATTTAGGTTAAGGTTAGGCTTTTTCCATCCTGCATTTACAGTTTAATAAACACCATTAAACTGTGATCACTAGTGTCTGTCTTTACTGTTGCCACCATGAGTTCCTTACACTATTCATTAGATGGTTAAACTGGATATTATTAGAGTTAGGAGATGTTATATGACTAATGGGTGACTTAGGGCTAAGATTTCTACCCAAGACAATGTCATGGCCATTAGAGGATGTCACATTTGATTCAGGTACTCCCAAGGTATACAACTTATTCTCTCTTGGCAACTTTTCACAAAAGGTCCCCTGGGCTTTCTCATGAGAGGGACTTGCGCAATAACAGCATCCCATCAGATATTCATGAAGAACCGGACACTCGTCCTCAGTGGAAAGGACTACAAACTGAAGCTAACAAAAATACCTTGACTTTCGCTTCATCCAACTACAAAGAAGCGATGATCTTTGCAAAAAAAGAGGTGTACAATAAATCCTTCAGGCTGAATCTAACACGAAAGAGCTCTTCAAGATTCTCAAAGAATTAGAATCTCCCATAGCCACCTCTAACAAGTGCAACACTGACACCACATGGTGTAATAATATCCAAAAAGCGCTATTTGATAAAATCGCTACCCTACAGACCAAAATTAACAATATAAAATGCAGCCTATCGACTGACCTACCGGCTAACCCTGTTACTAATAAGTCACTAGCACCAAAATACCCCTTCAAACTATTCCGCTTCTCTCCTCTATCAGGGAAGTGGAAAATATCATTAATAAGATCAAACCGTCCAATTGTCAAGGTGACTCCTGCCCTGCACCTATCATCAAGGAATCAGCTCATGATCTAGCCCCTTTCATTACCACATCATTAATGCTTCATTCAAATCTGGAACTGTCCCCGATAACCTTAAGGATGCTTGGGTCATCCCCCAATCAAAAAACCTAACATTGATCCTGATAACCCGTCAAACTACAGACCCATTACCACAGCTCCATTTCTTCTGAAAATTCTCGACTGTGCTGCTTACCTACAAATCCAGGCCTATCTTGAAGATAACAAACTCATGGGTCTTCGTCAATCAGGTTTCTGACCAAGACACTGTACGAAAAGTTCATTGATAGATCTAATAACGCAAATTGAGGACCTAAAAGACAAGGGTAAACCGGCCCTCTTTTGATTTGGTCAACCACGAAACACTTTGCCATCACCTGGAAATTGCTGCACACTTCTCAGAGGAGGGCACATCATGGATTAGATCCTTCTTGGCAAATAGAACGATGAGGGTATTCTACCCATCCGCGTCTGCTGAACCC
Source organism: Ambystoma mexicanum (assembly GCF_040938575.1). NCBI lineage: Eukaryota > Metazoa > Chordata > Amphibia > Caudata > Ambystomatidae > Ambystoma > Ambystoma mexicanum. The sequence continues at coordinate 622,651,775 of NC_090928.1, read as the reverse complement.
TCGCCAGTCCTATGTGGGGCCCCGCAATGGTCCTGTCTCTCCCCCACACTATACAATGTATTTACGAAGCCTCTCTTTGATATCTTGGATTCGCTGGGTGTCATCTACCCGAACTATGCAGATGACCCCCAGATACTGATCCCCATCACAAGTAAGCACGTGATTGACTGAAAATCACTCAATCCAGTCTACACAGTCATTCAAGTGTGGATGGCACATCATGGGCTCTGCTTGAACGATCCTAGGCTCACATACAAGACTAAACAAACTGGATGCAGCGTTCAAATCGTTTATCATTGATGGGAACTCCATCAAGGTGTCCAATGACACAAAAACTCTTGGGATCTATCTACGACTCCACCTTATCTCTTCAGCGACAAACCAATGTAGTAGCCTCTTCAGCAGCGTATGCATGTAAGCTCATAACAGCATGCAGACCCTTCCTCACAACCAATAACTGCATTATCCTGGCCAGCACACTTATAATGTCACAATTTGACTATTGTAATGCTCTTTACCTTGGGACCAGCCAAAGAAACATTAACAAACTTCAGGTTTCCCAGAATAATGCCATTAGGGCTGTGCTCAACTTTCCTAGAAAACTTCACATGTCAGACACCAGACTGAGACTTCACTGGCTCCGGGTTGCACACAGGATATCGTTGAAAACCCTCGCCATCGCACACAAGTACCAAGCCAACATCGCCCGGGGATACCTAGCCAACCGCTTCACGACCCACACGGCCTCCCGCCCTTTAAGATCCACTCAAATTCATTCATTAACCATTCCAAGATTTAAACTTCAAAAAGCAGGTGGGACCAGCTTCTCAGTACTCGCTGCCAAACTTTAGAATACTCTCCCTAGCACACTCAGAGACAAGCCCTCCTTCCCTGCCTTCAAATGCAAAACCAAAAAATGGCTCTTCGAGCAGCATCTAGTGGCATCTCGTTTATAATGCTCAACTGATATGATTTCTGCTCATCTAACTCTGCACTTTTTGTCTGTAAACATCTGTACATCTAATCACTGCAACATGTGTACATTGTAAGAAAGATGTAATATATGTAACTATGTACTACATAAACAATGCGCCCAGATGGCCTCGGGCCACGCGCACAATTCAAATAAAATGAATACAAATACAAATACAAAAGAGGATGAATACTGCATCTCTCCCAAAGGAGTCACCTCTTCCCCCCCGACAGCCATCTCCTCCCATGTAATCTTCCCTCCTGATACCACCCCCAGGGTGAGGATTAGGTAGCGGCTGCCTCCCCCAGGCCACATGGGAGGAGGTCTTAGGGTGGGGTTCAGTGATGACTTTGCAAGAATCATCACATCCCACACACAGAGAGGATACTGTGAGTTTGGTGACGCTGATCCTGTACTCTCTTGACTTGTCCCTGAAATATAAATCATAATGATAGACAATCATTGTCAACTTGCTGGCCTTGGATCCCTCTTCTCTGGCCTCATGTATAACTGGGGCACATATTTTTGGAGAGCCGGGAAAATTAACTTCACTGTAGCATAGACCTTCAGAAGTGGGGTTCTGTATTAGGAGGGAGACTTTGAAACTTCCACTCTATACTGCCTCCAGGTATGTCACGGCTCTGGCAACAAGGCATTGGTAGGCGATTCGCCTCCATCTATTGGGTTGAGTCTGCCGTCAGACTTTGTTGCAGGACGCATGCTAAATTAATTTGTTGAAACAATGATCTAGAGCAATTAACAAACTTAAGGCTATATCCAGTGCAAGTTCTAAAGTTTCATCGTTCACAGGCGTGGGCTAAACATTTCAAGTTGCAAGCTACTAGCTAGGCATTAAGCGTCCCTCTCTCCCTTTGTTTGCACAGGGATGGTGCTGGATGCCAGAACTTTGTATCTAGCTGTATTTTGAAACTAGCTGCTGTTCTGTGTCACTACCTTGCATCTTTTCCCACAGGGATAGTGTTGTAGGCATGCATTTTGAATCTTGCTGCTGTCTGGCACCACAGCCCTGCATATTTTCCCACTGGGATGTTGCTGTATGCTTGCATTTCAAAGCTTACAGGGACGCTCTGGTACGTATAGCACTCCTCTCAATGGAACATAGCCATATCCCGCCTACCTCAGCACCCATCCACTAGCCAGATTTCCATGGGCCACTAGCAGGGACTCAGCCACCCCTCCCTACCTTTGTGCTGCCTAAAATTCACACATGCATTATAAAAATCCTCCTTCCAGTTCTCATACCTCGGACTTCGGTCCGCCAAGGGCGTTAACCCCACAGTGCTTTGAGGCCATATCAGTGGCTTTGGGTCTATAGAAATGCCATATAACATAACATACATACACCACACCATTTCTAACTTGCCAAGAATCGGTATATGGTCATTGCATCTAATACCATTCCATCTAATGCCATTCCATCGAATCGTTTCCATTTAAAAAATGTGCATCAAATGCCTGTTTTTGGGGGGGGGGGGCAAAGGGTTAATTTTTGTTCAGGGGGATTTTAAAGGGTAAAAAACAGGGGTTTGTGGCCCCCCACCCCAAAAAATAAATAAACCTTACCCCTCCCCCAACCTCAGGACAGATAACATCGGCATTGACATCGGCTCATCTTGTCAAACTACCGCCTCATGTACAACAACACTCTACACGACAAATACACCAGGGAAGCCAGAGGATTCGCTGAGGCACACCGCAATAAACCTCACTCGCCCTCGTCGCTCACACCATCTCTCCAGAGAGACCACGAATAAAGAGACCAGACGCCCACACCGGGCAAAGGACGCTGCACCCTAACTACATTAAAGCATATGGTACGTATACCTTACACCACATCTGTGGACAGAGGTTGCAGGCACGACCAAACATCCATGCACTATAGAAAGCAGCGATGGCTATGCCAATCCGGTCTAGCATCGCACATAACTGTGCACACTGAAACACCTGACGTACCTTAACACCTCTGCCACTAGCATACAGCGACTACCAATGAAAAGAAAATTCAGTGTAGCTGGGCACACATCGAATCTTAAACAATAGCACTCTATCCCAAACCACCAAACGCGCCCACCCACGTGCCTGACCTTGGGCTGCTTAGTGGAGCCTAGCCTGCCACCTAAATCCTATGCTGGCGAAATGCACACAAACATCTCTTAAACTAAACTCTTAGAACCTCCATCACATTGACTGCGGTCACCGAGAGTGATCCAACCACAAAGTGCATTGAGGCCATGCAAATGGGGAAAGAGCGCTATATAAATAACCAAAAACATTACAATGCACTCCCAATCATTGAATTTCCATTTTCTAGATTTGGCACGGATATTGTAGGTCCTCTAGGGACATCAAAGTTGGGGAACAAGTATATTTTGTTCATAGTAGACTACGCCACCCAATATCCAGAAGCCTTTCCCCTGAGAGCCAATACCACCCAGCAGATCCTGAAGCACCTACTCCCCTTCTTTTCGAGATTAGGATTTCCCAAGGAAATCGTAACGGATCAGGGCTCTACGTTCATGATCAAACTCATGGGGGAAGTGAACAACAATTACTTATTAACACCCTAAGAACTTCAGAATACCTTCCACAAACATATGGCCTTGTAGAAAGGTTTAATAAGACCCTGAAGACAATATTACGAAAGCTAGTGGAACAAGACGGAAGGAATTGGGATCAGATGGTACCTTGGGCTTTATTTGTTGTTAGAAAGACTCCCAGGCTTCTTCAGAATTCTACCCATTTGAATTACTTTACGGACAGGTACCCCAAGATATCCTGGACATGTTGAGAGAGACCTGGGAATAAAGAGCTGAAGCCCCAATTCCACTCTCCCAAACTTCCCACCGTCTTGAGGAGCACATGACTGTGGTAGGACCTTTAGTCCACACCCATATGGCCAAGGGAGGATAGCTCAGCGGCAATGTGCTCACCTTGGAAACAAGACGACACGAAGCAACACAGGTTTGATCCCCGGGTCCGTGCTTACCTCTGGCTATTAAGCGCGTTATAAATACACAACAAAGACATATTCCTGTAACAGCGCCTCGATGCCCCCGGGCTCTGTGAGCGCTTTAAAAATGCAAATAAATAAAAAGGCACAAGAACAGCAGAAACCCTCATACAATCAAAAGGTCACTTTAACATCTTTCTTGGTAGGGCAAAAGGTATTGGTGTTATTAGCAACCTCGGAGAATAAAATAATCTGCAAATGACATGGGCCATATGAGGTGCTAGAACAAAGCAAAAACAAAGAGGTGATGGCTGGAAGGTTTAGGATGAATCTTAACCACTGGCATTGCTCTGGGCACCCTCCAGACCATCGTTCTTCGCCTGCCAATCCATTTCAGAAGGGGAAAGACCATATGCAAATCAGGCTTGGTCCCACCCCAAAAGGGGCAGTCCAGCCCGAACTGCTTGGTCACATGCACGAGACCACAAGCATCCCCAAACATGTTTCGGCCTTGTTGGGCCTCATCAGTGAGGAGTAGCTTGGGTCTCTAGGCCCAGCAGGCACGGGACCCACGTCTGGGCATACCCGTCCCACTCGGGGTGACAAAGCAAAAACAAAGGGGTGATGGCTGATGAGCCCCAACAAGGGCGAAACATATTTGGGGATGCTTGTGGTCTCGTGCAGAAGGGATGTGAGCTAGCAGTTCGGGCTGAACTGCCCCTTTTGGTGCACCCGCAACATTCCAACGGTTGATGGATAAGACCTTACAACCTTACTCTGATTTCTGTGGGGCCTACATAGACGACATTGTGATCCACAGAAAGACATGGTAAGATCATATTTTTAATCTTTATACAGTCAGGAGAATATTAATAACAGCAGGGTTAACAGCTAATCCAGAGAAGTGCAAATTGGCTAAATCTGCAGTAGGTTAGGTTTTTCGTAGGGAATGGAACGATACAGCCACAACAAGAAAAGGTTAAAGCAGGAGTACACACCCCTAGACCAAGAACAGAAAAAGATTAAGGGCTTTCTTAGGACTAATCGGCTATTATGTCGGTTCATTACTAATTTTTCAGGTAATACCGCTAAACTCACTGACAAATTGAAAAATGCAGAACCCCATAAGATCAGGTGGAATGAAGCCCCATCTTATAAGTGTTTTTCTTTTTCCAAAAGAGTTCAGCCTTCAGACATATGCCTCTATAGGGGGACTAGGAGCTGTCCTGTCACAAGATCACGACGGGCTGGAACACTCAATACTCTACAAAAGTAGGAAACTATTCCAGAGAGAGAAAAAGTACTCTGTTATCGAACTAGAAGCCCTTGCTATAAAATGGGCCATTATCCACCTAAAATACTATCTGTTGGGGCAGAAGTTTAGACTAGTTACAGATCATTCACCTCTGGTATGGATTAGCCAACGGAAGGAGTCCAATCTGCGAGTTATGCAGTGGTGTTTGGATCTGCAGTCATACCGTTTCACAGTGGAACATCGAAAGGGTCGAGATCAAGGAAATGTAAATTTACTTTCTCGATTTTCCTGTGAAACAACCAGATCCAATCCTCATAGGGAAAGGATATGTGAGGAATCTGAGGGCGTCCTTACTTCTTTCCCCAACGCATCCGCCCAGGTGGCCAGGGAAAGGCTGGCGCTATCAGATCCTGACCCTATGGGTGGATATGCAACAAAGGATCACCTGGGTGGAGGAGACTTCGGGAGTGTGGTTGAGGCACCCTTGGGTGAGACCCTGTATCCCCCATTTCCCTTTTCTAATGAATGTAATATCCCCCAGGCCTTTGTAGGGTATTACCAGTCCCTTCCCTATCTTTTACATAAATTATCGCCAAGTAAACACCAGTCAGGTACTGGGACAAGGAAGAGACACACCAGAGACATAGATCCACTCTTTATCGATTCTCACACACACAAGCACCACTTTGGTACTTGGATGAGGAAATGCACCAAAGACTGACAACAGACTATAGAACTCACACTGCGCAGTCTAGTTGCCGAGTATCAAGCTGGTGGGATATTTAAAGACCATTGCTGGAAGAAGGAAAGGGACGTGAATGGGAGAGCATTTGCGTGGAACTGAAACCCTGAGAAGTTCAGAGAAACCGGAGAGACATGCAGAGCAAGCGTAGCAGGAAGCAAGGTGAACAGCAGGCCAGCGCGAGAAAGCTCTACAGAGGAAAGCTGGTACTTCCCTCTGAACCATAGAAGCATCTGGAGAGGCCAAGTGAGAACCAAAGGAGCACGGTCAGAACCTCAGATGAGAAGGAGCTGGCAGAGTTACGGGCATTGAGGTGCATCGGCTGTGCCTGTGGGCGAGAGAGAAGCTGTCCACGAAGCCGTGGAAGGACCGGCAGGACAGAGAACATTTCCCAGAGACACGACCAGTGCTGCAGCCCCACAAACATCGAACACCCAAGCAACACCAGTGAGTCTACCAAGGAGTGCTGGGAGCCCTGGGGCGTACAGACATGGGTTTCAATGGGATATTTGCCATATATGACAAGCGGGTAAAAGAAATAGACTGTAATTAAGTGAATTCCCTTAATTAGGTCAATTTGGGGAAAATACAGAATAAGTGCAACAGAGTAATGAACTGTGATAACACCAGAGGAAACATTGATATCGGTGAGTGAATAGGTTATTAGCTGACATGAAAAGCAATGCTAATAGTTTAGTTTATTACCTGTATTGCGCGCCGGACCCAAGGGTATAAGGGCGCATTTGCAAAGACAGATTGCTTGGTTACAAAAGTACATTTACATGGATAAGTTTACAGCAAGACAGCTTGCTTGGTTACAAAAAGTACATTTACATAGATGAATATACATAATACAGTGGATATATTTACATAGATAAGTATACATAATGCAGTGTATGCATTTCAGCTAATATGTTGTAGCCTAGTCAGAATGCAGGAGAATACTGTATGCAATTAGCAGACATTATTACAGATAATACGTCGACATATGTCCCTGAGCATAATGAAGGTGTGCAAATCAAGGTGGTATGGGGGATCAAGTCGGGTACAGAACAAGTACTGTATACAGTTTGGTGAACCATTGTTGAGTAGCGTTATGAGGAGTTATATGCTGGATTGCTGGACCGTTTTTTTAGCCAGTTACTAAGGTTCTGTCGGAATTGTGGGTACAATTGATCTTTTTGCAGGGAAGGAGGTAAGAAGTTCCACAGTTGAGCTGCCTTAACTGAGAAGCTACGTCCCCCGACTCTCGAGAGTTTAAATCTTGGGACCGAGAGGCAATTGGTATTAGGGACTCTGGTAGGTCTTATAGAAGTTTTTTAAACAATTATCTCTGTAAGGTAGCGGGGCGCCGCATTGTTTAGGCATTTGTAAGTGAGAGAGGCCACTTGCACCTGGATTTTTTCCTACGTGGACAGCCAATTATTTGATTTTCTTGTAGCCGTCATATGATCTCTCCTAGAGATCCCGAGAGCTGCTCTGAGAGCATTATTCTGGAGAAGCTGGAGTTTCCGAATTGGCCCCAAGGTAAAGAGAGTTACAATAATCCAGCTTTGACAGAACAAGAGCTCTTGCCAGGGTGATGAAGCTGTTATTGGATAGGAATGGTTTACCTGATCTGATTAGTTTACAGGTGTATGCTGAGGCGGATGCCATTGCATTGACCTGTTTTTTGAAGGAAATGGTCGAATCTAAGTAGAATCCCAGTGTTTTAACCTCGCTAGCGACCGTGATGGGGTTGCTATCAATATTGAATGAAGAGTATTTGGGCCCCAGTTTTTTGAGGGTTGAGGAGGTGCCCAGGATGATGATCTCAGTCTTATCCTCATTCAGGCTTAGACCATTTGTAGCCATCCATGCCTGGATGATGAGCTAAACCCTGTTCACCAAGGCCAAATCCTTATCATGTACCCCGGTAAGCGGTAGGAGAATCTGAGTATCGTCTGCATAGTTAGTGTAGGTGATACCAATAAGGTCCAGATCATCGAACAGGGGCTTCGTGAAGATGTTGTACAGGGTAGGAGAGACGCAAGAACCCTGAGGAACACCGCAAGAGATGGGGATAGGGTCTGCGGCTGCAGTGTGGGAGAACACTCTCATAGTCCTGTTGTTAAGAAAAGATTCAATCCAGACTATGGCTTCTTTAGAGAAGTGAGCAGCCGAGTCCAAATGCCTACAAAGGACCCCAATAGTGACGCGGATAAATGGCATAGAAGATGCAAAAATCCAATGGCAGGCTACAGCGAATACTAGGCATAAGTGATGCACAAATCCAATGGTAGGCTACAGCAAGTACTAGACATAGGTAATGCAGAATAGCTAATAGAGAAATCCAATGTCCTGCTATAACAGGTAATAGGCATAGATGATGTAAAAATCCAATGGCAGGCTACAACGAGTGCTAGGCATAGTTAATGCAGACTAGCTAATAGAGAACTAAAACTCGTGGCTAATGGGCAAGTCAGAGCATAGCATGAGTTGACATTTTCAAACGAACGGAGCGCGTACAGTACTAATAAACAAGCATAAGTGAATGATTGGGATGAGCATTGCCAAGAGTCAAGTGAGCATTGCCAAAAGTCAAGCAGATATTATTGCACATTGCTGAAAGACATGAATGGTTGAGAAAAGAAAAACTGTATGCAAGAGAAACCTGGTAAAAGGACGACAGAGGTTGTAATCATAAGACCTGAAACATTGAATACGTTTTCTAGCAGGAGTGTGTACTGGGAAGCTGAAACTGTGGCAAGATACCTCCTGAAGCAGACCCAAGTAGGGTGTGTCGGTTGTGTGACCTGTAATGGGTGGACCATGTGGTCCAACAACTGCGCCTAGACAGAATACACCCACCTAAGGAAAAGCCATTTTGTAATTGAATAATTGAATACCTGAGTGGATTGAAACTGAGGAACTGAACTTTATAAACCAGTGAAAGATCTTGAGGAGTTGGGAAATGTCCCATGGAATTGTTATTTGGCAAAGGGAAACCCTTTTTCCATCCAGGGGCTGAAAGAACACTTCATTTGATGCTGACATCCCTACTCTTTGTATACAATGAACTCTTCTTGATATTGATCTGAAATGGCTTTAGGTTATTGAAGGGAAATTTGGCGATGCATCCTTGGTCTACCCCCTGGTATACCAATGTCATTAATAAGGCTGGAACTTGGGCTGACTTCCCTAAAAGCTATAGTACTGAAGAAGCGGGCTGCGTTATATTTGAAGCTGTCCAGTGGCACAAAGAATGGACTATTTATAGCAGTTCATCAGGAAATGTCCAGGGAAAATTCGCCATGCACAACATATGGCTGAAAGTTGAAGTTAGCCTGGGTATAACAATATAAGAAGCTGAGAAAGAGAATGTGTATAACTCAATCTGCTTGAAAACAATGTAATTATCACATCCATCCAGGGAAGGTTACCATACAATGTAAAAGATATGTTATAGAAAGCTTCTAATTTTTTTCTGACTATAGAGCAAGAGTGCAGCCTTAGCCATATATCCTATACTGACGAAGTAGGGATTTTAGTCCAGTGTCATTTTTCTTCAGGATTTTATAGCTCAGAATGAGAGAGAAAGGAAATGTTTAATGGAAAGTTGGATGTATTACTGTATGTGTATGAAATTATGGTTCTATATTGTATATTTTGATTTATCCACAATGTTTTTATATGCTTTTCTTAAAGTTTGTGTAAAGTTTTAATGTAAACTAAATCACAATACATATTATTATTATTATTGTATATAATTGGATGTGGTGGGAAGTACAAGTTTTGGACACATGCAGACATTTGCTTTGGTCTTCCTGACACAGACTATCATTAGTTTCGTTTAGGTAGGGAAATCCCACCTTAGCATAGTGCAAGTATGGCCTTTTTCCAACCCTCCTTTTTAATGCAAGTTAATATCCCAAATTCTATTCAGTAGTTCTGTGTCTACTTCATGATGCCTTCACACCATTTACAAAACACAGAATGCTAGCTCAACCAAAGGCACCTTTCTCAGCTGTATGTTATTTTTTTTTCAGTGCCTGTGTCACATTTTCCCTCTCCCACCGAAACTCGGACAAAAGCCTCTCAGTGTTGGCAAATGTAGCCATTGTATATGTCATAATCACATTAACATGGTAGCAGTTTAGGTTTCGATGTTAAAAGCTGCCATCTGTCACAGTCAATTTTAATTGTCTTGAGAGAGGTCAAGTATATTTTATTTGATAGTCACATGGGATCCCAATTCACAGGAAAGTAATTGCACTATTTGATCACATTTTTAGAAACCCTGTTTAAGCACAAGTAACAAAGCAAGTGTAGTTGGGTGTCTCCATGGCATGCTACCAGACACATTTATGTTGAGAGCACTGTAAAATAACTGTTAAGAACAATGTGGTGTGATATGGCGTGCACTTATAAAATAAAAATATAAAATAAAATTAAAAACATTAACTACTAGGATATGATAGTTTATTTATATAGAGCCTATACAAATTTTGTTTTAAAGCGCTTCAAGGCAAGGGAGGGAACAAGGGAAAATACAATGACATTCTTACAGGCCGTGAACAGTAAGGATGTGAACTTAACTATCGTACTCGGCCTGGCGACATTTCAGTGCAAGAGCTAAGCCATAGATAAGGAAGGGAGGGGGAGAGTGGGAAGGAACTGGAAACAGACATGCGACTACCTTACTAGGCCTGACGACATTTCTGGTAGAGCCGTGAAAACAGTAGGTGAGGGAGATGGGTGCAGAAAGGGAGCAGAGGAACAAAACAAGCGACTATCGTACTAGGCCTGATGACATTTCAGATAGTGCTGGAGGGGGGCGGGGAGGACAATTAGGGGGAAGGGGGAGGAGACAGACAAGGTTGCTATCATACTAGGTCCAGGGACAATTCTGATAGAGTAAGTGCATAGAAGAAAGAGAGGGGAGGAGGAGCGAACAGAGAGTAAGCAGTCAAAAAGATTGGAGAAGCAAAAGGTGAGATAGAATACAATTGCAGAAGTCAGTAGTAACCCATAATGTTACAAGCCTGGATACACGATGAAGATGGGAACAGCATGATTCAGGGCCACCATGAGAAAGGGTGACGCACTGTGAATCAATGAAATCCATAAAAGTCAAATCCAGCATTGGCCACAAGACGGTGATGGGTGAAACCAGAATGTATCGGGACAGACTCCTGCAGAAGTAGGCTGGAGGGGGAGCAGGGCAGAAGAATCAACCAAAACAGGCAACACCTTTGTGCGAGAAGAGGGTGGGGGGGGCACAAGGGAACATCACGGGGGACCAGAGGGATGGGGATGGCCTGTGGGGACAGAGGGAGTAAACACATGTTGGTGCTTGCTTACCTGCTGTCTGAGAATTAAAACAAGTTTTGTAAAATCAGTGATATTTAATATGTTGCCACAAATACTACACTTGTAGTACTAGCAGACACTTAAATGACAGATTACTTTAATACCTGTGAGCACTCAGACTAAAAGACAAATCATAGCTTTTGACGATCCATTGGTACAAGAACCGTGATCTATTGGCGATCCGTTGGTTCAGGAACCGTGTATAAGCTAATCCTGATGAGAGATAATTTCTTGCATACGAAAAGACGTTTACATGACAAAGATTCCGCAATCTCACCATAAAACTGCAGAAAAGATTAGTCATCAGAGTACACCAGATAGGAGTCATGAGATGAGAATTTACTATTGAACATGTAATACAACTGTGCTTGGGCGCTGCTTTATGATAAACTATTACTCTCAAACTGTATGTATGTTTTCCACATTTTAGGTTTACTGGACCAATCACCATGTTAGTTCACATTTTCTCTATTAATGATTTATATTGTCATTGTATACATCCGATCCAGTTTCCTCCATACTTTCAGAACATTCTGTCAGACGGGTGATGGATCAGAACTTTTTTTGTATGACCACTACAAATTTTGAGCAAAGCTGGTGGCATGCATGCCCCATGCCTCACACCTCAGTCTAACACCTGTGTGCTCTGGGTGAATGTGTGTGACACTGCAAACTTTTATCTTGCTCTTTTCTTTCCTTAATTTTTTGTTTATTTATTTTTCTCCCCTTGTGCCCCAGTTGGGCTTCTCTCCACCGATGCAGAGGCAAAAGGAGTTTTCAGTGTGTACTTCTTATGGCTGCCCTTTTGCAGTCACTGATGCACAAACCGTCTAGAGTGCTTGGGACCAGACCATTTGTGAGATGCGTGCCTATACTTAGTCTGAACCCTTGCTGGGCATCTCCTCATTGGGAGTAAGTCTTCAAGTGTCTAGCTCCCTCACATTTCCGTGAGTTCATCTAAGCGATCAAGCAAGGCAAGTAATTTCATTTTAAAGGCAACTTGGGCGGGCAAACACTTTCCGTAGGGTGCCTGTCCTTTCTAGCAGTATCAGAGGAAACCTCAGCGATGATTATCTGGACAACGTGGTCTTTCTCCAAAGATCCCCATTTAGGGATTAATACCAGACGCAAGCCTGAGTTTCCCTGTGTTGGTGCTAAACACACTACCGGCTTTGCAAAGGCTCCATGCATTCTGACTAAACCTCTGACTGGACCTCCCAAGGATCCCTGATCAGGGATAAGTCTAGATCATCCGAGGCTCCCCATTCGGGGGCTAAACTTTGTACAGTTCCGCAAAGGTTACCCTTTTAAGAGTAAGTCATGTACAGGCTCCACAGAGGCTTTCCGAAAAAGGGATTAAGCAATCCAGCGAAATAACACCTGAGGCTCCTTCTAGAAAGAAGACTATATCAGCCTCTTAGTGTGAGACTCCCTTGTCCAGAGTATCTTCCACTTTGTTGCTGAAGGCTTCTCATGTAGAGGCTAAAAAACCTCTTTTGGCGGGGCCTCGTTTCAGTTGCTGCCTTGTCAAGTCTCACTCGTATAACGCAGTTTAATTTGGTGTGTTACAAAGTGGCAGACCGCCAGTTTAAGGAGCTACTGTGGGGGATCTTTTGTCTACTCATGACATCATAGGCCACATAAATGTACTGCGGTTACGTGCAATCTTTCTAGCACTGAAATCCTTTCTCCCAAGTATCAGGCACATTGTGGAATGGCTTCTAGCAGACTGTTCCATCTCACGGTTTTATGCCAACAAACAAGTTGGCCTGTATCCCTGCCCTTTGCTTTCCTGGCAGTGAAGAAGTGGAAATGGGCAATAAGTCATGGTACTTCTCCCCAAGCTATTCATCTCCTGGGCATTTCCAATGACGAGGTGGACTCTTAGAGCTTCTTCTCACCTTTGAATCACATATAATTACTCCACCAGGTTATCATGGCAGCATTGTTCCAGTTCTGCCCCCCATGTAGACCTCTTTCCACCTCAAGCCAACCAAAATTGTCCCGTGTATACCTCCCAAGCAGGACATGATCCAGGCTCTATTGGGGGATGCCTTGGTGATCGAGTGGGAGCGGTTGTCAGTCTATGCCCTCTCTCCTTCCGTTCACTGGATAATACAGACGTTTCAGCAGTGTATTGTTCCAGCCAACTGAAAGCCCGTAGGTGGCCAGCCAGTGTCTATTTTCAGACCTGATAGTTTCACCTAGTTCACCTCGCTGGTCCGAGGGACCTCAACATTCAGGGTTTAGTGTGGCATCAGCTAATATTGCATCCCTCCACATAGTGTATGTCCTAGGTGGCCTGGTTCCTGAGAAATTTACTTTACTTCAGGTTTGTCGACAGAGAACATGACAGCCATTCCTTTTTGAAGTTTGAAGTTTATTTTATTTGTAAAGTGCAGCCAGGCCCCTGGGCAACCGGGTGCATATTCTTAGATACAAGTTACAATATATACAATATGCACAAATTACAATACACGTACATTATAAAGTATATACACAAATGAGATATTACAAGTGGGTAGCAAATCTTAGGTGAAGGAGCTTCATAAATTCTGCATGAACAGCCAAGATTTGGTATTATTCTTGAAAGTTAGGAACGAAGGCTCAGTTCTGATGGAGGTAGGCAGTGTGTTCCAGAGTTTTGAAGCTAGGACAGGGAAGCTCACACCACTGCTTTTTGGAGTTTAAATTTGGGCAGGATTAGGCTGAGTTTGAACTGATCTAGTAGGTCGTGAGGAGGTGTGGAGTGTAAGGCGAGAGGAGAGGTAAGGTGGAGCTTTGTTGTGCAAGCATTTATGAGTCAAGGCTAGAGTTTTCAGGGCAATTCTTTGTTTTACCGGGAGCCAATGTAGATCAGATCTGACATTAGAAATATGATACCCTCTGGGGATATTGAGAGCTGCCCTTATGGCATTATTTTGGATGGTTTTCAGTTTGAGGTTGGGCTGGCTAGTCCCTAAGTAGAGGGCACTACAGTAATCGATTTTGGACATAATGAGTGTTCTTGCATGGGTAATGCAGTTATGAGGGTTCAGAAAAGATCTGCAGGCGGTGATAGGTTTGCATGTATAAGCCGATGCCGACCTTACTGCATTTGTTTGTCTGTTCAGAGAGAGGGTAGAGTCCAGGTAGATGCCAAGAGTTTGTGTCTTTAGAGACCTTGATGTCATTACCGTCAATGATGAAAGACTTGTAGGCTTGGTCTAATTTGTTAAGACGTTGAGTTGATCCTAGTAATAGGAGCTCTGTCTCGTCGTCGTTAAGGTATAATTCGTGTTGAGCCATCCAGGCCTGGATGACCAGATAAACATCATTCAAGGATTTGGTGTCGGCTGTGTAATCACCAGTGATGGGAATGAGTATCTGAGTGTCATCCACATTGTTAGTGTAGGAGACACCCAGATAATCGAGCATATCGAAAATGGGTTTGGTGAACACATTGTAAAGCGTGGGCGATACACAAGAGCCTTGAGGGACGCCACAGTGGATAGGAGAAGGGTCTGCTGATGCTGTGGGTGAGAAGACCCGCATGGACCTGTTGCTTAGGAATGAGTGGATCCAGGCATTGGCAGAGTCTGAGAAGTGGGCCGCAGATTTGAGATGTTGGCAGAGTATTTGGTGGTTAACCAAATCGAATGCCGCGGAGAGGTCAAGGAGAAGGAGTAGCGCTAACTTCCCATTGTCCTTTAGTGTCTCCATCTGGGTTTTCTGATCAATCAGTGCTGTTTTGGTGCCATGTTTGGGGCGGAAGCCTGATTGTCTTAGCCCCAGGAGATTGTTGGATTCAAGGTAGTCTTGGATCTGCAGGTAGGCTGCACGATCAAGCATCTTGAGCAGGAACGGGACCGTAGTGATCGGTCTAAAGTTGGTCGGTATGTTGGGGTTAAGGGATGGTTTTTTAAGTAGTGGGATCACCCAGGCATCCTTGAGGTTGTCAGGGACTATACCCGTTTTGAAGGAGGCGTTTATGAAGGCTGTGATAAATGGGCTAGGTCATGAGAGGCTTCCTTGATGATAGGCGCCGGGCAAGGGTCACCTTGGCAGTTGGAAGGCTTGATTGTTGTTTATAATTCCTTCTACTTCAAGTGTAGTGAGAGGGGAGATGGAAAATGGTTTATAGGTCAGATTGGCTTGGCGGGTACTAGATGTGGGAGCGTTCAGAGGTTGGTCTGTGGCTAGAAAAGACCCCAGCGAATTTGTAGGACCACATTCTGCTGTAAGGTATGTCTAAACTCAGTAGAATTCTCTTTTTTGATTACAAATCTGGGGGTTAGATGCCATTCCGATGGACTTTGCCATGTTTTCCTCTTAGAAAGAAAGCCTCAGAACCCTTAATGGGATCTGTGGTAATTCAGACATAGGAGATAGACAAGTGGATATAATTGAATAGTATCTTTTATTAAAAAATAATAATGAAACCTCCTCTAGACCCTACTTCTGTCGTGGATTCCCCAAGCACAAGAAAACAAGCATTAGCAATGCCAACAGTTTGGGCTTTTGTGTAGGCATGCCTGGCACTGCTCTGGTGGTATTGACTGACTATTGATGGTGGCAGGCGCAAAATGTTACAGGTACTTCGGCATCGAATATAGCAGTGCCTTGCAAATGCCTAATACTTGTACGCAAGCCAAAACGGTTGGCTTTGCCAGTGATTGTTTTTAACAGGACTTCAGTGATGGACATGCATTGGTACTTATAGAGTGGCTGAAGACATACCTCGTTAAGACATTTTTATTACACCAGTAGCGCATTTACAGCTCCAATTAAGTCATTCACTCTCAGAAGGCTGCTTTGATAAAACACTGGCAGGCACTTTGAGTACCAAGTTTGATGGTAAGGCTCATAGGTGGCGCTAAAGCGCCACCTAATCAGCCAAACTAAAAATAACAAAACGGGCACTTGTCAGGATGTCAGAGAAATACATTTGTTCTACTGTCCCAAACCTATTCTAAATAACCAACTATCCTATCACTATACAAAAGCAAAAGAAAAAGACATTCTTAACATCAACTTAGGGCAGGGTTACTCCCCCTTGGTGTGAACTTGAGTGGTGGCTGCTTTTCTGACCACTGCCCAAGTTGTTCTTACTGTGTCTTTTCTGCTTCTCAACTTCGTAGAACAGTCCCCAAACAAAAAAAAATGTTTCTCAGCTTCTCCTCTGGTCAAAACTGTTTGTGTTGGTGCCTTTCGACTAATCATTGTGTCTGCAATTCAGATGCCTGCATCAACCGCAGGTTTTGTATAACCCATCACTCCCACCTAGCACAAAGCCCCATAATCTAGGTTGTCCTCGCACAATCGGCAGTGCCCCATCCCAAAAGCCCTCCCCCCCCTGCACACAAACCACTCAACGACTAGCTAGTGGCAAAACCTGCCCTTCTACATCAACCAAAAGGACCCAGAAGATAAACACAAAAAAGGGGGAAAAAACACATCGAAGATAGAAAGGAAATGATGATAAACGACTGAACCTTGAGGTTATGCTACCCCTGGTTCAGCAACAACTACCAAAAGGACTCAAAGATAAACCCCAGAAACCAAACCGGAAATGCCAGTAAACAACCAAATCATGGGGACCTACAACCCCTGGTTCAACAACCACAATAATGCCAACTCACTAAACTAATAGATTCCAAAGGTCTGCAATATGCCACGACAGAGTGGGATGATGCGAGAGAAAACTAGAAGAAAGAATAAACCAAATGGAACACCACCATGGCACCCCACCAATAAAAACAGACATGACAATGGAACACACACCTATAAGCATGACAGAAAATAGAACAAACTCCAAGAGCAGGGAAAAATCTTTATACCTCGCAATGTACCTCCAGTAAGAACAATCCACAACCACCAACGATACTAGATGCTCCAGCAAGATACCAAGACCTCATTGGAAAAGACCAGAAACACCCAGAAGGAACAAGAGGGAAAAAACACCCTCACTCGAGATACAGAAGAGGAACCGGAAGAAGTCAGGAACCCAATACAAAATCTAGCAGAGCTACTCAATAAAGAAACAGACCCTACTGAGAACACTGCACATCCTTAGAGCAACAAGACAAAACAAAACACTGTTATAAAAATACACTGCAATCTAATTAACGCATGATCAATGGCCAAACATGCTACAGAGATTAACGATCTGCTCTACGACGGTGGAATAGACATCCTATTCATCACAGAAACCTGGTTAGACGACAACTGCAAAGTCACACTACACAGCTGCCTACCCGACAACTTCAAACGCACACAGGTAAACGGAAAAGAAAAAAGAGGATGAGGACTTGAAATAGCCTAAAGAGAACACCTAAAAATAAACAGACAACCCTCTGAACATCAAACTGCGAATCCCTCGTCCTTCACTTGACTACTAACTCAAAAACAAACCTCACATTCATACGCGTCTATAGACCAAAGAACTACAACGCAACCTTTGTAGACGACTTCATAGAAGCCATCACGAACGTAGATATCAAATACGACCACCTGATAGTCCTCAGGCACTTCAACATATGGTTTGGAGACGAGAACGCAAACTCTCAAAAATCACTAATCTAGCAACTTGAGACAATGAAACTAGGCTAGATTGTAAATGGAGCGACACACACAGCAGGACACACTCTTGACGCAATCTTCACCAATACATTTCTGATCTCTACTGCACCACCAATACAAATACTATGGAGCGATCACCTAATCATACCATTTGTTATCCAACTACAGCGCCCAAAGAACCTCCAAAAGCTCCCCGCGATCTGGGAAAGAAACTGGAATATCATCAAAAGTAGTAACTTAAAAAAACTGGAATCCTCAAACACATCAACCGTAAGCCTGGACGGAACCTACCTACACGAAGGAGCAGATCTAATCCAAAAATCGTTTGCCTAAACAATAGACAGCATCTCCCCAGAAAAACCATTCATCCATTCACAAAAGAAAGCAGTGGCAAGATGGTTCACACCCCACCTAAGCACAATGAAAAAACAAACCAGAAACTTGAACTAGAATGGAGGAAAATCTACGACCAGGCAAAAAAAGAATAAACTGTCAAAAAGGAAATTCTCAATGCCAAAAACAAATACTACGACAACCGAATCAAAATAGCCACCAACCCCCCAAAATAACTATTGAACATCATAAATGAGATGAGAAACCCACTTGGATGCAACACACAAGTACCTTCACACAAATTATGCAATAACCTTGTAGACCACTTAAAAATAGTCAACAACATACATCGGAACATACAAAGCAGACCAGTTGACCAGATCGTGCACCATGGCTCTCTGGCGCTGGAACCACAGAATACCTTGCAAAACTTCACACAAATATCAGTGGAGAGATTCATCAAGCTGGTGAAAATTAGCAATAAAGCAGGATCACCAATGGACCCCTGCCCACCAGACATCTATAAATCGATCCTCACACAAGGCACGCCATTGGAATACCACAGAAACCTCTTCAACCAATCGCTCTCAATGGGGAAAGTACTGCGGTCTTACAAATCTGCATACATCAAACCACTCCTCAAACATTCTACGGGGGATGTGGATGACCTCTATAACTACAGTCCGATATCAAACATTCCCTATCGGGCAAAACTGCTAGAAACCTATGTCTAAGAACAAACACTAGAACACGTGGAAATACACTAAATATTGGACCAGGCACAACTCCGCTTCAGACCTATGAGAGGGACGAAGACAGCACTTCTCTTTATCTGGGATGACCTAAAGACCAACACAGACACCAACACAAACTCTGCTCTGATTCTACTTGACCGCTCCGAAGCGTTTGACACAGTCAACCACAATATCCTAATCAGGGGACTGGAAGACATACGGATCACTGATACGTCGCTGCTCTGGATTAAATCATTCCGATCTGAAAGAACAAACAGTATGGATAAAACCATTCAAATCAGCGCCACATGGCACCACCTGTGGAGTACCACAAGGATCCTCCCTATCTCCTACTCCTCTTCAACAGCTACTTGACACCACTAATCAACCTCATCAAAAGGGACGGCCTCACCTGCTACAACTACGCAGATGACACCCAAGTCATCTACAAAATCAAAGATGTACAAGAGGAGAACACAATGCTAGTAGAACTCTGTAATTGGATGAACACAAACCGCCTCAAACTCAACCCGGGCAAGACAGAAATCATGATCATATCCAAAAAACGTGAAAGCAACCAATACATCCCATGGCCAACAGAACTAGGAACAGCGCCCACGCCATCAAAAATAGTTAAACACCTTGGAATCATAATGGACAACGAGCTAATGCTAGAACCACAAGTAAACGCAATAACCAAGAAATGCTTCTTCCACCTGCACACGATCAAAAAGATCCTACCATTCCTCTCATTTATGCACAAAACACTAGCCATCATTTCCCTCGTATAGTGTCCAGGATAGACTACGCCAACAGCCTATACCTCGGAATGCTGGATTATCTACTTTAGAAACTGAAATGCTTACAGAACGCATCGTACAAACTCCTCAAATTCTCACGAAGAGACCACATCACTCCTGCGCTAAAAATGCTACACTGACTGCCGGTCAAAATACGAATCGCATTCAAAACAATGTGCATAACGCACAGAGCAATCCTCGGTAAAGGAGTAGAAGCCCTATAAAAGGAAATCACCATTTACCAGCTGACCAGAACCCTCGGATCCATCAACTGGAACCTAGACTGTACTCTCCCGAGAGAAATACGAAACATGATAGACCATCTAAAATTCTGAAAACTCCTAAAAACCATGGCTGTTCAAATCGGAACCGGACTAAAATGAATGAGAACCACCCTCACCCCTTAGGATGAACACACATGTCGCAAGACGGAGTACTATAGCATACCACGACAAGTGCAGGGAGGTGGAGAGTCTTCTGAGTGGGAGGGAGACCTGGGTCCCCATGGAGGGCCTTAACGCAAGCTAACAAGAGAAATGGGAGCTTCCTAGGTTGAACCACAGACAGAGGGGACAAGAGTTGAAGGGGAAACAGTGGCGACCAACCAGGTAGCTTAAGGGCACAGGCAAGAGCCCCCCCTCCAACCCTGCTTGAATGGGCCCAGGTAGGCAATACCGGCTGCACTCTGGGATATGCCCCATTATGCTTTACACAGGGTGGAGGAGGCATTGCCACTACAGACAACCCACAACCCTCCACAGAATATAGGAGGGAGCCTCCCCCCTAGCTCACCAAAATACACATTAGCATGGATGCGTATCACAGGTGGCCAAAGTGGAGGGGGTACGATTGAGCGCCACCACTAACCAACCCACTAAAAATCTCATCCCTCTGCTTACACCTGTCAAATTCTCAACCTTACATATCCATACCTATATTGCACAACAAACCGCACACACTTTAGCACACCACAACAACGAAACAAACCACACATAGCCTCGCACAGCAGCACATGACAACTACCGACCGAAAAATCACACCCACGCTCCGCGAACGGTGTAAACCAAACTGAAGCTGCCAACAGCACATCACAGCTCTCTTGCGCGTTTTAGCGCTCAGTTCTACTAACCTACTCTACCCTCTTGCTTTTCAGATCCGCCAGAGCGCCAGGGGACCACTCCGGTGGTGATAGTGCATTGTATAAATATCCTTTAACATATTATTTATGGTTTCTACTTTACCCCTTCACGTGGGATCTACGTTTCTCTATCCCTGGAGACTGATCTGTCCAACAAAACCACTGTTCGTTCTCTATATTCCTCCTGGGTGATTCAATCTTGAACTTGCTCAACCTGGTATGCCTTGTTGTTTCTCTTGTCCCCTCATGGCGTACTCCAGTAGTTCACCCTGTGTAGACTTTGTGGCTTGCTCATCCTCGTGTTCTGGTTTTTTCTCTAGTTCCTTCCCGGGTTTGTTGAGTCGTTAGCCTGTGTTGGCTTTGAGCAGGCTCAGCCTGCTGTACTTGGTTGTTTATCTTTCCACTCGTTCCTGGGGTATTCGGGATATTAGCTATGCGTGTGCCTCAGACTTGCTCAGCCTGTTCAGT
Organism: Ambystoma mexicanum; assembly: GCF_040938575.1. NCBI lineage: Eukaryota > Metazoa > Chordata > Amphibia > Caudata > Ambystomatidae > Ambystoma > Ambystoma mexicanum. The sequence continues at coordinate 622,630,448 of NC_090928.1, read as the reverse complement.
CTCTTGTTGTGTCTACCCCCTCTTGGGGTATTCAAGTCAGTAGCCCCGACTGGGCTTCAGGCCTGCATAGCCCTGTTAGGTTGGTTGTCATGTCCGCCTGCTTCTGAGGTACTCTGGTAGCCCTCCTGTTGGTTTTGGTATGGCTTCGCCGCCCTCCAACAGCTGTTTGTGTACTGCTGCATACCTGTGAGCCGTTGATGATGCTCCGCGTTGAATTTCGGCATTGGCGGAGGGTGTCCTGGTGCGTCTTGTTTATCTTAGTTTTCCTTAGTTCACCCATGGTTCCTTACTGTGGTAGCCAAGGTTGGCCCCTTCCCAAAGGCCACCTGGGCCTCGGTGTGCAGCAATAAGGAGATAAGACACCCGACTGATGGCAAACCAAGCTTCTTGTATTAGATATAAAATAAACAGCGTACAGAATTATCAGCTGATGAGTGGGAAAATACAGAAGGACAAGTGTCCCTTCTGTTGTCACACAGAGCTCTGCAGGGACCTCCCTTAGAGCGCATATTATATAGCATATCATAAGCAATTACTAATATAGTATAGCATTTTTACAATGGTGGGAGGTACCTATCATGACATTGCCAGCATTTGGCAATAACTGTCATCTCACTTATGACCTTGTGATGAAGCCTTGCGGGTACATTGTGTTTATAGGACACAATTGAGCAAGGTTACGGAACCCCAGAGAATACACTAGCTCCTGACTGTCAATAAACAAGCAAATAGTGGCAATGACTGCTACTTTTGATCAAAATGTAATACATAAGAAGCATGTGTTATAAATACATTAGGCATTCATAAGATACTCGAAAAATTACATATAACGTACATAACATGGTACAGAAATGCTCATCCAAAATAGATTCTTTGGGTTAGGATTAACAACAATTACATTCTCTATGGTCCTTTTATGGGGAAACCATGAGCAACACAAGTGCATTTGTAATACAGGGTGTAGAAATCACTGAACTGGACGGTGCAACAGTGAAGTACTGAGACAAAAGTCAACACAACTGTGCTTCGGCCTTGAAGCTAATCTTGTGTAGCTGTCTCTTGCCAGGACTCTTTATATAATTTCAGCTGCCTGGTCTACTCACCTGCCAGGTCTTTTATGCGTTTCAGAGTTCTCTGGCCATACCATAAATGCATATTTTGAGATGCTTGATATATCTATCTATGGTAACATTTTCTCATACTTCTCCCACAGACTGGCATCTCATGAATCTGTACTTGATTGGGGTTTGCCTTTGTACTTTGCCTTGTCTGCATTGAAACATTCTTCTTATTGGGTGTAGAATTTGTACTTTGCCTTGACTGCATGCAAACAAACTTCTTTGTGTCAGCAATCTCGTACCATTCAAAAACTTGTTGGTGTGCTTGTCAAAACTCCATGGGGTCCCAAGCTGCTTTGGGCAGACTCATTGGTTACTTCCAGTGTCTCTGACCCTGCTCGTGCTTCTGCGGTGTGATTTCTTCACCTGCCTTTCACTTTGGAGTGTGCGGATGTTCTTCCAGCTTCCTGTGTGGCTCCATGGTCACACGTCTGCTTTTCGGCCCAGACGGGTGAATGCTGCCTCATTGAGCGATTGAACCTCCAGGAGCTCCTGCTCAGCCCCCAGCGTCTCCACAGTCCTCTTTGCTTGAATGCAGAGCCTCTCCTCCTGTTTCAGCAGCCTTCTCCGTTTCAGTAGCCTGGTTAATGTCACACGTGTCCATGAGCCTCACCATGGGGTTTAACGTCTTCTCCTGCACTGCTCAACTCCATAGTGCGGTTGCCATCTTTAAATGTCCCGTGCACTGAATATTTGGAAAAACAACTAGCCTTCATGTTGTACTTTGGGCTTCTGCCATTTTGCACAAACTCCCTCATCCTCCGCCTCCTCGTGGGTGGTTATGAGTGTTGAAATCCATGAATGTCATTGGACTTTTAACTCTTAGATGTTCTTTCTTAGAGATTTCACATACAGGCACATCAGAAACAAAAGGTGTTATCTGTGAGTTGTGGATGTTTGGTGGAGTAGAGACCTGACCAGGGTGACAATAGACTATTTAGAACTCTGGTATTAAAGGGTCTTCCTCGTGGGAAAGGGGGAGAATACTCGATCTTGTCCAATGAATGTAGGATATCTCTCCAGAGATTGTCTCCCCCCCCCATGTGATCCTCCCTCATAAAGCCACCCCCAGGGTCAGGACCAGGTAGCAGCTGCCATCCCCTGGCCACGTGGGAGGAGGTCATTGCCAGGAAAACGGAGATGAGCCCATCAGATCCATCACACCAGCCACCCTGACCCATGAAGCCCCAGTGCTGCGGAGTGCAGCAGATTACAGAAGCTTGACAGGCGGGTGTTTTTGGCGCCCACAATCGGGCTACCTATGTAGACTGGTGCCCTGTCTGAAATTGGACGCAGTAACAGCACAGAAAGAAAAGTAAGGAATGTGTTTTTTACCTGACTGGCTTAGAAGCAATTTTATGCATGTGAAGCTTCCCATTGGCAGCTTGCAAAAGTGGCCTGGTGCTTCCTGCTAATGTTTTAAAAAATGCTCATGTTCAATTGGTATTCTTTCAGTAAAACAAAACGTGGGGCTTGCATAAATCCTCTACAGTCCAGTGTTCACTTACCTTGAGGGGCTGGAGACCTTAAGCAAGTGCAATTGGAAAACGAGCTGAGCAGATCCGATCTTATCTCTACAGATCGGATCAATACACAGCTCGTTTTCCGATTTACACAATGCTGATCATCCAGACAGCACACATGCACATGGGGGGGTGGGGGCAGACACCTGGCAGGTGGGAGCGCAAGAAGGCGGCAAGCTGGCGTAACAGTGGAGATCAGTGGCATGTGTGTTAGCTAGCCCTTTACCCAGAGTCAGTGGCGCAATGGTCATTGGGCATATTGGGACTAACCCAGCCCGTCCCATCATGCCTTGATGTTTTGGATTACATTGACTAGTATGACCCACAGAGCTGTGGCAGAACAGGACACAAATTGCTAGCAATTGCTAATGCAAAGCATTTTATTTGCTGTAGTTTTTGCTAACGCGACACACTATTGCTGAAGTTTAGGCAGACATGGACTTGCGATGCGTCATCCACCACACTTGTTTCACAAATGGGGGCGAGTGACTTTTGTGTGTGGTTAGTGGTCTATAACTTGAAATTTTGCACCCTGAAAATCATAATAGGAATAAGGTGTTACATTAAAATAAACTTGTATGTTCTAGATCTCCATGTAGACGTGGCACTGTATTTAAGTAGGTGGCTACTTTCTATACACTCTGTGGGCTACTAAGAGACACTCATTCATGACACAGAAATACCTTTTTACTGAGACACTGACATAAAGTGAAAACTTTTTTAATTGGGGGCATCACAGATACCCCCAATTACGTTCCTCATTAGCTATCCAAAATATCCATTGTTTCCTCCCAAAGTGATTTTTCTTTCTTCCTATTGTCCCTTCATATGAAAGCTAACTACATTGATGGAAAGTGTTTTATCTTTGGCTTACAAGTTGCTATGGTTCTACATTTCAGACCTGCACATTATCCTCTGTCTTTTTTTTTTAATGCGTTTCTTCTCTAGGTTTTTTCCAAGTAGTTATTTGCAAATCGAGTGAAACACGCATCAACTTTGTTGTGAATGCTGATTCATGCATGCACTTTATTTCTACCCAGCAATTGTGCCTTTTTATGCCTATGGCTTCTACTGCTACTTTGACAGAGAAGGTGGACATTTGCCTCTGGAGAACTTCTTGAGGAAGAAGTGTGTGTGTGTGTGTGTGTCTGTCGGTCTGTCCTCGGAAGAGCTTGAGACTGATGTTGTTCCAGTGAGGTCTTAATTACATGTCCTCACATGTTTACCTATATCTCATTTTCCTGCTTAATACTCTGGCTGTGCTTTTAGCCCCCTAGTCTTGGCTATCATTGGTAGACTGTTGTGTCTGTTGGATTTCTTACATGCTCTGCTTTGGTTCTGCCAAGATACTTTTTTGGCACTTCTTTGCTAGTCTAGGGTCTACTGTTTCTTTACTTATCTTCTTCTTTCCTGGGTAAGCACTGCTCCAATTCTGAGCCTTGGTACAAGCTTTTCAGACCATGTGTTCTGGAAGGAGAGGGAGAGAAGTTTGAAGAGAATGCCCACAATGCTGTTGATGGTTTCTCAGTAAAGGTGGGGGTATACAGTGAAATTAATGAATTCAGAATAACAGATCACGTTTTTAACACATTTTTATTAACTAAATAATATAGAATTTTTGGGTAAAGGTATATATGGGGGTGGGTTAAGGGATTAAAAAGGGGGTGGGGGTTCAGGTGGGGTAATTAATGCTAGGGAAACAGGGGAGCTTGGGGGGTGGGGGGAGCCCTCAATATTGTTTTGTTATTTTTAATTCACTAAAAGAGTTTTTGTTATTTTTGGATTCGTTATTATCACATGGAACCCAGGGTGGGAGGGTGAGGGTAACTGTATAATCTGATTTTCTACATCTGTAAGACTCTAATGGGGTTCACACCCCTGACCTCTGGTGAGTGCCTTTCCCCTTTTCTGCCTGAGATCAGAAGAGGTTGGCCTACTAGGTGAAAAGTCTGAAAAGATTTGTAGACTAATTTGCCTTTCCTACAAAAGGTGCAACTGAACGCGCTTATGTCGAGTTGGCTCGACTACTGTAATTATGTGTATCTGGGCCTTCTGAAAAAAATCTTCAAAACTGCGGCTTATCTAGAATAAAGCCACTGGGGTCATCCTTCGGTTAAAATGGTCTGGGCACATTTCTCAGGCAATGCACGTGTTACGTTGTCTCCCGTTAACTCAGCACATTGAATTTAAGGTCCTCTGTCTGGTCTACAAGGCATAATATGGTAAACGACTATCTTACTCATTATGTCCCCATTCGTCATTTGAGATCAGCCTTCACTGGCTTCTGATGGCTCCAAAATTTAAACATCAGAAGTGGGGCGGTCAAGCCTTTTCTGTTCAGGCGGCCAAGTTGTGGAATGCTCTGCCACCACCTTATTGTCTTTTAGAAGACCATTTGGTCTTTAGGAAATCCTTGAAAACAAAGCTTTTCCCCAAATAATGGTCCTGGCTGACCTAGCATTTGGCGGTATGCTTTGTCGTTTTCTATTCTGGGCCCTGATGCCCCATGTGGCAAATGTTTTCTGCGCATTACAAATACAATACATCCATAAATACTGAGAAAGAGGCCAGACTGCACGCTCAGAAGCCTATGAATGTTGTGTTAGAATAGGATTCAAGTTTCAAATGTGCTCAACCTCATAGATACAGTGTTGTGGCTTGATGCAGAGTGAACAAATAAGATCTTGTGTTACATATTGCAATTACATTTTAATTAGGGTTACTGTGTGAAAAGTAAAAATATTTATAAAAAGTGCATCGCATGTTGAGTGAAGCTTCTCCTAACGTGAGCCAAAAATCCTCCTAACAAATGAGCAGACACGTATTTTGACATTTAATCTCTTCTTCAGGGCTCAAAATGAAACTTTAAAATAACATAATTTCCATGATACAGGGATCTTTAAGTGATGTTAGTCTCTAGTGTGGTCAATATACAAAAAACAAACAAATTGAACTGACAGTCATAAGAATAATGTCAGAAGCGACATCACACACCACATAAAATTAGTTTTTACATATTTCCACATCCCAAAACATGAAATCATAAACATGGTCATAGTAAAAGAGAAGGTCAAACAACAAGGAACAAAGAAAAACAAATATTATGTTCCAAGTAATGCATGTGTAGTCTCCTCTTTTGAACTACATAACAATACTCCTGGTGATTTGCTCTATGGTGATAACAAAGTGTGCCATGTGATTAGGTGCCCTGTGAATGTTGCCGAGGCTTTTGACTCCTGCGCGATCTTCTGCTGAGCACACCTGTATCTGCCTTTTCCTGCTGAGTACTTACTGATTTTCTGACCTTAAGCAGCCTCATCCTTCCATTCCATTTTTTATGATTTGTATTTTTGTGTCAGTATTTTGTAGTGCTTTTCCGGTTATAAAGACACGTGTGTGAATGCTTGTGGCAATTAATACTGGCAGCGGCCTTCCCTTTGGTTTTCGATAGGGGGTAACCTGCATTATCATTTTAGCCCTCCCTTACCTCTGCATAAAGATGGTGAAATTGAAGATTGCTGCCAGTGTTTTTAACAGTCACGTTCACACAGTGGCAAAGTGACTTAGCATGGTTTTTCCAGCATGTACTGTACTGCTTTCAAAAGGCGTCCATCTTGACCAATGCCTTGCTGGCATTCCAGATCTTTCTTTAACCAATCTTTTCTTCAGCATTAAACTCCTGCGCATATAAAACAATGCAATCAATGTAAGTATTTAATCATCTAGCATCTGTGTATTCTTCATGCATGACAACCTCACCAGATTGGATAGCAATTTTACTACATAGAGTTCACACTACTATTTCTCTTTAACCTTGCCAGTTTGACCCGAATACCAATATTGCACCATTGATTTGTGTAGCTGGGCAAAACATATTCAGTGCCATCTCTATGTAGTTCGAACATTGCACTTGGTGGAGTTGTTGAATTTGAAGCCACCCTTCAGTATTCAACCACGATTTTGTCTTTCTGTTTTAGGATCTCATGGTTGGTGATGAGGCAAGTAAATTGCGTTCCATGCTGGAGGTGAACTACCCAATGGAGAATGGCATAGTTCGGAACTGGGATGACATGAAACATCTCTGGGATTACACATTTGGCCCTGAAAAACTCAACATTGAAACCAAGAACTGTAAAATACTGCTCACAGAGCCCCCAATGAACCCAACCAAAAATCGTGAAAAGATTGTAGAGGTATGTTTAAAATGTAATGGTAGCCCTGTTGTATGTACTTATGCTCTTAATTTAGTTTTAACGAATCAACAGCTAACTGTAATCTGTGTTTGTATTTACTATTATGGTGCTTAGTGCATGACCCAAATATATGGAAATTACCTACGACTTGTGCATATGGAGAGGTGAAGGAGCAGGGGAGTTGTAACTCTACCTGGAACAGTCATTTTCTTGAACTAATCTGTATTCATTTAACTGTTTCTATGAAGTTTCTTTTCATTTCTAAGTTCGTAGTATTCATCTGAGTGACAGAGACACATTGAGAAATGTGGCTTGTTAAGAAAGTTTTGAATTATAAGTACAAATGTAATTTTCCGATCTGCCATACTTGCATGAAGACCAAAGTAGTTTTTCAGAAGTCGGGATGCTATGCTACCTCCTTTTCCAATCAACAAGCCCAACAGACTAAAACCTAATCTGTATGACCCATGGACCAGAGCAGTAGTGCTACTTGACACACCCTCTCTCGATCTGAGGAGAATGAATTCTTGAGCTACAGAGACAACACAGGATATATAATGAACGAAAGGATATAGTCAATGCACAGTACTAGACCATAGACTTTTGCTTCAATAATAAACTTACAAATAAGGAAGGATCCAAGCATGGAAATCCAGTGAATAATCCAGGTCCTAGTGTAAGGAAGGAATGGTATCACAAGTATGACACTGACACAAGTGTTACAAGTTGCAATACCTTTATGAAATTCTTTGGGTTTGGAAACACTCCTGCTTTGCTCTATAGCTATGATGGGAGTAGTCTCTACTATGAAATAATAAAGAAAACACAGTCCTAGTCGGTCTTTGTCAAATCAAAATGGCCTATACTGACAAAAACCAAATGCCTGCCCTATCTCTTATACGAAAGTGTTTAAAGTGGAATGCGTATGCAAAAGAAAGTCAGTGTTCCAACATAAAGGATCAAGGTGGCTGAGTCGGCTCTCCTCCCCACGTTGGACAGCACGGAGTAAGGTGGCCCCCGTAAACAGGATGACACACTCTGGCTCTGGCTCAGGTTATCAAAAAAAGGCAGTTCAAAATGTGGGTCGAGCCCCGCTTGGCTTTCCACGTTAAAGTGACTTTTTCTAGTTTTCTAAAAGTTCTTTCACAGTTCAACAAAAGTTCACATAGGTCTCCAGTCTCCCTCTGTTGGGCTCTGACCTCTCAAGCTATCAACAGTTCACGTGGGTCTCCCTCTGACGGGCTCGGACCTTTCAACAAAAATTACCTGATTTAACGTAGATCTCCCTCAGCCGGGCTCGGACCTCGCAATCACAGCACTTGCAGGGGTTCCCTTTCCCAAGCTTATTTAATGTTTCCGGTATCCCTCAGTCGGGCTAGACTTTTCACTGATGTTGAAGACATTCAGATGTGCAAGGCTTTTACCATAGACCTCCGCAGTACCACTTTGACTTTAACTTCAGCTCTCCCTTATGTTATTGGCCCCAATATCTCTTGGTAGTTCCATACCACAATCAGAAAACTTCGAAGAAATCTTCCTCTTAATGCAATCACCTTTTAACTTCCCCTTTCGTCAGGGTTAATCTTGACCATTGCGCATTTAACAGTTTGTTCACTTTGCCTCTTTATAACAAGAAAATCAAACAATTTGCAGAGACTTTCCTTTGGCCGGACCACTGCACTACTCTGTATCACTGGTTCACAGTTATGGGTAACTTAAAAGTTCACTACTGGTTTTCTTTCTTTCGCGTCTCATCAGCATGCGCGCAACCTTCAACTGTGAGTTACACTGTTGCGGCTTCAATCTTTCCTTGACACAAACTGGCCTTTCATGTCTTCAGCTAACTCACTGGTTGTGTGCATTCCTTTCATGTCTCTGCGGCTTTGATTCACGAGTCCAGGTTGATGCCACAGGCTTGGCCTCACTTCCCCTGCTCTGTCGTTCACCCTGGTGGGTCGCTGGCATCCTTGAAACACAATGCATGTTTCTTCTTGCCTGGGATTTGGCTTTCTCTGAGTATCCTTCACGGTTTCCCAGAGACAACAACCTTCTGCAGGGATCTTCGGGTTTTCCTACCGTTCGCTCTGGTCCCTCGATCGGTCATCCTGCTCCAGTGTGGTTCACCTTTGCCCCAGAAGATCTGCTCCTTCTCGTGTCTCACCTTGTTCAGCTTTTCCAACAAAATCATTTCTCTGAACTTCAAGATCCACAATGCCTCACTCTTTGTTTGCTCCCACTTCGCCTGCTCCCCTTAATAGCATTCTGGCGGTTTTGGGAGTAGCAGATTGTCTCAGTAGGATGTCTGAGGTCTGGGTCTCACCACCTGCCCTTCAAAGGCCGGTGCTTCAGTATCTTACCCAGGGGAGGAGCCCTGGCTTGGGCGCTGCCAGGTATCCCCAGCTGCCTCTGGGTTGGCTCTCTGGAGTCACAGCTCCCTCGCCACACTACAGCCTCCCCTGTACTCACAGACTCAGTGATCTGGCAGTCCTTCTTCCAGGGTTCCTCCAGCTGCTGTTCTTCCCTCCTGGCCTCTTTGCACCATCCAGAATCCCCAGCTCACTCAGTGTGCCTGTCTCCTCCACCTTTTACACTTGCTAGCAGAATTAACAGGAGTCAGGTGTGAGTGGTTGCCCAGCCCGCCTGACTCTGCCTGACCTTAACGTTACAAAATGGAGACTGCCCATAGGAATCCATTGCCTGTTAATTCCTATGGGTAATCCTCATGACCCCCATCATGATCATCTTTATCTCAGTCTTTGGGTAGTTAAATAGAGGAATGGGATTATGGGAGTTGTAGTGTTTCCTTTTCCCGGTTCTCCTATGACTTGTTACTTGTTGGAATTGGGGTGGGGCCAATGGGACAGCACTCACAACATCCTATGAAGGTTGAGGAAATGTTGTGTAGGGGTGTGTCGGAAATGGGGAGACGATGTCTCTCCCAAGGTTGTTCCTCCTGCATTCCCCAAGGACCCGTGCTCGGGTGATCCTCCCTTGCTTGTCCATCCTCAGGTTTCGGGATCCAAGCGCAATGGCTCTTCCCTGGCCACCTGAACAAAGGATCCTTGGGGTCTATAAGTGAGAACACCCTTAGGTTTCTCACACTTGCTAAATACTTAATGTCTAAATACCTGCTATCAATTTAACAAACTGGATGCATGGGCTTTGGCCACCATACGCTGCAACTGTTGTGAGAACACTGAGAAGCAAGATCCTTTGGGCTTTATGCTCTTTCCTAGCGTGAGTCACGGATTAGAGGAAAGGACCTTGGAAACGTTTGCTCGCCTTGAGAAAAACATCATCTCTTTGAATGCCTTTCGGCGTTCCCAAGCCACCATGGAAGGCGTTATCGCTGTAAAGGGGAAACCCGGAGCTCTGCAGACCCGGCCTGGCGTGCCCGGATCGGCGCGCAAGTCCTAAAATGAAAAGCAGGTAGGTAAGCCTCCGGCCCAGACCCTAACAGTAATTCTTTGATCACTATCTTTCCCCTAATATTGTGTGTATGATGGGTTTAGGTTAAGGCATGGTTTGTTAAGTTATGTTACTGGCATTTATATTAGCCACAGCAGACATTTATATGGTCTGCAGGCAGTCTGGAGGATCTGAAAGAGAGGGATAGGCTATGTTAGAAAGATAGGGGATTTGCTATTGTGTTAATGCATGCAGATCGGACGTACCATGAGCTCTGCATGCAGATCTTTTTCTAGGCGTTATAGGTGAAGCGGATAGCCTCTTGTGCCCATTATGCTTGTATGCCTTGGCAGGTGGTGTGGCTATGTCAGTTGACTGTAGAGGTGAAATATTGTGTTGTTTGAAGACTGATGGGAGGGGTCTTTAGTGTGCCTGTCTTAGGCTGCATAATTAACATGTGTGTAGTATATTATGGCATATTTTGAGAATGTTATTGAGGGGTTTAACGGAGGACCTGGTAAGCTGTTTTGGAGCGCTCATCACATTGGTTGGTCGAAGATTCCCAGTGTGGTGCTACAGCTTGTTTGGTTTGTTAAATGGTCAGGTCTTCAAGGTTTTCCAAAAGTCGAGTGATCCTCAGTTGGCCCGATTCCCTACCAGAGAGAGTGTACCAGAGTTCTGCTGTAATGATAGAGAAAGCTGATCCTCTTATCTCTTTTTGGAATGCAGCTTGGTTTCTAGAAGTATCTAACTGATGTATCCCAGTGTTTTCCTTGTGTGACGAATCCCAAGATGTCGTCACTTCTCCCCGAGGGGGAGCCCCTTCCCATGACACGGGGGAGTTGAGGCTGGTGGGGTGGTGTAATGCGGCAGAATTGTTAGGATTGATTTTCTATACTCTGACCTGGTGGACAGTTGTATAGAAGGCCAACCTAGTTTAGTGACGGGGACAACTCTGGCCGCTGTAGACGAACCAGTTCATGGTCGGTGGAAAAGTGGTCCAGGCCATGTCTCAAGACGTGGTGAGCCTGTAAGGAGTCCTCAATGAGTACACACTATGAAAAGTCAGGGAACACACGTTACAAAAATATGTATTTATTTATGGCTGTATAACGCTATGAAAAATTACTACTAGCATGTAATGTTATCTCACAATACTAAATAAAAGATACATATATACAATCACTGGAGTAGGGCACAATACATAATAAACCCATGAAAAGGAATGTATTAGTGTGCAGCACTACAAGTACGCAGAGAGACAGCACTAACTTTAGAATGCCATCCCTACGATGCATGGGGCCTTGTGCCCAAATGTTCACCGAAGTTCCACACAGTTTTGTGAGACAAGGAAAAGTTAGTGTAGGGCTTCTAGAGTCCAATGAAGAGTTCCAAGGCGTAGAAGACAGGTTATTCTAGCTAATAAACGTGTCCCCCACTTTCTGAATGCTTGCATTAGCAAATGTAACCAGTATCCCCCCTTACTGTTCATTTTCAAAACACAGAATATGTAAGTAACACACCTGAGTTGTAAAGATACTTATTTTTATGATTCGTAGCATTAATTCAATGCAGAACACCATATTATGCACATAGAGCAATAGAAATTGCAACAAAAAGCAAGTTAAATTCCTCGCACATTGGTACATAAAGTCAACATAGTCCAAATTCTGCTGTCGATATATATCCAAACGACAGGAGTCATCTTCACATAAACAATTGCAATAGGTAAATATAATGAGCAGTACACATAAACAGTGAAACCATTTGTAACACTGTGATTGAAGAATTGTTGTCAACACCACAGTGTTTCGGCCTTTTGTGGGGGCTATAGTGAAGCCATGTTCTTATATGGGCCTTCGTCAGGACAGGGGTAGACTGGCGTCTGAGTGCTCACTAAATGCTTGTGGAAGGTATTATGGCCACAGGCAGATGAGTGTGGGTCCAAGACCTACAATATTTCTTGGCGTTTGATTGTTGTGTGCCTTTTTCTAGTTTGCGTATGCGGGACGTGTTATGGAGAGTGAAAAGCTTTTGTTGTGCTTTTGCATCGCTGTAACGCTGACTGCAGTGCCAGCGACCCTCCTCTTGCGAAAGCACAACTGTAAGTGCTGCACCTGTCTCAAGCCCCTGCCGGACCCATGGGCCATCACAAGAAGACCGTACCAGCCTGCACAACACGTTGCAACAACCGAGTTGAACTACAAGCTTTATTTACAGGGACAACAGATTAGATCCTGTAACTGCAGCAGAACTGTATCTGTCGCACTACCTCCTGGCACATTGACGCGACCTTTAATGAGGCGCTCAGTATCACTGCTGTTAAGAAACACTGCAGGACAGTGAACTTGTACCTTTTCGCCACTGGCCATAACACGGCCCGCATATGCAAACTAGAAAAAGGCGCACAGCAATCAAACACCGGAAATATTGTAGGTCCTGGACCCACACTCATCTGCCTGTGGCCATAATACCTTCCATAAGCATTTACTGAACACCCAGACGCCACAGTCTACCCCTGTCCTGACGAAGGCCCATATAAGAACATGGCTTCACCATAGCCCCCACAAAAGGCCGAAACACTGTGGTTTTGACAGCAATTCTTGAATCACAGTGTTACGAATGGTTTTACTGTTTGTGTACTGCTCATTATATGTACCTATTGCAATTGTTTATGTGAAGATGACTCCTGTCGTTTGGATATATCGACAACTGAATTTGTACTATGTCGACTTTATGTACCAATGTGCGAGGAATTTAACTTGGTTTTTGTTTTTTGTTGCAATTTCTATTGCTCTGTGTGTATAATATGGTGTTCTGCATTGGATTAATGCTACTAATCATAAAAATAAGTATCTTTACAACTCAGGTGTGGTACTTACATATTCTGTGTTTTGAAAATGAACATTAAGGGGGGATACTGGTTACACTGACCCGTTCACCTGTATATGATGATTATATAGCCCTTCTGGGCAGAATAGGGTCACCACCAGGAGCCCGTTTTCTCAATGACTTGCACGAGCAAGCAATGGCAAAGCCAAACTATTATAAAAGTTTCTAGAAGTTTGCAAACTTTTGAAAGTGAGATAGAGGTTCAGGTAAGTACTAAACCTGTACTCTACTGTTTGGGACTTAGCAGGTCTTCTGAAAAGGGTCCAAGGTCGTTTTTCCCACCTTCAGCTCTGGTCCTTGATGCCCAGGGGTTTCAGGTTCGAGCACTTCCCTGGTAGGTGACAAATGCTGGTGCAAGGTCTTCAGGTTGGAGAATGCAGAAGAACTCGATGCAGGGCCCCTCCGAGTACAGGACTGAATGCAGGAAAGCTGTTTTTGATGACAGCCACCGATGCACAGCGATGCAGGGGGACACCCTAGTCACGGTCAGACTTCTCCTCATATCGCAGGTCCCTTGGATGCTGGAACCACGACATTTGGCAGAGGTGAGTCTTGTAACACAAGCTGTCGATCCCCCAAGTTCCAGCCATCAATGTGGAATGTCGATGTTTGCAGTACGGTAGCCCAAACTCTGAGCTGAGCAGCCAGTGGGTGATCAAGGGGCACTTCCGAGGGCTCTTCTTTGCAGGACTCTGACCTGACGTTGGTAATGAATGTTCTTTCCACTCCAAGGGTCGAAGCTCCTTCGCAGGACTTCTGATTATCGCCTACAAGACCGAGCTCTTCCAGAACAGCAGCAGAAGTTGCAATTGGCTGTCAGAATTGCAATTGGCTGTCAGAACATTGCTAGTTCCCTTGGGACCTGTGCTGGCTCCAAGGATGTCTGAGGGGCAGGTGGTGAGACCCTGACCTCAGGCCCGCACAACCAGAAGGGACCGCTTGCCACCGTGCTGAGAGAGTGAGAGAGAGAAACTCGGGAGCATTTGGCTAACTGATACAGAGCCAGCGAAATCAATGCATAAAGTGGCACGGAGCGTAAAAGAGGAAAGAAGTGAAAGGAAATGAAGAGTGACAAGATCAAGAGAAAGTAAACAAAAGCAAGACAAGCAGCGCATGCAAGAATTGTAATAAAGAGGGCACGAGCGACCCGAAGCGACAGAGAAGGGTGCAGGCGACCCGACAAAGTGGAAAGTGTGCAAGTGTGCACATTGGAGCTGGAAAATGTGCCAGTGGGCATGGAAAGGTAAAGAGAGTGCATGTGTGCACGGGAAAGCTGGAGAAAGTGACAGTGGGCACAAAAAGGACAAAGAAGGTGCAAATGTGCACAGAGGATGTTAAAGATGGTGCCAGTGGGCACAAGAAAGATAGGAAGGTGCAAGTGTGTAGGAGAAGGAAAGAAAAGGTGCCAGTAGGCACGAGAACGAAGTCGTGAAGACAGAGGGTAACAAGAAGGGGTGCTGAAAGCCCCTGAAGCCAAAAGGTTAAGAGCAGGAAATAAAAGAAAGTGGTTAAAGCTCGGAGTGGCCGTGCTTAGGAGGAACAAAGAACCTGGCGTTATAGAAAGTCTGATTCTACCCCTTGAAAGAGCTGGATATGATAGAAAGGTACATCCTGGCAAACTGAACTTGTGTTTTGAAACTCAAGGGGGCTGTGAGCTCGGGGAAGGGTACCCTGAGAGGCCTAAAATCTGAACTTGTGTTTGAACTTGAAATAGGCCTAAGCTTGGGGAAAGGAATCCTGAGAAGCTCAAGAATTGTATTTTGTGTCTGACTTAGAGATGCCTAAGATTCCGGAAGGGAACCCTAAGAGGCCTATCAAAGTGGAATCTTGATTATCTTGTGTTGTTGAAGCTTGGGGAAGGGAACCCCAAGATGTTAAAAAAAGAACTGTGGATTTGTTTTGGTTATAACTTGGAAGGAATTGAAGCTTGGGGAAGGGAACATCAGGGCATTAAGGACATTGACATTGTTTGAACTTGTTTTAACTATGGAGAAGGTCCTGTTAGCAGTCCCTTTGGATTGAACTCATTCTTTTGAAGCTGACCAACCTACACTTGGTGAATAGACCAACTGAAACCGATCCTGGTTTTCCTATTTTTGTTGAACCACCGCCTTTTGCTTTTGAAAGAGTTCCTGACGCATTTTTGTCAAAGAGTGAGGGCAAGCATAGGTTTAGACACAGACATATTTGGTATCAGGTAATATTATCCCCATCAAACATATCGCCATATATATGGTCATCGGGAACGGCCATAGGCGATTATTTTTAGTGGGGATAATATTAGGGTTTTTTGGGAGCGGGTGTTGCGGGTCCCCCCCCGCTCCTTTTAAAAGAATACAGGGGTGTCCCCCGCAGGTTCCATGCCTTAATATCGCTGCGAAAAGATGGCGATATTTTTGCAGGGATATTAACACATGGAACCACATATTTTTATTTCGGACTTCCAGACTTTGACAGCACTCAAACATCAGTTAAGGGAACTATCCCTTTAGTGTTGGTCAGTTCGGCATTAGACCAACCCATGAGCTCTCTGGTTACCATGCCTGTCTCACGCAGGACAAACACTGAAGACCAGATGGGAGACCTTGCCGCCAATCAACTATCAGTCATCAACCTCTATGGGCATGCACTTTCACATGCTGAGCTGTCTGCACCCTCCAAAGGACTGACCTTCTGCCCCAGCCAGGAACTAGACAAATTCAACTTGTAAATTGAAGACTACATACAACGCTTGCTTCTCAAAGAATACTTCCATATGCAAAGCAGCGAACAAAGGAATGCCTCATATTATGATGGCACAGAAAGAAGTGCTCAAACTGGACACCGCCATGTGGACGTAGCTTAAAACTTGAAAATGGCATTGACTGTCTCAGAAAACACGTAAGATCGGACATACTCAACAAACAAGTGACTAAACAGAACCCCCCCCCCAAGAGAGAAGTGCAATAAGAACACTCCAAGCAAACAAGGAAATTATAATAAAACCACCTGACAAGGGCGGTGGCGTTGTGGTAGTGTATACACAAGAGTTCAAAATGGAAGCATACAGACATCTCCATGACCACAATAATTACCTGGAACCTAGCAACAACCCCACCATGGAATACAAAAAAACTCTAGAACAACTTGTCAAATCCATGCCAAGCAACACAGAGGAACACCTCCAGCATCTGATACCTAACAATCCAACTCCTGGTGCTCTCAAAGATCCACAAGCCAGGTAATCCAAGCCATCCAATCATCTATACCTTAACCAAAGCCATAACTGGATTTATTGAATCCATCCTAAAGCCTCTGGTGATGGACACAGAAAGCTTCATACAGGACACAACATACTTCCTCGGAAAGATTCAAGAGATAGACTATGTACCAACGGAGGCACTCCTGGCCTCACTGTATGTACCTGCACTGTATTTCAACATTGCACATGAAGATGGAATTGCTGCATGCCAGAAATTCCTGCAAAAGGAGAACATTGACTCCCCCAACCACAGTTTTCGCAGATCTCATGAGACTCGTACTCATGCACAACAATTTCTGCTTCAAAGGAAGATACTTTCTACAATAGACCGGAACGGCCATGGGAACAAAAATGGCACCTTGTATGCTAACCTTTTCCTGGCGAATCTCGCACAGCAGTTCTTACAACACGAACCCTGAGACCACATCTGCTCTACATTGATGGCATCTTCTTAATTTGGACAGGAGGTGAAGACTCTCTCAAACAATTCCAGGAATCACTAAATGGCTTCCACTGATGCATTACCTTCACAATGGAATACTCCAAAAAGAATAGCATTGGATCTTTCATAGATTCACATGCTTGAATATTCTCTATTGTCAGACTGGGAATCCTCTGTAATTTAAAAAAAAAAAAAATAAGTGTCAGAGTGTCGGAAGCGGCTGCTAATACGCTGTGACTGTCATTCCATGCTGTGCAGCTTGACGCTCGCTAGTGTGTTGGGTGCTTTCCTCTAACAGCCGCCTATGTGTACTGAGGCTACTCAGCGGTTATGAGGATCGCAGAGAAGTCTGTTGAATACGGCGGGATTTGGGCCCCGTGAAAATATCCATTGATGGAGAGGTCCGCTGCAGTTGGTAAAAGGTGAGCCTGTAGTGTCCGCGGAGGGCCTGGTCTGGGCCCGGTGATGAGGGGCGTGCAACTGTACTCCCTTGAATACCCCCCAGAGCCGGGATGCCTTTAGGGATTTTAATGAGTTCACTGCAGGCGGATCGAGTGGTCCGTGGGTCTAGTGGGTCAGTGATTTCACCGGCTTCAACTGCCTATTTTCTTCCTACTTTCCTTCTACTCCCCTAGCACGAGTGGTGTCCTACCGTATAAGGTAGTGCAGCTGTTGCCTCCATCTGACTTGTCGAAAGTGCCCTAAGCAGGTAGTGTGTAGGTGCGGCTTGACGAGAATGGGGGCTTGAGGGAATAAGCCATGGATAGTTGTAGGAGAGGGGAAGAGAGGCGAGAGATAGTGGCAAGTGTGATAAAGTCAAGCTGGTTGGAGATTCCCTTGCAGGACCGTGTTCACTCACCTAATAGTGTGTCAAGTGGGGTGCTTTACTGGGGGATTCATCACGTTCTGAGCCGGCTAAATGATGCAGCGCAGCATAAAGTCAAACATTATAACGTGCGAAGTTCGGAAAAGACACATTTTGATGAAGAAATTGAATCTACGCTATGACCACATAATGGAGGAGACCAAGGAAAAATTACAGCTTTTTTTCCCCATGGCCCCGCAGAAACCTTGTAGTGAGGCTGTTCAATCGGGCCAGCACATTTCTGATTCTACTATGGTGGGCACTGTGAGAAACCAGAAGGTGTCACCCACTAGTCCCCAGAGATCTGTCATCCAGATGGCCAGAACACGGCCATCTCTTTTGGATCCAGTTCCTGGGGGTGGACCACTGTGGGAGGATCACCTGGGTGAGGGGTCTTCGGGGAGTGGAAGGCCAGATGCTGAGAACCATCTGGCCTTCCACTCCCCGAGGATGGGTAGGATGGGTAAACCTTTACCCATCCTACCCGGTAGGATATTTAGCACTCTACCTCCCCTCCTCCTTTTACAACACAAACACTTTTTCACTGACAGCCTGCTCTAAGGGAAAACAGACTTTACACCCGAGCTGTGTACTTGAAATGTCCCAATACTATGGTCAGGCAATTATCACCAATCACTCACATCTGACTTCCATTACACTCCCCCACACGGATAAAAGGCAGCGCACAAGAGCACACTCTGAGCGAGGCAAAATACACAAGGAAACAGCATTTCCAAGATGGCAGTTTAACAAGAGTGGAAAGACGACGAAACAGAAATGTATCATGAGAAGGGAAGTACCCTTGACCCTTTCGACAAGGAACCATTGCTTTCATGAGTCCTCGTGATTGGAAAACTTAAGACCAGGAAAACAGGCTGAAGAATCCTGCATTGTGTGTCGGAGATACCCGGGTCCTCTCGCGTCAATAATCAAGGCAGGGAAAATAGCCAGCCAGCGTGGTACTGTCATTGGCTCCAAGAACACAGCCGCTTTAGTGAAAATAACACAGCTGGTGCGATTGGGAGGCCAATACAAGACCGGTCTGTGTTGAAGCCAAGGTAGCAAGCAGTAACATTATATGGCGAGCGCTGCAACGAACATTGTTAAAACGCATGTGTCATGGCCACTGGAAAGGAACCCCAGTTCACATCCCCTAAAGGGTCCAATTGGACCCAGTCCTGGCGCATTTGGCACCAGGCTCATAAGAAAGTGTGTTCTGCACACTTTTTCCCTTCGGCACGTGCCATTCCATCTCATATCAGTCAACCACGTGTATCTGGGCCGGGCATGGCCATGGGAATCAATGAAGCTGCACGTGCAGCATCATTTGGGAGTGGCAGGGTGGCACCATCTAGCAGAGCAAAGGGCGTGGCTGGGACCAGGCTATTTAAGCCTGCCCCGCCCGCAGGCCTAGGCTTCACGTTATTCTGCCTAAGCAGCGTAACGCTCACCACCACCTGAGAAGCCTCTTACCTGCCTCCCAGTGCAACCATCTCGGAGAAGCCTCTTACCTGCCTCCCAGCAAACCATCTCGGAGAAGCATCTTACCTGTCGTCCAGCAAAACCATCTCAGAGAAGCATCTTACTTGTCGTCCAGTGAAACCATTGCGGAGAAGCATCTTACCTGCATAGCCAGCCAAACCATTGCAGAGGCGCAACTTACCCATTTTCTCCTTCAGAACCAGCTGAATCGTCGCTGAAGCGTCTATTACCTGCACGCAGTGACTCCATCCGCGATCGACCAGAGCGCACTTACCTGGCTCGTGGAGTACAACCACCGACTGCATACCTTAACTGACCTTCAGCTCGGACACCAACTCAGAAGTTCTACACGGCCAGCTTCGTCGTGGTCGCAGGCACCCTACACCCGCCGCTAGGTCCGCGCACCACAACTCTTCTCCAAGCGCCGCCAGACTATACCTGCAGGAACAAAGAAGAAATAATGTTAGAAACCTAATTGAGACATTTGCTAAGGTCGCGCGCCATCGCATCCAGCGCTTACCTTTTGGATTCCAACTAGTCATCATTTTGGTAACACTCGAAGTCCTCCACCGACGCAACAGCTCCGCTGGGCTGCCATCACCTTAAAGGAAGAAAGAGACATTAGTACGAACTTAAATCATGTGACAAGACATTAATACTTATATGAACAATAATCATCACAAAGACTCCTACCTTCAAAGTGGTTCAGTCACAGCCGGCCTGGGCCACCACATCTATGGACCAGTGAAGCAACTGGGTCATCTTGAAGTGCCCCTGTTGAAGAGAAGCAGGACGGAGAGCTCGCCCTATCTATATATCAGGTGAGCCTATATGGGTAAATGCTTACTTACCTAATTTTGGCACGAAAGGTCAGAGGGGAGTCACGATACCTCCACATCCTTCTCATTGCCTCTCGTGTTCCCACAGGCGCAGTACCAGCATCCAGAACAGTATACTAGGCAGCAGCTGGGCTTGAGAACCGATCCCGGGGAGCCAAATCCAGGGAGGGCTCCAACCGTGCCCCAACGTCCCCGCAGAGACCAGGTGAGCGTAACCGAACGCAAAGCCTCTCTGAATCTCTGCCTGGGCGTTATGGAAACCTCTGAAACCGACCAGCTGGCCCAATTACTAGGGGAATTGCGGGCTGAAGTCCATGCCTCCAGACAAGAGACCAGTGCCTTGCGAAGGGACTTAATTGTAACTCGGGAATAAACCAATGATTTGGCAAGGCAAATGCTTCAGACACACGCAGGACGGGTTCCGCTACCTGGGAAGTCACAACCTCCTACATCGCAGCCCTCACCACCAGTCTAGGTGGTGCTTCCGGGGGCAGTGCAACTAGCCCCAACTGAGCATTTCACCGGCGATCCAAACAAACATGCAATATTTATGAATCAATGCCGTCTTCACTTTCTGTGCCGACCTGACCTGGGGCATTTCCAAACGATAGTGCGCGAGTGGCTTTCGTCCTTTCCTATTTAGGAGGAAGCGCAGCAGACTCGTCGATACCATTAGCGAACCAGGATGATCCTCTGCTTACAACTAGAAATGTAAAAGTTGTTTGCTAGACATATCTAAGGCCAAGCCCTGGACATTGAACTGTTGTCACTCAGACAGGAGAGCCAAGACCTGCTTACCTATATCGCCACCTTCAGTCGCCTCGTGGCGCGGACAAATTGGCCAGAAGAAAAGAGAACCACACTCTATTATCAGGGTTTGCGTGGGGAATTAAAAGATGTGCTAGTCCAAGTGGTTAATCCTCCTGAAGGGTGTGCAGAGTTAATATAAATCTAACAGTACAACTAGATCACCGGATGCAGAATTGAAGAATGGACCCCTCAAGGAATGAAGGGAGGTCCGTCTATATGCGACCCCGGGACAATTCAGCCAAAACCCATGAACCAGTCGAACCAATGCAGATTGGAGGCATATGCGCTCCCATCTCCAAGGCGGAGCGAGAGAAGAGGAGGCAGCAACAACTATGTTTATACTGCGGAAAAGCATGACATTTCCTTTGAGAGTGCCCCATCAAACCCCCCCAAAAGAAGTGTAGGAGCAACTGACAATGGGAAGGAAGAAAAGGAACAAGATCAGGAGAACTCCAGCGCCCGGCAAGTGTAGGGGTCCACTTGTCGAGCGAAATGAAGGAATCTGTACAGACCTCACACCTGGTCATCCCGGTACTTTTGGTCCACTATCAGCAACCCACAAAGGTGCATGCATTGGAGGCATATATTGACAGTGGCGCTGTAGGAAATTATATTGATCAAAATCTGGCTGAACGAATAGGCCTTCCTCTTCAGCAAAAGCTCAAGTCACAAAATGTCACAGCGGTGGACGGGTCTCAACTGTCATCTGGCCCTGTGACGCGACATACCGACAAAGTCATGCTGATATGTCAGGGCGGCCATCAAGAACACATTACCTTCGACCTTATTGGAGCTCCACAGTTCCAGATGATTTTAGGAATGCCATGGCTGGAAACACATAACCCAAGGATCGACTGGCGAGCAAGAGTGCTGACTTTTCCTCCAGAATGCTGTCAGGTGCAGACCAACCTGCCCAGGACTTCGACTTCCATGAGGGCCTTTAAGGCCCCAAAGACTCTCTCAGGGGCCTCCTGGACTTGGTCCTGGCATCAGTGGCACCAGGCTCATGCTGCCATTACCATCATGGCAAGTTTCAAACAAGGTAAAGCACGCGTGGGCCAATCTGAGGCAGGCTGAAGGGACTACTTGCCTAGGGAACTATTTACTTGGGTGTGGTTGCTGGAACTACTTTACCTGGGGACTACTTTTCTGAAGCTATATAAACCACGCCTTTAGTACAGAACACGCTTCGCGTTATTCTGCACTCCTGCAGCGTAACGCTCACAGTGTCTGTTACTTTCAGGCCAGTCAGCTACAACGCCAGTCCAGTTCCTTCTCGAGCAACCTGTAAAGGAAGAAAAGGCATCAGGTTAGCCGCGCTGACCAAGGATCCACATCCCTACCCAGCGCTTAGTTCGTACCTACCTGAGAGCTGCTCGTCCCGGCGAACCAACAAACCTCCATCCCGCGATCGCTCATCGTTCGCCCACCACGCCTGAGTCGCCGCACCTGTCGGACGAAAAGGAGAAACATCAGGTTAGCGCAAATTGGAAAAACACCATTCGAAACAGTTAACTCAGCGACATACTCAACTGAAGGCCACTCCTACTAGCGATCCACTGATCTTCGTCACGCGGTCCTACAGCACCTACAAAATAAGAAAGCAGCAGGTAGGTCGCACAGAAGAGTCATAGTGCATCTACAGACTTATCGCAGAACGCTGGTGCGAACTTACCTTTTCTGGGAAAAACAACTCTGCGTTCTACGATCTCGCATCAGTAAGAAACCTACAAAGGAAAGACAACATAGGGAAAACCTGAACAATTTGAACTCTTTGGCTAACCATATAAATGGTAAAGACTTACTCATTGAATCAACGTTGTCTGAGACTCGACAGGATCAGTGAAGTAACTGGATCCTAGAACTCTATGCGCCCCTGCATACAGCTGCAGGACGGAGAGCCTGCCATCCTTAAAGCAAAGGTGAGACATAGCAGAGGGGCTTTCAGAAGACCACGGGAGGCGGGTGTGGGTCTTCCGCCTCACAGTTGGGTAACGCTTCAGTTAACCCTTTAGGCGCACCATCGTGGGGGCACAGATACAGAGAAGACGCGTGAGCCTTCTAACAGCAGACCTGCCAGTCCCGTTCGGTGCCCCTGTGGACACCAGGTGAGCGTAACAAATGCTTTAACGTTTGCTTCCACCAAGAAGAGAAGATCAAAGAACTCAAAACCAAATCCATTTTGGGACTTTCTGGCTCTTTACCCCTGGGATATCTGGATTATCAGGACGTGTTCCAAAAGGAACAAGCGAATACTCTTCCTCCTGACAGGCCTTACGACTGCCAAATCGATCTGGTGCCGGGGGCACATATTCCATGCAGTCGAATTTATGCTCTAACCGAGCAAGAAAATCGGCATCTGAAATCTTACTTCGACCAGTACCTTGGTAATTTTCATCCGCCCGTCTAAATCCTCTGCCTCTTCAGCTCTATTCTTCGTACCTAAGAAGGAAGCTGATTTGAAAACTTGTATAGACTATAGAGCCCTGAACCAAATCACTGTAAAGAAAAGGTATCCCTTACCACTTATTCCAGAATTTTTCGATCAAGTCAAGAACGCCGAAAATCTACACTAAATTGGACTTACGAGGGGCCTACTATCTTGTGCGGGTAAAAAAGGGGGACGAATGGAAAATGGCATTCCGAACCAGGTACAGGCTTTTTGAGTATCAGGTCATGCCCTTCAGATTATGCAATGGACCTGTTGCATTTCAGTTCTTCATGATTGATGTACTTAACAAATTGTTAGACGTTTGTGCACTCATGTACATTGCTGACATTCTCATGTACTCATCATCCAAGGAAGAAAACGTCACCCATGTAAGAGCAGTTTTAGAAAAGCTACGTCAACACCGGATAGTTGCCAAATTGGAAAAGTGCTCTTTCCATGTCACTGAAGTCGAATATTTGGGCTTCATGCTTGCCCCACGAGGTGTTCATATGGATACCCGCCAGGTGGACGCAATTCTACAATGGCCATCACCAACATCCATCAAAGGGGCGCAAAGCGTACTCGGATTTGCTAACTTTTACCGACGATTCATTCCTGGATTTTCGCATCCAAGTCTATCCAATCACTTCCTTACTGAAGAAGAATAAAAGATTCCTTTGGTCTCCTGAGGCAGAAAAGGCCTTCCAGGAACTGAAAAAGGCCTTTACTTCAGCACCAGTTCTGCGGCATCCCTGTCCTGACCTGCCATATGTAGTTGAAACAGACGCTTCTAGCATTGCCATGGGAGCTGTCTTATCACAGAGAGATCCGGATATTGGACAACTGCATCCCATAGCCTTCTGGTCCCGTAAGTTCTCTGCACCTGAGTTGAACTATGCAATTACCGACCAGGAACTATTGGCAATCAAAGGGGCCTTTTAAACATGGAGACACTATATGTTGGGAGCCAGACACACGGTCATGGTTATTACAGATCACCGAAATTTACGATATGTAAAGCTAGCCTAGGACCAATCCTCGCGCCAGCTCCGCTGGGCTCTTTTCTTTGCAGAATATGATTTTGTAATTACATACAGACCCGGGGTGCGCAATGGGAAAGCCGACGCCCTATCCCATATGGGAGAAGACAAGGAAGCCTTTGCAACCTCCGAGCCTGTGGCCATTATACATGAAGTACGGATTCAGAATCAAATCGCTGCAACCTCCTGTTTGGAAGAAGTGAAAACTGATCTTCGATCTCAAATGACTCCAACTGCACAACAGGAATGGCTAGCTCAAGGAAACCAATACTCTATTAAGGACGATTTTCCTTATTTCCGAGAAAGGTTATATATCCAAGATAAAACCTTGCAAAGGGAGATAATAGCAAATTACCATGAATCGCTAGTGGAAGGGCATCCTGGAATCACCAAGACTCAGGCCAAGATCCAAAAGGGCTACTGGTGGTCAACCTGGAGAAAAGACATTGCTCAATACATCGGCACCTGGGGGGTGTGCGCACAAAATAAATCTCAGAAACAAAGCCCGGCTGGGCTATTACGTCCTTTAGGGGTACCACCAGCTCCATGGCATACACTGTCGATGGATTTTATTACCGATCTACCTTCTTGCAACGGGTTCAATACAATTCTGGTTATTGTAGACTTGTTCTCCTAGATGGCCCATTTTATTCCTTTGAAGGGGCTTCCAACTGCTTCCACACTCGCTACAGTGTTTTTGGAGCAAGTTGTAAAACTACATGGTTTCCCGTCGGTGATAATTTCAGATCGCGGAACACAATTTGTTTCTGCTGTCTAGAGGAGATGCTGCAAAATAGCCAAGATTGACCTCTGGCTATCCACGAGTCACCAAACCGATGGCCAGACCGAAAGAACCAACCAGACCTTAGAGAAATACCCTCGGTGCATGCTGTAACAAACTGAGGAACCTTGGAAAAACCTTCTCTGGTTAAAGGAATTTGCCTACAGCAACTCAGTCCACACTAGCACTGGACAGACCCCGTTTTATACAGTCCAAGGTCGCCATCTGTCTTTGACTCTCCCGACGATTTTAAAATACCAGCTGTCAAAACCTTACACGAAAAGATCTCACAAACTCTAAAAAGGGCTACAGAGACACTAACCAGGGCTAAAGAACAACAGAAAAAGTTTGAAGATAGACACTGGAAGGAATCTCCACATTACCAAGTTGGGGATAAAGTTTGGTTGGCATCCATGAACATCCCATTGGAAGGACCCCAGGCCTTCAGACCCAGGTACTTAGGACCCTATCCCATCAAGGCTATTATTAATCCTGCAGCCATGAAGTTAGATTTACCAACTAAAATGCAGGTCCATCCGGTATTCCATGTCTCCCTCTTGAAACCAATGAAGCCAGATACTGTCCTAGAAGGGGAACCGGAATAGAAAGTCAAAGACATTTTGGATTCTAAGGTAGTACGATCCAAACTGTACTACTTAATTGATTGGAAAGGCTACGGACCGCAAGATAGAACTTGGGAGCCCAGTGAATTCGTCCATGCCCCAGGGCTAGTTAGAAGATTTCATCATAATAATCTCACCAAACCAAGGCCCGGAGGGGGGACAATCGTGAGAGGGGCCTTGAGGGGGGAGTCCTGTCATGGCCACTGGACAGGAACCCCAGTTCACATCCCCTAAAGGGTCCAGTTGGACTCAGTCCTAGCGCCTTTGGCGCCAGACTCATAAAGTGTGCTCTGCACACTTTTTCCCTTGGGCACTTGCCATTCCATCTCATATCAGTCAACCACGTGTATCTGGGCCGGGCATGGCCATAGGAATCAATGAAGCTGCACATGCAGCATCATTTGGGAGTGGCAGGGTGGAACCGTCTAGCAGAGCAAGGGGGCGTGGCCGGGACCAGGCTATTTAAGCCTGCACTGCCTGCAGCCCTCGTCTTCGCGTTATTCTGCCGTGTTTAACGCTCACCGCCGCCTGAGAAGCATCTTACCTGTTTTCCAGTGCAACCATCTCGGAGAATCCTCTTACCTGCCTCCCAGCAAACCATCTCTGAGAAGCATCTTACCTGTCGTCCAGCGAAACCATCTTGTAGAAGCATCTTACCTGCATAGCCAGCCAAACCATCGCGGAGGCGCAACTTAACTGTTTTCTCCATCAGAACCAGCTGAATTGTCGCTTACCTGCTCGCAGAGACTCCATCCGCGATCCACCAGAGCGCACTTACCTGGCTCGTGGAATACCACCACCGACTGAACGCCTTACCTGACCTTCAGCTCGGAAGCCAACTCAGAAGTTCTACACGGCCAGCTTCGTCGCGGTCGCAGGCATCCTTCACCTGCCGCCAGGTCGGCGCACTGCTACTCTTCTCCAAGCGCCGCCAGACTATACCTGCAGGAGGAAAGAACAATTAAGGTTAGAAACCTAATTGAGACATTTGCTAAGGTGGCGCGCCATCGCATCGAACGCTTACCTTTGGATTCCAACTAGTCATCTTCTTGGGAACACTTCGAAGTCCTCCACCGGCGCAATGGCTCCGCTGGGCTGCCATCACCTATAAGGGAGAAAGAGACATTAGTACGAACTTAAATCATTTGACAAGACATTAATACTTATATGAACAATAATCATCACAAAGACTCCTACCTTCAAAGTGGTTCGGTCACAGCCGGCCTGGGCCACCACATCTATGGACCAGTGAAGCAACTGGGTCATCTTGAAGCACCCCTGCTGAAGAGAAGCAGGACGGAGAGCTCGCCCTAACTATAATTCAGTTAAGCCTATATGGGTAAACGCTTACTTACCTCATTTTGGCATGAAAGGTCAGAGGGGAGTCATGATACCTCCACACCCTTCTCATTGCCTCTCGTGTTCCCGCAGGGGCAGTAGCAGCATCCACAACAGTATACTAGGCAGCAGCTGGGGGTGAGAACCGATCCCAGGGAGCCAAATCCAGGGAGGGCTCCAACCGTGCCCCAATGTCCCCGCAGAGACCAGGTGAGCGTAACAGCGTGTGATAAGAGATGTGAGTGAAGTTTCAGTGCTGACGAGTGATTGAACTTCAAAGCAAGCTACAATACTTTTGACAGAGTGGTCCAGCACGGCATGGGTGCTCAATCGAAGGTCTCTGTGAGGTACCCATTTGAGCATTAACGAAAGTAGATAAATTTGATTTGAGCCCGGGGGAGGGAGATCATTTGAAAGTGAATGAATAAATGTGAATCGAAGTGGTCCTGTGACGGGTCAAGCAAAATCCTGGGCACAGTCGAAAGTCTTCGATGTGGATACTGTAAAGAAAGTTTGTGGCAAAGTAGATACATGAATTCGGTCTGAGCCTGGCAGAGGGAGACCAATTGAAGATTCTGTATTAAAGTGGGTCTGAGCCCGGCAGAGGGGAACCCGGGATGAATCGAAAATCACCCAAGAAGTTGTACATGAGAATCCTAAGAAGAAAGGAACTTTTGAATGTTTGTTTGTTGTATTATGCCCTCTGAAGTAATAGACTTTGATTGACAAAGAGGCTTTGGTACAGAAGGCCCTGATACTGAGATTTGAACTGCATCCTTTTGCTAGAGAAGCCAGAGACTGTGTTAAGCTCGAGTGTGCCGCCTTGTCCCGTGCTGAAAATGTGTGGAGGGGAAGCCAACGGCTTGTATATCCTGACATATCATTTCTTGAGAACTTTTCTTTTGCATTTTTCCCACACTACTTGTATTTAAAAGTAAGGATTGGCAATATGTTTATTAGTATAGGCCCTCTTATTTTGACAAGACACCACTAGTACTGCATTATTATTATTTGATGGTTGTAGCTTGCTCCCATCTTTAGATGTAGGATTAGATAGGCGTTTTTCAAACACAGTTGAAATTCAATAAACACCCCTGAACTGTGATCACTGTCTGTCTTACTGTTTGACACCACGCCTTCCTTACAGCGCCGACCGGGACATTCTGGAGGACATAGAAATATCAGGCCCTGTCCTTTGGGAGGCAGAAAGATGTGCAATTTTGTTCTTGATGGACATTTGCATTAGCTTGGAAGATGAGATTTCGGCCTTAGAAGCTGGGCCCACCTTGACCGCTAGGTTGAGTGCCTCGGCCGTGGAGGTTCGAATACCCAGAAAGGGATGTGATCGAGTCAAGCCATGCTTCTAATGTGACTGATGTGACTCCAGCCAGGGATAGGAAACAAGGAGATTTCCCGAGAAGTACCAGGAAGTGTTACTGGAGCGCTGATATCCTTTTATTTGGATTGACTTCCTATTACAGGTGCAACTTTTCAGTTTGCAGCACCATATATCACACTGGACTTTAATGGACTCATAAAACTATACTTAGGTGTACGTACAAGGCTAATCTATCTGCATTTCATTCTATTTTCATTATTTAGGGCAAGCTCTTTCCACCGGCCCCACATCACTGCACAAAAAGGCCCGGGCGCGCACACTCAGAAGTGCCAAGAAGGGCCTGTTTGGCTGTTCGGCTGTGGTGGCGGGGGCGGGTATCGCTGCCATTTTTTTCTTTTCATATTCCAAGTTTGCTAGTGCTGTCGGACGTTTACACACTGCATTTCCCACTACAGTAAGATCATCTACCTGTAAGAGCATAGGTCGTGATTTTCTTTGTTTGCAACAACCTTTTGATTCCGCTAGTGCCTCTGGTGATAGCCACTGGGGAGTCGTATTCAGTGTGCTACGTAAAAGTAGTATGCTTTTATGCTATGCTATCTGCTTGTAAACTCCATTGTAATGAACTGTTACTACCAACAAGGCATTTTTGGAGGTAATGTGCTTCTCTGAGTAGTATTTGTACGCCTCGGACTGTAAACAAATCGATGTCCTTCAGTCTACACACTTGGCTAACAACGTTGTTTAGTAAATGCTATACGTTGTGAGCATTGTACACACCAGCCAGTGGTTATGCTGTTGTATACAGCCCACGTGCTAATACTCTGTATTTTTTAACGATCTTGGCCATCTGTTGCTGCTTTATATACAAACAATATGTTCTTGTTCTGTAACCCTGGACTTGGGCGGGCAGTAATAAGTGTTGCTATGGGATACAATTTTGCTAATACTCTCTGTTGTGATACTTGATCCTAAGCCATCGTCAGTGACAGAAGGTTTCGTCCTCTAGTACGGACACGCTGTGACTACGCCACAAATCCTCATATTGTAGGGCTTGATTTTTCTGTGGCAAGACCACCTAGATTGACACCAACATTGTTGCAAGAGCTATATCTCTTAAAAATAGCAACTCTACATTGTGTCACATCAATTGATTTGACAAAACCTTCAACCTCACACAAAAAAAAAACATTGGGTTGTACTATTGCATGATGATTGGCGGGCTTAGAAGTGGAAGATGTCTTAGTGTGTAACGCTCACCTGGTATCCACGGGGACGTCACTCAGCCTGTTCTGACCTCTTACGACCTCAAACCCTTCCTTGGACTCTACTCGACTGGAGACTGGGCCTGAAACACAGGATTGGTAGAGTTAAACTCCCTATTGTCTCTGTGTGCTTGAACCCCTTCTTCCCCGGGGTCCAACCCTTCCCTTTGATCCACAGCTCACCTTGTTTTCTTGGAAAGTGTGCTCTCCGTCCTGCTTTCAGCGCAGGGGCGTGTTGATTGATGCGGGCTCGTTGCTGCCTAGTTACTTCACTGGCAAATGTCTGACAGGTAAGTATAATGAGTCTTTTGAACAGTTCTCTAACTTCGTTTGTTTCCTTCCTTAGATAATGCCCGGCGTCCAGGGATGGCGACGTGCTGCTGAGATGAGTAGCGCTGAAGGTGAGTGAGAGCGCGATGCAACCCTTTCGTATTTATATTGAACTGAGTTCTTTTTCTGTGTCTTTCAGGTGCCACAACGTTTTCAGCGTGGATTCCGGTAATGAAGAAGAAATGCGGTGAGTAAGCGCGGTATGCAGCACTGCTAGATGTTTCCACGCTAACCTGGAGTGTCTTTTCCCTCTTGCAGATGGATGAGAAGTTCCGAAGACAGAGTTCCCTCAGAGCGGCTGGGATTCAGGTAAGCGTTTTGAAGCTCGTACAGTCTTTAAAAATAAGCGAAGATTTGCTGAATGCTTACTAATGCCTTTTTTCTGTTCTTTTCCCTTTTCCTTAGGAAGCGGCGTGCCGGGATGGGAATGACACCGTCGAAGATGCCCGCAGAACAGTAGGAGCGATGAATGATGGGCAGAAGCGCCGCAAGGTAAGGCTGTTCCTAATGGTGTTCTTGTTCTTGCAGGAGCTGAGCGCAGAAGAAAGATGCAGGCCTACTGGAGACTGATCCGAACACGGTGAGTGTCACGCTGCAGGTGCAGAAAAAGCAAAGCATGTTTTTCAGCCTGGGCGTGGCTTAAATAGTCTTTGGGTATCCCAGGTGTCTCTGGGCTCAACCACACCCAAAAGACTAGACTGCACATGCAGTTCAGGGAACTGAAATATGTGGCGGCATCCATCTTGTCCCCATCAATGCACTACAAGTGCAATCCCCAATGTTATCCTATGGGAGTGAGTGAGTCTGGTGCCACAAGAGCCAAGTCTGACTCCAAGTGGGTCTTTGGAGGGATGGAAAGGCCCTTGAGTGCCATGTAGGTGATCGTGGCCTGGCTCCAGCCTGACATCTTGGAGGGCTGGGGACATAAGGGGCAGGAATCATGACATAGTGAGACATCAGTAACAAACTCTTCGGTCAGGCATACCCCTTTTAAGTCACTGGGTCCTCCCAGTGAAACATTAGCAATGAATGAACAATCTCAAGATGAATCCTCACACACGCTTATTAATGAATCTCCACTGCCAAACAAAGTGGCGGCTGCTCTTCCCTTCTTATCTGTCAAGAATCATTTCCCACTCCTGCTCAAGTCCATCATTCCTCTACTTCCAAATGTGAGTCTTAATCATACTTTTTACATGAGGTTTATGACATGGATATTCCAGCCCATCAGGGGCATTCGACTGGATTGGGCAATCCTGCTAACACTTCCCTGATGTTACACTCAGTTGAATGCTTCAACAATTCTGTTTCTGATGTTTCCATGCTGGCTCCTACCGTCATGGCCGAACTGGGAAAACTAGTCAGACTTTCTCTTGCCCCCTCCACACCTTCACTTTTTCTACCAAGTGCTATTGACGAAATTTGTCTTTACAATAATTCTCACCCAGCTACTCCTAACGAAGACCAGAAAAGCTTTAAAAAGGATGCACTAAATGAGTCAGGACCTATTGATCTCGCTCCTGAGACTTAAAACATTATTGGATGGGTGAGTGATTTGAAAATTAATGGAAAAACTAGAATAAATTGTTCAGACATTCTTAACTCCTTCAATCAGATTCCTTCCTTAAGAATCTTAAACTCGGATGATATCGATTGTGAGCGATAGTCACCCAAACAATAACCGAATGATATGACATTTCCACTCCTTTATCATTATGAAACTGATCTGGGAACATCGATTTGATCTGATGCAATTAGCACTCCATCCTCATTTATTCAAATCTAAGGAAGAACCTCTTCTATTTATAGGGACTCATGAGAGTGTAATCGTGGATGGCAAAAGTGTAACATATAATAATGACCACTTACAATTGCCCAACGACGAGTTGATGTCCCAGTTTTCCTATTTAGCTGGTGCCGTCAAGGATTGGTCTTGGGTGAAACCTTTTAATGAAAAGTGTTTCGACAATCAAAAATGCTAACACGCAATCGTAGCCCTAAAGTAATGACATTTAAATCTTGGAACTCATGTGGCTACAAGAATTTATATTCCTGGTTCAATTAGATTCAAAACTGCAATAAACCATCAGTAATCTTGCTTCAAGAAATTATGAAGGTACAACATTTTCATTTGAATGGCTATACGACCTATACCGCACCTGCTAACATAGGTTCAACAGGCAGACCATTTGGAGGTTTAGCAGTTCTTGTTGATAACATGAAAGCTCACACCAAGATGATCCCATTCTCTGAAGAACTGCTGGCCATAGAACTATCAACACATGGTGATGAACACATTACTTTTCTGATAATATGTATATATTGGAATCCGGCTAAGATGCCTCAAGCGATGATCTTCAGACATTTAGACACGATCCTAGAAGATGCTTTTCTTTGTAAGCCGCAGTATGAGGTGGTTATAGGGGGCGATTTCAATTCTACCTGTATTAAGCCTTCTAGTAGGAAGCATGGTAAAGCAATTATGAACTGCGAGTCCACATCTATGATTAGAGGGAAAAGATGGCTGTCCCATCTATCGGACATTTAATATAGATGTTGCAAACTTAAAACGGAAGAAAAATAAAAAGCGGAGTCATCTTGGAGCTTTGGTGCTGACAATTGCACAATATACAAGCTCTAAAAAACAGATCATTCAGACATATAAGAATACAATCAAATTACTCAAACTTAAGTTACACATTGCTGATAACCCAAAAATTATTCAACATTTGTGCAAGCACAACACAAAATCTATTTGTAGAAATTGAAAAATGGGTCGGGTAGATTGCGCTCAGATAAATTGATTCAAGAATGATAGACTATATAAAAAGTAACAAGGTTCTGTTATGCAGTAGAGTGGTTTAATCCACGTATTAATGGAATAGTACAGCCGGAATGGTACAGCCGGCATGTGTTTCGACCTTTACATGGTCGTTTTCAAGGCCTATTCCGATAATTCCAATCATGAAATCTTGATAAGTATTGTAGAAAGGCTATATGAGAGGATAATACATAGTTCACACTGGTGATTCTTACTAGGTTACTCCTTTGCCTTAAGATCGAAAGCATCAATTGATTTGACAACTACAGCGACTAATGCAGGTAAACTGGTGTTGTCGTACCCCTTTCCAATTTCAACATCATGAATAAGATGATCAATTGAATTTCGTCTATGAGGTCATTTGAACGAGCAGGGTCCCGGGTTTAAATCCCTCCATGTTATTGTGAAAAAAGTGTGAGGGTGGCCCCTAGCGCATAGGACCTCGGATCGATCCCACTACTTTGTATTCATTACAAAATCTATTTGGGCAAGGATAAGAAGTGTGACTAATACTTCTATAGTTACAATGAACTCCTCTATCTCGGCAGAGGCTTGGGTAAACATCTGATGCAAGCTTATCAAATTCCAACTGCGTATACTGATGTTTCACAAAAGAATTTTGACACTTCAATAATGGGGAATTGTCCATGGTCCCTTGAGGATGTTCAGTGGGAAATATATAAACTGAACTAAGCTGCAAGAACTGATGGAACTCCATCTTGCATGCTTAAATCTGACCCCTACCTCTGGGCTTCCATTGTAAAAGTTAAGTATGTTCATATCTTTAAATCCAAGCAAATTCTTGAGTCTTGGCTTCTATCTATTATGAAACCTATTTTTAAAAGGGCAATCCATCGGATCCCTCAAACTATAGGCCAATCGCCCTTGCCATCATCAAAAGTGTTTTCCATCCTGATCCTTAATGAACTTGAAAGGTATATTCAAGATCATGATATTCTATCATGTTTTCAGATAGGTTTTCAAAAAAATATGGGCACGGCTCTTAACGCCACTATTCGTTCCACATTCTTGAATCAACAAAGCAAGCAGATAGTGGTCCAGTGTACATGGCAACCCTTGACATGACTTCATTTTTTGACTGTGTCATACGTAATCATCTTTGGACCAAAATGACAGTTTGACATTCCTCCACATATTATTCTCATAATTTCTATGTTACATCGCAACACGTGTTTTAGGGTGCAAATTAACAGGGAGGGAGCGCTAACTGATACAATTTCTACCTTTACAGGAGTTAAGCAAGGTTACAACCTGGCTTCAACCCTCTTCAACCTTTATTTGTGTGATCTCAATGATATCTGGCGTCATGATAACATCTTTCCTGTCAGACTTGGCAAACTTCGTATCCACTGGATGGCATTGGCTGACAACCTGATTGATACACCACATTTTGGATTGCAAAACAAACTCCAAATATTTCAACCTATGCACATAAATAAAATTTACATTTGAACGCTAGTAGATCTAGGATTGTAATTTTCACTGGTAGGAAAAAGGTTAGTTCATTCAAATGGTCAATAGAAGGCATCACAGTTGAACATACACTTTAATTACGGTACCTAGGTTATAATCTTTGTGACACTTCATCATCTGGAGGAACTCTCTTAATCAAAAACTAAGACCACTTCTTTCTCAGATGAAAACTAGCTTTAGGAAGTACTGTACATTTTCAGTTATGCCGGTGATAGAATTTTATATTATCAAGGTTGAAGCGATCCTACTATATGGTCTCGACATGTGTATGGTGGACATAGATACAATTTTGGATCAACTTCAGGGTTGCATCTGGAAACAAACTCTCGGATTAGCCAACTCACTGCCCAATTCCATTCTTAGACATGAACTCGGACTTAGTTCTTTATCTTCAAAATATCAATGTAGATTGTTAAACTATTATTCAAAAATGATTAATCCATGCCGTAACTCATTCTAGGTAGACTTAACCCAGATGCTCAGCGATGCTCATCCTGCATCTCGGTTTGATATGAAAATGAAAATATTATTGAACAAAATAGATGTAAACAAGGAAGACCTCATTACATGACCTGCCCAGATCACGTGAAAAAAAGTTATAGTTATGACTGGGCCTGTACTATTGAGGCTCTTGGCAGATATAGTTATGTATAAGGAATATGCTTGCTTTATTAAAAAGAGAACCCTGCGATCTTCGTATATCCTCTGCTTCCCTTGCGAGAAAGCTTGTTCATTGTTCATCAGATTTAAACTTAATCAATTCCATACCAACTAACAAATGAAATATTGTGAATCCAAAGCAGCTATAAAATCTTCTGGCTCTTGTCGCTTTTGTTTATATAGTATTCAACTTGAAACTCTGAAACATCTTGAATGTTAACCTTTGGCAAATTTTATATTGGGGAATCAAGCTCTTCTAGAGACTTTCTTTGGTTACAATCTATGTGGGGGGAGAATTCTTCTCTGGTCCTCTCACTCACACCTTTCTTGAGCGCAATCAATGATGAATTGCCCCCATTAATGAGTGCCTAGCAACATGTCTAGTGTTTGGTTCAGTTTGTTGCTTCTACTAGTTATGCACTATGGCAGTGAAGCCATAGATGTGTTATAAATTGGGCTCCGAATTGATCTTAAATCTAGATCCTCCTTAACACCAATGGAGGAATCTGGATCTCACAAGTCTATCTATTTGACACATTTTAAATTTGTATTTACTTATAGGTCGCTATGTTTGAAAGTTTGATTTTATATGTTACTATCCTGAATTGCAATTGTACTGGAGGCGATTGTGACCTATAAGTGTGTTTTAGGATTTTAATTATTAGAATCAACTGCATGAATGCAAAAACCCATTGATTTTATATAACGTTTGTAAAGGTGTTTGTATAAACCATATACAAATAATAAAGAAAAAACTAAATAAAACAAGGAGGTTCCAAAGAGCGGAATTAGCCTGTTAGTGGCACTGAATCTGGTTCTTCAGTCCTTTATACGGTTGTATGATACCGTTGTGGCGGAAGTGAGAGCCAATTCTATTGTCCTTAAGTAAAAGATCATCTATTGAGAGGGATCTTATCGGTCCAGGTGAAAAGGGGAGGAAGGAAGAGACTAGAGAGACCCATGTACATTTTCATAGAGCCATCCTTGAATGCAGAGACTAGTATTTCCAGTACTCAAGAATCGAGGACGCAGGATAGGTACCAGGCTGTTTGGGATAGAAAGCCAAAGGAAAGGGAGAGTTTGAAAAAGTCCAAGGATTGTAAAGCCCAAAGGTATAACTATGCTTGTGGTTCACAATCATTTTTGAGTGATCTCCAGACTAGGGAAGTAAAAATTGCCAATCAGAATGCAATGGTAATTGAGGGCTCGCAGCAGCCATCGACATCAGGGGCATGGAGGTCAAACTGACGCTAATGTTTGCTGTGGTGATTCTAATCATGTGTCCATTCGAGATGAGGTGAGGAACAATTCAAGGGGGAAAGAATTGTCAACAAAGAAGAAGAAGAAATGGACAAAGGAGGGGATAAGAAACAACAGTAATTGTCTTTGTCCTACGAATGGGGAAGAGATGACATCTACGTGGTGAGGTCTGAGACTACGAGTGTGTTTGCGATTAATTGTGTATGTTACATAAAAGTTGCTGAACTGGAGAAAGAGTAGGGCATCGACATGGCTGTGCCTAGTGTAGGGAGGACCAGTGGAGTGGCCGGAAGGAAAGATAAAGATCAGGTGTTTGATTGTCAACAGGTAAATAGTGAGAGGTCTAAAAGTAGTGCTAATGGTTGGCCTATGGGTACTCCTGCACCAAATGATCATTCGCTGGGTATACCAGTACCCCTAATCTTTTAATCAGTGTTTGAGGAGGAGACAAATATGCCCCTGAATAGGTCTAGGGTGTTGTGTCTCTTTGCCACTATTGGCGAGTTGAGAGCAGTCGCCTCCTCGGACATCAAGTTTGTTCACGTATTTGACAAAAGGAAAATGGGGAAATGTGAGATACATAGAGAAAATGGTTTATGATAATTAGTAGGAATTCTTTGAGAGGATTTGAATGCTTCTATGCCCGTCAGAGTGAGGATGTCGAGACAAAAGTGTGTGGTGTGGAATGTTATAAAGCAAATATAAAATGTTTAGTGAATAGAGAGCGTTGGAGGCAGGTTCATTTTGATTAGGACCCAGCAAACTGAGCATGGTTGGCAACTACTCTCTCCTCGTCAAAAGGGGTCAGACCAGGGGCATTCCTCTGGAAAAGGGAGTTGGACAAGGTTGCGTCCTAGCTCCCACACACTCTTTAATCTCTACCTGGCAGACCTCTGCGAGATCAGCGAAGTTGGGCTGGGTACCCCCTAAATGTGCAGGTTTAAGAACCAACTGTGCAGCTTACGCTGACAATTTAACATTGTTGCAGGCCTTCAGGAGTAAAAAATAACAATCTATGAATGGGCATCATATCTAAATGAGGACACATTAACGATAAACCTTGAAAAAGAAGGAAACTTTATGAATGGTCTCTCAATAACATTTGTGTATTTGAAGTTAGTATTTAGGCTTTTCCTTTTCTGTGACAGAAAAATTAAGTTAAAAAACTGAATATGCAGACAATGGTTCGGTCCTGTATAACTTTGATGAAGGTTATACAAAGTAGTCTACGCACGTTCCCTGATCCCACTGAGTTGTATCCTATTAAGGTAGCTGTGATGGTGCTATATGGAGTTGAGTGGATACATTTTAATAGTCAAAGCTTTTTAAATATTTTAGAGGGAAGGATATGAAGAGACGTTTTGTCTGTCGAA
The DNA here is from genome assembly GCF_040938575.1 of Ambystoma mexicanum. Classification (NCBI taxonomy): domain Eukaryota; kingdom Metazoa; phylum Chordata; class Amphibia; order Caudata; family Ambystomatidae; genus Ambystoma; species Ambystoma mexicanum. The sequence goes on along the minus strand of NC_090928.1, from coordinate 622,592,880 downwards.
ATATATACCATGAACAGCCTCAGTTGAGAACAGTGATGAAAACCCACTGGCTGAACATTGCAGTTTTGAATTTCAGATGTCTTGGAACCTCACAGAAATACAGCCTCAAAGTTGGCACCTGTGTTTTATATATTTGTAAGTGCTTCCCTTTTGAGGTTTAAGTTCTGTGAAATAAACAGCAACTCTGGAAGTGTATGTTATAATATTTAGGGAAGGATTGCATTTGAGCATCAGGTGTTCAATTTGAGCATCAGGTGTTCACCTAACATGAGTTCTTTCTATTTTTCTTTAGTTAGTAAATGCTTCCATGTTTGGTGAGTAATTGTTGCAAGGGGATCTAGGTCACCTGGCCTAAGCCCCACCCACTTGGTGCCTTCCAGGTTGCTGCTCTTTTTCCCCACTTAGCAAGCTTCGCCCACCTGGTGCCTTCCTGGTTGCTGCTCTTTTTCCCTACTTAAGGAGCCCTCCAGCCTCTTCTCCTTTGCAGATGGGGAGCAGGTGCAATGGGATCTAGGTCACCTGGCCTAAACACCGCCCATCTTCTTAGCCCTGCCTTTTCCTTCCTGCTCTTAACTCTTCGATCAAGGGCGTTTCTCGCCCGGGTGTCCGAAGCGAAGGGCAGTCAAAGAAAAGGGCAATTCCTGTTTGGACCTGTTCGATCCGGAGGACCCAGGGCCCGACCCCCTGCTCAGACAGCAGGTAAGCATGCACCAACATGTGTTTATCCCCACAGGCCATCCCCACCCACTCTGGTCCCCCCATGATGTTCTCTTGTGCCCCCTTCCCTTCTTGAATACAGGTGTTGCCTGGTTTCCGTGATTCTTCTACCCTGTTTCCCTCTTCCCCCCAGCCTACTTCTGCAGGAGTCTGTCCTGATACATTCTGGTTTCACCATCACTGTCTTATGGCCAATGCTGGATTTGACATTTACGGACGTCACACTTTCTCAACTCTCATGCTGGACTTCCTTTGCATCTTATACTCCTGGTGGCCCTTAATCATGCAGTTCCATCTTCATCTTGTATCCTGGCTTGCAACATTATGTGTTATTACTGACTTCTGCAATTGTATTCTCTCTCCCCTCTTGCTCATCCACTGTTTTTGACTGCTTACTCTGTGTTCTCTCCTCCTCTCCCTTTCCTATCTCCTCCCCTTACTTTCTTCTATGCACTTACTCTATCAGAATTGTCCCTGGACCTAGTATGAGAGCAACCTAGTCTGTCTCCTCCCCCCTCTCCCTACTTGTTCCCCCCCCCCGCTCCCACCCTCCAGCACTACCTGAACCTGAAATGTCGTCAGGCCTAGTACGATAGTCGCTTGTTTTGTTCCTCCCCTCCCTTTCTGCACCCGTCTCCCTCACCTTTTGTTTTTCTCCGGCTCTACCAGAAATGTCGTCAGGTCTAGTACGGTAGTCACCTGTCTGTTTCCATTTCCTTCCCACTCTCCCCCTCCCTTTTTTATCTATGTCTTAGCTCTTGCATTAACTGAAATGTAGTCAGGCAAAGTACGATAGTTAATTTTACATCCTTGGTTAATGGCTGTAAGAATGTCATTGTATTGTCCCTTGGTCCCTCCCTTGCCTTGAAGCGCTTTGAAACACATTGTGTACAGGCGCTAAATAAATAAACTATCATATCATAACTATCATCATATACCTATTAGCGTTAGAGGTTTAAAATAGGGCCTTTTATCATGGTGGGCCCAATATCTGAAGAGATGTGTTTGTGTTTACACCAAGGTGGTTAACATGGATAAACCCGAACTTGGGGGCCTATATAAGCCTATGTAGGAGACATGTTGGACAGTGGGTGTTATGTTTTTTTATGGAACTTTAAGAAGCGCTGTACCCACTTCAGGGAAGTTACGAACATTAGGAGTTCAGACTCACAAATGACCATGAAAAAGAAAACTAAACGGTGGGATAAGATAATGGATATGGAAGATCTGGGAAGAATAAAGATAAATCGTGATAAATTGTTTTTTATGCACCAAGGAAAGGTATTGGTCTTTACCTGAGGAAGTTTCCATCAAAGAAGACTCGTATATGGTATTTCAAATTTCGAATTAATATCTACCAACATTGGAGATTATTGGCCCCTGTTTGGGAATTCCAAAAGAACTTTGTAATGTTGATTGTGTAATTTGGACAGTTTGGAGACACTCTACCATGTGGTGATGGAATGTACCCGGACAGCATCATATGGAACATCTCCTCTAGGGCCATTTATTCACTCGACTTATGTGGTACTCTCGTCAGATGTGTGGAATAGATTGTTGACCACTAGTCAAGTATCGCTTCTATCATCACTAGTAAAACTATTGATCACTAGTGGGCAAGACCTCTTTTGAGTTTAGAGGAACTGTTATAGGTTTTAGATTAATTTTAGCTATTATACTATATTGAGGTTGGTGTTTTTAGGATTCTACTTGTAGATTACAATTTTCTCCAGGTGAATATTCCCCATCGTCGGGTTGGGAATCCTCCATAACATAGAGCAGTTTACACTTCAACTGAAAACTTTCAGTCACTTGTGTGCTCTATTAGTCATTTTGCGTCATTCTGCCCACAGCCAATAGGAACACCTCCCTTAGCTCCTCCCCTGTCAGCCATCTTTTTTTAAAATGCACATTAGTTTAAAAGAGTCCTCACAATTCATCTCTAATCATCTCTTCAACATTTCTACGATAAAAACGTACATTTTCACATCTTTCTACGAAAAATATATATTTTCGACATCCACTCGGCATCCAGCGTTAGCAGCGACAGTGCGAGCTCCATAGACTGTTTCCGCTGCCGGTAATCTTTGAAGCTTGTCTGCGTAGTTGGGCCTACCTCATGGCTGCTGAATCCACGAGGAAGAGCCTGTTTCCAATGTGGACTGAGGAACGTCTATGTTGAGGATCACCCCGACGACTGCCTTCATCCGCACCATGTTATCAAGGACTGGGAAATCTTCCAGTCGTTTTCAAACAAGACGCTGAGAGATCCAATGCTGGAGAACAATTTCATCTATGAGTAGAATCCTAAAAGCAGCAACCTCAATATAGTATAATTACAAAAATTAATTAAAATCCTATAGCGCAGGATATCTGTAATAATTCGCATTTATATAGCGCTACGAACCCTCAGGCATCTGAGCACTGCTTATTATTACCTACGAGGGATGTGCTCATTAATCAAGGATGAAAGGCTGAATTTGGCCCTGCCGGGATTCGAAACAGCATCAGCAGGCTCTGCACGGATGTCAAAGCGAGCGCTCTGCTCGCTGTGCTATCTGACCGGATGTAATGTCCATCGCACTTTTAGAAGACGCCTGGGAAGATGGCCTAGTCACCTTGGCACATCTTGCTACTGCCCTGGCTAAAAAGGACGGATTCGACAATCTGCACTTTTTGGAATAAAGGTGGATGAGGCCCTGCAGTCCATCAAAACGGACACTGAAACCGCTTGCTCCTTCTGCACACTACAGCAAAGGCGTCAGTCCTTTCATTCTGATAAAGGGCGCTATGGCAGGTCTTTGCGGGGTAACTGCTCAACATACCAGTACTTCTCCTCATACAAGACCCTGTACTCATCAGGGGACCAATACAGAAAGATGTCCCAATCCTACAGGGGTTTTCAACAGCGCTGTGGCTCCTCCCAATCTATGGGCCAGTCCGGCAAACAGACATGATCAGCCCAGCGCCAAGTCATCCTGCTTCAGCACCCCAGACGACTGTCAGTTCATAGAAGAATGGGCAAACATCACATCCGACAAATGGGTGCTATCCCTCCTCTAGCAGTGCCACTCACTGGAGTTCGTAGACTATCCACTGGACGTTCCTACCGTACACAAACCCGAAAAGTTCCCACACCTCTGGTTGCAGGAAGTGCAATCTAAGGGTGCTCAACAAGTTCCTCAAGGCACAGACGTACCGCATGGTCACACTGCAAAAGATGATGTCCCAACTGTAACACAGATTTCTTGGCATCCCTCGACCTCGAGGACGTCTATATTTCACATCCCTATTCTCCACTCAAACCGGTGTTACCTACGTTTCGTGGTGGCAGGAAACACTGTTTTCTTCATTTATTTAATTGTTTTTTTAGAACGTGCCTAATACCATACCTGAGTTCAGTTTCTAAGCGCAGATCCGGGATTCAAACTTCTGTTGCTCTGCGTGGTCTTGCTTCCAACGACCAGCGTGTTGCCCCTGTGCTATCCTCCACTCAAGGCCCTTCCATTCGGCCTGCGCTCTGCTCCGCAGGTGTTTACCAAATGACTTGCACCAGTGGTGGCGCACCTGCGGCAGAGGGGCATCCACGTCTACCCGTATCTAGATGACTGGTTGGTGAGAGCCCCCTCCTATCCGCTGTCAGATGCCAACACTGAAACCACCATTGAATGTCTACAACGACTGGGTTTCACCATCAACTTCCCCCAAGTCATGCCTGGTCCCATCGCAGCAGGCGCTCGGAGCAAGACTTGACATCCGGAACTGCACCGGCAGGCTCTCGGACGAAAGGGTGGCGACTCTTCTAAAAAAAAAAAAAAAAAAAATGCGCTATCTCAGCAGCACTCAAGTGACACCAATCCACAACTACAAATCTCTGCTAGGGATGCTGTCATCATGCATACCGTTGATCACCAACTGCCGGCTACACATGAGGCTGGTACAGGAATTCCTGGATGCCTGTTGGATCCAAGCCACAGGGTCCTGGAATGATCGCATTTCCCCAACACCAGCTTTCAGGTGGAGTCTTCGCTGGTGGTCAGTGAGAGAAATTTGCTGCAGGACGCACCCTTCAGGTTGCAGGACCATCAGGCTACCCTCACTTCTTTGGAGAGAGCTGGTGCACCCACTGTCCGGACCAACACACCAGGAGCCTTTGGTCTGAGGAAGAAAAGAGCCAGCACATCAACCTGTTGGAGGTACAGTCGATCTTTTGGGCCCTGAAGTCCTGAGAGGGAATGTGGTTCGGATTTACACCGACAACACAACATCAATGTGTTATGTCCGCAAGAAGGGAGGGATGAGGTCCCCACAGCTTTCCATGGAGGCCCAACCTCTCTGGCACTGGCCTCTACAGCACGACATGTTTCTCATTCCCCTTCACCTACCGGGGATTCAGAACACACTGGTGGACTCCCTCAGCAGGGAGTTACGCTCTTATTATGAGTGGGAACTGCAGGTCGATCAGTTTCGCCCGTTGTTTCAGACCTGGGGCACTCCAGAAATCAACCTTTTTGCCACCTACGACAACAGTCGCTGCAAGACCTTTATCAGCCGGTTCCCCTATCCGGAGAGCCCGGGGGACGCCTTTGCGTTTCCATCGCAGGGGACATTTCTGTATGCATTTCCCCTGATTCCTCTGGTGCCTCTAGTCCTACACACCTTCAGACTGTATTGGTGCAAACTGATATTAGTGGTCCCTGCATGGCCGAAACAGTTTTGGTACTCCGACGTCCTTGCCCTTTCGTCAGCAGTGCTGGTCAAGCTGCACCCGCACCGATCACTCCTGTCCAGGAACCAGGGGACAGTGATGCACCACGACCTGGCCTCTCTCAATCTGACGGACTGGCTTCTGTGTTCTTAGAATATGGGGCTCTGTCCCTTCTGCAAGATTACCAGGAGTTCGTAGCCAGAGCAAGAGCTAGGTCTACCTTGAAATGCTACAAAAGCAAATGGAAACATTTTCAACTGTGGTGCAGGAACCATCGACTACGACCTCAAACCATTTGTCCGGAAGACCTTTCACCTTATCTGTTGTCGCTAGCCCAGTCTGGCTTGACACATTCTTCCATTAAGGTGCACCTGGCGGTGATCTTCAGGTACAATTGCTCCACAGGGATGCCATCCCTGTGGTCCCATCGGCTGGTGAAGGAGTTCCTGCGTTGGCTGTTCCGATCTTTTCCACCTGTCCATCACCCTGCTCCGGCATGGGAGCTAAATGTGCTACTTGCAAGGCTCAAGAAGCCACCCTTTGAGCCATGCACCATTCCTGGAAATTAGCATTTTGGTGGCCATCTCATTGGCCAGGCGAGTGAGTGAGATCCAGGCATTTTCATCCAAGCTGCCCTACTTGACGTTTCACAAGGACAAGGCTATTCTGCGTACTAACCTAATCTTTATGCCAAAGGTGCCATCCTCTTTCCATCTTAATCAGCAGGTGGTTTTGCCAGTATTTGTTGGCACACCGACGTCTCCAGCGGAGTGAACCCTGCACATGCTGGATGTTGTGCGTTCCCTCAAGTACATACTAAGTCTTTCTGTACAACATATCAGCTGTTTGTTTCATTTGTACCTTCGGGGCCTCGGAAGGCTCTTTCCAAGTCCTCCATTTGAAGTTGGATTGTAGCCTGCATCTGTTTCTGCCATCAACATGCCGGTAGGCTGCTGCCCGGCACTGCACGGGCACACTCTACCAGAGCAGTGACTGCCACTACTGCTTTTCTCTCCGGAATCCCGCTGCCTGACATTTGCTGTGCAGCCACCTGAAGAGCAGGGAATTTTCAGAGGATGGGGTTGCCCCCACATCGATCTCTTGGCCACTAGGCACAACAGTTCATGCCCTTGCTTCAGATGCAGATTCCGGAAGAGGACCCACTGGGGGTTGCCTTCTCCCTAGCCTGGACAGGTGAGTCCCCAGACGTCTTCTTGACTATAGCGAATGTACTGTGAGAGGTGTCTCACCCGCTAGTCCCTGGGGTCTCTCGCTGTGGTGGCCAGAGCACAGCCATCACCTTTGGATCCAGACCCTGGAGGTGGACCAGTGCAGGAGGATCACTGGGTGAGGGGTCCTCGAGGCGTGCGACACCTTGTGGTGAGACACAGTATCCCCTCCCCCCCAATCCCTTTGACCCATCCTAACAGGTAGGATATCTGGGGACTGTAACTCCCCCCTTCCCTTTACAAACACTGCTACACAGACAGTCTGCTCTGGGAGAAATCAGACTAGTACCCGAATAATGTTCCGGACATGTCCCATTGCTATGGGCAGGCAGAGTCGGGCAATCGCCGTTAATGACTTGCACCTGGTCTCCATTTAACTTCTCCACACCGATAAAAGCCGGTGCGCGAGAGCACACTTTGAGCGAGGCAGGGCACACGAAGGAGCAGTTTCTTCCAGGCCACAGCTGAATCGATGGAGAAAGAGGACAGGTCGGGAAGAGAGACAAAGGAGGGAGATGCCCTTGAGCTTTTCGACAAGTGATCAATATACTCTTCACGATTTCAAAGCAGCACATGTAAAGCCAGAAAGTGAAGCAAGAGAATCATATTCTGTGTCCGAGATATCCAAGGCCCTCCTGCATGACTGGCCGAAGCGGGAGGAACATCAGCTGACGTAGTATCATCCTCGGCTCCCGGATCAAAGTCGAAACCAGAACCTTCAACACAGTCAGTGAGTCGGGAGGAACTGTGAGAGGCTGGTCTGTGTTTAAATGAAGGTAACGAGCGGCAACAATGAATCCTCAGAGCAAACGTTGCAGCGGTTGATGAAAGACGCAAGAAACATATGGAAAGCTGATAAGTGTGTTCAACATTTTATGAGAGTAACAAAAGGTACACATTTGCACAGTGGTCCGGCACTGCGTGGGTGCTCATTCGAAGGTCTCTGCGAAAGGTTTCTTACAAAGAAACAAAGCAGCAAAACTTTGATATTTGAATGGCAACATTGCAGATGAAAATCCGATAACGAGAAAATCAAAGTGGTCATGCGAGGGTCTGAGAAAAATCCTTTGCACAATCGAAAGTCTCCGATATAAGTAAACTACTCATTAAAGTGAACCCTACAAAGGCCTAAGCCTGGCTGAGGGAGGCCTATTGGGGTTGGAAGTCACAAGTGGGGCCGAGCCCAGCAGATGGAGATCTATTGTGCCTTTGAGTTGTCAAAAAGGGGTCCAAGCCGATCGAGGGAAACCCGTTGATACATTGTGTAAGAAGAGGGTCCACGACCGACTGAGGGAGCCCCAAAGTGAATGTTATACAAACAAAGGACAGTGAACTTTTGAGGAGAGAGAGCTTTAAGTGTTGTTTTGGTAATACGTGACATTCTGCAAGCAAGAGACTTGTGGAGAACGAGAGACTTTATGGCAGAAGGTCATATTTGATTTTTGAACTGCATCCTGGTGCTCAAAGATGCTAGTGTGTTTGAAGCTCAAGTGCGGCGCCTTGTCCCGTGCTGAAATGTGGGGAAGGGGAGTTTATCACTCATCTGTCCTGACATATTGTTTCTTGAACACTCTTTCTTTGGAATAGGACGAAATTACCTAACCCAAAATTACCAACTTCACCAAAAGACCTAAAAAACACACCACGAAAGGTTCTAACTACCAAAAGTTTGAACTTTTTGTGGTGTGTGTTTAGGTCTTTTGGTGAGGTCGGTCAAAAAAAAAAAGGCTTCGGGGTTGTCCCCCCAACACCCCGTTCAGCATACCATATAGTATAGTGAGTCGGGATAAAAAATAAAATAAAAAGGACCCTGCAGCACTAGTTTGCGATCACAGAAGTGAAAGTGAACAGGCGTCGCAGGGTCCAGCGAGACGGACCGCAAGGCAAGTAAGGGGGTGGGGTGCTAGTAGGGGTGTGTTGAGGGTGGGGTTAGGGGTGTGGGATTGGGTAGGGGTTTCACACATCAGGAATGCTCAGGGAAGAAATGACCGAAGATTTCGAGCAAATAATCTTCGGTCATTTCTCCTTCAAACATTTCCGTTGCGGAAAAATCAAACGGATCCCTTTCGTTTGCATACATCATTTTCCCACACCATTTGTATTAAGAAGTAAGGATTAGGAATAGGTTTATTAGCATAGGCCCTTTTTATTCCGACAAGACTCCACAGGACTGTTATTTTTACTTTGATGGTTGTAGCTTGCTCCCATCCTTAGATTTAGTGTTCGATAGGCGTTCATCCAACCAATTGAAGTTCAATAAACACCATTACTTGTCTGTCTTCACTGTTTGATACCATGCCTTCCTTACAGCAAAGAGGCGAATAAGAAAACAACATTGCAGGATGATTTTAATAACACTGTCATGGGCATGGTAAGTTTGGTATCCAATTCTCCTATACATGGCGAGCTCCACGGCCATCCATATCAGAGCACACCAAGCGCTACTATTGCAGCAGAACAAGGAAATCATTTGTCACACCCTGCATTGCTCTCTCTCTCTGGGCTTGGTGGTTGAACTACAAAGACACACCAACCTAACGTTGCTACATGGATATTAGATGTTATTCAACCATCCGGGGTGCCCCCATGCACGCTGCATGCAGAAAGGAAGACTGTTTACAACCTGGTGTGGGACACAAAAGCACGTCCTATGGTCGGGCACAGTAAGCAAATTGCTGCCCGACCTGATTCACTTGGCTACAGCGGTCCGGTCGTAGGATTCTGTCAAGGTTGACCTCTCAGACATCACACCTTACTCCAGAGGTCCCGGAGTTGCATCCTTTGCCTCCACTGCCTCTGCCTCCAACCCAGCATTTGAAACCTTCAGGAGGGGTTTGCCGACGAGCCCTTCCACAAATGCAATCTTTTTCCTCTCTGGTAAGGTCACTGTTTTAGCAGTGATCACATCGACAGATGAATCCGAGTACTGCAAGCTTTATCTACAGATCCTCTGTTTACAGTCTTCTTAAAGGACTGTGACTGAACACATCGTACTTCCAATGGCCTTTGGCTATCGTACCTCCATCACGGGATGAGCCTTGCACTTGCTAGATTTATTGTGGGTACTCAAATTGTACTTACAGCACACTAATGTTCTTAGTGCATCTCCTAGATCGTTTCTTTCACTCAGGGTGCTGTTGAGGGCCAGCGCACTTCCGAGCTAGGCCATGCGAAATGAGTGGTAGATTCCATTGCCCCAAAATCAAAGGCAACAGGTTTACCTGTCCAGCCTCTGCCCATTACACCTGAGGGAGGGCATCTTGAACTGCTGTCCAGGCGGGAGTGACCACGAAGGACATATGCAGGGCAGCTGCTAGGAGCACGCTGCATATGCTCGCCAAGTACGATATATAGAAGAAAACGCTGAAAGGGAGCCATCTGTAGGACAAGCAAGTCCTTTGACACCTGGTTGCGTGAGGTAGGAGCAGCCATTGTTCTTTCCCTCCTTCCCTTCATGTTTCAAGCATGCATAGCGGGTTCAGAGTACTCTCTGTGGGTGCTATGTTTGACTTGTGTGCTTCAGTGATGTAGGTGTCAAGCTTCCACTGCTTGGTATTCTATTCAAGCATGTGAATCTATGAAAAATTCAATGCTGGAGAAGTCTTAGTTACTTCGGCATTGGCATCTTTCATAGATTCACATGCGCCCGCCAGTCTCCCCAGTCATCATTATAGAAGTCGCTATCGGGCTCAAAATCTGAAGATAGCTGCCTGGGGTGGAGCTTAATCCCTACCACCTCATTGGTTAGGGTCAAAAGGGACCAAAATGAGGCAGAGGGACTACATATGAGAGTGCCTGTGCAGGCACAATGAGTAAACAGTATTGCTTTTTCCTAGGGTAAAAATATATATTTATTTTTAAAATTACCAAGGATTCCCTGTTTTATGACGGGGAATATTCTTGAATGTGAATCTATGAAGGATACCAATGCTGAAGAAATACAGTTACAGTAAAAGACTTCCCGGATACAACCATCTTGGTTGGCAGAAAAGGTCACATAGAAACCGCTATATACAAGAAACCCACGGACAGGAATAAATACCTGCACAGAGTAAGTTTACACCCAAGCCCCACAAAACCGTCCATTGTCTACAGCCAGGCCATTTGTTACCAATGCGTATGCTCCAACAGGAAAACAAGAGATAGCCAGCTTGCCACACTCTGCACATCCTTCCTGGAAAAAGGATAGTCGGCCAGAAAAATTGACAGGGAATTTGACCGTGCTTTAAAAATTCCCAGAGGCAACCTGCTACAATACAGAGACACAGAACGAATACCCTTGGTTGTCACCTACCACGCAACACTAAGCCAACTGAATAGGATTGTTAAGGACCTACAACCAATTTTCAATAGGAATGATGAACTGAGAGACATTTTCAAAGAAGCTTCCCTAATTGCATGCAAGCAACCGAGAAACCTAGCATAGTCTTTGATCAGGAGCACCTTTCCACTAGATCAAGAACAAGGAAGACCTGGAACGTACCCTTGCAACATCAGATCATCCAATCCAAAAAATGCATTGAAGGGAATTATGTGGGTGAGACCTGCAAAGAGTTGCGTGAACGGATGAACCTACATAGATGCACCATCTCAAACCACAAAACAGAAACACCAGTGGGTCGACACTTCACCCAGGATATGCATTCATTGCAGGATCTGTCCGTGATGGTTTTAAAAGTTGGCCTCCCAAATACCACACACAGAGGGACATGGGATCTCTGCTTAACCTGAAACACTGCTTTCTTCACATCGACATTGGATTCATGACACACTATGGCCAACTTTGTGCCCAGGTCCAGCAGTGCAATCACATTAACAAAGTCAGAAGTCCACCCCACCCCCTGCAGCACCATTTCTCACCAACAACTGCCAGATGCTACTGTTCAGGATCCCTAATGCGTGAGGGGCACGGGACACCCACAATGGAAATCTTGGGCGTCTAAGTTCAACTGCTTGGCACCCATTACTGAGCATGCCATATCATCATATATCATATGATATCATGAAACAAGCTGAGATAACAAAGGACACTGCACCATCTAAAAATGGGTAACGTTTCTTTTTTCCCATTTGCCACACTGTATGCAAGCCAGGACACCATTGTGAAACTCATAGTGAGGTAGCATTGGAGACTAAATCAATTAACCGTAGAGCTCATTTTTGTAGTGCCAAGATGTATACCAGCCAGGAAGCATTAGCTGCTGCATTGAAATCACTAAAACACCCAGACGCTACTTGGAGGCTACAAAACACAATTTCTTAGACTCTGATTAAAATTCAAAATTACCCATTTCCCAATTAAGTGTTTCAAACCTCTCACTCCAATATACCTTTTAAAATAACATCAGTAATTTTAGGAAATTCGCAGGGCCTATCTTAAGGCTGCTTACACCAAACTTAATGGTTACATGTGAAAGGAATCTGTTTTTTCTCCTTTTTTCTGTTAAATGCAAGTCTCAGAATGTGTACTGTTTTCAACCCCTTGTGTCTCCTACTTTGTTTATGGCCTTTTAGATAAGAATGCCATTCAATGCCCACATTCCATTCGTTCTCTTCCGCCAGTCAATTAAATGTTAGTTTTTTCCATTTTGAGAATGATCTGTGCTGCGGCTTTCCTTTACAAATAATTTCACTCCAAAATCTGATGAAGAGGTCGGTGGGACTAAATCTGCAAATTGGTTGATTTTAACACTGGACTAACATGGCATCTAACTTTGCTTTGGACAAATTAAGAAAATATTATTGTTGTCTTTAAAAAGGATGAACCATTTAGAATACATTAAAATAATGTTTGGGTTTTTTAAAACCATACAATTCAGTAAAAATTAATGGTGGAGAACGCCTTGTAATAGTAGTCAGACCATTCAGGTCTTGTAGCCTTACCTTGATGCTGGATACATTGGTCATACAATCAAACCAGTTCAACTTTCCCAAGGAGATGAGCCACAGTTTGCCGCCCTGGCGCTGATTGAGGCGTTTAAGATTCATTTTGCCGTAGAACACAAAGCAATAATGTGGTAGGTCAGACAGAAGAGGGACAACTAGACATGGTTCCAACCGATTCACTTTATTAAATTAAAGAACAAATGCCTCTCCTAGGCTAGCCCTACTACTATGATGAAGGTTGCCCATCCTAAAAAATAATAAAAGGGTGCTCGTCAGAATGTCTTACAAAAATAGAAACCTTGTCTTCCGTCCAGACCTATGCAGTTACGGTAACTAACCCTACCAAGAGGGCGGTTTGCCGTCCCCCTGGGAATTTTGGAGACCCTGTGTAAAATGAGAAATATCGACTGTCCCGCTTGAACTTATGAATTTGCACTGTCCTCGGAACTCGCAATTGTCAGGTTCGCAAGCAGGACACTTCACCACTGTGCCAAATAAGCTCATGAAAAATAGCAAGCAACTAAAGGTGAAATGTCACATTTTGGGACTGCATGTTATAGGGAAAACATTCTTATTGATTCTTGGGAGTTTAAAACATGCACACCTTTTAACATTTTCAAAACACTATTGTAAGAGTATAACTTCACTTGGTTTTTTGTGTGTTGATTTTATAAAAGGCAAATGTCATTAATCCAGTGCAATTTGTATGGTTATGAAAAGCAATTGAATGAAATATGCATATTTCACCTTATGTTTTTTATATTTTAATTTATAAAGCGCACAAAACCTGCAGGCATTGAGGCACTGTTACAGAAACCAGTTACTTGCAATAGACAACCAGTTGTCAATTATCCCAGACATAAAGGTACATAAGTGGGGATCCCTGATTAGGCAAACAACCAAGTTTTGAGGGTTCTCTAGACTACCCAGTATAAAGGTTCAGCTCTAAGAGCGGGAGGAAGAGAGTTTCATTGTTTGTCTGCAATGGACGGGGAACTCGAGCCTCCAGCTTTTGTGCGTCTGAATTTAGGCTGGCGGTTTGCATAGGGGGGTCCTAGTTGGCCTTGAGGAGTGAACGTTAGTGATTTTCTGAGAGAGCTAGGGAGTTCGAAAGGCACCTGCGAGTAATGGACATGGTTTTAAAGATAATCTGTTTGCGAATCGGTAGCAAGTGTATCGCTCTGTCAGCAGTGATGTGTTCATGTTTGGGAATGTTAGAGCTGTCTCGAGTGCATTGCTATGCATGATTTGCAACTTCCTGAGGTTTTGGGATGAGGTGACAGCAAAGAGGACATTCAGTAGTTGGGCTTGTGCTGATTGCTGCTTGACCCCTTCCCAAAGTATTTCTCTTAGGCCTTCACCTGCTGATAAAGTCCAAATGTCGCTGTGCTCCTTGGTGTAGCTTCAGGCTAAGGTCTGTCATACAGTTCAAAGTCCAAATCCCTTGCTTCCCTCAACTTGAGGGAACTCCTGACCCCTCGATTGATAATACCCCTGATGTCCGTTATCAGTTTTGATGGTTAAGGACTTTTCTCCAGCCACAGATGGGTAAAGAAAATGCAAACCAAGATTTCGCACAAAATAGTGCATTCAATCTCCACCTTGCACAGTGGAGAATAGCCTTACTGGTTTCCTAAAAGGCTCCTGTGGGAGAGAAACACATTAACCTTCATTAAAGCAGCGGGCAAGCACACATACATACTCTTACGTCCCTTCCCCTTTCCTCCATACTGCAAGGGCGTCCCTTCCAAGGGACGGGAGACAGAACATTTTTCACCAGAAAAAACCTTCTTCCCCTTTGCATTTACAGGCGCACGGGGGTGCAGCCCAGGGAGCATGCACTGCCCTGACTTTGCCCTCCAGCACCACACCCCCGTCCCCTTTTCTGCATTGACTGGAACGGGCCAAATTCACTAGCACTCATGGGTTTGGCTTCAGCCATGTAATTCCATGCGCAGATACTTTTTCTCTTTGCCTTTTTTTGTCTTTTTATCATTCAGGTACTCGGTCCTCAGGTGCCATGCTCCTCCCCAGCGCATGTCGACTTCCACAGGGCTCAGCATGTGCCCATCCTGCAAAAGGCTCTTCCCAACTTCAGACCCCCACGCCCTCTGCCTACGTTGCCTTGGCCCAGACCACGTTTGGCAGGCTTGTACAGCGTGTGGCTGGCTGTCATCGAAAGCGCTGAAGAACAGACTGGCCAGGTGGTGGGAGCTCTTCCAGAAGTCGCCTCCAGAGGACCTCAAGAACTTTGTGGAACACTGAGCCAGGCCCGCTATTTTCCATCGTACCCCGCAAAGGAGACTCCTTCCCAAGGACTCTCCCGCGTGGGAGGGACCGTTCAGTTCCTTGTACCAGCACGTGCACTGAGGCTGCTCCATCTACTGGCCTTCGGGTCGAGGGATCCTTGGAACCTCCCAGTGGCAGTGTTGAGGGACCGGAAGGTTCTTGTACTGGATTGTCATCCGAGGGGCTCTGCCCTTCTACCGGCAATATGGCCGAGGGGCTACGCCCTATTACCGGCAATACGCCGGGGCGCCTAAACGGAGCTCTACCGACCCCCGAGTCTTGGAGGAGGCTGGGCCCGGTGAGCCGAACAACACGTGGCATGCACGTGGCAGGCAGCTCGACAAGATGGCCACCACGCCAGACAGAGGCACTCGTCCGACGCCATTCCAGGAGTTTGGCTAAGAACGTGTGTCAAGGTGGTACTGGCCTCAACCAGGTACGTGGCCTACAGCCTATCCTTATGCACAGGGCAGCTTCCCACTACGTCCATACGGGCAGGATATGCAGCGGCTCCAGCAGCTCCCGGCTACCCCGTCAGTGGCCAGTGAAGAGGGATTCTTCGAGAGGTTCCTCGGCCTCATGAAGTCACCTCGGATGGGGGTTATCCTCAAGGACGCCATCAGGGAGGTCCTCCCAGCTATGCTAGCAGAACCACAAGCGCCTCTGCCGGCGCCCCCGGTGCAGCCGCTGCCTCTGGCTCCCCAGGCGATTCCGCACCAGCCTCTGCCTCCTCCTCAGCCTCCAGCCGCAGGGACTGTACCCCAGCCTCTGGCTACTCCGCCACCTCTGCAGGATCCCCCTGATCCGCAGGATACGGATGAGGAGGAGGAGGAGGATCCGGACATGCCATCCCGAGCCAGGGCCTTCCACGAACATCTTGCTGGGCTGGCGGAGTACCTGGGCCTACCCCAACCCGAGGTCGAGCAGCCGGCAGAGGGGTTCTGGCTGAAGTCCTCACGTGACGCCCCTCTGCCAAAACGGGGATTCCTCTGAAAGCCGATGTAGTCTTCCTGGCCAAGACGGGTTGGCTGAAGCCCTACTCAGTCCAGCCGGTCAATCGACTCCTGGACGCCAAGTACAGGCAGATGGAGGGGGGATACACTCTTGCTCTTGGCCCATCCTCAGCCACACTCCTCACTGATCGCTGCGGCATCACTATACTCCAAGCCTCAGTCGTCCTCAGCATCCTCCTCTGCGGAGCTGCTAGGCAAAGAGGAGAAGATCTTGGAGGCGTACGGGAAGAAACTCTATTCCAACGCGTCCTTGCATCTTCGTCAGGCCAACGCCGATGCCATGCTGGCTGCTGCTAACCAAAGGTTATGGTGGGAAATTGCGGACTTCCTTCCGGGATGCCCTACGCAGAGCCAATCACGGTTTAAGGCAGAGCTGACTGAGGCCGAGCTGGTGGCGCAGGACCTCATCGAATCCACCGTGGCCCATATTGACACCCCTGGCCGTGCCATCTGAATCGCCACAGACATAAGGACAGCCTGGCTCTGGGCGACAAAATTCCACCCGGACGTTCAGGAACGCATATTACATCTACGGTTCGAGGGGTGGGGGGGCCCTCTTCCACTCCACCACGGACGAAGAGCTGGATAAGAAGAAAAACAGCTCACAAATGGCCAAATCTTTATCCATCTTGACAAAGACCACGCCCAAGTTGTACGCTCAGTCACAGCAGCGCTCCCACAGGGAGCATACATACTGAGGGTTCCGCAGCTTCCAAGAATGGAAATCAAGGTAGCCGGACCGCTTACCATCTGAAACCCGGCGCAAGCAACAACAAGGGGGGGTGGAGTAAGGGCTTTTTTCAGTCCCCCTCCTCTGCAACAGCCTCTGAGGGAAAGAAGGCATGACGTGCCCCTTCAGGTCCACATGTCTCCAGTGGGAGGCAGACTTGCTCTCCATGCACATTTCTGGTGCCAGAATTTCACGGACTGATGGATCCTCTCCTAAGTATCTACGGGGTACTGCCTACCCATCCCAGCCTCTCCTCCCTCCTCCACTCCCTCAAGTTGCGACAGCACCTCTTCTGGAAGAGATCCGGTCGCTCATAGAGAGCCAGGCAGTGGAGGAAGTCCCCGCCTCCCAGCGAGGCTTGGGCTTTTACTCCAGGATTTACGCCATTCAGAAGAAGAACCAGACGGGCTTGAGAGTTGTGCTGGACCTTTCCACCCTCAACCCCTACAAAACTTCAAGATGGTTATGCCAGCTTTTATAGCGGAGACATTGTGCAAGGGAGACTGGATGTGCTCCCTGGATCTGAAGGACGCGTACCTACATGTCCCGATTTGGCAGCCCCATCGTTCTTTCCTACAGTTCAGGATCATGGGCTACCATTTTCAATACAAGGTCCTTCCTTTTGGCCTCAACTCGGCTCCCAAGGTCTTTACCAGGCTCATGAATACGGTGGCTGCCCTCCTCAGAGCGCGGGCCTCCACATCTACCCATACCTCGACGACTGGCTCATAAGGGCTACATCTCCGGAAGCGGTTCACCACTCTTCCCATGCCCTAATGAACACACTGCACGATCTGGGCTTCTCGCTCAATCTCAAGAAGTTGCAGCTACAACCCACGCAGACCGACATTTTTGGGCCTCATCTGGGACACGTGCTCCGAGAAAGGTCGTTCTATCGGAGGACAAGATCTCGGCCATCAACAGGGCCACCACCAATTTCCTCAGCAGAGAGGTGACCTAGGCATGGTGGTACCAGCATCTCCTGGGTCTCTTGGTGGCGGTCCTTTTAGCCGTCCCACACACGAGATTGAGGATGAGGAGGATTCAGCTGCACTTCGCGGCCTCATGGAACCAGGAGCGGGGCTCTCAATATGAGATGATCAACGTTCCTCCATCTCTCCACCCGGACCCAACATGGTGGTCCAGGGACTGCAACCTACGGACGGGCAAACCCTTTTGTCCGCCCACTCAGCAGGCCACCATCACCACAGATTCCTTGCTCGAGGGCTGGGGAGCCACCCTGGATGATCTCTCGGTTCATAGGATCTGGACTCGGCAGGAGCAGGAATACCACATCAACTGGTTACAGCTGAACGCCATCTGGCTAGCACTCAGATCATTCCTACCACTTCTCAGGGGCAAGGTTGTCCTCATCCAGACAGACAACTCGGCTAGCATGTACTACGTAAACAAGCAGAGAGGCACCAGATCCCCTCCTCTATGCAGACTGGCAATCAGCATGTGAGAGTGGGCCCTGGAAAACGACATCTACCTCACAGCAGTCCACCTCCTGGGGGAATCCAACCTGGAGGCAGACAGGCTCAGTAGGCTGGGAGCGGACAATTACGAGTGACAGCTAAACCTCGTTATTCAGGAGATCTTCAACAGGTGGGGCCATCCCCAGGTGGATCTCTTTGCCACCTGGCACAACAAGAAGTGCCCTCAGTTCGTCTCCTGGCAGGGACAGGGCCCCGGCTACCTGGGCGACGCATTTTGACTTCAATGGAACGGCATGAAGGCTTACGCCTTCCCGTCCACTCCGCTGATTCACAGAGTGATTTGCAAGATCAAGGAGTCTTGCCACCTCAACATCATTCTAATAGCTCCATGAAAGCAGGCCAGGCCATGGTTTTCGGAGCTGCTCATCCTCTCGGAGATGCCTCCCATTCACCTTCTGATGGGCCCAGCACATCTTCTGGCGCAGCAGGGGGGCAGGTTAATTCGCCCCGCGCCACAGAAACTAGCCCTCACAGTGTCGTACCTGAGCAGGTAACGCTGCAGCACTCGGCCTTTCACAGGCTAATCTGGAAATCATACAGGGTGCAAGGTGTAAGGCTACCAGGGCCCAGTATAAAAGTAAATGGACCAGAGTCTGCCACTGGGCAGACTGCAAGGAAATCGACTGCCTGGCATGTACTTTGGACGACGGGCTCTCCTTCTCGGCACACCTCGCCACTCTGATGTGCAGGTGGACACCTGCCGTACGTGCCTCACAGCCATCGGGGCTTACAGGAAGTCGAAGATGGGGATTTTCTCCTCCTCCAATCCTATCGACAAGAAACATTGGATGGGGCTTGCAAGGCTCTACCCGCCCGTCAAGAGGCCGCACCCTGTGTGGGACCTCAAAACAGTCTTTGGCACCCTAGCGCACAATCTGTTTGAGCCAATGGCGTACGCTGACATCACACGGGTCACCATCAAGACGGCCTTACTAGTCGGCCTCACCTCGACTCGTAGAGTCAGCGAAATCAAGGCGCTAGTCGCCTCGGAACCATATACTACCTTTCACAAGGACAAAGTAGTTCTGCGGACACACCCAGCATTTCTGGCTAAGGTGCCATCTGCTTTCCACTTGAACGAGGAAATAGTCCTTCCTACGTTCTTTGTCAATCCCACGGACGAAGCACAGTGCTGCACTGCCTGGATGTCAGACGCTCTGTAATTTTCGTAGGCTCAAGACCAAACTATCAGGCCTCTAAGGCCTCCATATCCCGCTGGATGGTCTCTGCCATCAAGGAAGTTTACGAAGGCCAGCACAAGCCACTTCCGGCCAACATGCATGCCCACACAGTCAGGGCCAAGGCAACGGCCATCGCATTCCAGCACCATGTCCCTTGGCAAGTCATAAGCAGGGCGACCGCTTGGGCCACTCCCTCGACTTTCTGCAAGCATTACTGTTTGGATGCTAGCTCAAGAGCCGATGCGGCTCCAGACAGGCCGTTCTTAGGAACCTATTTGGTTAAGGAGGGTCTCCTCTCCACCCTGGGGCTACATTCAGTTATAATCGCCCATGCAGTATGGAGGAAAGGGGACGGGACGTAAGAGTAATTATAAGTCACTCACCATATTGACTAACGTACTCTTAGTGCCCTTTCCTCCATATGTCCCACCATCCTCCCCCCTAATAAAACTGCTATAATTAGGCAATGTTAAATTTATTGTCGAAGCGTCAATGGGGACTGAGGTGTGGCGCCAGAGGGCAGAGTCAGGGCAGCGCATGCTCCCTGGGCCGCACCCGATTGCACCTCTAAATTTAAAGGGGAAAAAGGTTCCTTCTCCCGTCCCTTGAAAGGGACGCCCCTGCAGTATGGAGGAAAGGGGACTAGAGTACGTTAGTCACTACAGTGAGTAATTTATAATTTATTTCACTTGCCTTTTTAGTTTTCGCAGTATGCAGTACTTTTCAAACGTGTTAAGCGTTTCAGACTCACTGCAATCAGGAGAAGTTTATTGACGTGTTCCATTCCCCAGAAGGAAGCTGGAGGCTGGAGTGTGACGGTGAGAGCAGAACAGCCATTTGCCAGCTCAGAACAAAGGCTCGGCATATACCAGAAGGCAATAACTGCGATCAGAGCATCCTGACTAGCCAAGCAGCAATCACAGAGTGTCAATACTGGTTATGGACTTGCCAAACATGGACTCTAAGCTACATATACTTTTGTATTAATATTTAATCACCGAGCTAAACCTATCTTCAGAACAACATACATACATCTTTGATAGTTTAGCATTATTATCGGGAACAGTGTGCTGGGAGAATAATGTTTTATTAGGGGTAGCACTTTCTTTGGGTCTGCGTACTATGAAGAGAAGAGTGACTGGGTTTTATCGCAACCAAACGCGCAGTAAATGAATCTTATCATGGGTAGAGCTCTGTGGAAGTCTGCAGCAAAACATGGTCTTTTGTCCTTAATGACTTTGGTTATTACCAGAAGAACTCCAGCCCGAAAGCAAAACTCTGGGTGATTCTATGCATAAAGAGCAGGTCTCTGCGAGTGTTATCAAGAGCAGAGCATGGGGGGGTCTGGTTATTATCAAGACTAAATGGATTGCATTACTGCACAAAGAATAACAGCATGCCCTATGCTCGGTCATTGCTTTTGTAGCATGCCCTATGCTCAGTCATTGCTTTTCTGTAGACATGAGATCTGCAATTTCCAGGCACAGTCATAATGGTACATAGTATGGCAAGAGCCAGAAAATGGTGCTAGTACCTGAACATATTATGGCAGGGCCTGAAAAATGCCCATCTAAGGTCTATATAAGAGCCAACACTACAGGCATTTTGCTTATTATTCTAATGATTGAAAGGCACACTTGGCTACACGTTTTTCCATCTGTATCTGGTTTATACTTGCAATCAAGCCATTAACCTTCAGAAGGCTGCTCAGAAAGCACAGAGCTAGACTCAGAGATCTATGGGTTGCAGGGGGTACAGGTATTCGCTATAGGAATTGCAATGGCTATTGCTGGTCTCAGTAGATGGGTAAATAACCAACCAACATCCCTAGGCACTGTGCCCCCTCTCCCTTCTCCTCTTTCCTAACAATCACTTCCTAGGACAATAGTTCCAGATTATAGCCAATGCTTTCAACGTAACCTAATCCCAAAATTGAAAAAGAAAAAACAGCTTTTTAAAAATATGTATTTTTTTTCATCCTAACAAATATGACAAACTGGCCTGTCGCCTGCTCCAAAGGCAATACAGGCTCTCCGTTCTCACCAAGAAGAGAGCCCTTATCCAAGCCTGTATCACTGCAGCATCTAAGAATTCGACTGAACTCTTTAAAATCTGCAAGGAGCTGGCCAACCCTGCTGCAGTCTCTACCTCGCCTGTCCCCTCCCAGGCCCTTTGTACGGCACTGGCCTCTCACTTCATTTCAAAAACTCAGGACATCCTGTCCTCACTCTCCTCCCATCACCTCCCCCCCCCTCTATCTATTCCCTGCCCATCCACTGGCCCTTCTGCAGCCACCCCTCCTCTCTCCTTCTCTGCCTTTCCCCTTTTTTCTGCTGATGAGGTTTCGAGACAAGTCCGATCTATGAAAGTCTCGTCAACACAGGTCCACCCCTGCTCCTCCAAAACTATTAAGGACCACATCGACTCCTTGGCTCCTGCCCTTGCTGACTGCCCTTGCTGACTTCTGCAATCACTCCTTCACCTCTGGAGTCTTCCCATCCCCTCTCAAGCACACCCTTGTGCACCCCCTTCTTAAGAAACCCTCTTCCGACCCGTCCTGCCCAGCTAACTATCGCCCTATCTCTATCACTCCTTTCCTGGGCAAGCTCCTGGAGAAACTTGCCATCTCCCAGCTTAATCTCCATGCTGAATCTGATGGTAGCCTTCATGACCATCAGTCTGGCTTCAGAGCTGCCAGAAGCACGGAAACTGCTCTCCTGAACATCCTTGAGGACCTGCTCTCGAACCTTGACTCTAACATTCCATGTGTTCTCATTTTGCTTGATCTCTCTTCTGCCTTTGATACTGTCAACCATACCATTCTGCTCAACCGTCTCCGTGATAACCTGGGTATCACTGGTCAGGCTCTGGCTTGGCTGACCTCTTTCCTCTCAAATCGACCCTCCCAGGTCCAACTGGGGTCTTTCCTGTCTGACATCTTTTTCTCTACCTGTGGTGTCCCCCAGGGTTCTAACCTCTCTCCCTGGCTGTTCAACCAGTATCTGGCACTTCTTGCCCGCCGCATCGCTGCTCTCTGCCCCAACTTTCAGTGCTATGCGGATGATACCCAGCTCAACTTCAGGCTACCCTCGGCCTCCTCTTCTCCTTCCCTCATCTCTGACTGTCTTTCTGCTATCCAGGAATGTGCCGCCAACGACATCTGCCTTAATGCCAGTAAGACCGAGATTCTACTCATCGCGACACCCACTCCCTCCTTCCCTGCAGCTCTCTGGCCGGCCTCACTTGGCCCTCTTCCTGCTCCTACCTGCAAGGCAAAAAACCTCGGGGTCATCTTCGACTCCACACTCTCCTTCTCTCCTCACATTTCTGACGTTTTTAAGAAGTCACACTACCAGCTGCACCTCCTCAGAGGTATCCTTCCTTTCCTCTCCTTCCCCCAGAAGCTCACTGTCTCCAGAGCCCTGGTTCTCTCGAAGCTGGACTACTGTAACAGCCTCTATCTAAATCTGCCTGCCTCTACTCTCCGCCCTCTGCAACTCATCCAGAACAGGACTGCGAGACTTGTCCTTGGCCTCAAGCCCAGGGACCGTATCTCTCCAGGACTGAAATCGCTACACTAGCTCCCTGTGGCTGCGAGGATTAAGTTCAAAACCCTCTGCATTGTCCACAGGGCCTTCTGGGGCCTGGGGCCAAATTACCTTCAACTCTCCCTTCCTAAATATCTTCCTTCTCGAGCACTTCGCTCTTCCGCCTTCAACTCCCTCAGGGTCAGCCGCTTCTCCAAGCAACGAGTTGGGGGGAGATCTCTCTCCGCAGCAGGGGCCTCCCTCTGGAACAGCCTTCCTGCCTCCCTGAAACTTGAGGAGAACCATCTCTGGTTCCGGAAGCACCTCAAAACCTTCCTCTTTGCTTCTGCTTTCTCTCTCCCTCTCCCCTCCTAAATCA
The DNA here is from genome assembly GCF_040938575.1 of Ambystoma mexicanum. Taxonomy (NCBI): domain Eukaryota; kingdom Metazoa; phylum Chordata; class Amphibia; order Caudata; family Ambystomatidae; genus Ambystoma; species Ambystoma mexicanum. The sequence goes on along the minus strand of NC_090928.1, from coordinate 622,569,722 downwards.
CTGAAACTGTACTGAATCAGCAATTGGGCCACTCGCCAATCTCGGTCCTTGGCCCAGCCACTCTCCCCTGCACTGCCTTCCTGGCAACCCCTGAACTGCGGGACTGTCTCTGTATCCCTACAGCCCCCCTTCCCAGCACTTGTCTGCACTTATCTTGCACTTGCCACCAGCTGGCCCTTATTATTTATCTTGTTCATTACTAACCCTGTACTGCACTTTCCCCTCTCCCTTTCCCCCTTGCACTTTTCCCATCCCCCTTACCCATGCACTTGCGCGATCTGAATGACACCTGGCCTAGTAGGATCGTTGTCTGTCTCCCCTTGTTCCCCCCTCCCTGCCTTGTCGCGCCTTGAAACACTTGTGTATATGCGCGTTACAAATGCCATATCATATCATATGGCAGTCTACAGTTTTATTGTTTGTGCTTTCAGGCTAGAAGGATGGTCTACTTTTTATTTTATTTGCAAGTTTTGTGCTAAAACCATGATCCTACTCAACAATATTTTGGGGTTTATCGTATAGCACAGTATTCTGAGGAGGAGCATTGATCCATGGCAGTGTACTTTTAAGGGGGTTATTACATTTCACCGTACTCTGCCTCAATAATATACTAAATGTTACTATTCTTTTCCCAGAACAGTGTTCTTTATGGTATTTATTTTTAAGATAACACAATATTCCATAGAACCTTCGTCGCGCAGCACATTATTTGTAATGGGCATCAGGTCAATAGTGTCTTTCGTTGTTGGTCAACGTTTCATACACACATATTACTGCTAACATGCAAACATGTTCCTGTTGTTCCTTTCAATAAAACATCCGATGGGAATTGTAGCAATTCTGAAGCTGCGGGGGATTAAGGCACCCGATCATTCTGAGAAATTGTGACATTTCACATGAACTCTATCTCTGAAACAGATCAGCTTCGTAAACTAGTAGGACCCCAATCTCTGCTTCTAGTAGAATGTGCTTTCTGTAAAGGACCAGGCTCTCTTCTGCCACACTAGTTTCACCATCTATTTGGGCAATGTGCAATACATGACACTCATTTACCTCATTTTACAAGATAAATGGTGTTGAGGGGCATCTATACACTCTGATTCTATTCTGTAGCGCCTTCCTTGACCCCAACCTGGATGATTTTGGGAAGGTGAGAACACTGGCCATCACCCCTACTCTGAACATTTTGCCAGCACCACTGGGGCAAGTGGTCGTCCAGTTGCTGTACGGTAAAGGCCGTCAGTTGTCCTTTAATCGCTTCACACACCCGGGTTTGGTTTCGACCCCTTAACTTTTTTGTGTATAGGTCACCTGGGGTGTTATGAATCATTATATTATGTTCACTATCATGTAATGTCCCGGGAGGATAGCTCAGCGGCAGCGTGCGCGTCTTGGAAGCAAGGCTACATGAAGCAACAACAGGTTCGATTCCCCGGTCCGCGCTTAGAAACCTCTGGGTTATAAAGCGCGTTATAAATAGTAACTAAGACAAAAAAAAAACAACACACACAATTACGCAACTAGAAAAACAAACAATTCCTGTAACAGCGCCGATGCCTGCGGGCTGTGTGAGCGCTTTATAAATGTAAAATAAATAAATAAATGTACTGCATAGCAACACATTCAAGCCAAAAACAAGGTATTCAATGAAAGAACATTTACCACTATCTAAATGTCACACAAAACGGACAAGAGTTTCTGTCTTGAATTATAAAGGTAACTCCTGTAACTCCGTTTGAGCTCGCAACACAGCCTGCGTGTTAACACTTTGTGCCCACTTCAAGAACTGGACGTGCAGCGATAATTCGTACGTTTATAAAAATGTATAATGAAGCCATGAAATATCCTCAGATAGCATTGGCTTCGAGGCCTCTCTGGATAGTGGGCAGCACTATTACTCACAAACGCAACTGTTGCTCCTCCAAAGATGAATCACAGCAGAGACAGAAGAAACAAGAACACAAGGAGCCGATTATATAACGGAACGACAGACACGGTTATTTTCCTTCACTGAATCATCTCTAGATTCCTGGAAATCAAAGTCAGAGCTTTATGAGCAAGGAGGATTTCCTGGGTTTCTTGCAATGTAGGACCTTTTTAAAAAGGCGCCCTTAGACACAGGCAACATGCCCATGTGGAAGCAGAGCAACAGGGCTTTTCATTAAGAGCTACTTTCTTGCACATCTATAGGCGCATGGTTTTTCAATCAGACGTGGAGCTTGATTGATTCTATCTTGGCAGACGTCCGTTTTATTTAGGGTACAGAATATGTCTATGCCAAGCTGCAAAAGAATAAGAACAAAACGTAACTGAAATACAATTTACAAATGTTGGGCTATACTGTACAAATCCACCGTGTCTGAGAAAATCGCATATTCTGCTCACACAAGGACTCCGTCTACGAAGGAAAAAGAAAGGAAATGGAGCAAAACATGGGGGGCGGAGAGAACCTGGAATAGGATGGGGGCCACACAGAGTTAGAAAGATAAAATGGGAATGTGGGAGTGGGAATATGGTTGTATAAATGTGTGTCTGTGTATGTAATGGTAGGCAGTAGATAAGGAGGAATGCTGATGTAGAAAGAGGGAAAATAAGAAAAGCCGTGATGACTAGCATTTTCCATTGATATCGGTTTCTGATGCCATGGAAGAAGTACTATAATTAGTGCAAAGTTGGATGTGCGATGGCCTCGGGATGCGCTAGGGAACCCCTTCAAGTGTGAAGTCCAGAATAGTCAGGTAGTGTGTTTTTTAACATTTTATTTCCTTTGACAACTGCTGCAAATCCCAGATGTATAATCTTGGAATGTCAACTGTGACGAATCTTTGGATGTCGTCACTTCTCCCTCTTGGGGAGCCCTTCTCCATGAGGCCAGGGAGGTGAGGCAGCTACCCAACAGTCCCCATGGGAGTGGTACTCAGTGGGTGGATCTCGTGGGGAGGGAGAGGCCCCCTATGGGATTAGTGACGACACGAACAGAATACATTTTTAATTTATTTTTATTTGTAGTGTGTTTGGTTAATTAAAACCTTATAAACCTATACATTACAAAAGGATATACTTGAAAGTTAATAATAGTTGAAATTATACATAAGAATAATTAAAACATTACATAATAACATCACATAGTAACATATATAATTAGAATTCCATTAAAATGAATCCATTCTACCATGATTCAATAAAAACTATTTGATAATTATGATACGGGTCAGCATAACTATTCAGGTATTAAAATCATATTTGCTTGAGTAAAGACTCAAACATATGCTGACACTTGTCTTCTCCCTTCCAAACATGTCTCATATAATCACCTCCCTCTATATTAAAATCAATGCGTCTGATGGGTTCTGCCATAAAAATTGCGGACCAAAACTGATCCCACTCAATCATTCTTTTATCAGATACAACATCCCTATAGCCTGCATTATACCATCCCAGCAGTTTGTTACATGCTGTTAATAAATGTCTCGATGTTTCCACCTCTGAGTTGCAAAATCTGCATAATCTTTTTTCTATGGAAATACATTTCCAGGATCCAACATACTCATAGCAAGGTAGCATATTGAACCTCAGCAGTAGTATACATCTAATAAGCTCCCTATTACTACCCTTGCACAGGTAACTACGAGATATATTCGGAGACATACCTTGGAGACAATAGATATCGAACCTAATTTATTTTCCCAGGCTATCCAAATTCTTTATAAAGTCCCATTGAATAGCTTTCTTTTTTAGTTTACTATACCCGTAATTTACATGATCAGTTTCCTTAGGTAATAGTAAATGTATCTCTTTAAATAAAGTTAAAGAGGTGTGTGTTAGGTCCTTCAGGGCCTCGTTGTTGTGGTCATTATTAATAACTTTTCCCCCCGAAAATTTCCATCAGACTACCATCCGTTTTCCAGTGTCATTTTGATTTCCAGCTCACAACACCTTATTTTCCTTAACGTTAACAAGGAAGTAAGTCAAAGTTCACAGTGAATGGCCTCTATAGGCTTTGAATTGGCCACTGTCAATGGTGGTCTCCAAAGCCTCCCTTCTATTTTACCTATATTCTGCATATGTTTAGCTGTCACCATTTCCAAAGCATACATGGCACTGGGTTGATGCATGACTTATATATTTCTAATAGCCCTTCGATTGGATATCCCACTCGATCAGATATAAAGAATCTCATTATATTCAATTTGTTTGTATCTTTTTACCTATAATATCAACATAGTGGTTTATAGGGTGCTTATTTCAAATTGTGATACCTAAACATGGGTAGGAATACACCACTTCAATGTCTCGAGTTTCAATTTGCCATCTATATTCAGAGGATTTCTTCATCCCACCTTTTCCCCCAAATATACTTATCTTGGTTTTGCCCACATTTATGCTTAAATTGTTTTCTTTTGGATAAGCATTGAGTTCATTTAATAACCTCTGTAGCCCAATAGGGGTTTTATCTATTATAATTGTGTCATCTGCATATGACATCCAGCAAATCGGTATATCACCAAGCTTAGGTGCAAAATTATTAATATTGTCAAATCTTTCTCCCATGTCAGATACGTACAGGTTGTATAAGGTGGGTGAGGTTACACAACCCTGTTTGAGGCCTATATTAGTTTGTATGGGCAAAGTTCTTTCCATTCCTTTATTCAGATACATAACCACTGTTGTTTCCCTATACATTTCCTTCAGAAAATGTAACACTATGGGTCACATTTTCCACTTCTCTAATTTGTCCCATAATCTCATCCTATCCACACAATCAAATGCCCTGGAAAGGTCAATGAAACAAGCATCATTTAGTTTTTTGTTTCATTGCCTCAGCCACCAAAAAGTTTAACGTAATGATATTATCAATGGTGCTATACTCTGCTCTAATCCCCGTTTGTAGAGGAGAGATGCGTTTATTATTCCTAATCCATATGTTCATAATTTACAGAAGGAGTGAGCAGAACATTTTGCAACTGGAGTTAGCCATTGTGAGTAACCTATCTTTCTTTTAAAAACTAGAATAAATATTGCCTCTCGCCAGCTATCTGGTATCTTCCCTGTTTTCCAGATACATATATACAGTTCTAACAAAATAGCTGCCCATTTTTCCGGATTACGCTTAAATACAATGTTGGCCAATTTATCCAGACCCGGGGCCCTCGAGGATTTCATGTTTTTAAAAATCTTAAGTACATCAGTTATTCCAAAAGGAAAGATCATTTCATTTATGATAATTTTTATTCCCTATAATGGAGAGAGGAAATTAACTCTATCCAGACCTCAATGGGTATACTCTTAACATCTGAGTTCTCCTCTTCGGTCATATACTGCCGATACAGATACCAGAACTTTTTTGTGTTGTGGGTACTGCATAATTGAAATACTATTTTCCAATTTGCATTGTGCAGATTATGTTTATGTGCCTTTAACCAGTTTTTAAATTTGATCCAAATCTTAGCTATCTTCTGCATCTGTACCTTCCCATTCAGATTCTATTCTTTAACTGTTTTATGGATCCTTTTACCTCTTTCTTTTTACTTGCTATCTGCTATTCCTAGGGATTTTTACATTTTTCCCCCGTTCTTTTATTGATAGTAATTCTGCTCTCTGTCATCTGTATCATACCTAGGAGATTTCCAATAACCTGTTGTCCATGAAGTGCCACATATTTTCCACTTAAAGGAAAGATGTTAAATAGTTTATCAAATTTAACTAAATTGGATTCAGTCCAACAGATCCTGTTTCCATACAGGTGTTCAACTTTTTCCTTAAATGGGGGCCAACCAATGTACATTTTAATATAGAGTGATCACTATCGAGAGTTGACATATGTTCAAACCCATTTATCAATTCCCGGAAACCCCCATTCACAAATATATAATCCAACCGGTAAGAGACACTTTCATTAGTCCAGGTAGGGCACATATGTTCTTGATTTGCTGGTTGTAAGAATTGTAAGCCCCAGCTATACAGCATATTTAGCCAAATCATTCCATTTGAGATTTGTGTATATTGATTTTTATGGGAGCCAGAACTTCTCAACTCAACTGGAGGGGGAACCTCATAGTCCCCACACAAAGCCTCCCACTCTTCAATTTTTTTATTTGCCTCATCACAAGGAGAGTTAAAATACCCCAATATCATGACACTAGCTTTCAGGGCTTCTGTATGTCAACCTTCCAAAGTATCCACAGTTACCTTCATTACTTCCATCAAGTTAGCGCCCGCTGGTCGAGAGTAAACATTTATGAACAGGAATTCCTCCTTGGTCAAGGTATATCCTATAATTACATACAAGACAGAGTCTGATTCGCCATATTTATCATGATATCTGACTCCTAGAGTATTCTTGACTCCTACACATAAACCTCTTTAGGTCGACCTCTTATGCCCATGCTTGCCGGTTTTGTCAATATATTATACCCATCAAATACTATGGTACCCTGAACCCAGGTTTCCTGTAACTCAAAGATATTACAGTTTTTTAAGATTGTAACACTTTCCTTCTGTAATATAGACTGAAAACCTCTGCTATATCAGGATATAATGACTCTACTATGATGTTCTACCTCATTTCAACCTTCCATTAAATAATTTTATTGGGGCTCCATTTATCCATTTCACTTAACCCCCCCAGGTGAGCGTCGGTCCACCTATATTGTTTTTGACAGCAAACTTCTATCTTGTTGCTGTCCACAATATTAGTACACACAATTATTTTGAAATCCTTGTTCCATAGCTCATTGATATGGTCTTTAATCAATTCCACATTAACAGCTGTTCTGAATTGAATTATAGACCATTTCTCCCAGCTTCCTAACTCAGGTAAAATAATTTTGTCAATATCCGAACTTTTAATACTCGTTAAGACAATTTAGTAACCAACCTCGATTTAAGAAGGGACTATCTTCTTTAGGGGACTTCTCAATTATTTTTTATACTTTTACAACTCCTAATTCGTTTATCTTGTTCCACATACAATTCCCCCCTTTCCTTAGTTTTTACATTTAGATTCCCACTCATCGCCAATCTTTCCATTTCTGCCCTATAGATCTCCTTATCTCTAGGATTGAGCTCCACCCTTCCCGATTTTTATTTTTATATCTCGGAATCTATTTCCAACATCTATTCCTTCCGGTCGGTCCGTGTTCTCAATATTAGTAGCTCCCCGGATTGCTTCTGATTCAACTCTTAACAGATGTCCCCATGCTAATAATTCCCTATCCCTATCCTCCATTTTACCACTGACTTCAACCTTTCCAATGAGCCATTCTTTCAAGCCTCCATCTTGTTTTCTTCTCACTTTACCTCCAGGTTGGAGCTCATATCTATTAGCGATTTCTATACATTCTATATCATTAGCCAATGTTTCAGCCAAGGCAATACCGTTCTCTTTGACTGTATTCTTCTTCCTGACTTTATCTGCTCTTCTTTTATTTCCCTTTTTATAATTCCTTTTTCGGTTGGTTCGTCTTTTCTGTCCCTGGGAATATTTAGTTTCATCACCCCCCCACCCCAACCTCAATTATTCTTCCACTATCCGGATCAATAGTATCAATATGTGAAGTCTGCAATTCAACCCCTTCTTAGTTCAACTACCTGTTCATTATTAACCAGTATACATAGTTCACTTAAATTATCCCTCATTTCTTCATGCAAACTGACATTAACTCCCGCTAAGTCTTTCTTCTTAGAGCTCTCAATAAACAGATGTATACCGTTAACATTATCACACCTTGTAGCCACCATATCTTTTAGTGACAATTGCTGGTTCATAATTTGTGTACAAATACCTTATAAAACATCAACTGTCATGGTCAATGCTTCAATTTTTTCTTTAATACTGAGAGAGCTATCTATTTCAGATGGAGCATCAGACCAGGACCCATTCTCATCTCCATCAGACACGGTATCCTTTTGTGCCAATCTCTCTAAATCAGGGGTCAGTGACAGATTAGTGATTAGTGCCAATTATGTTGTTCATTTCCTCTATGCTATTCTGGGACATATGACTAATTTGTACATTGGCCAACCGCATAGCATGCCGGTGAAAATCATGTTGCATGTTCATCAATTGCAAATCAGCGCCTATAGGGGGGCCCATAAAATGTCTCCTAAAATCTTTACAAAGGTTAAGCAACAAGTTATTGTCCACCGTACAGCTAGTCTCAGATTGAGGGGTACTTCTTTCAGAGGGACCACTTTCCTCAGTCTTCTTTATAAATAAAAAATCTGATATTTTCGATTGCTCTAGCCCCATTGTGTTTTTATTTACTTCCCCTCTTCTAGTTTCTTCCCCAGAGGCTAGTACATTCCTTGACTTACTGGTGTCGATTCTTTGGTTCCTCTGATACTTTTATTCTTTGTGCCTTTATATGACTGAAGTTTCGGTGCAATAATATGTTTTGCTATACATCCTGACCCGATAGACAGATGTATCAATAGTGCAGCCCACCAAACTCAATCTATGTCCGCACTCAATCGTATAGCAATTATAAATCTGCTTAACTTACGGCCAACGGGCCGAGCAAGCCTTTTACAAATCCCAAACAGAATTTCACTGCCTCTACAAAATCAGTTGTGTTCAACAAGCTATATATTTTTGCATTAATCTGCCATAATTGATTAAAGTGAAACGGATAAAATAAAACGATCTTCCGCCGTATCTTCACTTTAAAATTGAACACTGTACTAAATGACAAACTCCATACTACGGAAGTAAAATTTATTCCAACGCCCTATCTCCTAAACCACCGAAGCCGCAGAACAGTGACTTGAAGCGACTTCAAAAGCGCGCTTCCACAATAAGTAGGCTTCCTGGGTAGGCAGGGGGCATGGCTAGTGGTTGAAAGGACAGTTTCACTCTAAAATAGAGGGAGAAAGCGATTATATTACTTTAAAATAGTATAAGTCCATACACTGTTGTCCAGGTTGCGTACCATATGCTGTTCTTTATGAATATTAGTATTCCGCTTCTGGCAACGGGCAGCAGCACGACCAGCAGAACAGCAACTTCATAAACATGCGCAAAAATGTGCGCTTCCACAATAAGTAGGCCTCCTGGGTAGGCAGCGGAGCGTGACTAGTGGTTAAAAGGACAGTTTCATTGGTTCCATGTCTTAAAATTGCGGCAAAAATGGCCGTGAATACAAAATATTGCTGCAAAAATGCTGTGGTTTTTTGCGCCACAATGATGTAAAGGATGCAGGGAGACCCCTGCTCCCCTTAAATGGTATAATGGGGGGAACACCTGTACTGGGTCAAACCACAGCATTTTTGCAGCGATTTTTATTTTATTTTTTATTTTTTTTAATTTTTTTTTTTTTTTTTTTTTTACCAGTGGCATTTTTGCAGCGATTTTATTACCTGATAGCGTTTCACTCATATACTGTTCTTTATGAATATTAGTATTCCGCTTCTGGCAATGGGCAGCAGCACGACCAGCAGAACAGCGACTTGCAGCGACTTAAAAAGAGAATACAGTATCTCCATCACTCACCCCTAGCCCACCTTCCTATATCCATAACCTTCAACCTCTTACTGATGCACACATGTGATTGTCAGATGTCATACTAGATAGTACTGGGACAAGGAAGAGTGTAGGCTCTCTAAATAAAGACTTCACCCTAGAGTTAGCAAATACTGGTATGAGGAGGAAAGAGAACCACCCAGAGAGAGACTCCTTACCCAATACTGAGACAAAAAAGTACTCAAGTGACCCACAAAGAAACCCAAATGTGGTACTGCCACAAGGAAGAGATGCAGAGACATTAAGATCTCCTATATAAATAACATTGAGCAGTCTAGTTATCATCTTACTATTGGCCCAAACTAATACAAAACCAAAGAAGGACTAATACACTTGAGATTTCCGCGAGACGGAGTACTCTCTGGGAAAGGGATAGACAGACCGGGAAGCCCAGAAGGGAGAAGAATACTGCCAAGCTGGTCCAGTGTGCAGTGGCCGCCCAGTGAACAGCAAGGAAGAAGCTCCTAGCGTCCCCAAAGGTCGGCACAGGTGAGTCTGGGACCCGCACCCATAAAGAGTTTAGGATCAATATTCCTCTTCATAGTCACAGTAACCAACAGATTGGGGAAACAAGGCGACTTTGTTTTTGGAAATATAAGATACCAAGGGATGGGCACCGTTGTCCTAGTTGTTGTGTGTGTGAACATTGTTTGCTGCCATGAGAAGGGATGTGCTCTCTTGGCACTTGTGGAATACCGTCAGTAGCCAGAGGGAGGGAGCATTACCCCTGGTGTTGTGTTTGTGAGAACATTGTGTTGCATCTTTTGAAAGCCTGGGAAAGGCCAGGGGAAGGGATACATTCCCCCTTGGCAGTGAGAACTTTGTGTTGCACCTTTTTGAGAGCCTAAGAAAGGCCAGGTTAAGACAGACAGTCCCCCTGGCGTTGAGGACTTTGTGTTATATATATCTTGGAGACCCCGTGAAAGACCAGGGGATGGAAGTCATTCCACCTGGCGTTGGGAACTTTCTTTTGTGACGCATGAAATCCTGCTGAAAGGATTACAAATCATAGTTTGTTGGTTGGAACAGTGAGCTGTGTATTCTGGGACATTGAGTATCTAGAGAGAGAAAAGTCTTGGCCTGCTGGAGGGAGTCATTTTAAGCAGGCGAGGAAAGTCAATGCTCTCCAAAACGTCCAGCGGAAGGGAGTCCTACTTCTGGTCCATTCTTCCCTCTCCTTTTCTGTTACGTGATTTGAGAATTAGGTGTAAGGGACAGAGTGAGGTTTGGACACATAAGACATCAGACTTATGATTTTGGACATCTAGACGCAACCCTTACTATTTACTTTGAGGCAGGGAAACCCCTCTTAGAATTCGGGATAGGTAGGTTTTCCTTTTCTTTTACGAGCTTAAATAAAGCTGAGTATTTAAGCATGCCACCTGTGCGTCAGTCTCCTCCTCCTGCATCCTTATACAACCCTGCTGTCAAAAGTGACAGAGCCAAAGATAGGCTGCGTAAAATGGTGAATGCAGGGAACCATTATGGGAGAAAGAGAACAAGGAAAAAGGAAGTAGAAACCACCCTTCAGGTTCCATGCATGAATGTACTCTCCATGAGAGTGAATTCACTGATGCAAGCTGTACGAGGTGTGGAGCTGATGAACTGGCATAATTTAACTGCCACGCAAAGTCAACACTTCTGCCACAGGACGATTGCTTGAAGTAAGCAAGTATGGCACATGTAAATGATGCTATACTAACAGGCATCCCTGGGCAAAGAGGTGCAAACGAGTCCAGAGTACAAATAGTATTAAAACACATGAAATTATAAAATTGATTGTGCATTATAAAGACAATGTCACTGGCCATTATATAAACATAATGGCTGGTTTGAGACTCCTTGATTCCTCAAAACGTGGCACGTACCAATTAAGCTAACAGTTCTCTCTTAAAATCATAGGCATTATGAGCTATACGATTGTGCACTACACTGGAGGGTGTATTTAGGAACTTACGTATGTGGGTAATTTACAACTCTCCCTGACATTGGATGTAAATATGATTTGCATTTCTTTGGGCTCAGAATCATATTCCCTGAAAGAATGTAGATTGTCTAATCCTTTTAGATGAAGTGTGTATATGTTCTGTTTAAATGCTGCCTCTTAGTTAATTATGCAAATGTAAAACTTCACCACACCACATCTTTAAGGTATACACTGCTGATAGTGAGGGGTAGTTTTGGATTTCTAAAATGTCAGAGGTTTACCTGCTATTCAGATTATGCTGAGCCTGGAAGAGTGCTGGCAGTGGTTGAACTGCCTGCTGTGAACTGGTTTAGTTCAGAGAACTAGTTAAGTGACTTTCCTGCAATTGTTGGCGGGTGGACTTGTGGGACCTTGTCATCTTGCTCAATCATCCTTCCCGTTCTGCTTTTTTCCCCAAACTGCAAACTACAACCTGATCTGCCACCGCCTGAACGAAGAATGACTTTGAAGGACTAAGACTGGATGTATCTAAGTTTTTAACATTAGAGCCTGAAGTCGCAGTGACAGTGGGTGTTCCTTGGATGGGAGCGCAGGCATGTTGGCTGCCTACTCTATGCTACATCCAGTACCTCACTTGGATGTACTTTGTCCCATTAGTTGTTTTTCCTGGTCACTACTGAGGCGACATTAACCAAGGCAGCAGGCCGACCCGGTCTGTAACGGCCCTCCGCCAAAGTTAACAGCCCAAGCGATGCAAGGGTCCCTTAACAAGGGCAGCAGTGCAGTTACCGACGGGGTCGGCCCACCACTGAGGTCAATATCACCATTGGCACTCGTGTAGTTCTTTTGTGCGCAGTGCTGCTGTCAGTGAAGTTCATTCTCCATGTTGATGACTGTGATGTCATCAACAAGGAAAACAGGCTTTGCTGACGGCCTCTCATCGCTGCGCAACAAAGGTATGTTTTTATTTAGAAAAAAAAAGACGCCATTTGCACCGATGGAGGAAACTTCACGGGTGCCTAGTGGTGAAGGGGGAGCAGGGAAGGGAGTCAGCGCTGGCTGCCCAGGCAGCTCAGAATGCGGGCTTCTACCATACAGTGCAGCCTGTGTTCCGAGCTACCTGATTGGCCAGCACACCCCTCTCAGGGTGCTAATGGCCTCGAGTAACTGATGCTGCCCTCTCCGGCTCTATGCTTCTTGTCCCATATCAAACTGTTTGTGCTTTCCTTCAAGCCCCAAGAACTGTCATGTTGAGGCATAAAAGTGCTCTGTTTCATAAAAAGCAATCAAATGCAATGAGCAAAATAATATCCGATGCAGGCGCACTGGTCAAGCTGATCTCGAAAGATGTCGCAGCACAAGCTCAGGCTAATGTATAAGGGACAACAATCCTTTAATAATATAATGCAAAGCAGCATTGATGTTCCAGGAACATCAGACGGACAATCTACCAATGCAGCAGTTTCTAAAACCTATGCATGGCACAAGCTACGGCTACCAATAAACCATTTGTTCTGGAGACCTATTTTTGTAAAATACACCAAGGAAGATTTTGATACACAAGGGTAATTTAATGTAACATGGCATTTGTGTAGCGCCTATTCCCATTGATATGTCATCAAAGCGATGTAGGTGAATGCCCTCAGGGGACCGAAGTCTGTGGTATGGTAGTTTCGTCAGAGGAGTTAAGAATGCAGGTGTGCATTTTAGCCAATACGTAGATAGGCGTGGCCATGTCCCTGCTAGCGACCCATGTTGCGCTGGCTTGTGGATGGGTGCTGGGAGCTTGTTGGGAGAGTATACAAGTCCAGGCGACAGATTACATGTCCAGTTAGACCGAATTTTTGCTGTGGTACTTAGCTGCATTCTAATAGCAGAGGTACTGTGCGATGTGTATTCAAGTAGTGTATGATTGCAGGTGAGTGCGGGTAGGTGGCCATGCCTACAGCTCTCTTGCATTAACATGGAGGGTGATACGTACCAGATTGTCCTGTCTGGTTTCTTGTTTCATTGGTTTCTCACCACTCTTGTCCCAAGGTCTGCTGGAGTCCTTTTTCTGCGTTGCTCAATACATTCTTCGTGAAACTCATTGACGCCTCCACTTATCTGGCAGAGGGTTAAATTATCACAAATGGGTTTGTCAGGTTGCAGGGGGGAAAGCTAGGTCTTGAGGGCCTTTCAGAAGGCAAGGTAATCGTCTAAGTGGTGGATGCTGAGGGTCATTGTATTCCTATTGTGGGTGCTTTGACGGAAAAGGACGACCCACCTATTATGTCGATTTGAAGGGAGGGATGACGACGAGGAGGAGTGGAGTACCTGCTCTCAGGTTTCTATTGGGTTTGTAAGGGATGAGCTTTTCTTGTAGCTATTCTGGGCTTATCTTGTGCAGAGCACAGTGGGTAATGTAGAGGACTACTCTCCACCAAGTGAAGTAAATCACAGCATGCAGCTATAAAGCGTCACCATCTGACAACATGGCGCATGTGTAACAAGAATAAATCCCACCGGAATTGAAATAAGGAAAAAACCTACAACACAAACTCAAATTTCATTATCCTGTATCACTCTGGGATAGCATTACATACAGGTGCAGCCGTCAAACATCAGACGACCTACCATCCGCACAACAAGCAAAAATATCACTAGGAAGGGCACATGGAACAGACAATGAAAAAGACTGCACTAATACTGAAATAGCATTTATTCAAAACACTTTGGACTAGCGTGCCATACAGGTGCAGACTATCGGACCTGTGATCCAATATTTCTGCAATGCCATCCGAAACCAGAATAAAGGTAAGGAGTCCTCACATATGTAGCCAAGACCAGTAAGGATGATCTTAATATGTACAAATATATAGCGCAACCTCTCGAAAGTACACAATCCACTAACATCCTCCTGCTAAACCACTCTCACTCACATTTGCTTACCAATAGAAACAGCTAGATAACACCCACACCTCCCTACCAAACCTGCCACAACTCTACATCTCCCAAATCAACCTGCAAACCTCACTCACCAGCCAAAGCAGCCTCACTAGTCAGACAATTGAGAATCTGGAAACCAAAAAAACTCTGGTGTACAAATCACTATCCAACTAGAAAACCCAACCATGTTTCTTCTCGTTCTACACACACAACAGTCAAGTGAAGCACAACTCATTCTCGTTTCCCTCTGTTCACCTAAACATCCTCCTTCTCACTTTCCCATCCAGATGCATGCAAGTGCCAGGAGACCACAGTATAAATCCCAATTACCTAATGTTGTGTGATGTTACTCCGCTCTTAATGCGAATGTTGAAATTCACTGAATCACATTTTTAAGGCATGCTTCCTCTTAGAAGACCTGGGCATCTCCTAAACAAATTATGCGGACGATAGGCAAATTCTCATCACTTTCTCAGGCTTATATGGCAAAGAATCCTAAGCGAAATATACCTCAGAATTCAAGCGAGGATGGCGAAGCATGGTCTTTGTCTCAATGATAAGACCGAGCTACTACTTATCGGCTCCAGGCAACGACTCAATAAACTTGAGCCCCAATACCTCATTCAACATTGATGGGAATAATATCAGTGTCCACAGATGCCAAAACGTTAGTCTATTTGAACTCCACCCTCTCCCTTTCCAGACAAGTAAATGCAAGAGCTTCAGCAACGGCCTACACTTCCAAACTAACACACGCATGTGGTCTCTTCTTGTCCACTGTCATGATCTCTGCTTCCAAAAGGTCAGGTTTTTCCCAACTCCCTTGGAAGCAGATCCATAACCCAGGTTCTGAGTGCCAACCAGTCCCAATTGGGACCTTTTGGACCCAGTCCTGGCGCCAGTGGCACCAGGCTCATAAATATGCCCAGTCCCAGCGCTGGAAGCGCCGGGCTCATAATGCTTGGGTGGATTTACCTGCAGCAGACCATGCTGCTTACTTGCCTGCCAGTTGAGCCTCTGATCCTCTTCTGTTTGGAACTACTTTTCCTGTTGGGTGGGGCAGGAGCCACTCCCTGATAATCAGGATCGATTACATGCAATTGAAGCTTACGTCGACAGCGGTGCCATCGGCAATTATGTGGATCATGAAATGGTTTTGAGGATGAATCTAACTCTTTGTCCCAAGGCTGTAAAGGACGTCATTACTACGGTGGATGGTACGGAGATAGCCTCCGGGCCAGTAACGCATACCACTCAAGAGGTGACGCTAGTAAGTCAAGATGGACACCATGAGAAGATCATGTTCGATGTGATCAAGGCCCCTGAGCTTCAGATTATTCTAGGAATACCTTGGTTAGAGAAACACAATCCTCTGATCGATTGGCGAGCAAGAACGGTCCAGTTTCCAGAATGTGTCTCTACTTGTCACCCTCCACCTGGTGTTGCACTGGCAGCAATTTCTTCAGAGACTCCCCAGTTACCTCCCGAATACCTAGAATACCAAGATGTTTTCCGGAAGGATCAGGCTAACTCTCTACCTCCTCATAGGTCTTATGACTGCCAGATAGACCTGATACCTGGATCTACTCCTCCTTGTAGTAGAATTTATGCCCTCACCGAGCCTGAGAACCTTCACCTTCGACAATACCTGGATCAATACCTGGCAAATGGGTTTATTTGTCCTTCCAAGTCCCCTGCTTCTTCAGCTTTGTTCTTCGTTCCAAAAAGAGAAGTAGACCTTAGAACTTGTATAGATTATCGCTCCCTGAACCAGATCACCGTTAAGAATAGATATCCGTTACCTTTGATCCCTGAACTCCTGGACCAAGTCAGAAAAGCATGCATATATACAAAGCTGGATCTTAGAGGAGCTTACCACTTGGTACGAGTAAAAGAGGGCGATGAATGGAAGACGGCCTTCCGCACCAAGTATGGGCTATTTGAATATCAGGTCATGCCCTTCGGACTTTGCAATGCCCCGGCCGCCTTTCAATATTTTATAAACGATGTCCGCAGAGAGCTCATAGATGTGTGTGTGTTGTTGTTTACATTGACGACATCCTCGTTTATTCTTCATCGGAATCTGAACATCGGAAACACGTGAAAATGGTCCTCGAAAGATTGCGTCAACACAAACTTTTCGCTAAGTTGGAAAAATGTGTTTTCAACGTGACTGAAGTTGAATTCTTGGGATTCATATTATCACCTGGCGGAGTGCGTATGGATTCAAAGAAGGTCGATGCAGTTCTCAAATGGCCATCACCATCCTCCGTAAAAGGTGTGCAAAGCATGTTAGGCTTCGCTAACTTTTACCGCAGGTTTATCCCCGAATTCTCTCGAATAGTCCAGCCCATCACTGCCTTGTTAAAGAAAAACAAACGTTTTGAATGGTCTACCGAGGCGGAACAAGCTTTCCAGGATTTGAAGACTAAATTTATCTCTGCACCAATCTTAAAACACCTTCGCCCCGAACTCCCCTACATCGTGGAAACTGATGCTTCAAGCCTTGCCATGGGGGCAGTTCTATCACAAAAGGACCCGGTAACCAATCAGTTGCATCCCGTGGCATTTTGGTCCCGCAAATTCTCGCCTCCTGAAATCAATTACACGATTACTGACAAGGAACTTCTGGCTATCAAGTCTGCCTTTAAGGCTTGGCGGCATTATCTGCTGGGGGCCCGACACACCGTTACTGTGATTACGGATCACCGAAACCTGCAATATTTGAAAACCGCAAAAGCCCAATCCTCTAGACAACTCCGTTGGGCATTATTCTTTGCCGAGTTTGACTTCATAATTACCTATCGACCTGGTACAAAGAACAGTAAAGCTGATGCCCTTTCTCGGATGGGATTGGAAGAACACTTGATCAACCCTAAACCTGTACCAATCATTCCCGAACAAAGAATTCTGGGTGTAATCGCCACAGAATCCATAGAGGAAGTTAAGGATAAGGCCAGGCAACTTGTAACTCCAGCAGACCTACAGAATTGGCATCTGCAGGGAAAGGACTTTGCAGTAAAGGACAACTTATTGTATTTCCAAGAACGATTATACCTACCCAGCACAGATTTACAGAAAAAAGTAATCTCTTGTTATCACAATTCTTTAATGGAAGGACATCCCGGTATGGCCAAGACCTCAGAAAAGATCAAGCGCTACTTCTGGTGGCCGTCTTGGAAAAAAGATATCAGAGACTTTATAATGTCCTGTGGAGTATGCGCCCAAAACAAGAGTCAAAAGGAAAGACCAGCAGGCCTCTTACGCCCTATTGACATCCCACCTCGCCCTTGGCATACACTTTCTATGGACTTCATCACCGATCTACCTCCATGCTCCGGATACAATACGGTTCTAGTAATCGTGGACTTATTCTCCAAGATGGCGCATTTCATTCCGCTCAAAGGCTTGCCAACACCAGCAACTCTGGCCCGAGAATTTCTCGAAAACATCGTTCGACTGCACGGTTTTCCTTCGGTTCTAATTTCGGATCGAGGTAGTCCAATTTATTTCTCATTTTTGGCGAAGTTGCTGTCGGTCGGCTCAAATTGATGTGAGACTATCGACCAGTCACCATCCTCAGACCGACGGACAAACCGAGAGGACCAATCAAACTCTGGAACAGTATTTACGCTGCATGCTGCAACAAACTGAAAAAACTTGGAAAGACATCCTTTGGATAGCCGAATATGCCTACAATAACTCTGTCCATTCGGGAACTGGGAAAACCCCGTTTTTTCTTTTGTACGGCAGTCACCCTCGAACCTCGGAGTTGGATCCCCTCCAAGATCTTGAAACACCAGCAATAGACAACCTGCATTCTACAATCACCCAAGCCTTTAAGGAAGCTGTTTCTCACCTTCAAAGGGCTAAAGAACAATACAAGAAAGGAGCAGATCAACATCGGAAGGAAGCCCCTCAATATCAAGTAGGGGATCAAGTCTGGTTATCCACCAAATATCTACCTCTAAAAGGGCCACGCACATTCAACCCAAGATACCTTGGTCCCTTTTCCATCACTACCATAGTAAACCCAGTAGCGGTCAAGTTGGACTTGCCCCCGCACATGAAGATACATCCGGTCTTCCACGTCTCTCTATTAAAACCCGTGCAGATCTCCAAATCTAAACTATTTTACCTAATTGACTGGAAAGGCTACGGCCCCCAAGAGAGATCCTGGGAACCTGCTGAATATGTCCACGCTCCTCGCCTAATCAAAAGATTTCACCGAACATTTCCTGACAAGCCAAAACCCCCGGAGAAGCCCGGTTTGGGAGGGGCCTTGAGGGGGGGTACTGTCATGATCTCTGCTTCCAAAAGGTCAGGTTTTTCCCAACTCCCTTGGAAGCAGATCCATAACCCAGGTTCCGAGTGCCAACCAGTCCCAATTGGGACCTTTTGGACCCAGTCCTGGCGCCAGTGGCACCAGGCTCATAAATATGCCCAGTCCCAGCGCTGGAAGCGCCGGGCTCATAATGCTTGGGTGGACTTACCTGCAGCAGACCATGCTGCTTACTTGCCTGCCAGTTGAGCCTCTGATCCTCTTCTGTTTGGAACTACTTTTCCTGTTGGGTGGGGCAGGAGCCACTCTCTAGATTCAGAACACTGGAACTCTTCTGGAAAGCAGGAACTCTTTTCTTACCTAGGCGTGGCTGTGGAAGGAGACACCTAAGCACTACAGGAGGCTATTTAAACCACACCCGATGGATGAATCTTGCTTTGCGTTATTCTGCATCCTCTGCAGCAGAACGCTCATTGTGTCTTCTGCATCTGATCCTGGGCCTAAGGAAAAAGGCTTACCATCCTGAATCCAGTCTTCAGCAACACCTATAAAGACAAGAAAGAACAGGTTAGCATTACGGTCTTCAGCGACAGCTCTTCACTTACCTGGTCCATCGGTTGTCACCAACGCCTTCGGCGCTGCATCCCGCATCTGAAAGACAAAACAAGGTGCGTTTAAAGACATTGGGGAACTTTAATACTCACGTGCCATTACTCCTTTCCACATCTAACCCAGTGGGTATTCCGGCACCCTGCAGCCGCTCCGAACTTGTACCTGCAAAATAAAAAGACAGTTAGAGCGCATCGTGAAGCAGGCAACAAGCGCTTACTTACGTGCTTCCAGGCGCTTCTATTCATCACACGGGCTCCATCTTCAACTCACTTCAGCCCGGCATCCGCCATCGCCGGAACCCTGCAAAACAAGAAACATCATTACTAAAGACTTTAAAGACATTAGAATTACTCGAAACTTACCGTTCGTGCAGTAAACGACGGACAACAGTCCTCTGAAGTCAAGAGGCCTGCTCCCCTTATCCAGTGAAGAAACTGGTTACAGCACCCTGCCCCGAGGCAGATGGAGAGCACGGCGTTCACTTACCTAAGGTGAGAGCGTTAACCTTTGGGGTTCTACAGGAGAAGAGAAAGGGAAGAAGAGAGAGACATTCAATAACCGAGTTCCTTAATCCCATATTTTCTATCTGCAGACATCTTACCCTTCAAGTCAGACATACAGTGCACAGAGGTCCAGCCCAAAGAGCCAGCCGTGTGTTACACATCACCTTTGCAGATACGGTATACGCCCAGTCAAGACCGGCGCCTCTACGGGAATCAGGTGAGCGTTACATCCACCAACAGTTGTACTACACTTGCGAGAACACTCATGCTCTCTAAATTGGACTGTTGTAACACTTTTTACTTAGGCACCAGTAAGCGAAACCTAAATAAGCTACAAGTGCTTCAAAACAATGCCCTCAGAACAGCCCTAAACATTCCTCGCTCCTACCACATCTCACAAGCTAGACGCAACACTAACTGGCTTCCAATACAAGACAGGATCACATTCAGAACCTTAATGATCATCACAAATGTCTGTCAAATTCAGCCCCCAAATACTTGGTCGATACATTTTTAAGACGAGACTTTGATCTGTAACACAAGTCAGTTGCCTACCTGTATTTTAATGTATTTTGCTGTCATTGTATGTGATCACATGTGTACTTTTAATATTATTACTATTGTGTAACAAGTGTTGTATATTCAAGCAAAAGCGCCCAGATACCCCTGGGTTCGGTGCGCTATACAGGCAAATAAACTAAACTAAAATAAAATAAAGAGAAGATGAGCAAAGACCACTGGAAAACATGAGCAAGAACGCTGGAAATATAAATTGGGCGTCCTGGAGGTCAAGCAAGCTTTCTATGTGCCTGAATTCAAATCAGCCACTAATTCTACAAAAGAGTTATTTAACATTCTGCAGTCATTGAACAAACCTGGTCTCTCATCCATTAACATTGAATGCTCACTGAGTGGTGCAATTCCATTTAGTCATGCTTTCTTGACAAAAAACCATAACATTAGTTCAAGGCTCAACCACCTTACTACAATGCCCCACTGGAATTCTGAAATTGCCACAGAGATTTCAAAAGAATGGACTCATTCAATGCAACCTGCCTCCACTCAATTGGATTTTTTACCCATATTGCAAGAGACCATACCTATTCTAACTAGTCTAAAACTTACAACCTGTCTAAACTACCCATGCCCTTCTATAATCATTAAGGACTGCATGGAGACTATAAACCCAGTAAATATATCCTTCATAAATACTATGACTAGAGACGCTCATATTCTAAATGCTCTCAAACAAACAGGGGTCACCCCACTTTAAAAAAAAACCCTACACTAGATGCTAAGGAATGTGTCAGCTATTGTCCGATTACAAATGTCTACTTGTTGCCAGCAATTCAGGATAAAGCTGCTACTATACATCTACAGAAATTTGTAGAAAATAGACTTACTGGGCCATCACCATTCTGGCTTCTGCCTGGGGAAAATCTACTTCCCTGATAGCAAGCAACTGCTTTTTGGATTTCTCAAATGCCATCTTAACAGGTTTCATGTGCTATTTATGGTATCCTATGTTTTGCTGCGCCTGCTTTTCTACCGCACCAATCACCATTTATGAGATTCATAATAAAACTACTTCTGTACTTTGCCAATGGCGGCTACACCAAGCATATAGAGACTCCTACCAATGGCCTCTACAGACAGCTGCCATTTCACGTTTCCACTTTGTCACAGCAACATCCTGTCGTCCTCTCCCACTAATTCAGATAGCTACATTGTACAACATGTGTAACAAGCATCTGAGAGTTGGCAGATGGGTGGAGGGGGCAGTCTGGAGACCCCCCTCATTACAATAAATGTGGTCAGGGTTATGGCAAGCATAAACATTTAGTAGATAGAAGTTGCATAGTGAAGTTTTAATATCAAAAGATATGTTTTTAAAGTGACTGTTTGACTTGCATACAATAAGAGATTAGTGTAGGTTGTGGACAGAGAGTTGGTAGAAAAATATATTTTCATTCCGACAGTTCAAGTCCCACGCAATTATAAGATAGGATGAGAGATTGCAAAAAAGATGTGTTTTGGATAAGAAATGAGCAAAGATGTTTTCAAGTGACCAGTTCAAAACACAGAGACCAATAAGATAGAATTGCTGATTAAGGTTTATAATTACCAGAGCAAGACCTCATAGGGGTACAGGAGAGAAAGGACACTGAATTTTCAGGCGAGACGTAAGGTTCAGTTCGAGAGCTGGTGGGATTCCAGAGGATGTCTCGATTGCAGGTTAAATCGGCAAGCGGCTCCAGAGGGAATTCCTGTCTCCGCTACATTTTCTGGTATGTCACATGAAGCCAAAATTAGAAATGTTTTTATATTACAAAGACTGGATAAGCAAAGCATGGCGATTCTGATTTCTATGTATAAAATTAGCCCATTTGAATTGGTAGTAACTTTTTCAGCAACTATTATATTTTTTTTCAATAAGAACACTAAGCTTTGAAAGGTATCGTCATAGTTTGGCTCTAACTATTTACAACGTCCTGTAGAAACCTTTGCTGCCTGCACCCATTACAAAATGGCTGTTTTCTTTGCGGTGCGCTAGTCCCCAGACCTCGGCTCCTTCGTTATCCATGTTGGTCAACGACCGTCTAAGAAGCTCTATTTAGAGCCAATAGTAAAGCCGGTATGCGTTAGCCGGCCCCTGCAATTCAAGGCCCCATTTTGAAGGCCCCTGTCTGTGCCTGTCCGTGACTGAGTGGCCATCCAGTACTTTCAGCGCCACGACATCCATCACAAGTGGTAAACCTCCTACCCTGTACATTGATTGCTCTCATCCCACACTGTCGAACGCTCTGTCTAACTAAACTGACTTCCCTGGCCTTACAAACGTACAGTCTTGTAATCAACCAGTCTCGACTAACGGGCCCATCGTGACTCCTTGTGCCAAATTATGTATATCTCTTGACCTGACTGCTGCTCGCAGTAGCTTGTCTTTACCTGCGGGACCTAACAGCCATAAACCGCACATCCCATAGCTGCGCCCGATAGCTTGTACACGCTACATTGCTATTAACCAGAACCACTGCGTCACCATTATATGTCTCGTCTGCGAAGGAAATGTAATGTTTTATAACTGCATACAAATCCTCATTCCGGTGCAAGTAATTCTCATACCAATGTGTCTGAATGTACACAAAACCTTGTCCAACGATGACCGGCTCTAACACGGTCTTGCACACGATCGACCGTGGAGGTGAAACTTCAGTAGCTTTACCAGTATACTAGGCCTTTAAACGAGATCACCCCTCCCTGCCACCTAGTCTAACAGTCACCTCAGGAATACCTGCAGAGCCTTCACACCTAGACCGCATAGCCCACAACCTAATCACTACACAGCCAGATTCAACATGGCACCTCCAGACTCTGCCGTCTACCAAAAGCGTGCTATCAAAATAAGTCCTAACCTGGGCAACCAGAGATCTGAAACCCACCTCCAGTTCAGCGACCTTACACCAGCACGACAGACCCAAGCCTAAATCCACTATTACTCTCACAATGGCCACTACACTACTAGATTCAGATACTATCCCTCCTATGCGCTTTCTACTACCGGTCTCCGTCCAGGCCGTACCCACAGTACCCAGTGATCAAAAACTAAAATCCCGCCCCAATCAATCCAAGCCTGATTACATCATGTATACCACTCACTCCTATCCAACGGCCACAGCCGACCCTGCCGTCTCCCCGCATGCAAATACAGGCTCCTATCACAAATAGCCATAGCGCTACCTTCACTGAAACAACCACCCCCTCACTCGCACTGAGAAAAACTTGCCTCGACTCAAGAACCCTTCATCACACCACAAGAGATTTTACCAGCCGCCATGCCCACTGTGCGGGCCCTGTTCCTGGACACTAGCACCCCCAACGGAACAAGAAATATTCCATACTTAACTCCCCGAACGATACCTTCACCCGTGCACCCAGCACCCCTAAGAGTACCTCACACTCTTACACACTGACTCCACCGCCAAACAATCAGCATAAGACTACCTTCCAAGACACAACCAATTCAGAAGTCGCCCATTTCAAAGGTGCTCTCATCAATGCAAGGTCACTTGTAGCACACGCCCTAGATATCGCAGACATAATCACCACTAATAATCTTGACTTTATAGCCATCACCGAAACTTGGCTGCACGCAGCAGCGGGTCCATCACTTTCCCTAGCCATCCCTGAGCGTTACTCCATCATCAGAACCGATAGACAAGGCGCAATCATTGCCAAAAACTAACTTGTGTGGGAAGTCCCCAACCAACCATTCCATTCAGGCTAGCACTCACACATACCAGCACAATGACCATCCACCTCATATAGAGACCACCGAGTGCGGTATGTTCCTTCGAAGAAGATGTGGCCCAACTTCTCGCCACAAACACCAAGCCTTCATCTCAAATCATCTTGCTGGGGACCTAAACTTGGGTCTCAACGACCCGAAGGATGACTATGCTACTACCCTCGCCGACACAATGGATGCATTAGGCTTTACACACCGCATTACCAACCCCAGACATACCAAATGCCGTACACTCGATTGGCTGGCAGATCACAACTGCAACACCAACTAAACAAACTTGACAACTCCTTCAAATCCTTCACAAATGAAAGCACTTCCATCGAAGTCTCAAAGGAAGTCAAAACGCTGGGCGTTTACCTAGACTCTGTCCTCACTCCAACCCAACAAGTCCACGCCACAGCCTCGGCGGCAGCCTACATATCTTAACTTATCAATGTCTGCAGACCTTTCTTGTCATCAGACAGCTGCATCACGCTGGCCAGAGCTCTCATATCCAGATTAGACTACTGCAATGCCCTCTACTCAGACACTTACAAAAGTAACCTAAAAAAACTACAAGTGGTCCAAAACAACGACTTGAGAGCACCACTCTATATCCCTAAAGCTTCCCATATATCGGCGGAGGGACGTAAAGCCCATTGGCTGCCGGTCTGTGATGAAATTGTCTTCAAAACCCTCTCATTGACACACAAATGTATCTCTTTGTCAGCCCCCAATACCTATCGAATAAATTCACACAGTACAAATCCAATAGACTCACTCGCACAGCCTACACGCACCTACTCATTCCCAAATAAAAAACTTCACGAAGCAGGGTGCAATAGCTGTCCAGTGGTAGCTGCTAAACGCTGAAATGCATTACCCACCACCACTTAGATCGGAATCCTCCTTCTGGGCCTTCCTCAAGAGTCTGAAAACCTGGCTCTTCACATGAGTAATCTCACTCATTCCAAACTTCTATGTCACTTGTCTCACCCATGCACAGAACTGCTTGATGCTACTGGCTTACCTGTATTGAAAATGTACGCCCTCGTGTTTGTACTAACTGTTGTTGTTCCACCATTGTATTGTAAACTTCACAGGAAACTGCCCGAACTATCTTCACTTTGCCAAATCAGCTTTTGTTCTGTGGTAGAACAAGTGCTGTACCACCAAGTGTAACACTGAATTGCTGTCGCTTTTGCCTCACAGCATGTACTGCTCATAAGAAACTTAGCGGGCAGATGCCTATGGGTTGGGTGCGCTGTACAAATGGCAAAATAAATAAATAATATGTGAACTAGGCGAGAAATAGTGTATTGCCCGGGGTGGGGCGTGAATAAATTTGGTACCACATGGGGAGGCATTGTAATAGCAAACCGTTAAACTGTTTGCTACAATTACGCTTCACTAATCTACATAAAATTCGAGGAGGTGATGTCCACAAACCAATGAAATCACTTTAATTCTCCAACTTGCAAGTGTTTTGATGGATTTCAGACCATAGTATTTCTTGATATAAAACAACTGTTTATATTTCATTCAGATGTCAGCCTTTCCATCAGGGCCTATCCACTGTTCTGTTTGATTTGTGCTCACCCAGCTGTAATAAACAGCGTTGCTTCTTGCCCGTGTTTGCTGGTCTTTTTTGATAACGTGATTTTTATTATGCTCTTATTGGTGAACCCCTGGCTGCATTTTCTTTAGAAGATCAATATTAAGCCAGAAAAGATAGTTTCTCAAATGCATCTTCACAACTTTAATATAGGAGTTGTTTCTCAATATTGGTTCCACTTTATACTCCTAGTTGTTCGTTCAACTCATCTGTCTTAGTTTTCAGTTCATTGTTCATTCCACAATAAATGCAGCTTTTTCTTATTTAATTTCTTTGTCATTCAATTCATAATTCCATAAATGTTGCTTTACGTGTTTCACTTAAACAAATGCACCTTTGTTTCTTTGTTTCAATTTGTTTTTTCAATAAAGACAACTGCTGGTTTCATTCAGTTCGGTATTCATTAAAGGTAACTTTGCTTGTTACACTCAGTTTGGTATTCAATAAAGGCAAGTCATTCATTTAGGTATTCGGAAAGATGCCACTTCATTGATTTCCATTGACTGCTATTGCATTCACGGTCTCCGGGAGCGCCCCAGTGATTAAAGTGTGCCTGACACTTAAAAAGACTCGGCCGCTTCTTTATACGGCTTCTCCTTCCTTTCGGGAAAGCCTGTTCGCCGGGCGCTTCTCTCTGGTCACTACGGGTCTCATGCGCAGCTTCGCCTCCGTTCGACTACAGCGTCTGCTGCCCTCCTTCCCTCTGTGGGATCTCAGTCCTGCACCTTCACTCCAAATGGGCTCCCAGGGTCTAATTCGGCGTCTTGGCTTTTCGGCTTCTCTCGCTTCTGTATGGCTCCTTCTGCTTCCTCTTTCCCTGCCCTCTCCTTCAGTGTCCTGGTTTTTATACATCTTTGGTCCGGTAACGGGCTGACGGTGTATCCCATCAAGTACTGTTGCCTGGCTCTCATTACCATGACATGCCTGACCTCCTTGCGTCTTCTTCGTCCCAGTACCAAAATGGTGAGAGTAAGTGGTGTTTTACTCTTACTTCTTCCTCGTCTCAGTACTTGATTAGGGAAAGGGTGTAACATTAGTCATCATCATCACATAACTTTATTCGGTATAAAGCCATAAAAGCATAGTTGTATCACAATCTAAAACAAATAAATGAATAACAGCAATACATAAGCCTCATTGCACACATTAACAACCCATTACTTTCCTATATAAGATACATTTTGCTATTTTTACAATTTATACTTTTTACAATTGCTTTATACTTTTCGCCCTTTGAAGCCAGGCCCTGTGAAGAAACTTTGTAATACCCACGTCGTAGATTAATCTTGAAACCTCTACGGCTACAGGATGTGTTCTGGTCGTTCTTTCTGTTTCTAACATGGGAATCCCGAACACTACGTCTTGATCATCCCACAGTGCAACCAGTGCTTCTATGGGTTCATATTGGACGTTAAAGTCCCCCATTGCCATAATCACCAGTTGTATGCTGTTAAATGTCTTAGTTGACACATTGCCCTTATGCTGCCTAGTGGTGCACTCCCGCTGAGTCGTTCTGTTGGTCAATTCTAAACACCTATGATCAACAGAAAACGTGGGGATTTCTTTTAAGGTGAGGTCCAAGGAAGGGTTGACCAATATTGCCAGCCCTGCCTTCGGTCTTTCCCTGTGGCCTTTACTGGCATTCAGGCAATACGAACGGTATCCCAGCAGTTCAAAATTATCAATTGCCCATGTTTCCTGTAAGCAGATAGTGTGATGTTGGTGAATAAATCTGACCCAATCTGAGTCTGACAGGAGCCTAGTGACCCCTGCCACATTCCAACACATGATTTTTATATCTTTACTATTGTGGAGCAGCACCCGTCCCCTTTGCTCCATAAGGGGGCAATGTGAATCATCCTCGCCTGGTAGTCAATCCACTTTACTCAAGCCCTCTCTCTGATCCTTGTTTCAGTCCCAATCGTCTGTCTTTGGCCAATAGGGGGGCTTGCCAGGGGACAGTCTACCATGGGTGCTCTCGATCGAATTGAGATTTGTGTACAAGTTGGTGGAAGGGTTTGCAGCTCAATTAACAATAGGCCCTCAACTAGACAAGGGTCATTCAGAGAGACTTGAACAAAGTCTCTGTTGCCCTTTAGCATCCTGCCCTTCGCACAAGGATCAATTTCTCCCCTTATTATAGACTTGCAGCCTCTTACATTCCTAAGCCAATTTGTGATATTATTCACCAGTGAGGATTGGGCTTCCACACATCCACTTAGATTTGGTACATCATACAGGTACACATTTCTACCTTTGCCTTGCATCGAGTTATCCCCTCTAGTTGTTGGCCTATCATCGTTTCCCTGCTTGGGTTGCATGCACCTGGAAGGGTCCCCCTGTCTATCATTGGGTTGATCGGAGTGTTTGTTCCTATATACATGGTCCAAAGGGATCACTGATATGGGCATTAGGACATCCGTCACATCACAGTTCTTTGGGGTGTAACTTATTCTGCCATTGTGTAAATTGGAGCCCTTTAGGGTTCGTTCTGGGTTTGTCTGCCCCTTTGCTACACCTAATACAGTGTTCTGGGTAGTTTGCGGCCCCTGGCTTATTCCATTTCCCAGCCGAGTATCTTAATTTGCTCTCTTATTGATTGTATTTGATATACACCCAGCATCCCCTGGTTCCTTTAACCGCTTTTTCCCATCTTTTGTTACCTTTACCAATTTACCTACTTTGCTCTTCAATTTACTTATTTCTTCAGTTATGGTACTCGGTCCAGCCATTATTTAATGTGTGTTCCAACCATTGCAAGTACATGCACTACCCATATCCTTGCAATGGCCTAGGTACTTGACGGCCTTGGGCTTAGTTGTTACTTCTTTTCTCCTTTTGGATAGGGTAGTATTTTCTTGCCCGTTGTGCTGATTGTTTTCCTCCCATCTTTCTTCCCCCCTGAAGGCCACCATCCCTTACCCCCCACCCACTCTAACCCTTCTTCCTGGGCACTTGGTTCTACACCTAAAATTTCAAAACTATTTAACACCGGCACGGTAAGCACGCAGTTGGGTGCATCACATCACATCACATCACTGCAGTTAGGTGGGATGTGGCCTGACTCTTCAATACCATCAAAATGGGGCAGAGCACAAAGATTGACAATTACAACATTAGGCTCTTGTTCTGGCTGTTTTGACTGTTTTTTTTGTTTTTAAACTTTCTTTATTGGCATTTTGTATTAACCACAACATACAAGATACCCCCCTTCCAACCCTCCCCGGTGCCTGTACACAGATGCCAAATTGTTCCACAGCATGAAAATGAATGGGTAAGTTCCAAGCTTAATGTAAGAGACCTTAATGAAGAGCTAAACATAATAACAGCAACAAATTCAGGGATTTTCCACTAGCGGGTTCAGACGACGGCAGATCGGCATCATCTCCTCAGTTCCCCATGTTACTATGCTCACAGGATTTCTGCCACATTTGCCACTGGGTGCCGGGTGGGCTTCGCCTTAGGGCGAGAGTGAGTGCAGGGAGCCCTGCGAGGAACAAGGTGCTGAATCCTCTCCACTTGGTTGTTTGAGGAGGTTTGCCGTGTATGCATCCCACATCTGCCTGTCCCCCCAACTGTTCCTCTGCATTGTTCCCCATCTTGTTTCCATGTCATTGCAATACAGAATATCCTCAAACCATTGGGCTACTGTTGCGGCACGCTTCTTACCCCACCCCATAGCCACCGTACATTTGGCCAGGATTAACAGGAGGCTAATCAACGTCCCAGTGTCTTTAAATACCTGTTTAGTATACCCTAGCAGAGCCATTATAGGGTCCGGTTCAAACCGCTGCCCCGCTATTTCTCCAATCACTTCAAACACGCGCCCCCAGAAGTGTCCGAGTTCCGCGCACTACCAGGCTATATGTGTCATGGCCACCAACCCAGTGCCAACACTTTCCTCCTCTAAAGGGTCCAAATGGATCCTGTCCTGGCGCCTTTGGCGCCGGGCTCATAAGAAAGTGTGCTCTGCAAACTTTGAATCCAAGGCACGTGCTCTCAGGCCGGGTGTGGCCATTAGAAGACATTGTCGGGGACGTGCAGAAGTCTATGGGAGTGGTGAGGTGGGGCCACAAGGCGGGGCTAAAGGGGAGTGGCTGGAGCCAGGCCCACCTGCATCATCTGCAATGCGCGCATCCTACCTGAATCCAGCCATATCATCGCTCACAGCACCGCGCGCACCTTGCCTGAATCCAGCCATACCATCGCTCATAGCACAGCGCGCACCTTATCTGAATCCAGCCATACCATCGCTCCTAACGCTGCGCGCACCTTACCTGAATCCAGCCATACCATTGCTCGCAGCACTGCACGCATCTCATCTGAATCCAGCCATACCATTGCTCTCAGCGCAGTGCGCACCTTACCTGTTCCTGCAAATCCATCGCCTGCAACTCGTCTCGTCCTCACCTGTCCGAGCACTCCTACTCGGGAGTCTTCTTCTCATCCAGGACCTTCAGGGATCTTTCATCTACCAGCCGCTGACAGGTTTTTGGACCGCCACTCTCCACCAGTCGACGCCAGATTATCCCTGCAAGAGAAAAGGAAATGCATAAACACTTAACGCTTGGCCACGCAATACTTAAGCCTTGCGTTTTACCTAAAAACCCACTTACCCGCCAGTGGGGCTGCTCCATCACCCTTCTGGCACCGTGCAGGCTCGTTCCCAACACTGCGACTTTGCGGGCCCATCTTCACATCTATTGGAAAAAAGAAAGACATTATTAGAATTACAAGCCAGAGCCGTTGGAAAAGACATTGCAAAAACGAACGAACAATAATCATTATTACGAACACTTACCTCAAAAAGGGGATTGGTCGCAGCAGGTCTCTGCCATCACGTATACGGACCAGTGAAGCAAATAGGTCTATCTACTGCGCCCCTGCTGACGAGAAGCAGGACGGAGAGCTCATTTTTACTAAACAGGTGAGAGTTTATGGAAAAATGCATGCTTCTCTCATTCTGGCAAGTGGAGTTCGAGGGGGATCGCAATCCAACCGCCGCATTTTCACTGCCTCTCACCTTCTCCCAAGGGCTTTGCCAGCGATTAGAGAAGTCCACCCTACAGCAGGACGGAGAGCTCATTTTTACTAAACAGGTGAGAGTTTATGGAAAAATGCATGCTTCTCTCATTCTGGCAAGTGGAGTTCGAGGGGGATCGCAATCCAACCGCCGCATTTTCACTGCCTCTCACCTTCTCCCAAGGGCTTTGCCAGCGATTAGAGAAGTCCACCCTACAGCAGCTGAGGGTAGATCCGGATCCAGGGGAGTCAACTTCAGTGAGGTCCTCAACCGTGTCCCAACGCCCCCGCGGAGATCAGGTGAGCGTAACAATGTGAAGAAATCCGGCAGCCTCCCGCCCACACCTAGTACAGGCCCCTGACCTCAAAGGAAAGTACTTCTTCAGCTGAGCCGGTGAGTATTAATGTTGATGTAAAAACTAAAAGTGGATACGTTTAAAATTAGTATTAATCGCACCCTTCCTAATCATCTCACAGCAATATACCCATGTGGCCTCCGGTATCTCCCTACCCAATACCTTTTCCCACACACAGCGACTGGTGGTCGATTTTGCAAAGCCACCCCATACAGCTCAGAGACTACCCTCCGCCCTAGCTATCCCCCACTTTGTCCAACTTATCAGCCGGCTGGGGTTGCTCCGGCAAGGTCGGGAAAAGCTGCTGCAGCGCCATCCGCAGTCTACAATACAGAAACACATCTAGCCCTGATGGGCCTCTTTCCCCCTCAATTGAGTAGTAGAGATGAACCTCCCCTCTGCGAACAAGTCCCCAAATTTAGTTACTCCCAATCGCTTCATCAGAGCTACATAACCTGCCTCGCTAGTCAGTGTAATTCCCGGTATGAATATAATCGGGAGCTCTGGCGAGTAAAGTATACTGCCCTTAGGTGTCCGTTCCAAGTAGGCCCAGGCCCTACACATCAGTTCCACCAAGTTCCGGAGCGTCCGAGGACTGACCGAAGCAGTGAGAATGATCGACCTTAACAGCGCTGGAGAAGCGATAGACCTCTCTATTTTCACATGCCTCCGTTTGGCCTCCAACCCATACGAATACCGAAGGAAACTAGCCTGCGCCGCAATATAATATAACTCGAAATCTGCAGGGCCAAATCCCCCTCCCGAATAGTCGCAGTAAGCTTATCTCAGGAGACCTGTGCTCGCTTACCAGCCCAGATGAATTTCGTTACCAATGAGCGGAGGTCCCAGAAATACTTCTTGGGTACTTTTATAGGTGCATTGAGAAACATAAAGAAATCTGGGAAGGATAGTCATTTTGATCACTGAGATCCTACCGAACAAATTGAGTGGGAGTGAACTCCATCTCTGCATCGCCAGCTTGGCCGACTCCAGTACCACCCCGTAGTTACGATACACCACCTCCTCGTCCCTGGCTATTGTGATTCCCAGGTATCGAGTACTGATCGGGTCCCATCGAAACCCCCAGCCATCTTGAAACCGACCCAGCCCATCTGTCAATGGGAATAAAACCAATTTGCTAGTGTTCACTTTGAGCCCTGATATCTCCCCGAATTGTTGAACGTCTAGCATGACCAGACCAAGATTAGCCTACGGATGACGAATGAACAATACCATATCATCCACATTCAGTGAAATCACCACTTTGTGGGTATGTAATTGGACTCCCCGGTGCATGTGTAGCTCTATAACCCTTTTGGCCCAATGTTCTATCGCCAGGGCAAATAGCAGGAGGGACAGGGGAAACCCCTGACGCGTCCCCTGCTCAAGCAGGATTAGCTCAGTTGTCTGACCATTCACCCGTAGTCTGGCCACCGGATGTTCACATACTAGTGACACCAATGAGATAAAAAACCCACCCAGCCCCAAACTGCGCAGGACCGTAAACCAGAATGGCCACTCGACGGAATCAAATGCTTTGGTGGCATCTAATAGAACTGCTGCTACCGGGTTGTTTCTCGGTAAGGCGGGCATGAGCCCAAACATCCTTCTCAATCCAAACGATGTCGATCGACCAGGAATGAACCCTGCCTGATCAGCCCTGACCAGAGTTGGCATCAGCGGTGCCAGTCTCACAGCTAGAATTTTAGCTAAAATCTTATTATCGAGATTAATAAGCGATAACGGGCGATACGAGGAACAATCCCCCCACCCCCTGGGTTTCCCCGGTTTCAGCAACACGATGACCACAGCCTCTCCAAGGAAATCTGGCAGACGACTCATGGATACCGCTTCCTGATAGACTTGCAATAGCTAAGGCGACAATTTATCAACGTAACACTTATAGAACTCGGCCATGAAGCCGTCTGGGCCTGGGGATTTCCCACCCGGTAGCGACTTAATGGCCCCCACCACTTCCTCCAATGTCACCGGCCTATTCAACCACTCTCGTTGCCCCTCAGAGCACCAGTACAGTCCCACCTGGTCAAGATCTGCATCAATTTCTGCCTGCATGGCTTGCGATTGGGCAGAGTAGAGATGGCTATAGAATTTTTGAAATTAGCAGACTATCGCCTCGTCTTCAAAATGATCCGTCCCCCTCTCATCCGTTATTACCGCCACTCTACCCCCTTGACCACTCATCTGAGTGGCCCTAGCGAGCGACCTTCCTGGAGCCTGGCCTTCACCATATTTCTGGGGGGGGCGGACCTGTCCCACTCATACTTCACCTCCCGTCGGGCCAGGGCATAGAACTCCTGAAGGTTCCGCATTATATCTCCCTGCTGAGCCCTAGATGGGGTGGGAGCCGCCTCTTGTAAAACACGTATCTCCTCTTCCTTATCAGCCAAATCGCTATGTATACGCCGCAAGATCTGGCTATACAGCCCCCCCCCCTTTTCACACATTTGAACCCTTACCACAGAGTGCCCACCGAGGATACCGATCCCTCATTCCTTTCAAAGTACTTGTCTATGGCGTCCCTTAACTCCTCCCTAAAGAGCACATCTGTGAGCTCTTTGCTTCTAAACCTCCATGGAGGGCTTGCTCCCATCTGCACCCTCAACCGGATAGTTAACAGGACAGGAGCATGATCAGAGAGTGCGGGCCAGAATATCCACCCCTGCGACCTGACCCATGAGCCCATCGGACACCAAAAAGAAATCCAGTCGTGCCGCCGAGTTATGCAGTGCTGAGTAATGTGTGAATTAATTAGCCAGCTGATTTCTCACCCTCCACACGTCTGTAGTTTCCCACACCGCAAGCATGCCCCGGATTTTGACAGCACTCCTACTGGTCTAGTGCGGCGCACTCCCGACCGGATCCCGAGCCGTATCTAACATTGCATTAAAATCCCCTTTCCACAAGATTTCTCCCTCAGGAATACCCTCCAGTTGTCTCTCGACCCACACTAGAGATTCGGTCGTGTCTTGGTTGGGGCCATAGTAACTAATCAGCATGTACAGCCTCCCCTGTATGATCCCCTGCACTACCAGCGCCCTGCCCTCCTGGTCTTTCAGGGCCTTAGTCTGTCGAAACCCCACCGAGCTATGCACCAAGATACACACCCCCTGGAATATGAAGAGTATGAGGAGAAGCTCTTGCTGAATTTAGCTTCTGAATCCACCGTTAAATGAGTCTCCTGGAGAAAGGCCACCCCTACTTGGTGCCGCCTCAAGTACTGTAAAACCTTCCGGGATTTAGGCAGATTATTAAGGCCTCTAACATTCCAGGTCATAAGTTTAAGTGTCGCCATTAATGAATAACTCAATATCTGTCTCCCATTTGCCTCTTATTACCTCGCACAATTGCACCATCTGCGTCCCTACTTCCCCACCCCTACCAACAACCCCTCAACTTGTTGGTGCTTCACCTGTCCCCTTCTATCCCCTCTTCCCCCTCCTACCCCCAACCCAACCCAACCCCCCCACGCCGGATGCCCCAACTGTCCGGCTCCCCCCTAGAACATAACACTGCCATATCCAGCTTTTGCGCCGGGGGCAACTACCAGCCCGACACTCCAGCACGCCTCTCCGGGTAATCCGACTCCTGCTCAGGCTACAAAACCCGGATCCGATGATAGACTTCCTGACCGGAGACTAAATACATTCAGACATCGTGTCAGGCATTGTTAACCCGCTGCACCGAGGCCTCTGGCAACATGTCCAAGAAAGATGCTGCCTAGTCTGGAAAAAGAGTGACTTTCCATTATGTTCAACTCTGAGCTTGGCCGGAAACAGCATTGCGTACCTTATATTCTTGTCCCGCTTCTGCTTCTTCACGTCTAGAAAGGTTCTCCTAGTCTCTTGCACCGTATCCGAGAAGTCAGGAAAAAATTTGATAGTGCTCACCTTGTAGGTGACAGTTCCTTTTTCTCTCGCCTTCCGAAGCACCTTGTCCCTGTCTCCATAGTTCAATAGACGGGCTATCAACAGTCTGGGCGGCGCTCCCGGGATCTGTTTCCTCCCACTAGGGATTCTATGCGCCCTCTCCACGACACAGATTGGGGAGAACCCTCCGGGCCCCAGCGCCTCTCACAAAATACCTTCCACCAGGGTTTCCATGTGTCTCTGGTCAGCCGCTTCGGCCAGGCCTGGCTGTTTTGACTGTGTTAACTGCTGTAGTTCTAGCGTGTTCTGGTGGGTTGTGATCAGTTTTTTACTTTCTTCTTGGGTCAGTACCACCTCCAACATAACCAGGCCTTCTGCCTTGGCTGCACTTGTCCCTACATCCTGTGCCTTATTGGGCTGTGGTACCAGTGTAGGGTGACACTCAATTGGACCCTTGCCAGGGCAGCTGTTCAAGTCGAGACTGTAATTACATAGTTATTACCAGCTATTTGTTCAGAGGGGTTTGATACCTTGAACAGTTATCTTCCTTTTGTTGGAGCACATCTTGCTTCTTACGGCCGCCTAGTCAGTTGTTCCCGGCATAACTGAAGCTATTGCACTTAGGTGTAGCGAATCAGGGTCCACACTGCAGTTTGTAATCTTATGGCGCTCTGCCGGTGTTGGAGTTGGGGCTGGTGGAGATTCTGCCATCTATTTCTCCCATCTTTGTCTATGGCCTCGATATCACCCAAAAGATATTTTATCTCTGTTATTAGCACGTTAACGTCATCTATAGGTTTAAATAATGTAAACAGTTTTTTTGTGACCGGCTCCTGGGGAGATCTGGTTTACTGCTTTCCTTTTCCCCATATTATCTGAGCTAGCAAAACGATCACTTATTAGCTCCTCAGTAGGCTATGACAGATCCTCTGTGGGATGTGCAAATAATACATGCAAATACAGCTAAAGTTGCTTAGGTGCAAAATATGGAGATATGCATGTAAATAAAGATAAAACAAAATTGCATAAGATTAAAAGGAACAAAAGGTTTAAAAAGGATTAAGTGTCAAATATCAAGACAAGTATCAAATTATTTATTGATTTGTATTTATATAGCGCACTTACAGCCCAGAGGCATCGAGGCGCTGTTACATGAATTTTGAACTAAATTTTGATTAAGCGGATTACAGGTGACCAAGTAGGTCTCTTCGTTACAGGAGCATTAGTCATAGCGTGTTTACATATCGAGAAGTGCATACATAGGTTTTACAGCGCTGAGATTCTTGCATCAGTAATCATTTACAACAGAAGTTCATACAAAAAGCTTAGTTTTGATTGCTTTGCGGAATGCCTGGTGGGACTCAATCAATCTAAGGTGAGAAGGAAGGGCATTATAATGTGAAGCAGCAATTGTGGGAAAGCTCAAACCCCCAGCACGGATCCTTTGTGTCTTAGTGGTGAGAATCATGTTGGAGTAATCCTTTCTCAGAGGTCTGGTGGCAGTGTGTTTGGAAATTCTTTGGACAAGGTACGGAGGTGCAAGATCATGAAGGCATTTGTGTGTGAGGGAAAGAGTTTTAAAAATGATCCTCTTTTTGACCGGGAGCCAATGGGCCGGTCTTCTCATTTCGGAGATGTGGTCTTTCCTTGAGGTTCCTGTGGCTGCCCTGAGGGCGGTGTTCTCAACCAGTTGGAGCTTTGCCAGATTTTTGCTGGAAGTCCCTACGAGGAGGGTGTTACAATAGTCAAGCCTTGACCCAATTATTGCCCTGGCAATTTTAAGGCAGTTCTGAGGGTGTAGGAAGGGTCTGGCTGCGTTAAGAACTTTAGAATAATAGGCCAACGAGGACACAATGACATTAACCTGTCTGTCCATGGTCAGATCCGAGTCTAGGTAGACTCCAAGAGCCTTGACATTATAGGATACTTTGATGGGAATGTTATCAATGGTGAAGGACGTGTATTGCTGATCAAGGTTGGCCAGGGTGATGGCCGAGCCGATAAGCAAAAGTTCAGTTTTATCACTGTTGAGGCATATCCAATTGTCCGCCATCCAAGATTGGATGGTGGAGTAGATACTGGTGAGAGTGTTCATATCTGCCTCGTAGTTGCCAGGGAGTGGGATAAACTCCTGTGTGTCGTCTGCATAATTCATATACGAAATGCACAGGAATCAAGGATGTTGAACAGAGGCCTTGTGAAGAGGTTGTAGAGCGTGGGTGCAATCCATGAGCCTTGTGGCACTCCACATTTGATGAGGCTCGGGGTGGTGGATGCTGAGTCGGAGAAAACTTTCATGGCCCTCTCTTGTAGAAAAGATGTGATCCAGGCACATGCTTTAGGGGAGAAGTTGGCCGCAGTTGCGAGATGGCGATGGTTAAATCGAGGAGCGCAGGTTTGCCTGTGTCTCTGAGATAGTCCATTTGATTTTTTAACTCTAGAAGAGCCATTTCGGTGCCATGCAGGAGACGGTTATCCTCGGGGAATTTTTGGACCTGCAAGTAAGCTGCTTTGTCCAAGATTTTTTGTAGAAAGTGGACAGTGGTGATGGGCCTATAGTTCCCTGGGACCGTTGGATTAAGGGATGGTATTTTAAGGAATGGGCGTACCAGGCTTCCTTAAGTTCAGTAGGCACGTGTCCTGTTTGGAAGGACGAGTTAATGAAGGTGGTTAGAAAAGGGGCCAGGATGTGTGCAGAGTCTTTGATGAGTTGGGCCGGAATGCATCCCCCTTTGATGGATTTGAGCAAAGTAATAACTTTCAGTTCAGACACCTCTTTAAAGTCAAAGGGTAAGGAGGATTTAGATGTAGTGGCCTCAGGCGAGCTACTGTGCAGTTTTGCTATAAGTATGATAAGAGCCTTTTGATGGCCCTGGATATTAGTTTGTAGGGTATTTAGCTTGTCTAACATGGCAGACTTAATGTTGTTACACCAGTTTTCATTTTTGAGGAGGGGTGGCGGAGGAGTGGATGGTTTTTCTAACTCTCTAAAGATGGTGAACATTTCTTTGGACCC
Organism: Ambystoma mexicanum; assembly: GCF_040938575.1. Taxonomy (NCBI): domain Eukaryota; kingdom Metazoa; phylum Chordata; class Amphibia; order Caudata; family Ambystomatidae; genus Ambystoma; species Ambystoma mexicanum. Next base: position 622,531,766 of record NC_090928.1, on the reverse strand, counting down.
TGATTTTGCATTATTAATCCTTGAGTTGAAAGAGTCAGCTTTGGCCTGGGTGATATTAGCTTTGTAGGTTTTAGAAATGGCCTTAAAGGCACCTATGGTGACTTTGGAGGGGTTGGCTTTCCATGCAGAGAGGGCAAGCCTTTTCTTAGAACGTTGGTCGGACAACTCTTTAGAGAACCAGACGTTAGAGTGTTTGACTCTTTTAGCTTTTTTGAGGGCGAGTGGGGCGATGGCATCAACAGCTTGGTTGACAGCGAGTTTAAAGGTGTTGGCTAGTATTTCTGGGTTTTTGGAGAATGGTGCCTGGAGTGTGCAATATTTTCGGCCATTAACTGACGTGAGCTTGTAGCAAAGGCTGCTGGATATGGGGTAGTGGGTGTGGGGGTTCCTTTTTTAGTAGCGAGGTTGAATTGAATATACTGGTGGTCAGACCAGGGGATGGGAGTATTGGCAGTGATTTGGATAGCACAGTTCTGGTGACTAAACCAATCCAGTGTGCGTCCTTTGATATGGGTAGGATCAGAGATAGATTGCGAGAAACCCAAGGAGGATAGGGCTTGGTTAAGAGTTTTGGCATGAGAATCCTAAGGATCGTTGAGGCCTCGGTTCAGATCGCGCAGGAGCACGGCTTCGGATGTCTTCTTAATGTTGTCGGATAGAGAGAGGATATGGGTGTCCTGGAAATCTGTAATGGGACCCGGGAGTCGATAAACAATATGGAAAGTAATGGTACAGTTGTGGGAGAGGTTGCATTTGAGTGGGAGGTAGTCGTAGTTATGGCCAAGTTGTCCTTCAACTTCTCTAATGGCAAGGGTTTCCCTGGCAATAAGGGCTACTCCCCCTCCTCTCTGGTGAGTGCGGTCTTTTCTGAAGATCGTATAACTTGGTATGGCGAATGAGAGTGCTGGGCCCGAGCTTTTATTGAACCAAGCTTCTGTGATCATCAAGAGGTCGAGTATATCCTTGATGATGCGGTCATGGATGTCGAGGGCATGAGCAGGTACTGAGCGTGCATTTACCAGAGCACAGCTAAGAGTGGCAGTCACTAGGGGTGCGGAGGCAGGTAGTGGCGTGGGCATGGCAAGTGGAATAGGGGTGCTAGGCGTGATCGGGTCCACACAATCAAGGGATGGCATGGCCGTGGCAACTGGCGCAGCAGGCATAGAACATAATGCATTGGTAGTACAGGCAAGTGGTGGCATGGGCGTGGCAACTGGCGCAGCAGGCATAGCACATAATGCATTGGTAGTACAGGCAAGTGGTGGCATGGGCGTGGCAACTGGCACAGCAGGCATAGAACATAATGCATTGGTAGTACAGGCAAGTGGTGGCATGGGCATGCACACTGGCGCATCAGACATAGAACATAATGCATTGGTAGTACAGGCAAGTGGTGGCAAGGGCAGGGCAACTGGCGCAGCAGGCATAGTACATAATGCATTAGTAGTGCAGGCAAGTGGTGGCATGGGCGTGGCAACAGACGCAGCAGGAATAGAACATAATGCATTGGTAGTACAGGCAAGTGGTGGCATGGGCATGGCCACTGGCACATCAGACATTGAACATAATGCATTGGTAGTACAGGCAAGTGGTGGCATGGCCATGGTAACTGGAGCAAGCATAGAATTCATGGACAAGTCCGTAGGGGGAGTCGAATGCAGTGGCACATAAAAGGTTGTAGGTGAAAGCACAGACCATGTTCTGGGTGCTTGGGTATGCGTGCTTGCTGCCAGCGGTGCAGGCAGGGCTAAGCAGGTGCTAGAATTTGGAGTCCGGCCTTGGCTGAGCGCGCGTCCTGGTGGGGTGGACTGCACAACAGCAGAGATGCAGGGCGAGACTGCTACTGTGATAAGCGTAGTAACGGCACCTGTGGCGGTCGCAGATTGATGTAGAGGAATGATGGGGCGGTGTGAGATGGGGCGGGACCTTGCACAAACCCTCATATTGCGGTCGCTCGTGCTGGGACAGTAGGATAGAGGTGTAGAGGGGCGGGTACACACCCGGAGTCGTGTGTTCCTTTCATGAGTGGTGGGGAGGCGCGGGGTGACGGAGTTGTGGCCTCTGCATTAAGACGGTTTGCAGGGCGCGCTGTTTTCATGGAGGCTTGCAGTCTTAGCTTGAGTATGCCGGCAAGCAGCCTGGCGCGCCGTATAGCAGCAGAGAGCTGCAGAGGGAGAAATGCCTTTTCCCACTGCCTTCTCCCTGCGGCTTCGCCTGCCGGTCTCCTCCTCCTCCTCCATTTAAGGCAGGAGGGGAGGAGCTGGCGGGGTGTAGTGCCCAATGGGGATCCACTGCAGGCCCGATGATTTTCGCGGGCATTTTCCCGCTTTGGGCAATGTTTATTACGGTTGCCTGGGCAACCAGCACGGCCTCCTCGCGGCTCTGTGCAATTTCGTTTGTCAATGGAGATTATCTGTGCGCAATTTAGATGTTTCCGATTGTTGCAGCTCGCAAGGACTTAATCGAGTGCTTCAAATAGTTGTTATTCCCTGCATTGGAAGCTGCCTTCCGTGCAGTATACTGCAGTGCAGTGGGATATGGGGTCCTTAAGTTAAAATGCCTGGTGTTAATTAACATTTGTAATTTGCAGTTGTTGCTTCCTTGTCTAAGTACTGTTATGTATAGCAAGAGGGGAATGAGGGGGATATGCTTTATAATTACCCTAAAGGTCCGAGGATGGTTAGGTTGGTTATTCCAGGGACCAGGGCAATATTGTGTTTTATGCCAAAGTACTTTATCCCCAATCTTTCTCCTTTCCTGTTTAACCCACCTGGAATGATAATAGCTCCTAATATCTCCGATCCTTCTCAGAGGCAAAGAAAATTAGGTGAACCACATCCCTTAATCACTTCTGGGGTAGGTGTTCCTTTCTGAAAGGAAGATGCAGAATACTGTCTCACCTAAGGGCATCCCATCTCCAATCCCCAAGGAGACACTATCCAGGTGACCCTCCCTCGCTTGCCCACCCCGAAGGGCAGGATCCAAAAGCGATGGCCTTTCCCTGGTCACCTGCACAGAGGATACAAGGGGAGTAGATGTGAGAACACCCTCAGGTTTCTCACATTACTCAATATCTCTTTTTTTTGACAATTGGATCAGCAGAATTTTTCATTTTAACCCTTGAGAAGACCTTTTTCTCAAAACCGAAGGTTTCAGAAAAGCCAGATTGGATGCGGTTACAATGAGAAACCCTTGGTAAATGTAAGAACTGAAAGGAGTACTTTTCAGAGCAAGAGGTCATCAGTAGTTTTGCACTATGTGTAGTCAGCTAGAAAAATATACCTACTTTAGGGGGCACAATTTCAACTTGCCAAGCTTCTAACCAGGGATAAAAAGTTATTCACCCACCCAATTCCTCACACGCACACCCCTTTGCTTACTTTGAAAAGATCAATTATCACTAGCCAATGGTTAGTGATGGGGGCACACTTTAAGGCCATCGCCTACTGTTTGTTAGCATTCACAAACAAGGGCAGTTCTGTTATCCTAAAACTGAAACAGCTTCATGTTTATCCTTTTTGTTTTTCCTGGTTTACACCCTGATCGTAATGATAGAAAATGTGTCATGGAATTTGCCAAACCCTGTTTGTTTAGCATTCTTTGATCACTAAATGTTATTTCTGTTTCAGGTGATGTTTGAAACCTATCAGTTTTCTGGGGTCTACGTTGCCATACAGGCTGTACTTACATTGTATGCTCAAGGTATGTAGGATTTCAGTCTCTTATCCCACAATTTAATGCAAAGCATAGCAAATATCTTTTGAACACTTACTGTATGTATGTATGTTCTGTAGTGTCCTTTGACAGTGTGTATCTGTCATTTCTTACTTGTTGTTGCTGTATCAACATTTAAATATCTAGCCAATGTGCCTCCAGCTCCAGTCCTTAAACTCTGCAGTCCTGCTAGGATTTCAGGCTAATCACTGACTTTATATATTATGGCCCTTTATATGCACTGTATTTATGTTGATTGCTGTGACTTACTGAGGGATCAACAGAGGACCTGATACTCGTATAATGGCTTAACAAAAGATGTTTATTTGGTCCACAAACGCAAGGAACATTGGAGTGAGGGTAATTAAATTGGTACGTCTTCAGAGAGTGTCAGGGCTCAAGGCTACCCAAAATAAAATGCTACAAATGTTCACCAAATCTGAAACTATGCTCCTGGCAAGACAGTGATCATGGGTTGTAAAGTTTCACTATATTGCAGGTCATGGTGAACTTTCCTGGTGTATGTGTCAAATGTCACTCGCTTTTCTCAAGGCTATGAGCTCCCAAGTCCCCCCTCCTGGCAGCTGTCTCCCTTGGGCAATGGTTTCTTGGATTTACAGTGGCAGTCTATTTCATCACTGTCTTTCTTTGTTGATTTTCAGGCCACCAGCAATCTAGTGCCTCATCAAGGGGGGACGTTTTAGGATTGGATATACCCCACTGACTCTAGTGCCTGTGGAGCAAGGGTTTGACTTGGGTCTTGGGCAGCCCACTACAGGCTCCTTAAAAGTTGCAGGACTTGTTTGTCTTTCGAGCTCCTGTCCTCAGTGAGCCTGCAGTTTTTCCAGAACATGTATAGCATGTTAACAAGTGTTCGACAAGCCCACTTGACACCGTTTGTCAGTAAGCGTCCTAGACATTGAGTCCACCTGGCTCAGATTGGCTTGGCAAATTAGCAAATGTTGTTTAGTTCCATTGATGTGGTTGTTTGTCCCACCAGAGACCGGAATATAGCTCCTGGCGGGTCTCTATTGGACTCTCTCGCTTTCTTGGGGTTCTTTATGGTTTCTTGCCTCCTTCCTCTACCCTCCTCGCTATCTTCTGCAATGTATTCTCATTTCCAAACTTCCACCCTCTGAACTTGGGCAAGCTCCTTTTATCAACCACATGGCCCTTGAACGACTGTGCCAAGGATGGATTTAGCAGGGCCACCTGTGAAAGCTTCTTACACTTGATGTTTGGGTACACATGCCTAGCCCTGCCACAACCTTATAAGTGGCTGCTGGTGTTCAGAGAATTCTTAGGTAGCTATAATGAGGGAGGGGCTGCCATTTTGCAATCAATCTTCCCTAGTATGGTGGCTGCGTTATTCTCAATGTAAGGACATCCAAGTATGCATTCCTTTTACTTATCCTGGAATATATATTAATCAAAAAACTTATGTTGAAGGAATGTATTTGTTATATTATATTTTTGTAATGCCAAATAACAGAAACCGGAAGCGCACAACGTGTATGGCGCCGTTTCCCTCTGAGCTTCTATCTCCAAGCGTTTGCGGATCTGGGTGGACTGCTCCCATGTGCATGTCTCTCTTCTCTGGACTTGCTTTCTACTGGAAATGCAAATTGGAAGCCACAGTAGCAAGGGTTTCAGTTTAAACACTACTCGGACTTGTGTTCATGGGGCATGTAGGTGGTTACACGTTTGATCCTCTGTATACCACTTGGGTAATTGGCATTGCCAGGTACGTTGACTGCCCCCAGGTTCCCTTCTACCTAATTTCCTGGTCTCATTCATGGCATGTTTTCACAGTGGATATCCTGAAAACATGGACTGAATCTGACACCCGTGGACTGAAATTGGAGATCTCTGATTTAGTCAGAATTGGTAGTTCTCAATCTTCTTGTAACTCTGCACAGTCCTCTGATATTCTTCTCGTACCATGTGCCTTTAAGTGCAGTTGTTTGCATTTGACTGAAGAATTGATCAAAATGTATTTATTTTCAAAGTTCATGTTGTTTATTTGCATGGCCGGTCAAAAGTTATAAAAGCTTATTCCTTCATTGTACCTCCTTATCGTTTCAAAACCTAAGAAAATAAAGGGTGGGATAGTTGAACAAAAGTAGTTAATTTCTTTGAATGGTTGCAAGGATGATTCATGCTGCAATGCCAGTTTTTAAAATGATAATTTCCTTTGTCTGCAGTAGTTTTTAAAAAGAATTAAGTGCTACAATTGTCAATCATCTTTGATTTCAAAGTGCTGACACAGTAAAAATACAATATACATTGCACAAGTCATGTATTGGCATTTGTACTTGGTAGAGAGGAGCATTTAAAATATGCTGGTGTTCTGCATTTTGTAGGGCTGGGAATATATCTTCTCTTTCCACAGCTGTGAGGTACCCTAGATTTTCTAATTTGTCCTCTCAGTATGGGGACTCCTCTCCATATACTGGACAGAATGCAGACTATATATTCTGGCTCTACATAATCCCAGTTTTATTATAGGAATACATTATTTTTCTGCCTACTAGCGGCAAGATCTAACCAACTTTTTAAAAGCACCACGTCCAAATGTCATGCTAGAGCTTCAAGATGCACTTGCTTTTTATTGGCCTTAACTGAATCATTGTTTGTTTACTATTAAGGAATTGACAGCGACTGCCAGAAACCTTAATTCCTCTGTTCTATAAAGCATGTGCAACAGTCGTTAAGGCTGAGGGTAACCAGTTCATCAGACATGGCTTCTGGGAAGTTCTCCACCTCACCATTAAGGTTACTTACAAAGGAGAAAGTGGGGAATGTGGGAAACCTGAAGATGTCTCCCTGTCTTCGACGGAGGATCACCTGGATGGGTGCTCCTCGGGGAGTGGAAGTGGGACACCAATGTGTCAGACGCGCTGTCCCCCTTCTTATACCTTTTCCCCACCCTATCCGGTAGGATACTCAAACGCTTTATCCCCACAAGCCCCCTTTTCCAACATGAACACTTTCGCACACCACGAAGGACAAACATCAGTGCCATTTACCTGACATGTCCCACCACAAGGCTCAGGCAATTAACCATGAATCACATGCACCTGAAGGTCCTTTCACTTCCACACAGGGATGAAAGGTGCAGCACGAGAGCACAATACAAGCAAGGCAGACCGCACGATGAGAGAGCTAACTCAGCACAGCAATTCAAGAGACAGAGAAAGACGGCACGAACCGAGAGGGTGACGAGAAGAGCCGCAACCTTGACCTTTCTGACGAAGGCCCGTGAAACCTCCGCAGGAGGAATTGTAAAACCTCGAACAATAGTCAGCGTGTGTGGCAGCAGATGTCGAGGGTACTCAGGGCTCTCCTCTGCTGATAATCAAGCCGGGGAGAGACGCTTGCCACCGTGGTACTGTCCTTGACTCCAAAGACAAGAAAAGCCAACTGTTCATCACAGCCAGTGAGTCGAGGGTAGAGCCGATAAAAAACTGAACTGTGTTGAACAAAAGTAGCAAACAGCCAATTGAAGAAAGTACAAAGAACTGTTAATACGAGAGTTTAAAACCAGCTACAGGGGAGTCGGGCACCACGTGGGGGTTCACTTGAGAAACATTGGGCGATTACCCTATTGTTGAAACTACTGTTACCAGAAGGCCTTGGGAACGCTGAGAGAAGAGGGTCAAAGTGGTCATACGGGGGTCTAGCAAAATCCTCCGTAAAGTCGAAGTCTTTGATCGGCAAATGAAGGTAAAGCTAAGGGAAGTGAATCTGGCACTGTGTGAATTGCAAAAGTTGGCAAGAGTAAACCCGATAGAGGGAAGCCGATGAAAAGGGCGCAGAGTCCGGAGTCCCAGTAAATAGTGGGTTGACAAGAGTGAACCCACTGGAGGGATGTCCACAGTGAACTGTTTAAAAAGACATTGATTCATGAACGTTACAGAGGAGATTGTTGAAAAGCTGTTGTGAACCCGGCGGAGGGAGGCAAACAGTCGAGAAGGGTCTGAGCCCAGAAGAGGCAGATGAAGGGGTGTAAAGACATCACCCAACGTGCAAGCAGAAAGGAACTTTTGTTTATTATTTTTGTAATACATCAGTTCCTCGGAGGCAAGAGACTTTTTGTAGAAAAGAAACTTAACCACCAAAGGTCCCGATACCTGAGAGCGGATATGTAGTCTTGTGCTGGGAAAACTCAAGCTTGTGCTGCGCTCCAGAGTCCCGCCTTGTCCAGTGCTCAAAACGCAGGGAAGCGAGACTGCGACTACCGCATCCTGACTTATTATTTGTGAATACTTCTTCCCTTGCTGTGAATCCTATCCCACACTCTTTGTTTGTATTTATGGTAAGGACTGACAATAGGTTTTCTTAGTATAGGCCCTTTTATTTGTCAAGACTGCCTGATTATTATTTGATGGTCGTAGCTTGCTCCCATCTTAGATTTAGATTAGGCGTTTTTCCAACTCGCATGTACAGTTTAACATGCACCCTTGAACTGTGATCACTTATGTCTGTCTTTACTGTTGCCACCATGAGTTCCTTACAGGAAGGCATACTCCTTAGATTTTTATTTTGAGATTACCCAACAAGCAAAGAGTGTTGCTGTTTGTTCAGATGCACAAACCTTTCCAATCCTCACACACCTCTCACACACTAACCAAACACAACCACAACTCTTAAAGCCGCAGCAACCCGCACACACCTCACCACACCAACAACCACACCACACAGACCCCCAAACAACAGCACACGACGGACTCAGAACCGAATAACACGCCAATATGCTCAGCGAATGGTGTTAACCGAACCAATGCTGCCAACCACACTTCACAGCTCCTTTGCTCTTCTCCAAACTTTGTCCTACTAACACGCCTAACCTACCCCCCTTTGTTTCAGATCCGCTAGAGAACCAGGGGACCACTCTGGTGGTGATAGTGCACGGTACAAATATCCTTTGACATTAACATCCTGCACAGTGGTTTCTTAGCATATGCTCCCATATGCGTCCAGGTTGTCTTTTTGAAATTGACAAATTGTAATTTTTCTTTTCCAGCTACCCGCCATGTCCCTCCAACATGGGTCAAGCGTATTGGCTGGAGGTCCTTGTGCATTTTCTTCTACATGCTCCTTTGAATTCAAGCGAGATTTGAGGTTTTCCCTTTTGCAATCCTGCAACTATGCATACATTTACAGTTCTGCTGCCTATTGCAACAAAGTCCCCTGATGGGGACCATCAGGAGAGTGGCACAGAGAATGCTGTGTGCCTCCCCCAGCTAGTGGTTGATCGGGGCAGAATGCTTTGTTCTCCACCACTTGGCAACCGACTATAGCACTAAGTGCACTGAAGCGCTCATATATCAAACATTGGTTACCCCTTCTGAATATAGGAACCTGTAATGCTTCACTAAGATCCCAGCAGCCCCACCCATGAAGTTGCGGCCATGCCGTTTAAGGGAAGGACTTTCCTGAGAACTAGTTATATTAACATAAGGCCAGATGTTTTAACAGTCACCTGCCAACACGCATGGCACCCATTTGAACAAAGACACACTTTACTAAGGTGAAAGCCAGAATCACACAGACAGTTTATCTCAAGTTTGCAAAATCCCACATGTGCTGAGACGTCTTCGTTCTCTTGTTCATTAGACCTGCGCTGTGGATTTCACTTTACTATTCCTTATTGGAAAACCCCCAGCGAAAGAGGCACGTCATTCCCAGAGTCCTCAAAATCCCGGCATTGATGGCACACTATCCTGACACATTTTCACAGCCAGGGCAAGAAAGTTTCAAATCATCCCCTATGCCTCAGTCTGGTCCTGGTACCACAGAAAGCAGGAGCTAATCGCAGCCTTTTCTCAATTCCGTCACACAGGGGCCAAACCATAGGGACAAGCCTACCCTGGGGCAGGAGAGAGGAGAGTATACAAGCCAGCAGCCCCAGTTGCTTGTTATGGGTTGTTTGAGCAGGCTGTGGATGGCGGTTGAAGGAATTTGGAGCAAGATACAGAGATGGTGGAGGCTGTTGGAGGTGGGTTGGGGAGAAGGAGACAAGATGGCGGTGAAGACCTGGAGGGGGTCGTAGTAGAAGGCTGCAGTACAAATTTGGATGAGGTCGTAGTAGAAGGCAGTGGAGAGGATCTGGAGGAGGTGGAAGTCCAAGGTAGTATATACTGGGAAGAGGCAGCAAATGGGGAATTTGGAGACGAACTGGAAGTGGTGGCAACAGCTGAAAGATATCTCGAAGTTCCAGAAGGCTGAAGGTACAAGACCGTGGCAGGGATAACTGTGCAGGAGTAAAGAGCCAGGAATAAATCTCTGAAGATATAGACCCGGGAGTGGTGTGTGGCCTAGTAGAGGGGACTCTTCACTCCAACCTCATGAGTCACTTAAATTATATCTCCAATTGCTGAATAAAACTGTGAAATAACTCTACATGGTAAACAGGAAAGCCAACATGGAGCAGAGCTGCGTGTGGATACTTGGTGCTAGCTTTTCCAGGGTACAGGACTAAAGGAAAGCATGCAATTAGTCAGGAATTGGAGGCAACCACCCTATGTACGACAGGCATGGGCACCCATTGTGAGGGATTTGACGTGGTCACTCCCGGGGCCTTTCCATTAACTTTTGACATTGTGTTGATCCTTTGTATTCTTTAATAACAATTCTAAATCTCATACCTCAAGTCCAGTAGTTTGTGTGTTGTACCCAGCCTCAGTGACACCTTTCTGCTTATTTCTGTCAACTGCAAAATTGGGTATTCTTTCGCCCTTTGCAAGCCAAGGTGTCCCACTTACTTTCTCTGCTGTTTACCATTCACATGGCTGTGTTTGGGTACTTCAGGCAATGATGACCGAATTGTCCAGAATACTCTGATAATGATGCCAGCACAGCTTTTGCATATCTATGTGTTGTACATCCTAAATATTTTATGTTCCTGGAAAAACAGAAATCGTAGTAATACAGAAAGGGTTCTAATGAATCTGAGAGTTTACGGAATAACACTTGATGTATTTAAAAGAAAAAGGTACCCTGATAACTCCCTTTCCCCAGACCCCAATGTCTCATCCCTCTGTTAAACACATTTGCGAAAAATGTTGCCTGGCGTATACCATTCGGGGGCTCATTTTTTTTGTATTGCTACACTATGTTACAAATATGATATGAAATGATATGATTGGTTATTTATAACGCGCTTAATACCCAGAGGTTTCTAAGCGCGGACCCGGGGATCGAACCTGTGTTGCTCTGTGTCGTCTTACTTCCAAGGCGAGCACGTTGCCCCTGAGCTATCCTCCCGTGACAGCTCAAGAAATGCTCTGCGCCTCAGATGGTTCAAGGGTTTTAATTTGATTTTTCAGGGCCAGGGTCCATCCATCCATCCATCCATCCATCCATCCATCCATCCATCCATCCATCCATCCATCCATCCATCTCTCTCTCTCTCTCTCTCTCTCATCTAAACAATAAGTACAAAGCACCAATCCTCCATAGCCCCGGTGTCCCTACTCCCCAGTTAAAATATTTATCGCAGGTTTCACTCGAAGTTCTGATTTATCCTGAGGATGAACACATAAAGGCCAGTGCCTTACTTACCCATGGAATTTCTAAACTGTCCCTACACTATAGGGCCATTCCAGAGGGAGGCACCTGCAAAGGAGAGGGATCTATCCCCCATTCTCTGCTTGGAGAAACAACTGAATCACAGAGAATTAGATAGATGACCAGAGAGCTCTACAAGTAGGGTATCTAGGCAGAGATTGCTGAAGATGGTGAGGGCCATAGCCCCAGAAAGCCTTGTGGACGATGCAGAGGGTCTTGAACTTGATCCTTGCAGCAACAGGTAGCCAATGGATGGATTTCGGGGCCAGAGAGATGCAGTGCCTGGGGCTGAAGCCAAGGATCAGTCCTGTTCTGGATGATTTGAAGAGGGCAAAGAGTAGGGTTAGGCCGATTGAGAAAGAGGCTGTTGCCGTAGTCCAGCCTAGTAAGAACCAGAGCTCTGGAGACTGAGAGTTTCTGGGGAAGGTGAGAAAGGGGAGAATACTTTTGAGGAGGTGCAGCTGGAAATCTGCCTTTTTTGGCAAGGTCCGTGATGTGGGGACAGAGTGGAGTCGAAGGTGACCCCAAGGTTTTTTGCCGCCTCACATGAGGGTGAGGGGAGAGGGCCCAAGGAGGGCGGCTAGAGTGAGGGAGGAAAAGCAGGAGCAGGGTTCCCAATGAAAAGGATCTCAGTCTTACTGGCATTAAGGCAGAGATTGTTAGAGGCGCACCATGCCTGAATAGCTGATAGACAGTGTTAAGATGGATTTCTGAACTCTGACCTGGTGGCCAGAGGTTCAGAAGGCCAGCCTAGTTTCTTGGAACAGGGTATCCTTCTGGACAAGCCAGACAAATCAGGGTAGCATTGGCAGCGGTCAAAACTAGGTCTCAGGAGGGGTGAGGGGGATTCAAAGCCCACAATGAGCACACACCGTAAACAAATCCACAAATTACTCTCAGGTGTATATAAAAAAAAATATACATTTATTAAAAGCCTTTTAAGTCAAACACAAAGTTATTATTCAGCAGTAATAACAAAACCAACACAACATGAATCTAGCAAACATATATACATAATCAATGGCCTAAAGGAATAGCACACAGTATTGATCCACAACCTGCAAAGAAAGGGGTCACACAGTGCGAATATCGTTTAGGCAGTCCTTCACAATTCAAACCCAAACTAACAGTCAGTCCAGTCCCTAAGATGAGTGTAGCCTTGAGCTTGAAAGTACTTTCGGTGCTGGGGCACGCGATCGTGCGGTTAGAGTCAAAACGGGGTCTCTTCAAGGGGCTGTAGCGACTCAGGAAGGTGGGTGAAGCAGTGAAGAATAAGTTGCCACTAATTGCGCAGGGTCTCCCCGAGAGGGCAGAACAGGATCCAAGAATTGGGAATAGTTTGGTAGCACAGGCTACCTCGATAAAGAAGAGTGGCCCTCAGGGGACAATCGTGCGTACAAAATTGATAGATGTGCCAGGGGCCACCGGTAAGGGTTGCAAGTACTCACCGACCCTCAGCCCACTCCAGACCAAACTTCGGCAGTCGAGTCCACTTCGGTCGCAGATTCAAATCCTGCAATTGAGCGGATTTCGGGGGCTACGTTCCAGGGGTGATTCTGTGGCAGGACAGTGTCGATTTCTCTGCTCCTGATGAAGGGATCATGCCAATTCCGCTGCAGCGAGTCTGAGGGCACAGGGGGGGCACATCAGCAAGGCACCCCCCGAAGTTAGTCACCACAGTTAAGTGACACAGTAGCTGCGTATGCTCGGGTTCAGGCGTACTCTCCTAATTCCAGGCCTATGAATGCTAGGTGTATGAAACTCGGCGGGAGAGTGCCTTATACCCAGAGCTCAAGAAGGCGGCGGTTCCAGGGCAAAGATCCTGTATGAGCTGGTCAGTTCACTGGGTCCTCCAGGAACACTTCCGAAAAGGCTCACTTACAGGTTAAGTTGGAGGTGCCGAGAATAGTTGGTCCCACTATTCAAATGGGTTGAAACGCCCTTCGATGCCTTCTAGGTTCGATCTGAATCAGGGGGTCCGACGGGACAATAGCAGGCTCAGGTTGCCAAACCTTCCAGCGGTTCACCAGCGTTTCCACGGTTCTGCTTCAATGATTCAGGATACTTGGCCCCTTTCCCAAGTTCGGTGTGAACTCCGAAGATCGACCTGGAATGGGTGTAAGATGCCTTCTCTTATCCAAAATCTCCTTCGCGCTGGGTCCCAGTCATCCCAGCACACCAGACATCCTGGCACCCAGGATGTGTATTGGAACTAGACCACTCCAGCCCACATCCTGGAGGTACACACACAAGGCATGCAGAAGCCTGCGAAAGCTTCGGTTTGCGCGGGGGTCTGCATGACCAAATAAGGAATTTCCCGGGTCTGCTCGACCTGGGAAAGGCAAAGGGACAAGATAGCCAAAGGACAGAACAAAGGATCGTGTGACATGGACATTTTAGGCACTGGCCACTGTCCTGGGCCAAATGCGGTATGGACCATTGAAAAGAGTTGAAAATACACAAAAAGTAATAGCTGGCACCAGCTCTGTCCAAGGCACAACTGTACATTCCCGAAAAAAAGAATCCTTTGAGGGTGTCTAGGGCCTTAAAAATCAGAGAGACCCCAGCACACTGTACTGGAAGGTACATTGTGCACTGACCAAATGTTGCTAGCAACGAAGTGAAAGACTAAGCGAAACAAAGTCTCCGATTACTGATGGTCTTAAGGGCATGTCAGTTTCCCTATAACAAAATGAGCAAAAGCCCAGTGGAGTACAGCAGAAGGCTGGGCTCCACTGGCAAAAGTCAGGCTATGATGGTCAGACAAAAGCAGCAAGTTTGGGGCTGGGGGTTCACAACTGGAGGGAAAAATACCCATAAATGGAAATCTTTTCTAACAGACTGGGATGAGCGAGGAGGAGGATGCCAAGGGTAGCCTGAAAGAGAGCTGCGTGCCATCCGCATAACACTGACCATTTGAGGAAAAGGTAGAGATCAGAAGGGCCAAAGGGACCAGATAGACATTGAAGAGCTAGGGTGAGAGGACAGAGCCCTGGGGGAAAACCACATGTGGAACGAGAGGTGGAGAAAAAGTACCAAAGCTGAACCTGGGAGGGTCAGTTGAAGAGGAAGGAAGTCAGCCATGTCAATGCCTGATCTGTGATGCCCAGGGTCTCGCAGAGACGATTAATCCGGATGGCGTGAATGACCGTGTTAAATGCAGAGGAAAGGTTAAGGAGACTGAGGACAGGGGGAGAGTTGGAGTCAAGGTTAGAGAGCAGATCTTCACGAGTGTTCAGGAGAGCAGTTTCCATGCCTCTGGCTGCTCTGAAGCCAAACTGATGGTCATGGAGACTAGCAACAGATTCAGTGTGTAGAGAAAGCTGGGAGATGGCCAGTTCTTCCAGGAGTTTGCCCAGGAAAGGAGCGATAGAAATTGGGTAATATTTAGCCAGACAGGTATGATCAGCAGAAGGCTTTTTTAGGAGGGGGTGCTCAAGGGAGTGCTTGAACAGAGAGGGGAAAGATCCATTGGCGAAAGAATGATTACAGAAATCGGCCAAGGCTGGTGCAAGGGTGGAAACGTGGTCCTTAATAGGGGCAGCACCTGTTTGGATGACACTTTCATAGATTGGACTTGTCTGTAAACATAGTCAGGTGTAGTGAGAGAGAAGGTTAGTGAGAAGGAGGAGAAAATAAGAGAGCGAGAGAGAGAGGTGGCCAAAGGGGGCCCGGGAGAGGGAGAGGACGACGAAAGCGAGGGTAGGATGTCATGTGTTTCAGTGATGAAATGAGAAGCAGAGGCCCTGGAAGGGAACAGGAGAGGTGCTGTCCTGACCCTTACCCCTGGCCCTCACTCGCAAGTCAGCCTTCCAGTTAGGGCCAGGTCAAAGGCCTTAAAACCGCATCCAAGACTCTCTTGGAGTCAGTCCTGGCGCCTTTGGCGCCAGGCTCATAGCCATCATAAAGGCCAACATTAGAATGGGACTATTTACTTGGGACTATTTAACTTTGGGGGGTGGGGGAGTTCAGCCAACATGGAGGCACACACATAGTTCAGTTACAAGGAACTGAGCTATGCGGTCTAGTCTTTTGGATGTGGCAGGCCTGGGACTATTTTATCTGGACTACTTTACCTGAGACTATTTAAACCGCACCCAAGCAGCAGAACATGCTTCGCGTTATTCTGCTGTGGGCAGCGTAACGCTCACCATGTCCAGTTCTTTGATGCCAGCTTACCTGAAACCAAGGACCTGCAGAGAGAGAAAGAACACTACAAAACTTATCTGGAATAGTATCCTGTCTTCAATCCATCGCCAACTTCAGTTCCACTCACCTGAAGGTACGAACTCCATTAAGCGGCACCGCATGCATCCTGGAATACCATAACCTGGAAAGAGGAGAAAGAAAGAAAGCATTAGTAAGCTTTTGCTCACGTTTCCTAACGAAGAAAGCCACACAATTCTTACCTGGGTAGTCATCTCCTGGTCAGTATCATCGCTGGAACATCATGGTGCTCGGCGAGGAACAAAAGACACAGGTTAGCAATATAAAAGGCTAAACATCGCGCATTACTCACCAGACAGCATCGCGCACACCGTGCTTTCGCCTACCGGCCCATGCTCATCTTCAAACTGCATGACAACACCAAAATACCTTTCCATACCTAAAAGGAAAGAAGCAAGACATTATTATTCGAACTAAGAGGAACATAAGAACTGCATATAAAGACTGTAAAGCAGCAAACCTACGGAGTCACAGCAGGCCTGGATTCCCACAGGGGGCTTACACCAGTGAAGTAACTTGGTCGCTGCTCGCCCTCCACATCTACGCGCCCCGGCCACAAGGAGCAGGGCGGAGAATCCACCTTTTACAATATTAAGGTGAGAAGGCCCAAGGGGGAGGAAGGAAAAAATAACTTTTTTGCTTTTTTGTCCTTCTTTTATTTTTACGCTGGGCCACCGTACGTGACTGCAGCCCCGCTTTCCTGAGCTGCCCTGCGCATCGTCCTTCAGTCCCTTTCTCCGCACGTTCGGGGTCGGACGCACTTGCATCTTAGGGATTTCTTTCTGTCTGCTCCCTTGTTCTTCATATTCCTGCTCCGGTTCCATGGTCTTCTTTCTTCTGTCTATGCCGGAGCGTCTGGGATTCGTGTCCTGTGCTTCATGTGAACGTCGTTTCGTGAGGGCGGATCCCCACACTCGCTGTCTTGAGTGCTTGGGCCCGGAACACTGGTGGGACTCTTGCTTCTACTGCGACTCCCTCTCCGTCCGGGCACTAGAGCGTCGACTTGTCAGGTGGGAGAAGGTGTTCCAGCAGATTCCTCCTTCAAATTTACAGAAGTTTATTGAAGAAAAAAGTAAGCAGCTGGTAAATTCCTTCCTTTTCAGGGCATCCCGGCCAGCGGACTCCTTCCCAGGGTCTTCTGGTTCTGTGGGAGGCCTGAGTGACTCTGGTACAAGCGTTCTCCCTAGGGTGTCCGGGAAGGGATCTAACCTGGACTCCAGAGTTTCCTCTGTGGTTCCCTGTAAGGGGGCTACCAGGACAGGATCTTCATCCGAGGTTCCCCATCTAGGGGCTGTGGTTAATCCAGTACTTCTGGGGCTGATTTCACCAGGGTAGCTCTTGAGTTTTCCAAATCTGAAACTAAGCGCACCAAGACTTGTCTCGAGGTTACCGTTAAGGCGACTAAATGTAGCAGGGTTACCCCCGAGGATCCGCAACTTGGGGCTATATCTAAGACCGGCAAGCTCGAGGGGCCTCCTCCGAAGGCTCTGGCTACTGGGGGTGACCCTAAGCCTTCCCACACACAAGCCTGTGGTTGAACGGATTCTGCTAAGGGGGCAAAGAAGGCAGTTAAACACCCTAAGTCTTCAAGTACCGGCTCTGCCGAGGTTCCCTCACTGAGTGCTAATTCTCTAGCAGATTCTAAGGGGTCGCAGAAGCACTCTACATCTGCTAGCACCGGCTCTGCCGAGGTTCCCTGTCACATGCCTAAAATGGAACATAAATCCTCTGATACCCCTGTGGTGAGAATGGCCTAGCTGACTCCTGTGGCCCAGTTCACCTCAGCAAGTAACATAACGGAGGTCCAACCTCCGCCATCTACGGTGGCCATTTTGACTACCTCTCGCACACCAACGTTCTCAATGGCTAGTTTCGAGGGGCCTGTTTTTTGGGGCAGAGCAGCATTTTCCACGTAATGTGGATAATACGAATCCGTTCTGCCCTCCGATGGATTTGCGTGCTTGTTTTCCGCTGCCACATATGGTCTCGCTCCCTCCCACATCCGCTCCCTTGCTTCACGTGGATCCAGTTGGCGAGGGCCTTCCTGGTAACCATCCTCTTTGCAATCCTGGAGGTAGGTGGCCTCTACCCACTCCAGTGCGTAGGCCTTCTTCTGAGGATGCTTTTTTTTGGCAAATTTCAGACGCTTATGCACTCTGATCCAATGAAGACATACTTTAAGGAGCTTTTCAAGGAAATGTATCCTAAGCCATCTGACCCGCAACGTGCTCCGGTTACTCCTCCGCAGGTCCCGGTAGTGCCACCTCCTCCCCACTTACATTGGGGCTGCCGCCTCCACTTTCACCTTTGATAAAGGCTCCCGTTGCGCAGTCAAGTCTGCCCACGGGGTCTGAGGTGCCATGTGCTGCGGATCAGGATTCTGTTCCTGCCGCAATGGATGAAGATCAAGCCGATCAGGATAGCGACGACCCGGCCTGCTTTATTAGAGCCTTTCACGACTGGGTAGTGGATATGATGGCATTGCTAGACATTTTAATACCCGAGCCTCTGGCTCCACAATAAGGTGTACTTGTTAGGCAAGATTTTGTGCAGTACCCTCTGGGTGCACTACAACAACTTGACTTCTTGGCAATAGGAACCCAACCTTTGGTATCAGTCTGTACTACACAGGTTGGTAGTGTGGCTGAGCAGCCAGGCATATCTCAAGAGGGGTCAATGCGAGCAGTAGGGGAGTTAAACAAAGATTCACAGTGCAATTATCCAAATAACAAGGTTTCTTGATTAAACAATTAGTAATTTATTCAACAGTCAGTTTGAATAAGCCTTCTTTAGAAGGGGCAATATAATAGTAACACACAAATACACTCCAAAACACACACTCTTAGTTTCTCTAAATCAGCGAGTACCCATTTGGGATGGCACACACACTTCCTACACCCTCAGGTGACTTAAATAGCTAGGACACTGGACATTAATATATCACTGGTACATTTAGAGCAATACTATTCAGTGTTATTAGAATAAAGCAAGCGGTTGCACAAATATTCTTAAGCAGGTAAGTTCTTTTGAACCCACCAGTGTAAAGTTAACCCTGTCCTGGAAGAAAGGTAATAACACACCATCAGAGGAGAGAAGAGTCATTCAGGGAGCCAGGCCAGCCAATGTCAATTGAGCAAAAGTCTAGGTGAGCTGAAGCACTTCTTGCAGGTAAGTAAGTCTTGCACAATGTTTTAGAAGTCTTTGTAGAAAAAGTAGAATCAAAGTAGGGTCACAAGCTGGGAAGCTTGTTGGGTGTAGAAGATGCAAGCAACTCTACAGGAGCAACCAAGACGGGTCTCAACTGAGAACAAGTAAGGCTACCAGACAAGAGGTAATTTTTCTTAGACTTTACAGTGCCTTTGGTTAGAACAAATGGTTCCAGCTGGCTTCTCTTCCTGTGTGGCTCTGCAGATCTTTTTGTTCCTGTGCCTCAGTCGTGGTGACAAGAGGGAGGACTTCTGGGGACTCCCTCTTGTCACCACGTGGGCAACACAAGGGGGCGGTCGGCGACTGCAAAGGGCAAACTTCAATTCAGTGGCACTTTGGCATTTCAGCTCCTCGCGTTTGACAGCAAATAGCAACACTGCGGTTCTCGGATACCACTTCAGACTTTCCTTGCTTCTGGGGTCCAGCACTCTGTTAAGGTGGCTCCGGCTTGGTCAGTCCTGCATAAGGAAGTCCAGAGGATCTTCCTAGCACTCGGGTCCGACTTAAAAGCGATCCACTCGATTTGGGGTTCCTCTCCCTGGCACTTCGGTTCCAGCAGCAGAAGCAGCAGTAGAAGCACAGCCAGCTTCGAGAGGATGTCCAAACGAGTTCACTTTGGAGTTGATTGGTCCCACAAACCCAGGGGGAGAAGTAGTCCTTGCAGGGCTTCTCTAGTCAAAGCGAATTTGGGGTTTCAGCACAGCAGCAGGGCTTCATCGGGCTAACCAACGGTCCATGAGTTGCAGCAGGCATGTCTTCCAAGTTCTTCTTTGGATTCCTTCGTCCAGTGGTCGACTCTGCCTGCTGAGCCAAAAAGCCTCACCTTTTGTGCAGGTTTGTCACATTCATTCCAGCCTGGCTGTCAATCACACAGCAGGGTGGCTGTCCTTCCCGGACAGCCAGCCGACCAATCACCTTGTGTGCATTTCTGTAAGCAAGGGGGTTAAGCACAGGGAGTTTCGGGCACCTCCTTCACTTCCTGCCCCTGCCAGACACCCTGGAGCCCGAGACGACTTCACTTGTGAATCCCGCCAAACACAAAGCGAACAAATGGACCAAACCTGGTTTGACGCGCAGAGTAAATCTCAAGAAGCTCCTTTCCAGCAAGAAATGGCGAATAAAGAAGACCGGGGCCTTTTTGACAAAATGGGCACCCAGGGGTGCTTTACTGCAGCTGCAAACGCAGCCCGCAGTAAAACCTCCCAATGGTAGTTAAAAGTAAATCACTGCCACCAGCCATTAATTGTAGAAAGGGTTACATAAAACTGTTACATGAGAAACTAGACAAAGTGGATACTAAGTAACCCCTCCAGCTCTCTGTTGTAAGATAGTGTGTACTGGTCTAGAAAATTACAAATGTAAGTAAAGTCAATTTCACTTTACTGCTCTTGGAAACAGTAGTTTATTCAAGAGAAGGTATTTAAACCTTTGGGAAATCTGAAAGACTTCCCTGTGCCACTGCACTGAAGGTGCTATGTGTTGCAATATAAAAAGATGATGCCTATGGAGTTTGTCAGACTTCAAAAACAAAAGGAACACAGAGTTTAAATCACAGTAAAAAACATGAGCGTGGGAAAAAGGTCTCAGTCTCTCCAGGTTGAAAATTAAAAAGTCCTAGAGTCCAGCAAAAAGTGCTGGGGGTCTCAAAGATAGAGAGGAATTAGCACATTTCTGAGAATTCTCCCTAACAGTACTCAACGACCAAGACAACATAGTGTTACTTCTAATCTACAGGCCACCATCCGCCAACCCGAACTACACAACAAAACTCGCCGACACATTGCCAAACTTTCCACCTACCATGACAGCCCAATTGTCCTCTGGGACTTTAACATCTGGTTTGAAAGAGAGAATGAAACCACAGTGAACTAACTCTGCGCCCTCCTAGAACTACTCCACTTCACGCGAATAGAATAAAGGTATCCACCCACAATGATGGACACACCTTGGACGCAATCTTCTGCAGAGTAGGACTCTGTGCATCCGCCCCACCGATACCAATGGTATGAACTGATCACTACCTAATACCATTCTCCATCATACTTCAAACATGAATTCTGCCCGGAAATGCAATATTACACGCGACAAGGAAACGAAACTGGAAGAATCTTGACTTGGAATCCTTAACAGACCTGCTGCAATCGACTCAACCAAACACCACTGAGATGAACAGAATGCTCTCAGATTCAACGGAAAAGAAACTGATCACAGAGGCCCTAGACAGCTAGCACCAGCAAAACCTTTCAAAGCCACAGCAAAAAAGATGGCAGCAAGGTGGTACACTGAAAAGCTGTGAAAACTCAAAAAAACCAACTGCAAACTGGAAAGAATATGGGCAAACCATTACAATAAACCAGACAAAAAAAAATACCTAAGACAACTCAGAATATACAAATAGTCAGTCTTCATAGCAAAATCAAAGTACTAAGCCACAAGAATCCAATCGGCAACCAACCCACAAAAAGAACTCTTCAGAATCATCAGAGGTAAAACAAAAAACTACATCCTGCAACAAAGGCACGATCCCAACTCAAGAACTATGCAACAACATCACTAACTAGCTTAGAACAAAAATTGAAACAATCCAACAGACTATCGCTAACACAACCGCTGAACAATTGATGACTGGCAATGTGCCAACCACAGCAAAACTTGTCTTATTCAAACCCTTGCCTACCCACCCCGGCATCTTCAAAGAAGTCCTCAACCACAGCATCCCAGCATCACACTTGCGGCATCTGATGTACTTATCCCTAAACACAGGAATAGTACCGAAATCATTCAAATCGGCTTACATCAAACCACTGATAAATAAAAAACGAATCGGAAAGCGTGGAAGACCCAAGTAACTATAGACCAATATCCAACCTGCCCTACCTGGCAAAAAATACTCAAGAACCATGCATAAATTTTTTTTTATTTTTTTATTTGTTTTTTAATCTAAAAGATTTTTTAACAAACGGCAGCAAGAACTGCCCGTCAAATTTGGCGGTCAGATTGGTGGAGCGTTTCCTGAAGCCTGTCGTGGGAGCAGCACGTTGAAGATGTGGGTCATGATGTTTATTGTTGCGAGCTGCCATGACTGTTTATCGCCGTCTATCAGTTTGTTCCAGCACGATTCTTCGTCTTGTAGGGTAAAGTTTGTGAAAATGTCTTTCAAATAGGTGCGTCGAATGTCTGTCGTTGACGGACAGGTCAGAAGAAGATGACGTATGGATTCCTTTGCCGAAGTTGATTTGCAAAGCCGGCAACTGCTGGTAGTAGATAAGTGTCTGATCGATAGAATTTCGTTAGTTTCCAGAAGATTTAGTCTTATTCTTAGGTAGTGGTTTCGCGCCAATCTGTTCGGAAATAGTTTCAAGTATGGTTGGACACTATCAAGTTTCTTGCAAAAGACTGGTAGATGGTTGGTGAGTTTGTATCGCATAGCCGTATCGGTGGTGAGAATCCAATCCAGTTCTTTGATTTTTTTGGTGACTCTGACTGGATTGTTGATAAGGTCCTCCGTGCTACAAGCCACTGAGTCTAGGATGGATAAGATTTTTGTTTCCCAGTGAGTGAGCATTCGACAAGTTCCAAGACGAAGTTCTTCACTTATCAACTTGTAGGCGTATGGGGCGTCGTTCTGGATGCACTTCCGATAGAGCAGGACGCTATTACAGTCGATGGTTGCTTTCAATGATGAAAGCGTGAGTTCACGTCTAATCAGTGTTATTGGCGTGGATTTAGGGAGACCTAAGACTGTTCTCCAGAAGGATGCTTCCAAATTCTGCCACAGGTCTTGGGGGATGGTCGGCATAGCGTCCACACCGTATGTCAAGGATGGTATGACTTTTTTTTTGTAGAAGTCTCGTACTGGTATGATTGAAAATCGGCCGAATTTAATATCAATGGCTTTTCCTTGTGTCGCTAGTTTTGTGGTTTTTCCACGAAGTGCCTCTTGCATCGCATTGTCTCTTTGAGTGCTGTCTAGAATGACTCCGAGGTATTTAAAACTATAGACTTTCTCGATAGTTGTTTCGCCTAGTCTTAGCGGTAGGGTGGATTTCTTTTTTGCAGATTTCTCAATGACCATCATTTTCGTTTTTGATTGGTTAATTTCCAGATTGTTTGTCGTCATGTATTGTTGTAGGTTTGTTAGTTGCCGTTGTAGTCCTATCGGAGTGTTGTCCAGAAGGATTAAGTCGTCTGCGTATAAGAGCCGACTGATCTGATCTCCTCCGAGTTTGGGGGGGAACGCTCGAATCTCTTTTTCTGTATCTTGGAAATCGCCTAGATAGGACCAAAACAGGGCGGGGGCCAGGGGGCAGCCCTGTTTGACTCCTCTGGCTGTTGTTATCTCTTCGGTTAACAGGCCTTGTTGGTTCAGGCGTACCCGCATAGAAGTATTGGTATATAGGGCTTTGATGGGGTTAAGTATGTCTGGGGGACATTTCCATAGAGCCAGTTTCTTCCATAGTCTTTCCCGGTCCACCTTGTCGAAAGCCTGTGTCAAGTCGACAAAGGCGATGAATAGGCGTGGACGGCCCTCCATGATTTTGCTTTTCAGGGCACTCAGTATTAATATGTTTGCATTTGTCCCCAGATTTTTTTTTAAGCCAGTTTGTAGTTTGTCGTGGCAGGGAGCTTCATTGGCCCAGGCAGTGAAATGGTTTAGCAAGAGTGACCCAAACAACTTTCCTATTGGGTCAAGGAGAGCGATCGGACGATAGCTAGTAGGGTCTGACCTATTGCCCTTCTTAAAGATAGGTACCACGTTAGCACATTTCCACGTTGGTGGAATGGTTTTTGTGGCGGAACATCGTCTGAAGATTTGACTCAACAAGGGCGCCCAGGTTTCCGGGTGTGCTTTTAAATCAAAGTTCGTGATGCCGTCAGGGCCGGGAGCACGAGATGGTTTCAGTTTTTTGATTAACGTTATGATGTCTTCGATGTTATCTAAGCACCTCCAAGGGGTGTCGTTATTTGTCGTCCTAGAGGTTACTGTCGAGGTACGCTTAAACAGGGTGCTGAAGTACTTTTCCCAGGCCAACTGGCCAATACCGTTCAACTGACTTAGGCGCGCCCCTGGCGTTGTTGAATGTAAGAGGGACCAGAAGTCTCTTGCGTGGTTTCCTGTTATAGCTTTCAGGATGTCTTCTGCGTCTTGTTGGTAGAGCTTGTGCCGGTGGCCCTTTAACCAAGTTTTGTATTTTGTAGCTGCTTCTTTCATGATGGTCGTGGCCTGTGGGGGGGCAAGTTTTCGTGCTAGTCTTTTAGTCTTCCTTAGCTCTCTTTTTCGTTCGGCGACCAATTTGTCATACATATGTTTTTGGTCGACTGCCATTGGCCTTTTGGTCTTAAATGGGACTCTACAGACGGTCATCAAAGGTGTGTAGTCAACCGCCAACGTGTGTAGATGTTTGGCTCAGTCGTTATAGAGCTTTGAAATGTTTGTTATTGCCTTTTCCGTGATCCTGAGTCTTGTCCCTTGAGCGTTAAGATCGAGTTCTGCACACATTGTGTGGTTTGTCGGCGGATTAGTTAACCAGGTAGTCTCCAGCAGATTGTGGTCACTTTCCCTTGTTTTAATCACTTTGAAGGAATTGATGTGTAGTAATAGAGGACGTGATACCAGAATGTAGTCGATTGTGGAGTTTGAATTCGCTCCTTCCCATGTAGGGAGTCTGTTTGGGTCAGCAAAGACTTGATCCAGGTTGTCGAAAGATCTCGATTTCATAAGGTTTTGCCATTTGATGGATCTCTGGTCTTGGACGTTTTTTACATTTGGAAGCCTTTGACTTTTCGCTCTGCTGGCTATGGATGTTTAGATCTCCGCATAGGACTACGTAGTCTGGGTGGTGTGTGACTTGCACCCAGTCCAGTTCTTGTTCTATTGTTTTGATAAATTTCCCGCACTCGACAGTTGCCGGGTTCCAATAGATGGTGACAATTATGATTTTCTTCGTTGTTAGTTTATTTGATTTTTCATCTGTTGTTTTCCAGTTTAGTTTGACCATCATCATGAAGTGATTTTCTTTTATTTTATATGAGTCCGTTAGGCCTCGACCGCCGCGGATTGCGATGAGCAGCCCCGCTGTAGGGCGGCCTAAGAGGCCCTTCTTGGCCACCACTGTGTGGATCTCGTAGCCGTCGAGAATTGGGGGTAGAAGAAGCCATGTCTCCTGAAGACAGATAATGTCGTAGACTGTTAAGTTCGTGGATCCTGGGGTTGTTAGGTGGAGAAAACCTCGGGTGTTCCACGAACACATTTTTATTTGGTCTTGGGCTTTGGGGATCTGATGGGTGTAGGTGTTGCTGAGAGATCTTCTCTTGGGTGGCTATTTTTGTAAGTTTTGTTTGAGGGCTTTCGGCAGCCAGGACCAAAATGAATGGGGAGGTGAGGGTTGAGATGTGCTTACAGCCCCCTGGTATGTCTCATTTTGGACTGTCCTTTGGAGCTTTGGAAGTTCTTTTGAGTATTTGGTTATTGCAGTTATCGTAGGTTTTTCAATTTTCTTGAGCGCTGGAGTCGAGTTTAAACCATGCATAAATATTTCGACTTGGCTACATAGAAACAAATGAAATACTCGACCACTTGCAAGTTGGCTTCAGACCCACGAGAGGAACGGAATCGGCACTCCTGTCCATATGGGACGACTTAAAAATAAATGCAAACAACAGCACTTAATCTGCCCCATACTACTGGACATATCAGCGGCGCTCAACACTATGAGTCAGACAACACTAATAAAAAGCCTAGTGGAATGCTGTGTAAAAGACTCTGCGTTAAAATGGCTAAAATTCTTCCTCCCTTATCGAACCAAAAGCACCTACCTACCTACCACGTTTTGCTTCAAACACCAAAAAAGTCTCTTGCAGAGTGCCACAAGACTCCAGCCTCTCCCCGCTCCAACATCTGAATGTCTCCCTTGATGAAAATCATTTGAAACCATGAACTGACCGCCTACAACTGCGCAGATGACACACAACTCATCCTCAAAATAGCCACAACACAAGACCCAAGCAGCACCCTCAACAGTTGCCTCACCAACAAATATAGCTGGATGCCCATGAACAACCTCAAATTAAACCCTGCAAAAACAGAAATTATCTCACCCCCAGATGGCAACACATCCAACTCACAACTGAACTGGCCACCTTTCATGGGAACCCAACCCGATACTTCCATCGTGATAAAAAACCTAGGAAGACTCATGGACAATGGATTATCACTGGAACCACAAGTCAACATTATTAAAAAGCAAAGCTTCTCCCTCCTAAAACTACCAGAGGGATGCTCATGTACATCTCTTTCTCACATAAAACCCTTGCAATCATCTCAATAGTAATGTCAAGAATCGATTATGCAAACAACCTTTACCTTGGAATGCCAGAATGGCTCACTAAAAAACATCAGTGCATCCAAAACAGATTAAACAGAGACCACATCACACCAGCTCTGAGAAGCCCACACTAAAAACGCATTAAATTCAAAGCCCTCTGCATTGTCCACAAATCATTACACGGACAAGCAGCCAAATTTCTCTAGGCCAAGATCAGCTCCCTCCAACCATGAACAGACGACCTCCAAAACAAAACAAAACGAAAAAGACAAATTCAGAGGAACAGCATTCTCATGCCTGACTACTAATCTATGGAACACAATAAAAAAAGGAAATTGGGACCACCTCACCTTCAGAAAATGACTGTAAACATGGCTATTCAACTGCCAGTGATCAGCACAAAATGGACAATGCCAGCAATACCAATGGGGACCGAGGGAAAGTCACCAACTATTAAAGCCCCCGCTCCCAACTCTTCTGCTCTCCCAGCCATGATTCACATTTAGATGGATTTGTGAACATTACACATGCCTTGCATGGGATAGATTTGTGAGGGTTAACCTTGCATGACATTGGAGGGATTTGCGACGCATGGCCAGTCCTCACATTTGGATAGATTTGTGAGGATTAGCAAGCGTCACATTTGGATAGATTTGTGAATATTAGCCATGCGTTGCATTAGCTGCTCAATCTTGCTGGATGCAAAAGCACACTTTGTGTCTGGCAATTCTTGCTGCGCAGAAAGGGGCTCTTGGGAGTGGTCAATGTGTTGCACTTGGAGGAATTTGTGGGAGTGGCTAGTGAGTTCAGCTTGGGGGGTAGGCGGGTGGGCAGCCAGTGTGTTGCACTTGGAAGAACTGGAGGGTACCATTGAGTTGCGGCTAGATGTGCTCTGTGGACATACTTATGAGAGTCGCCAATGTACTAATCACCCTGCTCCCCTTAAGCATGCCAAGTACTATACATGCCCTATTGGTCTAGCCAAACTACACACCCACCCAACATAACTAACATTTGCATACAACAATCCCAGACACTGGAACCACCCTTACGGATACAACAAGCCAGTGCGCACAACCATAACTACCAGCCAAACTGCACATGAAATACACAAAACACACCCCCAAAAACTAATACCCGCTTATAACAAACAACCCAGACACTGGACCTTCCCCTTGCAGGCACAACAAGCCAGTATGCACGATAAAACAACCAGCCGAAACTACACATGAAACACACAAAACCAACATTAACAAACATTTGCATATAACAAACAACCCAGGATTGGGCCTCACCCTACGGATACAACAAGCCAGTGCACGCAATCCAATCATCTGCAAGCCAGCACACACAGATGACCGTTTCTCATGGTTCTGGATCTATCCTATCATTCTACGCTCGCTAACCCACCCCACCCTCTTTCTTGCAAAGCCACGTGAGTGCCTAGAGACCACCCCAATGGTAACGGTGCGCAGTATAAGACAACATAACACAACATTGGCACCCACAGAATCCCTAAGAAGGAAGGCCTTCTGTTGCATGCGCTGTGGCTAGTCATCTTCTGTGAACGCTGGTCCATTTCTTTCTCCTCTTAAGCATTTGACTGCCTTCAGGATGTTATACATGCCCACATTTCCATAATCCTCTCCCTAAATAGGATTTTTTTGTTTTATCTGACTAATTGGCCCCTGACTACCAGTGACCATAAACTGACAACATTGAACTTGGTTGCATTGATGCCTAAGGGAATTGATGAATTGCAAGACATCTTATCCTTGTGAGGTTTTGTTTCTCCAAAAAAAACAAAGTAGTCCTTAGAACACATCTGTCCCTTTTGACTAAAGTGATTTATCAGTTTCCATGGTAATCTGTAGATATCTTGAGCCTCCATAGACATTTTCTTGGAGGCTGGTAGATCTCTTCCTTGCCTGAAATTGTGTAGTTTTATGGAAAGCTGGTTTCTTACTTATGGTGATCATGATCCTGAAAAACAGGCGGTAGAGACTTTCATTACTCGATGAATGGTTTCTTGCATTCTGGAATGTTACTCCAAGGCTCCCCTCATATGCTTGTTAATGCCCTTGCTCTGAGGGCCAAGACAAATTGTATTACTTTTCATACTTTGTACACAACACTCCACAGAGCTTGCTCTAAATTAAATGTATGTGCTGTGCAGACTGTGCTAAAGAATCTCCTTGGAAAATCAGTTCATCCTAGCTTCCCCCTGAACAGACTAGTGTTTTAAAATCTTTCCTTGTGCCTGAAGGAAGCGGGACTGTTACTGACCATAGTGCATCAGTGGTTCTCCATAGCGACTCTTGTACAAGTATACCTAAATCTCCTTTCCTCCAGACAATCCAGATTTTAAACCCCTTATCTCTGTGGCTTTGCTGCAGCAAGTTATAGAAAAAGACCCAGCTGGAGGGAGCCAGTCGGCGCATGAAGAGGGCCAACAAAATCCTGCAAACCTATTCCTAATATATCATGTATTTGAGCTGGGCAAGGAATCTTCTGGTCTGGGTACTGGGGTAGGGGCATCTCATGATTCTCGAAGGCGGCACTAAAAAAGGGTTAAGTGAAGATTTATTTGAAACATTTAAACTTTCTTTAAAGTTTACAACATTAGTTAAACAATATCATGGACAGTGTCTTAATATTACTGTCCTTGTCAGGCATACACCATATTAAAATTGTTACCTTCCCCGCTTTGCCAAATGCACACATGTGTAGCATTTCAAATAATCCTCTTGAATTGTCAGGTTTCACAATGCACACAAAATAACAGTGCCACAATAAAATCTCCATCTACAAATTGACATTACCAGGATTAATTTGGAGCACAAATACTCCGGAAGCAACACCAAATGTCTCTTCTCTTGGACGTGTATATAGATCATCTCGCTATATATTTCTTCAGTTATTAGCCCAAATCAGTTGTCTTTACCAGCCCTCAAGAGTGGTTAAAGGAGAACAACTCATCCAATTTTGTAAAACCTCTCTGCTAATCAGAATGAGAATCAGGGCTGTACATTTGCTGAGTGGGCAGCCTTAGCAAGCAGATCCGTTGATCAGTGGGTACTTCAAACATCAACTATCTTAGACAAGCGACTGGTCGCAAGATTCAGAATTTCAGCAGATCAGGCCATAACCAGGCAATGTGCAGAAAGTCTGCATCGTCCATCATCCATCGTAGGATAAACCACATATGCAGTATGATCATATTTTATTTTTGTGTGTGTGTGAGAGAGAGAGAGAGTGGTGTCTCGTGTGCCCTGGAGGATGTTGCTCTTGTCGGCAAGTCTTGCTTCAGTTTGCTCTGGTGCCCTGGAGAATGTTGCTCTTGTCCTCTGGCAAGTGGTTCTGCTTATTGAGTTTCAGAAGCTCTTGATATTGATTTTCGCTTTGCATCAGATGGAGCTTTTCCAAGAGATGTTCGTTTTTTGTGCAGCATGTTTCAGTCACTTAATGCCTTCAGTACATTTGACAAAAATGTCCAAGAAAGATTGATTGTGCTCTCTTCTCGTGAATGAACTTAAGTAAACTGTAACTTTGCCATTTCCCATATTTGGAGTGGCGTGATAAAAAGAAAATGTTAAATTCTTTTTTTTAATTACCTTTAAAAATGCTTTAATAAATAGTTTCAAACTGTATACAGTAGTAATACATTTTAAAGGAATAACCAACATATCAAACATTTTGCTTCAGACACTTTTCTAAATGTTGCCTCCTTCTAGTACCTACTGTAGTGAATCAGTGTGAGCATCAGTAAATGAGGGTGTCTACGGTGTAAATACTTTGCATCCAAACATAGACTACAATCTTGCCCCAGATGAAAGAGGCTTCAGCGGTGTGATAGCAGGACAAACATACACACACACATGCATACATTCAGCTTTATATTTCAAGATATGCACTTGATTGGAAGTAAATCTTCTCCCACTCTTTATCATTTATAAGCCTGTTTGAAGCCATTTCCCATCTGTTATTAGCCTTCAATAATTCATCTCTCCACCAGTCCATCATGATCTTATATAAATGGGAAAACAGCCTTATTGCGAGTTCCAGCCTGTGAGACATACTCAAGAGCAGCACTATATAGTAGTGATTTCAAATTCTATGCCGTCTCTTCTTTCATTGTCTAGTATACCATTGTAAATACTGCTGTATACCCACACAGCCCACGTAAAGTCTCAAAAGACCTACCAACATTATTAACATAAGGGTCCCCCAGCTGTGTCTGTGTTGGGTTTATGTGTACAAACACATCGATCAAAGTGGTAATAAGTATTCAACAAAGTACGTGGAACAATCAGCTTGTAGCTCCTTAACATAGAATACACAGTGGAAACTGCCCAGTTGGCACAGATGAAGTGCCTCAGATGCAGCCTTATTTGAAATGCCTAAGTGGCACAGGTGTAGTAGAAAATCTCTCCCCTTCGATGAGACAAAGTATTAAAATGATTTGTTTATAAATGTTCCTGCCTAAGTAGGTGATACGCCTAACAGCTTTTACTGTGCCGGAGCCGCAAGGCATTCGTGCCGCATCAGCCCAATGAGGCATGCTTCCTCGTTGACACTCTAAAGGCGTGCCCACACCGCCACTTAGGCAGCACTCCGCCTTAATTTACGTGAATGAGTTTTACAGTGCAGTTAATTAACACATATCTGGAAAAGTGTAATTCAGCATGAACAACTTTGATGTTTATTTCTGATTCTACTTTACCCACACGTTTTTTCACACTGTCATTTCGTCACTCAAATTCGAAGACGTATGTTTCCAAAACTGATTTAATAAATGTGATACTGACTAACAAATATCAGTGCTCCCTGTTTTTGTGAAAGTAATATAAAGTGAAACAACCAAGATGCAGTTCCCTAAGCATTGCACATTTTTTAATGCCTATAGAATGTTAATTGATTAGTTACTGTTTCGTGTCTTTGTGTTGGACAGGCTTGCTGACGGGTGTAGTTGTGGATTCTGGAGATGGTGTAACTCACATTTGCCCTGTGTATGAAGGATTCTCTCTGCCTCACCTCACCAGAAGATTAGACATAGCTGGAAGGGACATTACTCGATACCTCATTAAGGTAAGACAGTGCAGTTTATTTCATATTGATTAAATATAAGGCATAGTTTAGATACAACTGCACAAGAGTTCCATAACACCATAATTTTCCTTCACTGGTCGTTGTCAGTCAGGACTGTTTTGTGACTTCTGAGGCAACTCTTTCCCCTAACTGCCACTCCATCCTTTCCACAGCTCCCGCCTTTCTTTCCTTTTCTCCCTCACCTCTGTTATAGATTATTTTTATTGGTCCAGGCAATGCCTGCAGTGCCTCACCATCCTTGTCCAAATGGGGGATGCCTGCTGTCTAAGGAATGGGGTGTGTGCAGGGCTCCAAATAATGCTTTAGAGTGAAAGTATTTTACCTCTACCTTATGAAGTTGAGAGTAATATTACTTTCTAGGAGTAACAAAGGAATTAACCTTCCCAATTTGAGCATTTTTCAGGTGGTTAAAATATATATATTTTCTCTCAAAGAGGCATCCTTTTTTAATAGAGTTCTTTGCACCTATAGTTCATGCAAATTAAAAGATGCGTGTTTTTATCTTGTATTTCCTCTTTGTATTAAGCCCTAGTACTATCACAGCTCCTTCTTGTGAGATGGCTCTGCTGGTAACACTGATCCAAACAGATCTTTTGAGCAGCATGCGTGGACGGGGGTGGCCGAACCCTCTGTTTGCCGGGTTTGTTTTTGCTCCATATCTTTTTATTTTGTGTGTGTGTGTGTGAGAGACATAGGATTTTATCCCGAGTTCCTAATTATGAAACTCTGCTTTTCTCTTCTCCATGATATCCTACAATAAGTGATCGCTTTGGGTGTGGGTGGAGTTTATATATACACGCGGGTCTTGAGTCCTGAATTGATCATGAAGGGTGGCAAGTGGAACCGGATAAAAGCCGTTCTGTGCAAATTCTTGTGTTGCAATTTCTTGGATTTATTAGATTTCAATTCAGATTTTAGTCAGTGTTCTGTGTGAAGTGTACAGTGTTTTGGGGGCGTTTCCTTGTTTGGTTTGACTCCAATGTGGTGCTACAAACCTGCGTCTGGATTTGCTGTTGGTACTCTAGTTCACAGGAGAGTTAACTAGCATTTCGGTACTTGACTGTCCTTGTAGGTGGGACCAGACTGATCTGCAAACGGATATTCTTCTCTGTAACAGGTGTAATCTGCTAAAACATAGCTGTAGAACCTCCTGACTGGGAGCCATCCCAGAGGACAGGTTAACTGTTTGTGTTCAGTCTCACTACAAAGGCTCCCACAATTTCTACAAATTTCTGAGATTACCCACTCTATGCTTTGTCTCCAGAAGTTCGAAAATCTCTTGAAAACCCCCTGGCAGAAACAATGTTGGGGTCAGCAGGTTGTTTTACTGAGCCTTTATCAAGGTAAATTGTTTTTTTCTGGCTTCGTATTTCACTAAACTGCCCTCTTATGTCCAGGTTACAATAGATGCAATTGAATTGCTTTAATGGCATTGCTAGAAAGGACGTTTTCTGTTCTTCCCATTAGACATGATGATATTTAATACCTCCGGTCACCA
Organism: Ambystoma mexicanum; assembly: GCF_040938575.1. Classification (NCBI taxonomy): domain Eukaryota; kingdom Metazoa; phylum Chordata; class Amphibia; order Caudata; family Ambystomatidae; genus Ambystoma; species Ambystoma mexicanum. The sequence goes on along the minus strand of NC_090928.1, from coordinate 622,499,114 downwards.
TGAGGAAGTGCTGTAAAGTTTTTTCTTGGAGGCTGGTTCTTCATCCTTGATGAACGCACTACAATGAATCTCGAAATTATTTGTCTTTAACAATGTGTTCTTCCAGAAGTTACAAGAGGCATCTATAGGTGCTTAGTTTGCTCGATCTTTCTTGCATGGGGTATTGGTATGAAGCAAAAACACTAACTGGGTATAATGAAATCTGGTCATGTTGTGCTAAATGGTGTCAACGGGATCTATCCTGGAGCGGTAATGGGTATAACTGATTCGTGGAATGATGTACCAAGTGGGCATAAAGCACTCTGGCCATAATGTTCAAACTGGACATAATGGTTGAATATGGCCATTACGCTCCTATTGGGCAAAATGGAATCTAACATAAAGTGCTCTCTATGCATAATGGAAACCAGCCATGCTCTGTGTGACTACGCCTTACAGAATGCAACCATGATGTGATTAATGAGCAAAAGGGAATATTGCCATGCAGTAATAACTGAATATAGTGGCATGTAGCCATGCTGTATTAACTCTTTGTGTTGCTGCCACAAATTGACAACCCGGCACAAGAAGAGTCAGAAGTGGTCCTGCTTGTAGTCCACTGATTCCTCACAAGCCATTCTGGTCCAGACATGGACGAGTATCAGGCTGCACAAGTTAAGTGTTAAGGTCTCTTTAGAGGAGAACATTCAGGTGTTGGGGAAGGTTCCTCATGGCCAGGGCAGAAAATGTTCCGTCACCACTAGCCATTAGCTAGTGATATTTGACCCCTGGTCGAGTAAGAAATGGTGTGCTGTGTGTATGTAGAGAATTGAGGTGGCAAGCAACTTTTTATTATAGCTAGCTAGTTCTTTGCAACTTGAATGTTTGCCCCCTGTTTGTCTATTGCACTGTTGTGCAGTTTGAGCAGTTCAGAGTGTAAAGGTGTTCTTTATAGCACTGTGGTGTGCCCCTGTCACACCTTCACTGGATGACACTGGTCAGAAGGCTGCAGCTGGGTACCTCTATCTGCAGGACCTGAAGAACGTGCACCAATGAGTGCTAGTCCTGCACCTGATGACTCATACCGCTCAGGCTCCTGATTCAATTGCGTTTGTGGATCCACATTATGTCTAGCTTCCGAGCCCCACACCAGCGATTGCGGTCTGCAGACCACCAGGGGGAAGCATGATGCTCACCAGAACACTGGAGAAAGACTAATTCGCAATAGTGTGATGAACTTCCCCTTAGCAGTATGCAGAGAAATATTGTTCTTTCTGGATCTTTATTATGTGACGTTATGCTTTATTTCGGCGAAAACATGCCATAAAAACCATACATAGAAAAACACTCTAAGAATTAAAATAAATGATGCAGAAATTAAAAAACATCTGCGGCTCCACTCATAATGTCCAGATTCATACTAGGAAGATTGTGCAAAATAAGCAAATATAAATACCATATCCTCACAGTATTATCAAACTCTAAAATTGCATGAATAATATATCATGAAAACCATGCACTCTTCAGATAAATCAATATAAAACTAAGTTAAAATCTCATAAATCATTTGTGCAAACTGTAACCATCATTTGTCCCCCAACTCTAAATTACTTTAGATGTTTTGCAATAAGACATCACGCAAGAAAATGTCAAATGTGCATCAAATCCTCCCAATAATTTAAGGCATGCTCTTGGACCTACTTCTCTGTGCTCTTAATAGGTAGTTTCCCATAGTATTGGCTGCAAGGCTATCCTTAGCTGTGCTGCAAAGTATCATAGCTTCTGTCGTGAATCTAACAGAACGAGCTCTGAAAAGTGGTCTCAAGAATGTCCTTCTTATGTACAGATATTATGGCCAAATTAATAAGAAATTAACAATGCTCTCAGTTTCATTGGGACAAAATGGGCATGTTGTTGAGAAATTGCATTTGTTCCCAATGCTCGCCATTGGTAGTATCCCCAGGCGTAGATTAATGAACAATTATCTCATCTGCTTTGGACAACTATAATCCAGTTAAACCTCATAGCCGAAGGACTGCTTCAGCACCCAATACCTAGATAGTTGGCTAGATTGAGCACGCTTTGACAGAACTTCCGCTTCCAATTTAAAGGCCTAAGTGTTTTTTATGTAAGTTTTGGAGTCCATATTCAAGCTGCTGTGGTTAAACCAGAAATCACCCAGCCCAATGCAATGGTGCTCTTTTTTCAGAAGAGCTAACCAGGGTAACTGCCTACCTCTCTTGGGCCATAACGTCCATCAAGGACTCCATGTATTTTCCCAGGTTTGCATTCGAACAAACTCTTGCCCAGTAGTATACGTGCTTTGCTTTACATATGTCGATATTCTGTAAATTTGTTTCAAGACGGACTGGGAGGTTTGGTGCGTAAGTGGTAAACCTATAACATTCTTCAAAAACGTATGCTACCACGAGACTCCAATGCTGATCTCTCCCCACAGCTCTGCTCCATAAAGAGCCACTTGCTTAGCCTGCCATTTATATGCCTCAAGAGACACACCCATGGCCCCATTTCTGTGCTTTCTTGTAAACCTAGCTAGTGATCCATTGTATATGACTAGTGTGAGCCTTGCCCTGTCTGTCTGGCCTCCAGAACTGCAGTCCTCCCTTACTCTTACTCCCAGGTCTTTATGATGACAAAGACATATATGATCACTGATTGTCTGAAAACATTTTATCACACATATGCTAGCTACTTTTTGGAAATTCCCGTAGTCAGCTGGCTGGGCACATGTCCTGAGATTTCATAGTCGTGCTAATATTTCACAACTTTCAATGATTTTTTGTGCCTTTTGCTGCACAGATGAGACCTGCTACTAGAGCTCTTGATGTGCTGTTGCAGACTGCAAAGATCAGAAGTAGCACACTGATTAAGATTCTATCTCCATATCCACACAAAGCAGACTCCCACCCCCCTTCTCCGGTGTAACATCAGCTAGTGACTGTGGCTTTCTGAGGAGATACCCTACACTAGAGATCTCATTGGCTGATTCTAGACCTTGGGCTAATTTGTTTCTGTTCCTTCAAAGTGTAAGAGAGTCTTTTGTAAATTCTTTGCCTGAGACACCTTGGTGCCCAGCTTTCAACACATCTTGGTTTGCCTTAAATTGTAACTGTGCCTTGTGGTGGATGGCTAAGCAAACCACCCTGCGCCACCTGAGCAAATACAAAAAGCTTTCGCCGGTTTGGTCTACAATATCATCGGGTCATCCAAACATACACTCTGTCCCAATGTGGACATTGTGGTCATGGTTGCCATGACCATTGCATTTTGCATCGTCCTCTGTCTCCAGTGCCTTTATCTACATGTAATACACCGGTTTCACCATCCCTGTCCACTTTAGACTTGTATATGTGCCCTTTGATCTTGAAAGGTTGTTTGGTACAAGATTGTTGAGTTCCTGGAAACGTTCAACAAGCCATGTCTTGGTCCACTTTGACTTACACCTTTTCAAAAGAGTATTGTGAGACAAGAGTTCCAGAAGCAATGAGTTACTACATGCCCCACCCACAATTGCAACAGCACAAGTTTAACTCCATAAGGGCTAGGGACAAAGACAGGATGTCTGTTCTCTTCAGTGGACCCAAAGCATCTTGAATTTGGTAATTGTTACAGACGCTTTTCTCCCTTTGAGTAGCAGTTTGCCTAATATTTTGTAGAACTGGAGGGATATTGCATCCCAACTGTGAGCTTCATCTCCTGTTCAGCCAAGCGCTAGTTTGGATCAGTTATCTTGGAGATACAGTGCATGATAGTGCCCTAGCAGTAGAGGGAAGAATGTTGTTCCCAATACTTTGTTGCCCCAAAAACTGTGGAGGCTTGTAGCCTCCCCTGGAACCTCTGTACCTAGGCCTGTTTTTTGGAAAGGAGAAGTTTTTAATGGTGACCACAGAAAGTGTACTCAGTCTGTAGTGGCGGGGGAAGCATTTTCAATTCTTCTTGCTTATTTTGAGTAGTTCTTCTTAGTACTATCTCAGTGCCTTCAGTTTATTGTGGTCATTCTGAATACGATTCAGACCAAGGCTTTCCACAGAATGTAGGCTTCATTCTCATTGGCATAGGGTTTGGCCAGGGGAAACGCCTTTAGGTGGAATAGACTCAGAATGTTCTGGTGTCAAATTCCCACTTGACAGGGTAGGGTGCAGTGACGAAATGAGGGAATTTGTTCTCCCCTCCCCCCTGGGGACAAGGACTCCCATTCCATGAGGAATTCCCTGATGCCCTCAAAGTGATGGCCTACATGGATTTGTCTACAATAACGGAACATTACCAATTCCACAAAGATAAAGTTCACCTATGCTATCCACAACAGGAAACTGACTTTCTCTTTATATCAGTCCCTCCAATGGACTGTGCTGAGGATGCTGAAAAAGGATGATATGAGGGAGTGAGAGAAGGCGAGAAGCTAAGAAAAGCTGGACAGCCGAGAGAACCATGGAAGCCCCCTGTGCATAGCAGAGCGGAAGGAAGCAGTACTCTCGCAGAACGCAGAGCCTGCGTAAGCTCCGAAGCGGAGCCAAAGACGCTGGGAGACCATATGAGAACGAAAGAAAGCACAACTCGATTGAAGAAAGAGTTTGGTGGCTGCGTGACCACACAGCCATGGTGGTGGGCAGTCCAACCGTAAAACAGCCCAGATACAACTGACAGAAGAAAACCACTGCCAACACGAGATTCAGTGCAAGTCCAATTCAGAAGACATGAATGAAACGCACATGACCCAGACAGCGTGGCAAGTGAGCTGCAGAGCCAAGAAGAAGCAGCAAGAGAGTCCAAGTACCTTACTTGTGACGTTACCCCTCGTAATAGAAGGTAATACGGGCAACAAGATTACCAGACAGTTAAGAGGGACTCATTATAACTCGAACAAAGCCTGTCCTAGTCCTAATGAGAAAAGTATTGGAAATAAGCAGAGGAATGAGAACCATGTTCATGAAAGGCAGAGCTATCTGAAATACACAACGTGTGAGAGAATTGGAGTTGAAAACTCGTTTCCTTGGGAGAAGGGACAAGTCAACCCAGGTCCGGAAGATGAGAAAGAGAATACTCCCCCCATGTGTGGCCGTGTGGCTGTGTTTAGCAAGGTTTAGTATCTCATAGTTCTTACAAGCATTGTTTTGGTCAAGTTGTGACCCTGTTTCATCACATTATAAGTGCTGTAACTATTGCATTCTGTGAGACTTGGTTCTAACTATGTCACGGATGGTAGAGGAACTGGAGGTTGGAAGTGGTGAATGCATGGATGCAGTGTGTGAAACTGCTAAATTGGCAGGCCTATTGAACGGAAAGATGGCCTCTAAACCCATGCGGCGTCATCAGCGAACTTGTACGCCAAAGTTATCTCCTGTAAAACTTTGACGGGTAATGCCAGAAAAATTACTACATTTTTTCCAAAAAAGAGTGCGTTAAGTAAAATTGATGAGGAAAAAGCTGTTCAGGAGATTGTGTCTGAACTGAATTTATCGTTAGGGTGCTTAAGGTCTAAATTCATTAATGATGTGATTTCGACAACTGATAACAATGCTCAGACTGAAACAGTATATCCGTCGGATGTGCTTTCTTTAGAATTAACACCTGAACTTAAGCCTGTTTTAAATTAGCAACTAGGTGAGAAATTGGCAGGCCTATTGAACGGAAAGATGGCCTCTAAACCCATGCGGCGTCATCAGCGAACTTGTACGCCAAAGTTATCTCCTGTAAAACTTCGACGGGTAATGCCAGAAAAATTACTACATTTTTTCCAAAAAAGAGTGCGTTAAGTAAAATTGATGAGGAAAAAGCTGTTCAGGAGATTGTGTCTGAACTGAATTTATCGTTAGGGTGCTTAAGGTCTAAATTCATTAATGATGTGATTTCGACAACTGATAACAATGCTCAGACTGAAACAGTATATCCGTCGGATGTGCTTTCTTTATAATTAACACCTGAACTTAAGCCTGTTTTAAATTAGCAACTAGGTGAGAAAGTGCCTAAATGTTCTGGGCATAGTGTGGTTAACCTGAATGTTCCCGATAACATTTTAGATGGGTCTGTAGCTATCCTTGATAAAAACATTGTGGCCGAAGGCAAACAAAATAAGTTGTCAGACCGGTATGATCTGAGAACAGTTATGATCCATAAGGATGTAAATGATGTATCCATTAGTCTAATTAACTTGAGTGGAAACATTGATTTGTCCTCTGAGTTGTAGAAGTGGAATACTTGGGTGATGTGCTCGACATCATGTTGACTCCTTATCTTATGTCCATCGACCCTCTGGCCTTTTTTGATAATAAGAACACCACTCTTGTAGAACAAACTTCCAACTTCCCTGGATGGTAGTTTAAGAGACATGAGTGATAATGGTGCAACTCTACCAAATGACGCCTTATCTGCATCGGTGCTGTCAGAGTAGCATAACAAGTTTGTCGTCAAATTAGATGTTTTTGGCGTTTCGAATTTTGCCAACTATCCACATGCGAAAAATGTTAAAATAAGCATCACTAGGAGCCGCAAGACAATACGAGATCAGGGCTGTGATACGGATTTATCTGGTTATGTGTTCAGCACTAATTTTATTTTTAAAGCCCCTAATGTCAAAAATGTTGCTGGAAGTTTGCCTACTAAAGACATAGTAGCGCCCAAAATATCAGCTTTCCCGAAAAATGCCAACACCAAAAAGAAAAGAAAAGTTATTTCTCATACTTTTATGCATACAAAACGTGTCAAAATAACTGTGAAGAATGTGCCTGGAAACACCATTGAACCACTTAGTTCTGACGGCAGCAGTACTGGCACACTGTCTGCTGGCTCAGTGCTGGAGACTGCTGGTTTGGCGTCTTGAGGTGGGTCAGAGCTGACAATGACATATCCTGGCCCCCAACAGCTGGGAGGAGCGATCTGTGGCACAGCAATACCCCCGTCTGAACACCAGTACAGTCCCAATATCAGTAGTTGATTGCCTTCCTCCCTTAAAGAGGGCAGCAGTTTTAAGTATTTGCCATACAGTTGCTGCTCTAAGAGTTATATGTACTGACGATATCAAAATAGTTGATCAGATGGACAATGTGTCGATGAGTATTTCTAATATATGATTTAATTCTGGGGCAACCCTTGAATATATTTTAAAATACGAGACAGAATTATTTTGATTGAATTACATACGTAGCATAGTAAACCTCTCCTCATAAAAATGTAGAGCATATAAAACATTTAACACAAACGATAACAACATCCATGGTAATAATGGGCCAAAAGATATCAAAATATCGACAAGGAAAACGAGTCTGCAAGTTGTCTCAGTTGCCGGTACTATATATGAATATGTACAAATATGAATAATGTATCACAGGAGATCGAGATGCGGTGAACAGCAATTTAGGAGTAGGTTCTGATGGCCCTATTAATATTGCTGAGTTGAACAAGGATGATGGATACTGGCAATGGCTGCCTTCAGTTTTTAAATCTCACTTTTCAATGTTGAGTCGATGCCATTGATGTGCTATGTTCATGGAATACACAACGGTGCACACATCTGTTTGGAGCTAATGGCCTATAGTCAATAATGGATTTATTTTCTGTTATAGTCTTTCAAGAAACATGGCTTGTCGAGAATGTTCTCCTTGATAGACGTGTGACCATCCAAAAAGTAGCCTATAAAGGCCTCCTCGGCCGTCCTAAAGGAGGCTTGTTGATATCTGCCCGGCATCCTTAGTCCGTTGATGAGATCCCAGGTGGGTCAATGATGGTGTTGGCTGCTAAATTGTCTAGGGCAGGGTTGACTATCATAAACATTAATGTGTATGATCCTCCGAATGGTATTGCTACTAAAAATAATATTTAAGCGGTTAAAGACATTCTTGAAAAGTATCAGCAAAAATTCCCCATATATATCATGGTGGAATTTAATGCAGATATCGTATTACAAAATGGTGATCTGCAAGGGACACCTAGATGTGCACCCATATGTCAGGATAGACTACACAGAAATATTAGTCCATGGACAAATGTACGAGATGCACATGGTCTTATTAGCCTCAACAGGCTCTGCCCTGGCGATGACCAGAGATTGTTTTTGTAAATCGCACTGGGCTAGAATTAGCCCAAGATATGGAAATATCTGCTCGTTTTTGAAAGCGACCACTATGTGTTCTATTCAAGACTATGTGTATACCAAAAAATAACATGATAGATTTCATGAGTGGTGACATATTTGTGAGTAGTGGAGGGAACTGTATACAATGGCACCCCCAAAATCTAGCTACGGTCAAACTAGCCTCAGACCAAGTTATTCCAGCCTTTATTGAACAATTATCGATTGATGTGTCCTCCTCTAGTAAGATGAGTGAGGTTTTTTAATCAATGATTGGCTCCATAAAAAAACTTGGTATCTAGCCACTGGTCTTACAAAACACTGTATGAGCATACTAACAAAATATACCATAAATGATTATTATCCAAAGATCAAAGCTGCAAAAAAACTAGGTGGAACAATTGAGGTTTTATTATCTTCCACATCCTGCATGTACAGTGACGGCGAAATAAATTTAAGAATTAAAGACGCTAATAGGAAAAAGAATTATCACAGGTGGCTTAAAGATTACAAGGTGGGTTGTGAAAATGAACGTTGGTTACGTATTGCATACCTGGCCACGACTAATAACACTATATCAATATGGCAAGCAGTAAGGGCTGGTTCTAAAAGTAACATTCCAATAAACTGTGTTGCAGAAGAGAGGTGGGTTACACATATAAAGGCAACCATGGGGTCTTGTGATGAAGAAGATAATGTACTGCAGATACCAAATATGATTTGGATTTACACTGCTACTATATCTGACGTCACACAAATAATTGAACAGCTAAATAGATCTCGAGCATGTGACTAGATGGTACAAGTAATGGACTGTTGAAAATGTCTGCTGCTATGTGGGCTCATGCCGTGCATTTCATTTTTGTTGATCTAGGAAGGACTGACATACTTCCAGCCACATGGCGGGAGAGCCACATTTTACCTATATACAAGAAGGGCCAACGAGATGGCCCCAGAAATTACTGCATGCTCGCAATGTTGGATATTCCAGCAAAAAATCTTTGTGCGGGTACTCCTAGTAGAATTGAATCTATGGATGAACACAAATGACATCTTAAGTAAATACCAGACTGGCTTCAGAGTAAAATCTAGGACATCACATAACATCCTCATGTTGGTCTCAGCTTTATAATATGCATGGTCACGAAGGCAAACTATAGTCTATGGCGCTTACATAGACTTTAGCGCCGCCTTTGACAGTTTGGTAAGAAATAATATATGGCGGAAGCTAAAAGCGTGGAATATTTCTTTGGGACAGCTAAGGATGATGGTTACTTCATTCTGAAACTAGTGCAAAAGCGCATCTAAACTCTGTCTGCCAATTGTCTGTCTCTAACCCTACTGGCAGAGGGTGAAGCAAGGATGTATCGTTGCTGCCTCCCTATTTCACTTATATTTGGCTGATGTACAACTGTCATTTCATTCCAGTGAAATAGGTCCAGTTAAAGCAGGGTCGCAGCGTCTTAGCTTGTTAGCCTATACGGATGATCTGCTGCTTTTAGACTATACGCCTAAGGGACTCCAATCCCTGATTAATGGTCTTGGAGTCTTCACAAAGAATAATGGCCTGCAAGTAAACATTGCAAAAAGTAAGGTTATGGTGTTTGTTGGCAAACCGAAACGAAAGGCGAAAACCAGCTGGTTCCTCGATGAGGAAAAATGTGAGTGTGTCAAATCCTACAAATACTTGGGTCTGTATTCACTCAACTGGAAATTCCACTGGGAAGAAACAAAACACAAATGTCTGAAACTGGTTCGTGCTATAAGTTATTTAATTGGGAGTAATGGTGCGTATTCAGTGAAGACAGTTGTGCTTTTATATTCTTTGAACATTGTACCTGTGCTAACCTATGGTATCGAGATATGGGGCCGTTAGGGAGAATTCTCTCTTTAGGCTGAATTTCCTAACCTAGTGAGTCCCCCAGCAGCTTTGCTGGATTTCTGGAGTTTGTTTTTTTCTCCTGCTAAGAGTGAGACTCTTTTTCTCCCACTCTTGGACATGATTTATGGTGTTCCTTTGACTGTTAATGTGTTTTTCTGGGCTATGGGGTCCTTTACTCCATAGGGTCTCATGTGTTTTTACTATGTGTGTTACACAGCACCCTCCGTGCAGTAACACAGGGGTGTCATAGTGGCACCCCACCATAGACTCCATACCCTGGGACTGACTACTGTCTCCCAGGGCATGTAAAGTCACCATTGGCTTTACTAGTCCCAAATTATTAACAGAAACCAGTACAAACCATCATATTGTGGACATACTGGTCGGGGCAATTCGATTGGCACGGGGTCTGTTAGTTGAGGGGGCACGTCTCCGTCCCCCCTGATCTAGTTTTGGCTGGTGGCAGTGGATACTACTTTTTATATTCGACCGCGAATATTTCCCTATGGGATTTTCCCATTGTTCGAGGCTACCAACTTGAATTATTTAATTCTCATAGCCTCGAACATACCGCCGGTTTATTCAATTAATATGAATTCGCCGGTTGGTATTTTTTGCCAGGACTCGATTCTAAAATGGCGTTTGTGTTCTCTTCTGTGACCCCAACCCAAGTCGAGCCCTTTGTTCCACTTTTTGGCGGGCTTCTCCACAGAAGCCTCCAAAAGTGGTGCCACTCTGTCTGGGTACCACAGGGGGTGTGGAAGGGGGTTTAGGCACCCTGGACTGAGTTACCTTGGTAACTCAAGTCGCACACTTGTGTGATTGGCCCAAGTGGTGAGCCGGCCGGCTCACCACTTAGCATGTTTGATTGACAGCTAGGCTTAGTGAATGGGGGTATGCTGCATAAAAGCAGAGCTTTGGAGACTGGAACTTCAGAAATCGCCACAGGACCTGAGAATCCGACGAGGGAGAAGCTGAGCCGACCTACCACGACGACATCACCGGTGGAGCCCTGCAGAACCGACTCACCACTTCCCGACGACAGAGAAGATCTCCCGGCTGGAGAGGCTTCTTCCCCTGACTAGTGGGCACAAATAGTTTACCTTCTTTTCTTCGCACCCCAGACCGGTTTGTGGTCGAACTGTCCGTGCCAAGCACCCCGGCGGCCAGATAGCCACTTACCACTGAACCGCAAATCAATGGACCGCTCCTTGTACCTGAGAAACTCTGCGGCTGGTTTCTTCCCTGGCAGTGCAACAGACTCCTGTCTTCCTCCCTGACGAGATCCTCTCTTCCCCCGGACAAAGCACCTACTCGCATCCGCTGCCAGGAACAACTGCCCCCGCTGGAGTGTTCTCACCACTTCAAGGTACCGTGTCCGCCAGGCCTCCCTTTCTAAAGATTGCTACAAGGTAATAATAACCCCTTAACCTTCTGGACTGGGCTGGCCTCCTTGACCCTCTAACTGGTCCCTTTCTTTGGTCCAACTCCTTTTTGAACCGTTACAAGACTTTTGTGCACTGCAACCGTGTGACCTTGGACACATTTCGTTCTGATCCTCAAAGTGGATCCGGCCTACTGACTCTGAATTCACAGTGTTACTTTGCCTTCCTTTCTTGTTGTGTTCGTGAAAAAGTGTTGGGATCTGTTTCAATTTATTCTCTGCTGTTCTCTCCCTTTTTAAAAACGAATTATTAGAGTGCCATCTACGTTAAGCGCTCACCGCTGTCTGAAAATAAGTGGGGCTTTACTTAAGACTTGTCTAATATTCTTTTAAGGGAGTGTATATCTTTTAGTGACCGTGTTTTTGAATTGTTTACTATTAGTGCCTGTGTGTTTTTCTAGATGTGGTTTTAAATAAATAATTATATCTCTTTTACACCAAGTCCTGGTCAGTGTTTACTTGTTCTATTGTGTTCTCTTGACCTATTGTGAATACTCTGTATACTGCCTAACTCTTCTTGAGGAAAGTCTGACTGCTCAGCCACAGCTACCAAGTGAATCTGTGTGGTGCGGACTGCTACCAAGTGGGTTTACTGCCAAACACCTGTAGTCCTAAATCTTTTGCAGTGGTCCCAGAGGTTTCTGCCTAACAGGGGCATGCGTTTATACCAGACCTTGTTAAATTCAAAGCAAGTCTGTTACGTAAACTGTTCCATTTGCCACATTCCTTATCTGTAGAATATCTTTATTTGGAATAAAACTTGACCGGCATTGCATCTATTTTGATATCAAGATAGTTTGTGTTCGGTGAACGTGTGCGCTTTTTCGCAAGGGCTTTTTTCGGAAAAAAGGGCTGTCTGTGGCCGGAGGTGCTGTTCGTTGTGGATTTGAGTACCGTGCATTTCAAGAAAAGCTACGGTACGAAGAGCGAAATGACTCTTGAGTGACCTGTTTGCCCTAGGGAGCCTGGCCTGATAATTTGCTACGCAACATTAACACTTGTTTCTTTTATTTTTACGCATTTGCTCTGTGAAGGTGCTAAGTTGTGAAAGCACCGCCCCATTTTCCACAAGCACATATACAGCCAGCGCACATGCTTTTTTGCAAGGGCTTTTTCGGAAAGGGCTATCAAGAAAACAAAAAACATGAAAAATCTAGGTGAAAAAGCGCATTCATCATCTAAACAATTCATAATGAAAATCATTGATTCTCAAAAAATAAACACAAACGAATGTCGAGAAGTGGTAAATAAATATAAAAATGTAAGGAAGGAAAAAGCAACGGACCTAAGGATCAAGTCAGACTTCTCCTCCTTCTTACCAGCCTTTGGATGAGCTTTTATCAGTACTTATAACGGATAAACAAAACAAAGACCAAGCTTTGATAAAGCCAGCTACCCTCGAAGAGGATGCCAATGGTGAAGAACAGCAAAAAGGGGCAAAGAGTGACGACAAGAAGCCTCAAGAACAACGAAGAAAAGACATTAGAGAGGCCGTTGATGCTTACATGGCCACACAAGCATCGCATCAGCTTCCTTAGAAATTCTCAGATGCACCATCCTCTATCACACCAAAAGAAGGTCCACAGATTCAAAATGATGGTAGAGGTTTGCAAATAATACCAAATAAAATGATGTCTGACACCAATGTCTTGAAACCATGGTGAGTTCTGGTAACTTTGATAAAGTAGGTGTCCAAAGAAGCCTGATGCGTGGTTCTCCTTCGAACCAACTCAATCAGTTGAAACCTACTCAATCAAAAAAACACAAGGAATCCAGTGCAGTACATCATACACTGATAATGAGCTGTTGTCCTATCCCGTTCGACCAATTCACCTTGTATCGTTTTACCATATTAAGTATATTTTAAGAAACTCTGAGGTTAGAAGACGTCACCTCAGGCGATATAGCCCAAGTGGAATTTCTAGATGTATATAATCCCACAATGATGAGACTTTGGATTCCCTCAGGGGTTGTCCTCAATACAATCTGGTTAGCTAAGGCTAAGTTGTATGCCATGGATTTTCCATTTTGCAAGATTTGCAGAAAGTGGAAAATGTGGAGACAAAGAACAATGTGCCCCTATGTGAGTGTGCGTGTCAAAAAGCAGCCTCAATGACAGTACCAACTACTCTGAAGGCATAACTATGCACAAATGACTTAAACAAACACGCCGCTGAAGTAACACATGAGGGTTGCATGAAGTTGGCAAGTTGGAACTCTCAGGGGCACCTACATCTCACACAGTCTGATCAATATCACATCAATGAATAGGATATTCTCGCATTGCAGGAAACTTGGCTTTTACATAAACTATTTTGGGATGATCATGACATTGCCTTCCTCAGTGCAATTGCGGCATCTAAAGGCTGCCCAACTGCTGGACTTCTAATAGCTGTTAAAGCTAGTGCAGGACTTACAATTGAAGAGTGGGTTGCACCCAATAACTTCATGCCACTGGTTAAAATCTTCCATCTACGTAGAACTATTGCTTTCATAAAGCTCTATAGAAATCCGGTTGCTATAACAGTTAAAAGATTATTTTCTGATCTACAAAACCTGTTGGACATAATATCAACTGATTCATCAATTACCAATACCATAATCACTGGTGATCTTAATTTACGTTGTCCAGATCCTAAAACACGCACTGCTGATACTCCACATTCATGTTGCACCTTAATGAAGTAAAGAGGTCTTCATGTGTCGAATGATTCTCTACCCGGAGATGTGCCTCCACGTCCAACGTGGTCTAGAGGATCTACATCCAGTATTATCGACTATGTATATGTAGACCAACAACTCTACAATCTAGCAGATAAGTTTGAAATTATTCAACAATCCAACAGTTACCAAAATATTCTTACGTTACAGTGGCATTGGTCAGTAGAAACCTCCACTATTATAAGGGATAAGTGTTCTTCGCAAATGTATCATCAATAGTGCAGCCAATCGTCTCAAGTGTAACAAACAAACATTGACTCAACTAAACACCTTCCTTGACAATAAGCATTCATCAAATGAAAAGATGTTGTATGACCTCATTTTTCTTTCCTTCAATACTTCCTGGAACAATATAAATTAGAAGCCGGCACAGAAGGTGCACTGTTTTGATCTGGAGCAAAAAGAAAAGAAAGCTCAATTACGGCGGAAAAAGGCAATTATCAAGAATTTACCAGTAGCCTTGAGAGCTGCAGCAGTACGTATAGCGAAATGTGACTATAGGAATTGGACGCGAAATCGACAAGCTCTCAGGTATCTGATAGATGGCGGTGAAAACTTCCTCAGAGCAATCTCATCAAAAAATATGGCCATGATTTGGACTATGATCAATCAAGCTACAGCAAAAGCGAGTTTGCAACTCCACATCAACAGGGTGACAGAAAGACAATGGACAGACTATTTCGCAGGCCTGTATGACAATAAACCATGGCTACCTATTGAGACCAAATCTACAATGTGTGTACCCTGGTCGTTACACATAACTGAAGATATTGAAGAATTTCTAAGGAAGTTTAGCAGTTCAAGAGCCCGGGGACCAAATGTCATAAGTAATCATTTGCTAAAAACTAATCCACACATTTGGCCCAAAATACTAGCAAATATCTTCTATACAGTAACAAGGAAGAGACAAATACCTAATGAATGGCGCAAGCCATAGTAATCCCCATCTATAAGAAAGGGGATCGAGCTAACCCTGCAAATTATAGACCTATTTCACTCTTAGACGTTGCAGGGAAAACTTTTGCTCGCTTTGTACTAAGGGATTTCAACGCTTGGACATTGAACTCCAAGAAATGTGATCCCCATCAGACCGGCTTCTTAGCTGGGATGGGAATGGCTGTAAACTTAACATCTCTCCACGCCACAGCAATACCATGATTCAAAACGACCATTATATTTTGCATTTATTGATTTCAATGCAGCTTTTGATTTAATCTCGAGACAAATTCTCATAAACAAACTACAAGAAGAAAATTGCGCAAGGATTATCGTGGATATTGTCAACAAATTACACAGTGAAACATCCTTGCAAGTAATGAATAGGAAGGGGATGTTATCAGTGTTGGTGCCTACTACATTGGGACTGAGGCAGGGGTGCATACTCGCCTCAGCTCTATTCAATTTCTACTTGTCAGACATCCCTGACGCATTCCGAGATTTGGTCTTGGATGCTCGAACATTGGGACAAGAGAGAATCACTGCATTACTATACGCAGATGACTTAGTTACAAGCATTATCAAAATATTTAGACGTGAACCAACTAATAGTTAACACTAAAAGTCTAAAATCATGATATGTAATGCTAGATACACAAAAACGAATAAAATGAGATGGATTCTGCAAAATCGTGCATTAGAGATAGTTGAGAAATATACATATCTTGGCATGCAATTTGATAATCAACCTCTTAACAGGGTTCACTTACAGACCATGAAAGTAAAACTAACTTGGGCAATCCAAGATGATGTTACGCAAACATGGAACATTTCCGTTAAGTTTGGCCATTGCGTATTACAAAGCCAAAACAACACCCATTTTTTTTAATGGTTTAGAAGCAAGGCTTAGTTTTCTTTTTTTTTTTTAAGTATTTTTATTGATTTTACAACAAAGAACTTGTAAACCTCCCCATTTCCGATCAGACCTCCCCCCCTCCCACACCGGGTTAGTCCACGTAACTGCTCCATGCTCCAAAGTGTCTCTACTTCTGTTTAACGGAACATGTCCAGTATCTTTATTTTGTGTGGGCACCACTGTTCCATATAGTCATTTTGTAAATATTCCAAAGTTGCTGCCCAATCGTCTCCGAATTTTTGATGGTTCCCTTGGAGAATTGTAGGTTATGTGCTCTATCGTTATATGGGACCATACTCTTCTTATCCAGTCAAGTGCCATTGGCGGGTGTTTCTGCTTCCATTTTTGGGCTATTTCTAACCACACTCCAATCAGCAGGCCCATAAAGTTTCTTTTCTGGGTTTTAGTGAGGGTTTTGACTCTCGGGTCCCATATCCCACATAGCCAAACTTCTTCCCCCGGGTCACCCATGTCTGGGAACATTGACTTCATGTGAGCCTTAACCTCTCTCTCCAGTATTGTTGTAGATTTGTGCAGTCCCACCATATGGGTCGCCAATTTCCTCCCCCACCCCCACATGCCCGCCAGCATTCATTGGATACTCCCCGGAACATCGTATGAAGTCTTTCTGGTGGTAATGCCATTGCAAGAGAATTTTAATCCACATTTCTTTTGAGTGTATCGCTTTCGTGCGTTTGGGTATCAGCTCCCAGGTGTATTCCCACCGTTCTCTGGGGATTGTTTTTTTAAGGTCTTTTCCCATCTCTTCATGTATTGCCATATTACTTCCTCCCCCAGTGTATTAATGAATCTGTATGTGCTTGAAACAAACATTCTTGTTCCGTCGTTTGTCATAAAGTATTTTTCAAATGGGGTTAGTTCTCTCGAGGCCACTTCCCTTATTCTGGGCGAGTCTAGCCAATGGTATAGTTGGTCATATTTGTATCTATTTTTGGCGTTGAGTTTCATTAGGGAGGTACACTCTTCGAATGATCTTATCTGTCCTCCCTGGTACATATCCCCAACCATTGTGCAGCCTGCGTCCTCCGACTTAAGGAATGCCTTTTTCTCGAGTCCTCGTGGGAAATCAGGGTTTTTGAATAGGGGCATAAAAAGTGATGGACTTTTTGTTAGTGTGCCCTTCTGCGTAGCTCTGTCCCATATATACAGTGCTGTCTGCGTAATTTCGCTTATTTGTAAATTGGAGTGTCTGTTTTTTCCCCACCCATAGCATGTGTCTTGTCGGTGTGGTTGCTACTGCTCTGTCTTGAGCTGCCCACGGCTTCTGGGAGTTTCCGGTATCCATTCCTTCAGGATCCATAATTGGGCCGCATCATAATATTTTTTAAAGTGCGATAGTGCACATCCCCCATCTTTTCTGGAGGCAGTAAAGACCGTGTTAGATACTCTGAGTTTTCCCTTGCCATATGTATTCCGTGACCACTTTCGTTAGGGATTGAAAAAATTGCGGAGGGGGTCTTATTGGCAGAGCTTGAAATAGGTACATGAGTCTAGGGAGGATGGTCATCTTGATCACCGTTGTCCGCCCCCACCATGTTATTGCTAATGGGTTCCACTTCTCCAGGTCCCTTTTTATTTGTCGTAGTAGCAGAGGGTAGTTTTGGGAGTATAGTTGTTGTATATTATGTGTCAGGGTGATTCCCAAGTATTTGACTCCCTGTTGTGCAACTTTTAGTTGGAGGTCTTCTGCGACTGATTGTATCTGCTCGGTATCACCCGCCAGTATCGTTATTTCTGATTTCTGTCTGTTAATCTTAAGCCCTGACAGGGAGCCGAATTTTTCTATTTCTTGCATGAGGAAAGGGAGAGAATGATCTGGGTCCCCCAGCATCACTAGCATATCGTCTGCATATGCAGCTATTTTATGATTAGTGCCACCCATATCTATGCCCTTTATTTCCTTATTGCTGCTTATCTTCGAGAGTAGGGGCTCCAGGAAAATTGCATATAATAAGGGGGATAAGGGGCATCCCTGTTTCCTCCCTCTCTCGATTTGAATCTTCTCGGATAGGGCTCTTGTTTACTGCTACTCCAATGTTGGGTGAGTTGTAGTTGGCTTTTATCATTTTGATGAAGGGCTCCCCCACCCCCATTCTCCTCAGTGTGTGGAACAGGAGCGACCGTTCAACTCGCTCAACCGCCTTTTCTGCGTCCAGGGCCAATATTATCACTGGGGTTTGCTTTATTCCTATTTTTTCTACAATGTGGAGGACCCTCCGATGTTATCGTGCGTTTGTCTACCAGGGAAAAAACCCGACTGTTCCTGATGGTCTAAGTTCGGGAGTATTTGCGTGAGTCTCGTAGCTAGGATTTTGGTGTACAACTTAGCGTCCAGGTTTATCAGCGCTATTGGGCAATATGATGTTGGGATTTCTCTGTCTTTTCCCTGTTTCTGTATTACTAGCATTTTTGCCTCATTCATCGATGGGGTGATGTTGGCTTGGTCTTTGAATGTGTTAAATAGATCCGTTAGGACCGGTACTTATATATCACTGTACGTTTTATAAAATTGGGCGGTATAGCCGTCCGACCCTGGAGCCTTATTCTTGGGTAGATCTTTTTTTAAAATTTTTATTAATTTATATCAACCAAACAACAATCAAACTTGCAGTACATATTACAATACGTCGAATGTTATACAACATAATCCTTGTTCACTGCTTTTCCCTTTCCCTCCCTGCCCCCAAGCCTACATGTCTTTGCAATCTACTTTTGCAGTTTGCAAAGGGGTTTCCTTACTCGTGTTCTCCTCTGGGTCCTGGTCGCTTAACCAATCTTGCGTGGACCGAAATAGTGTGGCTATTAGGTGTCTCCAGCTTGTCAGGGTTTCTGCTTCTTCATCTCCCCCCATGTTACTAGCATCCTGCCATACTACAGTTTCAGCTTCCGCCCATTTCTGGAGGTCTTTCCACCATATTTCAATCCTAGGTCTGTGACACTTCTTCCATTCCATGGCGATCCTACGCTTCATCAGTATATATGCCAAATCCTTTAGTTTGCTTACATGTTTAAGTTTACGTGGTCTTGGGAAAGCCCCAAGCAGACATGCCCACGCTATCCCAACAGTTACCTTAATCCCCTTTTCCTCCAATCTGTGAGCTATTTCTCCCCAAAATTTCTCTATTTCTGGGCACGCCCAGAACATATGCGTCATCCCAGTGTTTTCTTCGCCACATTTGGGGCATATTTGTCTTTCTGCATTGCTGAATTTAGCTATCCTTTGGGGTGTCATAAAAGTCCTGTGGGTTATGTACAGCTGTATTTGCTGTAACCTTGCATTCCTTGACACTTTCCTGTGGTACCCTTGGGCCCGCTCACACATTCCATCACTCATCAGGGCACCCACCTCTTCTTCCCAGTCCTGTCATAGTTGGACCACTTCCTTTCCCACTTTAGACATCACCAGCTCATATATCCTGGATATCTCGTGCCCTCCCTCTGCTATATCATATATTATTTCTATGGTGGTGTCCGGTTGTTCTTCCAATACTATTTCTGACCATTTTCCTTTAATTCGCTGGACCACCCTGCGATATGTAATATATTGCCCTGTATGTAACCCTATTTCCTCCACCAGCGTCACAAATTCCTTTATCTCCCCCTCTCACCAAATATCACCTATTGTCGCTATCCCCACCGGTTCCCAGTGTTTCCTGATTATCTTCATTAACTGCACCTCTTTCCCTGCCAGTACAACCAGTGGAACCTGCGGGGAACACGGGATCGAATTTTCCATTACCTGACGGGCCTTGCGCCATATTTTCCACCCCAATGTCATCATCTTTGGGTGCTCTTTTATGTCTGGTTTGGACAGCCATATGATTTCCTTCAAGAAGTACGGGGCACAGTCCTGTCTGAACAATCTAGATTCTGAGGTTGGGTCTTCTGATAGCCATTTTATCCATGTGTTGGAGCTGGCTCGCTAAGTAATACATTTCGAAATTTGGCAAGTTTATACCCCCCTTATCATACGCATTTTTCAATTTCCAAAGGGCAACCCATTCCTGGGTAGACCTTTAATCGCTTTAATGACCTCTTCTTGAGTTATGTCCTTATATAACGTGTGCCTCTCTACATTTGTTAGTACCGGTAGTGTAACGCTCTCTATATATGTCTTTTGGAGGCTCTCATCTGGGTGATCTGAGGAGTATAATCGCCGATAGAATTGCTCAAATATGGGCCCAATTTCCATCGTTTGAGTCTTTCTGTTCCCTTTCTCATCCTGCAGCGCCATTACTGTCCTGTCTTGATTTTCCCCCTTCAGCTGTCTGGCCAGTAGCTTGCCCGCTCCATTAGCCTTTATGTAGTACCAATGTTTCAGCCTAATTGTGTGTCTTTCTGTTTTTTTTGTGCGGATGGAATCTAATTGGCCATGTATGTGTCTCAGGGCTCTTTGTAGCTTCATAGTTGGTTTCTGTATTATTTCTGCATGGATCTTGGTGATATTTGCCTCCAGCTCCCTCTCCCATTAGAGGTTGAGTTTCTCCCTTTGGGCTTTTAATGCGATTATGTGACCCCTCGTGACCGCCTTTAGAGCTTCCCATTGAGTTTCCATTGATATGTCTGGGAAGTTATTATTTGTGAGGTATTCAATGATTTGTTCTCGAATAGTGTTCCCCAGGACCGGATCTCGAATTATCTCCTCTGGGAGTCACCGTTTCCACAGTCCAGGGCTCGTGGGGTAAGCATTAACCCAACCGAGAGGGGGCATGGTCGGATAGTGAGATAGAGCTGATGTCTGCCTTCCGTGTTTTTCCCAGGATGCCTGGCGTGGCCCAGAAATAATCTATCCTCGACATTGTTTGGTGGACATGTGAATAGTAAGTGAATCCTTGTCGGTTAATGTTAATGTGTCTCCAAATATCTACCAGTGCCAGGCTGATCATTTTCTGTTTCAGGGCATTAGAGGGGGGAGCATTGCACCTGCTGTCTGGGGGCAGATCTGTTGAGCTTGGGGTCCCACGCTATGTTCAGGTCTCCTCCCATCACAATCTCTCCTGTAGCAAATCTATGTAGCTTTCCCAGTGTATCTTTAATAAATCCCTCTTGCCCTGTATTTGGTGCATACAGTGACGCAAGCGTTAGGGGGCACCCTTCTATTTTCGTGTTTACTAATAAGTATTTCCCCTGTTTGTCTGCCTCTGTTTGGAGAATCTGGACTTTTAAGGAGTCCTTGAATGCAATTAAGACCCCTGCCTTTTTGTCTTGCATGTTTGCTTGTATTATCTGGTTGTACCCTTTCAAGCGGACCTTCGCCCTGTCTTGTGTTCTTATGTGTTTCTTGAAGCATGATGATGTTGTATCTTTCTTGTTTTAGAAAATGCTCCACTTTTTTCCATTTGACAGGAGAGTTGAGCCTTCGGACGTTGTATGTTAATATTTTAGTCCCCATCATGTTTCCGGACAGTGGTTTCCTGAAAGTGTGCCCTGGAGCTTCACTGAGTTATTATAGTGGTTCCTGGTGTCCCCCCCCCCCCCCACCCCTGTAAGGCAACCCCCAACTTGCCCCGTTCCCCTCTTCCCCCCAAAACTGCCCTGAGATAGGCTCTGGTTCCTATGATCGCTCAGGCGTTGCGCCGTACTTGCCATGCCCGAGATTCTCAGCGGTAACTTGTAGGGTATTCTAAGCCCTTTAGATTCCAAGTGGTGTTCCGAATGCCCTCCTTCCCCATCTCCGCACCTTTGTTGTTGGAATACTCTCCTCGACTGTATTTACCCTTTTCGGGTTGGAGTGATTGGTCGTTCCGGAGTGCTTTTGGTAATTTCTTCTGGGACCTTTCCTTGTTGTTACCTTTCCTTTGACGGTGGACCTTTCCCTTTTCTTTCGTTATTTTTCCAATGCCATTCTGACCTATTTTGGGTTTGGATGTCTGTCCTTCTTCTTTGAGGTGCTTCCTCTTGTTGTTGTATGCCCAGTATTTGCATCCCTTCCTCACAGGTCGTTACCCTCCTTTGCTTTTCCTCCCATGTGAACAGCAGCCCAAAGGGGAATGTCCATTTGTATCTTACTTGCTTTGTCGTTAGGAATCTTAGTACTGGGCCCATGTCTCTGCGCTTCTGTAGTGTGATCTGCGCCAGGTCCTGCTACAGCTGCACCTCCACCCGTTCATTCTGATGTGGTCCATTGTCCGGGCTTTCCTCAGGATCTGCTCTTTTTGGGGATATGAAGAGAGGGCCACTAGAACATCCTTTGGCCTTACGTCCGGTTCTTCTGCTCACTTTGGGCCCACTCGGTGTACCCTGTCCATGGGTGGTACTTCGTCTTCCTTTGCGTCTAGGATCTCCTTGAATACCTGTTGGACTGCCTCTTTCAGGTCCCGGTCCTCTACTGATTCTACCATATTCTTTATCCTTATGTTCGATCTTTGTGATCGATTTTTGAGATCCTCGCACTGTATTTCAAGGTTATGGGTCCGTCTCAGCAGTTGTTCCTGAACCTGGGCATATTGTTGTCTCTTCGTCTAGATTTTGGGTGATTTTCTCCAGGGTATCCGTCCTCTCCCCTAAACTTGTGATATCCGTTCTTAATTCTTGTACCGCCTTTGTCAGGTAATTTTCATGGACTCGAATTGGGTCTCCATTGTAGCCGTGAACTGTGTTTAGAATTCCCCAAACCCCTTTTTCTTGTCCTCCTTAGTCGCCATTTCAGGGTCGGGAGTTTCTGTGGACGTTTTCGGGGGTTGACCTTCCTGGGTTCTTTTCCTTGTAGAGGTTCAAGGCGTGGATTGTTCCAAACCCCAAATTTGTGGCAGTCTCTGGTCCTGCTTCATTTGGGAGTTTTGAAGGATAGATTGCGCCTTCCTCCCCCTGGATTTTGACATAGGTGCTGTTGAGTGTCCTCCTGCCCCCTTGGGGGCTACTCATACAGTGGTGGACTCTCTGAATTCTGGGGGGTGTGCCTCCTCCTCTGGATTCCCCCTTCCCTGGCTTCCTGTGTCCCTGTGGGGGTCTCCCCGCTGTTTTTAACTGCATTCAGGTGTGCTGCGTTGTCCTTTCATCCAATGAGGGGGAGCCTTATGTGGCCTGGACGTCGCGTTGCTTTGGAGGGTCTTGCCCCGCGTTGGTGGAAGGGGATTGCCCCCGCTTGCAGTGTCTCTTGCGTTGGGGGGGTGTCGGGGTCTTGCCTGTGGTTTATTAGTTGCCCCTCCGTGGGGTCAGTGCTGGGAGAGCCTCGTTAGTTTGGAGGCTCCCCTCTCCCTGTTGTACACTGGTCTTAGTTCTTCCCCCACTGCTGATAGGGGTGTGGGTGTTTTCTTCCCCTGTGTCTCTGTGCGGACACTGTGGTTCTCTACAGCAGCGCCGTGGGGGAGGGGCCCGCCCCTCCGTGTGCTTCAGGCCTACAGGGCTTGATAAGGATGATGGTGGCCACTGAGGCCTTCGACCGCTCCCCCGTGGGCCGCGTACCTGAAATTATGTGGTGGGCGCTTCCACTCCGATGCGCCGTCCCGCTACCCTTCTCTGGCCCGGGGATCTTGTGTATCCGCCCCGCCTTGGTGAACGCAGGCTGTGGCGCCTTCTCTTCTTAGGTCCGAGTTACTCCGGCTGCACGGCGGGGCTACTCCGATGTTTTGGATGTCCCGCGGGCCGAGGGGGCTGCTCCTGCTTCTGCACCCGGCTTTCCTGGGTGCGGGCGCCGGGCTCCTCCTGCGCTCCTAATCCTGACTGCAGGTCCGGATCTCGCATGGTGTCCGGTCCTACGGCAGGCCTCCGCTTCCACCCGTGTCGGGTCCGCCTGCTGAGGGAGGCCTCTCCAAAGTGCAGTCTTTTGCCGAGGGGGGAGTATCCCGCTCTGGCCTCCCAGGCTCCCAGGGCTCTCCCGGCGTCTGGGGAGTTCCTCTTCCCGGGGCGCGACCCAGGGTCAGAAACTTCTCAGCGTACGCAGATTCCTCTTTGCCACTCCGATTCCTGTGCCCCTCCACCTCTGAATGTTCCGGTGAGAATTTTCCTGCTAATTGGTGTGCTTAAATGATGCGGCCTGTCTGGGGGGACGGAGCGACGTTCAGGCACGTCCTCTTCCCCTCGCCGCCATCTTGGAATCCCATGGCTTAGTTTTAAAAATCTTAACTTGCAAAAATTGGAAAGTAAGTACTGGAGAGCCATACTAAAATTACCGTAATGTGTGCTGATGGTTCGCTTGCGTTATGAATTGGGTTTAACCTCTCTAAATAGCATCTTTCAATGGCGTCACTGTGCGCTGTTTAGGAAGTGTGTATTAGCCAAGAATTCATGAACGTTACTCTGGTATCTCTCACGGTATTTATTAACTTCAAAACAGAGGGTTGTCATAGCATGGAGAAACACTATCTTGGACATTATGGCCAGGGCTGATGTCAACCTAAGTAGTGTCCTGCAAAATCCAGAAAGAGCGAAGAAAAAACTATATCTAATAGATTGGATTCAAACGGGAGAGCAGTGTTGTATGTACAAGGACTGTGGTAATAACCTATGCATAGACAAAAAATTAGGAATCTGTGAAGCATATCTCCTTTTATGTCCATCGGTGGCCGTTAGATCGGCCTTTGAGATTTAGATTAAATCTTTGGCCGACTAAAGCAGTTTTGGCTAAGCGAAGGCAAATTAGCCAAAAATTAAACATCTGTAGGTTTTGTGAAAATTCGAGTCATAGAGAAACCCTACGTCATATCATGGTAGAGTGTGTTGAATTAACAAACATTAGACGACTATACTTGTATAAAGTCGGTACACAGTTTATCACACTAGATGATGACGACCGATGGAATATATTTCACTCAGCAAATCAGATGTCGATATGCATTGCAGTTGTAAATTACCTTCAAGCAGCTTTCGAATCTTGTCTAGATCTGAAACAGTGAATCTATAATAAATGTTGATGACCTCTGTGTTTTACCCGTAATTTAGACAAGTTTATGTCTTGAATCGGGACACTCAACACATTTTGAATGTATGCCGAGTTGCAAATGCTATCTTAATATTGTTACTATTCGCAGGATGCTAATACTATTGCTAATTGTTGAATTAGTTCATTTTAATTGTGTGTGTATTATATATTTTCTTTTACTTATGCATTATTTGTGTACATTCACTGAGACCTTATTTATATATAAAGCTACACATGTTTATGTATAATATTGCAAAGTTAAGCAACCAGCTAAACCAACAAAATAAAATTGCTCTGAGTAATGGTACAGAAATGGTGGACTATGTCAGAGCTTTTATGTGCCTCCACAGCTATAAGCGGATTGGAACTTTGTGTAAACTTTTCCCCATATTTCATCAGTGGATTAGAGGGTGTGATTTATCGACAATACCAACCAACATCTTGCGGATAGAACGTTAGCTCAAGCAAACGATAATCCTTTTTAGTCATAACAATATGGTTCAGTTATCTACTAAGACCAATAGTGGCTCGTTTATTAACTATATAAGTCTCTGTAGTAGTAATCCAAAATATATCGATGCTTTTCCGGAGTTGGGGTTATAAGACAATACCTATTACTAAAATGTAATCAATGCGTAGTCTTGCCGATTGAGAGTGCAAAAAAGGTATTCCTCGTGCAGAACGGTGCTGTCGTCTATGTGGAGAAAATATAATTTAATTTCTTGAACATATCATGACTAGATGTGAGAGTCTTATTTTAATCCGAGCCAAGATTTTGAAATCCTAAAATAACTATTTTGACTGTACTGACACATTGAAGTTTTGAGTTATTATGACTTAATGGTTTGTAACATGTTTTAGGTCTTCATATTTCCGGTTTTAATCATGTGATTTTGGAGATGTTTTTATGTTTATGTACTGTATAAATGTGTTTTTATATGTTGTATATACAAAGGATATTGCTGTATGTATATTAATAAATGATGCTGTAATAAAGATATTTGGTAAACACACACCATGGAGACCAGGAAGTCAAAGCTCATTCATGAAACATCACTCTGGGAAGAGAGGCTAGGACCTGACAAGAAAGTGAGAAGGAACTCTTACAAATGTAAGACTGTTTGCATAAAAGGGGAGAGGAAACCCATCAGTTTCCTACAAGAGTTACAGAACGTATTACAGAAGATAACAAGAAACTATTTGCGTATGGTCTATTGAGTGTAACAAAATAACATAGAAAACCCTAGGACAAAACACATCAATCAAGACAAGGGAGTCGTTCTCCCGTCCTTAGTTATATTAGTGGTAGGGTCAGATAGGTTAGATTGGACAGTGGCCGGATTTGTTTTTGGACAGTCACCCTGACTGATGAGCACTTTGGTAAAATAGGTAGGCAACACCCCATAGCTATAGGGAGAGCTAGGCCTGATTTTACTTTAGAATACATATCATGCTGAAAATGTCTTCACAGCCTCCGTGCCCTTCTTCTCATCCTCCACAGTGCCTATGTGAACAGCTAGTCGGTCAGCGGAGTCTGGTTGTACTTGGGAAGAAAGATGCACTTTAGCTTCATCAAGTTGAGTTCCAGTCTCCTGTCCTTGATGACTTTCCTTTTGTGCATCAATTGCTACAGATACTGATGGCTAGCATTGCTTGCATGCCTTGGCAATAAGGCATGCAGGCAACATTCGGTCAGGAAGGCCAGTTGTAACTTGCAAATTGAAGGTTAGTATCCAAGCATAAGTCCCTCATCCCGTGGCATGAATGTTATGTTATAAAGTCTTTATACTGCAGAAATCACCAATGTAGTGGTTGTAAAGCACCTTTTCTGTGAAATTAGCATATTGTGTCCCTGCCCGGGTTAACCAGACTATAGTCTTTTGGGAAGGAGCAAAGGAAAATGTGCAAGGTGAGGTGTAGGGAGAAGCAGAAATAGGAAAGGGATACACAGAACTAGCCGCCAACTGGGAAGATACAATTGGGTAGGTTGAGGTAAAGGGAATGTTTTTTTATAAGAAGGGTGTTGTAAAGGTGTGGAATACATGTGGATGCTGTGTAAGCTTTTATTGTAGGAAACGACAGTAAGCTCCTTGGCAATTCTCGCACAGCCCAGCTCCCCTCAACCACCAACACTAGAACCTTTCCCACATTCCCCTCAATCATTATTTTTTCTTCTAAGTTCTTCCTTTTAAGCTCCAAGGAGCCAGGACCCATCTAATACTATGCTTAAATACATCGTATCTCCCCTCTTTACACAGGGATATTTTCCATTTGACAATACAATGAGTATCTTGCTTGATTTCCACGACTATTCCAGAAACCTTCCAAGACTTCAAGATGCATCATCATCATCTTACCCTTACCACTACCCTCATGTTCCATACTTGTCCACTCTACACTCCAACCTCACAGAACCCACCAAGCACCTCAGGTACTCACTCGGGAGGCCCATATCGGACAGTTCCTTTGCATCCCATCACCCGCTTTTTGATCCGGACCACATAACCCACACTCACATTCAACTTCTTAACAAACTTTATCCTATCGTACCTTTCCTTGGCACTGACTTTGTTACTCGCTACTTTCTCTGCAATCTCCTCTTCATGCACCACCATCTTCTTTGCCCTGCCCGACCATGGAGGACAAATTTGTAGGCCCCTTCCTTTCACCAGTCACCACATGCAGTGTTAAACTTAAACCCTTAAATCTTTCCCACACTGCTTCCTTCCAATCTGCACTACTCGCTTAAGCTATTCTCACTCCTTCCATTAGACACCGGTTCACCCTTTCCACTGCTCCATTTGTCTGAGGATGATACAAAGCTGTACGTTTGTGCTTCATGCCCTGCCTTTCAAAATATCCACTGAACTCTTCACCCCCAAACTTGGGCCCATTGTCTGTTAACACACTGCAGGGGAATACCCTCTCTCTTCCATGAACGTTATCACTCGTCTGGTTGAGAGTTCCTTTACAATCTTCTCTTCTATGCAAGTTGGAAACAAATCTCTCACAAACATGTTTACTTGCAATCACACATCTTTAGGCCATTCCGAAATTACCAAAGTGTTACGCTCACCTGGTATCCACGGGGACGCCACCCAGCCAGTTGGTCGCTGGTATCCTCTCAATGATTCCCTGGGATTATTCTCGTGGAATTTCTGACTGGAAATACAGGAGGACTGTGTTTAGGACTGGCCGACGAAGGTAAGTTTTCCCCCCACCTCCCGTGTGACTTCAGCCCCTCTGGGCCCTCTTCTCACCTTGTTGTATAAGTTGGCGTGCTCTCCATCCTGCTTTCTGAGCAGGGGCGCGTTGACTTTCGGGGGCGTGTGTGGTCCAGTTACTTCACTGACACCGTCCCAAGTAATGTCTTTCAGGTAGGTCTTATTGCTGTTTGAGTTTATTCTTGCATGCCTTTCTCTGTTTGATAATGTCTCTTTTTATCTCCTTTAGGTGTGCGAAGCATCCGCGTGGCGAACTGGCTACGCGGGGCCTCGCCGGTAAACGATGGCGCACAATAAGCGCTATGATGCAGTAAGTAAGCGCTTTGCACAGCAATGTCTTGACTTCGCTGACCTGTGTTTTCTCCTTTTTTTCGTAGGTCGCGGTGTGCTCCCAGCGCGTGTGGGTTTCCAGAGCGATGCCGGCCAAAAGGTGATCAGCCAGGTAAGTGTTTTAAGCAATTCATGGTTGAAATGTCTCTGATACCTCCTTTAGTGATGCCTTTTCTTCCTTTTTCAGGTCCTTTGGTCCGGGCGAAGCGCAGATCCAACGGAGCTACCCAGGAGCTGTGAGCAGTGAAGGATGGAGATCGCAGCTAAGATGCTGCTGCTAACAATGTTCTTTTGTCTTTCTGCAGGTTCTGATTTCCCAGGCTCGTGAGTAAACTGGACACGGTGAGCTTCACGTTGCTAGCTGGAAAGTAACGCGAAGCGTGTTGTCTTGTTCAGGTGTGGTTTAAATAGCCTCTGCAAAGTAGTCCAGGTAAAGTAGTCCCTAGGCCACCACATCCAAAACACTATACCGCATAGCTTAGTTCTTAGGAATCAAGCTATGTGGATGCCTTCATGTTGGATGAAAG
Source organism: Ambystoma mexicanum (assembly GCF_040938575.1). Lineage (NCBI taxonomy): Eukaryota > Metazoa > Chordata > Amphibia > Caudata > Ambystomatidae > Ambystoma > Ambystoma mexicanum. The sequence continues at coordinate 622,470,185 of NC_090928.1, read as the reverse complement.
CCTAAATAAGTACTTCCCTGAGCAGATGTCTTTCACTGTGCATGAGCCTGGCGCCAAAGACGCCAGGAGGACTTGGCCCCAAGAGGGCCTGAGGCGTGGATGGCAGGCCTTATTTGAGATCCAAGTCCTGATTCCACCTGGCCAATGAGCTTGCCAGTGGGGATCAGAGCTGAGGGTCGCGACACAAAGGCTGCTTTGAAGCACAGAGCCCTTTTACAGACTGCTTACATTATTCACATTCCCATAACTTGTTTTCCACATATATGTTCAAACCTGGCCACCAATAATCTGCTTGAAGCACACCTTTAGTCATCGTCGTGCCCAAATGTCCTTCCTGAGAAAGTTTGATTAACCTGTCTTGGAGCACACAGAGTGTCACAGCTCTCCCCACCCTATACAGTATCCCACTCTCAAAACTGAGCTCCTCGCAAACGTCCCAAAACGTCTCCTCCTCCAACAAGGTTGCCTTCCTCGGCCACCTACTGCCCACAAACCCCTTTCAGTGGCAGCATAATTTTTGCATTCTGCCTCCCAGTCTCATTTTCCAATGATGCCATTAGGGGTGGCATGCACTAGCTCCACCCACGCCTATTCCTTATCCGCTATTATACTATCAACTTGAAGCCTTCCCAGATGATCATCAAATACATTTAGCTTTCCCGTAGCTACCTCTACATCGCGGTCGTGACACTGTAAGTGAGTCTCCAATCCCGCTATTCTTCTTCGTACTATATCCGTCCCTTTATGGTCAAACTACACTTTAAGCAGCCTATGATCAGTCCTCCCACACATTTTGCACCCCACACAAATGTGCAGAACCTGTCCACTGCTCACATGAACTCTAAAGCTTCCCTAAATAATAACTGGGTATCTTTTTGCTCCCCTAAGCACTCTCTATGTGTCTGCTATCACAGCCTATCTACCATCCTCCTTTAAGACAAAACCACCCCAGTCCAATTGTATTCACATCTGTTGTGAGAATAGTCTTATCCCTGGTGTCAAACTGTCCTAAAATTCTGGCAAGATCAATTTCTTCCTTGATCCGACTGAACTTTTGCTCTCATTTAGCCCTCCACTTGCACTCTCCTTAGTTCCTCAGCATCATCCTCATAGTCTCAAATTGTTCTGAGAAATTCTTGATGAAATTTTGAAAACATTCAACAAGACTCAAGAAAAGACTCAAGCTTCATTTTAGAATCTGGCACCTTAATCGCCTTTATAGAGTTCACCAACTCCTGCTTTGGTCGACCCTTTCCTTTGGAATCCTGTGCCTAAGGTACTCAACTTCCTCCTTCCTAAATGCACAAATGTCCTTTTGAGTGTAAGGCCCCTATCTCTCAAAATTACTAGCGCAACCCTCATTGCCTCGTCGTGTTCCCCCTGGCTCTTTCTATGCAGCAGAATATCATCTTGGAAACAGTGGACGTTTTTCACACCTTGGAACAGCTTGTGCTGAAATACAGATGCTGCAGACACAAGTAGAATTGAAAAACCCCTTTGGGTGAAATGAATGCTGTAAGACTTCTAGACCCTGGGTGTAATTACACCTGATGATAGGCAGATGATAGATCAAGCTACGTAAATACTCTGCAGTCCCCGAACACACTGAGCATTTCCCCCCATATTCAGCAGGGGATGGCATTCCACCACAATATTTGTGTTCAGTTGCCTTAAATCCATACATAACCTCGCTATGATACCTTTTTCACACAACTTTCTCATCTCATCCCTCACTATCTCCCTCAAGATCATGGTAACAGGCCTCAACCTCGCCACACTCGGCCTCGCATCAACTTTCTTTAGCTTTCTCTGTTCTTTCCAGCTAAGAAGGGCAGCCCCTTTCTTCATTGTGTATACCTTCCCCACTGCCTTCCTTCCTTTGAATTCAAAGGTTGCTAGAAAATACCCTAAAAATTTGATTTTGGCCATATTGTACCCAGATGGAGATCTATCTGGGGGTAACAAATTCTCAACAGTCCCCTTTAGCACACCTTCCCATATACATCTGGAGATCAACACCACCTTGGCCCCGGAATCATCCATCATTTAAACTGGCTTGCCGTTGACCAAGATTTCTGCAATTGGGCGCTTGTCCGCATTCACCCCCTTCCTCTCCTACACTTATGGGGTATAAATCTGAACCGCTGACATCCTCACTGTCATCAGATTCTGCCTCACCACTAGTATTGTCCTGCTCTAGATTTACACTCTTCTGAACCATACTAGATTTACACTCATCGAATGGATTGTGTCCTCCAACGTATTCCTCATCTTTGATATGTAATGTCCACAGCTCAGCTGTTTCGGAAATGGTTCGGCAGAGGGCGCCCTGCGTTGATGGCGTTGGGTCGATGTCCCTCAAAGACCTCCGTCGAGGGTGATGTCATCGTATGTTATAAGTAGTACACATGGCACCCATAGTCTCAGTTTTGTTTTTTCCGCCAACGTGTTTGCTTTGTAAAACTTGGCGCGCCTTGTGGTTACTGTTGAAGTTACCGACTATATCTTCGTCTTCTACCCCGACAACCCCGGGGTCCGGCTTCAAGAAATGTCGGGATTGCGGTTACAAGATGTTGATCGCGGATCCTCATTGGGTTCGTCTGTGGTGCCTCGGCGAGGGCCACGATACAGATACGTGTTCCAAGTGCCAGTTGATGACTGGAAAGGCCTTGCAGGAACAAAAGGGGAAACTCAAGGTAGGCAAGGTGTCCACGCCCCGTTCTTACCGGTCTGCTGGACTTTCAACAGATGAGTCGAGAGGGGACTCTCCTCAGAGGAAGAAGTCCAAGCGGTCACGGTCTAGGAGTGGTTCACGCCACTCGTCATCCTCGTCGAGGCATTCAAGGACGCGGCACCATAGGTTGCCTTCCTTGTTGTCTTCGTCAGACGCCTCCCCGAAAAGGATGGGCTACCCGTCCAAATCATCGACCCTGGCGGAGTGGGATGCTTTCCGGGTGGCGATGATGAAACTATTTCATAAACGGGGCACAGTTACACACGCGCCTTCTGACGAAGCCGGCAAGGAACGGTCTCGGCCGGATACTCACGCGCCCTGGATCCCTGGTAAACGGAGTGATAAACACCGGGAGCCTTCAAGGCCCCGTTCGGACAAGTCATCGAAAGATCACGCGAGACGTGCCAGGTCAAGGTCTTTGTCACCGGTGAAGCCGGCGAAGCCTTCGAAGTCCTCAACGCCATCAGCACCATGCCCATCGAGTGTGCATTTCAGCTCTTCCACCCCGGTCAGGCCCTCGATACTGTTGACCCCGTTGCCGACACTGTCGAAGCCATTGACGCCGTTGGTGTCATCTGAGCCAATTTTTCCGGTGCAGGTCCATATGACTGTGGACCCTCCCCGGAAGGCAGTTGCTAAGTACTTGAGAAAAGGTATACTCCTCTGCCTAAGAAGGATTTCTTTAAGTTCCTCACTTATGAGGAGGAGGAAAGATCTGATGAGGGGTGTGCCCATTTTGGTCTCCAGTTTGGGACTCCGAATGTAAGTGACTGCCTCATTTCAGAGGAGAGTTGGGTGGAATATGTTTGTGACACTTTGCACAATGCAAGTGGTATTGACACTTCTCCTGAGCTGGAGTTCGGTAAACCGGACCCAGGGGAGCATGCCGACTCCTCATATAGACGTCTCATGTCGAGAGTAGTAGAGTATTTGGGCTGCTCCAGACCTCCTGTGCAGTTTGAGCAGGTTAGTTTGATCTTATGGACATTTTGAATTTGGGTCCTCCTACCTGTCCACTCACCCCACTCCCGAGAGTTTGGTGGTCCAGGCAGCCACGGCTACCTCGAAACAGGCGGCGTAACCTACCATCTCTCCTGATAGGGATGATAAGGGTGTGGATGGATGGGCACACAAAGTATTTTACTCCACTTGTGCCTTGGCATAATTTCTGCACACTCTGTGGAATTGCATTTCGTTGGCGGTGGAGCACATTCCCGAAGGGGAAGAAAGGGAAGGCTTTCTGGCTATTGTTCAGGATGGCAAGGCGGCCATGTTTGAATCCCTTCAGTCTGGGTTGGATACTGTGGTTAGTGTCAGCAGGTCCATGGCTACAAGCACCTTGATGCGCAGGTTTGCGTGGTTACGGAAGTCGGGTTTTGCCCCGGATGTTCAGGCTCGACTTCTGAACATGCCATTTGACGGGTCTCACCTTTTTGGCCGCAAGGCTGACGAGAGCCTTGAGAAGTTGCAGACCTCTAAGGCAGCTGCCAAGCCTTTCGGCACAGCTGTTCGGCAACCTCAGCCTCTCGCCCTAGCGGACAACAGTGGAGGGGTACATCTTTTTGCTTCTACTCCTCATTTGCAAGGGCGAGAAGAATGGCTGTCAAAGTGGCCAGCGTGGGTTTACTCGTGGTGGACTAGGTAGAGGTGCCAAACCTGCTCAAGTAGTAGCCTCTTTTCCATCGGGTGCTGCAGCAGCCTCTTCAAAACCGCTCTGAGGCCTTGAGTCACTGTTCACCAGTAGGGGCAGGCTGTCTCAGCGATTAGAAGAGTGGCGAGCCATTACTCCAGAGGCGTGGGCTCTGGAAACAATAGCCCACAGCTACTGCCTACCTTTTTACGACAGGCTTATGACAATCCACCCGGTAAGCACTCTTTGACGGTTCCAGATCCGCTCCTTGTGCAGGAGATATTGACCCTGCTGGTGAAAGGCGCTATAGAACCAGTGCCTGTGGCGGAGAGGAACAAGGGTTGGTATTCCCCGTATTTTTTAATTTTCAAGGACAGAGGACTGAGACCCATCTTGGATTTACGATACTTGAAGAACAAGTTCCTCAGGAAGGACAAGTTCAAGATGGTCACTCTTTCTCAGATCCTTCAGGCCCTCCAACTTCAGGATTGGTTGGTGTCATTGGACCTGCAGGATGCTTATTTTCATGTGCCTATCCACCTCAAGCACAGGAGATACCTGCGGTTTGCAGTTCGCGGCTCACGCTATCAGTTTCGGGTCCTGCCATTCGCGTTGACCTCCGCCGGAGGGTCTTACCCAAGCTCATGGTGGTGGTGGCAGCGCATCTCATGGGAGGGGGCGTTCACGTCTACCCCTACCTGGGCGATTGGCTGATCAGGGCTCGTTCTCCCGAACAAGCCTTGGATTCACCAATTCACTTTGTACCGTATACTTCAAGGTAGGTACCGTGTGTTTTAGCGGACCAGTGTTATGAAGCAAAAGACGTTACCGGGAATACACTTGCGATCACTTTTTGACAGTAATGACAGTTCGGTCTTACTAAAGAAACGTGTATCCACGGCAAGAAATGTTACCGGGGCAGAAACACACTTAGCACCTGAGATACCCAGAGAGAGTTGGGGGCAAAAATCATAGGCAATACTTTTGTCAAGGCAGACAGAATCAGAGAACACTCTTAGACAGAAATTCAAGAGAGTCAATAGGCCGGAGCCAGTGTCAAGTGGAACCGTGTTCCCGTTGTCGAGAATCACACAGTCAGATAGTTCACGATTCAGCGTAGCCAGGAGTACTTAGATATTGTCAACAGAGGATGCAAAAGTTATAAGAAGGAGGGAGACAAGGGCAAGCCTTGGAGGCGAAGAAAAGGGATTCACCCAAATGCATTGAGCAGAACACAGTACCTTATTCAAGAAAGAAGCTGGTGCCACGGCAGTTGTTCCTGGTAGTTTCCTGCAGACCCTCGGTTCCTGGAGCTTCGCAGGGTAGCTGTCATGATTCCTGCCCCTCATGTCCCCAGCCCTCCAAGATGTCAGGCTGGAGCCAGGCCACGATCACCTACATGGCCCTCAAGGGCTTCTCCATCCCTCCAAAGACCCACTTGGAGTCAGACTTGGCGCTTGTGGCACCAGACTCACTCACTACCATAGAATAACATTGGGGATTGGACTTGTAGTGCATTGATGGGGACAAGATGGATGCCCCCAAATAGTTTGGTTCTCAGAACTGCATGTGCAGTCTAGTCTTTTGGGTGTGGTTCAGCCCAGAGACACCTGGGAGACCCAGAGACTATTTAAGCCACGCCCAGGCTGAGAAACATGCTTTGCGTTTTCTGCACCTGCAGCGTGACACTCGCTGTGTTTGGATCGGTCTCCAGTAGGCCTGCATCTTTCTTCTGCGCTCAGCCCCTGCAAGAACAAGAACACTGTTGGGAACAGTCTTACCTTGCGGCGCTTCTGCCCATCATTCATCGCTCCTTCTGTTCTGCGGGCATCTTCGGCGGTGTCATTCCCATCCCGGCACGCCGCTTCCTAAGGAAAAGGGAAAAGAACAGAAAAAGGCATTAGTAAGCATTCAGCAAATCTTCGCTTATTTTTAAAGACTGTAAGAGCTTCAAACGCTTTCCTGAATCCCAGCCGCTCTGGGGGAACTCTGTCTCTGGAATTTCTCATCCATCTGCAAGAGGGAAAAGGCACTCCAAGGTAGCGTGGAAACATCTAAAGGCGCCGCATACCGCGCTTACTCACCGCATTTCTTCTTCATAACCGGCATCCACGCTTTAGGTTGCGGCACCTAAAAGACACAGCAAAATAACTCAGTTCAATACAAATACGAAAGGGTCGCATCGCTCATCGTGCTCTCACTCACCTTCAGCGCTACTCCTCTCAGCAGCACGTCGCCATCCCTGTACACCGGCCATCATCTAAGGAAGGAATGGAACGAAGTTAGAGAACTGTTAAAAAAACTCATTATACTTACCTGTCCAGTGAAGTAACTAGGCAGCAACGAGCCTGCATCAATCAACGCGCCCCTGTGCTGAAAGCAGGACGGAGAGCACACTTTCCAAGAAAACAAGGTGAGCTGTGGATCAAAGGGGAGGGTTGGACCCCGGGGAAGAAGGGGTTCAAGCACACAGAGACAATAAGGAGTTAAACGCTACCAATCCTGTGTTTCAGGCCCAGTCTCCAGTCGAGTAGACTCCAGGGAAGGGTTCGAGGTCGTAAGTGGTCAGAACAGGCTGAGTGACGTCCCCGTGGATACCAGGTGAGCGTTACAATAGCTCAGGACTGCAGCAGGGCTTCACCGGGACGGAATAGTTGCAGCACTCGACTTCTTCTCCGCTTCTCTTCGGTTCTTTGTAGTTCCAGTGGTGACTCTGACTTCCAGACCAAGAGACCTGCCTTTTATGCGAAAATCCCCCATTCACACTGCATGGCTGTCAATCACGCAGCAGGGGGGTTGTCCCGCCCGGACAACCACCTCAGCCAATCATAGCAAAGTGCGACTTGGGTTTCCTAGGATACCCTGTGCAGGGGGTGACTACACCTTTCCCTCACATTCAGCCCACCTAGACACCCAGGCGCCTAGAGGATGGCTTCTGGGCAGAAGCCCGCCAAAAGGCAGTGAGCAAAGGAGGCAAACCTGGTTTGCCGCGCAAAGTAAAACACAAGAAGGACTTTACAAAAAAGAAATGGCGAATAAACCCAACCGGAGCCAAAAGAGAAAGCATTTGGTCAGTTCAAGGCTAATATAATAGCCTAAAACCATACCACGTTTATATTTTATAATTGCGGTAGAAAAGTTAGGGTAGATACCACTGTCACCAGCCAAGTCTAAATGTTAAGAGCGAAACAATGCTCTAGGAGGTACAGATTACAAGGGCTAAGGATTAAACCTTTCCAGTACTCCATGTAAGATGGGGTGTACTGGATCTGTGGTTAAATGACTAAGTAAAGTTAATGGCAAATTTACCCTTTTCTGGGGTACAGTAGTCGGCCTCAGAAATGGAGTCGGTGGGAAGCTTAAAGACAACCCTGTGTCACTGCAGTAAAGGTGCTGTGGAACACACAAAAGAAGGGGGCTACTGAAGTGGTGTACTCCAGAGTCCACAATCACAAAAACAGATGAAATACACATGTCAAAACACAGTTAAGAGTGGAAAGAAAGGGGTACACTCTTAACAAGTGGAAAAATAAACTCCAGAGATCCAGCAAAGTTGCTGGGGGACTCACTAGATAAGGGAAATTAGCCATTGAATGAGAATTCTCCCTAACACTATTTAATTGGGTATGTCTAAATTCTTCTCCCTCCTCCAAACATGGATACTGCTTTGGGAGTCTGGAGGATACAATCCATGCGAATAACAAGTTACTTACAAACTGGTTACGTTCTTTCGACTGGATGTTCCTCCAGCGTATTCTTCATCGCCCTCCCAGCATAGCCCTCTGAATAATTTCCCATGCTATTCCATCTTTCGTTCCAAAAAGGCTGAGTACAGTCCGAGCTGTATTATGGGCACATCGGCTACACAATGAGAGGGGGAAAAAACATGAGCTGAGGCTACAGGCGCTGTGCGTGCTACTTATAACATCCGATGATGTCATCCTCGACAGAGGCCTTCGAGGGACATTGACCCAACGCCATTGACTCAGGGCGCCCTCTGCCAACAAATTTCCTAAGCAGCCAAGCTGTGGCCATTACATGTCAAAGATGAGGAATACGTTGGAGGAACATCCAGCTGAAAGAATGTTACCAGTTGGTAAGTAACTTCTTCGTCTGAACTATTCCAAAATGTTTTCAGTAATTGGCTGTGTCCCCACCATTTACACTTCTTACCCATCCCTTCCGTCCCAGGCAATTCCGATCTCCCATAAATGCACTCTGCTCCCACACCTAAAACATGCTCTTTCCCCAACACACCCATTTCTATTGGATCGTGTCCTCCCACGGATTTCTCATCTTAGATATTAATTTTGCTGCTTTGCAGTTCTCAGAAAATAACTTGCACAGTTGGAGATGCCGGGTAGCATTGGCGTCCATGTCCAACGCTCTCCATTCCGCGGCCGGACGAGACGTCAGTGGCACTATAAGTAGTTCACACCACACCCCATTGCTCAGTTCTGTTTTTCTGCATGCTCTGTAAGCTCTCCGAATGTTTTGACTTATTCTCCAGCATTGGTTATTTTATGGATTCACATGCTTAGAATATTCCCCGTTGTCAGGCCGGGAACCTCGGTATATTTATGAAAAATGTTTTCCCTCGGAAAACCCTGACACTTTTGTATCCTATCGACGTCCTATTGGGCTGCTTACGCATGACCCAATAGGACGTACGGTATAAATAGCCCCACCCCTGCGGCTCCCTTCAGGTTTCAACCGCCTCCAAAGTAGTCGGGATCACCTTGTGTTGCTACACTTTGTAAGGTTGTGTTTTTCTTTCACAATGTCGGGGAAAGTGCTGTTCCGCCTGTGCGCCACGTTTGGAATGAAGAAAGTTCACGAAGGAGATGGACACATGGATTGCCTTTATTGTCTTTACCCCATCACTCGGCGAACAACCGGCAACCGGCTGTGTATGATACAGTTCTGCCGGATGCCCTATTACAGCAGGAATCGGCTCTCTCGGTGTCGTCGATGGAGGAGGAGCGGGAACAAGTTGTATGTCCAACAGACGTCGACGGCCTTGGGGATGCAAAATGCCCCCTCTTCATCGTCTCTGCTAAATCTGCAGTCGCTGTTGTCTTTACAAGTGTTGTCTACGCTGCAGTCCCTCTTAAGCCAGTTAGATGTAAGATTGCCTTCCAAGGGTTCACCTCCAGTGATACCTGTTGACAACACAGTAGGTCTCGCTCGACGATCAATGTCAACGGCTGGTTTGCCGGTCTCTCGTCCGTTTAGCGAGGAACCCCCCCCCCCCCCCCGCTCACACGATTCTGAGGCAGATCAAGGGCTTAGAAACTGTCATGATGCCTACCTCCAAGGAGCCAGGTCCGACCCAGCAACCCCAGAGGCAGGCATCATTTCCCCCAGGGGAGTCCCAGCGGGCCCAAGCTGGGGCCCTTTGGACACAGTCCTGGCGCCTTGGGCGCCAGGCTCATGTTGGACCTCTGTCCTGGCGCCTTAGGCGCCAGGCTCATAAAGCTAGACATGTGTTCATGTAGCTAGACATGTGTGCAAGTGTTTTAATGTGCACTTACCTGATCCAGACCATGCTGCCACATCCAGGCCCTCTTGAGGCCTGAATAAGAACTACTTTACCTGTGGGACTACTTTCCACCTGGGTGTGGTCGGGGATGGATACATACCTGATCGGAGGAAGGATACACACTTGGAACTTCTTCCAAAGCTATTTAAACCACACCCGATCAGCAACTCACGCTTCGCGTTCTGCTCCTCGCAGCTGGACGCTCACCGTGTCAGCTCCTGCATCTGGACTTCAGCCACACCTGTCAGCATCCTGGGTCACCTGCAAAGGGAGACAAGAGACCTACCAGCTAATCTGCACCACGGAGACATCACCGACGATCCTGAAAGGGAAGACATCATTTTTAAAAGCATTTTGTTAAGATTGCTGCAGCGCTGCATTTCACTCACCTTTGCTGGGTTCCTCCATCTTCAGCAGCGATCATCCGGATACACAGCCACTTCCCAGAGCCTAGAGAAAAAGACAAGAATAAGAGGTGAGAGAAGGAAGGGAATAGGAAAAGCTCAGTTTCCTTCTAAGACTTACCTGTTGGGTCATTCCCATTTCATTTCGGGTCTTGCTGCTTCCAAGCATTTTCCGGACCCCGGCCCCTATGGGGAAAAAAGACAAAGACATTAGATGAGCGAATGCACAAACATTACCTGAGCGCTCATCTAGGACTTACCAGATCTTTACTGGAACTGCACGTTTCACTTCGGGTCGGCGCCATATCTCCGGCATTCCGAACCCAGGCCCCTATGGGGAAAAGACATCAACATTAGCGCTTTGTTGCAAGAAGTCTCCAAAGGAATTTTCATTCATCACATGAAAAAAGACAATGAACATTATTATTTAAAGCTTGAACCTTTGAACTTGCAACAGGACTTTTACAGCGCCTTACCAGTAATCAAGCTTACCTGAACTCCCATCCAGCCTCAATCCAGTGAAGTAACTGGGTTCAACGTGCCCCTGCGTCAGAAGCAGGATGGAGAGCTTGTCCTTTCAGACCCTAAGGTGAGACTTCACGGGGAATCGTGGAAGGGTATCGTGGAGGGTTGGAAGAGAGTGGGAGGCTTGAGCATAACTCAGTCAGTAGGTAATACTCCCTTTTCACGCACAGGGGAATATTCCTGCGAGCCGGAGAAGCCAGATTAGAGGGCCCTTCCTGTCCATCTTCAGAGTCCTGCGCTTCACCATTGAAGAAGCATCAGCACTCAAAGCCAGACCTGCGCCTCCGTGGGAATCAGGTGAGCGTTACAGAAACTCCTTCTCGGACATTTCATCATCGCCTTCGAGGGACCCTACGTGGGAATCGGAGGGGGAAGTGGAAACTCCTAGAAGCCAGGCACAGCCGTCCCCTCCAGATGACATTGGATCTTTTCATGCCATGATGGCGAAAGCCTGTATCGAATTTGGTCTGACCCCAGAGGAAGAAAAGAAGGAATGCTTCTTATTTGACAATATGGGGAAGAGGAGAAAGTCAATCTTCTCGGTTCCCATTCTGGACCATGTTTGGCAGGAGGGCTTGCGCAACATGCGCCATCCATTTTCGGAGCCTGCAATCAAGGGCAGGTTAGAAAAGAAGTTTAAAGCCCCAGACTCCACGCTTAAGGGTTTGACCGCGCTGCCCTCCCCGGAATCAGTAGAGTTGGCGGCGGCTGGAAGAAAAGCTAGATCGCAACACAAGTGCACAACACCTCCGGACAGTGAAGCTAGAAGGCAGGATGTCCTTGGTAAGAAAGTCTTGTCAGTGGAAGAGACGACGGTAAAAGCAGCTAACTCGTTAGCTATCATGGCACGATGCGACTATTAAATGTGGCATCGCTTGGCCCCAATCTTGGAACACCTGCCCGAAGAGCACAGGAAGACAGCCATGTTACTGGTGCTTGAGGGAGAAGAGGCATCAAACCACTCTATCAACATCGCTAAGGATTTGGCGGAGTCCGGATTCAAACAAATAATTAATGGAGTTGTGCTAAGAAGGCAAGCCTGATTAAAATGTACAAACCTTAGGCCGGAAGTCCAGTATAAAGTGTTAGACATGCCATGTGAAGGTGAGCAGTTATTCGGGGAAAAGGTCGACGATGCCCTTAAAGGCATGAAGGAAGATTCGGATACGGCAAGGTCGCTGGGGGCCTTACAAAGTGGACGAGCATTTCGGGCCTTTTCGCCCCTTCCACAGAGCCTCAGGGAATTCCCGGTTCGCTGCATCCAGGGATCGGAGATTCAACAGATCATCATACTCTTCCCAAGGGTAAAGGCGGGCTGTCCAGGCGACACGAAGAAGCCAGGATTTCCAGGGGTCTTGGAGGAGAGGACTACAGTCTTCGTCCGCCAAAAGTAAGCAATTAAAGTCTCAACAATGACAACCTTCAGGACATCCTTGGAGGCAGAGTGTCCCGTCGCGTCGGCGAATGGGAGAGGATAACAGCGGACCGTTGGGTGTTGGACACAGTGAAACTAGGCCACTCTTTGCCGTTCAAGAGCATGCGTCTCAAATTCCACCTGTGTATTCGGCGCAACCCTATCTTCACATATTACAGCAGGAGGTGGTGCTTATGCTGCAAAAAGGGGCTATAGAATTTGTTCCGGTGGCCGAGAGAGGCCTGGGGGTTTACTCCCATTACTTTGTGGTCAAAAAGCCCAACGGCAAGTGGCGACCCATGCTGGACCTTCAAGCTTTCAACAAGACACCGTAACGCCAGAATTTCAAAATACTTACGCTTCAAGAGGTCATCCGGTCGTTACAACGGGGGATTTTCTGGCGTCGTGGACTTACAAGACGCATATTTCCACATACTGTCACGCACGGCAGTCGCTGGCAGCTGTGAAGACGCTGGCGGTGGAGCGGCCATTGATTTAGCCGTCACGCCGCCCACGCTTTCCTCGGCAGCGGTCTAGTTCTTCCAGCCCTTCCGACCAGCGACATCCTTTTAACGAGCGCCAACCCGGAAGCCAGCGCGTTGCAACCTTTCGTGTTAGGCTTCCGGGTTGGTACGCTTCAGTCCTTTCCTCCGCGGCTGCCGCCGCTTCCTTTCCTTTTTCTCCCGTTTGCTTGCTGGCTTTCATTTGCTCTGGACACGCCTCGCTCTGGTGGAGCTTCTTCTCCGCTCCACCTTGGCTCTCTCTCTCTCGCTTTCCTTTCTCCCCTGTTCTCCTGGTTCCTTCCCCCTCATCTCAGTCATTAGTCACCCCATCTTTGTACTGTTGTTTTCTCCCCTGGAGCAGTCGCCATACACCACTTCCTGTGGATTTCCTTATCAGCTGGATCCTTCAAGTTACACCGTCCCACCTTGTATCCTGCTGCCATCTTCAACTAAGAAGGGATTTTTTGCGCCTATCGGCGTTTTCCCCTTAACCGGTCTGCCCCGGTACGGGGGCCCCCTCGGCCCCGTGTTAGAGGGGCAGGGTGGCTTCCTCTCGAGGCAGACCTCATCCACACTCCAGAGAGGAGGCATTGAGATTAAAGAGATTCGGACTCACATCGGACGAGGAGACCACAGGTGAGCAGGAGGGTGTGAGGGGCACTCAGGGAAGAGGGGTAAAATTGACGGAATCCAGGAGTGAGCCTGACACATACCCATGCGTCGACGACACAGGAAATTCCTAAGGTTCGTGGTGGGTCAGAGTCATTACCAGTTAAAGGTGCTTCCATTCGGCCTGAAATCGTCTCCCAGGACGTTTACAAAATGTTTATCTCCGGTGGCAGCATGGCTACGAAGAAAAGGCCATTACGTTTATCCTTATCTGGACGATTGGCTAATAAGGGGCTTGTCGCCAGCAGTGATGCAAGCAAGCCTACAGGCCACCATGCAACTACTACAGCGATTAGGCTTTGCAATCAACTCCCTCAAGCAGCTTGGTGTTTTTGGGCGTGGAGTTCCAGACTCAATCAGGACTAATGAAACCTTCCTTAGAGAGAGTTCAAAAACTCAAACAAAAAGCGAAGGAGCGGAAAACTGGCACAAGGATGTCAGTTAGAAAATGCATGTCGCTGCTAGGAGCCATGGCGTCATGTATTCCGCTAGTGAACAACTGTCGTCTCTTCATGAGACCGATACAGGAATTTCTGGCAGACCGATGGTCTCAAAGTCGCGGATTGTGGTCCGACAGGCTGAAGATCAGCAGCGAGCTTCGAGAAGCACTTCAGTGGTGGCAACTTTCAGACAATCTGACAAGAGGAAGTCCTCTTCTAGAACTGGAATTTCAATCGACAGTTGTGACGGATGCATCTCAAACAAGATGGGGAGCCCATCTGGGATCCCTACAAGTTCAAGGCCAATGGTCCCCAGGGGAGTCGACCCTTCACATCAATGTGCTGGAACTAAGAGCGGTGCGTTGGGCTTTGAAGTCATTTTTGCCGCGCATACGGGGATCAGTGGTGAGAATATTAACAGACAATACAACCACAATGTTCTACCTCAGGAAACAAGAGGGCACCCCAGAACGCTCTTGAGCGAAGCCCAGGAAATATGGCATTGGGCCCTCGAACAAAAAATAAGCATAGTGGCGTACCATCTACCAGGGGTGAACAATGTACAGGCAGACTCTCGCAGCAGAGAGATGAACCAACTACACGAGTGGAAGCTGAACGATCAACTAGTGTCGAGCATCTTCAGGAAAAGGGGTCGTCCTTCGCTGGATCTTTTCACAACCAGGGAGAACAAGAAGTGCAAGCAATTCGCCAGCAGATGGCCACAGCCCAATTCGCTGGGGAATGCGTTCTCTTTCTCCGTTTCCTCTCATTCGACGGACCCTCCAGTGGGTTCACAAATATCCATGTCGTGTGATTCTAATTGCTCCTCACTGGACGAGACAGTTGTGGTTTTCGGACCTGCTCCAGCTATCTGTGGCAGAGCCAGTGAGGTTTCAAGAGACGCCGGACCTTTTATTCCAAGACAAGGGAGTGATTTGGCATCACGTCCCGGGCTCCCTCAGCCTGACGGCTTGGCTCCTGACTTCTCCGAATTTGGGGCACTAAACATTTCTTCAGATTGTCACCGAATTTTGGAGGCGACGAGGGCTTCGTCCACGAATGTTTCATATGCATGTAAGTGGAAGAGATTCTGTGTGTGGTGTAGGGATCAATCGGAGGTGGACCCGTTAAACATCTCGTCAGAGCAAGTTCTGCCTCATTTGCTACACTTGGTGAAAAAAGGGTTGTCTTTCTCCTCCATAAAGGTACACTTGGCAGCCATTTTAAGATTTACTCGAAAAAGACAGTCAACTCCGTTGTTAAGTGACAGACTAGTCGAGCATTTCCTGAGAGGGTTATTTCGAACTTTTCCTCCAAAATGTTCCCTCCTAATTGGAGTCTCAATCTGGTACTGTCCGGGCTAATGAAGGCTCCTTTTGAGCCTATGTCGTTGTCACCCCTCACATTTTTGTTGTGGAAAATGGTCTTTTCGGTAGCTATTACTTCAGCAAGAAGACTGTCGGAGCTGCAAGCGCAGGTGATTGATCCCCACATACTTGCGTTTCTTCAAAGACAAGGTGGTGTTGGCAACTAAACCTCATTTTATACCAAAGGTTCCAACTACATTCCACAAGCACTCTTAGATTGTGCTACCAACATTCTTCGCTGCGGCTGCTTCTTTCGCAGAAAAAGCTCTCCATACGTTGAACGTCAAAAGAGCATTGAAGTTTTATCTGAGTTGTACTCAAGATTTAAGGCGTACGAGACAACTGTTTGTGGCTAATGGACCCTCTGTGAAAGGAAGACCAAGCTCCAAACAAGGACTGGCCCGCTGGGTTTCGTCAACTATTGCCTTCTGCCACTCTAAAGCGGGGAAGCCTCTGGAAAGGCATCCAAAGGCTCACTCGACAAGATCCTCCTCGTCATCGGCAGCATTGTGGTCTGGAATCCCACTGGTGGACATCTGTCAGGCGGCCTCCTGGTCGGTGCCGCATACATTTACTCTGCATTATTGCCTAGAGCAACAGCATGCAGCGGATGTGCAGGTGGGACTGGCAGTCCTACGACACCCGTTTCAGTAAGGTAAGCCCCACAGAGGGGAGTACCCTTCTTTCAATGTGATATGGTTGTGGGCTTTATTGCTAGCTGCATGTGGTGTTCTTGTAGTATTGGTTTGCATTGCACACCTCCAGATTAGGAATGCTGCTATATAATCTATTCTAAGCATGTGAATCCATGAAAGATCCAATGCTGGAGAAGGGAGTAGTTTCTTACCTGTAACTCCATTTCTCCAGAATTGGTATCTTTCATGGATTCACATGCGCCCGCTGGCCTCCCCTGAATGCAAACCTGATATGCCCCTACTACTTTGGGGGTTAAAATCTGAAGGGAGCTGCGGGGGCGGGGCTATTTATATCATACGTCCTATTGGGTCATGCGTAAGCAGCCCAAAAGGACGTTGATAGGACACAAAAGTGTCTGGGTTTTCCGAGGGAAAATGTTTTTCATAAATATACCGAAGTTCCCGGCCTGACGACGGGGAATATTCTAAGCATGTGAATCCATGAAAGATACCAATGCTGGAGAAATGGAGTTACAGGTAAGAAACTACTCCCATCTCAGAAATGTACCGTGACACATGTTGTTACCTTTTGATTTCTTTCACTATGTCTTCGCCTAAAACAGGCTTCAAAAGATGTGCAGACTTTGATTTGAAGATGCCAGTCACAGATCCGCATAGCATTTATCGCTGGTGCCTCGGCGAGGCTCATGATGTCGTCGAATGTGGCTGCTGTCAGTCAAACAAGGCTTTGAAAGAGAGCAAGTCCAAGCTCATTCTAGGTCGGTCGGTCTCGAAGTCGCCATCTTCAACGCCTTTGACAAGAAAATGTTCCGAAGGTCGGAGTTCTGTGGATGAGAGATCTCCTGTAAAACAAAAAAACGTCTAGAGTTCCCCATCAAGAAGTGATTCTCACCATTCATCTTCTTCTTCGTCCAAGAAGAGTAAGAAAAAATGTCACTGTTCTCGTTCAGTGGATTCCTTACCCAAGAGGCACCAGGTACGTTTTCCCAATAAATCTGTTCGGTGGTTGAGTGGGAAGATTTCAGGCTTAAAATATTGGAGGTTTTCTCAAAGGCAGCACCTCCTGCTTCTTCGATAGTGGAGTAAGGATACATATCCCACTGTGTCTTCCAAAACCGGATGGGACTCTGATGAGACTTCTACCCAAAGTCTCAGAGAAAGCTACCTGTGCAGCGTCGACCGTGGAGGAGACTTCGACATCGAAGGGACCAGTTGTGGTTGGACTTTTTCAAGTACTTTGGATCCATTTATGAGGACGATGATGACAAGATTATTGTTGCTTTCGGTTTTGAGCATGTTAGGGCTTCGAACGTCCCTGATGAGCTTATTTTAGAGGAGTCTCAAATGGAAGGTTTAGTCTCTTGCATTAAAGACCCCACTGGGCCCGATACCTCTTCAGAGGTAGAACCCGAGAGTGTAGATGTTCATTCCCA
The DNA here is from genome assembly GCF_040938575.1 of Ambystoma mexicanum. NCBI lineage: Eukaryota > Metazoa > Chordata > Amphibia > Caudata > Ambystomatidae > Ambystoma > Ambystoma mexicanum. The sequence continues at coordinate 622,452,868 of NC_090928.1, read as the reverse complement.
TCCAAATGAGGCCTACGGGACTGTGATGAAAAAGGTCATTGAATGCTTAGGTTGGGGTTGTCCTGCCAAATACATCTCTCAGGGTGACCTTACTGACAATCCTGGACAGTGGTCCTCGAAAGGAACCTGTGGTGTTTTTCCATTCAGCCCTAGGGGATCCCCTTCTTGATCTCAGGAAGAAACCAGGTGCTGCGTTGGCAGTTCATAAAGATCTGGTGAAAAAGTATCATCTTTCCTGTGGGGATCCAGATTTTTTTGTCCATACATCATAACCCAGAAAGTTTGATGGTACAAGCTGCCATTTCTACATCTGAATCTTCAGTCTATCTTTCCATCCCTCCAGATAGTGATAAGAAGTATGACACACTAGCTAAGAGAGTGTTCTCTGCCTGAAGTATGGTGTTGAACACTATTAATGCCTCTTGTGCTCTGGCAAAATATACTTGTGTACACTGCAACGTTACAGCGCAGGCATCTGATGACATCCCTGAAGGGGCGATGAGAAGCAGCTTTTTCAATATCTTTGATGATGGCAAAGAACCTTCTTGCCAATCCCTGCAATCAGGTTTGGATGCATCCGACTGTGTTGGCAGGTGCATGGGTTAGGCACTTTTCATGGTTGCGAAAATCTGCCTTTGCTCCCAATTGGTTTGGTTACAAGCTTCTAAGGCTGCAGCAAACGCTCTAAGAGCAGTCTGAACAACCAGAGGGTGTTTCACAACCTAGTCTCTTGGGATCCCATACTCGGGTGGCCCTGGGAAGGCCATCGCTTTTGAATCCCAACCCTGGGCGTGGGCAAGCCAGGGAGGATCACCTGGGTGTCATGATGCCTACCCCCGGGGACCCTGACCAAGTCCAGCAACCCCGGAAGCAGACATCAAGTTATCCTAAGCAAGCCCAACAACCCCTGCTAGGGCCTATTTGGGTCCAGTCCTGGCACCTATGGCGCCATGTTCGTATGGAGAGTCAGTCCTGGCGCCATAGGCGCCAAGCTCATAGATTAAAACTTACCTGATGCAGACCATGCTGCAAACTTACCTGATGCAGACCATGCTGCAAGAGCTCCAAGTTAAGAGGCTTGGAAGGGACTACTTTACTTAGGGACTATTTTTTTACTCGGGCGGGGCTGGGGAGGAATACTTATCTGGGACTACTTTGGAGGCTATTTAAACCACGCCCGAAGAGCAGCACACGCTTCACGTTATTCTGCATCCAGCAGCGTAACGCTCACCGTGCTTGCAAGTCTGCATCCAGCCTTCTGCCACGCCCACCTCGAGTTTGGAGCTCCTAGAAAAAGGGAGAAAGAAGGAGAAAAGGTTAGAACAAGAGCAATACCTTTGATCCTTACCTGAATTCCCGATCCATCACGCCTTCGAGCTGGAAGAAAGAAGTTATTTTATGCGCGTCGCCTCGCCTACTGCAGCGCTGTGCTGAACTCACCGGCCTTCGCAGCATCTTCACATTCCACTGCATCCTCCTGCATGTTCCCGCCTCACTCCAGCACCTAAGGAGAAGACAAGGACAGCAAGGTGAGCCAAGGGAATACACAGAGGAATAGTAGTTACCCCCCCATAGACTTACCTGATTTTACCACCGGGGGTACTATTCCTCTTCACGGGTCGTCGCAGCTTCCACTGCTTCTTCGCCGAACCCTGGCCCATAAGGGGAAACAAAAGGACAGCAAGGTAAAACAAAGGGACAAACAAAGGGGAACCCTCCTCACCACAATAGACTTACCTGACTTTACCGCTGGAAGTATTATTCCCCGAGACGTCATACTTTCTCTCACCGCCTGAATAAGGAAGAAAGCAACATGTTACATATGGACATTATTTTATCGAACTGTGTTGGAAAATACAAATCCTTACCAGAATACTACCGGTTGCCACGAGGAACTTTTCATTAGGGTCAAGCTGCAACCTGCAACGAATCGGACAAGAGTGAAAGTCAGGCATTTGAACTCTTACGAACTTTATATTTACAGCGTCTTGCATGGAATCTCAGAGTCAATATTGTTCTGGAACTCGCCAATTCCTTCTAGCCAGTGAAGCAACTGGTTATCAACGCGCCCCTGCGCTCAATGCAGGATGGAGAGCTCATCTTTTCAAACCATCAGGTGAGACTATAAGAGGGGACATCAAAGGTGATCTGTGGGGAGAACAGCAGGGGTGGGGGGGATTTACGCTCAACTCCACGGGTGGTTAATGCCCTTTCTCCATTTGCAGAAGAATATTCCTACGGGCCAATCAAACGAAGCTAGGTGGGCCAGTCCAGTTCGTCATCACGGCCCTACGCGTCACATTGGTGGAGACCGCAGCTGTCCAGTTCCGATCGATGTCTCTGTGGGAGCCAGGTGAGCATAACACTGGGTGGGCCGTCTTGGGGGAGTGGGGAGAAGCACCCAATGGTGAGATATGGTATCCCCCTTTTTCCACAACCCATTTAACCCCTACCCCTGTTTACTTTATGGGAAACTACAACTCCCATAATTCCTCCCCGCTTTGTCTTGACAAATGTACTGCACCAAGGAAGATAAGAAATTAGGTTAGAAGGATTACCTCCCCTGGCTTGCATTGGCCCTGTCCCTTTATAGAGGCCAGGCAGAGCCAGGCACATAGCTCTAATAATGTACACCTGCCACTTACTAAGACTCCCTGTGAAAATAAAATGTGAAGCGTACAGACACACTTTGAGCGAGGCTGGGTACGAGAAGGAACAGCTCTTCCAAGGCCAATGCGAACCAAGCTGTGGGATTTGGAAGGCCAAAGGGCTGATCATCAATTGAGAGGAATGGTCAGAAAGCCAGGCAGGATTTCCAAGCTTTTGGGAAGCCGCCAGTGTTCAAAGAGCAGAGCAGATGAAAGAAACCTTCCAGGTGCCAGTAAATGCGATGCGTCCCTCCAGGGTGAACGGAAAAGTTGGGGAGGAGCAGAGGAGGTGTTGGTATCGGCCTGGGGTTGCGAGGAAAAGATGAAAGACATTAATTTAACACAACCAGTGAGTTATCGACAGTAACAAACGTCCGCTTGATGTTAAAGGGAAAGTGACAGTGATTTGAAAGTTGAAGGTTGCGCGTGTGCCGATAAACACGAATGAAGAAATCGATTGCTAAAAGGAAACGGATACAATGTAGCAGAGTGGTCCTGCGAGTAGAAGTTGCACATTCGAAAGTCTCTGTGAAATGTTATGAACTTTTGAAAGAAACGGAAATCAAAGGAAAGAAAGTTGAATAAGAGGAAAATGAAATATGTGAATTGTGAAATATGCCAAGAGGGCAAAAGTATGTGAATTGCGAAACATGCCAAGAGGGAAAAAGGTAAAAACTTTTTGACAAGGCCAAGAAGGAAAGTGATTGAGAATAAGAACTACAAGTACCAAGAGGCATTGGTGCTGCAAGAGAAGATTTTGAGTTGAAAGAAAATGGAAAGAGAGGTCGAAGTGGTCATGCAGAGGTCTATGTAAATTGCTTGCAGTTTTGAAAGTCTTTGACAGTGAAAGATATTTGAGACAAAAACATGAGGAACGGATCCCCTACGAAGAACGAGACAGGCTCAAGCCTGGCAGAGGGAAGTGTGTGCAGAACTTTGAGAAATTGATAGCATATGAACTGAGTATTGATGGCAAGGCTGCTGAAGCCTAAGAAAGTGATTGAACTACCAGAAGGTGAGAGCATAAGATTGAACTGTACCAGTAAGCCAAAGTGTGCAAGACTGAAAAAACAGTGCCATCCACCTGTCGTTTGTTTATTAAGAGACGCTCTAGTACACCTGAGGTTGAACCTGGGGAAGGGAGCTGGTGCTGAAGCCATTCGGATATTTTGTTTTGACACGCTATTTTCTTTTTGTATTCCCTTAACACATTTGTTATCTTGAGAAGGAGGGCAAGGTTAGGTTTCCTTAGTATAGGCCTTTTTATTTTGACCAGACTGACTTGGATGTATTTGTTTTTGTTTAATGGTCGAGATGATTCCTACTTTAGAGTTAGGGCCAGTTAGGAATTCTACCATCGCAAGCAAATTCAAAAATAAAGGTTTTGAAACTTGTATCCATTGTGTCTGTCTCTACTGCTCGATACCATGCTTTCCTCACAGCAGCAATTTGCCAGCAACAGCAGTAAGCAAACTCACAAGGTTGGAGAGGAAGGTCCTTTCACTACTACTCCTCCTCCTTCAACCAGAGAGCTGGAGGCCAAATGGGCCAAAGACAGGGACAAAGAAGATTACTCCATCCAGCTAGAGGCTGTGGAAGAAAATCTGCTCAAGCAGCCGCTTCATCTCCGCCCTAAGCTGCTCCTGCAGCCCCAAAACCACTCTGAGGTCTTTACCCATATGACACCAGTAGCAGGGAAACTGATCCAGCATTTCGAAGAATGGTATTACATTGCTTCAGGTGCATGGGTCCTGCAAACAATGTTCACAGGGTTACTGTCTCCCATTCCTAAAGGGGCCCCCAGATTGCCCCACGAGCACACCTACTTTTTGGGCTCCAGATCCTCTTCTCCTGCAGGTGATCCTTTGCCTACTGGTGAAAGGTACAATAGAGAAGTTTACCTTTAGCGGAACTGAATCAGGATTGGTATTCTACAAACGTCCTGATGCCCAAAAAGGAAGGACGACTGCGACTCCTCTTGGACCTGAGGCGCTTGAACAGGACTGGATGATGTCACTCGATCTTCAGTCCTACTAACTTACCCTACCGTCTTGTTTTTCCATCTCCGCCAGGGCGCCAGGGGACAACTCCGGTGGTGATAGTGCGCGGTATAAATATGCTTTAACACAACATAGCATGCTTACCTTCATGTGACTATCCGTCACAAGCGCAGGAAGTACCTAGGATCCGTCATTGGCAGTACTCACTATCCGTTTCGAGTGCTACCTTTCGCCCTTGCCTCCGTCCCGGTTGATGGCGGTAGCGGCAGCGGCTCTTAGGAGCGGATGGACTCGCATCTTTCCTTACCTAGATGATTGGCTGATCAGGTCCTGTCATTGCCTTCACAAACTGGTTTTCTCCCTCAATTTCAAGAAGCCTCAAGTGACTCCTTCTCAAACACTCCAATTCCTCACAGCGGTCCTGGACTCATCCTATTGGGAGGTTTATACTCCCGAGATAAGGGTTCAACATATCCTGCAGTTGGTCTTGAAATTTCAGCATGCCGAATGTCGACCGGCCTTCGACTTTCTAAGGTTACTTGGCCTCATGACATCCTGAATTTTCCTGGTGCCGGAAGGCCTGACTAAGCAAGAGATCTCTCCTGTGGTTTCTCGGATCACAGTGGTCTCAGTTCTCAGGCAGGAGGACGGACCTTGTTCAGGACCCGGATAGGGTAGCACCGGATCTTCTGTGGTTGGACCTGCAAAGAGAACGTGATGATTGGAGAACCTTTTTTGGCAGCCTTGGCCAGAGATTACTGTAGTCACAGATGCCTCACTCAAGGGATGGGGTGTGCATATGAACAACCTGACAATGAGCAGACTTTGGTCCTCAGCAAAATCAAGACTACATATAAACTTGTTAGAGCTCAGGGCGATCAGACTGCAGCTGATGGCCTTTTTTCCTTCCATCCAGGGGAAGAACGTCCTGATAATGATGGACAACACAGTGGCCATGCGTTTCCTCAAACAAGGAGTTGTAGAGTCACTACCACTGTACAAGGAGATGAAACAACTTTGGTTCTGGGCATTACAAAACGGTATGATCTTGGTGTCAGTACATTTAGCCTGCAAGGAGAATATGACGGCGGACACACTGAGCAGGCTGGGCTTGATCTCCCAGGAGGTCCTTCTAGAGGTCTTCGCCCTCTTGTGAACCCCTCAGGTGGATCTGTTTGCATCCAGTTCCAACGAAAATTTGATCTCTTCTACTCCAGGGAATTTTCACAGAGGATTCCTGGGTGACGCTTTTGTAGTTGATTCGAATGTTCCTCTTCTTTACGTGTTCCCACTAGTCCTCGTCAACTCAAGTCCTAAGGTGGTTAAGGAAGTTCAGGAAATCCATGATCCTGTTTGCTGCTTTTTGGGCCAGGAGGACCTCATACCTGGACCTTCTGGACATGTCCAACTGCCCTTCATTCCCTCTTCCCCACAGAGTATATCTACTCTCATAAGAGGGAGGCCGTCTTCTCCATTGAGAACGCTGAATCTACATACTTGGCTTCTGAGAGGCTAAGGTACAAAGATTGGGACCTCCCAGAAAACGTCATGGAGGTGTTGCTTTCAACCAGACCACCAGCAAACAAAGCCCTATACCGCTGGAATATATTATGCAGCAAGGGCAGACCAGATGTTATAGACCCTTCTTGCAATGCACCTATGGTCCTTTCTTTGTTACTGCACCTGGCCAATCAGAGACTGCGGGTGGCTACAGTTAAAGCGTACTTAACTTCGCTTTCAATCTTCAAGTGCACGCCAGAGCAAGGATTTTAATTCAAGTTGCCCAATGTAATTGAATTTCTGAAGGTTTTGACAAACTTATTCCCACCAGTGCCCTGCCTGGTCCCATCCTGGGATTTGAATTTGGTACTTACATTCTTAATGGGAGCTTCCTATGAGCCACTTCATTCCTGTCCTCTTAGATTACGAACATGGAAACGATTTTCTTAGTAGCTATCACTTCTGCTTGGAGGGTTAGCAAACTTCAAGCTCTGTCATGCAAACTACAATTCACAATATTCGCTGAAGAGAAAGTTGTACTGAGGGTTTGTCCCTCCATTTTACCTAAGGTGGCATCTGAATTCCATTTGTTTAAAGGAATTTCAGTACTAGCTTTTTACCCTCCTCCTCACCCTTTCAAGGATGAGGCGAGACTGCACAGACTAGACCAAAGGAGCTGTGGGGAACCAGAAGGAGTCAGACTCGACTGCATGCAAAAGGTCTTTATTTAAATAAAATGGAAAAATGCCTATCTATCCCTACGAGGAATTTCCCTGTCTATAAGCTAAACTAAGGGCGATCATTGGACGTCATAAAAACAAAACGAGTCCTCAATTCAAAAACCTACTTAAGCTGTACCACTACAGGAAAAACTAACATAGAAATCAGCCAGAACAATGACTCTTAGTTCAGGCTTCCTCCGGTCAATGTTCCTTGGATTTCCCTCTCTGGGTAAATACAATGTCCTTCACAATCCACCCAAAAAACGTTTCAGCTCTCTCCTTAGGCCCCTTGAGAAAATCTGCACGTTTATATACAGGGCAAATATCTTAAGTTCCTTTAAGAGGGGAGGAGATGATCTCCTTGGTCCTTCTCCTCCAACTTGGTAGTTTTCTGTTCCCCGTCTTATATAATTAAAATGTGTCGATTCTTTAAAGGAGGGTATGACTCCCTTAGTCTGTCTTCCCCCACTTAGGCGTTTACTTTCCATTAGTTGTATGTCTTGGGTGGACTGATTGAACCCTCCAGGTCCCCCTCTTCTTATATGTTGAAAAATGTCACTTAACTCTCCAGACCCCTTTGGCTCTCTTGATTGTTTAACTTTTGTTGCTGTATCTTTGGCATCTGCCAATCTCCACTATTTGGAATTCTAAAGCTTCTGTAACCCTTCTTATAATTTGCTCTCTCCTCATACTAATTAAATGTCTCATGTTCGTTGAGTGGAGGGATGATTCCCTTACTTCGAATGGATTGTGTCCTCAAACATATTCCTCATCTTTGACATGTGATGTCCAGCTTCGGCTGCTTTGGAAATTATTTTCGGCAGTGGGTGCCCTGCGTCGAGTCGCTGTCTCTCGGAGGCCTCTGTCGAGGGTGAAGTCATTGGATGTCATAAGTAGCGCGTACGGGGCCCGTTGGCCTCAGTTCTGTTTTTCTGAAAACACGTTTGCTTCGTGAGAAACTTGGCGCACCTCGTACTTGTGAAAGTATTTGCTGTTGGTTTTTCGAGTATGTCTTCGTCTTCTACTCCGACACCTCGGTCTGGATTGAAGAAGTGTCGGGAATGCGGTTCCAAGATGTCCATCACAGACCTGCATCAAGTCTGTCTGTGGTGCCTCGGCGAGGGCCACGATACGGATACGTGCTCCAAGTGTCAATCCACGACGGGAAAGGCCTTGAGGGAACGAAAGGGGAAGCTCAAGTTAGGCAAGGTTTCCAAAACCCATAAGTCCCGACCTGCTGGGCCTTCGACCGATGAGTCGAGAGACGATTCTCCTCGGAGGAAGAAGGTCAAGCGCTCTAGATCTAGGAGTGGGTCCCGCCACTCTTCATCGAAGAGATCGAGGAGAAGGCACCGCTGGTCTCCTTCCTTGTCATCTTCGTCAGGCGACACTCTCGAGAAGGTGGCATGCCCGTCCAAGAAGTCTACACTGACAGAATGGGAAGCTTTCCATGTGGAAATGCTTACAATCTTTGATAAACAGGGCCAGGCTCCGACTGCGCCTTCTGTGGAAGCTGGCAAGGAGCGGTCTTGTCTGGATACTCGCGCGCCCTCGAGCCCGTGTAAGCAGCGTGATCCCCATCGAGAGCCCTCGATGCCTTGTTTGGACAAGGTATCGAAGGATCACTCGAGACGTGGAGAGAGGTCATGGTCGTCGACGCCATTTGAAGCCTTGAAATCCCTCAAAGCCATCAGCGCTACATCCGTCGACAGTGCCCATCGGGTCCTCGACCCCTGTCTGGCCTTCGATGCCACTGTCGATGCCAGCTGTACCAATTTTACAGGCACAGCCCCCAGTGACTGTTGACCCTCAGAAGAAGGCGTGGCTAAGTCAAAGTCGACGCCTTCAACAATTTTGAAGCTTCTGGGTATCACACCAGAGAAAAGCTATGCCCCTCTACCGAAAAAGTTTTTTTTTTTAAGTCCCTCACTTACATTTTTGAGGAGGAGCGTTCAGATGAGGATGATGCTCCTTTTGGTCTCCAGTTTGAGACCCCTAATGTGCCTGAATGCCTAATTTCAGAGGAGAGTAGGATGCAGGATCTCTGTGATACTTTGCATAATACGAGTGGTATAGACGCCTCTCCTGAGCTGGAATTCGGCAAGCCAGACCCAGGGGAGCATGCCGACTCCTCGTACAGTCAACTTATGTCTAGAGTTGTTGAATATTTGGGCTGGCCTAGGCCTCCTGTGCATTATAATGAGGATTATCTAACGGACATTTTGGACAAGTGTCCGCCTACGGATCAAGTGTTACCTCTCCATGTGGCTCTGGAAAAAAGGGTGGCCAGGAATTGGGGAAACAGCAGAAACTAATTCGGCGGTTAACACATTTCTTACAAGAAAATACTGCCCCTCCAGTAGCAACCCCGGCTACCTGTGAACGCACCCCACTCCCGAGAGTCTGGTGGTCCAGGCATCTACAGCTACCTCGAAACAGGCAACGTTCCCTAACATCCCCCCTAATAGGGACTATAAGCGTATGGACGGATGCAAAAGGTGTTTTCAGCAGGGAGTATGGTGTTGAAATCTGCCAACTCCACTTGTGCCTTGGCAAAGTTTTCGTGCACTCTGTGGTAGTGCATCTCTATGGCGGCAGAGCATGTTCCTGAAGGGGAAGAAAGGGACAGCTTCCTGGCTATTGTTAAGGACAGCAAGGAAGCCATGTGTCAGTCTGGGTTGGATTCTGCAGATAGCATCAGCAGGTCCATGGCTACGAGCACTGTGATACGCAGGATTCCGGATCTGCTCCTTGTGCAGGAAATCTTGTCCCTGCTAGAGAAAGACGCTATAGAACCAGTGCCTGTAGCGGAGAGGAACAAGGTTTTTTTATTCCCCATATTTTTTAATTCCCAAAAAGAACGTGAGACTGAGACCCATCTTGGACTTGAGATACTTGGACAAGTTCCTCAGGAAGTACAAATTCAGGATGGTTACTCTTTCACAGATCCTTCAGGCCCTCCAACTTCAGGATTGGTTGGTGTCATTGGACCTTCAGGATGCTTATTTTCATGTGCCAATCCATCTTTAGCACAGGAAATACCTGAGGTTTGCCATTGGCGGCTCACACTATCAGGTTTGGGTCCTGCCATTTGGGTTGACCTCCGCCCGCGGGTCTTCACCAAACTGATGGTGGTGGTGGCAGTGCATTTCAGGAGAGGGGGGGATTCACGTCTACCCTTACCTGGATGATTGGCTGATCAGGGCGCGCTCTCCCGAACAAGCCTTGGTTCATCTCAATGTTACCTGCCACTCCCTTCACAGACTGGGCTTCTCCCTCAATTTCAAGAAGTCCCATATAACACTATCCCAGCAGCTACAGTACATCTGGGCTGTATTAGAAACCTCCTTGGGAAAGTGCTCGTTGCCCAAGGTTAGGGCTCAAGACATTCTCCAGATTGTAACAAAATGCCAGAGTGCCCAGAGTCTTCTGGCCTTCGAATTCTTGAGGTTGCTCGGCCTCATGGCATCCTGCATTTTTCTGGTGCCAGAGGCCTGCCTGAGAATGAGATCCCTTCAGTGGGCTCTCAGGACACAATGGTCCCAGTTCTTTGGTAGGATGTCAGACCGACTTCAGATTCCAACCAGAGTCACCCAGGTTCTTCTGTGGTGGGCCTGCAAGGAAAATATTCTGAAGGGAGAAACCTTTTGGCAACCATAGCCGGAGATCACTGTAGTGATGGGCGCCACACTCACGGGGTGGGGAGCTCATGCCAACGATCTGACAATAATCGGTCTTTAGTCTCCATCGCAGTCCAGGCTACACATCAATCTTTTGGAGCTGAGAGTAATCAGACTAGTGCTGAAGGCTTTTCTGCCGTCTGTTCCGGGAAAGACTGTTGGTATAATGAGGGACAACACAGTGGCAATGCACTACCTCAACAAGAGAGGTGGCGTAGGGTCACTACCACTGTGCAGAGAGGCAGTGCAGCTCTGGTACTGGGCAATACAAGAAGGAATCTCCCTATCGACAGTTCACCTAGCCGGGGAGAACAAAGCAGCAGACTATTTCAGAGCAGGCAGGGCACAGTCTCCCACGAGTGGGAACTAGCTCAGGAAGTCCTTCAAGAGATCTTCACCCTTTGGGGAAAGCCTCAAGTAGATCTGTTTGCGAGGGGTGCCAACCGGAAGTGCAAGCGGTACTGCTCAAGGGAATTTCCTCCGAAAGGAGCTCTAGGAGACGCATTTGTGGTGGATTGGCAATTTCCACTACTGTACGCGTTTCCTCCATTCCCGATCATTCCTAAATTGCTCAGGAGGTTTGAGATGGTTCGGGACCCGCATGATCCTCATTGGGCCAGGAGAACGTGGTACCTGGACCTTCTGGACATGTCCATCTGCCCTCCGATACGTCTTTCGCAAAGAGAGGATCTTCTCTCGCGAGAAGAGGGTCGGGTTCTCCATCTCGAGGTCAAGGCTCTCAACCTTCATGCTTGGTTTCGGAAAGGTTGAGGTACAAGGATTGGAACCTCCCGGATGACGTGAGGGAGGTGTTGCTTTCGGCCAGAAGGCCAGAAACAAAGTCTCTATTCTGTTGCCGTTCGAATAAGATTTGCGACTGGTGCAGGAAAAATAATGTTGATCCTTATCAGTATACAACTCCAGATGTTCTATCCTTTTTACTTTCATTAGCACACAAAGGTCTTCAGGTTGGAACCATTAAGGGTTATCGAACAGCGATTTGGATCTTTAAGCGATCATCCGAGGAATGCTCCTATTTCAAGATCCCACTGGTCACTCCGTTTCTGAAAGGGCTCACAAATGTGCTCCCGCCATCTTCTTTTCAGGTTCTGGTTTGGGACCTCAATCTGGTTTTAACATTTCTGATGTGTGCTTCATTTGAACCCTTGCATACATGTCCGTTGAGGTTGTTAACCTTTAAGACAATACTATTGGTTGTTATTGCATTTGCACGTAGAGTGAGCGAGTTGCAGGCACTTTCTTCCAAGCCACCCTTTACTATATTCCACAGGGACAGGGTTGTGTTGAGAGTGAAACCCTCCTTTCTACCTAAGGTAGTTTCGGACTTTCACTTGAGTCAGAAAATTGTGCTGCCAACCTTCTATCCTCCTCCACATCCTAGTAAGGATGAGGAAAGGTTCCATAGGTTGGATCCTAGGAGAGCATTAACCTTTTATATTTCCAGAATGTCCAAATTGCGAGTGAACGCCCTGATCTTTGTGGAGTATACCGGACACAAGCTGGGCCAGGCTGTTTCTAAACAGACCTTGTCTAGGTGGATCATCCTCACTATTTCTGAATGCTATAGACTGGCTGTCAAGGACCCTCCTGAGGGCTTGTATGTTCGTTCCACCACAGGCATGGCCACATCGACAGCCCTGCAAAGCGGTGTCCCTATTAAAAACATCTGTGATGCTGCAACGTGGTCATCAATACACACATTCATTAAGCATTATTCTCTGGATACTTCCCATGCTCAGGATGTTGCTTTTGGTAAGGCAGTCCTTTACTCTGCCCATTAAAAAAAAAAATCTTCACCCTCCTCCTATCATGGAGACTGCTTTGGGAGTCTGTCAAAGATGAGGAATATGTTAGAGGATACAATCCATTCGAAGAACAAGTTACTTACCCCTGGTAACATTCTTTTGATTGGATGTTCCTCCAACATATTCCTCATCGCCCTCCAACCTACCCCTCTGTAGAAATTCCCATGGTATTGCAGCTTTCGTTCCAACAAGGCTGGGTACTGTCATGCCCGTATTGTGGGCATATCTGTTACACAAGGAGGGGAAAAAAAGAACTGATGCCAACGGGCGCTGTGCATGCTACTTATAATCTCTGATGACGTCACCCTCGACTGAGGCCTTCGAGGGACATCAACTCAATGCTATAGACGCAGGGCTCCCTCTACCAAAAAAAATTTCCGAAGCAGCCTAAGCTGGATTTTACATGTCAAAGATGAGGAATACGTTGGAGGAACATCCAGTCGAAAGAGCGTTACCAGGGGTAAGTAACTTGTTCTTCTCTTCCCACTTGGTTGTTGTTTTCTTCCTGCTAGCTTTGTCTTTGGCAGACAGATTGAACCGTTCGGAATTCTAGGGCTCTCGTAATCCTACTACCTTAATTCTCTAGGGCTCCCCAGAGCCCCTTAGGCTCTTTTAACTTTTGTGGTTTTGTCTTTGGCCTCTTCACCATTCCGGAATCTAGGGCTCCCATAGCCCTTCTTGTCATATTCTCTTTTCTTGCCTTGTTCCGCTCACCTCCCACCAACCTGGGAAACCCTGGTACCTCTGTTGTCGTTGGGTGTGCTCCAGTGGAGTGGTATCGCAGCAGGGGCGTGGTGATTTGCCTCTCTCATTGGCATCGCCATCCCGTAAGCATTTGCTTCCTGTTTCTTGCCTGCTGCGGCATCCTCAGCGGTCCTTGCCCTGAGAGCATAGGCTTCGCTCCTCTGGTGTCTGCTGGTCTTGCGTCTGTTTACGGGTCCCAGGCACGCCACGGCTGCAGCATGGTCACGCTGGCCAGGTGAGACAGTCTTCCCTCCTTCTCTGTCTCAGCAGTATGGCCCTTTCCAATGGCGTTTCTCTCTCCTCACTCGGTCCTTCCACACCACTGCTAGCCCTGCAGTGCAGCGTGACTCTGCCCTTCCTGGAAGTTCTCACATCAGAGTCTCGTCTGCATACGATTATTCTCGCTGCATTCAAGCTGCATTCAAGGTGCCTCATCTCTTTATTCTCGCTGCCAGACTTAAAAGCGGCATGTTTTTCAGCATCAGCTGCTGCGTTCATGGAAGACTCCAGCATTTACTTGAGCCAACATTCGGCACGTAATGTTTGTATGTTTTGAACGCAGATCAACTGCAACAGCACCAGTCGTTTTTCCTCCCAAATGGGCAGAAAGGGTATTCTTCATAGGGAGTTCTGGATAGGAAGGGAGTCCTTGTCCCTTTCCCCTAGAGGGGAATCACTCCCAGTGAGGTTCTCCTTTCCCAAACCCCTAGGGAGCGTTTTGCGTAATGGGCTCACCTCCCTAGCCTGAAACGGGGTGGTTCCCCATTTGGAACAAAGGACAATTTTCCAAATACGTCACAGAGGGTTCTGAGCATCAATGGCAAGAATGATCAATTTTAGACAGGATAACCAACTATTTTTTGGTTACACAGGCCACAAGCTTGGTGAAGCACTAACGAAGCAGACCTTATCCAGATGTATAATACTATGCATTTCAGAGTGTTACTCCATTGCAGGAAAGGGGGTTCCTGAATGTTTGAGGGCCCACTCCACCAGAGGAGTGGCAACTACATCGGCTCTACAAAGAGGAATTCCAGTGCAGGACATCTGTCAAACTGCAACTTGGACCTCCCTCCATACATTTTTTAGGCATTACTGCTTCAACACTCTTTCGATTCAGGACACTCGATTTGGAAGAGCGGTTCTTCATAGCATCACGGGATGAAAAAAAAGAAACATGAGAATCCACTTCACACCTCTGTCACATGTACTGCTATGGGAGCCTATCTAAGATGAGGAATCCGTGGGAGGACACAATCCATTAGAAAAACGAATTACTTATGTAATGTTCTTTCTGATGGATGTTCCTCCCACGGATTCGTCATTACCCTCCCAGCCTACCCATCTGACTAAGGGCAAATTCTCATTTTTATCTCTCTTTCAATGTCTGTAAATTATTGTCTTCCCCAAGGCAGTTGAGCACGGGGAATAGAAAAACGAGGAACTAGGCAATGGGGTGCTGTGCAAGCTATTTAAAGTGCCATGAACGTCACGCCTGGCCGCGCAATTGAGAGCCTTGAGAGACGTTGACCCTGGTGCTGCACGGCACCCCTACTGTCAAATTTTGTTTTTCCAAGAACTTCTTAACCGGAAACTAATATCTAATATGAGGATTTCATGGGAGGAACATCCATCAGAAAGAACATTATCACGAGTCAGTAATTAGTTCTTCTCCATCCTTCCCTCCGCCCTCTTTCCTATTGCCACTTTTTTCCCTCTGCTACCGCGTTTGGCTTTGGTCATGTCTCCATCTTCATCATCTTCTTCACAGTTGCTCAGACTTGTGTTTTTGCCTTTGAATGACCCACGGTATGTCACTGAGTGTTCAACCCGCTTTGATATGTTGAGCACCTTATCCAAATTGGAATCATCACCACAGTTCCTCTTTAATTTTATCCTGCTATCATCTAACCATGAATTGGCCCCTGTGGCGAACCTGAAGTAGGACTTAGACTCGAGGACGTCATGTTCATGGATTTTTATTATATTCTGTTAAAATTTGTCTAACCTCTTGGCCAGCTTCAAACTAAATAACAAACTAAAATAATGAAAATGAATGCGAAAGTTCTAAGTTCCCTATTTGAAAACTGAAAGGTTCAGGGAAAAGGTATTCTAGTGACGATGAATCCAAATCATAAAGTCCCTAGCGCAAATCCTTTACTAGCCTACCACATATATAGCAAAACTAACGCACATAACCCTAAAGGGTTTAATAACTGAAAAGATGCTTGACTGCTGTTTCTGTTGCAGGCTTCTCCCCTCGATAGACATTTCTTCAGGTGCCTCTGTAATGGCTAAATCTTTCAAATGTAGTTCCAGATAAAATCTTACTTGAGGTATTTCAGTTTCTCTTTCTCCTGACACCTCGGGGTGCCGTTTTCACTTGGCTACCCCACTCCAGAGTGTTTCTGTTCCCTTCCAGGGCTTCACACACTTTCATTCCACTCTGGGCATTTCTCTTTTATTTATCTTTCATCCCTGATCCAGGGTGTCTTCACTCTCTCCCCCTCTTCTGGGGTCTCCATATTCTTGTTCTCCTCTTGGGGAATCTTCACTCTTATCCTTTCTTGTCTTTCGTCCCCTTCTCTTTGGATTTCTTCACTCTCACTCTTTCTCTTGACTCTCGTTCCTTCTTCACTGGGCAACTTTAGGTTCTTACAGCTCCTCTGGGCTCCTGGATCAGAAGGGTGTGGGCATCTTCTCCCCCTCTGGGAGCCCCCCTTCCTCAGCTCCAGACTTCTTCTCCACTGGTTTACCTTCACCTGCGAGACAGGGAACCATTCCCCAGCTGAGACAACTTGCAACTGAAATGGCTCTCCTTTTATTCAGCCCTTTCTCCCCTTAGCTGACTACCTATTGGCTGAACGGTCCGGCTTCACCATTGGTGGAAGTAGTGCTTACATCCTATCCTCCCAGGGCAGGTCATCCCCTATTGGTCAGCTCAAATAACCGTTGGATCAATTAGGAGTTCCAATTAACTCTCCTATATAAGAGCTCTCCTAAATCAGAGCTCCTCTCCAGTTGATTGTTTTGCTCCTCCTGGGTAGATGATGGGGTATGACTCTGTGTTCCTCTTTCTTCATGAAAGAAGGTTTTATTTAATTTCCCCATGCCTTTGTGGTGTTGTAGATGTTATTTCAATAATTTAGATGCCCACGAACCTGGATCTTCTACACGGGAGGTAACCATTCTACTACTGCGCTGTTTCAGCTGTACTGTTCTTCAATGGTGAGGGAGGCTGAATCCTTAATCTTGTAGCTGATAAGTGATTTTCCTCTCTCCATGCTGGCAGCACGTTTCTCTGCACCTTTCGAGCTTGACCAGCCGCTCCTCTCCCTTCGTTGCCACAGGAATTCAGTAATATGCTATCTGTGTGAGGTGAGGAAAAGCCTGTATTCACCACATCCCTCATGTGTTCGTCAAATATTTCACAAGAGTTACACGTGCCAGCTAGATGCCTTAACCTGGTGACATATTCCTCCACACTTTCACTCGCCTCCTGCTCTCTCAATGCGAAATGTTACCTTTCTAGTAAAGCACTGGTCTTGGTGTTGAAGTGCTTAATGGGGTTCCGAAGCGCATACTTCAACTCACTCAACCCTTCAGCAACATCACTACTGTCCTCTAGTTCTGGTAGTGTTTCATATGTCCTCTGGTCTTCGTAGCCTAAGCAGTGCATAAGTAAAGACACTTTCCTCTCCATCTTTATTCAATTTCCACAAGTGGCCTTCAAGTAATGTGAGAATCCTTTTTCCAATGTCCCCACTTCACTCTCATTGGACCATGTTGGGCCATGAACATGACCGGTTGTGGCACATTTTGGACCACGCCCCACTTTTCTTCCCAATGTCCAAAGCGTATGCCTTACCAGCAACCAGGTTCTGTGCTACACTAATCTTTGCTGCACGTTCTCAGCCTTCACTTCCCTGTTACTATGATAGCGTCTGTCCCCCTCCTGATGATTAAGTGACCACATAAGTTTGTTTTCTTGATTCGGTGAACGTCCTTCGCTGACACGAATGCGTTGACACAAAGTGCCCTTTTCTCTGCACGTCTTTGTCTGCGTACTCCGCAGCTGGTGTGCATTTTTGTTAAGTAAAGGTGCAGAATATACGTCGATGCTTGGAAAGCTTTTATTGTAAGAAACAACAATAAGCTACTTAGATGGGCCCCGCTCCTTGTCTCCTCATCCGCCAACAAAACCTTTCCTACATTCCACTCAATAATTCTTCTAGGTTCTTCCTTCCAAGTAGCCAGGACCCATCTAATAATATGCTTAAATACAACAAACGGGTGCGTGTGTAACGGTAGACAGAATAGGCAATGGATCAAGTAGGGAAAGCCAAAAATGAAAAAGGTAAGATTAGAAATCTTGGGGTAATGACTATTTTCCAGTATTGTAATTTTCTAGTCCCTTGGAAGGAAGTCCTACACTTAATGGAATCATTGTTTGTGAAGACCTTGGCGTGCTCGAAATGCCTTTGAAGCGTGGAGGTCAGAATTGCCAGATGGCATTTTTAGGCACTGCTGCAAGCCCCAGGAATATTATGTTTGACTACCATGCCAACTGTCACAAGTGACAGAGCCAGGGATTGGCTTTGCAAAGAAGGTGAATGCGGTAGAAAGCACAGTCAGGTAGAGGGAATAAGGGCGAGGAAGTGAAAGCCACCCTGCAACACCATACCTGTATGGCCTTCTCTGTGAGAGTGAATTCACTAATGTGAGTTGTGGGAGTAGTTTGAGTCAGTCATCATGTGTGCGCTTCTTCTTTGTGCTGTCCACCACTATCTTAGGTTGTATAATAATGCATGACCCATTTAATTACACTCTCGAAGGACGCAGAGGACTTCACTGGGTGAGAAATTAAGATGGGATAAGGCTGTGAAATGATGCATGGCAGGCTAGCTAAATCAAAGGAAATATCCACTGAAGGGAAACCTCTGGTAGGGCAACTGTCCATAATAAGGCCTATTTGCAGTGGCAATCCGCCACTCATTTGTATGAAATATTCCAGTGATGCAGGTATCTCTTTAGCTCAGCGATGGTCAAGCTTTGAGGTCTTCTTGCACTGGCTGGTTGTGATCAACCAATGCACACAAACAGGAGAGCAAACGCTCTTATGCTTATTCCCTCAGCCACAAACGGCCTGAGTGTGGGTCACTTAGCATGGAGTTTTGTTTACTATTTCCCAAATAATAGGCAATGACAATGTCCAGGCGGACATTCTTAATGGGGGTTTCCTCTTTGAATCCACCATCTCAAATCCAAAGTGTGACCTGAACAGGAAGGTTTTGGGGGCTTGTTAGCCAATGCGGCAAATCAACAATGCGATCTGTTCTGCTCAAGAGGGTTCCCAAGAAGTGGACTGTTAGGTGATGCATTCCAGGCTCATGTCTTTGCTCTTATTCCTTTTGTGATCAAAATGCTCAGGCTACACGTTGGAGAGATTATAATATTAATCCCGGTCTGGGTGAGGAAACTGTGCCTGCAGATTTGTAGAGTCTACATCAGAGTATTTGCAAACCGGATTGGCTTCTGCATAGGTAATGGGGTTCATGGGGCTCACCCCAATTAAATTCCTCAAGGCTATGAGGATGAATACTCTGACGATTTGCTTACTCTCGTCACTTCTCCGCAGGGATAAGCCCCTTTGCATGAGGCTAGGGTGGTGAGGTCACTGACCAATAGTCCCCTTAGGAGTCGGCACATGCGGGAAGACCTTGTGGGAAGGAACTCCCTTCCTGGGGCACAGGGACGTAGGTTGGGGGTGAACCATCTCATAACCACAAGATCACAGGAGGAGAAATATATTGTGAGACAGGCATGGTATCAAGAGAGACACAGACTCAAGTGTTAATGTTAAAACCTTTATTTACTATAATATTGGGGTTGGTGTAATACCTAACTGGCCCCAACTCTAAAGGGATGGTTCCCTCAACTGATGTTGCTAAGGACCGTCGATGTCTGAAAGTCCAAAACAAAAATGTATCTGTGGCTAGACCTATGCTTGCCCTCACTCTTTGATAAAATGTGGTAGGAAGTCTCTTTAAAGAAAAATAGTGGGGGTTGAGGTGGTCTTCCCAACAGGTGTGGCTCTGTCAATGTTATTAAAGTTCAGCTTAATCAAAAAAGAGGTTGTTCGTTAACTCTTCTCCACAAAGTTCATGCACTCTGTTCAAACAACTCCGAATGTCTTTAGTACCTGGTGGCTCCCTTCCCCAAGCATCAATCCTTCCAAGTTTCAGACAAAACTAAAATATAACAGTTTCTCTCGGACTTCTCAGGTTTCCCTTCCCCAAGCTTATGCTTCTCTGTTTCACCAAATAAGTATTCACCTTGGTTAAGCCTCTTGGGGTTCCCCTCCCCAAGCTCATGCCCCTTCAGTTTCAAACACAAGTACAGCTTGATAACACAGTTCCTCTTTGGCCTCTCAAGATTCCCTTCGCCAAGCTTAGGCCCCTCTAGTTTCAAACACAAAATCCAACTTGTCAGGATGTACCTTTTACTTATTTACAGTTCCTTTCACACACAACCTTCTCATGGGGTCAAATCGGAGATATTCGAAAACGCTAGGTTCTTTGCGCCTAAGCATGACTACTCTGGTCTTTGGCCCCTGTCTGTATTTTCGGTGCTTGCTTTTCTTCTATCCTTTCATCTTCAGGTGCTTCCTGCAACCCTTTGTTATCTTCTACTTTGCTGTGCACACTTCTCTCTTTCTCTCTCTCTCTCTCTCTCTCTCTCTCTCTCTCTTTCTCTCTCTCTCTCTCTCTCAGGTGGCCAGGGCACAGCCATCGCTTTTGGATCCAGACCCTGGCAGTGGAACAGTGCGGGAGGATCACCTCGGTGGGGGGGTGTTGGGGAGTGGGGATGAGGCAACTGATGGTGAGACGTGGTGGCGACACGTGGTATTCCCCCCTTTCCCGTGCCCATACCGCATCCTATTTTATCGGATTCTCCGACATCCCATCTCCTCACCGCCCCCTTCTACACAAACACTGGACTGAGGAAGAGGGTGACACTTATATATCTCATTGGACTTGTCCCACTAATCAGGTCAGGCACTTGACTTTAATCCCATACCCATTAGCTCTCCCCACACAGATAAAAGGCAGAACAAAGAGACACACTCTGAGCAAGGTGGAACACGAGAAGGAGCAGATCTTCCTGGGCGAAGGTGAACCCAATGGAGAAGGACGACCGAGCGAGGGACTGGAGCAAAGGGTAGAGAAACCCTGAAGTTCCCTGCAGGAGGTCATTGCCTGCGGGAAGCCGTGAAGGAGACATAGCGAAAGCCAAATTGCAGACAAGAAGAACCTGCATTGTTTCCTAGGTGAAAGCCACAGAGACAAGAAAGGAACACGCACAACCGGTGAGTTAGTGAAAGACATAAAAGGCTGGTTTGTGTCAAGGAAAGATTGAAGCCGCAACAGTGTATCTCACAATTGAAGGTTGCACACATGTTGATGAGACGCGAAAGAAAGTAAACCAGTGATGACATTTTAAGTTGCACATAATTGTGATACAGTGATAGAGTATCGGAGTGGTCTGGCGAAAGGAAGTAGCCCTCTCGAAAGTCTCCGCAAAATGTTTTGATGTATTGTTATAAAGCGGCAAAGTGAACAAACTGAAATACACAATGGTCAAGATTAAACCCCGGTGTCATGAAACACCCATGGAGCCTGTGGAAGAGATGGAAACAATGGAAGAAGGACTGAGCTCCTCCTTTACCTGGACGTTACGTTCTAGCTTCGCTGGAACAGAGGCTATAATTAACTGTCAGGTGTGGCAACCGGTGCGTTGCAACTGATTTATTTCCCAACGCTAGTTGACAGTGCTCCTGTCTCGTGTTACTCCTTGTTTTTCTACCCATTTGCCTTTCCATTGTTTGTCTGCCTGCCTTATCGTACATTTTGCCACCACGCTTCCTGTGGGGAATATTTCCTCTTTATTTTGGACCTTTCCCTGCCCGCATTTTCTTGTTCATTTCATAGCGTGTGTGTTTGTTATTTTGCTGGAGTCAGCAGACACCTGCGTTCGCTCTGGGGCTTTTTTTTTTACTCAGCGAGCGGGGACTTGCTATCTGCAGTTCTTTTCAACACACGCTTTTCCAAGCAGCTGTCACTTCAACTCGTGCCCCCTGAGTTGTGTGCTTCCTCTGACCTGCGTAACCTCTCCTTCTGTCTATTTTACTTAACTTTGCTCACAGAGTTCTTGGAATCTTTTCCAAAGCTTAGACATTGCACCCAAGTGCATTCTGGTAAATGTAGTACTCTAAAGAAGTGGGATTCCAAGAAGGATTGCGAATTACCCATTCGCTAAGCAGTATTCCAAGAAGGATTGCGAATACTTATTTGAACAGACCAACGCACCTGAAACTACCCAGGGTTTTTCTGCTGCAGCTTTTCCCTGATTTGGGGTGGGCTCCCCGGAGTCCCCGCTGCCGGGCGCATAGCCTTACTGGCAAAGTGGCCTCCGGGGGAGCTCGGCCCTATCTCTTCAAACAAAAGGGCAAGACGGTGAAAAAGAAGAACCCAAGAGCCTGGAGAGAGAAACCTGTGGAGACTTCTTCAGACGAGCCTGCGGAAGCCAACTCAGAAACCGCAGGTGAGGAGTGGGAGAGTGATACGGGTACAATTGTAGCCACTAAACAGCACGAATCTGAGAGATTGCAACGCCCAGAAAACATGGCAAGCCTTGAGCAATACCATGAATTGGTTAATGCTATTCAAGCCCTCACAGTGGAAGTACAGTCACTAAGAGCCGATAATACAGTTCTGCAACAACAGGTACAACAGAGAGAAGATAACCGAGGAGATTTACCTCCCATTGCATTACCTTGTGGCAAGTTTGACGGCAATCCCCGAAGAATGAAGGAATTCTTGGATGCCTGTTTGGTACACTATACCTTTCGCCCGAAAACATATGAACTGGATAGGGCCAAGGTGGGATTTTTGATTTCTAACTTAGTGGGGAATGCGTTGGCATGGGCTACTCCACTAGTTACCAACTCTGATCAGCCCTAATGATTATAGTAATTTTGTTCAACGCTTCCGGGATAGGTTTGAAAGACCCGAAGTTTTGTACTCTACTTTTGGGACTTTATTAGACATACGCCAAGGACCAGCTGATGTTCAAACCTATGTTACCAATTTCCAGAAGGTTGCTACAGAAGCAGGTTGGCCGGAGACGGCACAGCAAGCCATATTCCGTCGCGGTTTACATGACGATATCAAAGATGAATTAGCTCGTGTCGCCAAACCTTCTACTTTTCAGGAACTAGTCTCCTTAGTTCTGCAAATTGAGTTCCGTATGGCCGAAAGGAAGGCAGAAAGGAAGAGACCCAGACTTACTGTACCCATTCCTCACCACCCTCCCTTACCTGAAAAATGGTCTACAGATGAGCCTATGCAGATTGGTATGGCCCGAGGCCCCCTCACCGCTAGCGAAAGAAAGAGGCGTAAGGATCTAGGACTGTGTATGTACTGTGGATCCGATACACATTTATTACGAGATTGTCCGGAAGTTCCACCTAGGAGACAGGGAAACGACAAACCCCGACCTTGAACAGGGAAAAGGGAGGGGTTTCGACAGTGAATCCCTGTGAAACTACTCAGCCAGCTATGATCAATAAGCCAAGCCTGCGGAAGCCAACTCAGAAACCGCAGGTGAGGAGTGGGAGAGTGATACAGGTACAATTGTAGACACTAAACAGCACGAATCTGAGACGCGGCAAAAGAGGAAGTGAAAAGTTGAATGCTTGAAGAGGAAGATTTCTTTGAACTTTTGTGTTTGTGGTATGGAACTACCAAGACCCAGAGACACTGGGGCAAATTACATGAAGGGAGAGCAGAAGTGAAAGTCGAAGTGGTCCTGCAGAATGTCTTTTGTACAAGCATCACACTTTCGAAAGTCATCAGTGAAAGGTCCGAGCTCGACCGAGGGAGACCTGCAATAGAAAATAAGTTGGGGGGAAAGGAATCCCTAACACATTTGAATAAAGCTTGACGAAGGTAACCCCTGCAAGTGCTGTGATAGCGATGTCCGAGCCCAACTGAGGGAGATCTACATTGAATCAGGTACCTTTTGGTTGAAAATTCCAAGCCTGGCTGACGGAGACGTTGTGAACTATTAATGACTTGAGAGGTCCGAGCCTGACCGAGAACCTATGAGAACTTTTGTTGAACTGTGAAAGAACTTTTGAAAAACTGGAATAAGTGACTTTAACGTGGGAGGCCAAGCGGGCCTCGACCCACGTTTTGAAATGCCCTTTTTTTGATAACCTGAGCCAGAGTGCGTCATCCTGTTTGCGGGGGCTGCCTTGCTCCATGCTAGCCATCGTGGGAAGGAGAGCTGACTCAGCCACGTTGATCCTTTCTTTTGTAACACTGACTTTCCTTTGCATACACATTTCCCTTTTCACACTTTTTATATAAGAGATAGGGCAGGCATTAGATTTTGTTGGTATAGGCCATTTTGATTTCACAGAGACTGACTTAGGACTGTGTCTTCATTATTATTTGATGATAGAGACTACTCCCATCATAGCTATATGAATTTGAATGTAGTTGTGTACCCACCCACTGTTCCAATTTGAATTTAGCTCTGTACCCCCCCACTGTTCTAATTTTAATTTAGTTGTGTACTCACCCACTGTTCCAATTTGAATTTAGTTGTGTACCCACCCACTGTTCCAATTTGAATTTAGTTGTGTTCGGCCTAGTGACTGCATTGTGCTACTCTCCCACTTTGGTCCTATCCTGACCCTCACCCACTGCTTCTTTCTCCCCCTCTCTCTCCACATCACCCACGGCTCGCTCTGTTTCTCTTACATTCTCCAACTGTTTCTCCATTGACTATCCTTCCCTTCTCGCTATGTCTATTAGGAAGAAGTTCAAAAGGGATATCTTGGTCTCTAACCCCGGACTCCCTATCGCTGACACTTATGCCAGCGCTTCCTCCAGACAGACCCTCACCGACATCCTCTTTCTCCTTTCCTCGCCAGATCTATGGACTCTTCACAGGGTCTCAGTGCTCTCTACTTTTTCCTTTTCTCCCATTATTGGTGGCACCCGCGGGGATGCCGTCCTGGCCCCCTTCGACTCCTCTGAGGTCATCATGAATATCTACCTAAATGGTACCGTCTTGGTATAAGGCCCTCAGGACAACCTCCTTCTATTTGATAGGCGCTTCCCACGCCTCGTCAATTTCCTTTCATCTCCTGCTGTCCCCTCTCTCATTTCCTCTGCTTCCCTGTCCCCCCTGACTGCCTTGCCCTCTCCTTCTTCTGCTCCCCTTCGGTCTCTGTCTACACCTCCTTCTACACTTCCGCAGGGCGTACCTCTGATTTGTACCCCTCCCCGGAAGTCCTTCAAGGATGGCAACCTTGCCAACAAAACAAAACAAGAGCCAGCATCCTTATGCCAAAAAGCAAACCAACATCACCATCATAGGTATACGTATCAAGATTTTCTACTCAGAGTACACAAATTAAGTGATGCATAAATAAACATTGGCAAATACTGACTAAAGATGAAAGAACCAAAGATCTTTTTTCTGTTCCACCAATATTTGCGTACCAAAGATCAAACAACCTAAGAGACCTACTTGTTAACACACGGGAAGACACACCCAGAAGAAGCACAGTAACAATAAGAACTGGAACTTACCCATGCTTAAACTGTGGGAATTGTAACAGCATAATAAAAGGAGGTACAGTGGTACATCCCTACACAGGAGAAAAGATGACACTAAAATGCCAAGCAACCTGCAACACAGAAAATTCTGTATATTGTATACGTTGCCCTTGTGGTATATATTACGTTGGTGAAACAGGACGAAAACTACGTATACGTATTAATGGACACAAATCATGTATACGCAACAATAATACCAACTCAGCAGTGGCAAAACATTTCAATGAGAAAAAGCATAACATCTCACAACTCAGATTCCAGGTACTTGAACTAATTGACAATACCTCTAGAGGCATTAAAAAAAAAGAGGCAACAGAGAGAAGCATACTGGATTGATCGACTAGAAGCATTATCACCAAGAGGAATTAACGATGAATTCGACCTGAATTGTTTTCTTTAAAGTCTTTGCA
Source organism: Ambystoma mexicanum (assembly GCF_040938575.1). Taxonomy (NCBI): domain Eukaryota; kingdom Metazoa; phylum Chordata; class Amphibia; order Caudata; family Ambystomatidae; genus Ambystoma; species Ambystoma mexicanum. The sequence goes on along the minus strand of NC_090928.1, from coordinate 622,427,645 downwards.
TATAGCCTAGCACCATTTAACTGCAACATATATTGTTACTCTCAATGAATCCTGTTTTTACAAGTACTGCACCATGTTTCATGTATCCACACAGTTAGACTGGGATCTTTTGTCAATCACGTACCGGAATGTAGCTCCGCACCTCAGCACCAAATTAATATTTTACACACTTACATTTTGCATGAGTGATGGAGATTGGACGGTTCAGATATTTAAATTTTTCACGTATCTCCTGTCTTTGAACAGATCATCACCTACGAGTATTACTCACTCACACAGGCACTGACTAGCATACCATGCAACACCATAACTTTATTACACATTCCGTAGCATTCACGCATCATACACGTACCTCGCCACTCATTTATTGATAGTAATTGTAGCATATTTTGCACATATACAAATTACAACTATAATTAGTCTTTAGGTACCTGACACCCACCATCTAGTTGATTAACAGATTACAGAGACAGAGCACAGCAATTTGCATTAAGCACCAGAGAGATGCCCACACCAATATGGCCGTCGGGCTCGACTGCGAGCGGCCATTTTAGATATACAAGTTGCCTAGACAACGCTTTACTTTTCAGTGACACCCAGGACTGGTAGCAGCTCGGAAGGAAAGGCACGAAAGGATTGCTTTACCGACAACAAAGCTCTTTAGGTAAGCACTATAAAATAACAAGAACCAAGAGCAGCAGTGCTCCTTATCAGCACGAACACGTTAAAGCATGCGTCCAACTCACACTATTTAACCTTTTTCAGCGTTACACAAACGCATGTTACAACGCTGACCAGCGCCGCTAATCCCGCCTGGGATACAGAAGCACTGGCAGGTTAGTGCACGCATACGACATAAGGAAGAACAGATATATATATAACATTTGGTGAGAGCCGACAATGCTTAGTTTAACTACCAGCGTAAATAAATACAGATTGACTAGACAAAATGTATAATGATCCTTAAGACTACGGAGAAGATTGGGTAGATGGTTCTCAATGCTGTAATAACACATGGAACACGTTTAATCATTATCAAGTTTCATCATTACATGATGAGTGCGCAAGGAATAAGTTAAATATGGATCTTGCATAAATGTACAGGTATTTTTACACAAGTCACTAACAGCGGCATATGTTGTTTTCTCTTTCTCTTTACGTGTTATTTGTCAATAGTTTTTGTCCCCTGTGGGTACCCTGTATTTTTCAATGTTCTTGCAATACGTCGATTGGAATATGAATGTATAATTTTTGATTCTTTTGATGATGGTAGAACAATTTAAGTAATCCTGGATAGATTTACCCGGCTCTGAAGAAGGAAACAAGGTTTTCCGAAATGCATTAGCCACAGGGTTATCGTTTGCCTACAAAACAGCAAATTACAAATTGGTGTTTCTTAACCAATGACAAACTTTTATTAATTCACATAGTAGTGGATTAAAGAGAATAATTTCAAAATCATTTTCAACTGTGTTCGACTCTTCATTAGATATTTTTTGACAAAGTATAATACAAAACATTTAACCATTCGTGGTAATTACAGGTGTGTGGCCCGCACCAATGGCTAATCAGCCTAGGTCCTTTTTCTTCAGTTCATTACGAGAGCCCAGCACGGAGGCACTATTTAGTGGGCTGCACCCTACTAAGCAATTTTTTTAATAAGAAGTTGTTTGCACAGAGTAAATTTACTAAATCACAGAGTACATAGCTGTGCACCCTCTTCCTACTTAAATTTCACCTTCTCCACATTGCCACTCTCAACACTTGCACAGCCGTCAAACAGTCCTCTGACATCTGTCGCCTCCTGGAAGAACTTGACCTTGATGTCCTTGGTCTCAACAAGACATGGTTCACGGCCAGCTCTGTCACTGCTTTTGGCACTCTCCTCTCTGCACCCAGATCCACCCGGTCCGGAGGGGGTGTAGCCCTGATCTTCCCCGAGTGTATTCCTGCCACTGTCATTCCTATGCAGACCTACTCCTCTTTCAAAAGCATTGTCTGCAGGTTTTTTCGAGGGGATTGGGTCCTCCGACGTATTTCATATCTATGACAGTAATCACCACAGCTGTGCTGCTTCGGAAAATTTTCTGCGTCGATGGCGTCGATGCGACGTCCTCGAGGACCTCCTCCGACGGCCGACGTCACCCGATGTGATAAGTAGGACGCATGACGCCCGTAGCCTCAGTTCTGTTTTTTCCGCGAACGTGTTCGCTTCGTGAATCTCGGTACGCCTCGACTCTTTGGAGTTTCTGTTGTTCATCTCGGTTCTTCAAATCTGTTTGTGTATGTTTTCTTCGTGAAGATGTCTACCTCGTCTTCCACACCGCGTCCGGGCTTTAAGAAGTGCGGGGACTGTGGGTCCAAGATGTCGATCACGGACTCGCACAACGCCTGCCTCTGGTGCCTCGGGGAGGCCCATGACACGGATGACTGTGTCGACTGCCAGCCGCTCACGTCGAAAGCCTTGCTCACGTCGAAAGCCTTGCGGGAGCGCAAGAAGAAGTTATCGGTAGGTGAGGTGTCCAAGCCCCGGAAGTCGAGGTCTGCGGGGCTTTCGACGGACGACTAGAGGAGCGACTCTCTGCGTCGTCGTCGGAAGTCCAGTGGGTCTCGGTCCCGGAGCCGGTCTTGCCACTCCTCTGCCTCTTCGAGGCACTCCCGAAGTGCAGTCATCGGTCGCCTTCCCCGCATCCGAGGACTCTGCCCGTCGGTGGGTCGCTTACCCCACCAAGCATGCGACACCGGAGGAATGGGCTTCCTTCAGGAAGAAAATGTTGGCGATTCTCGAATCGCAGGGCACTGGTCCGTCCGTGCCTCCGAGTGGGGTCGGTCGTGATCAGCCGAGAGACGCCACTCGCACGCCTTTGGGCTCGGGTGGTCGATGCGATTCGCGGGAAAGGTCCCGCTCGGACAAGGGGAATCGTTCTCGGCATGCCCGGTCCAGGTCCTCGACGCTCGAGACCGCGTGAACCTCTGAAGTCTTCGAGGAAGACGTCGACGCCTGTGGCGCAGAGGTCGTCGACGGACTCTCTTGAGGCTCTGCCTCCGAGGAAGTCCTCGACGCTGTCGGCGCCCAGGATGTCGAGGGACACGCTCGGGGCTCCGCCTTCAAGGCCTGTGTCGACGCGGTCGATGCTGTCGGCACCGCATCTGTCATCGACGCCGATTCTCTCGACGTCGGCGCCGATTCACTCGATGCCTTTCGGGGCTGTGTCGACGGGGGTACCCCGTGGCTCAGGGGAACCACCTAGGAAGGCTCTGTCCAAGGTCAAGCATGGCTTTGGTTCCAGTTCTGTGCCTTCTTACCACCATCTGGAATTCATTTCAGAGGTGGATGAGGGCTCCGATGATGGCACGGTGCCTGACACGGTGCCTGACGAGATTCTCTCGGCCATAGCCAGTTTGAGGACCTGAGGCAGTCCCTGCATGATGCTAGTGGGCTGGACACCTCTCCGGAGGTGGAGTTTTGTAGGCCTGAGCCTGGCACTCATGCCGATTCTTCGTACCGGCGACTTATGTCTCTGAGTACTTAGGATGGTTTGCTCCCCTAGGGGAGTTTGTTCAGGATGTCCTTACGGATATCCTCGACATTGGTCCACCAACTAACCCGGTACTGCCATTCCATATGGCTCTGCAAAGAAGGGTGGCAGCGGCTTGGACTGCTCCGGAGTGTCTCCCGGCAGTGAGCAAGTCTTTGCCGCGAAAATACCGCGCAGCCAGTAGTGACCCCTGCTACTTGTCCAAGCACCCTACTTCGGAGAGTTTGATGGTGCAGGCGGCTACGGCCCCGGCAAAGCAGGCGTCGTACCCTACCATCCCTCCTGATAGGGACGACAAGCATTTTGACGGCTGGGCGGAGAAAGTGTTTTCTGCAGGGCGTATGGCGCTTCAGGCGGCCAACTCCATTTGTGCCTTGTCTCGTTTCACGCACACTCTGTGGAACTGTGTTTCCTTGGCGGCTGAACATATTCCCGAAGGGGATGAACGGTGTGGTTTCCGTGCCATGGTTCAGGATGGCAAGGATGCTATGTGTGAGGCCGTTCAGTCGGGTTTGGACATGGCAGATTGCGTCAGCCGGTCCATGGCGGCGAACACCGTGATACGCAGGTTTGCGTGGTTGCGGAAGTCGGAGTTTGCTCCTGATGTGCAGGCCCGGCTCCTCAACATGCCCTTTGACGGGGAACATCTTTTTGGCAGCAAGGCTGACGAGAGCCTTGAGAGGTTGCAGACCTCCAAAGCTGCAGCAAAGTCGTTGGGTGCTGCAGTTCGACAACCTCCCCCTTTTCGTCCTAGGGGACAGCAATGGAGGGGAGGTTCCTTTCGTTATTACTCATCATTTGGTAAAGCGAGAGGAGCTGCCAGTCAAAGGGGCCACCGGACGAGTGCCAGAGGTGGAAAACAAGGTACTCGAGGTGCCAAGGCCGCTCGGGCTGTTGCCTCTTTGCCCTTAGGCAACGCCGCAGCTGCTTCAGCTCAGTCATGAGGCCATGTCCCATGGTTCGACGGTTGGGGGAAGGCTGGCGACGCATCTTGCAGAGTGGCGGGCCATTACTTCAGATGTGTGGGTTCTGGAGATCATAACCCACGGCTACTGTCTTCCTTTCCGGTAGAGGCCTCAAGACAATCCATAGAGGAATCTCTCTTTGAAGAGTCTGGATCCGCTCCTTGCGCAGGAAATTCAATCCCTGCTGGAGAAAGGCGCCATAGAACTGGTGCCTGTAGCGGAGAGGAACAAGGGATGGTATTCCCCTTAGTTTTTGATTTCCAAGAAAGACGGGGGATTGAGACCCATCATGGACTTGCACAGTTTGAACAAACTCCTCAGGAAGGACAAGCTCAAGATGGTTACTCTCTCTCAAGTCCTCCAGGCCCTTCAACTTCAGGACTGGTTGGGGTCTCTTGACCTCAAGGACGCTTATTTTCATGTGCCGATCCATCCAAAGCACAAGAAGTACCTGAGGTTTGCGGTTGGCGACTCGCACTTTCATTTTCGGGTGCTGCCGCTCGGATTGACCTCTGCCCCGAGGGTCTTCACCAAGCTCATGGTAGTGATGGCAGCGCACCTCAGGAAAAGGGGGATTCACGTCTACCCCTACCTGGACGATTGGTTGATTAGGGCGCGCTCTCCTGAGCAAGTCTTGGATCATCTGTCAGTCACCTGCCACTCCCTCCACAAGCTGGGCTTCTCCCTCAACTTAAAGAAGTCCCATTTGACACCAACTCAGAGGCTCCAGTACATCGGAGCAGTGCTCGACACGTCCCTGGGGCAGTGTTTTCCTCCCCAGGTGAAGGCTCATCACATTCAGCAGATGGCGCACAAGTTTCAACTTGCCCAGAAACCCCCAGCGTTCGAGTTCTTGAGACTGCTTGGCATCATGGCATCCTGCATTCTTCTGGTGCCAGAGGCCAGGTTGAGGATGAGATCTTTGCTTTGGGCACTCAAGCTCCAGTGGTCTCAGTCCTCCGGCAGGATGTCGGACCTGGTTCAGGTGCCATTTTCGGTCGCCCAGTACCTTCTTTGGTGGGCCGACGAAGGCAATCTGATGAGGGGGGCTCCATTTTGGCTGCCCTGGCCAGAGGTGACGATCGTGACGGACGCATCTCTCACGGGTTGGGGAGCTCATGCCAATCGGTTGACAGTCAGCGGTCGTTGGTCTCCGTCGGAGTCCAGACTCCATAACAATCTGTTGGAGCTGAGGGCCGTCAGGCTAGCCCTGAAGGCTTTTCTGCCGACTGTGCGAGGAAATAATCTCCTGATCCTGACGGCCAACACGGTGGCCATGCACTACCTCAACAAAAAGGTGGGGGCAGGGTCACTTCCTCTGTGCAGGGAGGCGATGCAGCTCTGGTTCTGGGCAATCCAGCAGGAAGTTTCGATCTCGGCAGTTCATCTGGCAGGAGACGAAAACGAGACGGCGGACGCTCTGAGCAGGCAGAGCGCGATCTCTCACGAGTGGGAGTTGGCTCTGGAGATTCTCCTGGAGATCTTCGCCCTTTGGGGGACCCCTCAAGTGGATCTCTTCGCCTCCAGTGTCAACCAGAAGTGCGAGAGGTTCTGCTCGTGGGAATTTCCTCCAAACGGAGCTTTAAGAGACGCGTTTGTGGTTGAGTGGTCATTCCCACTGCTGTACGCGTTTCCTCCAGTCCCCGTCATCCCGCAAGTACTGCAGAGGTTACGGAGGTTCGGTTCCCGGATGATCCTCATTGCTCCGGCATGGGCCCGGAGGACGTGGTACCCGGACCTTCTCGACTTGTCCATCTGTCCTCCATGTCGTCTTCCCTACCGAGACTATCTGCTCTCACGGGAGGTGGGGGGGGTCAGGTTCTCCATCCAGAGGTCAGGTCCCTCAACCTTCACGCTTGGTTTCTGAAAGGTTGAGGTATAAGGATTGGGACCTCCCTGAAGACGTGATGGAGGTGTTGCTTTCGGCCAGAAGGCCCGCAACAAAGTCCCTGTACCTTTGCCGTTGGAGTAAGTTCTGCGACTGGTGCAGGGTTAAGAATGTGGATCCTTTTGCATGTGAAATTCCCATGGTTCTGTCTTTTTTGCTTTCTTTGGCCCACAGGGGCCTTCAAGTGGGTACCATTAAAGGTTACGTGGCGGCGCTGTCCATATTTAAGCGCTCGTCTGAAGAGTGTTCCTATTTTAAAATTCCTTTAATTTCTCAGTTTCTGAAAGGGCTCACTAATGTGTTCCCGCCGTCACCTTTCCAGGTGCCGGTTGGGATTTGAACCTTGTTCTCAAGTTTCTGATGGGGGCTCCGTTTGAGCCATTGCATTCATGCCCTTTGAGACTGTTAACTCTGAAAACTGTATTTTTGGTTGCGGTCACTTCCGCTCGCAGAGTGAGTGAGTTACAGGCACTTTCAGTTAAACCACCCTTCACTGTGTTTCATAAAGACAGGGTTGTCCTTAGAGTTCGTCCTTCTTTTCTTCCGAAGGTGGTGTCGGAATTTCATTTAGGCCAGAACGTTGTTCTTCCGGCATTTTATCCTCCTCCACATCCTGGTAAGGAAGAGGAGAGACTCCATAGGCATGATCCTAGGAGAGCGTTAAGCTTTTATATTTCACGCATGTCCCGGGCCAGAGTGGACGATCAGCTCTTTATTGGTTACGCTGGAAAGCGTTTGGGACAGGCTGTGACGAAACAGACTTTGGCTCGCTGGATTATTTTGGCTATCTCTGAGTGTTACCGCTTGGCGGGTAAGGACCCCCCGGTCGGCTTACGGGCCCATTCTACCAGGGGTATGGCTGCCTCTACTGCCCTGCAGAGGGGTGTTCCTATTCGCAACATCTGTGATGCAGCCACCTGGGCTTCGGTATATACTTTTGTACGTCACTATTCCCTCGATTCTATCCGGGGGCAGGATCTGGCCTTTGGCAAGGCGGTCCTTTACTCCGCAATTTGATTGGGCATGCTAAATTTGTTTTCTAAATTATTTTCCCACCTCCTTGCATTGGTACTGCTTTGGGAGTCTGTCATAGATATGGAATACGTCAGAGGACCCAATCCCCTCGAAGAACTAGTTACTCTCTTACCTGGTAACGTTCTTTCGATGGGGTGGTCCGACGACGTATTCCATATCGCTCCCTCCCTACCTTCCCCACTACAGAATTTCTTATGCGATTGCAGCTTACGTTTTCGCAAGGCTTTGTGTGTCAGACTGGCAGAAGACTGGTGGCACACGTTCTGGGCAAAAGCTACAACTGAGGCTACTGTCATGATGCCTACCATAGGCGCCAGGCTCATAAAGGGAGGTGTTTTGTGCACTTACCTGATGCAGACCATGCTGCACGTTTCAGGCCTCCCTGACACCTGAAAGGGACTATTTTTTCATAGGGACTATTTTTTCACTCGGGCGTGGCCAGGGAAGGATACATACTTAGTTGGGGAAGGATACATACCTGGGACCTCTTTGGAGGCTATTTAAGCCACGCCCAGACAGCAGCTCATGCTTCGCGTTGTTCTGCTTCCTGCAGCTTAACGCTCACCGTGTCTGCTCCTGCTCCTGGACTACAGCCACGCCCGTCTTGAACCTGGAAGACCTGCAAGGAAGGAAGAGAAGAGAAAGGTGAAAACCAAGGATTATTTCAAGCTTCTTACCTGCATCCGGAATCTTCTCGCCAGCATCCCTGAAGGAAGACTTCAATTTAAAAGCATCGCGTAGCTCGCTGCAGCGCCACGCTTCACTCACCTGTACTGTCCTCGAGACATCTCCGGCTCCATCGCGGCTGTCAGCATCGGACGCCACATCTCTGCACCTAGGGGAGAGAGGAAGAAACAAAAGGTGAGCAGAAGGACACACAGAAGGAAAGCCTGATTAACAGCCATAATACTTACCGGCTTTTCTTCCACATTTCGGGTCGGCGCCGCCCCGTTGGCAGTTACCGTACCCCGGCCCCTATGGGGAAAGGACTAGAGACATTTCAGAGGAATGATAAGGACATCTAGAGGGATCGCCCTCATTACTACTCACCTCGGCAGGTTAACCCCTCGACGCATCGCCTTCATACTGCACCTGAAATGAAGGACAGATCACAGGTGAGAAAGACAGCATAAAGGGGGCCTCACTTGAACTTTGAACTTTCATACATACGGCGCATCGCTCAGGAAAGTCAAGTGGATTTTGCCAGCGCCATTCTGAAAACCAGTGAAGTAACTGGACGAACGCGCGCCCCTGCACCAGAAGCAGGATGGTGAGCTTAAACCGGGTTTGGAGGAATAGAGAGGAACGGAGGGGGAAGGGGGGAGCTAGCACACCATACTGCAGACTGTTAATCCCCTTTCTCATCTGCTGAAGGATATTCCTACGGGCCAAGGAAGCACGATTTGGAGGTCCTGTCCAATCGGTGTTCCGGGTCCTGTGCATCACGCTAGAAGAGGTCGCAGTAATCCAGACTAGATCAGCGCCCCCGTGGGAACCAGGTGGGCGTTACAGCTACGGGCGTCGTGCATCCTACTTATCACATCAGGTGACGTCGGCCGTCGGAGGAGGTCCTCCAGGACGGTGCATCGACGTCATCGACGCAGGACGCAGACGCCGAAAATTTTCCGAAGCAGCACAGCTGTGGTGATTACTGTCATCGATATGGAATACGTCGTCGGACCATCCCATCGAAAGAACGTTACCAGGTAAGAGAGTAATTTGTTCTTCTCTCGCCTGGCCACTCTCTTACCGTTTGCTACAATCTATCGGCCACCTGGTCAGATCACCTACTTCCTATCTGAGTGGGCGGACCTCTCCTTCTCCCTCCTGGCCTCATCCACTCAACTCCTCCTTCTTGGCGATTTCAATATCCATCTTGATGCACCCTGTTCCTCCTCTGTACTCTTTGGTGACCTCTGCGATTCCCTCTCCTTCCATTCTCCCCTCTGGCCTGACTCACTCCGCAGGGCACACGCTTGATGCTCTGATCTCCTCTGACCTCCCCCTCTCCATCCATCTGTCCCCTCTCCTTCAGTGATCACTCCCTCCTTTCCTCCCATCTCTCCCAAGGCCAAGCCATCTCCAACTACTCCACCTACTTTCTCGGTCATCCGACCCATGAAATGTGCGTCAGTTGAGGCCTTTGCTGCCACTTTCTCTCCTCCTCCTCCTCTGGCTGACTCACATCCTGACCTAGCCCTTTCCACGCTCTACTCTTCTGTCTCTGATACTCTGGATGTTCTTGCTCCTGTCATGGGGATCAGCCTGAAGGCCAAAGCCAAGTGCAATTCCTGGTACGACTCCGTCCTAGCTACCCTTAAATGCGAGTGCAGGGTGGCTGAGAGGAAATGGTGGGCTTCATGTACATCCTCTGACAAACTGTCCTGCCTTCTGTTCCAAAGGCATTACTGGCTCCTGGTCCGACCTAAGAAGAGAGCCTGCATCCAAGCCCGCATCTCTGCGGCCACCTACAACTCGGCTGAACTCTTCACAATTTGCAAGGACCTGGCCAACTCTGCTACAGTTTCTACCTCTCCTGTCGCTTCCCAGGCCCTTTGCACGGCCCTTGTCTCTCACTTCAACTCAAAAACCCCGGACATCCTGTCCACCCTGCCTTCCTCTCCCCTTCTTCCGCCTCCTCTCTCCTCTACCTCTGACCCTCCTCCAGCTGCCCCCTTCCCACTTTCTCTTCCTTTCCTCTTTTCTACCCTGACAAGGTTTGTAGACAAGTCTGATCTATGGAAGTCTCATCAAAACAGGTTTTCCCCTGTTCGTCCAAAACCATCAAGGACCACATTGACACCCTGACTCCTGTTTTGGCTGACTTCTGCAACCACTCCTTCGCCTCTGGAGACTCCCCCCCCCCCCCCCCCTGAAGCACTCTATTGTGCACCCTCTTCTCCAGAAACCCTCAGCCGACTTCTCATGCCCGCCTAACTATCGCCGATTTCCATCACTCCCTTCCTGAGTAAACTCCTGGAAAAACTGGCCATCTCCCAGCTTAATCTTCACACCGATTTTGTTGGTTGTCCTCATGGCCATCAGTATGGCTTCGAGGCTGCCAGAAGCGCGGAAACTGCACTTCTGAACATCCGTGAAGACCTGCTATCCAACCTCGACTCTAACATCCCTTCTGTCCTCATCCTACTCGATCTCTCATCTGCCTTTGACACAGTTAACCATGCCATCCTGCTCAACCGCCTCCGTTATAACCTGGGTATCACCGTTCAGGCCTTGACATGGCTGATCTTTCCTCTCTGATCGACCCTCCCAGGTCCAACTTGGGTCCTTCCTTTCCTCGATCTCACTCTTTACCTGTGGTGTTCCCCAGGGGTTTAACCCCTCTCCCTGGCTTTTCAACCAATACCTGGCACCCCTTGCCCACCGCATTGCAGCTCTCTGCCCAACTTTCAGTGCTATGCGGATGACACTCGGCTCATTTTCAGGCTTCCCTCTGCCACCTATATTCTCCCTCTCTCATCTGAGACTGTCTTTCTGCTATCCAGGAGTGGTGTGCCGCCAGCGATCACTGCCTTAATGCCAGTAAAACAGAGATTCTCCTCATCGGCACACCTGCACCCTCCTTTCCCGTTTCTCTGTGGCCGGCCTCCCTTGGCCCTCTTCCTGCTTCTACCTGCAAGGCTAAGAACCTCAGGGTCATCTTCGACCTTTTGTCATCACATCTCTGATGTCTCTAAAAACTCAAACTACCAACTGCACCTCCTCAGAGGCTTTCTTACTTTCCTTTCCTTCCCCCGAAGCTCACTGTCTCTCGAGCTCTGGTTCTCTCTAGGCTGGACTACTGCAACAGCCTCTTTCGAAGGGATTGTGTCCTCCGACGTATTCCTTATCGTAGATATCTCCTTCCAGCTCTGCTGGCTTCGGATAATTTTTCTCTAGAGGGCGCTGCGCGTCGACGTCCGCCGAGTCGATGTCCCTTGACAGCCGCCGTATCGACGTCGACGTCATCCTGCCTATAAAGGCCGCGCGCAGCGTCCATTGCTCAGTTCCGTTTTTCCACGCTTACTCAGTGCCTCGGAATACCGTTGCTCAGTTTCGTAGATAATTTATCCTATTTACCTCGAGATATTCGATCCGTACTCGATGGCTTCCTCGTCGGAACCGACGACCCCTCGGTCCGGCTTCAAAAAATGCCGAGATTGTGGGAAAAAGATGTCGCTGACTGACCCTCACAGAGTTTGTCTGTGGTGTTTGGGAGCTGAACACCATTGTTCGGAGTGCGAGGACTGTATGTCCATGACAGCTAAGGCCCTGAAGGAGCGTAGGGGGAAGCCGGAGAAAGGTAAGACTTCAAAAGCTTCTTCTTCCTCGACAAAGTCGAGACATTCGTCTCCTCGTCACCATTCGTGCTCCAGGTCTCGGAGTGGGTCCCATCACTCCTCGAGATCGAAGCACTCGAAGAGGAGATGTCGAAGATCCCTTTCTCCGTCCTCCTCTTCCTCTGTTTCTCCTAAGAGAATCCCTTGCCCCACAAAACATAGTTCCCGGGCTGAATGGGAGGAATTCCGCAAAAATATGATGAGCGTCTTCGAGAAAGCGGCCTCGACCCCCTCGAAGACTGCAGAGAGCGATGCTCTGGTCGAAAGACCCGAAGGTCAAAAACTCTGCAAGTCGCAGTACCCGGCGAAGGAAGCTTCTCGAGCGCGTCACGAACCCTCGAATAAAGCTACGACCTCGAAACCTTCTTCGAAGGTTCTGTCGACGAAGGTTCCGTCGACGCCGGGGTCAGTGTCTTCGATGCCGTTGTCGAAGGGACCTTCGACACACGGGTCTGTCGACTCGACGCCATCTTCGACACCGGCGTCGACTCCAAGGAAGTTCACGGTTACGACGCACCCAGTGACTATCCCCAGGTCCTCGATGGCGTCGAGATTGTCGACTTCCTCGAGCAGAATCCCAATTCTATCGAGGACCTCGAGGCCTCCGCCTTTGTTTTCGACGCCACGCCCGAAGCCTTCGGCGTCGACGACATCAACGTTTTCGAGGCCGATTATGACAAGTTTGGCACCCTCTGCCTTGGAGATGGGTTTTACACCCTTTGTGAGTTCAGAACAATTGAGAACTATGTCCTCAATTTTGGAAGAGGGAGAACTATCTGAACAGGAAGACACATTTGAGTTGCAGGGACCTGCAACCCCAGATAGAGAGGAGTTATCCCCAGAAGAACGCAGGTTAAAGGATCTTCATGATTCCTTACATGAGGCAAGTGGGTTAGACACTTCCCCTGAGGTGGAGTTTGCTAGGCCAGAGCCGGGGGAGCATGCTGAAACCCCCTATAGAGCCTTAATGGCCAGGATCACAGAATTTATGGGGTGGTCAACACCTTCACAGGCTTTCCAACAAGATGACCTCGCGGATATTCTTGAGAGGTCCACAGGAGGATCCTCTAGTGCCCTTTCATAAAGCTCTTCAGAGGAAGATTATGACGAACTGGGAAAACCCCAGATGTCGTCCCGGCAGTAAATAAAAAGCGGTCTACAAAATACAGGGTATCTTCTGCAGACCCAGAGTTTTTGTCAAAACACCCATCCCCAGAAAGTCTGGTGGTACAGGCAGCATCTTCTACTGACGTCAAGACTGCTTACCCTACCGTCCCACAGGACAGGGACGATAAGAAATATGATGCTATGGCAAAGAAAGTCTTTTCGGCATGTAGCATGGCGTTAAAATCTGTTAATGCTACTTGCACCCTTGCTAGATTCAGCCATACACTTTGGGAGTGTGCTTCTACAGCGGCTCACTGCATCCCGGAAGGAGAAGAAAGGGAGGCGTTCCTAAATATCATACAGGACGGTAAAGACGCTATGTGCGAATCCCTCCAGACGGGCATTGATTCGGTTGACAGTATCAGCAGAGCAAAGGCGGCAAGTACAACAACCAGGAGATTCACTTGGTTGAGAAAGTCTGGTTTTGCCCCAGATGTGCAAGACAGGCTCTTGAACATGCCATTTGATGGCTCTTCTTTGTTTGGGGAAAAAGGCGGATGACAGTTTAGAAAAACTGCAGACATCAAAAGCAGCAGCAAAATCCCTAGGCGCTGCAATCCGTCAGACACCTTTTTGTCCCGCAGGAACCTCTGCGAGGGGTAAGTCCTTTCGCTTCTACTCCACATTCGGAAGAGGTAGAGGACGACCGGCTCAAAGGGGACAAATAAGAGCTACCCGAGGTGGACGGGGTAGATATTCAAAAGCCGCAGCAACAGCAGGTGCCTCTTTACCATCGGCATCTGCATCAGCCGCCCCAAAACCACTCTGAGGACTTCCCTCACAGGACACCTGTAGGAGGCAGGTTAACTCAACATCTGGCGGAATGGCAGGCTATCACGTCAGATGCTTGGGCATTGGAAACAGTTGCCCAAGGTTACTGCCTGCCTCTCCTACGCATACCTCAGTCATCCACCGGGGATCAGCTCTCAGAAAGCTCCAGATCCGCTCCTCTTGCAGGAAATTTTAGACCTGCTAGAGAAAGGTGCCATAGAACCGGTACCTGTAGCGGAGAGGAACAAGGGCTGGTACTCCCCTTACTTTCTCATTCCAAAGAAAGACGGAGGACTGAGACCCATCTTGGACTTGCGAGAATTGAACAAATTCCTCAGGAAAGACGAATTCAAGATGGTAACTCTTTCTCAGATCCTTCAGGCCCTTCAGTTCCAGGACTGATTGGTATCTCTGGACCTCCAGGACGCTTATTTCCATGTGCCTATCCATCTCAAACACAGGAAATACCTGCGGTTCGCAATTGGCAACTATCATTATCAATTTCGGGTACTGCCATTTGGGCTGACCTCCGCCCCGAGCGTCTTCACCAAGTTAATGTCGGTAGTGGCGGCAAGTCTAAGGAGGGAAGGGATTCACGTCTACCCCTACCTGGACGATTGGTTGATCAGGGCTGTATCTTCGGAACAAGCTCAGATCCAGCTAAATCACATTTGCCACTCCCTTCACAGACTGGGCTTCTCCCTCAATTTAAAGAAGTCACAACTGATACCATCACAGAGACTCCAGTTCATCTGAGCGATCATGGACACTTCCCTGGGAAAAGCCGCGCCACCAGAGGTGAGGGCTCAAGATATTCTACAGATGGTTACCAAGTTCCAAAATGCCCAACGTCTCCCAGCCTTCGACTTTTTGAGGTTGCAAGGCCTCATGGCATCCTGCATTTTCCTAGTGCCAGAGGCTCGCCTGAGAATGAGATCTCTCCAGTGGGCACTGAGGACTCAGTGGTCACAATTCTCAGGAAGAATGACAGATCTTCTTCAGGTTCCCGACAGGGTGGCTCGAGACCTTCAGTGGTGGGCCTGTCAGGAGAACATTCTGAAAGGAGAGCAGTTTTGGCAACCTTGGCTGGAGATAACAGTAGTCACGGATGCCTCACTCATGGGGTGGGGAGCCCACGCCAACGGCTTGACCATCAGCGGTCGTTGGTCTCCATCGGAGTCCAGACTACACATCAACCTGTTAGAGCTGAGGGCCATCAGACTTGCGCTGAAGGCTTTTCTGCCATCTGTACAAGGAAAGAATGTCCTGATAATGACGGACAACACAGTGGCCATGCATTACCTCAACAAAAAAGGAGGCGTAGGATCACTACCTCTGTGCAGAGAGGCGATGCAACTCTGGTTTTGGGCAATCCAAGAAGGAATCTCTCTATCGGCAGTTCACCTAGCCGGAGAGAAGAACTTGACAGCGGACGCTCTGAGCAGGCAGAGCACAGTCTCCCATGAGTGGGAACTAGCTCAGGAAGTCCTTCAAGAGATCTTCGCCCTTTGGGGAACCCCTCAGGTGGATCTGTTCACCACCAGTGTCAACAGGAAGTGCGACCTGTTCTGCTCAAGGGAATTTCCCCCGAGAGGAGCTCTGGGAGACGCGTTCATAGTGGACTGGGAGTTTCCACTTCTGTACGCGTTGCCACCGGTCCCTGTCATTCCTCAAATGATCAGGAGGTTGAGAAGATTCCGGAAAACCATGATCCTAATTGCCCCGGATTGGGCCAGGAGAACGTGGTACCCGGACCTTCTAGACTTGCCCATCTGCCCTCCAATTCGACTTCCACTCAGAGAGATCCTACTCTCACAGAAGGGAGGTCAGGTTCTCCATCCAGACATCAAAACCCTCAACCTTCACGCTTGGCTTCTGAAAGGCTGAGGTACAAGGATTGGGACCTCCCTGATGATGATATGGAGGTGTTGCTTTCGGCAAGGAGGCCAGCAACAAAGTCTTTATACCGCTGCCGTTGGAACAGATTTTGCAGCTGGTGTAGAGAAAAGAATATCGACCCTTTTTCATGTGGTACACCAATGGTGTTGTCCATCCTACTCTATTTGGCGAATTCAGGCCTTCAAGTTGGCACCATTAAGGGCTATCTCGCAGGGCTATCCATCTTTAAGCGCACTGCGGAAGAACCATCCTATTTCAAGTTACCCTTGGTAATACAGTTTCTAAAGGGGTTAACCAACGTTTATCCCCCAAGACCATTCCAGGTTCCCCTATGGGATTTAAACTTAGTCTTAACTTTCCTGATGGGCACACCTTTCGAACCACTCCATTCTTGTTCGTTAAGATTTCTTACCCTTAAAACTGTTTTATTAATAGCACTTACATCTGCTAGAAGGGTGAGCGAGTTACAAGCTCTTTCTTGTAAACCCACTCATTCAATCTTTCACAAAGTCAAAGTTGTCCTGCAAGTGAAGCCTAATTTCCTCCCAAAGGTGCTTTCTGAATTCCATATCACTCAGAAGATTACCCTGCCATCTTTCTATCCTCCTCCTCATCCGGGGAAAGAGGAAGAGAGGTTACACAGGCTGGACCCTAGAAAGGCATTAGGTTTTTACATCAGTAGACTGGCCAGGATAAGACAAGCAGACCAGCTGTTTGTAGGCTACACAGGTCACAAGCTGGGGTTACCGATAACTAAGCAGGCCATTTCCAGATGGATCATTCTGGCCATTTTGGAATGTTATAAACTGGCAGGAAAAGAGCCCCCTCAAAACCTTAGGGCTCATTCGACCAGAGGTATTGCAGCTTCATCGGCCCTCAAAAGAGGAGTGCCGGTTAAAGACATTTGTGCGGCCGCCACATGGTCGTCCGTCCATACCTTTACACGATTTTACAACTTGGATTCCTCCTCCAGTCAAGAGACTACGTTTGGAAGGGCAGTATTGCACTCTATTCATCAATAGAAGGCAGCATGAAGTCAGTACTCCCACCTCCAATAATAGAATACTGCTATGGGAGCCTATCTAAGATAAGGAATACATCGGAGGACACAATCCCTTCGAAGAACAAGTTACTTCTTACCTTGTAACGTTCTTTCGATGGGATGTTCCTCCGACGTATTCCTTATCGACCCTCCCATCCATCCCCGCAGTTCTACTTCCCTTGTTGTTACAGCTTACGCTCCTTCAGGGTGATTAGTCTAGTCCAGACAGAAATACTGTGGGCTACAAAACGGAACTGAGCAATGGAGGCTGCGCGCGGCCTTTTTAGGCAGGATGACGTCGACGTCGATACGGCGGCTGTCGAGGGACTTCGACCCGGCGGAGGTCGACGCGCAGCGCCCTCTAGAGAAAAATTTTCTGAGGCCAGCAGAGCTGGAAGGAGATATCTAAGATAAGGAATACGTTGAAGGAACATCCCATCGAAAGAACGTTACAAGGTAAGAAGTAACTTGTTCTTCTAAATCTACCTGCTTCTACTCTCTGCCCTCTAACTCATCCAGAACAGAACTGCAAGACTTGTCCTTTGTCTCAAGCCCTGGTATTGTATCTGCCCAGCCCAGAAAGCTTTGTTGGCTCCCAGTGGCTGCAACGATTAAATTCAAGACCCTCTGCATTGTCCACAAGGCTTTCTGGGGCCTGGGTCCACAATACCTTCAACTCTCCCTCCGTAAATACCTTCCTACTGGAGCTCTTTGCTCCTCCACCTCCCTCAGGGTCAGCCGCTTCTTCAAGCAACGAGTTGGGGGTAGATCTCTTTCCTCGGCTGGGGCCTCACTCTGGAACAGCTTCCCTGCCTCTGAAACTTGAGGAGAACCATCTCCGGTTCCAGAAGCACCTCAAGACCTTTCTCTTCGCTTCCCTCTTCCTCTCCCCTGCTGATCTGCTCTGCTTCGGGACTGGGTACCTGGTTACCCTCTGTTTTTTGTCGTGCCCAGGTCCCTGCCCACCCAGCCACACACCTGCACTGCCTCCTGGCAACCCTGCACATGGGTCTGTATCTGTAACCCTACAGTCCCCCTACATGCACTTATCAGACACCCCATGTCTGCGCCTTAACCTTGCACTTGCTACCTTGCTGGCTGCACTACAAATAGATGTTGTTATCCCTTGCTCAGTACTTTCCACTTCTCCCCTCTCCCTTGCACTTTCCCCCTTCCCTCTCCCCTGCACTTACGCGTTCCCAATGTCACTGGCCCTAATAAGATTTTTGTTTTTGTCCCCTCCTTGTTCCCATCCCTTGACTCGTCGCGCTCCGAAATATTTGTGCATGAGTGCGATACAAATAAAATATCATATCATAGGGCAGAGTAGGAGTTTTTCCAAGCCACAATAATGTAATAAAGGTTTTGAAACTTGTAATACTTGTGATACCTTGCCTCCCTTATACTTCGTTCACCTTGTAGTGCCCCTGGCATCTTCCTTTGATCCACTTTCTCTTCACTGTGCCTCTTGCACATTTACTTTGGCTCCCTAGCCATGCTGCAGGCCCTCACAAACACTCGGCTAGCGTCTCGGCACGCTGCTCTCCTCTGGATCCCCCAGACTTCTCTCCCTGTAGTTCCCTGCTCCTTGCCTTCTTGGCTCCGATCAGGATTCACAGCTCGCTTTCTTGATTGTGCAAAACCACACCTTTTATACTTAAAACGGGATTCAAGTGGAGTGGGGTGTCAGTATGATATGATATGATAGTTTATTTATATAGCGCCTATACACAATGTGTTTCAAAGCGCTTCAAGGCAAGGGAGGGAACAAGGGAAAATACAATGACATTCTTACAGGCCATGAACAGTAAAGATGTGAAATTAACTATCGTACTCGGCCTGACGACATTTCAGATAGTGCAAGAGCTAATACATAGATAAGGAAGGGAGGGGGAGAGTGGGAATGAAATGGAAACACAGTTGACTACCGTACTAGGCCTGTCGAAATTTCTGTTAGAGCCGGAGAAAACTAAAGGTGAGGGAGAGGGGTGCAGAAAGGGAGGGGAGGAACAAAACAAGTGACTATTGTACTAGGCCTGATGACATTTCAGATAGTGCTGGAGGTCGAGGATGGGAAGAAAAAAAAAGTCAAGGGAGGAGACGGACAAGATTGCTATCATACTATGTCCAGGGACAATTCTGAGTAAGTGCAAAGAAAGAAAGTAAGGGAAGGAGATAGGAAAAGGAAGAGGAGAAAACAGAGACTAAGCAGTCAAAAAGAGTGGAGAAGCAAGAGGGAGAGCGAATACAATTGCAGAAGTCAGTAGTAACACATAATGTTGCAAGCCAGGATACAAGAGGATACAAGATGAAGATGGGAGCAGCATGATTCAGGGCAACCATGGGTATAAGATGCAAAGGAAGTCCAGCATGAGAGTTGAGAAAGGGTAGAAGAATCAAGCAAAAAAGGCAACACCTGTGTGCAAAAAGGGTGGGAGGCACAAGGGAACATCACAGGGGAACCAGAGGAGGTTGGGTTGGCCTGTGGGGACAGAGGGAGACTGTAGTCGGTGTTAAATGCCTGACCCAGTTTGACTCTGTTAATGGGACAACCTATTGGTATTAGGTCGCAGTCTTCCTTCTGTTTTTCTTCCAGGTACTCCTCACTACTCTTGGTTGCCTCTTCTTCCCTGTATTAGTCAGGAATGGGGAGGGGGATTTGAATTGGGATTGATGGTTAACTCTATTTACTAAAATACTATTCAGAGTTCGACATTGGAGATAGGAATATTCTCTAGCCTTGTTTTTATTTAATAAGATAGCTTCCCTTTGTGGCAGAGTATTCCATCTCTGTGATGTTTTATTTTACAAGCATGGGTTTTGATGGTATTCCCTGTGGTCTAGATGGGTAACAGATGAATGGATATTAATATCACAGTCCTGTCTCTGTTGTACTCGATCTTTCTTCTCACCCGATCTTGTGTACTTAACTCTTTTCCTCCTCTTACTTGGACCATGAATAATGGGTTTTGAATTTGGAGCAATGAGATCTGGATCAGGGATCAGAGAGTCAGCATACCACATAAAGGCTTCTAGGACTTATTCCTCCTCTTTTATTGGTGTGTGGGTATACCACATCTCACACATGGAGTCAACCCTGGACTCCATTACCCAGGTGATCCGCACTCACTTGTCCACCCCCAGGGTTGGGATCCAAAAGCGTTGGCCCTCCCATGGCACCTGAATAGATGGTTCTCAGGGTTTACATGAGAGAATACCCCTAGGTTTCTGACAATATCCAATCACTATCGGGATAAAAGCTCCTATCCAAAGGAGAAAACTTTACCCTTCCACCCTTGAAAAGCCTAAACTGATGAGATCTGAAACTGCCAAAATATACTCTTGTGATATCATCTCCTTTAAATATGCTATTCATTGTGCTGTTAAGAAGTCTCAACTTAACCGTCTAGCTAACTCAAGTTTTTTTCCTGACATTACCGGGACAAGGAAGAGCGACAAGAGTTGGGACCATACAAGTACTGAGAGAAGTTGGTTCCATGGAATGCATGGATTAAAACCAGAGAAATAAAGAACAGACTTAAACTCGAACGCCAGTCACGCCTGGCTATCCACTATAAACATCAATGAGGGACTATGCAACAGAGATGAGGTCCAGGGCCATGGAGACGCAGCTGCAAGAGGTTGCTGGAGCGCCGAAGTCCCAATGCGTGAGTTTCAAACCCGCCAGGTGAAGGACAAGAGAGACGCTGGTGGTCGGCCACGTTGGAAGCAGGAGAAAAACGCTGGAGCAAGCTGGTCTGGAAAGGTGCTGCCGGAGTAGGAGAAAGACCAAGGCGGCAAGTGCGAATGCAGAACCACTGCAGAGGCTCCGCTGTCAAGGGAAGACCTGGGGACATGTCAGTTCCTCAGAAAAGGTATAGGACAGCATGAACGATCCAGAGGGGACATAGGGAGACGGGCAAGTCCTCCTTCTCATCAGTGATTTGGCAAGAAACATTACCACTGGACACCAGGGAAGAGTTGAGGACCCCAGCTTGACGACTGGACATTGCGGGGAGGGAGCCCTTCACTGCAACAGCGGCAATAAGACAGCTGAACCACAGAGAAGGGTCGAGGTCCCCAACCAGTCAGTAAAGATTCTCAGAGGGAGAGTCCCTCGAAGGACTGGCAGGCGTAAGTCCACTTAAGTTGAAAATAGAGTCGGGGACCCAACCAATAACGAAAGAAGTGAACTGTGTATCTTACAGAGCAGTTGTGTACCAGGGCAAGGATGTCATTCCCCCTGCCATTGCGAGCTGGATTGTAAAGCCTGACAAAGGCCAGGGGAACACAGTCATTCCCCTTAGCATTGCAAAAATACCTTGAGAAACCTGACGGTTAGGGGGGAAGGAATCCTCCCCCTAACATTGTGAATTGAGAAGCATACTTGAGAGACTTTCTTTTCTGTGTGCACTTGTGGAGTACCAATCCAGGAGAACATTTGGAACTTTTGATTTGAGCTTAGTAAAGAACCGTTTGTTTTATCACCAGGAAGTGAACCATGATCTACCATCTAGAAAAAAGGAGTAATTCATCTGGACCAACAAGATCTCAATTTTTCCTTAGTTTAGTTAAGAGTATAAGGGAGACAGGACGGTGGACTATTTGCTTTAGGCAGCCAGCCTGACAGAGTCCTTAGTATTAAGTTGAAACAGGGAAACCCCTCTTAGTAATAGGGCCAGGCAGGTTTTCTTTTATTTTAGTGTATAATAAAAGTATTTTGCAACAATAATGCCACCTGTGTTCTGTCTCCTCCTTCTGCACCCTTACAATACCCATTACCGATGTGCCCCTGGAAGGCGGTATAATGAAACTACTTATGGCCTCCAGGAGGTCACCTGTAAAGGTGAGGTGCTTGTGGAGTATAATGTAATGCAGCTTAATTTTTTCATTTTAAGTGGGGCAGAGTGGTAAATCAGAGCGCAGAAACAAGTCGTAATGCCTTTAAACCTTGATTTACCTCTCAGCCCCATTGTAATGCTATGGCAATGCAGAGGAGCGGTACAGAGCAGAGCTAAGATCTTTGCCATCCATTCTTCTTGCGTCTTGTCAGTGCATTTAGTTTCATGGCTGCATGACATTTTAATGCAGGTGTGAAACAACCGGATTCCCATGGAATCTGCTTTGATTTTGCACCTCATCAAAATCAGGCCATTTCCATAGGGATCCATTAGTAAACACTGTCTGCAAAGCATATTTGCAGATTGCATTTTTCTTTTCTTTTTGCAAGACTCAGAGGAAAAGGGTTCTTGCCTCTTTAATTCTTTCCTTCTCCCCTCCACCTTGCAAATGCTTATAATTGCACGCAGGGATGGAACAGAACCTAAGTGCAAAAATTGATTGTCCCATGCATGAAATTATCATTTGATTTAAAATGACTGTTAGTCTGTGGATCAGACAATTTGGTCTTATCCTGCTCAGTCCGAGATGTCTGAGGGTTGCATTTTTCTCTGGCAGAGAGGATAGGCTTAATGCTGGAACTGAAAAAGCTGTTTGTCGTTAATTTCTATTGCTGTTCAGTACCTGGAGCAGGTGTCCTTTTTATATTGCCCTTAGTTGTTGGTTTTTTAAAGGGCTTCATTAATAGGTTTCGACCAAATTGCTTTATGAAAGAATAGTAGGATGTTTTATGCTATATGTTTTGAAGTGGGTGCCATTTTTGCCCCCTTCATCCTTGTTCCTTTAAATTATTAACAATCAACTGTCATTTTCTAGCAGGGCATAAGATTTGCAAGTGTTTTCTCATGGAGATATTTTGAACCCTTTATTCTTAACCTATCATTCACAGCTTCAGGGAGAGAAGACCAACCTTTAATGTTTTGCCTTTTACCTCATCCCCGAAGGGCAGACGTGAGAGTGCAATAATTAGAT
This sequence comes from Ambystoma mexicanum, assembly GCF_040938575.1. NCBI lineage: Eukaryota > Metazoa > Chordata > Amphibia > Caudata > Ambystomatidae > Ambystoma > Ambystoma mexicanum. Next base: position 622,405,128 of record NC_090928.1, on the reverse strand, counting down.
CTTAATGAAGCCATGTGCATCTAAGTAACCCGCTCTCAGGACTTCAGGAAGCGATTCAGTATTAATGTGTTTTATGGCGCCAGTAAACACTGCACTCTTTTGAAGTAGACTATATTGCCTTGGACAGTTTTGTGTATTGCACCCTGCTATGAAATAGCTAAGAAGGAGCATCCAGACAGAATCAGAGCACGTTTCAGTATAGACAAGATGACTTCTTCACCATCGCTTGGATGAGTTTCTCTGTTAAACATTTGTGGGCACCTTGCTTGTCTACAATTCACACCATCAATGCATAGTGGAATACAGACCGGAATCAAGATTGATCAGGCCTAATCTACAGCAATTCCTGGTTAAGTGGCTGCTGCTTCTCTTCAGACACACTTTGAGGTTTTGGTTAAAAGATGTTATTGTTTTTAGAATACAGCAAGGAAGATGCAAGACAAGATTGAACATATAATAGGAGTGGTGATAATCATGCTCACTCACATAACAGCATACAATACAACTGGTGAAGAGATGCTGTAGGATCATCTAATGCAGAGTCTGCAACCTTTGGTTCTCCAAATGTTTTGGTTCACAACCTATCAACTGTGACAAACCGAGGGATTTCGTCCATTCTCCCCAAGGGGGAGCCCCACCCAAGTGAGGCTAGTGAGGTGAGCCCGCTCTGCAACATCCTCCTTAGTGGTTGGGGCAAGTAGGACTTCCCTAGGAGAGGAGACTTATGTGGGGAAAAGGACTCCCTTTCTCTGAAGAACTCCCAAATTTGAGTGTGGCCTACTTGGGAATATCAGACAACTTGAAGGACATACATAAAGACTGCGAAGAAGAAGATGATACAATTTTTTATTGTCAACCAGGAAATTAATCTGTCTCTTTAAATAGAAATTCCCATTTAACAGGGACAAAGAAGCTAAAGTGGAGAGAGATGCCACAGCAAGCGAAGGCAGAGACGTATGTCGGCCAGGGAAGCGCCAGGCGGGTGCAACACCTGAGAGGGGCGGAGACACTGCAGATGGTGAATCCTACAAGTTTGAAAACTGCTGGGAAGCCGACAGCAGTGCACAGGACAGAGAGTGTCCAGCGAGAACGCAAAAGACAGAGGGCAGTAGTGGTGGCTTCACCACAGAGATCCCGTGGTGGGCCGGCAGTCCCTCTAACTACGCTGAGACTACTAGTCAACCCCCGACCGCCTACCATCTGCTTTTGCGTAGAGCTGACGATCCGTACCGAGAGAGAATACTGAGCTCGGGACGCCAGAGTGAAGTGATGGAGCAATGCACCCCGAACATATGAAGGCCTAGGTGACGTTATCCCAGGCAAGCCCAGCTAAAGGGGGAAAACGGGAGACCCGGGAGGCCTAAGGGAAATCGTCATGGGACTATTCATACTCATTGCAGTGATTTCTGCGAGAGAGCAGGAAAATGGAATGCTGTTGACAAGAGGCCTGAATTCAATAAACCTTGCAATAGACACTAATTTCAAGAAACAACACCTAGCATGATGTTTAATGAGAGAAATACAAGAGCCATAGAAAAGACACATTAAGAGTGAGAGAGCCACGCCTGAGGAGAAGGGCAAACTGGTGTATCTTTCAAAAGACAGAGAAGCTAAAAAGAAAGAATACTGCGACCTGAGGAAAAGAGAAGAGGATATAAAGAGAGAATTGCAGAGACTGGATATCGCTATCCTGGGAAAAGGGGAAGCAACCTTGTATTAGCAACATAGTTTTTCAAGAAACCAACCTCTGAGACTACTTAAAAATATCGTATTAAGGAGAAAGAAGAAGCTTACAAGAAGCATGCTCAAGGAGAAGGGAGTAATTCTCATATCTCTAATTGTTAGAATAGTGGTAGGTTCAGTTAGGCTTAGTTTGAACTGTGGACACGTTTACATTTGGTATCACACAAAACACAGGACATGCAAGTCTTTCATTATGCTGATCATTGTTCACACTATTATTGTGTACCCTAACACTCCCCCCTGACTGGAAGAACACCCTCTCCCTTTATGATGTTGATCAGCCCTAGGTAACGCTGTAGCACCGCCTATCTAAAAGTAGGTAAGAGGGAACTAGCCCTACTACTACAATTAGTTTTTTGCTTTAAAAGTTTCCGTTCATGCAGTAAAAATAGTAGTTTATTCCTCTGGAACTATGTGCACTACTGGTCCAAAAATGCCTTTGGAGCTTTATGGGTGAAAGCAGGGGTACAATGTTCTATTTGTCTGTTTCCTACTTTTTGTTGGGAGTATTTCTACTCCCTGTTGGGAGTATTTGCCTATTTTTAGGGAGTAAAAGTAGCTGATACACCCCTTATCTGTAGGGCTGGGCAAAGGAGTTAAATTAAATTGGCCTTAAGGTAAAGTGAATAAAGCTTCATGTTAATATGGAAAGAAATCCCCACTTGCATACACTTTGCCCTAGGCAATTTCCTTTTTTGTTGAAGTGAGAGGCAGGCCAAAATGGGGGAGGCTGTGAGGGAGGCACCAGGCAGGGTCACAGTTTTGGGCCAGGGAGTTAACAGACCCCGTTGAGCGTGCGTTCTGTATGCGGACTGGGTCCTCCCCTCTGGCAGGCTACACTTAAAAGTGGGAAGACAAAAGAAGACACCAAAGTCTTTGCAGTAATCGGGACCAGATTTATTACAGGCAGAGAAGTAGGCTCATTGCCAGCAGAGTAAGCTAGGCACACTGGACATGGATAATTGTCTGCACTGGGCTATGGCCACAAGGGGCGGAGGGAGGAAGGGAGGGGGAGAGAGGGAGAGAGGGAGAGGGGGAGAGAGGGAGAGGGGGAGAGAGGGAGAGAGGGAGAGAGGGAGAGAGGGAGAGAGGGGGAGAGAGAGAGGGAGAGATGGAGAGAGGGAGAGAGAGAGAGAGAGAGAGAGAGAGAGAGAGAGAGAGAGAGAGAGACAGACTGACACTTCTAAGAGCCTCTGTAGCTCGTCTGCCCCCCAACCATGCATCCAGCACAGCAACCAAAAAGAGACTGAGCCCTGGTGCTCTATCCACTGATAAGGCTGTTGCTCCACACATCCAGAGCCCGCCCACAGAGTCCAAGGAGGAAGGGAGTAGGGATTACAGGGTGTAGGATGGCGCATGCAGGACAGGTGCCCCCTCCACAGCTGTCTCTTCCCCTTCCATAGGGGAGGGGAAGAGTTTCTCAGCGAGAGATGCGATGATGAGCACAGCTGTCCCAACTGACAGAAATAGGGAAGGAGGTTAAAATAGTTGCCAGGGTCCAAGTGACAGGAAAAGGGTGGGGAATAAGAGTAGAGTATAACACGTACAGTAAGGGGATGGAGGGACCAGGCTCCCAGGCTGCAGATTTTACACTGGAAGGGGAGGCAGGTGGGCAAACATACCCCATGCGGGGCGCAATGGTTCCCACACACTTGTTCCAGGGTCCAGAGGAGCTGCTGACAGGAAGAAGGGGCAGTTAGGCAAACATAGGCAGGCCCCCTTGTGAGGGGAGGAAACTGTTCCCAGGAAGGCAGTGGAGGGGCCAGCCTCCCCCAGGCTGCATTAATGGCAGGCATCCTGGACTGGGAGGTTCTCAGACTGGTGAGGCAGGGCTTGGATTCACTTATCCAGTGCAATCACACAGTGCAATATAAAAAATACATTTGGGGAAAATGAAGTCATGCAATACATTGAAAATGGGAAAGAAAATACAAGGAACCCACAGTAAACGGCTAGGGACATGGAGACTGCCAACAGTAAACGGCAAGTGACATGGAGACTGCCATTCCACAATATTCTCTTTGGTAGGAGTCTGAGGTACAACCCCACATCTTGGCTGTATTTTCTATATCTGTGCCAACTGTTGGTGAGATGTATCATTATATGCGCTTCATCCCCTCTCCTAGTGAGACCCCCGGCACTTTTCGCTGGACCTCTGGACCTTTTTCTTTTAATCTGGAATGACTGGAGCCTTTTTCCCCTCGTTCATTCTTATGGGCTCTGTCTTTGGGAACTCTATTTTTTGCATTCTACCTGAACCATGGAGTCTGTCTCCTTCATAGCTCTTAAAGGCATCTGTGTTTTACTACTGCAGCACACAGTTCCGTATGGGTAGTGTTGCTGGGGACCCTTAGGGTCCTCCTTTAAGATTATTTTTCCTACATCCTTAAGTTAGCTACAGTTCTTAAGTATACTTAGTATCTCTTCCAAAACTCTAGAGTTTGAGAGATAGGCACACACCAACTTCAGTGGAGTGCCAAAGGGATACTTAGTATCCCCCTTCTCTCTGTTCCTGTGACTTTTTAGTCAAATAGACAATCACCTAGTTATGACTGGTGGCAGTGGACGTGTTCTACCACCTATTGTGTATTTTTGATACTGCAGGCTATGTCCATAGCCTCAGTAGTACACAATAGGGGCCTCCAATTACTAACTTGGAGTCTCCCTTCTTTATTCGTCATTACTAGCCTGGTTGTTCTTTGTTAGCCCTTCTTCTACCATTCTGGGAGGGAGAGGTATGTGTGTGTGTTTTGCCTTTGGCAGGAAACCAGTAGGTATCCCTGCAAAGGCTCCAGAGTGTCTGGGCAGGCAGGAAGTGGGGGTGGAGTCTCCACCCCATGTCCTTTGTCTGCCAGAGTGCCTGAATAGGACCAGCTCCCACAGGGGTCTGGCTGTCCCGATTGATTGATTTGATTTATTTATTTATAGAGCGCTTTACACCAAGGCGCTGTACAATGGAACAAAAAATTCAGAGTAATAACAAAAAATAACAATGTGAGCAAAGTGGCAACTTGAATCATTCAACAACAAAACAGTGCAAAGAGCGATTGACTGAGAGGGGGGGAGAAGTGGAGTGCGAACAGGAGAGTAAAGGGAGGGGCGGGGAAGGATTGATTGAGAGTAGAAGGAAGGGAGAGAGAGTGTAAAATAGAAAAGGGAAGGTGGAAGGGGAGGGGAGGGATAAGAAGAGGGGAAAGACGGGGAGGGGGAGTAGAGAGGGCAGGGGGGGCTTCAAGGTCGAGAATGGAGGAGGAAGGATTTAAGGGAAGTGCGAAATGAGATGAGGGTAGTGGAAGAGCGGATTGAGAGGGGGAGAGAGTTCCAATGCAGAGGAGCAAGAAGTTGGAAAGAGCGGAACCGGGAGGAAGCGCAAGGGGAAGGAGGTACAGAGAGCAGGAAGTGGTCAGCAGAACGAAGGGAGCGAGAGGGGGAGTAGAAGGAGAGAAGGGAGGAGAGATAAGGAGGGGCAAGAGCATGAAGGGATTTGAAAACAAGGCAGAGAAAGTGGAATTTTAGTTGTAGGTGGAAAGGTAGCCAGCCTAGTCGAGAGAGCCAAGAGGAAATGGAGTTACGGGAGGTAAGGAAACAGAGGGTTTGAATGGCGGAGTGGTATATAGATTTAAGAGGGGCAAGCTGAGATGAGGGAAGACCGAAAATTATAGAGGAGCAGTAGAAGAGGTGGGAAAAGATGAGTGAGGAGATTAGGAGTTTGGTAGCATGGAATGTGAGGGAGGGACGGATTTTGCGAATATTGTAAAGGTGGTATCTGCGGGAGGTGAGCGAAATGTGTTGCGAGAAGGTGAGAGAAGTCAAAAAGAACACCTAGGTTGCGAGCATGAGTGGAGATAGGGAGATTGGAAGGAGGAAAGTGGATGAACGGGGGAGGAGAGGGACGGGGAAGAGAGTTAGCGGGGAAGAAAAGGACTTCAGTTTTATCCGTGTTAAGTGAGAGAAAGCGGGAGGACATCCAGTTCTTGATGTCTGTGAGACAAGAGGAGAGTTTAAGGTGGAGGTCAGGTGTGAAGGAGGAGAAAGAGAGAAAGAGCTGGGTGTCATCCGCATAGAAATGATGGGAGATGCCAAAGGAGGAGATGACAGGGGCAATGAGGGAGGTATAGAGAGAGAAGAGGAAAGGGCCAAGTACAGAGCCTTGATGAACACCGTAAATCAGAGGGAAGGAAGGAGAGGTCTGGCCTCCCCATGAAACAGCAAAGGAACGAGAGGAAAGGTAAGAGGAGAGCCAATTTAGAACAGGGCCTTTGAACCCGAAGGAGGAAGGAGTGTGGAGCAGGAGAGGATGATCGACCGTGTCAAAAGCGGCAGAGAGATCAAGGAGAATAAGTATGGAGGATTGCTTCGCATGGCGAGCAGAGAGGAGCGAGTTGAGAATCGAGGTGAGAGCAGTTTCAGTGGAATGTTTGGGACGGAAGCCAGATTGGAAAGGAGAGAGGAAGACGAGACAAAGGAAGAGAGCTGAGAGTAGGCGAGGCGTTCAAGGAGTTTAGAAAGGAAAGGCAGAAGAGAGATAGGTCTGTAGCTGGCAGTGAGCAGTGGATCAGCAGAGGGTTTCTTAAGAATAGGAATGATCGTTGCATGTTTGAAAGCAGAGGGAAAGATAGATGAGGAGAGGCAGGAGTTGAAGAAAGTGGTAAGGTAAGGGATAAGAAGAGGGTACATTTTTGGGATGAGAACGGAGGGGAGAGGGTCAGAGGGGGCGGCTGTGGGGTGGGCTTTGGATAGAAGGGAGGATACTTCGGAAGGGGAAACAGATGAGAAGACAGACATGCTGGAAGAAGGAGGAGAGGGGGGAGGAGAAGAGAGGGAATCCGAGAGGGAGTTCATTTTTTGCCTGAGTGTGATGATTTTGGAGGAAAGGTAGTTGGCGAAGTCAGAGGGAGAAAGTGTGGAATTGGATGAGGGGTCAGGAGAGGGAGGAGAGAGGAGGCGGGGAAGAGTTTGAAAAATCTGATGAGGTTGTGAGGCTTGAGACTGTAGAAGGTTAGAGTAGTAGGTGGATTTGGCCGTAGCAAGGCAAGACTTGAAAAGTGCATGGTAGGAGAAGTAGGAGGTTTGATTAGAGACCGAGGGAGTTTTGAGCCAAAGTCTTTCAAGGCGCCTGAGATGGCACCGCATAGAACGAAGATGGGAGGTAAGCCAGGGTTGAGGAGGTTTCTGAGTGGGGCGGAAGAGGGAAAGGGGATAGAGATGCTCAAGGGCAGTGGAGATGGAAGATGAGAGGGAAGTGAGAGCATCATCAGGGGAGAGTAGTGCAAAGTCATGGTGAGATGGAAGAGACAAAGAGCAGGTGTCAGAGAAGAGGGTAATGTTGAAAATCACACGGGTCACGACGTGAGTAGATTAGAGCTGAGGGATTATTAATAGTGGAAGAAGAGCGAGGAGAAAGGGAGAACGAGAGTAATGCGTGGTCGGAGAGATAGACAGGGAGAGAGGAGACAGGGGAGGAGGGATAGGAGGAGTTGAAGATGAGGTCAAGAGTGGAACCAGAGGAGTGAGTAGGGGAGGAAGGAAGGGGGGAGAGGATGTAGGAGTCAAGAATAGAGAGGAGGGGAGAAGGGGAGAAGATTGGGGGGGAGGAAGATGGATGTTAAAGTCGTCAAGCACAGTTAGAGGGGAGGGGGAGGGAGAAATAAGTGAGAGGAGGTGATCTAGGTCTTCGAAGGAGGAGGAGAGAGGGCCAGGGGGACGATAGATGATCAGGAAGGAAATAGGGTGGGGAGAGGAGAATGATTTGTAGAGGAATTCAAAGGAAGGGAAGAGATGGGGATGAGGAGGAGGAGGTGCATTTGGGTTTATACAGGAGAGCGACACCTTCACCGTGGCCAGAGGGGCGTGGAGTATGGGGGAAAGAGGAGGAAGTCGTCGTTAGGGAAGCTGGGACAGAGGTATTATGAGGGGGAATCCAGGTTTCAGTTACGCAGAGGAAATGAAGGTTAAGACGAAAGAATAGATTGAGTGTTGCAGCGGTTTTATTACAGATGGATCTGGCGTTCCAGAGAGCAGTAGTGATGAGGGCAGCATGGTTGGAAGTGGGAGGATAGAGAAGGTGAGGGTGGTGAGAAAGGGAAGGAGGGTGGCTAGGAGAGCAGGGGAGAGGATAGTGGAGGGGGCTAGGCATCAGGAGGAGCAAGGAGAGGAGAAGGGAGAGGAGTAGAGGGCAAGGGGGTAAGGGGGAGAGGCGGAAGGAAGAAATGACGGATTGCATAAGGTCAGGGGGAGTAGGTAATGGGTAAACAAGTTGGGGAGTCCAAGTGAAGATGGCTCAAAGGTGGACTCAAGTCAGTGGTGTGAGACAGCCGGGAAGGGCTAAAAGAGTCAGAAGGTGCAAGTTCGCTTGACTGAGATTGGGGGAGACCAGGTGTTTGAGGCAGGAAGATGGGGAGGAAGTTCTGAATTGTAGCAGGAGGCAGGAGGTCACGGGTCTAGTGCTGAAAGTTTACCGGCAGGACCCAATTTGGTCAAAAGGAGTAAGCACTCAAGGGCTTGGTTGTAGAAGGACTGCTGTCTGAGGCGAGAAGGAAAGTAGCAGTTTAGGGCCGCTGTACCAGAGTATGAGCCAACAGGTTAGAAGGTGGTAAAAAGGCCGATGCAGAGAGATGTCCAGCCAGCGCCCAGAGACATATAGGAGTAGGTATGCAAAGTGATGGTTGGGGGAGACCAGCAGACTGCGGTGGGTGGTATGAGAGCAGAATGAAGGAGGTTACCACAACGCATGGCCACAGTTCATTCCACCACTCAGGAGGACCTGTAGCTGGATCCAGGTGCGGCTGGAGTTTCGCCAGAGCTCAGTGTAGTGGAGAAGGGACCGTTGAGGAGGCGCCTCAGAATCACAGTGGGGTTGGAAGGTGGAGGATCCAGGAGGAGATGCAGGGGGAGGTCCCAGGGGATCCGAAGACTGATCCACAGAGTACTTCAGAGCTGCGGAAGGGATGCACAGTGCTGCCTCGTCTCAGCCCAGGAATAGGGGCGGAGACAAATGGAGATTCCAGGCGGATCCAACTCTGGCACAGTGGGCGAGAGGGGCTGGTGAATGGACGGAGTGCACCGAAGCCGCAGAATGGACACACAGATTTGCCTCGATGATATCCGGACTCTGGAGCCAGCACAGCGGATGGACACAGGCTTGGACAGATCCTGTGTGGTGCAGAAGAGGCTCACAAAGCGGCGATGTTGGTTAATCACCGGGACTCCTTGTATGGAAGAGGGGGGTCGGGACCCCGTGTGCTGAAGGGGAGCCCGGTGGTCGGGAGAGATCCCAAGTTGGATTAGGTGCAGGCTACATAGGTGGCTGTGACCCAGGAGAGGTGCTCCGGTGGCTGCAGGGGCGGATGGAGGGTCAAGGGGATTGACCCTGGCGTCAGGTGTGCAGTGGTGAGCGGGGATGACTGCCGCCTTGGAAGAGAGCGAGGCGGGAGGGGTCCTTCTTGGGTTCTTCAAACACAAGGTACTGTGGGGGAAAAGGGTATTGCTTACCTGATTCCGAGAAGTTGCTCCAAAGCGTTGGAGTGCCCATAGAGGTGCCCAGGGCAACCCCCTCTTATCTCTGACCCAAGCTGCTACATTTGTCCATTTTTTGAGTCCGTTTTTAGGTCTCCTTTGCTAATTGCTATTTCAATAACTTTAGACACTGGAAGAAATCCGCAGGAGCTCTTCATTATTCGCTTTTTGTCAAGACTTCAAGCCCTCTCCGGACCGCCTTTATCTAGGGTTGCGTTTTTGGACTTAAAAGACCTGCCAGGTGAAGAAACTGTCTCTAGAACCTTGAACTGAGCTCATGTTGCACTAACCACTTATTTTCCTCCCTTTAAGTGACTTTTCTATATGTGTTTGCAGAATAAATGCATTAATGTATAACCTGTTGAAAACTGCATGAGTTTGCAGTTAATGATAATACGATAACCTTGTCTTTTCCCTTTCTAACGTTGCTAAAAATGTAACCGCTAACAAACACAAAAGTGAAAGTGCCTTTTGAAGTGTATTATCTAGTATTCCTAAGTGTTCTACCGTTAATGTCTGAAGTATGTAAAGTGATTCTGGTGTAAATATATATATTTTTTTATATAATTATATGTGTAAGTGCTTCTTTACTGTGTCTGTCTAACTTACCTACAGCTCACATCTTCCTCTTAATATAAGCCTGACTGCTCTGCCACACTACCGAGGTCCTGAGCTAGTACAGACTGATACTAAGAGTTGGGGATCTACAAACTACTGGGATAGCTAACTAAAGTCTTACTGCCAGTAGGACTTTCGGAAAACTCCCCTAACACCAACATTGATTGTGATTTTGTGGTTGCATGCCTTGCTCGTTAGCATAGCCAAACAAGACCAGTTTTGAGGTGTTCCCACTATTAGGTAGGACTTTGGCAAAATTAATCACAGTGTGCCGCGGAAGTATAGAGTTTGTTTATTCAGTAGGAAAGCCGCAAATCCATAAATGAACCAGGTTTTTGTAAAGGGTTAAGTGGTGCCAGTTATGTCTTTACCTTCTGTGAGGAGCCAGGAATGAGACTCAGACACAGAGGAGTCATGTTTTGGCTACAAACATTTATTGAAAAACAAAAGGGGTTGGAAAATGCCTCTCTGTCCCTACTCTAAGAGGTATTTCTTTAACTAACGCAAAACGAAGGGTCTGTCCGTTCTCAAGATGTCCAAAGCAAAGTGTCCTGTGTCCAAAGTACTATTCTGGCCCTCACATTCTAACAAAATTAAGTCTGAGGTGAAAAGGGTAATGTTGTTAGCCTTGAAAATGCACAAATGTTCAAATTCAAAAGGGAAGGCGTAACTTCATCATAAAAGTTACCAATGGATAAGGTTCACAGTTCCAGGGGATTGTTCATATGATTCCTCTTCACTGTGCTTTACACTTTAATAGACATCAGTTTCTCCAGCATGGGGTCTGGCATGGATTCACATGCTCATGAATATTCCCCGTCGTCAGGCTGGGAATCCTCGGTAAAGAAAAATCAGTATCAGTTTCGTTTCTGATCTGTCTTTCGTAGAAGTAACCAATCACTGATCTCTGCGTCATACTGACCACAGCCAATGACTGCCATCTCCCTAAGCCCCGCCTCTGGCAGCCATCTTCAGATTTTTACCGCACTTTCAAGTGTTGGGATCCTCGTGCTATTGCTTTCGAGCTTTAGTGCTTTTTTCGCGCTTTTTCTTAGGAAAATTTTCTCTTTTTCGGTCAAAAGAGCCTCAAGCTCGCAGTTTCTTTATCCGATCAACGGGGACCCGTGTCGGATTCTTCTACGCTCCTCAAGGGTGAAAATTTCGTCGAGCCACGCTTTTGGAGGACTCCAGAAGTTTCTCAGGCCCATCTCGATCATGGCCCAGGAGAAGGGAAGCTCGACGCCCGGAAAGCTGTTCAGGGTCTGCCCTGGATGCCAGCTTCAGAATGTCTTTAAGGAGGACGAACACTCCCTTTGCCTCTACTGCCTGCATGAGGACAAGACGCACGTGGAGAAGGACTGTGCGCTTTGCAGCAATATGTCGGAGCGGACCATGAAGGACCGCCATCTGCGTCTCGCCAACTGGCTGGAAGGTCCGAGCGGTCTTCTAAGACCTTTGAGGGCGCCCCGGCAACGGGGGTCCAACAGAAGGCCAAGCACCGCGAGTCCGCTGGCACCGGGAGCGCCGAACGGTCGGGCTCTACGGACGCCAGGCAGGGCGCATCCTCCCCGGCGCCATCAACCACGAGCCAACGCTGTAGAGACCCCGGTTGAGCTCGAAGGCCCCATCGGAGGGGGAGCGAGGCGGTGACCCTCCCCCCAAGGAGAAGGCAGTGAGCGCACCTAAGGTGGTGAAAGCCTTGATCCACCCGGCCAAGGCCTCTATCGAGACAGTCGCGGCGGCCCTGGCTCAGCCTGTGGAGGCTTCACCAGTGGTGGCGACCTCGGGGCCCAGAGTCTCCCTGCCACCGCGGAGGTAGTCCTCTTTCATGCCCATCGACAGCACCCCCATGAAACCTCCGACAGAGAAGAAAAGGGGGGGGGCAGGAGGTCGTCGTGGATTCGGCCTCAACCTCTGAGGAGGAGCTGATCAAAGTCTTAAGCCACGGCGTTGGCGTGCAAGAAGACCAGCCCGTCGGGAGGGACCCCGACGTAGGAGACGACAAGATCGTCGAGGGTGTCGACGGGGCTCCTGACCACCCGTCGGACTCCCCTCAACCAGTGCCGCAAGACAACTCGGCGGCCATTTTGTTGGCTATACAGTCCTTATGCTCGGAGATAAGGACGAGATTGCCGTTACCACCAACGGAGGAACCTCTCCCGACGGGGGACCCAGAGCGAGGCCCTTCTGGGAGCCCTCCGCCTAAGAGAAGAAGGATTCATCCTCCACCTCCTTTTCAACCATCGCGCCCTGCTCAGCCCTCCTCCCCGTCCACAACCCTTGGGGATGATAAGGGGACTGACACGGCCGCGACGGGCACAGACGATGAGGTTTACGACGAGGATCTCCCGTCATCACCTCCTCCCCGGGCCTCCCCACCCGACGAGATTGGATCGTTTCATGCCATGATCGCCAGGGCATCCGAGCTTTTCCAGCTCTGCCCGGAAGAGAAAAAGGAAGGTTTCCTTTATTAACGGCGCGAGACCAAGGGGAAGACGGTCCTCGCTGTACCTCTACTGGACGATATCTGGGATGAGGGTCTCGCCCTCCTCAAGAACCCATCCACAACGCCCGCGAGAAGGGATCGGTACGAGAAGAAGTACCGGGTCCCGGACGCGGCCCCCTTGTGCCTTCGGGCACAGCCGACCCCGGACTCGGTCGTCTCCGCGGCGGCCAGGAAGAGAAAGCGGGGGGGGGCCTCGGCCTCTACGTCAACCTCCCCGCCGCACGGCGAGGGAAAGAAATTGGACACGATGGGGCGCAGAGTCCTCTCATCGGCAGCGACGACGATTAAGGCTGCCAACGCCTTGGCTATCGTAGCCCGCTACGACAGGGAGTTGTGGTACAAGATCGCCCCCCTGCTGGACTTCTTACCAGACGACAAGAGGGCGGAGGCCCTAGAGATCTTGCAGGAAGGAGAAGTGGCGTCGGATCACGCCATCACGATAGCGACGGACATCGCTGACACTGGATTTCGCCAGTTGGGCAACGGCGTGTGCCTTAGACGCCGTGGATAGCTCAAGGCAACTGACTTCCGTCAGGACGTTCAGACCAGAGTCTTGGACATGCCGTTCGACGGGAGCAACCTGTTTGGGAAAACAGTGGACGATTCCCTGCAAGCCATCAAGACGGACACGGAGACGGCTCGGGCTCTTGGTGTTCTCCAGCAACGACGGCCGCCCTTTTGGAGCGGCGGAGGCAAGCAGGGTGCCTCCAAAGGTTCCGGCGGCTGATTTTCCACCTATCGTCAAGCGGCCCGTTCATCGTCACAAGAAGCCTACAGAGGACGAGGCAAGTCGGGCAGACCCTGCCGTCGTCGCCAAGGAGGACAAGGCGGCAAAGCTTTGTCGAAGCAGGACTGAACCGGCCGTGGGGTCGGGCCCCCACCAAAGCACCCCGGTGGGAGGCCGGCTGGCGAGCTTTGTCAGCGTGTGGGAGTCCATCTACACCGACCGTTGGGTGCTGGACGCCCTGGCCCAGGGTCACGTGTTCGAGTTTCTAAAGAAGTGCCCGCGCGTCCCCCCCGTGGCCAGGAAGGAACATCACGTCCCTCAACTTCTCTTGGAGGTAAAGGCGATGCTCAAGAAAGGCGCCATCGAGCTCGTCCCAAAGAGGCTTCGGGGCTCCGGAGTTTACTCAAGATACTTCCTCGTGAAGAAGAAGACGGGAGGATGGCGTCCCATCCTGGACCTACGACGACTGAACAAATTCATCAAGGCACAGAAGTTCCAGATGGTCACCCTCCAGCACGTCTTGGGTCAACTGGAGGAGGGCGATTTCCTGTCGTCGTTGGATTTGGAGGATGCCTACTTCCATATCCCCATCCTAAAGGGACACCGAAAGTTTCTCAGATTCGTGGTCCAAGGGCGTCACTACCAGTTCAGAGCCCTTCCCTTCGGATTGAGGTCGGCACCCAGGGTGTTCACCAAGTGCCTCGCACCGGTGGCGGTGCGGCTGCGCCTGGAGGGGATCCACGTCTACCCCTACCTGGACGACTGGCTCATCCGAGCAAAGACAAAGGAGCTCGCCGTGGAGCACACGGCGAGGACCGTCCAACTACTCACGGACCTGGGATTCTCCATAAACTACGCCAAGTCCCACCTGGTGCCCGCTCAAGACGCACTGTTTCTGGGAGCGAAGCTCGACACATTGGCGCTTCTGGCCTCTCCGTCGGAGGAAAGGACGAGTGCCATCTTGGGCAAGGTGCAGCGGATGCTGGTTGTGGACGAGGCCAGGGTGAGGTCCATCAAGTCCCTCCTCGGAATGATGCGCCTGTTACAGGAGTTCCTGGACGCTCGCTGGATCCAGACGACGGGCAGCTTCGAGGACAGGATGACACTCTACGAGGGCTTCCGACGAGCGATCCGGTGGTGGGGCACCCGCGCGCATCTGACGGCGGGCATGGACTTCCAGACCCCGGGCCACCAGAAGACAGTGACCACGGATGCCTCCCTGGAAGGGTGGGGAGCGCACACCGAAAATCTGCACGTAAGGGGCCTTTGGCTGCCGACGGAGAAGTCCCTCCACATCAACGTCCTGGAACTCCGGGCAGTGTTTTGGGCCCTCAGGTCCTTTCTTCCGTACCTCAAGGGCAAGGTGATGAGGATCTTCACCGACAACACCACCACCATGTTCTACATCAGGAAGCAAGGCGGTACCAGATCCCCAGCCCTGTCCAAGGAGGCTCAGGATCTGTGGCATTGTGCCGTCGCCCAAGGGATGTTTCTGGTGCCGTTTCATCTGGCAGGGATAAAAAACACCATCGCCGACTCGCTCAGCAGGGAGCTGCGCTTGTGCCACGAGTGGGAACTACGACAGGATCTAGTGGACCGCCTCTTCTGACGGTGGGGCACACCCCAGATCGATCTGTTCGCGACAGCGACGAACTCCAAGTGCCGGAGGTTCGCCAGCAGGTTTCCCCAGCCGAGGAGCATGGGCGATGCTTTCTCGTTCCCCTGGGAGGGCCTGTTTCTATATGTGTTCCCTCCATTGCCGCTGCTGATCCGGCTCATCAACCAGCTCAAGAGGTCACGGTGCAGGATGATCCTCGTCGCACCTGCGTGGCCGAGGCAGATATGGTTCCCGGACCTTCTGGACTTGTCAGCGTCCCCGTCAATCAAGCTGCCAGTGGACGCGGATCTTCTCTCCAGGGAAGGAGGCGCCATCATCCATCACGACCCGAAGTCGCTGAACTTGCAGGCCTGGCTCCTGCAGCGTTAGAGTTTGGAGGTTACGACATACCGGCCGACTGCAGAGAGGTTCTTGCAAAGGCCAGGGCGTCCTCAACTCTTAAATGCTACGGACACAAATGGAAGAGGTTCTCTGTCTGGTGCCACGCACAGAAGATTAACCCTCTACGGATTACGGCTCCTCAAGTACTGCCGTACCTGCTGACGCTGGCCAAGGCTGGGGTGGCGCACGCTTCCATCAAGATTAATCTTGCTGCGATCTCCCGATAAACCAGAACCACGGGACGGACGTCTTTGTGGTCTCATCGTCTGGTGAAAGAATTCATGAAGGGACTGTTCAGATCGATCGTTCCCGCTGGTGGAGGCCCCGGCGTGGGAGCTCAACGTGGTGCTGACCAAGCTCATGGGACCTCCGTTCGAGCCTCTGCACTCAGCTCCTTTGAAGTTCTTGTCGTGGAAAACAGCGTTTCTTGTGGTCATCACCTCCGCACGACGGGTGGGAGAGATCCAGGCCCTTTCCTGCAAGCCCACGTACTTGACTTTTCACGACACGGGGGTAGTGCTCAGGACGCACCCCTCCTTCATGCCCAAGGTGCCGTCGGACTTCCACCTCAACGAACCCTTGGTGTTGCCTGTTTTCTTCCCGTCGCCTTTGTCGCCGGCTGAAAGGACTTTGCACTCGCTGGATGTGGCTAGAGCGCTGAAGTTCTATGTGGACCGCACAAAGAGTTTTCGGAAGACGTCACAACTTTTTGTGAACTTTGGACCTGTCAATCAGGGGAAGGCTCTCTCGAAGGCTTCCATTTCCAGATGGCTCTTCGGCTGTATCATGTACTGTCATCGGTTGGCAAACCGAGCGCTGCCTGGCTGTCCGAGAGCCCATTCCACCAGAGCGATCGCAGCTACCACGGCGTTGCTATCTGGTGTGCCCTTGCTGGACATCTACAGGGCTGCTACGTGGAGGTCGATGCACACCTTCATGAAATTCTACTGCGTCGATCGGGATTCCCGGGAGGAGTCCAGGATCGGCCAAGCAGTGCTGCGCAACCTGTTCGCCTAAGGTGAGCCTGGTGAGGAGGTAAGAATTGCTTAATGTTGAGTTTTGGATGTAATGCTTAATGTTGAGCCTTTGCCACCTCCCGTGGTTGTGCATGTGTGTACTGCTATGTATTCTTTTATTCATGAGCATGTGAATCCATGCCAGACCCCATGCTGGAGAAGGAACAAGTTTGGGACGGAAGCCAGATTGGAAAGGAGAGAGGAAGACGAGACAAAGGAAGAGAGCTGAGAGTAGGCGAGGCGTTCAAGGAGTTTAGAAAGGAAAGGCAGAAGAGAGATAGGTCTGTAGCTGGCAGTGAGCAGTGGATCAGCAGAGGGTTTCTTAAGAATAGGAATGATCGTTGCATGTTTGAAAGCAGAGGGAAAGATAGATGAGGAGAGGCAGGAGTTGAAGAAAGTGATAAGGTAAGGGATAAGAAGAGGGTACATTTTTGGGATGAGAACGGAGGGGAGAGGGTCAGAGGGGGCGGCTGTGGGGTGGGCTTTGGATAGAAGGGAGGATACTTCGGAAGGGGAAACCGATGAGAAGACAGACATGCTGGAAGAAGGAGGAGAGGGGGAGGAGAAGAGAGGGAGTCAGAGAGGGAGTTCATTTTTTGTCTGAGTGTGATGATTTTGGAGGAAAGGTAGTTGGCGAAGTCAGAGGGAGAAAGTGTGGAATTGGATGAGGAGTCAGGAGAGGGAGGAGAGAGGAGGCGGGGAAGAGTTTGAAAAATCTGATGAGGTTGCGAGGCTTGAGACTAGAAGGTTAGAGTAGTAGGTGGATTTGGCCGTAGCAAGGCAAGACTTGAAAAGTGCATGGTAGGAGAAGTAGGAGGTTTGATTAGAGACCGAGGGAGTTTTGAGCCAAAGTCTTTCAAGGCGCCTGAGATGGCGCCGCATAGAACGAAGATGGGAGGTAAGCCAGGGTTGAGGAGGTTTCTGAGTGGGGCGGAAGAGAGAAAGGGGATAGAGATGCTCAAGGGCAGTGGAGATGGAAGATGAGAGGGAAGTGAGAGCATCATCAGGAGAGAGTAGTGCAAAGTCATGGTGAGATGGAAGAGACAAAGAGCAGGTGTCAGAGAAGAGGGTAATGTCGAAAATCACACAGGTCACGACGTGAGTAGATTAGAGCTGAGGGATTATTAATAGTGGAAGAAGAGCGAGGAGAAAGGGAGAACGAGAGTAATGCGTGGTCGGAGAGATAGACAGGGAGAGAGGAGACAGGGGAGGAGGGATAGGAGGAGTTGAAGATGAGGTCAAGAGTGGAACCAGAGGAGTGAGTAGGGGAGGAAGGAAGGGGGGAGAGGATGTAGGAGTCAAGAATAGAGAGGAGGGGAGAAGATTGGGGGGGAGGAAGATGGATGTTAAAGTCGCCAAGCACAGTTAGAGGGGAGGGGGAGGGAGAAATAAGTGAGAGGAGGTGATCTAGGTCTTCGAAGGAGGAGGAGAGAGGGCCAGGGGGACGATAGATGATCAGGAAGGAAATAGGGTGGGGAGAGGAGAATGATTTGTAGAGGAATTCAAAGGAAGGGAAGAGATGGGGATGAGGAGGAGGAGGTGTATTTGGGTTTATACAGGAGAGCGACACCTTCACCGTGGCCAGAGGGGCGTGGAGTATGGAGGAAAGAGGAGGAAGTCGTCGTTAGGGAAGCTGGGACAGAGGTATTATGAGGGGGAATCCAGGTTTCAGTTACGCAGAGGAAATGAAGGTTAAGACGAAAGAATAGATTGAGTGTTGCAGCGGTTTTATTACAGATGGATCTGGCGTTCCAGAGAGCAGTAGTGATGAGGGCAGCATGGTTGGAAGTGGGAGGATAGAGAAGGTGAGGGTGGTGAGAAAGGGAAGGAGGGTGGCTAGGAGAGCGGGGGAGAGGATAGTGGAGGGGGCTAGGCATCAGGAGGAGCAAGGAGAGGAGAAGGGAGAGGAGTAGAGGGCAAGGGGGTAAGGGGGAGAGTCGGAAGGAAGAAATGACGGATTGCATAAGGTCAGGGGGAGTAGGTAATGGGTAAACAAGTTGGGGAGTCCAAGTGAAGATGGCTCAAAGGTGGACTCAAGTCAGTGGTGTGAGACAGCCGGGAAGGGCTAAAAGAGTCAGAAGGTGCAAGTTCGCTTGACTGAGATTGGGGGAGACCAGGTGTTTGAGGCAGGAAGATGGGGAGGAAGTTCTGAATTGTAGCAGGAGGCAGGAGGTCACGGGTCTAGTGCTGAAAGTTTACCGGCAGGACCCAATTTGGTCAAAAGGAGTAAGCACTCAAGGGCTTGGTTGTAGAAGGACTGCTGTCTGAGGCGAGAAGGAAAGTAGCAGTTTAGGGCCGCTGTACCAGAGTATGAGCCAACAGGTTAGAAGGTGGTAAAAAGGCCGATGCAGAGAGATGTCCAGCCAGCGCCCAGAGACATATAGGAGTAGGTATGCGAAGTGATGGTTGGGGGAGACCAGCAGACTGCGGTGGGTGGTATGAGAGCAGAATGAAGGAGGTTACCACAACGCATGGCCACAGTTCATTCCACCACTCAGGAGGACCTGTAGCTGGATCCAGGTGCGGCTGGAGTTTCGCCAGAGCTCAGTGTAGTGGAGAAGGGACCGTTGAGGAGGCGCCTCAGAATCACAGTGGGGTTGGAAGGTGGAGGATCCAGGAGGAGATGCAGGGGGAGGTCCCAGGGGATCCGAAGACTGATCCACAGAGTACTTCAGAGCTGCGGAAGGGATGCACAGTGCTGCCTCGTCTCAGCCCAGGAATAGGGGCGGAGACAAATGGAGATTCCAGGCGGATCCAACTCTGGCACAGTGGGCGAGAGGGGCTGGTGAATGGACGGAGTGCACCGAAGCCGCAGAATGGACACACAGATTTGCCTCGATGATATCCGGACTCTGGAGCCAGCACAGCGGATGGACACAGGCTTGGACAGATCCTGTGTGGTGCAGAAGAGGCTCACAAAGCGGCGATGTTGGTTAATCACCGGGACTCCTTGTATGGAAGAGGGGGGTCGGGACCCCGTGTGCTGAAGGGGAGCCCGGTGGTCGGGAGAGATCCCAAGTTGGATTAGGTGCAGGCTACGTAGGTGGCTGTGACCCAGGAGAGGTGCTCCGGTGGCTGCAGGGGCGGATGGAGGGTCAAGGGGATTGACCCTGGCGTCAGGTGTGCAGTGGTGAGCGGGGATGACTGCCGCCTTGGAAGAGAGCGAGGCGGGAGGGGTCCTTCTTGGGTTCTTCAAACACAAGGTACTGTGGGGGAAAAGGGTATTGCTTACCTGATTCCGAGAAGTTGCTCCAAAGCGTTGGAGTGCCCATAGAGGTGCCCAGGGCAACCCCCTCTTATCTCTGACCCAAGCTGCTACATTTGTCCATTTTTTGAGTCCGTTTTTAGGTCTCCTTTGCTAATTGCTATTTCAATAACTTTAGACACTGGAAGAAATCCGCAGGAGCTCTTCATTATTCGCTTTTTGTCAAGACTTCAAGCCCTCTCCGGACCGCCTTTATCTAGGGTTGCGTTTTTGGACTTAAAAGACCTGCCAGGTGAAGAAACTGTCTCTAGAACCTTGAACTGAGCTCATGTTGCACTAACCACTTATTTTCCTCCCTTTAAGTGACTTTTCTATATGTGTTTGCAGAATAAATGCATTAATGTATAACCTGTTGAAAACTGCATGAGTTTGCAGTTACTGATAATACGATAACCTTGTCTTTTCCCTTTCTAACGTTGCTAAAAATGTAACCGCTAACAAACACAAAAGTGAAAGTGCCTTTTGAAGTGTATTATCTAGTATTCCTAAGTGTTCTACCGTTAATGTCTGAAGTATGTAAAGTGATTCTGGTGTAAATATATATATTTTTTTATATAATTATACGTGTAAGTGCTTCTTTACTGTGTCTGTCTAACTTACCTACAGCTCACATCTTCCTCTTAATATAAGCCTGACTGCCCTTCCACACTACCGAGGTCCTGAGCTAGTACAGACTGATACTAAGAGTTGGGGATCTACAAACTACTGGGATAGCTAACTAAAGTCTTGCTGCCAGTAGGACTTTCGGAAAACTCCCCTAACACCAACATTGATTGTGATTTTGTGGTTGCATGCCTTGCTCGTTAGCATAGCCAAACAAGATCAGTTTTGAGGTGTTCCCACTATTAGGTAGGACTTTGGCAAAATTAATCACAGTGTGCCGCGGAAGTATAGAGTTTGTTTATTCAGTAGGAAAGTCGCAAATCCATAAATGAACCATGTTTTTGTAAAGGGTTAAGTGGTGCCAGCTATGTCTTTACCTTCTGTGAGGAGCCAGGAACGAGACTCAGACACAGAGGAGTCATGTTTTGGCTACAAACATTTATTGAAACACAAAAGGGGTTGGAAAATGCCTCTCTGTCCCTACTCTAAGAGGTATTTCTTTAACTAACGCAAAACGAAGGGTCTGTCCGTTCTCAAGATGTCCAAAGCAAAGTGTCCTGTGTCCAAAGTACTATTCTGGCCCTCACATTCTAACAAAATTAACTCTGAGGTGAAAAGGGTAATGTTGTTAGCCTTGAAAGTGCACAAATGTTCAAATTCAAAAGGGAAGGCGTAACTCCATCATAAAAGTTACCAATGGATAAGGTTCACAGTTCCAGGGGATTGTTCATATGATTCCTCTTCACTGTGCTTTACACTTTAATAGACATCAGTTTCTCCAGCATGGGGTCTGGCATGGATTCACATGCTCATGAATATTCCCCTTCGTCAGGCTGGGAATCCTCGGTAAAGAAAAATCAGTATCAGTTTCGTTTCTGATATGTCTTTCGTAGAAGTAACCAATCACTGTCTCTGCGTCATACTGACCACAGCCAATGACTGCCATCTCCCTAAGCCCCGCCTCTGGCAGCCATCTTCAGATTTTTACCGCACTTTCAAGTGTTGGGATCCTCGTGCTATTGCTTTCGAGCTTTAATGCTTTTTTCGCGCTTTTTCTTAGGAAAATTTTCTCTTTTTCGGTCAAAAGAGCCTCAAGCTCCACCGTTTCTTTATCCGATCAACGGGGACCCGTGTCGGATTCTTCTACGCTCCTCAAGGGTGAAAATTTCGTCGAGCCACGCTTTTGGAGGACTCCAGAAGTTTCTCAGGCCCATCTCGATCATGGCCCAGGAGAAGGGAAGCTCGACGCCCGGAAAGCTGTTCAGGGTCTGCCCTGGATGCCAGCTTCAGAATGTCTTTGAGGACGAACACTCCCTTTGCCTCTACTGCCTGCATGAGGACAAGACGCACGTGGAGAAGGACTGTGCGCTTTGCAGCAATATGTCGGAGCGGACCATGAAGGACCGCCATCTGCGTCTCGCCAACTGGCTGGAAGGTCCGAGCGGTCTTCTAAAACCTTTGAGGGCGCCCCGGCGACGGGGGTCCAACAGAAGGCCAAGCACCGCGAGTCCGCTGGCACCGGGAGCGCCGAACGGTCGGGCTCTACGGGCGCCAGGCAGGGCGCATCCTCCCCGGCGCCATCAACCACGAGCCAACGCTGGAGAGACCCCGATTGAGCTCGAAGGCCCCATCGGAGGGGGAGCGAGGCGGTGACCCTCCCCCCAAGGAGAAGGCAGTGAGCGCACCTAAGGTGGTGAAAGCCTTGATCCACCCGGCCAAGTCCTCTATCGAGACAGTCGCGGCGGCCCTGGCTCAGCCTGTGGAGGCTACACCAGTGGTGGCGACCTCGGGGCCCAGAGTCTCCCTGCCACCGCGGAGGGAGTCCTCTTTCTTGCCCATCGACGGCACCCCCATGAAACCTCCGACAGAGAAGAAAAGGGGGGGGCAGGAGGTCGTCGTGGATTCGGCCTCAACCTCTGAGGAGGAGCTGATCGAAGTCTTAAGCCACGGCGTTGGCGTGCAAGAAGACCAGCCCGTCGGGAGGGACCCCGACGTAGGAGACGACGAGATCGTCGAGGGTGTCGACGGGGCTCCTGACCACCCGTCGAACTCCCCTCAACCAGTGCCGCAAGACAACTCGGCGGCCATTTTGTTGGCTATACAGTCCTTATGCTCGGAGATAAGGACGAGATTGCCATTACCACCAACGGAGGAACCTCTCCCGACGGGGGACCCAGAGCGAGGCCCTTCTGGGAGCCCTCCGCCTAAGAGAAGAAGGATTCATCCTCCACCTCCTTTTCAACCATCGCGCCCTGCTCAGCCCTCCTCCCCGTCCACAACCCTTGGGGATGATAAGGGGACTGACACGGCCGCGACGGGCACAGATGATGAGGTTTACGACAAGGATCTCCCGTCGTCACCTCCTCCCCGGGCCTCCCCACCCGACGAGATTGGATCGTTTCATGCCATGATCGCCAGGGCATCCGAGCTTTTCCAGCTCTGCCCGGAAGAGAAAAAGGAAGGTTTCCTTTATCAACGGCGCGAGACCAAGGGGAAGACGGTCCTCGCTGTACCTCTACTGGACGATATCTGGGATGAGGGTCTCACCCTCCTCAAGATCCCATCCACAACGCCCTCGAGAAGGGATCGGTACGAGAAGAAGTACAGGGTCCCGGACGCGGCCCCCTTGTGCCTTCGGGCACAGCCGACCCCGGACTCGGTCGTCTACGCCGCGGCCAGGAAGAGAAAGCGGGGGGGGCCTCGGCCTCTACGTCAACCTCCCCGCCGGACGGCGAGGGAAAGAAATTGGACACGATGGGGCGCAGAGTCCTCTCATCGGCAGCGACGACGATTAAGGCTGCCAACGCCTTGGCTATCGTAGCCCGCTACGACAGGGAGTTGTGGTACAAGATCGCCCCCCTGCTGGACTTCTTACCAGACGACAAGAGGGCGGAGGCCCTAGAGATCTTGCAGGAAGGAGAAGTGGCGTCGGATCACACCATCACGATAGCGACGGACATCGCTGACACTGGATTTCGCCAGTTGGGCAACGGCGTGTGCCTTAGACGCCGTGGATAGCTCAAGGCAACTGACTTCCGTCAGGACGTGCAGACCAGAGTCTTGGACATGCCGTTCGACGGGAGCAACCTGTTTGGGAAAACAGTGGACGATTCCCTACAAGCCATCAAGACGGACACAGAGACGGCTCGGGCTCTTGGTGTTCTCCAGCAACGACGGCCGCCCTTTCGGAGCGGCGGAGGCAAGCAGGGTGCCTCCAAAGGTTCCGGCGGCTGATTTTCCACCTATCGTCAAGCGGCCCGTTCATCGTCACAAGAAGCCTACAGAGGACGAGGCAAGTCGGGCGGACCCTGCCGTCGCCGCCAAGGAGGACAAGGCGGCAAAGCTTCGTCGAAGCAGGACTGAACCGGCCGTGGGGTCGGGCCCCCACCGAAGCACCCCGGTGGGTGGCCGGCTGGCGAGCTTCGTCAGCGTGTGGGAGTCCATCTACACCGACCGTTGGGTGCTGGACGCCCTGGCCCAGGGTCACGTGTTCGAGTTTCTAAAGAAGTGCCCGCGCGTCCCCCCCGTGACCAGGAAGGAACATCACGTCCCTCAACTTCTCTTGGAGGTAAAGGCGATGCTCAAGAAAGGCGCCATCGAACTTGTCCCAAAGAGGCTTCGGGGCTCCGGAGTTTACTCAAGATACTTCCTCGTGAAGAAGAAGACGGGAGGATGGCGTCCCATCCTGGACCTACGACGACTGAACAAATTCATCAAGGCACAGAAGTTCCAGATGGTCACCCTCCAGCACGTCTTGGGTCAACTGGAGGAGGGCGATTTCCTGTCGTCGTTGGATTTGGAGGATGCCTACTTCCATATCCCCATCCTAAAGGGACACCGAAAGTTTCTCAGATTCGTGGTCCAAGGGCGTCACTACCAGTTCAGAGCCCTTCCCTTCGGATTGAGGTCGGCACCCAGGGTGTTCACCAAGTGCCTCGCACCGGTGGCGGTGCGGCTGCGCCTGGAGGGGATCCACGTCTACCCCTACCTGGACGACTGGCTCATCCGAGCAAAGACAAAGGAGCTCGCCGCGGAGCACACGGCGAGGACCGTCCAACTACTCACGGACCTGGGATTCTCCATAAACTACGCCAAGTCCCACCTGGTGCCCGCTCAAGACGCACTGTTTCTGGGAGCGAAGCTCGACACATTGGCGCTTCTGGCGTCTCCGTCGGAGGAAAGGACGAGTGCCATCTTGGGCAAGGTGCAGCGGATGCTGGTTGCGGACGAGGCCAGGGTGAGGTCCATCAAGTCCCTCCTCGGAATGATGCGCCCGTTACAGGAGTTCCTGGACGCTCACTGGATCCAGACGACGGGCAGCTTCGAGGACAGGATTACACTCTACGAGGGCTTCCGACGAGCGATCCGGTGGTGGGGCACCCGCGCGCATCTGACGGCGGGCATGGACTTCCAGACCCCGGGCCACCAGAAGACAGTGACCACGGATGCCTCCCTGGAAGGGTGGGGAGCGCACACCGAAAATCTGCACGTAAGGGGCCTTTGGCTGCCGACGGAGAAGTCCCTCCACATCAACGTCCTGGAACTCGGGGCAGTGTTTTGGGCCCTCAGGTCCTTTCTTCCGTCCCTCAAGGGCAAGGTGATGAGGATCTTCACCGACAACACCACCACCATGTTCTACATCAGGAAGCAAGGCGGTACCAGATCCCCAGCCCTGTCCAAGGAGGCTCAGGATCTGTGGCATTGTGCCGTCGCCCAAGGGATGTTTCTGGTGCCGTTTCATCTGGCAGGGATAAAAAACACCATCGCCGACTCGCTCAGCAGGGAGCTGCGCTTGTGCCACGAGTGGGAACTACGACAGGATCTAGTGGACCGCCACGTCTGACGGTGGGGCACACCCCAGATCGATCTGTTCGCGACAGCGACGAACTCAAGTGCCGGAGGTTCGCCAGCAGGTTTCCCCAGCGGAGGAGCATGGACGATGCTTTCTCGTTCCCCTGGGAGGGCCTGTTTCTATATGCGTTCCCTCCATTGCCGCTGCTGATCCGGCTCATCAACCAGCTCAAGAGATCACGGTGCAGGATGATCCTCGTCGCACCTGCGTGGCCGAGGCAGATATGGTTCCCGGACCTTCTGGACTTGTCAGCGTCCCCGTCAATCAAGCTGCCGTGGACGCGGATCTTCTCTCCAGGGAAGGAGGCGCCATCATCCATCATGACCCGAAGTCGCTGAACTTGCAGGCCTGGCTCCTGCAGCGTTAGAGTTTGGAGGTTACGACATACCGGCCGACTGCAGAGAGGTTCTTGCAAAGGCCAGGGCGTCCTCAACTCTTAAATGCTACGGACACAAATGGAAGAGGTTCTCTGTCTGGTGCCACGCACAGAAGATTAACCCTCTACGGATTACGGCTCCTCAAGTACTGCCGTACCTGCTGACGCTGGCCAAGGCTGGGGTGGCGCACGCTTCCATCAAGATTAATCTTGCTGCGATCTCCCGATAAACCAGAACCACGGGACGGACGTCTTTGTGGTCTCATCGTCTGGTGAAAGAATTCATGAAGGGACTGTTCAGATCGATCGTTCCCGCTGGTGGAGGCCCCGGCGTGGGAGCTCAACGTGGTGCTGACCAAGCTCATGGGACCTCCGTTCGAGCCTCTGCACTCAGCTCCTCTGAAGTTCTTGTCGTGGAAAACAGCGTTTCTTGTGGTCATCACCTCCGCACGACGGGTGGGAGAGATCCAGGCCCTTTCCTGCAAGCCCACGTACTTGACTTTTCACGACACGGGGGTAGTGCTCAGGACGCACCCCTCCTTCATGCCCAAGGTGCCGTCGGACTTCCACCTCAACGAACCCTTGGTGTTGCCTGTTTTCTTCCCGTCGCCTTTGTCGCCGGCTGAAAGGACTTTGCACTCGCTGGATGTGGCTAGAGCGCTGAAGTTCTATGTGGACCGCACAAAGAGTTTTCGGAAGACGTCACAACTTTTTGTGAACTTTGGACCTGTCAGTCAGGGGAAGGCTCTCTCGAAGGCTTCCATTTCCAGATGGCTCTTCGGCTGTATGATGTACTGTCATCGGTTGGCAAACCGAGCGCTGCCTGGCTGTCCGAGAGCCCATTCCACCAGAGTGATCGCAGCTACCACGGCGTTGCTATCTGGTGTGCCCTTGCTGGACATCTACAGGGCTGCTACGTGGAGGTCGATGCACACCTTCACGAAATTCTACTGCGTCGATCGGGATTCCAGGGAGGAGTCCAGGATCGGCCAAGCAGTGCTGCGCAACCTGTTCGCCTAAGGTGAGCCTGGTGAGGAGGTAAGAATTGCTTAATGTTGAGTTTTGGATGTAATGCTTAATGTTGAGCCTTTGCCACCTCCCGTGGTTGTGCATGTGTGTACTGCTATGTATTCTTTTATTCATGAGCATGTGTATCCATGCCAGACCCCATGCTGGAGAAGGAACAAGTTACTTACCTGTAACTGTTGTTCTCCAGCATGGGTCTGGCATGGATTCACATGCGAACCCTCCCGCCTACCCCTCTGCGGCTCTTCACTTGGTCATACTGGCACTTCACGTGCTACCAAATCTGAAGATGGCTGCCAGAGGCGGGGCTTAGGGAGATGGCAGTCATTGGCTGTGGTCAGTATGACGCAGAGATCAGTGATTGGTTACTACTGCGAAAGACAGATCAGAAACGAAACTGATACTGATTTTTCTTTACCGAGGATTCCCAGCCTGACGACGGGGAATATTCATGAGCATGTGAATCCATGCCAGACCCATGCTGGAGAACAACAGTTACAGGTAAGTAACTTGTTCCTTACTGGCGTTTCTCTTGTTCATCAAAACAGGTATTGTAAGGAACTCATGCTGGCAACAGTTAAGACAGACACAAGTGATCACAGTTCAAGGGTGCTTATTAAACTGTAGAGGTAGGTTGGGAAGACGCTTTATCTAAACCTAAATCTAAGATGGGAGCAAGCTACGACCATCAATTAATAATAAGGCAGTCGTAGTGGCGTCTTGTCAAGAAAAGGGCCTATACTAAGAAAAACCTATTGCCAATCCTTACAACAAAATACAAAGAGTGTGGGATAGGGATCACAAGAAAGAAAGAAGTGTTCACAAATGATAAATCAGGATGTGGTAGCCGGGGTCTCCCTTCCCCACGTTTTGAGCATGGGACAAGGCGGGAATCCGGAGCACAGCACACGTTCGAGCTTTCCCAGCACAAGACTACAGTTATTTTCTCAGGTATCGGGATCTTCGGTGGGTAAGTCTCCTTTCTGCAAAAAGTCTCTTGCCTTCGAGGACCTGATGTGTTCAAAATAACAAAGTTTCTTTCCATATGTGCATTGGGTGATAACTTTTCAACCTTGAATCCCCTCTTCCGGGCTCAAATCCACAAGAGGTTCCTAGCGATATCAGGAACTTCGGTGGGTAAATCTCTTGCTTCCGGGGGACTGATATGTTCAAAATTACAAACTAATGTTTCTTTCTGATTGCACTTTAGGATGAAGAGTATTCACCCCGGGTCCCTCTCATCCGTACTCTCAGGCTCCTCGAATGTCAGGTTCCCCCTCTAGCGGGCTTAGACTCCTCTCGAATGCCATCCTCCCTCTGTCGGGTTCACTACGGCCTGTATTCTAAAGACCTCCTCTGCTTCATTCATGTGTTGTTGGGTGATGGCTTTTCACCCATGGATCCCCCTCTTCCGGGCTCAGACCCTTCTCGAATGCTAGCCTCACTCCGTCGGGTTCACTATGGCTTTTATACCAAAAGATTTCAACTGTTGCATTCAAATGTCTTAATGTCTTTTTAAACAATCCACTGTGGACATCCCTCTGTTGGGTTCCCTCTTGTCAACACAATGTTCAGTGGGGCATCATGCTTTGTTCCACTTTGCAGACAACCCTCCGTCAGGTTTGCCTTTCCCAGCCTCACAGTTTCTTCTATTTTCTCACTGTGCAGGATTCGCTTTCTTTAGTTTTCCAATGGTTTTTCGGTCAAAGACTTTCGACTGTACAGAGGATTTTGCAAGACCTCTCTATGACCAATTTGACCGTTTACTGGCGGCTCTCCTAAGGCCTACTGGTATCAGTGGTTTCAACCAGAGTCTCTCAAGTTGAGCAGCCACGTGTTGACGGACCCCTCTGCGGCTGGTTTTCCCCTAAAATGTTAACAGTTCTATGAACTTTCCTTAATTTGCCATTTGCCACTTTCGTTCAACACAGTTCGGTTTCTTATCGGTTCTACCCTCGACAAAGGACTTTCTCATGGGAACACACTTGCAACTTGAATGTGCCTGGTATACTCTCCTGCCAGGGCTTTCTCATATAAACATTCTGGCAACTTTCATCTGCCTGGTATACTCTCCTGCCAGGGCTTTCTCATATGAACACACTCGTAATTGTTATAGCTTCACAAAGTTCACAAGGTGACGGATTCTCCTTCTCTTCCCTTGATCTCTCTCGGGCTTTGCTTCCCTTGGTTGCGAGTGCCAGACTCGTAACTATTGTGATTTTGCAAAGTTCACACAAGGTAAGGGTTTCTCCTTCTCTCCTCTTGATCCTTCTCAGGCTTTGGTTCCCCAAACTAGTACTGTGGGTCCCAGACCCTTCTTGGTCTTCCCCAAGTTTGTACTGTGGGTCCCAGACCCCAGTACCACTGTCTAAGGCTTTTGTTGCACTGCCCGACAGTGCTTCAGTGTGCCAACTCTTTCCCTGGGCTCACCAGCTTTCTCTTTATGGCTTCTCTTCAGTGAGCGTCTGTACTCTGAATGGCATCCCATCTTCTGCCGCCTTCAGGAAGCATGACTTGCTTCCTCACATCCTGCTTTCTGCTAGCCTCTCCAAAGTGCGTTGCTCACTGGGCTGTCCTCTCTTCACCTTGTAGCTGTCTGGACTCCTGCGCTGCTGCTGGTACCTTGCTCTGCTGTGAGCTGGAGAACTCCTGCTTTCAGCTGCACTTCCCCACTGAGGAAGTCTCCAGCTTCACTCTGGCACACTGCTGATGTCCAAGGGTTCTCCCCCTTTTTGGGGGCCACAGCGGTTCCCTGGGTTCCTCCAGCGCTCCCCAGTTCTCCACAGGATTTTGGGGTGCAATGGTTCCCCCTTCCCTCCTCTGGAACAGTAGTCCAAGGTCCCTTCTTCCACAAAAAACAATTGCTGCAGCCAGGTCCTCCAGGGAGGGCCTCTCCCACACTTCCTGAGTCTGTCCTTGCTTTTATACCGGCTCTGGCCAATAGGATTTTGGCAAAGACTAGACTGCTGTATGTTGTTCTTACATGTAATCCACATTCCTCAATCTTTCCCCCTCATCACAGTAATGATCTTATAACTGTGAGCTATTGGGGATCTTCCTCGTCACAGTACTGGGAAAGTGATCTTCATTCAGGATAATCCTATTCTTCGTCGTCCAAGTACTTTTTAGGGGAATGGTAGGATAAGTACAACCCATGAGTCATTTAGGCAAGAGATTGTTTTTAGGGTTGTAAGAAGGGGGGGGGGAGTTAGGGTCCATTGATAGGTGGGGATACCGCGTCTCACCGAATGATGTCATGTCACTCCCTTGAGGGTTGCCTCTGCCTCATATAGATAATCGAAGGGTCAGGATCAGGTAGTGGCTGCCATTCCCTGGCCACATGAGGAGAGGTCACCGCTGGGAAAGGAGTGAGGACACCATAAGATTCATCACAGTTCACAATCTTTCTCCAAAATAAGTCAACTGGGGTGTCGCTTTCAAAAGTCCTGTGTGGAGTCGTCCCTGGTTCTTAAAGCCTGTACCCTAATTTGTCAGTTATTAATTTCTACTGGGATCCCAAATCACTACAATTACCTTTTGAGCAATGTGAATCAGAGGGATGAATTGAGCCATTTTGATGAAGATCCACAAGGAGTTTAATTTCTTGTTTGCTCTGCTTATCTCGAGCAACTTAATTGGTTCTGTCATTTTTTAAATGTATTTTTTTTTTGTGGGTCGCCTATCCAAAAGACTGTTTTTTTTTTGTGGCTGATTTTAGACGGCCTACAAAAATAGAAAAAAGAAAATGTCTTCACCTCCCCCCCGGATCCGCCCTCTCAGCCACTGCTGCCTCGCTCCCCTCCCAAGACTATCCCCTGAACATTGCACACACAAAAACTCACACAAAAACTCACACAAAAACGTTCACATGAACTTTCCCGCTCTCCCTCGTGGCCGCTTTCCGGTTCTGGCATGCCTGTCAGCCCTTGCATGCACCTGTATGCGTCACAGGGGCTGACAGTTAAATTTAGAAAGACCGCTCTGTGCAGTCTCAGAGCGGTCTTTCTAAATCATTTTTTTTAATTTTGCTTTTTTGAAAAAGGTAATTTGACCTAATACCATTTAACTCCCTCATATGAAGGAGCGAAGGAGACCGAGTAGAATATAGATAGATTGTGATTCACACTCAGCAACATGTAGGGGCTTATTACAACTTTGCCAGTATCCTGGCGGTAAATCCGCCAGGACACCAGCATATTGAATTACTGTTACCGGCATTTGGTCTGGCTGCATTACAGCCAGATTACGAGTGTCTGGTGACAGTGTTAATCCCCTTTCATGGAGTCTCATAGGGCCTCATGGGGGATTTGCCGGTATTACAGGTGCCGGTATTACCGGCACCTGTAATCTGGTGTTTTTTGGCAGTGGGGTGGCGGACTTACCTCCAGCTCTTTGCTGGAAGTAATTCCTGCACCCCACCGGCAGACTCGTAGTTGGCCGGTGCAGTAACGTGCCGGTATATGTAATAACTGACACGTTAATACCGCACCAGCCAACACGTAATAAGGCCCACAGTCTTAAACAACTATATTTTACCTTCTCATGCAATGTATTTAGGAGACCAACGTTCAACAAGATTTGTTTTCAATAAA
Source organism: Ambystoma mexicanum (assembly GCF_040938575.1). NCBI lineage: Eukaryota > Metazoa > Chordata > Amphibia > Caudata > Ambystomatidae > Ambystoma > Ambystoma mexicanum. The sequence continues at coordinate 622,374,290 of NC_090928.1, read as the reverse complement.
TTTTTAATTATTTTTTGCATTTATTTGCAGCACCCATAACCCGTAGGTATCTAGGCACTAGTTTAATTGATTTCTTTTGTGGAAGTGCAGGTTATTTATAACGCGCTTGTTTAAAAAAAAACAAAAAAAAAAATTTCAAGCGCGGATCTGTGATTCAAACCTGTGTTTGCTCAGCGTGGTCTTGCTTCCAAGACCTGCACGATGCCAGAGAGCTATCCTCCCTTCCTTAACCTCATTTAGGTTTTGACAATATAATGCACCAAGTTACTTAGTGACCCTTCTTTCCATTTAAGGCTTTGTGTTTAATATGATCTTTCAGTCAAAAAGTGTTCATGGGCATGGTCTTGTCTTTTTGTTCAAAGTAGAACCTGGATGAGTCCACTTCCCTCTTATATACAATGTTTTTAGCTAGGTTTTTAATATTTTGTAGCAAGATGCTTTTTTCCCTTCAGCCTCCGGCACCTTTCCTTCGTGGCAAATTTAATAGCATAGGTGATATTTAATTTTGGCCCTATGATTTAGTTCAGATGGTTTATTGTTTGAAATACAGATGCCTGAGTATTTTAAGTGTAGTGGTTAGAGTAACAATTTTAAAATTGTAATTTCCGGAGCCCTAGTTGTCCTCTTTCTGAGCTCTGTATTGCAGTTGAATCTTTCTCTATGAGGAAGTTCCCTTCTGTACGTTTTTTTTTTGATGGATGGAAATTGCAAATTACTCATTCCTTCCCCCAACTTCCCTTATTCTTAATTGGGATTGCCTGACTTTTGATTGGTTGACATTTTCGCTAAGTTGCTTTCTTTTCCTTGCATGTGTGCATCAGGAAGTAAGGCAGAATTGAAATCCTGTGCTGCTTATATGCAGCACCTATATGAAGCCCCACCACATCTTCCGCAGTGAAGCCTCCATGATATGGTACGAGTCATTTATAACGCTCCTGTACACAAGTATTTCTAGGCGCGACAATACAAGGAGGGGGAAACAGAGGGAGGACAAAACAACAATCTTACTGGACCCTGTGTCATTCAGATTGCGCAAGTGTGTGGAACTACCTCCACTGCTGGGTTTTAGCATTAATAACTGCCACTCATCTGATCTGTAGTATTAGAGACTGTTTTCTGGATCAACTCTGACAACTAGGCGCATTGACCCTGATCTCTCGTCTGTCCACCGCTGGCTTGGCCGGTCATGTCCTTGACTGGTTCACAGCATTTCTTGCCGACAACTCCCAGTTGGTCTCTCTTCCTCCTTTCCGTTCTTCTCCAGTTTCCCTGGTTTGTGGGGTTCCTCAGTGATCGGTACTCTCCCCTATTCTTTTCAATGTCTACGTTAGACTTCTTCTTCAATCTCATGGTTTCCGCTACTATTCCTACGCTGACGACACGCAGATCATTGACCGGTTTGACGTGACTCAGCCTGAAACTGCTGCCCATCTGCGGAAATGCTTGGAGGATCTGGGCAGCTGGATGTCATCCAACTGGCTGAAGCTCAATGCTGGCAAGACTGAGGTACTGGTTGTCGGCACATCCTCCCCCCAGCGGTTCTGGACCTCTGACATCTGGCATCTCTACGCACTACAGTATCATCGGTCGGAAATCTAGGCGTTACACTCTCTGCCTCCCTGGCCATGGAAGAACAGGTGGCAGCAGTATGCAAGGCTGGTCATTTCAAACTTCGGATCTTACGGAAGGTACTCCATTTTATCCCTATGGCCTGCCAAGCCCCTGTGGTGGCTGCCATGGTATTGAGTAGCTTGGACTACTGTAATTCACTTTATCTGGGCCAACCTCTTTATTTAAATAAACGTCTGCAGCTCCTTCAAAATGCAGCTGCCAGATCTATCCTCCGGCCCTCATATGTCCCTGCTACTGAGGCAACTGCACTGGCTCCCCGTAGAGGCCTGTGTCATGTTTAAATCTATGTGTCTGGTCCACCGAGCTTTCTACGGTATTGGAGCTGAGTATCTTCAAGCAAAATGTGTGCACTACATCCCCCTCACCCCCTACATTCTGAATCGGCCCTTCTTCTTGTGGTTCCCCGGCACAGGCTGGCTCGTTCAGGTGGTCGTGCCTTTTCTACTGTAGCCGATAATGCTTAGAACAATCTTCTGCAGGCTCTGCGGAGCACTGCTGATCATTTCTGGTTTCAACGTAAATTGAAAACATTATTATTCTAATGGCTCTCCTCCCTGTTCCGTTTCTGCTAGCTGCCTCTAGCGCCATGATGCCTTCAGCGTACGTCCGCTCAATAAATTCTTATAACATAACATTGAAGTAAGTCAATCTATGGGAAGATGACATATGTATCAGATAAACAAATTGCACAAGATTTCGTTACTGTGTCCCGCAGTAAATATGCATGTAATTCTCAAACTTGCAGTAGTCTCTGTGTATTGTCTTTAAGCCTTTCAGCTAGCTTAAAGGTCTATCATTCCAAACAGTACATGTAGATAATGAGTATGTGTCGCTATAATAATCTTGTATGCAATTTTTCTTTTTTCTACTCTCCCAAGCACAATTACATCTTCCATGTTGCTAAAACTGTATTAACTGCAAACCCTTGTTTTCTCTTTCCTATCAGTTGCTTTTACTACGAGGATATGCCTTTAATCATTCTGCTGATTTTGAAACTGTCCGCATGATGAAGGAAAAGCTATGCTATGTCGGTTACAACATTGAGCAGGAGCAGAAGCTGGCTTTGGAAACCACAGTACTAGTGGAGTCATACACAGTGAGTATAATGCTTCCATTACTTTTTTGCCTTCCAGATCTTTAATTTATTTGGTTCAGTTTGAACAGTGTAGTGGGCGTCCGATATACCGAGACACCAGGGTATTCTAGTGAGAGGGTCACCCCTGGTAAACGCCAATAAACACAATATATTCAAATGCTAGCAGTCCGTGTGTGTCATAACAATGGATACTGAATAACTTTGCTTATTTAAGGTATTATTTATCCTATTCGGTAAAGGCATATATGCTCATCACTCATTCAAACAAGATCCAAATCCTGTGTTCCTATGTATATTTATCTCAAATGTTAATTTCAAATTCTTGAACAACATGAAGCATCAATAAAAAACATTAAAGTGACTTGTGCTCCACATAAAGTTATTGTGTATAAAAAGCGTGTGGCAAAATATTTTTATTTGGATGCATGATTCCTCCATAAAGACAACATGTGCATCTGAACGTCCTATTAGAATCAAGGAACACACTTTACTTCTGAAATCTTGTCATTGAGCTACTGGTATGTAGCTATATCTTGCCACATACTTAAATTGTAACCACTCTCATTGTAGCTCACTTAGCCCAACATGTTTCATAATCTGAATCTTAGTCAAATGTTAAAGGCACATCTTCAGGGGTCTTATAGAACAACAAACCGCAACCAAGGCAATGCGATACAACTCAAATGTGTAAAAAATAATAAGTGACTATGCAACTGAAGTCCCGATGACTCCATTAATGTGACATGACGAGCTAATCTAGCAATTATTTGCCAATGGTATCAATTATGTGACCCATGTACTGCAAAGCAAACAAACGGCTATAATTATTCCTGTTTGTAAGCACTTATCTCATTTTTCAAAATAATTAATTGTGGAGTGCTTACCACCATCGCTTTTCTTATTGCGCAAAATGGTATGGAGAGCTGGTATGGAGATTGCTCACTGTGTCCTAGAGAGGCTCCGCGTCACCTCGCTGATGGGGCAAGACTAGGCTGAAGAACGTGTCTGGGGTTGCTGATGGTAGTCTGGTTCAGAGGAGATTTGCCTAGCATTTCGGTGGTGGACTGCCCCTGTGGGTGGGACAAAGACTGATATGCAAATGGATATTTCTCCTCTGTGAATGGTGCAGTGAGCTAAAACATGGTTGTAGACTCTCCTGAGAGGAAGAAATTCCATAGAACATGGTATCTGACCCATGTTCGTTCTCAGTAGAGGGCTCCCACACTCCTTTGGTACTTCTCAATCCAACCTTTCCCTGAAAGCAAAAAACACCTCTTAGATCCAGGGTCTTCGTCTCATCACCATATTGACATAACCAAACAACTGTATATGATCCTTATTCTCACAGTGCTGCAGGTACTTACTTCAATCTTCTGCTATCTACCTCACTGGTGGACCCGCTTAATTTTCTGGCTACCATCATTCATAGCAGATGTTCCCCACTGCCAAGTTGTTTCCTATCTCTCTATGTATTCTGTGGATAGTTAAAGGAGATAGCAAACGGTTTTCGATAGATCAATAATAGATCAATAGTTGTCAGCCATTCCTATAGAGACAGAAATTCGAAAGAGAACGAGTCACCAAAATTTGAAAGCCGACAAATCTTAGGACTCATCATGTTCAACCAATATTCAGGGCTATATGGCAGTGTCTTACTCAATAATTATGGCCATCCATATACATGCTCGGTTCCTTTCAACTGGCAAATTTATAAGCGTATCATGAGCGTTGAAAACAGAACACTGAGACATCACGTGATTTTCTAATGTGGCTATCACTACGCTTTGTGCAGTTTAAGAGCAAATAAATAAAATAAATATCACCAGTGGCCATCTTCACCTAGTTTTTACTACATCGTTAAAGTACATACAATGCATTGCGCATCACGCTTTACATGTAAAAAAGTATGCTATAATTGCCTACATCTAGTGAACTCGAGGATTCACATGGTATTCATAATGGAGGCACAGTGATTTATGATTAAACACCTATCATCTGGTTGTATCATAATTACACTCTGTGCCGCTCTACCTATTTTTCAAACTTATTTCGTGGCTTTTGGTTAAAAAGAGAAGACGTTATTCTTGGTTTAAAAAATTTGTCATGGGCACCCCTCTTTGAGAACGAACATGGCAAAAATGGCCTGTTCTATGGGATGGTACCCACTCTAGAGTCTGCGGCCATATTTAGCTCACTGTACCTTTCTTACATAACGAATACACAATGTGGGCTAGATGTTTATGCAAAATAGTGATCAATACTTCCATCCAATCTTTACATCCACAGATCTACTGCAATACCATACACTGTAGTTAGCCTCCAGGTTCACTTTGCTATACTATTGATTGCTTTATACATTAGCACCTGCTGCTAGCAAATCTAGAATCTGCAAGTAGCTGACCGCCTTTTACGCCTTTCATGCCGACCCGCAGTGCTACTTACCCAACCTGTCCCTGCAAGTGGTGCCTCAGACGCATCTCCACTCGAGTACCACACCTAAAACCCCCAGCCCCAGCTGCACACCTTCTGGCTCACCTTCTCTTCCTGTGCAAACCATGACTCCCTTAAAGGAAAGGGCTAATAGCAATACATATTGCTTTCATGGTCACACAGGCCTGGAATGCAGCACCTGGGCCTACCTGGCTTGGGCTTGAGGGCAGTTAGTTACCCGGCGGTCCACTGACCGTGGTATTTAACACTATAATGAAAACAGTAGATATAAATGATGGCAAAGCCTGCCACAACACCATACTACATGCTTAGTCTCAGGCTATGAATTTCCTTAAATTTCTTTTTTTTTTTAAATTCATGATACTTCTCTTTACACAGCAAATACTGGGACAAGCATATAATAAAGGGGACACTGCCCTGTGCAACACCGAGTGCACACAGCTGCATCCCCTTGCAGTGAAAACTGTTTTCATAGACTTATCACATCTGTTGGGCTCCAGGCAGCTAACCTTTCCATTTTATAGATGCTCATCTAATTAATGTTTCTTCAGCTGTACACAAAAATGCTGTATTTGTTGCTCATTTTATGTCTTAAATACAAATAACCTCTGGTGACATTGAAAATAGTACAACATTGCTGATCAAAAAGGTGTGTTTGCTAATCAAGGTAACTTTAATTGGCAAAACTCTACTAATCAATTTTTGAAAACTAATTGCTGCCTTGTCTTATCAATCCAAGAAAATCTAACATTATTTGCCTTAATAAATGTTTAAATAAAACATATGGCTTTTCTTGGAAACTAGGGGAATCAGCTCTAATACCATTGAGAAATGGTACTAGAGCTATTTACTCCAAGAAAACAGGAGCTATTTTTCTCTAATTTTGTGGATCATGATGAATGGCTGAATACAGAGGAATTTTGGGCCAGACTGAGTTCTGGTGTGGAAATTGCTTTATTGATTGAAGTTCTCAAATTCTTGAATACAATTAATCGTATTAAAATTAATTGTTGAGGTTTGCCCACAGATATATCTGCAATGATGTAATTGCTTTTATGATATAATTTATGTATTATGAGGTGTTTTTAATATTTTGATTTCAAGTGATTGGGACATTATTTTTATATAATGATTTGTGCATTTTGTACTTTGATAATTATGTTTTTTGCTATTTTTGTTTTGTGAGATTTAGGTGAAAGGTTGACTTTTAACTGTGACAGATTAATTACAAAAAAAACTTGTTATTTATATAGCACTTTTTTCTAAAGTGCTTTACATAGAAGATTTTATATACAATCATTACCCAATCAAAATTGGTCCTCATTTTATCGACCTCAGAAGGATGAAAGGTAGAGCTGACCTTGTCAGGATTCGGACCTGCGACGCAGATTACACACAGATTTCAGCAGCGAGCGCTTAACCCCTTAACAGAGCCATCTTACCGGCATAATACCACTGCCTTCTCATAGAAGAACTGCTAGTGGTAAGTACCACATCAGACAGGGTCACCCAAATCGGGGTTATGCATATTCCTTTCTGTCCATCACAATGTCCTGCCAGCCCCTACATAGCCCTTTTAGAGGTGTTTCAGGTATAGAAGCACCTCAATTGAAACCGCAATGGCTTACAAGCTCCTCCACTCACAGCACGTCGTTGGTGGGGGAGGGGGGGGTAAGAGGCAGAGATTCTTTGTCCAATGATGGGAAAATATTTTCCTGAAAGGATTGGTGGTAAGACACTCGTTGCACTGGTTATTGGGTCAAAACTTATCAAACAGTGAGAAACTAGAGAATACAATTTCAACTTCTATAACTATTATTAGAAGATGGGAAAACACTGGTAAGTAGGTTCTAATACCTGATAGCGGACAGAATTCTATTCCATGAATCTACTTTTTCGCTTGGCCGGTCAGATAGCACAGAGAGCTAAGTGCTCAAGCAGGTTCGAGTCCCGCCTGGATCAACTCAGCCATTCATCCTTCCTGTGGTCACTCTGTAGGATAATAATGTCTTCTGTTATTTCAGCTCTTTGAATACTATGGGCGTGTAGTGCTACATAAGAAATACATTATTATTTATTATTATAGGCTAAAATACACAATTCAAGATGAAAACATTACAGGAAGTCATTCCATTTATGCTAGCTGGAGATTACATTACATGACAAATACTGATCTCTAGGTTGCATAAACTCATATTTCATAGCACTCGGAACACAAAGTACATACAATCTCTGGTGGGTGTTAAACATTAGCAGTTCCCAATTCTCCAGTTATATTCAATTCTACTATTCTATAGAGTTTTTATAAAGCGCCAACTAGCCTGCAGGCCTACAAGTGCTTCATGACATCAATTTGCACAGAGAGTTTTCACAAAGTGTTTCTGACCTGGCTTCATATATAAATGTATTATATGATGGGCTGACAAAGGAAAACATATTAGGGAGATGCCTTGAAGACACCCTACAAACAGTATTACGTTTGCTAAATTTTAAGGTCACATCAATCTGAAGCAGTCCGAACTAATTCTCAATAAAAGAAAAACAATTGTAGATGCTCACATTCATACATCAAAGGTTTTTGCATATCTGTCCATGGTGAGGTCTGAAGCCATCCCGGACACAGGCCCCAGGGTTTTCAGTCTTTGAAGTTGCTTGCATTGAAAGTAGTCTAGAGCCCAATTCAAGATTGTATATGAGACCAATACAGAATGACCCTTTTCATGAAAGTAACAAGTAATCGGGACCGGGAAGTTAAAGGGGTTGTAAACTAAAATGTTGTCAAATAGTTAAAATGGATTGAATGCCTCAATTTAGGACAACCTTTCTTAACCCGTACTCCACAGGTAGCTATAATCGATACATCTCCATCGGTCTTTGGGTTGCATATTTACTGCAATCCCAGAGAGTGTGTTTAACCTCCCAGGTAACATTCCATATCTCTGTTCTAGAAATGTTGAAAGAAGTGCTCCCTAATATCTATTCTTTCACATATATATATATAATACGTGTATTCGGGTCAGACAACAAAATCGCAATGTTATACATCAACAAACGGAGGAAGACGTTCCTCACAAATTTCCATAGTCTCATAAAACATTCAAGTGATGTATATGAAGTAACAAAATTGTCGTAGCAGAAGACTTTCCAGGAGTACAAAATCACATGGCAGAATGATCTCATTCTTTTTGACTTTATTGAGAATGTTTCCACTAGGAATTATTGCAGAAACAGTTCTGTCATTTGGTGATTGTTATTCCTTTGTATGCTACACAGCCTGCTTATCTTGTTCCAGGCTCTATTAATTACCTACTTAATTTGTACACAAGGCTTGCCTCTAGCAACCAATTTGAAAAAGTGTGCTTAAAAGCAATTTAGATTGTTAGTACTGTTTTGGTGTATTCAACAACATTTGTTCATATGGTAGGGGGGTGGGCATAGTAAAAAGGTCTGTGGAAGAAAGCTGTTGAAAGAGAGTTCTGATGTGGTCAGTCTGCCAACTAGCTACCCCCGATTAGAAAGCTGCCACTCTCCAGCGAAATGTTCAAATATTGGCAAATTTGCAGATGCTTTATTGGAAAAGCAAAATGATCTCAAATAGGCTTTTCCCAAACCAGCATGTGGAATCATTCCAGGTAATACAAATAAAATCTAACTTATCTCAAATATTTTAAATACTTATTGATAATGTGGTTTATGTTTGTACTCCTATGTCCCATTCCTTTCCTCTATACTCCTGGAATGCCGTCCCTGGGAAGGAGACCTGACTGGAACATACTACGCACCATCTGTTTGAAATTCAAAAGATGTGTATTGAAGCATGCGCACCGCTGCTTTGGTGTTGCCACCTTCCGCATGAATGCTTGCTTCTCTAGCCTTCTCTCTGTGGATGTTGAAGGAGTATCACATTGCTTTGCTCTGTAAATTATCTTTGTTTTCCTTCTTCAGACCTTCCACGTGTCCAAGCCTTGCAGGCCAGGATTTAGAAGGTGCGCATTGTGTGGAAAAGCTTTACTCAATGCTGAACATTCTGGTTATAATATTTCGGGCCAGATAACTTGTGTGTTGGTGTGACAATCTTTCTGTCTGTGCTTTGAAGGTGGGTCTTGAGCGTTGACAACAGATTTTTCTCGGTCCTCCACCTGCAGACTTTGAAGCCCCATGTTGCAAATAAGCCGGGTGAAACCCATCCTTATGCTCATGAGCACCCCAACCACGTGGGTTTTATGACTGGTCATCGAACACAGAGAAGCTTACTCAAAGATATTGCACAACCCTATATTGGTGCTTTTGCCAAGCATCCACCTTCCTCTAATATCACAAGAAAACATGAGGTACAGCCTCAGAAAGCTACCACTGACCTGACTCTAGGGCGAAGGTGGACCTGTACAGCATATTTCAATGCAAATCCCGGGGGCGAAACAGAGGTTCCTCTGGCTAAATACAGGACCTCATTACGAGTTTGGCTGTATTACCTATGGTAAATACATCGAACTCAATTACCATTACTGCATGCTGTAATGGTAATGGTGCCTGCATGATTTAGTGTCATGCAGCGAAAGTAGGTAATATTCCCCATTTTGAAGGCCCAAAATTGTGACTCCAATCGGGACATGCATTATTGCTGCATTTGGAAATACTGCTCATGTAATACCGCAACGATGATCATGTTTGTGCAGAGGTAATTCGCTCCTTTATTGAAGCTGAGTTGCCTTCACAAAGACTAAGGGCATATTTTTGGGTTCCACAAAATTATTTATTAGGGATTTAGCACTAAGTTGGGCCGTTAGACATGCAAGTGATGGTCCTGAATGGCAATACCTGAGTTTGTGTCTTTTTCCAAGACCAATAAAAACATCTCTCAAAAAGTCTAATCAGGTCTCTTCCCCCTCTCACACCAATATCAGTTATAATCCTTGATCTCTTGTCTCTTGTCTTTGATACTTTTGATACTCTCTTCCTGGTTCATGTTTTCCTCTATTCTTAATGGTTGGCTGATGATGGTTTCACCCTTTGACTCGGCACAGTCTAAAAAGTCCAAATGGCCGAAAGCTTTTCCTCATGGCGAGGTAGGCTAGGAGGTTGATCCAGCTGCTATGCAGCTTCTTTGCCATGTTCCTCCCCAAGGGTCCTGGATCTACAGCATCTAGCCCACTCTCAAATTGCTTCCTTGTCACCTCAGTAGGCTCATTCCTAAGGGGCTTTCTTATTTTTCCCCACCATATTCACTGCCTCTCTTTACTGACTCCTCAATCACCTTCATGGCCATTTGCCAGGGGCTCATTCCTTCTCCATCCTCTCACACCCCATGTAGGCTTGGGATCCATTCCCCCCTATCTGCTCTCTCTCTCCATGATATGATATATTTTATTCGTAACACGCTCATACACAAGTGTTTACATACTCCCCTCCTTTCAATACCACCACCACCACCACCACCTCCTCCTCCTCCTCAATCTGTAGCACTTCCTCCGCACCAATAGGTTTAGCTTAAATCCCTCTATGGATTTTTCATTGACCGGCCACTTTCATTCCCAGCTGGGATCTTTTTCTTCATCCATCCCACCAGCCAATGTCAGTAGCAGCCTTGTCCATGAGAACTTGATTCATGCCGCCTATTGGCAGACAACCCACACATCAGATTTGAAGGTGTCAAGGAAACAAATTCACCTGAAAAGTATATTGCAGCAACTAGGTTTTGCCAACGGTGTGGAGTATGGATATTAATCCTTTGAACAGCATTTTAGACAATGGTTTCAGCTTTCCTTTCAGACCTAGCCAAGCCTTATATCAAAATGGATTCATGCAGGATCTCTGTGTTTAGAGTGCTTATCTGAATACCAATTCAGACAGTTTAATCTGGTGCGCAAAGAAAATCACACGCGCAATGCGTGTGATTTTCTTTGTGCACCATACTTAGATTTAGTTCTGGGGATCTGACCCCTTTTACAATACTCAATTGACATTTAGTCTTACGGATTGATTAACTGGAAATTCGGCCCTGATTTGAAAAAGGCTCTGAAAGAGCCGAAACATGTTATCGTTCATGGGCTTAATCAAACCATTTTACTGTGTAACGATACAACACAAGTAAATGAAGTTTAACACTGGTGGCGCTGAGTCCTGAGTCTCTTTACTTTTTTCTACGTTACTTTTTGGTGACGGTTAGGCTTTACAACCGTCTTAACCCAGAGACCTGCGACACCCTGTTATTTATAAATACAATTGTACTAAACCAGATTCTCCATTGCCTACAAATTGGGATCAAAAGGTGTCGCCCTACGGAGCAGCTTTCTCCAAAGCCAAACTTTATGATCAGTTCTGTATACTATCTTTGTTGTACAGCTTCATTAGTTTTTTCACAATACTTATTTTTGTCATCCCAATGGGTAGAGTGCTTTTTATAATTTCCTCTCCCAATGGAGAATACAAGACAGGACATAGGAGTAAGTATAAGTTACTCATCCATTTGACTCTCCCTCCATATTCGCTCGTAGTAGCACAATCGGATATCGCATCGATAAAAGGTCTGGCGGGTCGAGCCGGGAACATGATCGTTGGAGGCCCTGCCCGTGTTTGTCTTGGCTCATGTTCCTGAGAACATTTTTGTAATTTTCAGCTACAGCGTTCTGTTCCTGACCCCTTTACAGGGATAACAACAATGGAGTATGAGAGGAATAGAGACTAAGAAGACTTTTACATCCTCAACCAAAATATTACTCTGGTACATTTAATCAAAGGCAAAATCCAGTGGGCAGGGTGAAATGCATCAGTGTCCGATAGGTGTTGCGATGAATCAGAGGTGGTCATCCCAGAAACCCTGGCCTGGTCCCCTTCTCATGTGGCCAGGTAAAGGCAGCCGCTACCTGATCCTGGGGGTGTTATTATATGGGAGGATCACATGAGGGGAGGTTCAAGTCAGGAAGAATGGGAGAATACTCTAAATAACTTTCCTAATGATCATACCCTATTAATGATCTATTGTAAAGTTGAACATCCTGACATAAAAGTGAAAAACATTAGGGACTTCAAGTCCCATAATGTCCTGGGTACTGAGACAAGGAAGAGGGGCTCAGAGGTACAGAGCTGTAATGTGCAGTCTGGTGGCTCTGATGACCCACACCTGAGCGGGACATTTGAATATTTTAGGCCCCTTCAGGTGCAGGCCATGAGCGTGAAGCCATGGCAGAAGGGAGAAGATGACGCTGGACCCGCTACTGCGTTGCAAGTGAAATGCTGCGTTGTTGAAGTGGCAGAAGTCTGGGAAACCTGTATACAGAGTATGCACAGGGGGAAACAACATTGAGAGGAGCTGTCCCGTGGGAGAGAGAAGCTCTCCTGATCCTACATGCTGCTCCGGTGCGTGACGTTCACCGGAGTGCGAGCGGAGCAGAAAGGCCTCCAATTACAGGAGGCACGAACAACAGGAAGCTTACCAGAGCTGTCAGAACGATACTGTAGATTTCACCTACTCACACGCCTGTGTGGCAAAAGGAGAGGAAGAAGCAGCAGGTCCAGCAGAGATTTACAGAAAGACTGGTGAATTTGCCTGTGTCAGGAAACCCTGGGGTGCTCCGAAGCCGACCGCTGGCTCAATAGAAACCGTTTGAATACCAAACTATTGAATTGAAACTATTTGAGCGCAACTATTATCTTAAGAGAGATTGAGTTAAAGAACGTTGTTGCTACCATTGTCAAAGCCAAAAGGAGACAATATTTTGTAAATCAGCATTGCCTCAGCCAAAGAAAGGTAATTAAAGAGACACAAAGTGAAGTTGATTTACAAAGATCATTTGAAGAACAGGAACATAACCAGCATTGCGTAAGCCAAAGAAAGGCAGTTAAAGGAAACAAAAGATGGCAGAATAGAAGCCCTCCTTGTGACCATTATCAATGGGGAGGGAAATATCTGCATTGCCTGGGGCAAATGAATCAGTGTGAAATATTTTGTCAGTGGTTACTGCATCCTTTTAGAAGAAATTACAAAATCTGTTGTTGTTGGAAATCCAAAGTCTTGACAATGGAACCAGTGTTGACTTAACTTTCCCCATTGAGATTGAAGTGTAGAATGTTTTGAAGCAAACCTCACCACAAAGTACTTTCTTAATTTTGGACATTGATTTGAACTATCTGGAATTGATCCAGGGGAAGGGAATTCAACCCTGGTTACTATAATTTATGTTTATTTCTTTGTTGTAATAAAAATGCTATTTTATGAAGTTTGTACAGCCAACTAATCCCTGTATGATTTTTTGGTATGTATAAGTGTTAGGGACAGAAATCTTTGGACATTAGGTCATTTTCCTTTAGCCTTAGTTTGATGGGTAGGGATACCCTTGTTAGGCTAGTAAAAGCTAGGCGTTTGTCTCAACCTTATTGGTTAATATAATGGCTACTTGTGAGAAAACTCAATCTGTCTCCCATTTCTGACCCCTCAGTGTTCTCTACCTTTCTGCAAAACATGTCAGTGAATTTTCAACAAAAGGTTTATATATTTGTACATACTTTCAGACATTATATGGATTGAGTGTGATACTTTTCTTTGATGATTCAATGTCTGTACTTGACTTTGTTGCCTTCAGCAATTTGATGTGTATGGAATACTCATAAACACCCCAATATTGAGACAAGAACATCTTGTTTAAAACTCGACATGAAAGTCCCATGTCATTTAAAAATGTGAATACTAAAACATGTTATTGACACTAAGACATATTGTTGTTCGGGTATTTTACACTACCTACATTTAAAAATACTTCTTAAAAATACATGAATTTTATTGTTTGCTGAAGCTAAATATTTCAATTTCTATAATTGTTTAACTTTTAAATGTAGACCTGACTATTAGATTGTAATTAATTGTATAGATACATTAATGAAAGGTTCTGCATTTCTGTGCATTTGGTTTTCACATCGAAATTGTTTCTATTTAATACCCACTTTAGGGGAGGCATGGTATCACAAGTAGGATACTGATGTCCTGGGTGTTAGTCTTAGCAATGCACGGTGGTGGCGCGAGTTATGGTTGCTTAGCTTCCCATAACTGGCGAATTTCAGGGGGTTTTCGGTTTTACTTGGAACCATAACGTCCCTTTAACAAAGATTGTTTACTGAATAAACATTTTCATAGTGTAAATTTCATAGATGTTTACTAGGATTCCCTTACTTTATATACATGTAACATAGAACATACTGAACCCCCCTCCAATGATTTTGATGTCTGCGGACTGTGCGTATGTCCGCGGACTGACACGGACGACATCAACACTACCCAAACACTCAGGGGGTATCTGAAATTGTTCTATCATACCATATAACCACTGCACAAGTTCAAAAACACATAAACACATTATATGTAATAATAAATAAGCAGTGGAACCTACATATCTAACACATCAACCATCCATTTAAATACCATATGTAATAAAAATGGATTATACCATAACAAAAAAGATATGCCTCCAACATAATTACCTCACAGAAACTGCAGAGCTAGAAACAACAGTACACCTACACAACACTACGAATACAACTTACCAGAAACTAGTAATTAAACTACATTTTTGTTATATGTTTCTAAACTTTTTGTATTAAGTACACTACAATTAATATATTTTTGTTTTTCACACAGAAATGTGCAGTACTTTGGAGTTGCTTGAGGAAAATGTTCCACATGAGGAAATGTCTGAAGACAGTGATAATAAGGGTAGACAATTCTCTATAAGCAAATTAATAATCATTACTTTATGTGTACTTAACATATATATATATATATTTTTAACAGACCATACAAACATTGAAAATAATACACCAAAAGACACATCGGAAAAGACTCTGCAACGCATGGAACAGAAAATAGACCTACTCAAGGAAAATTTCAATGGTTTGAAACAGTTAGTGGAGGACCACATAACAGAAAAAATTAAATACCATTGTCCCACATGTACCTGTGCCCCCTCTCTATGTCCCAGTGAACTATCCCCAAACCATCAACACAAAGAAAAACATTTTGATGAGACTTCCATACCTTCATCCCCTCCCATCCATCCTCTCCAAACCCCCAATTCCCCTGTATTTGTATCAGTTTCTGCTTCTGCCTCTTTCATAAATTGTGTATATGTATATAATAAAAAAAGTTGTTTCTTTTAATGAAATTCTTTGTGTCTAATTTTTTTTTTTTTTAAGCAGTTAAATGGTCCGCTGACAGCGTGCCTGTCCGGGCTGTCCGTAATTAACAAAATGTGGATGTCCTAAGGACGCTACACCTGTCTGTACCATTCGCAACCAAGATGGAACTGTTCTTGGAACACACCAGGTGTCTGGGATGTCCGTAAGTGAACAAAATGGACGAATCCTAAGGACACTACACCTGTCCGTACCATCCGCAGCCAAGTTGAAACTGTCCTAAGAACACGCATGGTGTCCGGGATGTCCGTAGTCAAACAAAATGGAGGTGTCCTAAGGGCACTATACCTGGCCGTACAGTCTGCAGAACATCTACGCACTTGCGCACCGCACACGTAAGTCCTGCGAACATCGCGCCTGTCTGTAACTGTCCATCTCACTTGTGTCGCACTTTTAATTAGCTTCAGGACCCAAACACTGTCCGTAGAACACCCGCACGCATGCACACGACCGTTCCGTGCAATTGGTGTCCTGCGGACACCCGTTCCCTTCGCGGACGTGTTCCCGACGTAATCATGTGACCATACCCACGCTGAGCGTGTCCTAATTTGCGGACACTGTCCGGTTCCCCAACATTTTAAAATAACTTATTCAGACAATCCAAATTATTTTACAGTAAAAATTCACCATTTCCATGTCCCAGACAATGGCCTTGGCTTTCCACATACTTTTTGTAACTTTTGTAACCTTTTTGGGTGTTTGATATGTACGCGACGCGCACCCCTCCTCCCCTGTAAAAGGCCACACCCCAGAGCTGATCTTCATTGTACTTCTGGCTATTGCAGATTGACTTTTGCTGCCTTTGCTGAGATTATCACATCAACCCTAATGGCATCCATTGCTGCTGTTGCTATATCTGCCTCAGCAACACCCCCAAACCCTCCACCACCACCACCTCCCCAAGGGCCTGCAGAGGTGAACACGTGTGACGATGTAGAGAAAGAGGATGAAGAGAATGAGGTCGAGGAACTCCCTACTACCAGCACTCGCCGGGGGTCTTGGGTTTGGCGGTTGTTTACCGTTTATGGTAACATACCAAAAGCACATGCAAACAAGGTCACCTGTAACCAGTGCAAATTGGTGCTGAGTCGTGGGAGATGTGGTTCGTACAGCTTTGGTACGACATCCATGAAGCGACACCTAACGTCGTTCCACAGTGCGGACATTTGCAAAGTTGCACCTTGTGATAAATGTAGTAGGTTGAGTTCCTCCACAGCATCCTCCGTTTCCACTCCTCTCACCACAAGAGACACTCTTGTGGGAGATCCCTGTGGTTGGTGTCCCTTCCTTACCCTCCTTTCCCCTCCTCTCCTAGTGTGTTGTGTGTAAAAAAACAAAAAAATATAAAACAACAAAAAAAGGGCTCTTTTCAGAGCTGCCTTTCACAGTTTAAAAATAGAAGTGGCAAATAAACAGTGCAGGGCCCTGTGCATTTTTTCAAAGTCTGCGGACAGTCCTAGGACATATAAAATTTTAGGGTGCTGCCCTAGCAAAACCAATGCACTTTTCTCTGGGAGCAAGTGGTGGCTCTGAAAAGAGCCTTTTGGTGGTATTTTTGTGTGTTTGAAAAACTTGAAATCGTCAACATCTACTGCAAAATAGGTGACTCTAATTCTAAAAAAGGTCGCAATGCATTTTGTACATTTCTCAGAAAAATCTGATTGCCAGCATAAGTAAGATGGACTCCATCTATGCGAAAAATATACCTGCTACGAAACATATTTTCATTGTGAAAAGAGGACATGCCAACATCTCTTAGAAAGGCACAAACAGCCTTATTGACATAGTGCCTCGCTTTCTCCATTTGTGGACCAAATAAAGAAGAACGCAGCCACATTTGTCTTTGCGCAGTATGAGAAAAAATTACTTGGGAATTTGGAAACATGTCCATGACCTTCTCAAGTCCTTCTTTCATTGCACATGGCAAAGAAATTCCAGACACATGTCCTAAACTGTTCCCTCCACAATGAAATATAATTATGTCTGGATGATGCTCTGTCTCTAAAGTAGCACAGAGAGGTACCAAGTCCAGCCACTTCATTCCATGCACTCCATGCCAGTGCACTTCCACATGAGGGAATCCAACATCTGCAGCTACTCCACAACGTTCTGCATGCACCTCCAACCAATGTATCCATGAGTCTCCCAAAATCCAGATAATCTGTTTTAGAAAACACACAGCCATAGATCTGTTCTTCTCTCAGGAAAAAGACGTTCTCACAAAATCTCTCCTTACAAAACACACCCAGTAAACTTTACTGACCAATCCCTAGCTCCGCTCATTCTCATTTGCATGCCTCTCCACCCCAGAATCCCTGTATGTAATACGCACTGCACGCAGACTACCGCCATGTCCGCGGACATATCGATAATCTGAGCGTGGTGAATGTACATTTAAATAGTGTGCCCCATTTCCCCTTTGAGGTGGGCTCTGAAAAGAGCGTTTTATTTGGGGGTTTTTTGCAGATGCCCGACAGACACCTATTGTTTTGTATTTTTTGGGGGTTTTTTTTTCTTACTTTACAACTAAAATCTTCACGTAACCTTCTCCAAAGCAACCCTTACATTCCAAAACAGCATGGCATTTCACAAAAAAGATAAAGAAATGCCATCTTCTTCCAAATAAACAGCATTACTTGAATCAATATTCTCATTATTACAGAAAAACATGCCAGCTCTAAGCATGAAAGCACACATGCTTCGATTGATTGCACACCTAGCAATGTTTTGCTGAAGACAAAAAACAGAACTATTGTCCCATATTGCCCTAGGTAATATTCCAGAAAAAATTACTTTCACATTTGGAAGGATGTTCATTACTGCTTGAACCAACTGTTCTAAATCTGCCAACAAAGTTGGGGAACTCACGTAGCCCAAGTGGAAAGTACCAGAGTGCAAAACTACCAGATGGGGACTGATCATCCTACGCATATTTTCACAATCTTGTAGAATTCCCTATACTTTGCAATCAGGCACAGACCTCCACACC
The DNA here is from genome assembly GCF_040938575.1 of Ambystoma mexicanum. Classification (NCBI taxonomy): domain Eukaryota; kingdom Metazoa; phylum Chordata; class Amphibia; order Caudata; family Ambystomatidae; genus Ambystoma; species Ambystoma mexicanum. The sequence goes on along the minus strand of NC_090928.1, from coordinate 622,355,940 downwards.
ACGTCCACTCCTTTAACATCGATATTGTTTGCCACATGCCTGCATTGAGCATACTGCTGTAAACCATGGACAAACATATATCTGAGCACCAACACCCTGACTTTCTCCACCTGTGCCATCTTCACTACACATACTCTCTTTCTACACATATCCACAATTTCACCATCTGATTGGCTGATTCCTACAGTCCCCTTTCCATACTGGATTTGCTGGAAAAACCCCGGATGTGGCACGCCCTATCCCCGGATAGCCGCGGTGTCCGTGCGGCACGTAACTCTTAGCCAACCCTTCTACCCTTTCCACATCACTCTCGGTGCCATTCCCTCATTGGATACAGCTAAGCAGTCACACAACCATCCACCAATCACATCCAAGACCTCTAAATCCAACTCCATCATCAGAGTTCCGCACTTCAAATGTACTGTTGATCACTCTGAGTACAAGTCTCATATCATTGGAAAGCACCTACTACAAAAACTACTGTACAAGTCTCCAAGATTTCTACTTACAGCTCCACGCATATCCACATGCATGAATACAAACTACAGGCATGCATATTTTATTCAGCGTACATGTACAACTCTTATGAATGCATATAAACAGAGTAATGCCACTAAACCTGTATAGCCTATACATACATGCCAACCCTCCAGATTTAAGCACGAGACTACCGATTTTTCATTGAAAAATCGCACTGTTTTTTACTGTCTCCCGCATAACCTATACATACATGCCAACCCTCCCGATTTAGGCGCTAGACTCCCGATTTTTCATTGAAAAATCACAATATTTTTTACTGCCTCCCACCTAAATTAATACTAATCACAATGCAATCCTATGGTAAAATAAATGTTCCCGATTGCTGTGGTGAAATATCCCTCTCAGGGGCTCCCGATTGTTGGCATGTCTACCTATAAAATGAACTTATTGACATTTTTCCAAACCTGTCTGCTATCTACAACACACCTTTAAAAAACCAAGTGAATGTCATGCACTCAAAATTCTACTCATTTGCAAAGCATGTTGAACTAACATATTATGAATAAAATATAAAGGCTGCACATAGTCAAATGAAATGCATGCATACACTACGTTCAGATAAAAATCAACGTCTACATTAACATCAGTGTTATAAACACACAAAATTACTAACTTCCTTCTTTTACAATTGCAGTGAAGACCACTCTCTTGAAAATCAGCAGCATCTGAACTACAAACAACATACCTGAAGAAACCTGCTCATGCCACAAAAAAAGAGTACAATACTACCTTAATATTCTTACTGTTACTCAAACACACTGTGTGGTTCATTCATGTAATTTGTGCACCAAGAAAAACAGCGATTTCTGAACCATTCTGCCCACAAATCCCCATTTATTAAACAGAGATTAGCAGGCAGAATGGCACACAAATCCCCGTTTTTTTGGAACACAAATAACATACTCAACCCTTAGAATGTTAGTACTACAAAACAAAGAACTGTTTTAATTTTATACCATTACATTTACTATTAATGCTTCTCCTCACCACTAGCTCACTTTCTACTCTCATCTGAACCGCAGTTTAGTAACACACAAATAGAAGACTAGCCTTCCCAACTAATTGTAACTGCCCAATGCACAATCGCACACCACCACATATATCTTTCACATCATACTCAGATACTCATGCACACATACATTGCAGAACGGCCCAACCCATACCTTTTTTTTTTTTACAGACCCCAAAGAATGGCTACCAAAAAGCAAGTCTGTAGAAAGCAACGCAGAAATCGAGCAAACGAAAATAAGTGTCCAAAATAAGCATCCACCTCTAACAGATTTTGTACAAAACGTTCAAACAAGACAGCTAATAGTCATTTAGCGAAATAAAACAAGCTTCTAGTACAGAAACTTTGCCTCCTCTATCAAAATTTAAAACGAAACAAAAAATGCTTAACAAGAATTCAGCTACCACTACTGCTAAAACTGCTCCTATAAATCTTGATATACTAGCAAGTAACCATACCAAAAAAAGTATTTTAGCAAAAATGTTCCACCACAGAGTACTTCAGAATCTTATAAAAACAGGCGACAAATCATGCACAACCCTTCAAACCTACCGTAGAAAATTAATCTTAGAAACTTTAATAGACAGTGCAATCCTTCTCAAAAGAAAGTTATCCATTTTAGTGTTAAACAGAATGAAAGCACTAACAAAACTAACTACTAAATTACAAAAAAAAACTTATCAATAAACGGAATGTCAACAAAAATAACTTCTTAAATATCTGTGGAGGTGAATGGAGTCAAACCACTAGCACAGAACCATATTTTTATGAAGAAGTATACAAACAAAACCAAACAAACACAATTGGCATCCATAGCAGTGGACGAGGTTATGAAAAAATTAATAATCCCATAATGGAACAAGAAATACTGCTTACAAAAATATTGCCAGAAAACTCGGAATTACCTCTCCATTCAACTGAACCAGAACGTCCAGTATACAAATGCGTGTAACATTCCCAAAAAAAATCTTTCAAATCTTTACTCCAGTTCCTCAATCAGTATGTGAAAGGCAAACACAAAATCAAAATGAAAGTGCTGCAAAATATGGATACCTGTCCAGTGTGCAAATACACAGGACTACAAGGACATTCATTAGCCTGCATTTCATGACCTATTTGCAAAAGCACCTTCCATCATATTAAAATATCAACACATCATTCAACTATGAGAAATCTAGTCTATAAACTGTACTATGCTAAAAGTCCTGCTTTAGAACTAGCCAACTCTTCTACATGGTACACCCAAAGACCTACTAGAAGAAATCGACTGTATCCAGAGAAAATATTTTGGAAGTGAAAGCCACTTACAAAATGCAATAGCTTTACAACAGACTAGCAACAATTCTGCACATGGCAACCTTCTACTGTACACATACAAAAAAGAAATACTAAAATTTAAAAGTGCATCCGCTGAAGTACCAAACCATGTGTGTGTGTGTGTGTGTGTTGCCGCAGAACTTTTTATAAAAGTAACACAAAACTATAGACTTTACATACAAAAATAGAAGACAATGAAGATTCCAAATGGTTTGAATTAGCTCTCTACCTTGTAGCAGAAAACGAATACGAAATACCTGACCCCTTTAATACTTTGCAGTTACTGCACTACAAAACTTGACAACAACCAAACTCCTTCACATGCTATCACAAATAACTTGGAATTATTCCCACTACCAAAACCCCTGCAACAACTCAATTTATATGAGAGCATCATAATTCAAACAGTGCACCCATTTCAAGCAATAATACGCCTTCGACCAAAAACAGCAAAATTACCTACCTCTGAATTGGTGAAAGGCATTTGTGGCAAAGTAGTTTATTTACCATTAGATCTGAAAGAAAATGTGCACACTCTGGGAGTGCAACGTCCAATACAGCAATCTTTAATTGTCTTAGTAAATGGTGTACCAACAAAAGACAAAAAAAATGGCAACAACTCATGGACTTGCATAAAGTTAGACAAGCCTTGCAATATCTAAAAGACAATAATGAATACTACAAAGAAATAAATATTGAAGAAAACTTAAGGGAAACAACTGAAATAATTCAAGAGTCACCAGAAACTGGTCAATTTGAACTTCTAGATGCTGCTACAGTATCCAATATTTTAGACCATTATACAATTCATCCATTACAATCTAATGACACCATAGATGATGCACTAGAAACGTACCAAATGCGACAAACCAAAGGATCACCAATGAGCATATGGGAAAAAAGTATAGAAGCAAGTGCTTTTCCTCTACTCTTTCATTACTAACGTATTCTGAAGATCCCAGATTTAGACAAAATGTGGAATACATATTCCACCTAATCTTTGAAAGTGAACTAGCAACTCTGTTACGGAGTTGCACACATATTGAAATCAGGAACCCACTCTCAAAATATGTCAGCTACGCAATTAATACAAAAAGTGCAAGAAAAATTGAGGTTTTACAATCAAGCATTATAAATCTGTTTGCAAACATGCGTGGTACGAAAGAGTACTGGTTCCGACGTCACGGAGATGTACGTTGTATGATAAGAAACCTTGGCCCACCCACTTGTTTGTTACATTAAGTTGTGCAGAATATGCATGGGAAGATTTACATGATTTCCTACGCATATCAAACAAAAACAAAACAAACATAGATATACTAACACCTGGAGAACTTTGCTCTCTAGATCCTGTTAATGTTTCAAGATATTTCCACCATCTTTTCATTGCTATGCTACACTTTATTTGTAATAAAACTGTTCCTCCCCTCGGAGAAGTGCAACACTTCTTTTGGAGAAAAGAATACCAAGCCAGAGGAGCACCACATATCCACATGCTTTTATGGATTAAAGATGCTTCTAAATTTGGTCAAGACAGTGATTCCACTGTTTTACAGTTTATCGAAAAATATGTCACATGTGAAATTCCATAGAAAGCAACAAATGGTGATCTTCATGCACAAATTGTACAATTTCAAAGACACAAATGTGGCAAATATTGTCGTCGCAAATACAAAAACAAAGGGAAATACTACACCAAATGCTGCTTTGGTTTCCCTAGACAAGTTACAGAAACACGTGAAGTGAACAACTTCATGTCTTCAGTTAGACATAGTGTTAAAGGTAAATCACCTAAGAACACGTATTACATAAAAAGAACAGAAGAATCAAAATATATCAATGATACAATACAATCATTGCCCTCTTATGGAATGCAAACATAGATGTGCAGTACATTGCAGACAATTCCACTGCAGTTGCACGATATGTTACAGCCTACTTAACAAAAGCAGAATAAACAGAGCTTCAAGACCTCTGGAATGACCTATTATCAGACAAAACACTATCTCAGAAATTGTACAGTTTAGGCATAAAAATGCTCTCTCTTAGAGAATGTGGCTCCTATGAAGTTGCAGATCGTTTAACCAGTACTGCTTTGTATGTAAAATCTGAAAATATAGTATGGTTAAGTCTTGGTCCTGCTAAATCTAGAAAAAGAGTTCTGAAATCATATGAGGACATAGAAACAATAGCCAAAAACGATCCCAACAGCCAAGACATTTTGAAAAACAATTTACTAGACGCGTACTACCCGAACAGGAGTACCAGTTTGGAAACCATGTGTCTATACCACATAGCCCAAAACATCACATACAAAAATAATATAAAACCCGATGAAAAAAAAGGTAGATGTAGAGTGACAGATTGTGAAGGCATCTTAGTGAAACTTACCAAACAAATCTTAATTAATCAGATCAAATTGGCATTAAAAACTCCTCAACAGAAAGAACTATATTACATGTCCCTGCTACAACTTTTAAACGATGGAGAAAAGAAGAAGAGAGACTAGAAAACTATGACTCCTATGACTATGACTCCTATGACTATAACTCCTATGACTATGACTCATATGAAGACGCTTTCAAAGCAAATGAAAGCACTATCACCGATATAAACTTTACGCAGTACAAAATAATGTTGCACAATGAACAGCAACACAAAGAACTCCAGGCCCAAATAGATGAGGACACTCCCGACAGTAGTCAACCTTCTGTAACAGGAAGTCAAGAACCACTGGGACAGCCACTTATACCAAATGAGGCAGAATTAGCTATGACAGAAGTAGAGAACACCATGTGTCACTATGAAGAAGATACAGAAGTCTTAACTGTACTACAATCAAAAGTGAACAAAGAGCAGCGCACCATTTTTCAAGAAGTAACAAAAGAAATTGTACATGGTGCCAAAATTACAAACCAATACTACTGTACGTCAGTGGTGAAGCTGGTTCAGGCAAAACATTCTTAATCAAAATCATCAGCAATTTCCTTCAACAATTGACAAACAACTGTCAGCTGTTGTAACTGCCCCCACAGGTTTAGCTGCCTACAACATAGGCGGTGTCACTTTACATCGATTACTACTCCTTCCAGTAGAACACCAAAACAAATTAGAATATTACAAACTTTCTACAGAAGATGCAATGGAACTACGCAGAGTGTCAAAACAAATGAAAATGCTACTTATAGATGAAGTGATCATGGTCTCCAATCTAATGTTGGCTTTGATTCACCTCCGATTGCAAGAAATACTTAAAACGAACTACGAAGAGCTCTTTGGAGGGAAACGCATTGTTTTCGGAGATCTTCTTCAATTGACACCAGTGAAAGGTGAACCTATTTTTAAAACCTTAGGGCACAAACTCTGCCGTGAAACTGTTGGCAGCATAGGAAATGTCAACCTTTAGCAACATTTCCAATACAGAGAATTAACAGAAAACATGCGCCAATCTGCACACCTCACTTACGCCAACATTTTAAAAACTATTAGAGTTGGTGTACTATCTCAAGAAGCACAAGCAATATTAAAAACCCGGCACATCCATGCACTTTATGGCCATAACTCATGTGCTACTGAGGTTATGGAACAATTAGCGCACAAAAATGTAAATTGTATGTCCTTAATGCCAACTCTTGCAAGCTGTTCCAAATTCAATGAAACAATGCTGAAAAAAGAAATGCAACCAATAATTGAAATCTGCTCCACAGACAAACTCAACGTACATGGTATGACACTACCCATGTGTCAACAAGCCACAACAAGACTAAATACCTTAGACAATTCTATCTCCAACACAGCTGGTTTGGAGAAAATATTAAAATTATCCTTAAACTGTAGAGTAATGCTTTTAACCTTGGCGTGGAGCAAGGACTAGTTAATGGGGCACTGGGTACAGTTGTTGGCTTTCAAACATACCCACGTGACAACAACATTCAGTTTGTCAATATTCTCTTTGACAAACTTTCGGAAGTAAAAAGGATAGGGCGCTCAACAGCTCGATTCCTTCTCTTCAAAGACATGTATGTACGCAGAGAACAATTTTCTCTGACTCTAGCATATGCAGTCACCATTCATAAATCACAGGGTCTTACCCTAGACAAAGCATTGATAGATATCATTAACACAGTTTTTAAAGAAGGCATGAGCTACGTAAAACTATCACGCTTACGTACACTTGAGGGTCTATTTCTAATCAACTTTGATGCAAGTAAAGTAAACGCTGATATTCCTTGCATTTTTGGATACAATAGACTACGTTCACTATACACCCCATCTAAAAACATATCCTGTTCCACAAAAAGGAAAACGTTGTAAAAGAAAAGTAATTCAAACAGAAATGCAACAGAATCTGACTGCAAATTCTCCAAAGAGAGTAAAAGAAGCTAATACTTCATCTATTACCACAACCAAAGAAGAACCTATTACTCAAAGTAACTCAGGTACTTCTTCAAAGAAGCAACACACACTCCGAAAGGTTGTCTTGGACACAGAACTATCTGGTCCATTCAAATTTTCAAATATAACTGGTGTAAGTTGCTACGCAAATGTAGCAATGAATATTCCATTTCAATTGCCACCAATTGTTGACAACATTTACTTACGCAGTACAGACCAATTGTGTTTGCAAATGTTAATACTTCATAGAAACGCAACAAACAATCCTGACAACACGTATAGTGTTCATGGAATAAGACAAGAATTGGACTACTGTGCTGCAATAGTGAAATTCAATATAAAATCACAAGAAGATCCACAAGAATTTCTAATGTACTTACTACAAGTACTGGAAAACAAAAACATACCTATAAATTAAATCTTACAGATTTCATACATGTGGAAAGATACATGCACTCTCTGCAACAATGTGACACAGGAACAAATCCCTAATGAGCGCTTCGTGTATGTATCCATACCTAATTGTGAATACGTTCCATTTCAGCAACTTGTACAAAATGCAAACCATGGTAGATTATGTACTACCTGCAATTCAGATAATCGCTCCACCTTACTAATACAAACACATAGTAAATACGTAATAGTAATGCTTCTACATTACAATGCAGATGGTACCAAAATCAACTGCAAGCTGACTGGAGTCACACATGGCCAGGTATCACTTGGTAAGAAAACCTTCACAATAATAGGTATAATCTACCACGCAGGAGCCACAACCAATGCAGGTCACTACACTGCATATATAAAAAAGAAATGTGGATGGTTTGAATGTAATGATAGTACCATTAGTCTAAAGCAGAGATTACCAGCAAACTTTACAAACACTTATTTAATCTTCTTAAAACCAAAATTTAATAGCTAATCTGTACTTAAACATTAACAAAACTTCAATTAAAAAACTATAAACTGTTAGAATACACCAACAGGTATCTAACTGCTCAAGAAATCTGCAACAAGCCAACAGATAGAACATTAGCCAGAAACAACAAATGAACACTGAAAACAAACAAATAGACTGTAGCATAACAAAAAAAAGTTTTTTTTTAATCCGACATGGATTTTTTTTTCCCACAGACCCAATGATTTGAAAAACAAACCTAGAAACCGAGCAAATTGCACAGTACACTGCTTTGTAAACTACTAAATATGAGGGTCGAAAAAAAGCTGAAATGTCTATTATGCAATGTAATAAGTCTTTATAAAATACATACACTAACATGCTCTTTTCTTTTAACACAGAAATTGAAAAAGAATATGTACTCCAGTTATCAAACTCATGAAAAAAAATATATCCAATCTCAAAAAATCTAACTAAGTATATTCTAATAAAACACATAAATGCTGCTGCATAACAGAACCATTGAAGCAAACATCTAACCATACACCACAATACAAAATGTTCACTTCCATGGATATGTTGTACTACAGTGCTTGTTACCAAACTCTACAATCTTAATGACATAACATAGCCAAAACTTCAATACAAACTATACAAATCAAACAGTACAGAAACTGTAGATTTCAAACATTTGATAGATATTCGATTATATGGGTGTGATCTATGGGTGTGATATGCTGCAGTGGTTGTGGCCAGGGCCTAGAGTCTTGGGTGTATGGCCTATGGCCTGCGGCCATGCACCCATGGCTCTAGGCCCTGGCCACAACCACCGCAGCATATCACACCCATAGAATCAAACATTTTAACTGCGGCATATGGTCAATTTTTATGTTCGCTGACCCCGCGCGTGTCCTTAGAACAGTTTCAACTTGCCTGCCACAGCACGGACGGGAATACTATCCTTAGGACACCCCTCTTTTTCACTAATTATGAACATCCCGGACAGCGCAGGCATGGCGAATACATCAATAGCACCTGCCACCTAAACAAATACAGTATTTCACCCATCTCTTATTCCCCAAACCTCCCCAAGCACTCTTGCACACCATAACACTCCCCAAAACTGCATTTCGCCTCTGTGCGCCGCCGCGCTGTTGGCTGATCCAAGATGGCGGGCACATCGGAACAATCTGACGCACATCACGCCTCACTCCAGCCAATCGGCGGACACGTTGCGTGTCCGTGGACATGACGCGAGCCAATTAGCCACTCAGTGTCCTGCCCGCGGAGCGGACAGGGAAGTGTGTCCGCGGAGCGGACATAGATATCACACATTTTTTTAGACTTACTTTTTGATCGTTTTAAAACCGGACAGCCCGGACAGCTGTTTTAAAAAAAACCTACTGGACGGATTTTCACCAAATTTACAAAAGCCTTTGGGAACAAGCCGCTGCTCCTGCCTCAAAATTGGTGAAAATCCGTCCAGCGGTTTGGGCTGTAGGCGTGCGCAAAGTTTTTCCCCCATTCAGTCTATGGGAAAGAAAGACATTTTGGAATACCCCCTATAACTTTTCCCCCCTGGACCAAACCTCACCAATCTTTGCAAAGAAATTCAGAGTGGGCCATGTACTTTTTTTGCTAAGTTTGGTGTGGATTCGTCCAGAAGGAGCGAAGTTATAAGCTTCCCAAAAAGTGCTCTTCCTATGGGATTAGCAACTTAACCATAACTACACAGCCACTAGTGTGGCTGTGTTTTATATATATATATATATATATATATATATATATATATATATATATATATATATATATATATATATATATATAAAATAAAATATTTATTACATCATCATTTGCTAATGCTATTCCACCCGCCCTTATACATGTCATGCAGGCTAGGGTTCAGTAATTGACAGTTATGACAAGTCTTCATTTAGTCTAAACATTAGTTATTCTAGCAAAGGTTGCAGGGACAGTTTTCTGTTATGAGGAACATGGGGCACTGGCACAGGGAGGATATCTTGTTCTTAGCAGAGATAAATTTCATACAATGTTATCTGTTTGCTACGGCTCATGATCTAAGGGTCAGACAGTTCTGAGGCACAGAAAATACCATCCTTCGTGAAGGAGCACCGCTAGTTGCATATAATTCATGTTTAACTGCCTTTTACAACCGCGCTTGCAAGACAAACCGGCACCTGGGCTACTGATTAGGCGCGGCTCTTGCACCGCTTCAAGGCCTAAGGGAGAGGGAAACAATGTATTTCTGCACGGCTCTACTTTCCTGTCTACGTTAGCATTTCAGAGTTCAAGCTGTGGCCTTGCACCGTGTTTGGATCTGAAGCATAGAATATATTTGCAAAGCGTAAAAAAAAAAGTAAATAGCTGGCATTTACAAAATTGACTCCCCATGGTCACATTCAGGTTTTACAGTTTACAATGTTTGTCACATGATGCGATTTGCTTCTGGCCAACATACTATTCATATCATTCGGGCTATGTGATTACATTTTCGGTATAACAGGGTGTATGTACTAAAGTCCTGTGCCTGACCCGATTAATGGGACATGTCCAGTACGATGTATGAGGGTTAGTCTTGTTACTCTGCCAACCTCTTCCTCAGCCCAGTGTTTGTTTAAAAAGGGAGCTTGGGGGGAGTTGGGACTTCGGAGAATCATAAAAAATAGGATGAGTTAGATGAACAAAGAATGGGGAATACCGGGTCTCGCCATCGACAGCCTCACCCCCACACCCTGAAGACTCCTCACCCAGGTGATCCTCGCGCACTGGTATACCCCCAGGGTCTGGATCCAAAGGCGATGGCTGTGTCCTTCCCACCTGAGAGAATGCTCCCCACGGACTAGCGGGTGAGACTTCCTCTGGTTTCTCGCACCGCCATCCAGCAGTCTCCACTTACACTAGAACCAGTTATGTTTCTTAGTGTGACTCCTGCCCCAACATTTTTGTGGCCAAGTTCTTTATGGTGGGCATGACAATGCAGTGGCAATATTCATGTCAATAACAAGGGGGGTCCTGGGAGTCTCTCTGCCAGACAGACAGGCTGGTAGTAAAGAAACTCCCAGAACCCTCCCTTGTTTTTGCATATTAAGTAGCTTTGGGTTTTCACCCTAAGTCACTAGGGTACAGATTAGAGAGGCACAGCTCCACCTCACTGACGAGACACAACCAGACCGAAACACGTGTCTGGGGTTACTGTTCTCTTGTTCAGAAGAGAATTGCCAGGCATTTCGGTGCTGGACTACCCCTGGGCAGGACAAAGGCTGATATTTAGCGGAAATTTCTCTTCTGTGAAAGGATGGTGAGCTAAAGACTCTGGTTGAGACTCTAACCCGGGATATAGGCCGGTAGTAGAGAAACTCCCAGAACCCACCCCCCCACCCCCCTTGTTGTGGCAATATTCATGCCACCTTTAGGTATGGATCTGTTTATTTTGACCTTTTGGTTTTTGGGGGAAATTCCTTTGAACAGTGTTCCCCCAATAGGAGCTAATGCCAATTGTATAATAACTAAGATATGGACAGTAAGGAATCTTTTGGGTATAATGAATTCATTTGTATAAGATTCTCCAAATTCTTCCTATGTTCATTGATATTGTTGGTCTTTCTTAAATATGAAGTTCTTGGATCGTTCATAGATTCACCTGCTCTTAATATTCCCCCGTTTTCAGACTGCTAGTCCTAGATAACATAGAGCAGTTTGTTTTTAAAATTAAAACTTCATTGACTTTAGTGCTCTATTATAGTCATTTTGGGTCATACTGCCCTCATCCAATAGGAAAGGCTCCTTTAGCTCTACCCCTGTTAGCCATCTTCTAATTTTTTTACTGCATGTTTCGTGATGGGAGTCCTCATACACATCTCTCTTTGATATTTGATGTTTTTTTTCATGATATTCGGCGAAACTTTACCATTTCTACGACAGTTCGAGGAACCTGTGCTCCGGAGACACCTAGTTTTTTTTTTCCCTGGTAGATCTCCACCGGCTTCGTGAGCAGATTCTCGTCTATGAATTTTCTTCGACATAGAGGCCTACATCATGACTGAATCCAAACAGAAGAGTCTCTTCAAGACCTGTGCCTGATGCAGGCTTAAGAATGGCTTTGTGGAGGCTCTCCACAACAACTGCCTTTAGTGCTTACACCCGACGCACGTCGTACAGGAGTGTGACATCTGCCAACCATTCTCGAACAAAACCCTCTGAGACTGACATTGAAGGTTGGTAGTGTGGCTCGATGACGCTGGGGGGAGGGGACTCTGACTCAGTCTCGGCCTGTAGTCACGCCTCACTCCGGCAAGGCAGAATGGTGCAATGTACCACCTCTAGTAAGAGGTCTAGGTCACATGAGGAGACATACAGAAGCAGGAAGAAGGCTTGAGGAGACATCTAGAGGTAGGAAGAAGGGTCATATGAATCCTCCTTCTGGGTCGTCTCAGAAAAAGGCATCTTCTCCGTCGACGACTTTCCAGAAATTGCCTTTGAGAACTAAAAGACTTGTCGACGTCTCCATCAGCACACACCAAGTCGTTGACGGGAACACTGTCAACTACTTCAAAAAGAACGACTACGACCATGTTGTCAACTTCAAGATCCTCATCGACAACCACAACAAAAATCACAATGCCGTAGATGAACGCAAAAGCAGTCCTGTTGACAATCATTCGTAGACCATCCACAACTACACCATTCAAGTCAATGAGCTCAAGTAAATCTGGTACTACTACAATGTCATCCCAGTCATCCGCTTTAGCTGAGCTGCCACGACCAGCTTGCCCTCTTCCACTGACTTTTGGGATAACCCCATAGAAGGTACAGTCCGCCACAAGATATCGCCCAACCCAGTGTAGAACTAGAAGATCCAATGGCAGTCTTTTCGGATGTGGATGACGAGGCGGCTGTGGAGGAGATCCCTTCCAGCCCCAACAAAGAATGCTTCCACCCAAGGTGGCCCCTGCTCAGACTCCTCTTCCCAATGCAGCTCCTGCTTAGCCTTTACTTCTCCAGCATGGGGTCTGGCATGGATTCACATGCTCATGAATATTCCCCGTCGTCAGGCTGGGAATCCTCGGTAAAGAAAAAACCAGTATCAGTTTCGTTTCTGATCTGTCTTTCGTAGTAATAACCAATCACTGGTCTCTGCGTCATACTGACCACAGCCAATGACTGCCCTCTACCTAAGCACCGCCTCTGGCAGCCATCTTCAGATTTTTACCGCACGTTCATGTGTTGGGATCCTCGTGCTATTGCTCTCGAGCGTTAGTGCTATTTTTTCGCGCTTTTTACAAAAACTTCGATTCTTTCGGTCAAAAGAGCCTCAAGCTCCACCGATCCTACATCCGATCAACGGGGACCCGTGTCGGATTCATCTGTGCCCCTCAAGGGTGAAGATTTCGTCGAGCTACACTTCGGAGGACTCCAGAAGCTTCTCAGGCCCTGTCTCGGAGATGGCCCAGGAGAAGGGAAGCTCGACGCCCGGAAAGCTGTTCAGGGTCTGCCCTGGATGCCAGCTGCAGAACGTCTTCAAGGAGGACGAACACTCTTTCTGCCTTTACTGCCTTCATGAGGACGAGACGCACGTGGAGAAGGACTGTGCGTTTTGCGGCAACATGTCGGAACGGACCATGAAGGACCGCCATCAACGTCTCGCCAACTGGCTGGAGGGTAAGAGCCCGTCTGGCGAGAAGAAGAAGAAATCCGAGCGGTCTTCTAAGACCTTTGAGGGCGCCCCGGCGACGGGGGCCCAACATAAGGCCAAGCACCGCGAGTCCGCTGGCACCGGGAGCGCCGAACGGTCGGGCTCTGCGGGCGCCAGGCAGGGCGCACCCTCCCCGGCACCATCAACCACGAGCCAACGCTCTGGGTCGGGTAAGAGGAAGGCCGAGCACCCGGCGAAGCTCCTGGAGAGGCCCCGGTCGAGCTCTAAGGCAGAGGAGGAGCGTGGCAGTGCCCCCTCCCTCAAGGATAAGGCGGTGAGCGCACCTAAGGTGGTGAAGGCCTTGATCCATCCGACCAAGCCCTCTATCGAAACGGTCGCGGCGGCCCTGGCTCAGCCTGTGGTGGCTGCACCAGTGGTGGCGACCTCAGGGCCCAGAATCTCCCTGCCTCCTCGGAGGAAGTCTTCCTTTGTGCCCATCGATAGGACCCCCGTGAAACCCTCCGTGGGGAAGAAGAAGGGGGGGCAGGGCGTCGTCGTAGAGTCGGCCTCAACCTCAGAAGAGGAACTGATCGAGGTCTTAAGCCACGGCCTAGGCGTGGAAGAAGGCCAGCCCGTCGGAATGGACCCCGACGCAGGTGACGACGACGACATCGTCGAGGATACCGACGGGGCCCCTGCTCGCCCGTCGGATTCCCCTCTGCCAGCGCCGCAAGACAACTCGGCGGCCATTTTGTTGGCCATACAGTCCTTATGCTCCGAGATAAGGACGAGGCTACCGTTACCGACGGAGGAACCTCTCCCGTCGGGGGATCCAGAACCGGGACCTTCTGGTGTTCCCCCTACCAAGAAAAGAAGGATCCATCCACCACCTCCTTTTCAACCGTCGCGCCCCTTCCAGCCCTCCTCCCCGTCCACCCGAGGGGATGATACCGGGACTGACACGGCAGCGACGGGTACGGACGACGAGGTATACGACGAGGATTTTCCGTCGTCGCCTCCCACCAGGGCCTCTCCGCCCGACGAGATCGGATCTTTCCACTCCATGATCTCCAGGGCTTCCGAGCTTTTCCAACTCTGCCCTGAGGAGAAGAAAAAGGAAGGCTTCCTTTATCAGCGGCGCGAGGCCAAGAGGAAGACGGTCCTCGCAGTGCCTCTGTTGGACGACATTTGGGATGAGGGCCTTTCCCTCCTCAAGAACCCTTCCACGACGCCAGCTAGAAGAGACCGGTACGAGAAAAAGTACCGGGTCCCGGACACGGCCCCCCTATGCCTCCGGGCGCAGCCTACCCCGGACTCCGTCGTCTCCGCGGCAGCCAGGAAGAAAGCGGGGGGGGGTGCGGCCTCCACATCGACTTCCCCGCCGGACGGCGAGGGAAAGAAATTGGATACTATGGGGCGTAGAGTCATCTCGTCGGCAGCGACGACGATTAAAGCGGCCAACGCCTTGGCTATCGTGGCCCGCTACGACAGGGAGCTCTGGTACAAGATGGCTCCTCTGCTGGATTTTCTGCCGGACGACAAGAGGGCGGAGGCCCTTGAGATCCTGCAGGAAGGTGAGGTGGCCTCGGACCACGCCATCACCGTGGCGACGGACATCGCCGACACTGGATTCCGCCAGCTGGGCAACGGTGTTTGCCTTCGACGTCGTGGATGGCTCAAAGCTACGGACTTCCGGCAGGACGTCCAGACCAGAGTCCTGGACATGCCCTTCGACGGGAACAACCTGTTTGGGAAGACAGTGGACGATTCCCTTCAGGCCATCAAGGCGGATACTGAGACGGCCCGGGCCCTTGGAGTCCTGCAACGACGGACGCCCTTTCGGAGCGGCGGAGGCAAGGGCGCCTCCAAAGGTTCCGGCGGCGGTTTCGCTTCCTACCGTCAAGCGGCCCGCTCGTCGTCGCAAGAGGCCTACAGAGGACGAGGCAAGTCTAGCGGACCCCGCCGTCATCGCCAAGGAGGTCAAGGCGGCAAGGCCGCGTCCAAGCAGGATTGAACCGGCCTTGGGGTCGGGCCCCCACCGAAGCACCCCGGTGGGAGGCCGGCTGGCGGGCTTCGTCAGCGTGTGGGAGTCCATCTCCACCGACCGTTGGGTGCTGGACGCCCTGGCCCGGGGCCACGCGCTCGAGTTTCAAAGAAGGTGCCCGCGCGTCCCCCCCGTGGCCAGGAAAGAACTTCACGTCCCTCAACTTCTCCTGGAGGTAAAGGCGATGCTCAGAAAGGGCGCCATCGAACTCGTCCCAAAGAGGCTTCGGGGCTCCGGAGTCTACTCGAGATACTTCCTCGTGAAGAAGAAGACGGGAGGATGGCGCCCCATCCTGGACCTGCGACGTCTGAAAAAGTTCATCAAGGCGCAGAAGTTCCGGATGGTCACCCTCCAGCACGTCCTGGGTCAGCTGGAGGAAGGAGACTTCCTATCGTCATTGGATTTGGAGGATGCCTACTTCCACATTCCCATCCTAAAGGGGCACCGCAAATTCCTCAGATTCGTGGTCCTAGGGCGTCATTACCAGTTCAAAGCCCTTCCCTTCGGACTACGGTCGGCACCCAGGGTATTCACCAAGTGCCTTGCACCGGTGGCGGCGCAGCTGCGCCGCGAGGGGATCCACGTCTACCCCTACCTGGACGACTGGCTCATCCGCGCCAAGACGAGGGAGCTCGCCGTGGTCCACACGGCAAGGACCGTCCAACTCCTCACGGACCTGGGATTCTCCGTGAACTACGCCAAATCCCACCTGGTGCCCGCGCAAGTCGCACTGTTTCTGGGAGCGAGGCTCAACACAGTGTCCCTTCTGGCCTCCCCGTCGGAGGAGAGGACCAGGACCATCTTGGGCAAGGTGCAACGGATGTTGGTGGCCGACGCGGCCAAAGTGAGGTCCATCAAGTCCCTCCTCGGGATGATGTCTTCCTGCATCTACCTCATTCCCATGTGCAGGCTCCGGATGCGCCCGTTGCAAGAATTCCTGGATGCGCGCTGGATCCAGACGACGGGCAGCTTCGAGGAAAGGATCAAGCTCGACGAGAGTTTCCGACGAGCGATACGGTGGTGGGGCACCCGCGCGCATCTGACGGCGGGCATGGACTTCCAGACCCCAGCCCACCAGGAGACTGTGACCACGGATGCCTCCCTGGAAGGGTGGGGAGCGCACACCGAAAATCTGCACGCAAGGGGACTCTGGCTCCCGACGGAGAAGTCCCTACATATCAACGTCCTGGAGCTCCGTGCAGTGTTTTGGGCCCTCAGGTCCTTCCTTCCGTCCCTCAAGGGCAAGGTGGTGAGGATCTTCACCGACAACACCACCACCATGTTTTACATCAGGAAACAGGGCGGAACCAGGTCCCCAGCGCTGTCCAAGGAGGCGCAGGACCTGTGGCATTGGGCCGTCGCCCAAGGGATTTTTTCTGGTGCCGTTTCATCTGGCAGGGATAAGAAACACCATCGCCGACTCACTCAGCAGGGAGCTGCGCTCGTGCCACGAGTGGGAACTACGGCAGGATCTGGTGGATCGCCTCTTCCGACGGTGGGGCACACCCCAGATCGACCTGTTCGCGACGGCGACGAACGCCAAGTGCCGGAGGTTCGCCAGCAGGTTTCCCCAGACGAGGAGCATGGGCGATGCTTTCTCGTTCCCCTGGGAGGGCCTGTTCCTCTACGCGTTCCCTCCCTTGCCTCTGCTAATCCGGCTCGTCAACCAGCTCAAGAGGTCACGGTGCAGGATGATCCTCGTCGCACCTGCGTGGCCGAGGCAGATATGGTTCCCGGACCTTCTGGACTTGTCAGCGTCCCCGCCGATCAAGCTGCCGGCGGACGCGGATCTACTCTCCAGGGAAGGAGGCGCCATCCTCCACCACGACCCGAAGTCGCTGAACTTGCAGGCCTGGCTCCTGCAGCACTAGAGTTTGGAGGATACGACATACCGGCCGATTGCAGAGAGGTTCTTGCAAAGGCCAGGGCGTCCTCGACTCTTAAATGCTATGGACACAAATGGAAGAGGTTCTCTGTCTGGTGCCACGCACAGAAGATTAACCCTCTACGGATTACGGCTCCCCAAGTACTGCCGTACCTGCTGACGCTGGCCAAAGCTGGTCTGGCACATGCGTCCATCAAGATTCATCTTGCTGCGATCTCCCGATACACCAGAACCACGGGCCGGACG
The DNA here is from genome assembly GCF_040938575.1 of Ambystoma mexicanum. Taxonomy (NCBI): domain Eukaryota; kingdom Metazoa; phylum Chordata; class Amphibia; order Caudata; family Ambystomatidae; genus Ambystoma; species Ambystoma mexicanum. Next base: position 622,337,953 of record NC_090928.1, on the reverse strand, counting down.
TCCTTGTGGTCTCATCGTCTGGTGAAAGAGTTCATGAAGGGACTGTTCAGATCGTTCCCGCCGGTGAAGGCTCCGGCCCCGGCGTGGGAGCTCAACGTGGTGCTGACCAAGCTCATGGGACCTCCGTTCGAGCCTCTGCACTCGGCCCCGTTGAAGTTTCTATCGTGGAAAACAGCTTTTCTTGTGGCCATCACCTCCGCACGACGAGTGGGAGAGATCCAGGCCCTTTCCTGCAAGGCCCCGTACTTGACTTTCCACGACACGAGGGTAGTGCTCAGGACGCACCCCTCCTTCATGCCCAAGGTACCGTCGGACTTCCATCTCAACGAACCCTTGGTGTTACCTGTGTTCTTCCCGTCGCCTTCGTCGCCGGCTGAGAGGACTTTGCACTCGCTGGATGTAGCTAGAGCGCTGAAGTTCTACGTGGACCGCACGAAGGGTTTTCGGAAGACGTCACAACTCTTTGTGAACTTTGGACCTGTCAATCAGGGGAAGGCTCTCTCGAAGGCTTCCATCTCCAGATGGCTCTCCGGCTGTATCATGTGCTGTCACCGGTTGGCAAACCGACCGCTGCCTGGCCGTCCGAGAGCCCATTCCACCAGAGCGATCGCAGCTACCACGGCGTTCCTATCTGGTGTGCCCCTGCTGGACATATGCAGGGCTGCTACGTGGAGGTCGACGCACACCTTCACGAAATTCTACTGCGTCGACCGGGATTCCAGGGAGGAGTCCAGGGTCGGCCAAGCAGTGCTGCGCAACCTGTTCGCCTGAGGTGAGCCTGGTGAGGAGGTAAGATGCTTAATGTTGAGTTGATGTGATGCTTAATGTTGAGCCTTTGCCACCTCCCGTGGTTGTGCATGTGTGTACTGCTATGTATTCTTTATTCATGAGCATGTGAATCCATGCCAGACCCCATGCTGGAGAAGGAACAAGTTACTTACCTGTAACTGTTGTTCTCCAGCATGGGTCTGGCATGGATTCACATGCGAACCCTCCCGCCTACCCCTCTGCGGCTCTTCACTTGGTCATACTGCCACTTCACGTGCTTCCAAATCTGAAGATGGCTGCCAGAGGCGGTGCTTAGGTAGAGGGCAGTCATTGGCTGTGGTCAGTATGACGCAGAGACCAGTGATTGGTTATTACTACGAAAGACAGATCAGAAACGAAACTGATACTGGTTTTTTCTTTACCGAGGATTCCCAGCCTGACGACGGGGAATATTCATGAGCATGTGAATCCATGCCAGACCCATGCTGGAGAACAACAGTTACAGGTAAGTAACTTGTTCCTTAGGGCTATATCACCAAGGGTAGCTCCTCCTCTACCCCTGGCACCACAGAGGGACATCTCCTTCGATATTCTGGACACTCTGAAATCACTGGTGTCAGAGATGCAGTACAGGTTGCCCGACCCTGCTACACCTCAACCTGGTGGAAGTGGCTATCCTGCTACAACTCAATCAGGCGGACGTGGCCTACCTGCCCTCCCTCGTCCTACAAAGCGACATCGCCCCTGGTTCTGGCACAACTCAATGACACAGAGTCACATGATGATGTCCCCGACGACCAAGCCTCTATACACACAGCGGGTGCGGGCACAGATGAATTTGATAACATCATGCCTGCAGATGGTGAACCAGGTGAGGTCCCCTTGCAAGTTTCTCCCCGAGACGAAATGGGCTCTTTCAGCACCATAATGTCTTGGATGACAAAGATGTTCGTACTAGTCCCAGATGAACAGAAAAAGGACAGCTTGTGGTACCAGAGGCGGGAACAACACCAAAAAGTTAGTTGTGTCCATACCCCTACTGGACGACCTCTGGAAAGACGTCTTGCTAACGATGACCAACCCTTCTCTGCTCCTCTCATGAAGGAGCGATTCAATAAGAAACATAAGGTGCCAGGCTTGGCGCCAACATGCCTTAGGTCGCAGCCTACCCCAGACTCTGTGGTGTCTGCGGGTCATAAACGTTCCGGCAACCCCTCATCTTCGTGTTCAGTCCCCCCAGACAAAGAAGGGAAATGTCTCGACACATTTGAGAAGAGGGTGATTACTAAGCCGCCACAACCATCAAAGCAACCATTGCCCTGGCTATTCTGTCTAGATACGACCGGGAGCTGTGGATCATGATGGGCCCCATCTTGGAGTTCCTCCCGGACGACAAGAAGCAGGAGGCTTTCGCCCTTCTTTGGGAAGGGAGGACGACATCTGATCATGTGGTTCCGGAAATAGCTGAATGGCGCTGTACTGCGCAGACAAGGTTGGCTCAAGGCTAGCAACTTAGTGGTTGACATGCCGTTCAATGGCAGTGATCTTTTCGGCAAGAAGGTTGACGAGACATTGCAAGCCATTAAGACTGATACAGACACAACACACTCCCTGCGCACATTGCAGCAAAAGCAACAGTCCTTTTGCTCTGAAAAGTCCAGTTTCTCAAGAACTACACAGGACTGTCAGCCTTCCTACCAGTCCCCATCATCATCATCCTACAAGTCCTCTTCTTATGCAAAGTCAGATGCCTATAGGACCAGTTTTCCATTTTATAGGGGTAATCGATGCTGGCGGGGCTCTTCACAAGCCAGCGGCATTCGTCAAAACAAACCTGACCCACCTCTTGCCGAGCTACCCCACTTACACACCCCATTATGGGGAAGGCTATATCAGTTCATCCATGAGTGACACAACATCACCACCGACAAGAGGGTGCTATTGCTTCTCCATCAGGGCCACACACTGGATTTCGTCAAGCGCCCTCCCACCATCCCTCTGAGGTTGGAGCCAGAGAAGCAGATACAGCTGCTACAACAGGAGGTTCAAGCAATGTTGTCCAAAGGTACCATTGTGAAGGTGCCCCGAAGAATTCTAAGATGGCCGCCTGCATCTTGCGTAATACCATCGGCAGTTCAAACCTGCAGAAACTCCAGCCTGCTTCATGATTGGATGCCGCATTTATTATATTGTCCAATCACAAACCGACGGGCAAAGCCGGCCCCTCTCCAGTAAGGCCCTCAAGAATAAGGCTCTTTCCTGTTCCGAGCCTGTCCAGAACTGCCAGACGCCAGGCCCTAAAACTCTGCCACTCTGCACCACACCTACCGAACTGTGCTACCCATCATACTGCCCCTAAGAGACCTCTTGCGCATTGTTGTCATATGCTGACACTCTGAGCCCCTGCCCGCGCGCCTGTGTACCCCCCAGGCCTTTGAGACTTCTTTCGGCATGCTGAACAAATATCTACTGCAATTCTAACGATTGCTCTAAGCACCAATATATATTACTCTGCCAAGGTTTCCATCTGCATATTGTCTGCAACCGTTGAAGTAGTTCTATTGACGTCTGTACCATTGCTGACTTTGACCGTTGTATTGCAGTGCATGATTACCTTCCTTAACCCCATAATGCAGTATTTGTAACTAACCGTCATACCTAAAATCGATCATCTTCATCTTGCCGCCTCTGCGTATTCGCATCAAATATGTTGTCATTTTGTGCTGTTTTGCCCATTGCCTTCAGCTATTTGTTATCATAATCACATGAAATTGTTATCTCGATTTTGGCTATTGTAATCAACACCCGTTACGTGTCCAGCACCAGGGCCCCCCATTCACAGCTGTATCGGTGTGCAATGGCCCAAAGTATTGTACCTTCACTGTGTTCTACTGAATCCTATGCAGCTCCAGTGCTTTTGTAACCGCATTGCCCCGACTGCTCTCAGAGCCTACTCTTGTGTTAGTGATCACAGAACTACTGCCACTTCGCAACAATAGCACTGCTTATAACTAGTTAGCTTGCACTGACGCCTCGTTTCGCTATGCAGCTGCACCTTTTTGCGCCCCACTTCCTCACACTCTGGGTTATGACACTCCTGCTGGCTTGCCCACGTAGCTCTCTGTGCAACACCACCTCAGAGACCTAGCTCTATCCTATTACCTTGCCGCTTGCCTTGAACTTTGATGACAAATTGCCTGTGCACCACAGCACATCCCCCATCATACCCAATACACCTATAACCCACTTAAGCACTCATAACTCCAACTGACCACAAATGACCAATGCCTACCTGAACTCTCCTGCCCTCTGGCTAGAAGACTTTGCGACAAAACCTTCACCTAATCAACCTTGCTCGCTTCACCAGAGAAACTACAGACTTGGATCCAGAATCCTTCGTATACCTCGACACCTGATGATAAAAACTACTCGACATCATACCTCTCAGTTACACTCCGACAACCACAAGACCCCCTTAAAAAATGAGATTAAGGGCTCTCTCATTAATACCAGATCCCTCCTGGCCCATGCTCTTGACACTGCAGATCTCATTATCACACAAAACTTAATTGCCATTACAGAGACCTGGCTACATGCAGCCTCAGGCCCCCTACTGGCACTAGCCATTCCCAACGGAAACTCCATTATTAGATGCGACCGCAACTCTAACCAGTCCAAAGGCGGCGGTGTTGCATTTATCCACAAAGATGACATTAATATGAGAATCATTCCTAACATACAGCTCACCTCTGCTGAGTCACTATCAGTTAAACTTTCTCTATCCCAAAATAACACAGCCACTCTGAACCTTATCTACAGACCCCCAGGTCCTCTCTCTACATTCTCTGATGACATAACTACCATCCTTACAGATAACACTAAACTTCACTCCCAAATTCTACTACTAGGTGACCTCAACCTTGGCCTACTGGACCCTAATGACCACAATGCCGGAGACATTGCAAGCACTATCTCCACCTTAGGATTCTCACATCGCATCCTCGAACCTACCCACTCCAAGGGAAGAACGCTCGATTTGGATCGCTGACCTAAATTGTAACACTAATATTTGTTCTAACCTCCCTTGTGTCTGGTCCGACCATCACATCATCTTCAACATTCCCGCCAACGACCCACTCACCAAACAGAATATTGCACCTTCCATCCCCACAAGAAACAAAAAGGACATCATCAGGGACAAACTGCTCCCCCTCATTCTGCCTATACTCAACAAATGCACCTTCCTACATGATGACCCTTCTGTCCTAGTTGACACCTTTAACCAAACATTGCTCAAAGCAATTAACACTATCGCACCTCTAAAATCTAGGAAACCTAAACAGCATGCCCACCTCAACTCGTGGTGCACCCCACAACTAAGAGTATTACGCAAAGAAAAACGCAATGCTGAAGCACGCTGGAAAAGTCTCCCTTGCAACGCCAATAAAGATAATCTCACCATAGCGTCACTTAACTATAAGGAAGCCATTTTACAAGCCAAAAGAGAGACGTACAACTTGCGTATCTCACAAGCAGAATCTACCACTAAGGAGCTATTAACAATTCTTAAATAACTAGAATCAATTAAAAAAAAAACACACTAGACGCTAACATACCTACCAATTACAGATCCATCACTACGGTCCCATTTTTTGCTTAAAAACCTTGGATCGGGCCATGTACCTCCAGATACAGAAGTATCTTGAATCCAACAAATTACTTGGCCTGAGACGATCAGGTTTCCGACCTAAGCATGGGACGGAAACAGCCTTGATTGATCTCAAAACACAAATCGAGGACTTAAGACAATAGTAAAATGGCCCTATTATTACTCCTTGACTTATCGGCAGCATTCGGCCTGGTCAACCACCAAATCCTATGTCGTCACCTTAAATCAGCTGCCCACTTCTCTGAGAAAACTACCAAATGGATTAGTTCCTTCTTGGATAAGAAACGTGAGGGTCTTTTCCCCTACTGCCGCGTCTGAACCATCAACGGTTCCATTTGGGGTGCCACAAGGCTCTTGCGTCTCGCCAACACTTTATAATGTATTCACTAAACCCCTATTCGATATACTTGACTATCTGGGTGTCACCTACACCAACTATGCTGATGACACCCAGATACTCATCCCCATCACGGGGGACCATATTGTGGACTCTAAAGCCCTCAATGATGTTTATTAAGTCATCCAAACCTGAATGGCACAACATGAGCTCTGTCTCAACAATGACAAGACAGAGCTTCTCATCCTAGGAACTCAACATCGACTGAATAGACTTGATCCTTCTTTCAAAGCCTTCAACATTGACGGCAACCCCATTAAGGTCTCTAGTGACACCAAAACTCCAGATTATCGCTCAATAGACAAACTAATGCTGTAATCTCTCCATCTGCTTACACGTGCAAGCTCATCACAGCGTGTCGCACCTTTCTAAGTACCCCGAACTGCATTACTCTGGCTAGGACACTGGTTATGTCCAAACTTGATTACTGCAACGCTTTATATCTGGGGACTAACCAACGTAACCTCAATAAACTCCAGGTTATTCAAAATAACGCCATCAGAGCTGCCCTTAACATCTCCAGATCCTCACACATCTCTGAAACAAGGAGACGTTTATACTGGCTTTCAGTAGCACAAAGAATATCCTTGAAATCCCTTATCCTCACTCACAAATGTTTAAACAATAAGGCCCCCATCTACTTAGCCACCCGCTTCTCTCAACAGATGCCTACCCGGCTACTCAGATCAGGCCAAGTGCATTGCCTGTCCATTCCCAGATATAAACTGCAGAAATCAGGCGGGGTGAGTTTTCCAGTTCTTGCTTCCAAACTTTGGAACTCACTGCCAATCTCGATCAGGTCCGAATCCTCTTCATCCTTATTCAAACAAAAAGCCAAACACTGGTTAATCACCTCATAAGATTAAATACCTCGCCACCACCATTCCATTATTACAGCACGTGAATTTCTGCTTGCGTCTCTAGTTATCCACATTGTGTAGATTGTATATAATTATGTATATTGTGTATATTGCATCATCAAGCTTTTCTACGTCCTTGCAATTCTAATTTACATCTCTGATTTTATTGTGTATACAGCTCCTCTTGATCATATGTAACTCCACAATGTAACTGTTTACTTTGTACCACCTCTTATTTGTACTAAGACATGCGCCCAGATGCCCTCGGGCCAGGTGCGCTATACAAATAAAATAAATACAAATACAAGCCAACAAGGACGAGGAGTCTACTCAAGATATTTCCTGGTAAGGAAAAATCCTGGGGGTTGGCAGCCGTACTAGACCGCTGGGTGCTAAACACATTCTCAAAAGCCCAAACTTTCAAGTTGTTAACGCTGCAGCAGGTACTGCCCCACTTACAAGAAGGGGATTTTCTGGCATCACTAGACCTAGAGGATGCTTATTTCCATATCACAATCCCTAGAAGCAATGCCACAGGTCGCCACTACCAATTCATGGCACTACCCTTTGGACTCTGTTTGGCCCCAAGGGTTTTCACCTAGTGCCTGGCCACTGTAGTAGCCCATCTGCATCGAGCGTGTGCACACGTATATCGCTATCTGGGCGACTGCCTTTTGAAACTGCATTGTTCGACATGGCAGCCATAAACACCACTCTCACCATTAAATTCCTATAGTCTCTCGGTTCTCTGTGAACTCTCCAACATCCTGTCTGACCCCATTGTGACAGGCTCTCTAATGGGGTGTACGCCTAGACACCCAGTCTTGCAGGGCAGCCCGTTAGAGAAGAGGGCCCAAACCTTTCCCGCCAAGGTACGACAGCTCTCCCACTTACCAACGGCATCTGTCAGTCTCCTGAAGTCGCTACAGGAGATGTTATCATCTTGCATCCCCATACTCCAGCACTGCAGGCTCTGCATGCGCCCACTACAAGTTCCTAGATGTACGCTGCCAACCAGTGTCAGACTCCTGGACAAGATTCGACTGATGCAATACTTCAAGAAACCACTCCAATGGTGGTCAGTCCGTTTTCACCTTGTTCAAGGAGTTCCATTCGCCTACCTCCTCACCAAGTCACTGTCACAACAGCTGGCTCTCTAGAGGGTTGGGATGCGCATACAGGAATTCTTCATGCAAGGGGCTTATGGAGGGAAGAGGAGAAAACACTCCATATTAATCTTCTGGAACTCCAAGCATTTTTTTGGGAACTCAAGTCGTTCCTCCAGCAGATATCCAGCCGGATGGTTTGGATATTTCCAGACAACAGCACCACAATGTTTTATGTCGGCAAGCAGGGAGGAACCAGGTCCCTTCCTCTTTCAATGGAGGTGCAAGCATTGTGGCACTGGGCACTGCAACACCACATTTTCATTCTGTTGCAGCTCCTAGATGTTCAGAACGTCATGGCGGATTCCTTCAGCGAGGAAACCCAGCTCCTGCCATGAGTGGGAGCTGCAGGAGTCTCATTTTCTCCAGATATTTAATTGCTGGGCTCCGGACATCAACCATTTTGCCATGTTCCAGAACAAGAGGTGCGCAACTGATGCCAGCAGATTACAGCATCTGGAGAGCCTGGTGGATGCCTTCTCACTCCCCTGCGGTGGTCCTATACACATTCACCCCCTACATACATTTGGTGGCACCAGTTCAGGCAGTGAAGACTGATCATAGTAGCACCGGCATGGCCAATACAGTTCTTGTACTCCAACCGTTGTTTCCTAGCCTCTGCCCCTCCAATGAGACTTCCTTCTCTACAGGATCTGCTGTCCAGAGAGGGGGATGCTGTCCTTCATCACAGCCCAGCTTCACTCAACCTGACTGTCCGGCTCCTGTGCTCCTACCATCCCATTGCCTCAGGATTGCAGGCATATCCTGACATGAGCCTGAGCCCCTTACACGCTTGCCTGCTACAAGAGCACATGGAAACGCTTTGCCATATGGTGTGCACCACAGGGACTGGACCCTTTTACTGTTCAACCAAAGGACATCCTGCCTTACCTACTGTCTCTAGCACAGGCAGGGATGGCACATTCATCAAGCAAGGTTCATCTTGCAGGGGTGTCTCGTTACACCTGTTCTTCATCCACGTCTTATTTCTGGGCTAACCAACTTGTCTAGGCGTTCCTCAAGGGTCTCTTTCGTTCTTTCCTGTCTAGCAAGCACCTGGCACCAGCATGCGAATTGGAAGTTGTTTCTTTCATGGCTCAACCGTTCTTGGTTTGAGCCACTACATAAAGCTTCACACAAGTTTCTCTCTTGAAAGTCCGCCTTCCTAGACGCCATCACTTCAGCACAAAGAGTTGGCGAAATCCAAGCTTTCTCTTGAAAGACGCCATACCTTACTTTCCACATATCCAAGGTGGTCCTACGCACTAATCCATCCTTTGTTCCCAAGGTCACATCAGCTGTCCACCTCAACGAATCAGTGGTGTTTCCTGTTTTCTTCAGATCCCCGGGATCTCCAGCCGAGCGATTTTTTTTTTTACATTCCCTGGATTTTGTGCGAGCTTTAAAGTATTACGTCGCTCGCACAAAGTTTTTCCGAAAAAACCTTTCAACTATTTGTGGCATTTGGACCCTCAGGCTTAGGGACAGCACTTTCCAAGAGTTCCATTGCAAGGTGGATTTCATCCTGTATCTCTTTCTGCCATAAACTAGCTGGCAGGCCTCTCCTGGGAAATCCCAGGGCACATTCCACCAGAGCGTTGGCTATCAAGGGTTGCCCTGCTAGACATATGCAGGTCAGCGACCTGGAGGTCCATCCACACCTTTACACGTTTTTACTACGTCGACAGGGATTCTGCAGCAGAGTCTAGAGTCAGCTGGGCGTTCTACGTAATGTGTTTGTGTAAGGTCTGTGGCTCCCGTGGTAAGTGTAAGTGTTGTTACAAGGAGCTTGTCTCCGTCCATTTGCTTATATGGTACTGCTTTGTATATTGGCAGCATGTGAATCTATGAAAGATCCAATGCTGGAAACGAATATGTTACTTATTTGAAACTCCTGTTGTCAAGCATTGGTATCTTTCTTAGATTCACATGTGACCTTCCCGCCTACCCCTCTAGCTCTTCTTAGCTTTCTTGGCTCATACTGCCACTTTATGTGCGCTTGCCAAAATCTGAAGATGGCTACCACGGTAGAGATAAGTGAGCCATCCAATTGGATGGCGGCACTATGACCCAAATGACTATAATAGAAATAGAATATAAAGTGACTGACGTTTTCAGTTTAAAAAATAAACTGCACTATGTTACCGTGGATTCCCAGCCTGACGGGGAATATTCACAGCATGTGAATCTAAGAAAGATACTAATGCTAGGGAACTGGAGTTATAGATAAGTAACTAATTCCTTAATTTGCAATGTAGTCACCTGTGGCCAAAAATACATACACCATGCAGTGTGTGCTTATCCAACAGCCCATAATTTCACTTGAACACATCTTTGTTTTTGTGCATCATTTCCTTTCTTCCATCAGTTTTAGATGTGCTCACCTACTATCGGCTATATGTTTTAATATCACTCTCATATGTTTGCAAGAGGTCCATGGTTGCCTCCTATGCTTAGCTAAGCATCCAAGAACAGAGTGTCTTTTAGAGTGTATTAAAACATGAGTGAAGCCCTCAAACAATTTGAAAAACAAACGGATGAGTTGCATGCATGTGTTAGTTTTCATTTCGTCTTCGCATCAATGACTGAGAGTATTGAAATATCGATTGGTCACACCTACCTTTTGGGTTTTGTAGCTCCCGGATGGCCGAGTCATCAAAGTTGGTGGCGAACGTTTTGAGGCACCAGAAGCCTTGTTCCAGCCTCATTTGATTAACGTTGAAGGAGTTGGAGTTGCAGAACTGCTTTTCAACACAATTAACGCTGCTGATATTGATACAAGGTAAGCAGTCCAAAATTGTATTGGGGAACATCATATCTTGTATGCTATACACCCGTTTTCAGATATCTTCTCCTCTTGGAACTTGGTAACCACTGACATCCTGTGTCAGAGTCTCCTTTGGTAAAACCGGAAACTGTTTGAGCCCTGGGAATACATCACATGTTTGCCACTCTTGTATCTGTGACCTTGCACCTTCAAATGATGCAAGCACTGCCTAAGTACCATTTGCCTCCAGTCTTTCATTAGCATTTTTGTCAAGAATAACAGTACATTGATTTCACTTTTTGTTTTAGCCAAATATATGTGGTGCATTCTTTTGTGATTGCCTTTATTCAAAAACATGTCAATACAACTTAAAAAAGATATAGTCCACATTTCAACAACATTTCATTATAAGCATCATTATTACATTGATTTAAAACTAATGGTAAAATCCCATTACGGCATACATCTAAATAACAACACTTTAATAAATTGTGGAATTCTTTTTTACATTAATCAGTTCCCTGTATATTTATAAATAATGGTTTATGTATAACATATTGCACTTACTTACCAGTGTTGGTTTTAGAGTTGCGTGTTTACCTCTTAACATAATTTAACAGATCAGATCTACCTATCATTAGCCCCCTTCATAGTGTGAGGAGTCAGAAATGCAAGACGGACACATGCAGAGATTTCTCACAAGTCGCCATTTTATTAAATGATAAGGGGTGAGATAAGCACCTATCCTTCGCTAGCCTAACACGGATTTCCCTACCTTACAAACTAAGGCTAAAGGAAAATGGCCAAAAGTATCTGTTCCTCACACTAATACATACAACATAAGTCATACAGTAATTTTTGGTGGTTTAAACTTCATAAAACAACATATACATTCAAACACAAATGTTCTAAACAGGAATCCTTGTGACCAGGGTTGGATCCTCTTCTCCTGGATCAAGTCGGGATTTTCCAAAACAAAGTTCAGTTTCAGAAAGGGTCTTTGCACTAGCCAAGTTCCACTGCAGGTAGAAATTAAAGTTCTTTTCATTCAATATATCCTTCACTTGGCAAATTGACTTTCTTAGTTTTAAAGGTTTTTCACACTTGCAAATAATAGTTAAGTTTCCACAACCTTCTGCTTGGTAGACCAAATGACTTTCTCTTCACACAGCAAGTCAGAAGTCAAGGTAAATATTCTCTGAAGATCAATCAATTGTTATCACGTCATATTGCTTCTTTAGAAACAACGTCTTAGGATGGTAATACTACAACAGTTTATCAAACACTGTAATGGATTTGCCACTTCTTTCCACTACCACATTCACAGTACTTCAAGTTATCTTCTCGCCTGCCAGGGCTAACCACTATTTGTCCCTTTCCCGATTTACTCTCCTGCGAGGATAAAACTCCTACTACTACAACTTGTACTACTACTACAACTTGTACTATCTGGCTTGTTAACACAATTGGCAAACAGTTTCTTTCTCCAACATACTGCACAAAAGGATAATAGTTCTCACATTGACCTGTTTGCCATAAGCAATGCAGGTTACACTTCTCTTCCCCCCGTATTCCCTTTTATAAGGAGGGTTTCTCTCCTGCTGTATTTGACTTTCTTTTATACAACCTATTGGCTCTGGGTAATATGGTTAACAACTTCCTCCCTCGAGTTACCTTGTTATGGCACTGTCAAATTCAAATTTCCTTGGTGTCACTCTCGGCTTTCTTGGGCTTTGGCAATGTAAGCTATACTGTCCCTTTTTTTAAGATGTCCCGCTTCAAGAATGTTGTATCTCCTTTGGTTTAATATTGCCACTCTTTGGCTTGGGCAATGCGGCTATACGATCCTCCTATTCGACATCACGTAATAGGAGAGTTGCGCCCATTTTGCTTAAATTCAAGTTCGGTATTGAAAGGTCTCCTTCGGAGTGCCCCGGTGTCACCTGCATCATGCCCAGTCACCAGTCTGTCCTGGTGTCGTCTTCTGACACGCTGCTTCCACTTCTTCTTCGTTCGTCTGAGCGTCTGCAACGATTGACTGCTCCCGCCAGCCCTGCCGCTGCTTGCGCTGACTGTCAACGAAGCCTGCACAACCTTGTGCGCTCACCGGTGAGAACCTTACACCGGAGCGGTCTGCAGGACGCAGGGAGCTTTTCTCTGCCTCTCGGTCGCCGGCCTCAATACCGCTTCCCGCTGCGCGTCCTCTTCATACAACAGGGGTCCCGAAATCCACCAGACTCTCTGCACAGCGTCCTGCGGTCAGCAGAGCGCTGACTCCAACCTCTACTTCTTCCTGCTGCTTCCCTTTGGGCCGCAAATGTGTAAAGGTCCCGCTCAGCTGTGGGTCATTGCAAAAACTAGACCACACATTACTCTTTGGTAACTCTGGACCCCTCTTCCTCCTCTCAGTACTAGGAGCATTATGAGACTAGAAGTCCATAATGTTCCTAGTTGTTTCAACATTATCAAATCCATTCTGTTTGAAGGATTTATAAGATTGACTTTTAAGGGAAGATTGTAAAGGAAGTAATGGTCTTCTCTTAGGTTTATAATCCAAACACAGTGTAGAATCATAGCTACTAAAAGTTTTATTAACTCCCTGTCCCTTATATACATAGTTTTCATGTTTACAAAAAGGGTTCTCGTGCCCGACACCTTGGTTAAGTCTGGCAGGGGAGGCCCTACTCAGACAACATGCCATTAAATATTCAGGCATTAGGGAAACCTCATTCAGAGAAGTATGAATATCTCGACTCTACTGATGGAGTCACCACATTCCCTAGACAGCCTTCACCTCCCATGTGATATTCCCTCCTAATACCACCTCCAGGGTTAGGATCAGATAACAAAAAAGGAGGGCAGGGCGCTGGCACCCAAGCAAGCCTGAACCGGCCAAGACGTCGGGCCTACACTCGTGCACCCGGGTGGGAGGCCGGCTGACGAGGTTTGTCAGCGAGTGGAAGAAGATCACCTCTGACAGATGGGTGCTGGAGGTTTTGCCCAGGGACACACCTTGGAGTTCAACACAGGTGTCCTCGTATTCCACTGGTTCCCAATCAGGAGCAGCACATCCCTCAGCTCCTAGAAGAAGAGAGAGCCATGTTATGGAAAGGTGCGATAGAGCTTATTCTGCAATGGCTCCGGAGTCTATTCCATATACTTTCTGGTCAGAAAGAAGACAGGGGAGGGGTGTTGGAGACCCGTCCTAGATATACACCTTTTGAACAAGAGCCTGAAGTCCCAAGAATTCAGGATGGTCACTTTGCAACACGTGATTGGTCAACTGGAGTAAGGGCATTTGTTGACCTCGTTAGACTTAGACGATGCCTACTCCCATGTGTCCATCCACAGAAAACATCGGACGTGCCTAAGGTTTGTGGTACAAGGCCAACACTACCAGTTAGTCAGAGAGGTTAGCCCCTGGCTGTCTGGGTAAGTAACTGCCAGCCAGGACCAACCCTGGAGTAACAAGACACAGTGATGGTATCCCCCCATACCTCCTGCCTCCAGAGAGAGGCACCTTCGGAACAGACCCCATTACAAAATTCCCAGCACCAGGAAAGACTGACGCACAAGGAACAACCAAAACAAAATGAACTAAATTAAACAAGCTCAGAACTCCACACCCAGGAACAGCTCAACGGAAACATATCCACTGTGAATACCACTGTGACCAAAATCGCTCTACCTATCACCCTACCTGACAACCTACCACTCAATCAAACAACCACCCTCAAAAACCATAAGCACATCAACGGGATAACCAGAAAACTTGGGAAAGATGAGAAACACAAGCGTATCAAACCAGTGAGAAACAACACGAGCACGTCATTCATCACAAAACACAGGCATGACAAAAGGCACCATCAGCATTGACGGGAAGAAGACACCAAGCCAATAAGAAACCTGACCGAACTACTCAACAAAGCAACAACATCAACAAACCTGAATAAGCAGTCCGATGGAAAAAATGATAAACACCAACACAACCACCAAACAGACCACAAGAAACAGAAATATACACTCCAATTTATCAAATGCCAGATCAATATCCAAGCACACGACAGAAATGTACAACCTGCTGTGCGATGGAGTGATAGACATGTTATTCCTCACAGAAACCTAGCTAACTCAAAACTGCAAGCTAACAGTGCACGGCTGCCTACTGTGATGAATCTAGTGAAGTTGTCACTAACTTCCGTGGGAAAGTCTTCACCGATGTGGCAAGGGAAGGGCAGAAACTACCTGACTCCAGCCCTGGGGGACTTTATCCGCGCAAGGACCAAATGGAGGGAGACCAACCTCGGTGGAGTGAAGATGGCTCACTAGTATTTGTGTTTTATTTGTTTTATAAAGCGCCTTAATCCAAAGCACTGCACAATTAAAACAGAGTATGGTACAATAGAAATGGTTAGACAATAGCACAATCAAGTCCAGATAGCCAGCATTCACGGATGTTGAAGGAGGTGGGATTTCAAGGACTCGTGAAAGAGAGACTAAACAGTGATGGATCGAAGTGAGAGTGGAAGGGCGTTCCAGGTGAGAGGAGCAAGAAGCTGAAGGATCTGAAGCAAGACTGGGCACATGGAGGACGAGGAACCACAAGTCTGAAGAGAGAGGAAGACCGAAGAGAACAGGTCGGGGTATAGAAAGATACAAGCACATAGAGATAATTAGGTATAAACCCATTGAGGGGTTTAAAGACAAGGCAAAGAAAATAAAATTTGCCTTGAATGGAAAGAAAGCCAACCAAATTTGGTAAGAGAGGCAGAAATGGAATCTCGATAGGAAAGATGGCAGAGAGAATGAATAGAAGAGTTAAAGACTGAGTTTAGTGGGGTAAGACGAGAGTTTGGAAGACCAAAGAGGGTAGAAGAACACTAAAAGAGTCGAGAGAAGATCAGTGAGGAAATTAAGAGTTAAGACGCCTGAAAAGTGAGGAAAGGACTACAAGACCTGTCATTCCCCCTCGCTCCCCCCGCCCCTTGTGAAGGATAATAGTCACCAGTCATTGCCTTCCCAGCTATGGATGCCATATTGCAATCTGGAACTTCCTGTTAAAAACCATAGACATAAGCAAGAACGTGGCAGTGTTGGAAGAGGAGGCTTCGAGACTGCAAGGTCTGCTGCGCAGAAGTAAGGAGCAAGAGATGCTCTACTGGGAGTGCCGCTGCAGTGCAGAGACCGGGGAGCATATGCTACACTGGCCAGAAGACGAATCTTACCACTGGCCAACATGGAGAATGCCAAACCACCCTGCTTCGAGGCCTTTGGTGTTCCTTTCTTCATGTGAACAGTGCAAGGAGGGAAGATCAGCTGTTCACTGCCCGCATTCTATTCTAAGCACTTCTGGCCCTCATCATCTGCTACCAGTGGCCTGGTAAGGCACTTGTCTTTCTACTGGGACTCTGTGTCACGCCCTGCACATCGTTGCACTCTGCCTCCCATTATATCATTTGGGCGTTGTGTTTTTGCTGCATTGCAATTGTGACTCGTTTGCTCTTAGTCAAACTTGTTTTTACTGAAAATAGCATTGCAGCACTGATGCAGTCGCCACACCTGCAGGGCCTTTACATCATGGCTGTCCTGATTGCTTTCCCCCACCCGATGCTCATGGTGTAAGCCTGCTCCCGTTCCCATTGGCTGGCTATCTCACCATCAGCCAACCACCAGCACCGCGAGGCGGAAGCCGGTCCTTGTGATCAAAGGCCCCCATCTAAGGCCCCTTTCTGCTCCCTGTCCGCTGCCAGTTTGGTGCGAGAGGTCTCCCTGGACCCCCTCTCACTTGGAGCATCCACCCTGATGCTGGTCCGAACACTTCTCAGTGGAACCTTGACTACACAAAATCTCTTTTCGCCTCCATAACAATGGGTTTGTTCCCTACATCCCGACTAGTTCCTACCACCTTATGACTTTTCTCTCCATCTCCCTTACTACTTGCCTATTGCCTGTTCTCTCACTGTGTTTCCACCTATTGTTGTGTTTCCACCCACTGTTCCAATTTGAATTTTGTTGTTTTTGGCCCAGTGACTGCATTGTGCTTCTCTGCCATGTTGGTCCTATCCTGACCCTCACCCTCTGCTTCTCTCTCCACATCACCATTTTCACTAAGTCTGGTAGGAAGAAGTTCAAAAGGGGTATCTTGGTCTCTAAACCCAGACTCCCTATCGCTGACACTTATACCAGTGCTTCCTCCAGACAGACCCTCACCGGCATTTTCTTTGTCGTTCCCTCGCCAGATCTATGGACTCTTCATATAGTCTCTGTGCTCTCTCCTTTCTCCTCTTCTCTCATTAATGGTGGCACCCGCTGGAAGGTCCTCCTTGCCCTCTTCAACTCATCTAAGGTCATCATGAATGTTTACCTGAATGGTACCGTCTTGGTCCAAGACCCTAAGGCCAACCTCCTCCTCTTTGATAGGCGCTTCTCACGCCTCATCACTTTCCTTTCAGCTCCTGCTGTCCCCTCTCTCCTTTCCTCCGCTTCCCTGCCTCCCCCCGCTACCGCCCCCTTGGCTACCTTGCCCTCTCCTTCTTCCTCTCCTGCCCCACCATGGGCTCTTTCTACACCTCCTTCCTCTGTTCCGCAGGGAGTACCTATGATCTGTACACCTCCCCAGAAGTCCATCAAGGACGGCAACCTTCTCCATATTGCCACTCTAAACTCTCGCTCAGCCGTCAAACATTCCTCTGACATGTGCCATCTCCTGGAAGAACTTGACCCTGATGTCCTATGTCTCACCGAGACATGGTTCACGGCCAGCTCTGTCACGAGTTTTGACACTCTCCTCCCTGACGGATGCACGATCCTCTCCGCACCCAGATCCACCCGGTCCGGAGGGGATGTAGCCCTGATCTTCCCCGAGTGGATTCTTGCCACGGTCATTCCTATGCAGACTTACTCTCTTTCGAAAGTCATGTCTGCAGGCTTTCTCTCTCTCTCTCTCCTGGCCACTCTCTTACCGTTGCTACCATCTATCGGCCCCCTGGTCAGATCACCTCCTTCCTATCTGAGTGGGCGGACCTCTCCTCTTCCTTCCTGGCCTTATCCACTCAACTCCTCCTTCTTGGCGACCTCAATATCTATCTTGATGCGCCCTGTCCTACCTCTGTACTCTTTCGTGACCTCTGCGATTCTCTCTTTCCATTCTCCCTTCTGGCCCGACTCACTCCGCAGGGCACACGCTTGATGCTCTGATCTCCGACCTCTCCCTCTCCATCCCTCTGACCACTCCTCTCTCCTGGAGTGAGCACTCCCTCCTGTCCTCTCATCGCTTCCGCTCTACTCCGCTGGCCAAGCCAACTCCAACTCTGCCAGCTACCTTCTCGGTCATCCAACCCATGAAACGTGTGTCACTTGAGGCTTTCGCCGCCACTTTCTCTTCCCCCTCCTTGGGCTGACTCGTACCCTGACACAGTCCTTTCTGTGCTCTACTCTTCTATCTCTGATTCTCTGGATGTTCTTGCCCCTGTCATGAGGATCTTCCTGAAGTCCACAGCCAAGTGCAACTTCTGGTTTGATTCCGATCTAGCCACCCTTAAACGCAAGTGTATGGTGGCTGAGAGCAAACTGGCCTGCCGCCTGCTCCAAAGGCATTACTGGCTCCTGATCCGATCTAAGAAGAGAACCCACATCCAAGCCTGCGTCTCTGCGGCCTCCAACAACTCGGCCGAGCTCTTTAAAATCTGCAAGGAGCTGATCAACCCTGCTGCAGTCTCTACCTCTCCTGTCGCCTCCCAGGCCCTTTGCATGGCCCTTGCCTCTCATTTCATCTAAAAAGAAAAACAGGACATTCTGTCCACCCTCATGCCTCTCCTCTTTTTTCCCCCTCCTCTCTTCCCCAGATTCCCCCCTCCCCCTCCCACTTTCTCTTCCTTTCCTCTTGTCTCCCCTGACAAGGTTTCTAGACAAGTCTGATCTATGAAAGTCTCCTCAAAACCATCAAGGACGATATTGACACCCTTGCTCCTGCTCTGGCCGACTTCTGTAACCACTCCTTTGCCTCCGGAGCCTTCCCCTCCCCTCAGAAGCACTCTTGTGCACCCTCTTCTCAAGAAACCGTCAGCCGATCCCTCTTGCCCAGCTAACTATCGCCGGATTTCCATCACTGCCTTCCTGGGCAAACTCCAGGAAAAGCTGACCATCTCCCAGCTTAATCTTCACACTGATTCTGTTGGTTGTCTCCATGACAATCAGTCTGGCTTCAGAGCTCCCAGAAGCACGCCAACTGCTCTCCTGAAAATCCTTGAAGAGCTCCTCTCCAACCCCGACCCTTAACATCCCTTCTGTCCTCATCCTACTCGATCTCTCTTCTGCCTTTGACACGGTCAACCATGCCATCCTATGAACCCTGGGTATCACTGATCAGGCCCTGGCCTGGCTGACCTCTTTACACTCTGATCGACCCTCCCAGGTCCAACTTGGGTCTTTCCTTTCCTCTATCTCACTCTGGTGTTCCCTAGGGGGTCTAACCTCTCTCCCTGGCTTTTCAACCAATACCTGGCACCCCTTGCCCACCGCATTGCCGCTCTCGACCCCAACTTTCAATGCTATGCGGATGATACTCAGCTCATTTTCAGACTTCCCTCTGCCACCTCTTCTCCTTCTCATCGCAGACTGTATGTCTGTGATCCAGGAGTGGTGTGCCGCCAATGACCTCTGCCTTAATGCCAGTAAGACAGAGATTCTCCTCATCTGCACACCTGCACCCTCCTTTCCCGTCTCTCTCTGGCCGGCCTCCCTTGGCCCTCTCTGCCCCTACCTGCAAGGCTAAGAACCTTGGGGTTATCTTCGACTCTGCACTCTCATTTTCTCCTCACATCTCTGATGTCTCTAAGAAGTCTACCTACCAACTGCACCTCTTCAAAGGTATTCTTCCTTTCCTCTCTGCCCCCCAGAAGCTCACTGTCCCTCAAGCCCTGTTCTCTCTAGGCTGGATTACTGCAACAACCTCTTCCTAAATCGGCCTGCTTCTACTCTCCGCCCTCTGCAACTCATCCAGAACAGAACTGCAAGACTTGTCATTGGCCTCAAGTCCTGGGATCGTATCTCTTCAGCCCGGAAATCTCTTCATTGGTTCCCAGTGGCTGCAAGGATTACATTCAAGACCCTTTGCATTATCCACAAGACTTTCTGGTGCCTGGGTACACAATACATTCAACTCTCCCTCGTAAATACCTTCCTTCTCGAGCTCTTTGCATCTTCAACCTCCAATTCCCTCAGGGTCAGTCTCTTCTCCTAGCAACGGGTTGGTGGTAGATCTCTTTCCTCTGCTGGGGCCTCACTCTTGAACAGCCTCCCTGAAACTTGAGGAGAATCATCTCCGGTTCCAGAAGCGCCTCAAGACCTTCCTCTTTGCTTCTGCCTTCACTCTTTCTCTCCCCTGCTGATCCGCTCTGCTTGGCGCACTGGGCTCCTGGTTACTTTGTGTTTTTCGGGCCCAGGTCCCTGCCCACCTAGCTACACACCCACACTGCCTCCTGGCAACCCTGCACTTGGGTCTGTATCTGTTACCCTACAGTCCCCCTTGTCTCGGGAGGATAGCTCAGGGGCAACATGCTCGCCTTGGAAGCAAGACTACACAGAACAACACAGGTTGATCGCCGGGTCCGCACTTAGAAACCTCTGGGTATTAAGCCCGTTATAAATATCATATCATATCATATTTCCACTTATCTGACACCCCTTGACTACGCCTCTACCTCGCACTTGCCATCTCACTAGCTGCACTACCAGTTTTTGTTGTTTTATCCCTTGCACTTTCCCTTTTCCCCCTCTCCTGCACTTGCGTGTTCTCAATGTCACTGGGCATAGTAAGATTGTTTTGTCCCCCTTTGTTCCCCTCCCTTGCCTCGTCGCGCTCTGAAACACTTCTGTATGAACGTGATACAAATAAAATATCATGTCAGGAGAGTAATTGGAAGGCCTGGGAGAACCCGAGCAGGGGAGCTGGGGCAACCTGGCAAGTATGTGAAGTTGTGAAGGAAAGGCAGGCTAAGGCCCATTACTCGAAATGGAAAAGAATATGAACATATGGGAGTGTTACAACATTGGCAAAGTCCTAGCAGGAGAGAATTCCAGGCAATTCTAATGTGAGACCCGCACCCAAAATACAAATATTCAAGTTTCAACCAAGTCCTGGCAGGAGAGTACACCAGCCTTACTTGTACGTTCTGTCCCCTTTCCTCCATCCTTGTGGAGTGCCCCCCCCAACATGGAGTCTGTACCAGAACCTTTGGCAGCAAAAATTGAGCTTCCCCTTTAAATTTAGTATAGCGCGCAGGGTCGGGGGGGTGGGTGGCCTTAGGCGTGAGAATGCCCTGCTGAGGCCCTGCCTTCCAGCGGCTCTCCTCAGTCCTGTTTTCCACACCGACAGTGTCGGACCTGGCAGCCAGCACAGAGATGATTTAGCTTTCCGTTTGCTCCCTGTTTTGTTTTATCAATGTTATTTAACTTTGCTTCGGTGCCTCGCCTCCCCCGGCACCTGTTGGCCGCAGGAGGATTCACGAGATGTGCCTCAGACCCACATACACTCTGTCTTGAGTGTTCGGGGCCCGACCATCGCTTGGACGCATGTTTGGCTTGCAGCGCTCTCGATCACAGGGCATTAAAGAATCGGGTGTCTCATTAGAGGGAGATCTGCCCCACTTCTCCTCCACTCTACCCTCAGGGCCTCGTCTCAGGACCTCTCGTCAAGACAAGGTAGGCCCTCTGTTCAGCACAGCGACTCCTTCCCTGGGTTTCCCACAGATCGGGGTTACTCAGATTCAGGTCCTGGCAGACATGAGGCCGCTAAGGCTACCGGCTCCCAATCCGTGGGGCCCGGGGACCCTTGTGGACATTAGAGACAGACCTGCAGCAGACCTGGCTACCGACTCCCAAGATGAGGGGCTCAGGGGCCCTACCAGTCTGTCCTCGGAAGGGCGATCAAATTAGTTCTCTTCTTCGACCCCAGGGTTTGAGGAATCATATTGAATGGGCTTTGCAAGATGATCCCAGTCCCCTTCCCTCTGGAAATGGCAGCGGATGGTAAGGTACTGGCATCTGGTCTCCTCAGCGATATATCTACCCATCACAGCTTTACGGCTACACACCCCAGGTGCCTGGGGACCTTTTTCGAGCGCTTCCTCTTCCTCATGCGTTCCCCTCAGACGAAGGGGTTCCTGAAGGAGACAGTGAAGGAAATCATCCCGCAGGTGTTGCCGCCCAGGCCCCCTCCTCTGGGTTTTCCTCCAGTTTCTTCAGCGCTGCCGGTTCCAATGCTGGTCCCTCCCCCGGTCCATGCCTACCGGTTGTTGAGACCCATCCACATCCCCCTGTACCACTAATGCCTCCCCCTCAATAGCCGTTGGACCGTCCTTCGACACCAGACTTAGGGGGGACCCCGTTGGCATCTGTGTCCCAGGGCCTGGATTTCCCTCGGTCTGTGAAAAAAGGGCGAGGGGAACAATGCAGACGAAGACGCCCAGGATGATGAACCCTCTGCGTCCGTTAAGGCCTCTGATGACCACCTTCAGGGCTTTGCGGAGTTCTTGGGCGTCCCTCTACCAGAGTAAGCCCCTCAGGAGTCGAGAGTGCTAGCAGAGGTCTTGGTTAAGCGCTCCCCGATCCGGTTTGGCATCCCTCTCCAGGAGGATGTCCTGCAGGGGGCGTGAATGGTCTGGGAGAAGGCCAGGGCCAACACCCAGATGAACAAGAAGCTGGACAGCCGGTTCAGGGTGGCGGATGGGGAGGCAATCCTCCTGGACTCCCTCCCACAGCCTTATTCTTCAGTGGTGGCTGCAGCCTCCTTGTATTCTAAACCATTGTCTTTGTTGTTTTCCTCCACAGGAGCCACCTCCAGTTGTCTTTCTAAGGAGGATGAAGTCATTCAGTCTTTGTGAAGCAATGTTATTCCATCTCAGGACTGTATCAGATGCCCTCTTGGCTGCGGCTAACCAGAAGCTGTAGCGGAAGCTCTGGGAATTTCTTCCTACCTCCCTTCGGACAAGCAAGCCTCTTCAAGGCCGGTCTGGCTAATGCTCGGGCCATTGCACGCATGACCTTATGGAGTCTTCGGTCTCCCGCATCGACACAGCCAGCAGATAGCTGTGCCTTGGTATCGAGATGAGAAGGACGGTGTGGATGCACGCCACTATGTTTTCATCTGACTTGCCTGAGCGGATCCTGGATCTGCCCTTCGAGGGCGTGGACCTTTTTCATTCGTCAACCGATGACGAGTTGACAATGAAGAAAACCTCTACAACCTGACAAAGCCAGGACAGGAATCCTTCCCTCAGGCTCAGGGCAGGGCCGAGTTCAAACCATGTTCTTTCTATGGCTTCAAGGGGTCCGGGACCGCGGTACACAGAGGCCTGGCAGGTCGCCCAGAGACAACCAGAGAAAGCAGCAGAGGACGTTGCACAGGTTTTTCTGCTCCGTCTCCCTTGCCCCTGCCTTTGACGCCAACAAGCAGTGACATCAAGATCTGGGGAACACAGCTCGTCTGTGGAGGGCCGTTTGGCTCTGTTCCAGGACACTTGGAGCGTCTTTTCAGCTTGTGGATCCTACCCACTGTCTCCACGGGGTTCAGTCTTCCTCTTCCTTTGCCTCTACCATCCTCTCCTCCTCTTTGTCAGATCGGGTCCCCAGCTCTGGTACAGGAAGTCCTTTCGCTCTTGGAGTTGCAAGCGATAGAACCGGTTCCTCTTTTAGACAGGGGCTTCGGGTACTATTCCAGGATTTTTGCAGTACCCAAGAACAACCAGGCTGGCCTCAGGGTTTTCCTGGACCTGTCATTTCTAGATCTGTCTTTACCGCTAGTACGCTTCAATATGATTACTCCCGCGCACATAACCAAGTCTCTATTTGCAGGGGATTGGATGTTTCCTGGAACTCAAGGATGCGTACCTGCATGTACCCATTTACCAACCGCTTTGGAGGTTTCTGCAATTCACGATTATGTCATACCACTTTCAATACAAGATGCTGCCTATTCGGGCCTGAACTCGGCCCCTCGTGTCTTCACAAAGTTGATGAGCGCAGTGGCGGTCCTTCTATGTTTGGAGGGCCATCATCTCTGTACCCTCATGGATGTTGAAGGAGAAGGGTTGGTGCACTCCTGCCAGATATTTGCAGAGTTCTCCCTCAACCAGAGGAAGTCACAGTTGTGCCCATCTCAGGAACTGGTCTTCCTAGAGGTGTGTTGGAACACTACTATTCAGTGGGTGGTCCCTACGCCTGAGAGGCTCCTGTCCCTCCGGAAGGCAGTGGGGGACTTTCTAGCCAACTCAACCACCCTGGTATGGTGTTTCCAGCACATTCTGGGCCTGATGGCCTCCTGTGTGCTCACTGTACAGTACGCTCGCCTCAAGATGAGGTGCCTCCAGCTCCACCTGGTGGCCAATTGAGATCAGGAGACAGGCTCTCAGTCGGACAGGATCCCAGTACCACCGCTCCTACTGCCCGATCTTCGCTGGTTGTTGATAAATGGCAATATTTCAGTGGGAGCCCCCTTCACCCGACCGCAGCCTACTCTGGTGGTGATGACGGACCCCTCCCTTTCGGTCTGGGGGGCTACTCTGGAGGGCTTGTGATTCATGGAGGATGGACCAGGATGGAAGCCCTACTGCATATCAATCTGCTCAAGCTCAAGGCTGTGGGCCTTATCAGGGACTGGTCTGGTCTGTTCTGGTCATGACGGACAATTCTACAATGTTTTACCTGAACAAGCAGGGTGACACCCGTTATCCCCCTACCCCCTCCTCTGCATGGAGGAGGTATTAATCTGGGACTGGACCCTGATGGAGGGGATTGGGATTTCAGCAGTCCACCTCCTGGGGGACAGCAATGCAGAAGGGGACCAGCTGAGCTGTTTGGAGTCCAACACCTACGAGTGGGAATTGCACACCGGTCCTTGTTGCCCCTGTTCCAGCATTGGGGGTTCACAGACCTGGATTTGTTTGCATCACCTCTGAATTCCAAGTGCCCCCAGTTTGCTTCATGGGCAGGATGCGGTCAGTGTTCTCTGTGAGATGCCTACTAGATCTGTTGGCACAGCCACAGGTGTTATGCGTTCCGGCCCACCCTCTACTCCAACGGACCCTCCGCAAGCTCCGGGCTTTGGTAGGTTGCAACCTCATCCTGATTGTCCCCACTGGCCTTCAAGACCCTGGTTTTCAGATCTGCTGCGGTTCCAATCACCAGCAGGTGATGTTCCAGAAGCGTTGGGATGGTAGAGCCTCTGGACTCGGCCAAGATGGTGCTAGCGGCCTGGTTCCTGACCAGCTGAGGCTTCAATGTGCTCAATTTTCCAATGACAACTGGGACATCATTCAGGTCCGGAGGCCCTTGACTTGTACCAGTATAAAAGTAAATGGACTAGTTTCTGCCATTGGACTTGTGACAATTAAATCTGATGGGGATCTTCTTAAAGGATAAATGGTGATTCAAAAGGAAATGTAAACCACAGCTGGTTTCTGGTAGTCTAACCCATAGGTGCATTCTGCCAGTTCAAAGTAGTTCAATTCAACAGGTTTGCCCTCGGAACCATCCACGTCGTGCTCTTGCAGCAAGTCAATAGTTCACAATTTTTCTGGGTCTCTTGGGTTTCACTTCCCCAAGCTTTGATCCTTCAGTTCCAAACACAAAAACACAGTTCCTATTAGGCCTCTTTTCACAAAGTTAAAAAATGTCTTTAGTAGGCCTTTTAGGGTTCCCTTCCCCAAGCCTAGGCCCCTCTTTACGCAATTCAACAAAAGGTTCCTCTTGTCAGGGTGTACCTTTCATTGTACAGCACTTTCATGGGGTAGTATCAGAGACTTTCGAGAATGCTGGGTTCTTTGCTCCTCCCAGGCGTGACCACTCTGACCTCCAACCCCTCTCCTTATTCTCTGGCACCTCTTCTTTTTCTGTGCCTCTTCCATTCCACTCTGTCCTTTTCCTCTTAATGTGCTTCCTGCACACCTTATTTTTCTATTGTGCACACTTGCACCTTCTTTCCACCTTTCTGTGGCTCTTACACACTTCTCCTTGCTTTTTGTTGTGCTGTCTTGCACCTTCATTTTCTCATAATGCTCTCTTGCACCTTCACTTTCTTATTTACGGGCCTCTTGCACTCTGCATCTATTTCGGGTCGCTTGTACCCTCTCACTTGCGGGTCGAATGCACCCTCTCTTAGGTATCTGGTTTCCTTATCTCATTTTCTTCACAGTCTTTCTTGGTTTCAAGTCCCTTGCACCCCTTTTCCTTACTCAGGACATTCGCTCCCACTCTTGGCTGTTTCTGCGCTGCCACCGCACTTGTTCTATCTCTCTGTATTTCCACACCGCTAATGCCCTTTTCTCTTACTCTGCTTTGCTTTCTTTCCGCTTTGTTAACTTTTGCTTGCTTCGCTTTCTTCGCTTTGCATTTGCTTACTTTGCTTTGCCGTTTCCCTTTTCTTGCTTAACTTTTCTCTTTTTTCCGCTTTCACTCACCGGGCTTTTCGGTTTCTCAACGCTCCTGCTCCAGCCACCCGCACTCTGAATTTCATTCCGGCTCACAAAACTCACCAATTGTAGCGGCGTGTTGGCGAGCAGGTGAAAGGGTTCTTGGGTCGAATTCCGGGTCTCACCACTTGCCCTGGGACCAGCACACATACCACGGGAGCCAGCACTGGTCTGGACAAGGCCAACAGACTGCCTTTCCATCCCGCTCCGGCTTCTTGGAGACGCAGCTCCCTCGCCACGCTGCAGCCCTTTACACACACTGGGCCAGCGTCTCGCTGTGCCGCAGTCCACCTTCTTCTTGTCACCTCTGGCCCAGTCAGCTTCCCCAGCTCGCTCTCGGACTCTGGCAGAACCACCCTTTTTATATTGCATGTGATTGTCAATAGGAGTCAGGTATGCACAATTGGGGAAATGTGCCTGACCTTGCCTGACACTATTAGTGGGACAATTCAAAGGTGTTGGATGGTAGGCCTCCCTTTCCATCCCTATGTTGTGTCTATGGGTAATCTTCATGGCTCCCAATCGCCTCATCCTTGTCCCAGTACCTTTTGGAAATGGGGAGGGGGAGATGGGGTGACACTGGAAATACCCCATGAAGACTGAGGGAGAGTGTGTTGGTGGGCATTTAGGAAGGGGGCATACCATGTCTCTCCCTTGGGCATTCTCCTCCCAATCCCCTGCGACCCTCCACTCAGGTGACCTGACGCCTGTCTACCCCCAGGGTCGGGATCCAAAAGCGATGGCCCTTTCCTGGCCACCTGAATGGAAGATCCGGGGGGAGTAGGTGGGAGGAATACCATCGGGTTTCTCACAGTGGATGCATGCCACACTTACTTGGAAGACATCAGGACTTACAAGAATTCCTCTGAGCATGTCTTTTCTGCGGCCAAATCCAGTGGTTAAGGCCCACCTTAAGGGGTTGGCCTGACATTTTCTGCCGGTGCATAGGGCACATCCAGTCTGGGACCTGTGAGAAACCTAAGATGTTTCTCCCATGGTTTTCCCAGGTGGCCGGGGGAGGGCCCTCACTCTCGCATCCCAACCCTGGGGTCAGACAAACATGGGGAGGAATGTCCTTGGGCAAGACGCATTATCCCCCCTATTCCCGCACCTCTATCCCATCCCAATTCATGGGATACATCAACCCCTCCTTTTCTACACCAATACTGAGCTGAGGAAGAGGATGTCTGAGGCTGAAAAGATGTACCTCCCATTCTTTACATTGGGCACGTCTCGTTAACAAGATCTGGCCGGGTCAGGCACTTGACAATAATCACTCACACCAATTTACTTTCCCCACATGGATAAAAGGCAGAGCCTGAGAGCACACGAAGAGCGAGGCGGTGCACAAGAGAAAGCTGTACTTCCAGGGCAGTGCTACGGGACGAATCCATGCTGGAACCAAAAACGTGAGGCTGAAAGAAGCTGTGGGGCAGATGGAGATTGTGGCCGAGAAGCAACAACTTTTGTGGAACAGCATCAGGGTGAGCTGAATGGAACAAGACCCTGTTTTCCACGTAAAAGAAAAGAATGCTGCTTTAACTTTTGTGGAGGCCGTGAAGAGATGTCTGTTTTACTCCCTGTGACAAGCTGATGCGAGGAGGCACGATAGCAGCGAACTGCAAGGACAAAGAGGGAGAGACTGATGACATTCAGCCAGTGAGTTATCGTGCTGAAAGAACAAAAACACGGCCGTGTGTACAACTGGTTGATGTTAAAGAACTGTATCCAGTGCGAGTTAAAGGTGAAAAGCTTGAAGTTATTGCAAACTGTATCCAGTACACGTTGCATGTAAGACTGCAACCTCGGGTAAAACGTTTGTGTAAGAGAAAGCTGAGTGAAACTAAGTAACTGAGTGGTCCAGTAGTGAAACTACCCATTGCAAAGTATCGGTGGAAAGTAACAAAAACGTTATGAGAATGGAGAGAAGAGCTTGCGCCCGACTGAGGGGAGCTGAATGAAAGAGTTGAAGGAAAAACTACAAGTACCAGCAGATGCTGGGAAAAAGGTAGTTTTGGCGATGAACTGTGAAAGTGTTAAAGGATAACTACAAGTACCAGCCGGCACAGGGAAAAGAAGATAACAATGCGAAAGTCAAAGTGGTCGGGTATGGATCAAAGTTAAAAGAATACCAAGACATAAAATAAACAGTGTCGCATAGCAATTTTCTATGCAATTCTGTAGGTTTGCTAGTCAAATGAACACTTGTGGAGCAAAGTTAGCTATTTAAGTTGCCCTCTTCAAAGAAAACAAAGCTTGTCCCTGCATTCCTCTCTTGCAGTCAGTTCTCTCTTCACCCTCTTTTCTATGTTCACTTCAGTGCTAATGGAGGGAACATGCAGCAGTAATCCTCTCCTCCACTCAAGTGCCAAAGGCATGTGTAGGAGTGCTAGGCAACAATTTATTTTTCAAATAATTGCAAACCAGAAGTAATAAGGATGATACTTTTATTACACTTTTTATATCCTGTCTGGCATAGGCAAGCATGTCAACTTTAGATCTTTTAAAAAGACAGTCATGCAATTCTATTCCTCAAATGTAACTTGTTAAATAATACATAATTACAGTATTGAAACTCTCCATGCTTTACAGTAAAGTTTAGGTTAGTGTATCTGAATTTCATAGTATCAACTACATTTCATTTTGTTGGGGAAGATGCATCATGTTGACTAGTGAACTTTTGAAAATGTACATGATCACATGCTTTTGATGGCAACCCCAGTTCTGTAACCTGCAGGTTGCTTACATCTTGCAACTGGTGCTCAACCCATCCTCCTTGACATTCTATATTATCACCCTGTTCCGTTCTAACATGTACTCTGAAAGTGAGATGACCACATACTACAATATTCCACCTAGTTTGGACAGTGCTCTGCCTGCTACGCAATCCACTCTGCTTAGTCTCCTTCTTCCCTCTTCCATAATAAATACACAAAGCAAACTAAATGATTACGCAAAGTAGTGATCAATAGTTCCATCCAATCTGTAGATCCACAGATCTACTGCAATACCAAACACTGTAGTTAGCCTCTAGAGCTTGCTTTGCTTCATGATTGTATTGTATATTACCACCTGCAGGAGACCGCTGGCCAAACTGTTTTCAGAGCCTTTTTATCATATCTATTTGTGTCCATTAATGTAGTTAACATTTTACATTTTACAGACACTACGCTATGATTGGCAAAGTCGTTTCGCCCATTCAAACAGTCGAGTAGACTTTATGAAGGGCGAGTAGCATTCACAAGCGAGGTTTGAAACTTTTATTTAACATCTACTTTGTTTGCAGTAAATGTCAAATAAAAGTTTCACTGTGCATGACTGGCCCCGGGGTGGCAGCAGTGTGCCAAACAAAGTGGATTTGTAGTGACATGCACCATTTTACAGAAATTGCATTTTAAATTGGTTGTCCTCCGTTGCTATAGGTCGAATGTATTTCTCTTAGATTGAATAGGTAAACTAAGTTACCAGACCTGCATGTCTAGCTGAAGTTTAAAGAATTAGCCGGGCTTGACTCCTTTCACAAATGTCTTATTTCAGTGGTATGCAAAACTGCTGTATTGTTGCTCATTTTATGTCTTGGGTACAAATAACTTCTGGTGACATAATATTAGTACAACATTTCTAATCAAATGAGCCCGTTTGCTAATTAAAAACATTTTAATTAGCAAACTCTGCTAATCAATTTTTGAAAACTAATTTATGCCTTGGAATACCTTAACGTTTTAAAAGCCTTTAATGTTGAAAGCTTGGGGAAGGGAAAGCCCCAACAAAGTGAGACCCCCTGCCCCCGTGCCAAGAAGGGGTCCGAGCCCGAACGAGGGAGACCAATTGTGAACATTGTGAAAAGGGGGTCTGAGGGAAATCTGTAGTCTGAGCCCGAACGAGGGAGGCCAATTGTGAACATTGTGCTAAAGGGGTCTGAGCCCGAACGAGGGAGACCAATTGTGAACTTAACAAAGTGAAAATCCTGATGGATAGAAACAAACTTTTGTGTTTGTTACCTCAGGCCCTCTGCAATAAGAGACTTTCATTGGGAGAGAGACTTTGGCAAAGGCCCTTATACCTATGCCTTTAACTGTTTCCTCATGGCCAAGAAGACTGAGTGTTTGCGAAGCTCATCTATCTTGCCATATCGTTTTTCGAACACTTTTCTTTTTGCATACATTGTTGTCCCACACCATTTGTATTTGGAAGTAAGGATTGGCAATAGGTTTATTAGTATAGGCCTTTTTATTTTGACAGACTCGACTATGACTGCTTTATTATTATTTGATGGTCGTAGTTGCTCCCATCTTTATGTTTAGGATTGAGTCTGTCTTACTGTTTGATAACCTGCCTTTCTTACATATGGTGTCAGGAGTAGGATGTGACTCAATTGAGACGAATTGGGAAACCCTGAAATTCCATAAATGTAGTCATAGAGCTTCAGATCCCTCTATCGCCATGAAAGAATCCATAGGCTTTGATATCTGAAGCAGCAGAGAAGCTACTATCCCTCCGGGGAAAAGAGGAAGGATTCCCACAGACTTAGCCCTAATACCCCCTCCTTGGTGGAAGTTCGGTCTGGATGTCTTAGCTGGCGTCATAGATCCTGACTTCCGGGGAGACATAAAGGTTCTCCTACAGAACCAATGCGAAACTCCATTTGAAGTACATTGTGGGGCCAAATTGCACAGGGAATTCTTGAAAGGGTTATATTTCCTCATTTTATAGAAGATGAACCAGAAGAAATTGACAGAGGTACCTTAGGCTTTGGGGAAGCTGATTTACCATCTGCCACTGAGACAAAAGGGGAAGAAGAACCTACCATCCTTCCCAATCTAGCCTTCACCCAGCTAAATGATCCAGCACTTGCAGAGGCTTTCTTACAGATGATTCCTGACTGGGAAGGATTAGAGAAGGGCAGTCCCTTTTTCTTGCTAAGGCAGGGATTACTGTATAGAAAGGAAACCTCCAGAGAAGGCACAAGTAAAACTCAGTTAGTAATCCCCAAAGCCCATCGGAAGATTGTGCTAGAGATTGCAAATTCTCATTTGACAGGGCTACACTTAGGACAATCCAAGACCCAGGCTCATATACGTGGGAAGCTTTACTGACCAGGTATCCATGCTGATATAAAAAACTTCTTTCAGAAATAGGAAATATGTCAGAAGACCAGTGTGCATATTCCCTTGCCTGCCACTCTGAACCCTTTACCAATAATAGAAATCCCTTTCTACCGAATTGGGATGGATATCACAGTGAAGTTGGAAACCTCTAGACTGGTTAACAAATACATGCTTGTAATCATTGATTACGCTACCCGATACAGAGGCGCTCCCCATGCGGAACAACACAATCCAACAAATTTTAAAACATCTATTACCATACTTTTCCATGGTCGGTTTCCCCAAGGAAATTCTAACAGATCAGGCTCCACTTTTATGAGCAAACTCATGAGTGAACTCAAGGAATTGTTCCATATTTCCACCTTAAGAACCTCAGTTTACCACTCCAAATGGACGGTTTGGTAGAAAGATTTAACAAAACACTTAAGATGATCCTAAGAAAGTTGGTAGACAAGGATGGGAAGGACTGGGACCGCATGATTCCCTGGGCCCTATTTGCAGTAAGAAAGTCCCCTCAGGCATCCACCGGATTCTCTCCTTTTAAATTACTTTATGGTAGAGAACCAAGAGATGTGCTAGACATGCTCCGGGAGACTTGGGAAGAAAGAGAAGAGGCACCTATTACTCTCTCCCAAACAGCTACCCGATTGCAAGAGCATATGAAACTGGTTCTTAATCTAGTCTATGCTCACATGGAAAAAGCTCAAGCACAACAAAAGTCCACTTACGACAAGAAGGTAAACTTAAGATCTTTTTCAGTAGGACAAAAGGGTGTTAGTGCTCTTATCTACCTCTGAAAATAAACTTGTCTCAAAATGGCACAGGCCATATGAAGTATTAGAGCAAACAGGGACCTGTACCCATACAATTGCCAAACCTGACAGGAAACAAAAGACCCACCTCTACCACATAAATCTCTTAAGAGTGGAAAGAAAATCCTTCTACAGCCACTGCCTTGATACTGTCGTGTTTGGTGCCGGAGGAAATAGATGATTTTGAATGAATTCTCCAAGAACTATCTAGTCAACAACAAGAAGACTTAAAAGATTTAGTCACAACCATCCCCAATGTATTCTGTGAGAAACCAGGGAGAGTGCACAACACTTCTCATTATATTAAAACCCCAAAGAGAAAAGTGGTCCATTTGAAACCATATAGATTCCCGGATGCCCGTAGACAGACAGTGGTTGGGGAAGTGAACAAAATGCTAAGGGTGAATATTATCGAAACCCTCTTCAAGCCCATGGTCCTCCCCTATTGTGTAGATCACAAAGCCTGACCAGTCCTGGAGGTTTTGCATAGACGTCCGACAAGTCAACCCCATCTCTGACTTCGATGTCTATCCTATGCCCGCATCTACGAATTGATTGATAATCTAGGAAATGCCACCTTGCTAACAACCCTAGACTTATCCCACGGGTACTGGCAGCACCCAGTACATGGACCTGATAAGGAAAAGAGAGCTTTCTCAATGCTCCTGGGGCTATTCCAGTTCAAAGTCCTCTTTTTCGGTTTACACTGGGCCCCTGCCACTTTCCAACAGCTTGTGGACATATTACATCCCTACTCCGATTTCCGTGGGGCTTATATTGACGACAGTCATTTATAGTAAGACTTGAGAAGACCATCTTTTCCATCTCTTTACTATTATGAGAGCCATCTGAGAAGCCGGCTTAACTGCCA
Source organism: Ambystoma mexicanum (assembly GCF_040938575.1). NCBI lineage: Eukaryota > Metazoa > Chordata > Amphibia > Caudata > Ambystomatidae > Ambystoma > Ambystoma mexicanum. Next base: position 622,305,068 of record NC_090928.1, on the reverse strand, counting down.
AAGCATCCAAATGCAAGCTGGCTCAATCAGCCGTGAAATACCTCAGCTTCTTTGTAGGGAAGGGCATTGTCCAGCCTCAACGAGAAAAAGTGAAAGCCGTTCTAGATACCTCCACACCTAAGACCAAGAGAGACCGCAGAGCGTTCTTAGGATTAATCGGTTATTACCGTAGGTGTATGCCGAATTTCTTGGACAGAATAGCTAGGTTGACAGACACATTAAAGAACACCGAACCCCAGAAAATTCATTGGACTGACCAGGACAATGTATGTTTCAACAGCTTAAAACAAACCCTGTGCGAGAACCCAATCCTAAAGGTGGTAGATTTTTCGAAAGAGTTTGTGTTACAAACTGACGCTTACCTTACAGGGTTAGGAGCAGTTTTGTCACAAGTTTGTGAAGGATTAGAAAATCCTATCCTATTCACTAGTCGAAACTTCCCACGTGAAAAAACAACTGTTTGTCAATAAGAGGCCCTTACCATCAAATGGGCCATCACCCATCTAAGATGCTATCTCCTAGGAAAAAAGTTCACACTCGTCACAGATCAGTCTCCATTAGATCAGCCAGTGAAAGGACTCTAACCCTCGAGTCATGCAATGCTTCTTAGACCTGCAACCCTACTGTTTCACTGTGGAGCACCGGAAAGGTAAAGATCAGGGGAAAGTAGCCTGTTTCCTTTCTCGGTTTACCTGTGAAACAGATGCTGCTGCATCGCATAGGGGAAGGGCATGTGAAAAACCAGAAGGTACCTCACCCACTAGTCGCCTGAGATCTGTCATCCAGGTGGCCAGGATGCGGCCTTCGCTTTTGGATCCAGTTCCTGGGGTGGACCAGTGCAGGAGTATAACCTGAGTGAGGGGCAGTGGGATTGGGACACTGTAGGGTGAGACGCGGTATCTCCTTCCCTAGAACACCTTAACCCCATCCTACTAGGTAGGATATTTAGGACCTCTACCTTCACCCCCTTTTACAACACAAACACTTTCTCACAGACAGCCCGCTATGAGAGAAAACAGACTAACACCTGAGCCGTATACCTGACGTATCCCAATACAATGGTCAGGCGAGGTCGGCAATCACTGACCATCACACACACCTGACTTCCATTAAGCTTCCCCACACAGATAAAAGGCGTTGAAGCCATGGTTGCAAGCAGCAACCTTGTATGGCAGCACTGGAACTAACATTATTAAAATGTGTGTGATAAAAGACGCAAGTAAAGTTGAACTGCTTATAAGTGAATTAACTTTTTTTTTTTTTAAACTTCAATTTTTATTATTCAGGTTTACAGAAAAAAAAACAATCTCCCCTTGTCCCCCCCACCCCGCACCCCCACCACCCCAACATGTACCCACCCCCCCTGTCCAATGCCAAGCCCAGTCTGTTGTGTCGGGAGACTCCCGGTGGGAACTCCCTCCGCGTGTGATGTAGCCGATGCCCTTAATACCGTCCGGACTGAAGCCATTTCGCCCCGGGTACTGGGCTTCCCCGACTGCTGAAGTGCCCACCTCCTCCTGGGTGCCCCTTTGGGGCCAAGATCTCTCGTCGGAAGGATTAGTGGAGCTCCCATCCCCAGGTTTGTTGTATTCCATACCAATTTGTAAGGAACGTGCTAGTATCGTTGTTCACCATGGCAGTCAGTTTGTCCATTATAAACATGTTTTTAACCTTTTTCATCCACTCTTCCTTGAAGGGTGGTTCCGGGCTTTTCCATTTTTGTGCGAGGGCTACCCTGCCCGCCCGCAACATCGTCTCCCACATCCTCGGATACCTGTGAACTTCCGTTTCCTCTGGGGGGAGGCCCAACAGCATCGTCAGAGGGTTGAGAGGTGGGAGTTCCTCTATTACCTCCGCCATCCAGCCCCTCACCTTCCCCCAGTACTCCTGAGCCTTTGGACAGTGCCACCACATATGGCTCCTGGAGCCCGTCTGCCCACAACCCCTCGGACACAGTGGGGACACCCCCGAGAACATCTTCGACAGTTTCACTGGGTCCCTATGCCACCCTTGTAGAACTTTGAAATTGTGTTCCATATCGGCCGTGAAAAGGTTCCCATGGAAGGCGATTTTGAAAATTCTCGACCAGGAGTCCTCTGAGATCTCCTCTCCTGCCAGCTCCTCCCAGAATTTGCGGAAGGATCTCCTTCCTTGGAGGTCATACGTATTGAGGATTTTGTATATGCTAGAAACCGCCCCCTTCCTTGAGGTCGCTGTGTCTATAAGCTTTTCGAAGGGGGTTAGGTGCCTACTCAGACTGGTGCCCCACGACTGATCACACAATATACCTTTCAAACGGAGGTACTCAAAGACGGATAGGGATCCCTGGCCGAGTGTGTCTCTCAGTTCTTCATAGGGCAAGAATTTGCCTTCCCTGAACAGCTGGCCCGCTCATTCCAGACCTTTATCCGACCAGGTTTGTGAGAATCTGAACCCTTTGCTACCCAGGTTAAGGGGGTGCCCCCAGAGGGAAGACATCGGGGATGGCCATGTAGTGAGATGCGCCGTCTGAGGGCCCTCCTTCCAGATGTCCCACAGGACTCCCAAGGTCGGGTGAACCTTCAGGTGTCCCGGGATCGCTCTCCGCGGGGCCCACAGGAGGTCTCGCACCTTCAGGGGATGGGTGTCCATGTCCTCCAGATACGACCAGTATGTCCCCATTCCCTCCTTCATGTGCTCCAGGAGCACTCTCAGCTGGGCCGCCCGAAAGTACAGGCCGAAGTCCGGCAGACCGAACCCTCCCTCCTCCCTGGGCAGCGTCAGCGTAGTCCTCCGGGTCCTCGGGGTTTTCCCCTGCCAAATAAAGTCCCTGGTGGAGTTCTGTAACACCCTGAAAGTCTGCTGCGGGACGCCAGTTGGGAGTGCCGTGAAGAGGTACAGGAGCCATGGCAGTACATTCATTTTAACCGCCGTCATCCTGCCATACCAGGAGAGGATCATCCTTCCCCACCTCCTTAAATCTGATGTGATCCCTTCTATTATGGGGTCATAGTTCGCGGTGGCCAGTCTAGTTAAATCCCGTGTAAGGAGAACCCCCAGGTATCGAATTTCAGCCTTCCCCACTGCAATCCCATGGAGTCTATTCAGGGGGTCTAGCCCCGGGTCTCGGGGTCTCATGGGGAGCAGGACCGATTTCGAGGCGTTAATCTTCAGGCCCGAAAAGCGACCAAATTCCGTTATCAGGTCCAGCAGGGGGGGGAGTGAGGAGCAGGGGTCCACCAGGTAGACCAAAATATCATCTGCAAACAAGGAAAGTTTAAATTCCACCTCCCCCCTGCTGATCCCCCTAATTCCTGGGTGGGCTCTGATGGCTATTGCCAGGGCTTCTATCGTGAGGACGTATATCAGAGGGGAGAGAGGGCACCCCTGTCTTGTCCCTCGAGAGAGGGGGAAGGCGTCGGTCAACTCCCCATTTACTTGGACTCTTGCCGTGGGAGCTCGGTAAAGGGCCGTTACCCAGCTCATAATGTGGGCCCCAAAACCCATCCTCCTCAGGAGGAGGTCCATGTACCGCCACTCGACTCTGTCGAACGCCTTCTCTGAATCCAGAGAGAGGACACTTGCGTTAAGGTCCGACTGTTGTGCAAAGTGAAGCAGGTCTATGGTCTTGCGTATGTTATCCGAACCCTGTCTCCCCCTGATGAAGCCCACCTGGTCCCCATGGATTAGTTTCGGCAGCACCCCCTCTATCCGCTTCCCCACCACCTTGGCCAGTATCTTAACATCAGTGTTGAGCAGTGATATAGGGCGGTAGGAGGCGCATTCCTTGGGGTCCCTCCCCTCCTTAGGTAATACCGCAATGATAGCCCCCATCATGGAGTCTGGTAGGGCTCCCCCCTCTAGCACCGAGTTGAAAACCCTCACCAAGTACGGGATTAAGGAGGACCGGAATTTTTTGTAAAAAAAGACAGAGAACCCGTCTTCCCCGGGGGAGGTGCCCGCTTTCATCCCACCTATGGCCTTATCCACTTCATCTTCGGTCACTGGCCCTTCCAGCCTTTCGGATGCTTCCCTGGATAGAGCCGGGAGCCGGATGGAGCTCAAAAAATTCTCTATCGGAGAGTTACCCTCGTTGTATTCGGATGAGTACAGGGTCTTATAATATTGGCGGAAGGCTCCTCCGATATGGGAGGATTCGCAGCCCAAGGTTCCCTGGGCGTCCCTCACTTCCTTCACCATCCTGCTCCTCTGGACCTCCCTCAGTTTCCATGCCAGGATCCTGTCAGCTTTGTCCCCCTTCTCATAATACTTCTGCTTTACCATCTGAAGACTTCTCTCCGTTTTGTGGATAAGTAAGTCCCTCAACTGGAGTCTACAATCCTCCAGGGCGGCCACTCGATCGCGGTCAGGGGACCGATCTAGGGACCCCCTTAGTTGGAGTTGGGCAATTTTATCCCGCAGGGACCTTTCCTGGGCCTCTCTTTCTCTTTTTACCCTGGCACCTTTTTGGATGAGGATACCACGAAGAGTCGCCTTGAAGGCGTCCCAGAGCGTGTGCGTGGCCACTTCCCCATTGTCATTTAACTCAAAAAATTCTGTAATGGCATCTGCAATCTCCTGGGCACGAGCCTCGTCCTTCAGTAGGGCATCGTTGCATCTCCAACGGCCCCTACGCTCCTCACACCAACCCCCCGATATTGTCACTCTTACCATGTCATGATCGGACCAGGGAACAGGATCGACCCTATAGCCCGTAACATATGAGCGAAGGGTTTCATCCACCAATATATAGTCTATCCTCGAGAACGAGGCGTGGATGGCCGAGTAATACGTGTAAGAGGGGACACCTGTTCTAGGGATCGGGATCGAGTCTACAAGGCCCAGCTCCTCATTTACTCTCCGAAAGGATCGCGCCGTGGGTTCCTCCGATGGTCTGGGGTTCTGGGGACCCACCCTCTTCCTGTCCATGGACGGGACCAACACCATATTAAAGTCTCCTCCCACCACTAGTGTGCCCTTCACGAACAATTTAAGCTTCTCCTTGACCTCTTCCCAAAACTGGGCCTGGCCATCGTTCGGACCATACACCACGGCCAGTGTCAGGGGGGCTCCCTGTAGGGTACCCCTCACCAGTAGGAAGCGGCCCTCGGGGTCCTGCATGGTAGCCTCATTTGTGAAGCGGAGACCCCTGGCGACCAGGATAGCCACCCCTCTTTTCTTCCCCTTATGGGATGCGTGAAAGACTTCCCCTATGCCTCCCCCTCTCATTTTGGGTTCCTTCCCTTTCGCCCAATGTGTCTCTTGTAAGAACAGCAGGTCCAGCTGCGCCCTCCTGAATTCGCGACAGACCAGGGACCTCTTGGTGGGTGTGTTCAAGCCCCGTACGTTCAGAGAGCCCACTCCCAGGGCCGGTCGGCCGTCAGCCATAGTCTAAGTCATCAAAGCTGTTGGGCATAGGCTTAACATCACTGATCGTTGTCTGTTCCCGTAATCGCACTGGTCGGGCATTATTCGGACCTTCCCTCAACTTATCCCCTAACCCCATCCCCCAACAACTACCCCCTAATAACTTCTTTCCCCCCTCCCCCCTACCCGGCGTCCAGCCAATTAGTCCCGCCATTCCTGGCTTTAGGCCGGACCACCAGTCTGCTCTGCCCGGCCGGGCACGATGAGCTAAGCTCTTTGTCGTGAGCCCCCGCCCCCCCCCCCTTTTTTTTTTTCCCCCCCCCCCCCTTCTTCGATCCCACCTTACTTGCTGTCCTGGGGGAGTGTGTGATCAACCGGACCATCATCGCATCGACTCTCCAGAGGGCCAGTCGCCCCTGTTCTCAGGCATCTGTGTCGTTGCGTTCTCCCTCCCTCGCAGCCGGGGGGGTATTTAACTTCCTGTATTTTCTCGATCCGGTTTTCCTCCTCCTGGGCCCAGGGTGGTCTTGGGACCCCTCCCCCAGACCCGCCGGGCCTGTCGGGCCTCTCCCGGTGGTGGGCCCAGTCACATAATCCTGAATGGCCCCTCTTATGTCCTCTTCCGAGGTTAACGACGTTTTCTGGCCCATGTATTCAAAAACCAGGGAGAATGGGTACCCCCACCTGTAGCGTACTCCTTTGTCATTCAGCAATTGCGTTAGGGGGCGGCACATTCTCCGCTTCGCCAGGGTGTAGGCTGAAAGGTCTTGGAATATCGAGATCTCTGCGCCGTTGTAGGAGATCTTCCCTGCTTTCCTTGCCTCCTCCAGGACTTTTGCCTTATCCGTATAGTAATGGAATCGTGCAAGGATCGATCGGGGGCTTCCCGCCCTGCCGCCAGCCCTGTGCACGCGGTCGAATGTCAATTCAGTTGTCATTTCTTTGGCAAAGAGAAGGGTGATTATATCACGGACCACCCGAATTAAGTCCCTCTCCGTTTCCCCCTCCACCTCCGGGACCCCGAAAAATCTAAGGTTATTCCTCCTTTCCCTGTTTTCGTAATCATCCATTTGTCTGGCCCTTTCTTCGTCCCTCTTTTCCAAGGCAGCCAACCGCATTTCCATTTGCACTTCCTGGATGGCTGAGGACGACTGATCGGCCTCCACCCGCAGGAGCCTGTCTTCCATCTTATCCACCCTGTTGTCCATTTTTTCCAGCTTTTGCGCGATGTCTGATCGCATATCTCGAATCTCTTGAAGTATGGATGCAAACCCCTTCTCCATGGCTGTGGTGGAGAGCGTTGGGGATTCCGGGTGGGCCATGGCCCCGTGGATTGTGGTGTTCTCGCTATTTTTCCCAACCCCTCTGTATCGAAAAGTTTGTAAGGCCTCCTGCCAGTTCATGCGGGCCTTCCCCGCTCCTTTTTCGTTGTTCGCCACTTGCTCGGGGCCAGGGGAGTTTTTTCTTCTTCGGGCCCCGTCAATGGGGGCCCGGGAGGTTGATGAGAGCCTGCAGGCGGGCACACGCCCCACGAGAGATAAGTGGGGGCCTCGCGCCTGGTTCCGTTTCCTGGTTCTGGCCGCTCCTGGGGGGCTGTTGGCCGGCACACGCCCTGCAAGTTAGCGCAGGGGCCTCCACCTACCGGGGCCGAGTGACAGATGGTTCCGTCGGCGTAGTTGTGCTGTACCTCTGGGTCCGGAGGGGGGGGGGTTGGGCCTCGTGTTTCTTCAGGCCCCGTCAATGGGAGCCCGGGAGGTTGATGTGAGCCTGCAGGCGGGCACACGCCCCACGAGAGATAAGTGGGGGCCTCGCGCCTGGGTCCGTTTCCTGGTTCTGGCTGCTCCTGGGGGGCTGTTAGCGGGCACACGCCCTGCAAGTTAGCGCAGGGGCCTCCACCTACCGGGGCCGAGTGACAGATGGTTCCGTCGGCGTAGTTGTGCTATACCTCTGGGTCCGGAGGGGGGGGGGGGTCGGGCCTCGTGCCCCGACAACGTCATCCGTCTCTCCCTCAGTTACAGGCCTCGGGAGGGCCAGGGGGGGGTCTCGCTGGGGAAGGGGACTACCTCGAGACCTCACCACGCTCGCCCCGAGCTCCCACCGAGCAGCGGGGACCGCCTTCCACGCTCCGCACCGCGGGGGACGGCGGAGCGCTCGCCCGAGTTCCGCCGCTATGGGGAGGTCGTCTGCGGCTGCCCCCTCCGCGCCTGAGTCCGCCCGGGGGCGTAGGCACTGGTATCCTTGTCCCGCTCGGGACTTACGTCCCTGGTTCTCGCGACCTCCCGCGGGACAAGCCGATGGTTCCCCGGGAGGGCCTCGCCTTCCGGGCCCTGTCACCTGCGATGTTTCCGCCGAGGGAGTCCGCGGGCTCCTTTGGCGCGCCCTCGTCCCGGGCCGCAAAGTCCGTTCTCTGGCCCCTCGTGGACCCCGGAGTCCGCTCTTTCGCGCCGGGGGCGCCGGGGGGGGGTCCGGTTGCCGATCCTGCTCTGCGTTGCCGCCGGGGGGGTCTGAGGGGGGGCTCAATCCCCGTTAATCGGCCTCGGACGGCGGGAGAGCGACGCTCAGGCAGCCATCACCTGCGCGCCCCCTGGTCGTGAATTAACTTTTAAAGGAATATACAATGCCTTTGACAGAGTGGTCCGGCACGGTGTGCATGCTCAATCGAAGGTCTCTGTAAGGTATTTGCTTAGAAGTGGCAAAATTGAAAGTGAGAAAGAAGTTACATCGAGAAGAGAACAAGTAATTGTGAATCGAATTGGTCCTGCGATGGGTTGACCAAAATCCTGCGCACATTCGAAAATCTTTGATTTTTGGGGTTAAGAAAGTTTGACAGAGTAGATAAGTCAGTCCAAGCCTGGCAGAGGGAGATCAGTTGACAGCTTTGTGTCAAAGTGGGTTTGAACCTGGTGGAGGGGGATCCGGGGTGTGGTGAAAATCACCCGAGAAGGTTTTGTGTTAAAGTGGGTCTGAGCCCGGCAGAGGGGGGACTCGGGTGAACAGAAAATCCCCCGATAATTTGTACATTTGAAATCGTAAGAAGAAAGGAACTTTGATGCATGTTGCATCAGGCCCTCTGAAATTAGAGACTTTGAATGGCGAAGTGACTTTGAAACAGGTGGTCATGATGTTGAAGTTTTGAACTACATCCTCATGCTAGAGAAGCCAGAGAGTGTGCTAAACTGGAGTGTGCCGCCTTGTCCTGTGCTGAAAACATGGGGAAGGAAAGTGAAACGGCTTCAATAGCCTGACATATCATTTCTTGAACACTTTTCTTTTGCATATCATTGTTTCCCACACTATTTGTATTTGGAAGTTAGGATTGGTAATAGGTTTATTAACATAGGTCTGTTTATTTTGACAAACTCGACTTCAACTGCGTTATTATTATTTGATGGTTGTAGCTTGCTCCGATCTTTAGATTTAGGATTAAATAGGCGTTTTTCAAACCCAGTTGAAGTTCAATAAACACCCTTGAACTGCAATCTCTTGTGTCTGTCTTACTGTTGGATACCATGCCTTCCTTACAGTACGCAATTCCAAAGAGGAAGGTTTCTAAGATATGGGGCGGTCCCGCCAAGCGTCCGCCAAAGTTTATGCCAGGCTACTGCAGTTACACTGGCCGGATTAAACGTGCAGTTATCGGTCATTTGCGATGGAAGAATTATCACTGGCAGAATAAGCCTCCAACTCTCGAACAGCAGTCATTATAGATTGCAGATGCGTGTGAGGATCTCTAACGAATAACAGTGCATCATCAGCATAGAGAAAGATAATGTCAGGTGTGCCTGCCAGCCTCAGTCTACGATGACTGTTGAAGTGTCACATCAGATCTGCCAGTGGCTCAATGACAATGGCAAATATAAGAGGCGATAAGGGGGCTCCCCTGGCGCAAGCTTCTTTCAATAGTAAATCTGGGAGAGAATATGTCATTGGTGTGGACCCTAGCAATGGGTGCTCTCTATAAGAGACACAGAGATGAAATAATCCCTGGACCAAAGCCACCGCGCGCACCAGAAGTACCACGGAAGTACTAGGATGTTGGGCTGTGCCGAGGAATCTTCCCGTGTAATCAACACTTCGACTCTTCAAAATTGCGTGTTGACTGTGCCTGTATGCGCAAGGGGAAGCGCCTACATTACGGAAACACGCACCCAATTGGACACTTAAAAAAATTGCACCTCCCCTGCTCTACGCAGTGTTGTCACGCCCACCTTCCCAGCATCCCATATTGCTACGGTGCACGCGCACTAGAAGTACCACGGAAGTACTAGGCTGTTGGGCTGTGCCGAGGAATCTTCCCGTGTAATCAACACTTCGACTCTTCAAAATCGCGTGTTGACTGTGCCCGTATGCGCAAGGGGAAGCGCCTACATTACGGAAACACGCACCCAATTGGACACTTAAAAAAGTAAATCTCCTTTTTTTCTTTTACTTGCAACGAACCTTAAATCCTTACTTTAAGGACTTGGACTGTGTGGAACTTTGCAACACTCTCTTTTCCTATCTAATGTTACCCTGTTCTCTACTTTCTTAGATTGCACCACCTCTGCTCTACGCATCGTTGTCATACCCACATTCCCAGCAACCCATATTGCTACGGTGCCCGCGCACCAGAAGTACCACGGAAGTACTAGGCTGTTGGGCTGTTTGGGTGGGTGAGCGGGTGCACACTAGAGATTTATACCTTTGGTACAGGTAGCTTTGTGCAAGTTAAAACTACTTGATAACCTCTTGAAGTATATTTTTTCAAAGAGTTGTATTTATGCCCCTTTTTCCTTTTCGCTTTGTTTGAACATAAGAGTGAAAGTAAGGTGTGACGTAGTACGTGTTACGCCTAGTGAAGAGTGTAATGGCTGCACATCTGCGTATCGGCCATATTGAAACTAAACCTACAAGTAAACCCTGTAGACTAATCAGCATAATGAAAATTCCTGTTTGGACTCTCAGAATATGGCACTATCTATTAAAAAACAGTGTCACAGAGCCTTCACAAACGCTAAGTAGAAACAAGGCTCCATTTAATGACAACCTTCTTGATGCGATTCTTGCACATGATTGTATGTCATTTAAGGGGCAGGGTAAAGCCGCACCGGAATCCGTGGGAAAGGCAAAAGGAAACACCTCTGGATTTAATCCAAGGAAAAGTTTCCTAAGTATACATGAAACTGATAACATTACAACCCTAGGTGCCAAAGAGGATACATCCTTGGGTCCTTCCTCTGATATTTCAATCCTGGCCCCTGCCGTTTTGGTAGAACTGGAAAAAAGGGTATTACTTTCTACCGGGCCTTCAACTCTGGTTACAGTTCGTCCGGGTTGCAAAGAGAAAGTGCACTTGCACTGTGAAGACCAACGTATATCTTCCTTTGCAGTATTTCCATCAGATTATGAGGTGGAAACTGCGATTAGTAATCTACCATCAATTATCGTGGACCAAGAGGAGATATTGGAGAACAATGTTGCTCATGCATGCTCTTCTCCTGAGGCCCAAACTTGTACACCCTCTAGCCCCTCTGATGAAGAACATATTGCAGCCCCAGAGTTCAATCCTAATACATTGGCAGAAGACTTACAAATATTTGAAAAATCTTATCCAGTAATCTCGAGAATACTTAATTTGTTAGATCGCGGACATGATTACACCCATTCTGAGCTTCGTGACATCAAGGTTGCACAATCAGTGATGTTTTCTAAATTAAATAAGTTGGAGGGATTTATTTTTGCGGAGAATTATAAAAAAGATGTTGTATCTCGCCTCCCTCTTCTACTATCCATTGTCATTCCATGGCCACACAAACTGAAATACCTACTCTATCAACTGAACCTGCTCATAACGCTGTAGAACGACCTGAAGTGTTTGAATTCCCTCAATCATTTGCACAAACACTTAATGTTCCTAAAACCAGTGAGGTAATTCAAATCTTTACGCATGCCCAACTCTGCCAGATGGTATCCAATCACACAGAAAAAAATTGATCAGTTGCTATTTTTCAATCATTTAAATGAAGGAGAACCAAGTACTTTAGATGCACAACAGGATTATCTACCACCAGAAGCTAACTTTGATCATCCCGATAGTACATCAGCTCTTATAGCTATTTTAAGTGAGGAGACCCAGAACAAAATGTTTCCGGCAGCCCCTGAATTGCCGTCTGGTGGCACACACGAGTCTATACATCAAAAACATTTTGCTTCACGCAAAGAAAAAAGGCGATTTACTCGTGCAATGAACAGACTTAAGTTGCGCAGGGTTGCACAAGTGGAATCGGAAATTAATCATAAAAAGATAAAAAAGGAACCCAGAAGTTAAGTATTCCTGACACGACCAAAGATAATTCAAACACGAAGAATCATGTGCCCGAGATGAATGTTGCCTTGACTAGTCCCTTAAACTTGGTCTCCACTGACCTTGGGATCAACGTTGAAGAACTGACTCTCGAAAGTAGACTAGCCTTACAACTACAGTCCCATGCGGCCAAAACCAGGGGAAAACATCAAACAACTGCAACTGGCTCGATAACTCTAGACAAACAGACTGTATTTGCACCCTCTCTTACTACCTCACAGCAATCTTTGTTATCCACATTTTACAAACCCGTATTTAACAAAAGAACCAACGTTGTGAACAATGTAAGTGCTGAAGGCTTAAGCAGTGTGGCTGGGGGTTGCATGACACTATCAGATAGTAAACATACTATGCAAAAGGGGGGCGATAAAACCACTCTAGCTACCACCTGTCAAGAAATATCATCTGAACCGCTCCTTAACCAGAATGATCAATTACTTAATGAGGTTACTTCTGGGAAGGAGCGTACGAGCAAATCTAATCTTGAGTCTTCTAACACTCCGATTAAGGTGCACTTACCCGAGGGTCATCCACCGATAGTGGAAAAAGATCAAACACCACAGCATGTTGTTGGAAAGAATAACTCTCCCAAAGATGAATCTGTCGATTCCCTACAGATCTCGTGTATTTTAGGCTGGATTAGCACCCCTGAAATAAACGGAGGGAAGAGCTTAAATCGCTCATTTATGCTACAGGCTTTCCAGAAGAAAATTCCTGCACTTGGAACTCTAGTTTCTACTGATATTGTGTGGATCGCCCTTCCTCCTGTTAATAACTACAGGATGGTACTTCAACTGCAATCCACAATAATAGCCGAATTAATTTGGGCACATAAAAGAGAATTGAAAATGTTAGGATTATCCGTATTTTCTCTACATTCAATTGAAGAATCAAAAGAATTCAATGAGGCGCCCCTTCCAACATCACAGATTAATAATCCAATACCTCTGGGGATGACTTCTTCCCAACCCCCAGAGGCCGCAGTAATTGCACAACTAGCGGCCATTTCCTACAACACTAAAGACTGGTCATGGCTATCTGTCTTGCTGAGTACAAGAAAGGAGGAACAAAAATTAACCTCCACATAGTAGCACAAGCTGGCTTAGGGTGATGTCCTGGAACTCGTGTGGAAATAAAAATCTTGTGAACTGGGCAAATAGATGTTTGCCCCAGCAACAAATTGTATCTTATGTTATTTATAATTTGTGTTAGTTTGTTGGTGATCTCAGGCCTAAGAGAAGCCCATGAGTAAAGCTGATGAGAACTCTTTAAAAAAAAAAAAAAAAAAAAAAGGTATGTCCTTGAAATATTGTGAAATAATTTGAACATAAATGAAATATGTATGAAGATGATGAATTTTTAACTTTTTGTAATGATGATGAATATGTTGTAATAGTTTGATTACCAAACTAATAAACAACTTTTAAATAAAAAAAAGCCACATTTCTCTAATACTGTGTACATGCCAGGAAACAGAATTGAACGCCTTCGCGGCGGTGTGTATCTGAGCTAGAATATTGAAGAGGTGCTGAAGATTTAGTGCAGTAGACCTCCCAGGGATAAACCCTGATTGGTCAGAGTGAACGAAAATGGGGCATGAATGGCATCAGACTGGAAGCTAGGATCTTTTCAAACATTTTGCCGTCAGTGTTGTTTAGTGATAAAGTTTATTTGAGCCACACAATTAAGGAGACGTATCCGGCTTCAGGAGGACTGTAATGATAGCCTTTCGCATTGTGTCCGGATGCACCTGTGCCGCCAATGCCTCCTGCCACAATTGTAGCACTTGGGGGGGCTAGAGCTGCCTTATAGCTCTTATAAAAATCGAACATGACACCATCTGTGCCAGGGGCCTTCCCGGCCAGTAAGTCATGTATCGCTTGCATAGCATCCCAGAGGGAGATTGGTAGATCAAGATGCGCCTTGGTCTCCTGGGATATCTGACTAATCGGAAGCTTCCCGAGAAACCCCACTATATCTGCCAGGGTGCACAAATCTTTGTTGGAGTTTAGATCGCAAGTTTTTATGCTGAACACCCCACTGATATCCGCCTGCGTGTGTACCCCTCCACCCGTCCCATCCACAACAATCAAATTGCAGCCACTGCCCACATCGCCATACGGGCCAGCAATCCATCCGGCCTGCCCCCCTCCCCATAGCGCTGAGCTGCCCTCGGGGCATCAATGAACTTCACCTCACGCTCTGCACGTTCTCTAAACTTGTGCACAGCTTCCTTGAGCCCCAACACAACCCTTTTCCAACTCACTTAGTTGTACCTCACACTCTGCTATATCGCGCAGAATAGTTTTGAGGATACTAAACTCGGCTGCCATGGCAATTCCTCACACATACTCCTTGACAGCATTCCAGAGCATACGCACAGAGGCAGCTGAGCCCACATTGTTATCGAAATATAGTTTAACATGCTCATCCATCAATGCAGTGAATACGACATCTCGCAGGGCTTGTGCTTTGAACCGCCAATTATGTTGAGGCTTTGGAAGTGGCTGCAGTACCAGGGAAATGCAAACAGGAGAACGGGCTGTATAAGTCCTAGGAAGTATATGCACCTCACTAACTACCCCAAGCAGCATATCAGATATCAGCCACATATCTGTTCGGGAGGAAGCATCATGCACAGATGAATAAAAGGAGTATGCTCGTTCTTTGGAGTGCAGTGTCCTCCAAGCATCCACCATACCCAGAGTTACCATACTCCGCTCAATAGTGTGGGCGGCCAGAGAAAGAAGCCTATGTGTATGAGTGTAGCGGTCCAACTGAAGGCCCAAGACCGTGTTAAAGTCCCTGCCCTTCCCCACAGAACCGGGATCATTGGGTACAAAGCTAGCTTGTCCACCATGTCAGTATAGAATTATGGGTCATCAATATTACTACCATAAACATTCAAAAGTAATAACTCAAGACCCGCTAGGGTCCCGAACACCAAAACATAACAGCCCTGAGGGTCCACTTCCACCAGTTTATGCTGGCATGGGAGAGATTTATGTGGTCAGAACCCCTCTGGACTGCGTGGAGCATGCAGTATAAAACTGGTTCCCGCCCCAGTTCCTGGCAAACCCTTTGCAGCTCGCAGCAAAAGCGTGTGGGATGTATTGACTCACTTTGCTGTGCTGTACCTGCTATGCGGTATCACTTTAATACTTATGGCGCAAGAAACTGCAACAATGGCAGCAAAACTCTTGTGCGTGCCAAAAACCTACAAAAACCGTGTGCTTCAGCACACAGAGAGGGATGCACAACCAACCACCCAGGGTGCATGTGTGGTGGAATAGCGTACACCCTGCAGAAATGTGCCAGTGGGCTCCATGATCAGCAAACAGAGTGCAGAGAGAGAAGCAGCACTTCACAAATGAAACTCCAAAATGTGCCTACAAATGACATTTGCTTAGTTGCTAAAAACTCCAAAATGCCTATAACACAACACTTCTTAACATTCAAAATCTTACTTGGCGCTAAAATTCATGTAATCTAAGGAAGCATTGCGAACATACAAAGTCCTAATGTGAAGAGTAAAACATTCATCAGACAAACTGGATTGTCTGTAAACTGACAGCCTCTGTCAGAATCTGTGTGCAGTACCCTGGGCCACCTGAATGACAGCTGTCAGATGAGTTACTGATGAAACTTTAAAGTGATCTAAACTAAAAATCTACCGGATTAGCAAACATAAGTAGGATTGTGGCTAAAATGAATACAGATCTCAGTTGCTTTTTATCCCACAGAGTTAAAGCTAAGAAAGTAATGTATTTATGTTTGATGCAAAAAGTTTGTTTTGTCCTGGATTTTTAATTAAGAATAAATTAGCTTGACTGAGCTGCAAACCTTTGGAACTGGACAAACCGGTTTCTCCCAAGAGGAACAAAGAACATTTTTTAAAAAGACTCATAACTTATGATTCAAAATGGTGAAAAGTATACCAAGGACATACTTGTTAGTCTAATTTTGGCTGCACGTTTTAAGAGGCGGCAGAACCATGTAACATGTTCTGGACAGGAAGGGCAATATATGTGGTTTTATGGGAAAGGTATGAATCCTAGAATTGTGAAAATTTACACACACACATTTGTGGAAATTTGCATAAAGTTTGGAAATCGTGTTCATAGCAAAAAGGAAAACATTCTGTAGAAAGTTGAAACAAGATCCTACAGCTGCAAGATTTTGATGAACAGCTACTACATAAAATATGGCATCTTTGTGTGTGATTTGTGTAAAAGTGACCAATGTAAAAATGTGTATGTAGTAGAAAATCCGATTTTGAGACCAGTAGCTAAAGGGAGGTCTGATGTGCTGTCTTTCCTAGACCAGATCCAATCCCTGACCAGAACTGACGGTCCAGTTTAATAACTTGTCCTGTGAGTATTATTAGGAAGAACTGTGACCCATAGTATATTCTGCATTGTCTTATCCCAATCTCATCCCATCCCATCTTTAAGTCAGAACCATTGTATTGCTAGAACTATCTTTGCGCTCAGTCTTCTCTCCTCTGTGTTCCTAAACCCTAACTTCTTATTGATTAAGAAAAGTAATTCCCAAACAAAACGGAAACTAGAGTATCACACATGAATTGTTATGATCGGCCGTGAATGACATTCCTGTGTGGCATTCTTCTTTTTGTAGTCCTTAATATAGCATAAGAAAACCTACCTGTCATTTCAAAACCCAAATTTCTGTTCCCATTCTCATGCCTATTTTATAAAAAAAATGACCTTCACTAAAACCTCTATAACTCCCTCAGTTGCTATGATAAACGAAATTATTTCAACTCCTACTTGTACCTAACATCCATAGCTATCCATAGAACCCAAAAAAACGCATTGCAAAACAGTGTGATTCTCCCGTTATAGCGAATATCGAGTAAGGAAAAGTTTCCCGCAATTTTACATTCTGAAATTTTACACGTGTGAAATAGCTTTCATTTGTTTACGACTTGGACTTTAAGATTTCAAATGTTTTCTTCTGACTAAATCATTGCTGGTGATTGTTTGCAACTGTTCAAAGCGGCTCCCATAGGAATTTGTAACAATTTAAGTATTTTTGACCACATTTGGTGTTTTTGCTCCGCCAATTCTAAAGACAATTTCAAAGCCATTCTGTCAGCGGAAAAGTCAATTCCGTTTTTCTCTTGTGTTTGAAGGGGGGGGGTGGGACTGATATTCTGTTGGATTTGTGCTATTCCTGAATACCTGCTCTCTCCTCCCATCTCTTTACATTGACTATTGGAGGTTGAGGGGGTTGCAGGGGGAACCTCTAACCATAGTGCGATCTGTTATAAACCAACACAAAAGTATTCTTTTCTGTGCTTCATTTGTCTTTTTGCTCATTACTTATTCCTAGTGTATTAAAGATATTATTCAGTGTTCTGTCACCCATTGGTGATTGTTGTTACCTATTAAAATATATTGTGATTAAATTCTATATACATAAATTAATATTTACCTTTGCAAACTAGCCTGATTCCTGGTTCAGTGTGACTGGGGTGTGAGGGGGGGGCCTCATGAGAAGGGTGTGATAAAAGTGTGAGATATATCGTTTAGAATATTGATCTTATAGATACAAATAAATAAGGGTTTCAATTGTGCACTACATGCTGGGCGTGACTTGCGTGTATGCCGGATTGAAGTCACTTACAAGTGTGTGTTTCCTGTAGTAACACTATCTTAACATTATGGCCTTACACATGCAGAAGTAGCTTGCGCCTTTTGATCGGGTTACCTAGCCCCGTCACAATCCAGCTCAAACATTTTATCTCACCCATCATGGAAAGTGCCCTGTCCCACAACCACCACCTAGAATATCTACATCCTCTCCCCTACCAGTGTCCACTCTGCAGTGTCAGCAGTCACCCTCCATAATGTCCAAATATGTGGCAAGTGCATTTTCTTATTTTTATAAACACCACCCCCCAACTCCCCACCCACATACTCCATTTAAATTGGGGCAATGATGTCCCACGGCCAGAATACCCTACAGTAATGCAACTTTAGATGTGGGGGGGGCAAAGCACGGACACAGACTCGGGCCAGTTAGCAGGCTTCAACAAATGGAAGAAAAAGCATTAACACATTTCTGCAATCTTAATATATCTGCAAATACAATAGTTTTGCTGCTGTTCATGATTACAGTAAAGGATGCCTTTCCATTAAGCAGCCTAATAGAAACATAAGTCAGCAATAAGCAACATCAGAAAATAGGACTCAACAAACGAAAATCTAGAAAGAAAAAAGAGCATGCCAAGCAGGCAAAATGAAAATCCCTGAGATACCACCCCTCGGGCAGTCATGGCGGTGGCAAGTGTTCATCAAGGAACTTCATAGCCTCATCAGGCAATGTAAAGAAGTAGCTCTTGGCTTACCACTCAACCTGCAGTTTGGCAGGGTACATTGCATATTTCAGGCCACTGTCCCACAGCCGCTTCTTGCCCGCTAAAGATGTCCTCTGATCCCGTTGTACCGCCACGGAAACGTTTTTTTAGCAACGTTTTAGTATTGCTCTCGGGGACTCCAATAACCCAAAGGTTATTTTGGCGAGCCCTCGATTCTAGGTCGTTATTCTTTTTGGCCACCATGCGAACTAGCTTAGACAGGGCTGTCACCTCTGCTTTCAAAGCAGAAACATCATACTCTACTGTACTCAATCTCGTTTCTGCCTCCGCCAACCTCTTGTCTGTCTTTTCCATGCAGGCTTTGATGGAGCCACCGTGGTGGTGATATCATCATCATCTTTACCATATTGGATAACCTGACTTAATAGTTGACAGCCTCCTAGCGCCACACGCGTGCATTCAACAGTGCGCATCACTAAAACCTCTGCACCCCCACCAGCGTCTTCCAGGACACCGTGATGTTTAATGTGTCTCCCCTTAATCTAATATGTCGCTCCTTGGGCACCAGCCCCCCTCAGCTCCCGCCAAATCCCAGAATAGCGGCACAGGTCTCATGCAACACCGGTGGGTCCCCGGGGGGGCCGATGTCCGGCAAGTCAGCACATATGCCCGGAATATGACGGGCTGCATGAATTTCAAAGGATACAGAAACCGAGAGGAGGAGGGGCACCACACGCACCAAGAGGGAGGAACACTCCCTGCTTTGCCGGTAAATGCTGGGATACTCTTCAGGTCCTGCAAATAAGCCACTCGGGCAATGAGGTTCAGCAGCAGAGCAGCAGAATATCCAATGTCTCCACCCCCAAGGTTTGAAGGGTGTCCACAAACAGCATCATCACACCAGATTCACCAAGATGCTCCCCTCGTGGTGCTCAGTCAGCATTAGCAACATCAGTGGGACCAATATTTTGGAGTCCCAGCGGGGGCCACTAGGCTAAGGCCATGCCTGTCAATGCTACCCACTGGTAAAATGCTGCGGCGCCCCGCCAGTAAGCAGAGAAATCAGTGTCCTCCGCCGATCCCCAGCGTCCTGAATGTCCCTCGGGCTTGTCTCCAATGCAGTCTGACACTGGATACAACAGCGACCCTCCCCGGCTGCACACAGCGAACGGGGCCGCCTCCTCCGCAACGCGGCCTCCTGGATTCAGTCTCCACACGCGGCTGAGCTGCCGCACACCACTGCACTCCACTCTGGGGATCTCCGTGAGCCACGGACAGAGCCACAGCCCGATGCCAGCCCAGTCCCAGCATCTGCAGTACGTTTGAATATGTTATGCAGCCATACAGCAATGGTATGAGCTCTAGTAAGGTGCGGGCATCTTGGTTGTCATCTTGGTTGCAGCGCAACAGTGCCCCCTGCTATAAGATTTTTAAACTTGATCTTTACTGAGGAATTTGCCCTTGGATTTTAGACTTTTGTATATATTGTGTCTTGTTTGTATTGTATATGATGAAATGTATTTTAACTAACTATCATGTATTGTATATTTGTTGCTTTTCGAGATGTGTGAAAAGTTTATGATAAATAGAATTACTTGATATAAGCTTCTTCTAGTTAATGTATTCCTTTTTTAACAGTGCTTCTTATTTTCTGGCCCCACTGAACGCTGTCCTCTGAGCGGCAACTTGTCTAATCAGAGGACTGAAGAAATATGACCACATTACTCCAACCCCCACAGAGACACAATTCTTGTGCCATGAAACCCCCTTCAACTTCAGAACGGCCTACATCACATAGAAAGTTGCATCTATCAGACTAAAAAACTGACCGTCTCTGGAGGCTTCTGCATTACCAGACTACAATCTAACCGATGCAAGAAGGAAAGCACTAGAAAACTGACCTTCTGTACCCATGGATCTTTAATCCATTATCTCATGTTATAATAATTCCCTGTTGTTATGCTGGGAATCCTTCGGTGAATACATAAAAGCATAGCAGAAAGAAAGTACTTTCCGCTTTCAACCTATCTGCCTCATTTAGTAAGATTTGGTCCCTTTTGCTCTTAGGCAAATGAGGGAGAGAGACTGAGGTTCCATTCCAGGAAGCCATGTTAAATTATTTCACTGTATTGCGTGCATGGAAGTCCTAATGCATGCCTCATGAGTTTTCTTTTCTTTTGATGCTTTTTTTGGGAAGAATTTTAGAATTGAAACGCATACAGGTAAATGTATTTCTTCCTGCTCTTCTTTTGTTGCTGCCAGAACTGTTTGTGCCCAAAGACAGTTTTTTTTCCTCCTCCTTATCCTTTCTAACCCAGCCTTCCCAATGCTGATGAGAATAGGTCTAGAGATCCATGACCAGGAAAATCCCTTTTCTTGGATGTGACCTGTTGGAAGAAATATGTCTGCCTGGAAGATCCCCACAAAGAGTTAATTTACTGTTTGAACATTCATCACAGACCTGAAATGTGTAAAGTCTGTAAAACATTTTCTACATAGAATCTGACTGATAATGAAAGGGAGAGATACTACTTGATTTGGATGAATCCTCAGACTGCTGCTGTCTAAGACCTCTTCTGGCTCCCTAGGCCACAAAATGGCAAATAAGCATGTGGCAAAGCCCGCTAGGACGGTGGCCATCTTGGATTTGTCTCAGGGCCCGTCCGTGCTCTAGCCCATTGAGTGGGCATTACAAGAAGGTTCCAGTCCCCTTCCCTCTGTAAGCAGCAGCAGACAGTATGGTGCAGGCTTCTGGTCTCCTCAAGGTTACATCTTCCCATTGCAGCCATAGGGCTGCACACCTCAAGCGCCTCAGCGCTTTGACCAGGAGTTGCAGCCCAGCGCCTCGGAGGGCCAGACCTCTAGGGACTCGGACGCGTGCGAGGACCGCTTCTTCGAGCGCTTCTTCCTCCTCATGCGTTCGCCTCAGATGACAGGGCTCCTGAAGGATATTGTGAAGGATGTGATCCTGCAGATTGTGCCTCCTCGGCTACCTCCTCTGGGTCTCCTGCCGGTACCTCCGCGCAACCGGGCCTGGTGCCGGTCCCTCCTCCGGTCCAGGCCTTGCCAGTTGTTCAGACCGCTCCACCTCCGCCTATACCACCAACCCCTCCCCCTCAACAGCCATTGGACCGGTCTGCGGTTCCGGGTCAGGAAGGGGGGGTCTGGGGGGGACCCTGCCGGCATTTGTGTCACAGGGCCCGGACTCACCTCTGTCTGTAAAATAAAGGAGGGGGGCGATGACACCGAGGACTCCCAGGATGACATACCCTCAGCATCTGTTAAAGCCTTTCATGACCGCCTTCAGGGCCTGGCAGAGTTCTTGGGGGTCCCTCTCCCTGAGGAAGCCCCTCAGCCGTGGGGTGTGCTAACAGAGATTTTGGGCAAATGGTCTGGCATCCCTCTCCAGAACGATGTCCTGCAGGTGGCGAGAAAGGTCTGTGAGAAACCCATGACCAACGCCCAGATAAACAAGAAGCTCAACCGCAGGTTCAGGCTGATGGACGGTGAGCCAATCCTCCTTGCCTCCCACCCGCAACCTCATTCTTCAGTGGTGACTGCGGCCTCACTATATTCTTAACCATTGTCTTCCTCCACAGGAGCCACCTTCAGTTGTCTTTCCAGGGACAACAAGGCCCTAGAATCTTTGGGCAAACGCTGTTATGCCATTGCAGGACTGCACTTGCGGCAGACCAATGCTGACATCCTCTTGGCCTCAGCTAACCAGAAGCTGTGGCAGGAACTTGCAGAGTTTTTGCCCAACCTTTTTCTGGAGAGGCAAGCCTCCTTCAAGGCAGGTCTGGCAGATGCCCGGGCAGTTGCGCAGGACCTCATGGAGTCTTCGGTCTCCACATCAACAGCCAGCCATGCTGGTGCGGATCCTAGATCTGCCCTTGGAGGGCGGGGACCACTTTCGTTCGTCAACTGATGACGAGTTAACAAAAAAGAAAACTTCCACTCAAACCGCCAAGTCCTTGGTCATCCTGACAAAGCAAGGGACAAAGTCCTTTCCTCAGTCGCAGGGCAGGACCAATTTGAAACCCTGCGAATTCCCCAGCTTCAGGGGTTTTCGGGACCGCAGGCCTGACAGGTCGCCCAGCGACAACAGGAGGAAGCAGCAGAGGACTTTGCACAGGTTTTTCTACTCCCCCTCCTCTGCCCCCACCACCGACGCCAAGAAACAGTGACGTCAAGGTTGGGGAACAGAGGTCTCCAGTGGGGTGCCATAGTCTCGACGGGCCTCTGTCTTCCTCTTCCTCTACCACCCGCTCCTCCTCTTCATAGGATCGGGTCCCCAGCTGTTTTGCGGGAGGTCCTTTCGTTCTTGGAGATGCAGGCGGTGGAACCGGTTCCTCTAGTAGAGAGGGGCTCCGGTTTCTACTCCAGGGTTTTTGCGCTACCCAAGAACAACTAGGCTGGACCTGTCATTTCTCAATCTGTCCTTACCGCTAGAACACTTCAAGATGAGAACTCCTGCACACATAACAGTCTGTGTGCAGGGGACTGGATGTATTCCCTAGACCTCAAGAATGCCTACCTGCACATGCCCATCTATCACCACCATCGGAAGTTTCTGTGGTTCACGATTATTTCGTACCACTTCCAGTGCAAGGTACTTCTGTTAGGCCTGAACTCAGCACTGCGTGTCTTCACGAAGTTGATGAACGCAGTGGCGGGTCTCCTCCACTTGGACGGCCATCACCTGTATCCCTATTTGGACGAATGGCTGGTGAGGGCGGGGTCACCCGAGGGGGTGATGCATTCCTGCCGGAGATTTGCAGATACTCTTCATCAGTTGGGTTTCTCCCTCAACCAGAGGAAGTGACAGTTATGCCCCTCACAGGATCTGGTCTTCCCAGTGGTGCGTTGGAACCCCGCGCCCGAGAGGCTCCTCTCCCTTAGCAAGGTGATAGGACACTTTCTGGCCAACTCGACCACCTCGGCATGGTGGTTCCAGCACCTTCTGGGCCTGTGGGCCTCCTGCGTGCTCACGGTACAGCACGCTCGCCTCAAGATGAGGCGCATCCTGCTTCAGCTGCCAGACAATAGGATTTAGGAGACGGGGGCTCAGTCGGGCAGGGTCCCTATACCCCTGTTCCTACTGCCCGATCTTTGCTGGTGGTTGATGGATGGCAACGTAGCCGTGGGAGCCCCCTTGGCTCGACGGGAGCCTACCCTGGTGGTGACAACTGACTCCTCTCTCTCGGGCTGGGGGGGCTACTCTGGAGGGCTCCGTGATCCATGTCGCATGATCCTGGGAGGAAACCCTCCTGCATATCAATCTGCTCGTAATCAGGGCAGTGAGCCTTGCCCTCAAGGCTTTTCTGCTCCTCATCAGGGGCAGGTCTTTTTTGGTCAGGGCAGACGATTCAACTACCATGTTCTACTTGAACAAGCAGGGTGGCCCCTGTTCCCCCCCCCCTCTTCATAGAAGCGGTTTCGATCTGGGAATGGACCCTTATGGAGGGGGTCTGGAGTTCTGCAGTCCAGCTCCCGGGCCCCGGGGGATCGCAACGCAAAACCAGAACAGCTGAGTCGCTTGGGGTTCAACACCTACGAGTGGGAATTGCACACAGACTACTTGTTGCCCCTGTTCCAGCGATGGGGGTTAGCGGACCTGGAACTGTTTGAATCCCCTCTGAATTACAAGTGCCCCCAGTTTGCATCATGGGCAGGACAGGGTCAGAGGTCCCTGGGAGACGGCTTCCAGGTCTGTTGGCACAGCCACATGTGTTAAGCGTTCACTCTTCCACCTCTGATCCAGCTGACCCAGCGCAAGTTCTGGGCTTCGGTGGGCTGCAGCCTCATCCTGATTGCCCCCCACTGGCCTTCGAGAGCCTGGGTTTTTGGATCTGCTGCAGTTGTGCTCCCGGGGCAACTGCCACCTTCCAATCCCCGGCAGGAGCTTCCTGACGCAGCAGGGCGAGTAAGTGGAACACCCGGAAACGCCAGGTTGGCACAGGTGGCCTGGTTCCTGACCAGCTAAGGCTTCAACATGCCCAATTCTCTAATACAGCTGGATCATCATTGAACAAGCCTGGAGGCCCTCTACTCAGGCCCAGTATAAAGGTAAATGGACTAGGTTTTGCCACTGGGCCTGTGAAAAGTGGGTGGATCCTGTCACTTGCCATCTGGATGACATACTGACATTTTTGGCACACCTGGCTGGCTCCGGTATGCAGGTGGATACTTGCCGCACTTACTTGGCGGCCATCTGACCTTACAAGAATTCCCCTGAGCATGTGTTCTCGGTGGCCCTCAGAGACCCTACCCCAGAATTACACAATCAGGGGGCATGACCAGTACATATGGAAGGTGTCCGCTTCCGGGCTCCCACACTTTAGACATTCACCAGTACAGTCTTGCACAAACTTAGCCATTCCAGCAGGGGTGTAGTGCAATTGGTTCAGGACCTTAAACTGAATCAGCCGCAACCCAGCATTCAAAGATATCAATTTATTTAGTTGACAGTATTTACTCCACTTACCATCTCCAATTGTGTCTCCCACATGCCCTTCCCACACTTCTTTAATAGAATTGTGGGGGTGGGGGGATGAGACTGTACTAACCTATGTTATCTAGACACTGCATTTTTTGGAGCATCATTAGACAAGATGGTGCTTATACATTTGTGTGACTCTGGTTCCATCGGAATGATGGCCATCGCTTGCAGAATGCAGCTCGCATTCAGTGGTATTGTAGCTATTTCAACTGACCACTTCCTATAGCATCCGCAAAGTCTGTTTGCGTGATAAGTTTCCCCTCAGGGTATATGTCACCTACCTTCAATTGCTTTAAGGTTATAGATTATAGGGCACCTCTACACCAATCTTCCCAAAGATTTGCATCCATGCACGGTAGTGGTTACAGGGTAAAATGTGCAGGAGTCCCTATGCCTTTTGCTAAATATAACTGAGCAAAGGTTCATGGGGGATCCCGCGTATCTCTCCAGAGGTATATGTGTAGCTGTCTCTTCAGGGTTATACCAGTATCTAGCAAATTGGGCCTGTGATGCCAGGTACTAAAGTTCAAAATCTGGTGCCGCAAGTCCACTACTTGCATAGGGTTCAGATACTTTTTGTAAATGTATTCTTGCCACTCCGGACACCCAGACAAACGCAGAGGCTAATGATTTAATCTTGGTGAAGAAGGCACGTCCCGGCCACAAAGGGACATTGCCAAAGAAATATAATAATTTCGGGAGAACCACCATTTTCAGAAGCGCTGCCTGCTCGTAAAGTGAAATTAGGAGTTTTGCCCACAGCAGTAGCTTGGTAGATTTTTGTTTCATAGTTGTCCATGTACAGCGATTGTCGGTCGCCCGCCACCATAATGCCCAGATAGTTGTTGCAAGTAGGTTTCATAGTTATCAGTGTACAGCGATTGTTGGTCACCCACCATCATAATGCCCAGATATTGAAAATGTATTGGTGACCATTTAATCCCTCCTATGTTAGATGGCTGTGTGGTGATAGGTGTAATGGGGAACAGTTCCGACTTAGTTGTTTATTCTATGACCTGAGTAGCAGGAACATTTATGAATGTTGTTCGTTATAGGAGCGATATTGTGTTCAGGGTCACGCACATATAGGAAAGTATTGTCCGCATATAACGATATAATATGAGGAGGTCTGTTGATTCTTATCCCTCTGTGTCCATGTAGCTTTCTAACCAGCGCTGCCATGGGTTCGATAGTAAGAGAAAAAAGTAATGGAGAGAAAGGACAACCCTGTCTGGTGCCCCTTCCGAGTGAGAATAGTACTGAGAGTGTTTGGTTTGTTAAGACTTTTGCCCCTGGGTTGGAATACAGTAGTCCAACAGAGCTCAAGAAGTCTGGGCCGACCCCCAAAACAACTCAACCCCAAGAACAAGTAACTCCATGACACAGAGTCAAATGCCTTTTCGTCGTCAAGCGTGGCCACCACTGCCATTGCATGGGGACTCACCTGTGCCATCACCCCGAATATGCGCCAAAAATTCAAAGCAGTCAACCTCTTAGGGATAAAGCCCAACTGATCTGGATGCACCAATTGGAGCATAGCCGGGAGCAGCCTTGAAGCCAGGATTTCTGCGAGTATTTTAGCATCCGTATTAAACAATGACAGAGGCGTATAAGAGGCCACATCATGAGGGGGTCGGTGTGGTTTAAGTAGCACTGCGATTATGGCCTTGCGCATTGACTGCAGGGGTGTACCTCGCTCCATGGATTCCTCCCACATCCTCAATAAGATAGGAGCTAGCTCCTGGTGGAACTCCTTATAGAGTTCGATCCCCAGGCCATCCAAACCACGCGCTTTCCCAGACGCCATCGACCGAATGGTGCTGACAATCTCATCTTGTTACAGGATGTTCTAGAGTGAGCCTGGTTTCGGTCAAGAGCGTGGGGGGCCCTACTGCTATTAAATATCGTGCGAGTTCCTCATCTGTGACCTCATCTCGGTTAGAATATAGAGTGGAGTAGAATTGTGTGAATGTGTCATTATTGTCTTTATCATTAGTGACTACCGTGCCATCCGCGGCCTGAATCCCAGTAATAGAGTTACGATGATTCTCTGCTTTTATCAGATTCGCCAGTGATCTAGCGGCTTTATCCCCTTCTCCATATCTTTGTGCCCTGGTGGGGGCAGCCATATACAAAACCTCCCTATCTGCTAATTTGTGGAATTCACCCAATAACTCCTGTATCCGTGCTAGGGGCACCTCATTGTGTGCTTTACCATATTTGTTTTCCTGTTCCCTGAGTCGGTTTTCAACTTCCCTTCTAATAATCTTGAGTGATCCAGAGGTTTTGGCCATAATTATGCCCTTAGCCACACTTTGAATGTTTCCCAGAGCACTGTATGGGTACGGACCGATCTCACATTAATGGCAAATAATTCAGTGATTTCAACATGTAGGGCTTCGGTTACGCATGGGTCTGTTAGGAGAGCGGAAGGCATCCTCCATCGCGGGGCATTTTCTGGAGAGTCTGACGATTCAAGGGCCAAAGAGACTGGAGAGTGGTCTGACGATGGGTGTGGAAGGATGATACAATTCTGAACCATATTTGCGATCAGGGGAGTTAATAACCAAAAGTCTATACGGTACTCCGAGTCGTGGACTGAGGAATAATATGTACATTCTTTGCTATGTTGGTGAAGTGTTCGCCATATGTCCGTGAGGGGGAGCTCCAGTAAGATTTTTTGTAGTCTTTGTGCCGCTCTCGTGAGCGCCCGTGGAGCATCCGAGGACCGGTCCATTTTCGTGTTTAGAATGGTATTAAAATCTCCCCCCCATATCACCCAGGTCCCATCTAATGGAATCAACATTGGCGATCGTATGGTAAAACTCTGAATCATCCAAATTGGGTCCGTAAGTATTGACCAATACAATCGAATGGCGAACTACATCGCCCCATACCAGCACATATCGACCCTGTGGGTCCACCCTGCTTCTATTAAACCGGAACCCCAATGAGGGGTGGACAAGAGTAAGGACGCCTCTGGCCTGTGTGGAGTATTCTGTATAATATCTTTGAGGGCCCTAGTTATGAACAAAGGAGGTATTTACATTCCCCAGAGCATGTGTCTCCTGCAACATCAATATCTGGGGCCCGTGCCTAGATAAATATGCATAGACTTTCCTTGCCTTAACCGGGTTGTTAAGGCCGTGGACATTCCAGGTCAGGACCTTAATTTGCAATCCTCTGTCCTTGGGTCTTTTAGCTGCCATATACGACTAGCTCTACCAACAAATCTGATGTGTGCACACTTATTGATCATACATTTCCTTTCAACATGACCATTATTTTTCCAACTTTTAACTCCTTCTATCAACTACTTCTCTATCCCCAACCCCAACATTGCTACAACATTTCCTGGAAGCTTGTCTATGCAATATCCAACCCTCATTCCACCTGGCATACTGACTTGCAACACAGGATTACATTTTAACTGGTTAACACTTGGTCCCCTCCCTCCACCCGCACCATCGGCCTCAACTGGATGATGTACCCCCTTACAACTCATGGAACTTTGCCGAGGTCCGTTAGCTGCAGCAAACCCATGGCAGCCGCCATCTGCACGCCACTGCCCGGGCACTCTAAAACGTATGTGTTTGTGCTAACTGATTGCTCAACCTTATTGTGCAGAATGTAAAAGATATCGTAGGTCTCATAATTCAGTCCACGGGATCTCTTCTTTCGTCTGCGGGTCTCTGGATCCTGTTCTGGTCTGCATCTCGAAGCCGAGGTGGTAGCGGGATAGAACATTCTACATAGTTTATAGCCTCAGTAGGGTTTTCAAAAAAGTGCGCCCTGCCTCCATGTTGAATCCACAGTTTAGCTGGGAAATTCAGTGCACAATGGAATCTGCATAGTTTTCTCTTCACCGG
This sequence comes from Ambystoma mexicanum, assembly GCF_040938575.1. Classification (NCBI taxonomy): domain Eukaryota; kingdom Metazoa; phylum Chordata; class Amphibia; order Caudata; family Ambystomatidae; genus Ambystoma; species Ambystoma mexicanum. The sequence goes on along the minus strand of NC_090928.1, from coordinate 622,276,665 downwards.
GTCATATGTTCTCCTCTGGGCCTGCACCCACGCTGCATGTGGATATTACTCTCCTCGTATCTCAATGTTCGCAGTTCTCTTGACAGTCCCAGGATTAAGTCTCTGTCCCTGTAATTCAGCAGCCTCGCTATGGTACTGCGAGGGGGGGCCCCTGGTTTAGGGGTTGGGGCCAGGGTGCGATGTGCACTTTCCAACAGGAAATGTTCAGAAAACGAAGCTGTGGCAAACAGGGATTTAAGAAGCGCTTCCACAAACATTTCCATTTGGCCCATACAGGCTGATTCTGGGACTCCGACAATACATAAGTTGTTTCTCCTGGATCTAGATTCAAAATCTTCACATTTACCTTTCCTCTTGGATAGTTCTCCCTTCAGGTGCGTTATGTCCCAGTCGTGTTGATTTACCTTCTCTTCAGTCACACTTATCCTGGCTTTAGTATTGGTTAAGAAAATGCTATCAGAGCAAGGTAAGTCCTCTTTTTTGTTAGGGGCTCATTGGGGGAGGACTGCAAAACAGTGGAAACGAGCTACCTACTAATGTCGCATAAAGGTTGGGAATTCAAGCTCACAGTGGGTGACTGCAACGTATCATCTTATGTGGAACAAATAGCAAAAGATGAAGAAAAGGTTTGGATTACAAACATATATTCCATTTTATTCTATAATACATAATAAAATGGACATCCTAGGTCCTGTTTCTAAAAAACATATCTAACAACATAAAACATGATCTAGCAAAGAACAAAAACTGGTTCAATAGCACTAATGTGCTTATTAGTGTATTTAAATCTCAATAATGCACATCAAAATAATTTTTAAGTGATGTTAGTACTCAGTGGGTGACTTCAGATAATATCACATAGAATTTATTCCCAAGAAAAAGTCGCCATATTTGCTGTGCCGACAGAAATTAGTCTGTTTCCAGCCTTATGTTTATAGACACAAGTTTGAAAAAGTGTCATCAAGTTGTGACCGGACGCCTGATGGTCCGACTAAGGCTTTCGTCAGGACACATATACCCCAGATGGACGGGTTGGTTGTATGTCGTATTTCAGAGAAAGTGTTCTTTCTTTACCAGCGTATCTCATCGATTTCTTGGACAGGATCCCAAGCTGTAAATGCCTTCAGATGGTTTTAGTAGTTAGTGCGTAAGAATTTTTTGCATGGTCTGTCCAACTCGCACATCTAATTTGTGCAACAATGGCTGAGGATGTACATATACTTGTGCTAAGAGCCGCTAATTGGTGATTCGTGCAAGGCGGTAGTTGGTCCGTTACGCTTGTTTATGAATAGCTCGGCAAAGCCCTCGTTAGTATTTCACAGCTGGTGCAGGTGTTTTACTACGCTGTCATTTCAGCGTGCAGGGATCCGTGAAAATGTGGAAGCTTTAGTATTGGTTATCCGTGCACTTCCCTTATCAAACCTTGATTTGAGTGACCCAATTGTGGCTACTATGTCATCTAGTTTGACATTTATGGACAAGAAGCCGGTCTGCACCGTTGTTATTATGTGGTCTTCTCTAGGATTACCAGTTGACGTTGATGGGGCATCAGTCACCAGAAGTGCCGTTGAGCTCACAATTGGTGTCTGCGAGTTGGTGAAGGAGTCCATCGGGCCTTTCTTCTTCCTCCCTCCGCCGTTCGTCATTTTCGATGAGATTTTGCCAAGAAGATGAGCTTTACTAATCAATTGGATCCCTTCAGTTGTTTCCCCCAGAAGAGGTAGGTTATATTGGAATGTACAGTTGTTCAGCTAGGCCCCCTCATCCACTGGTTCCAGTGTCAGACAGTCACACTCCCCAGTCACGTTGTTAGATATGCCCTGGCTGCTGCTTGTATGCTTTCCCACCGTAGGCTCGAAATCAGGAAGCCAGAGAAGGATCAGGCCATCTGCACAAGAAGACATCCGCCAAGTGCAGGGCAAGGTCGCAGAATGGAGAGGTTCCCCCTACATAGTGGTATTTTGTCCACAGGTATAAGTGTCTGCCCTTTTCATGCCCTTAGGGCTCTGCTTATCACTCTTTGTGACCCTTTAAGGCTTTTGCGACCCTCTAGGGTCCCAGGGTCCAATGGAAACCGGCCCACAGCTGCCAACCCATATGTTCAACAATATGGGCCCTATGGCTGAGCTTTGATTCTGGTGACTCGTATTGGTCGGTGACGCACACATTCAGTGTTTATTGTGGCATCAATGTATTATTAGTCTGTGCAAGAGACAAGCGTTACTTACACTTATTTATGTCTTTAACACTAAGGCATGAAGAGATTAGGATGGATTGTAGTCTCCCACGTATTAGAACGCTGTACCATGTGCCAGGGACCCCCGTAAGACCTTCCGTTACACTATGACTTTGTGGACTTGTCTGTGGTCACGCCACTCTTTCAGGGTGATAGATGTGTTCGGATTGCATCATCTGGCGAAGTGCCCAAGGTTAATTGTACTGCAGGAGGACATGCTACACCTATCCCCTTCACCCGGGCGGTGAGCGTGTCTGGCGGATGTATGGCAGGGGAAAGGGAGAGGGTCACATGTACTCAAAGGAGTATAATGGGATGGCTTCCCAGCTGTCTCGCAGCCTCCGATCCAGCGTGCCGCCCAAATACTGTAGAATGGTGATATTGGGATCCGGCGGGACCCAGGGGACAGCCTTGGTATGCAACTGTAGAGGCGGTTCAGCTCAGCCGATTCGTCCCATTGCCTCCTCAAGGGAGCAGTTGGAGCAGTATGTCCCTGCACCACTCGTGCACAGCAGTGTGTCCCTCACCTGGTCACGGTAGGGACTCCTCACTCGGGCCGTATCTCTGGGGGGCTCTGAGCACTGCGCAGGTCATGGTCTTAAATCGTTCGCCGGGACCACTCGGCAAACGTACTATCGTCCTGTAAGCCTCATCTGGCGGGGAGGCAATCTAGGCACCCTTGGTAACTGGTCTTCGCCTCCGTACCATCTCATGAGCAGCAGTTACAGGCAGCCCCCTGGTGTAATCGTGGGGCAGCGGGATCTCGATCCCTTTACCGGGATGTGCAGAGTAGGAGGCCGCTGAAGCCACGCACTTTCCTAAACAGGATGTCTTCAATCAGGGAAGTCTGACGCAGGCTTCAGCCACTGCATCGCTCGGTGAGTTTACAGCAGGGAATCCCACATCGTTACAGAGCCTAGGTAGCTCTGAGTAAGACAGTCGCTGCACCTTGCCTTCCACTACTCTCCTTTCAAAACTTTTATGCAAAAACAAAGCACTGATCCGGATATTTAAATATAAAAGGTCCAGCTTGAGACAGAGCTTCGCAGCTAGGCAGCTATCTCCAGTGCGGCTGAACAGCGCCCGCTCCCGCCCCCACAGAAGGCTCTTCTTCTTAAGGGCCCTTTTTTACACCCAAAAAGTGTAGGCCCTACCTTCAGATGAATGCCCACAATCTTATTGCCAGGGCACGCCTCTTCCGATCCTCTTTTCCTTCCTGTGCAAAGGGTGAAGTCCCTCTTAGGGCTCGTGTCATCTTGCATTTGTGTCATTTCAAAATGCAAAGTGAACTTTAGCCCCCTCTGGAGAAGATGGACCACTGGGGCATCGAGGCTTTAGTGACTGGGACTTACCATCAATCAAAGAGTTTGGTTGTCTCTTCAGCCGAGCGAACCTATCGAAAGACTTACCATTCTACCCACTGATGTCAGGAGATGTCCTCATACCCAATGCCTCTGTTTGTTAGTGAATCATGCACCTATAAGGCCTAACCACAAGGGGCCTGCCAGGCAATACAACTTCAGTATACTACTTGAACAAACAAGTAATCACCAGCTAGGCACTGCTCTCACAGGATGCTTAGTTTCTGTGGACCTGTGTGGTAAGACAAGACATTTCGGTAGGACGTCGGGTGCAGTACTTCTTCAATGTCCATCTGCCAGGACAATACCTTGGCAGATGGTCTCTGCAGGACACTGGCCATCTTGCATGAGTTGGAACTACACAATGACCAGGTAGCCCACCGTTTCCAGACACTGGTAGTAACTCTGCAGGTGGACAGGTGTGCCACAGCAGGCAAGATGGAGTACAAACTCTTTACTTTCAGATTCCACCAATGAACATCTATCAGAGGCACATTCTCAGTGACCTGGGAGGGGATTTTTCCCCTCCTATCATGCTGATCCTTTGTGTCCCAGCAAAGCTTAATTTGTGTTGCCCTGTCTTGGGCTCTCCAGGTCTGGTTCCCGGCCCTTCTGTCTTTGCCCATGCCCCATCTGATAACTCTCGAGGACCAATCTGCATTTGCAGTCAGGACGAGGGACAGAGCCTTACACAATAATCCCAAATCAATTGCACTGATGGTCTGAAACCTGAGCTGCAGCATTTCGGACACTTAGTTAGAAATGTCCCTGTTGGTAGATAGCACCTTCCATGTCCCAGGCTTACTCCAAGCCATGAAAAGGCTTCCTGCCTACTGCTGTGGGCAAGCGCTCAAACCATTTGTCTTCTGGCCTCACAATGTCCTGCCTTGCCACACACACCTGCCATGCATGGGTCTCTCCCACATCAAATTAACCTTAAGGTTCATTTGTATACCTTTCCTATTGCCTCCAGCCACCGGACATTGGATCCTTCTTTTCTAACCTTGTGGTCAAGCTGTTTTTCATGCAAGTGTCTCCTTAGGCTGTTCTCACCTACGTCATGCCCTACACCATTTTGCCACATATGCACAGTCCTGCCCGAACTTGTGAACGTCCCCTTTTAAGCCTGTGGCTAAAGCCAGTGGTTAATGGATATTTTGAGCAACCCTCTTTTTCGTGGCCATCACGTCTGCACGCAGATTTGGTGAGTTACCCTTTCCACCAAGGAGCTTTTCACTGTTTTTAAGGATAAGTTTGTCCTTCATCCATACTCAAGCTTCCTACACAAGACTATCTTGACGGTGGCCCTGTGTCAGTTTGTTGTGCTGCAAGACTTCTTCGCCAGCGACTCTATCACTGAAAGGATCCTCCGCTTTCTTGATGTCCTTGACACAAAGTTGATATTTCTCTTGATTTTTCTGAAAGCCTCGGCTCGTCATCACCTTTAGAAGAGCAGCCTAATTACTACAAATTTAAAGCAGGGGTCAATAAGCAGGAGAATCAGTTTCCTGCATTGTCTTTTTTCAGAGGTGCACAGCAACTACAGCTGGTGGGTGATTCACATCTCATTAGACAGGACCTACAGCCACAACTACAGCCTTCCAGGATAGCTTTCCCTTGAATTGAATTTTGAATTGATTGTTTATTTGTATAGCGCCTATACACAATGTGTTCCAAAGTTCTTCAAGCCAGGAAGGGAACATGGGAGAATACAGCAAACGTTCCAACAAGTCCTTGATACAATCAGAATGTGAAAAGTTACTATCATAATCTGCCTGGCGACATTTCAGATAGTGCAAGTGCTATAGACAAAGATGAAGGGGGGGTCGTTGGCGGGGGGGGGGGTAGAGACAGACCAGCCTCTACATTACTATGCCTGATGAAAATTGAGGTAGTGCCGGAATTCAACAAGAGGAGGTCCGGGGGGGGGGTGTCGGAGTGAAGGACGGGGCGAAGAACCAAACAAGCGACAATCATACTAGGCCTGAAGATAATTCAGATAGTGCTGGGGGGGAGGGATGTAGGAGAAGGCAAGGGGGGGCCAGGGGGACACACGCAAACATCATGGAGGGCAAGGGAGGCAGGGGGACATACACAAACATCACGAGGGGCAAGGGGGCAGGGGGACACAATAAGACATCATGAGTGGCAAGGGGGTAGGGGGAAACAATCAAACATCACGAGGGGGCAGGGGGGACACACTCCAACATCACGAGGGGCAAAGCGAGGGTAGGGGGACACACTCCAACATCACAAGGTGCACGGGTGACGGGTCACAATCAAACATCATGATGGGTAAGGGGGGACACAATCAAACATCACGAGTGGCAAGGGGGCAGGGGGACACACTTGAACATAACGAGGGGCAAGGGGGGACACACAAACATCAAGGGGGGCAGGGGACATAAACATGGCAAGGGGGGCAGGGGAACAGAATGAGACATCATGAGGGGCAAGGGGGAGCAGGGGGCACAGACGAACATCGCAGGGAGCAAAGGGGGCAGGGACACACACAAACATGATGAGGGGCAAGGGGGGCAGGGAGACAATCAAACATCAAGGGGCAGGGGGACATAACATAATCAAACATGGCAAAGGGGGGGCAGGGGAACACAATGAGACATCATGAGGGGCAAGGGAGGGACACAAACATCACAAGGGGCACAGGAGGACACAAACATCATGAGGGGGCAGGGGGACACAATCAAACATGACGAGGGGCAAGGGGGGCAGGGGAACACACTGAAACATGACGAGGGGCAAGCGGGGGTAGGGGGACACAAACATCACAGGGAGCAAGGGGGCTGGCCGGCAGCATATCTGTAGCGTACAGGGAGCTGACAGGGGCCTTAGGAGTGGGCCTTGTTGAACATTGCTAAGGTTGACACCTCTACGACTCCACACGCCCTCCACAGACACACTGTAGATGTTGACTGCAGAGCAGACATGGCAGTGGGCGGAGTGGTGCTACAGCCTTTATTTGATTAAGCAGAGTCTGGCATTTCCTACTGGGCCCTTTGTGTAATTTAATGATCTGTATTCCATTCTAGCATATGAATCTATGAAAGATCCAATGCTGGAGGAGGGTTAGTGACAGTAGTTTAACATCCTTGATATCATTCATACATTCACATGTGGCCCACCTGCCTGGATTAATATCTGTGCCATGTGCTGCTACATTTGCTTATGTACCAATCTAACATGCTCCCTGGGGTGCAGGGTCAGCCTCTTCCTTAGTGACCCAGGGGCAAAAGAGACCATACGTACGTACACATTGAGATAGAGAAGCTATAAATTGAGTCTTTCCTTGCTAGTATGCATTTCTGTATTTGCCAGGGATTCCCAACTTTGTGGTAGGAAATCATTTTAGCATGTGAATCTGTTAAACGTACCAATGTTGGAGAACTACAATTAAGGGTAAGTAACTACATCTTCTGCTATGCACCCAGCCCGTGGATTAGCATGTAGACACATATCGGATTGTCTTGCTGTCCCCTTACTAGTGCCATATCTGAAAAGCAGAGCCCTAAGCCGCTGCTACAAGCTGCCTGGCCCTAGCCTGGTGTCACCAGTAGCACCACCGTTACCTTCTTAACTGTTGTGCGTCACTGACAAGACCCCCACTCCAAAGCTCTCCTTCTATTTTACCCCCTGCACAGTCTCTGAAGTGACAAAGATTATTCTCGACATGAAGCCAACCACATGTAAGGGCGATGCATGCCCCTCCAGGTTGCTAGTGCAGTGTCTCGACACCATTGGTCCATGGGTGACTAAACTGATTAATCAGTCCTTTCTTGAGGGTCGGGGTACCTACCGACCTTAAGGAAGCTTGGATTACCCCCCTTGCTCAAGAAAGCCAATCTCGACCCGCTTCAGCCCAAGCACTATCACACAATTGCAACTGTCCCTTTTTTACTTGGTAATGCACAGGGTGGCCTACCTTCAGTTACAAAAATGTATCGAGGACAATTCTATTCTGGGGTCTCGCCAATCAGGTTATCGTGCCCGTCATGGAACGGAAACTGCCATGCTCGATTTAAAATTTTATTTGGCATCCATCATCGATCGCGGCCATCCAGCACTTCGTATGTTGCTGGATCTTTTAGCAACTTTAGATTTGGTCGACCACAAGCTCTTAGCATCCAGGCTGCAATCCCTTGTTGGCTGCACCGAGTGAACCACACAATGGTTGGTTTCCTTTTTGGGCCCCCGTAATGCTTGTGTTGTCATCCACGACTCCTCCAGTCCCTTCCTGCTGACACACGGCGCCCCTCAGGGATATTCTTTATCTCCTACACTTTTCAACATGTATATCCTCCCTCTTCTTTTGCTGCTCGATGACCTGGGTGTCTTGTATACTAACTATGCTGACGACACCCAGGTCATCCTTGAGCTCTCGGGTTCCTACCTTGTTGGCTCGCAGGCTATTACTGCTATTTACTCTGTTATTCACTCCTGGATGACTCAGAACTCCATGACATTGAATACGGACAAAACGGAGATCCTCATAGCCGCCTCCAGTCATATGTTAAAGAATCTTTCTTCCGATTATGCTTCATTTTTGATTGCCAACGTTTCCATCTCTGTTGTCAAAGCGTAAAAATGCTCGGTGTCACCATTGATGCTGAACTCACCATGAGATCTCACGTGGCCAAAACTTGTGCCTCATGCGGTTGGATCAATAAGCAGCTCTGCTCCTTGCACCCTTTTCTGTCGGTTAACAATATGTCTACACTTGCCTCTGCTCTTATCAACTCAAGACTAGAATATTGTAACAGTCTTCTGGCAGGCACGGCCCTATCCAACATGGCCGCCCTTCAGATCACGCAAAACGGTGCGGACAGAGCCTTCCTGGGTCTGCCAAGGTGGCATTCCAGAACTGAAGGCCGTCAAAAATTGCACTTGCAGCCCATTAAACACAGGTTCGAGGGGATTGGGTCCTCCGACATATTCCATATCTATGACAGGTAATGTCCACAGCTGTGCTGCTTCGTAAAATCTTTGGCGTCTGCGTCCTGCGTCGATGACGTCGATGCGCCGTCCCCGAGGACCTCCTCCGACGGCCGACATCACCCGATGTGATAAGTAGGACGCACAAAGCCCATAGCCTCAGTTCTGTTTTTTCCGCGAAAGTGTTCGCTTCGTGAATCTCGGTATGCCTCGACTCTTTGGAGTTGCTGTTTTCTATTCTCGGTTCATTGAACCTGTTAGGTTGGTTGTGAAGACCTGTTCGTGGCGATGTCTTTCTCATCTTTGACCCCGCGTCCGGGCTTCAAGAACTGCGGGGACTGTGGGTCCAAGATGTCGGTCACGGACTCACACGACGCCTGCCTCTGGTGCCTCGGGGAGGCCCACGATACGGACGACTGTGTCGACTGCCAGTCGCTCACTGCAAAGGCCTTGCGGGAACGCAAGAAGAATCTGTCGGTAGGCCGGGTGTCTAAGCCCCGGAAGTTGAGGTCTGCGGGGCTTTCGACCGATGACTCGAAGGGTGACTCTCTGCGTCGTCGTCGGAAGTCCGGTGGGTCTCCTTCCAGGAGTCGGTCGCGCCACTCCTCCGCCTCTTCTAGGCATTCCAGGAAGCGCTGGCATAGGTCGCCTTTCCCGTCCTCTTTCGAGGACTCCGCCCGTCGGCGGGTCGCTTATCCCTCCATGCAAGCGACACCGGAGGAATGGGCTTCCTTCGGCAAGCAGATGCTAGCGATTCTAGAATCACAGGGCACCGGTCCGTCCCCGCCTCCGAGTGGGGTCGGTCGGTACCGGTCGAGAGACACCACCCGTACGCTTTCTGGCTTGGGTGGTCGGCACAGCTCGTGGGAGAGGTCCCGCTAGGACAAGGGTAGCCGTTCTCGCCATGCCCGTTCCAGGTCCCGGTCCTCGACGCGCTCGATATCGCGTGATCCTGTGCCGTCTTCGAAGAAGACATCGACGCCTGTGGCGCCGAGCTCATCGACGATTTCTCTCGAGGTTCCGGCTTCGAGGGGGTCGTCGGCGCCCAGGTTGTCGAGAGACACGCTCGGAGCTCCGGCTTTGAGGACTGTGTCGACGCCGCAGCTGCTGGAGGCGTTGCAGCGGACGTCGACGCCGATTCGCTCGACGTCGACGCCTTTTCTGTCGACGCCGGCGCCAACTCCTTCGGCGCCATCAACGCCTTTTCTGTCGACGCCGGCGCCGACTCGTTCAGCGCCCTCGACGCCTTTCGAGGCGGTGGTGTCGGAGGGGCCCCGTGGCAAGGGGTTTGCCCCTAAAAAGGCTATGGCTAAGGTCCGGCATTGCTTTGGTCCGCAGAGGTCTTCCTCTCCCCTGCCTGGAGTACATTTCAGAGGGTGATGAAGGCTCTGATGGCGGCCTGGTTCCGGTTGCGGTTCCAGATGACCTTATCTCGGGCCATAGTCAGTTTGATGACCTGAGGCAGTCACTGCATGATGCCAGTAGACTGGACACCTCTCCGGAGGTGGAGTTTTGTCGGCCAGAGCCTGGCACTCATGCCGATTCGTCATATCGGCGCCTTATGTCTCGGGTTACCGAGTACTTGGGTTGGTCAGCTCCCCCAGGGGAGTTTGTTCAGGATGATCTCACGGACATCCTTGATCTCGGTCCACCCACTGACCCGGTTTTGCCTTTTCATATGGCTCTGCAGAGAAGGGTGGCGGTGGCTTGGACTGCTCCGGAGAGTCTCCCGGCAGTGGGCAAGTCTTTGTCGCGAAAATACCGTCCAGCCAGTAGCCACCCCTGCTACTTGTCTAGGCACCCCGGAGAGTTTGGTGGTGCAGGCGGCTACGGCCCCGGCAAAGCAGGCGTCGTATCCTACCCATCCCTCCAGATAGGGACGACAAACGTTTTGACGGCTGGCCGAAGAAAGTGTTTTCTTCTGGGGGTATGGCGCTTCAGGCGGCCAACTCCATATGTGCCTTGTCTCATTTCACACACATTCTGTGGAACTGTGTTGCATTAGCGGCTGATCATATTCCCGAAGGGGACGAACGGGATTGTTTCCTTGCTATGGTTCAGGATGGCAAGGATGCCATGTGTGAGGCCGTTCAGTCGGGTTTGGACTTGGTGGATTGTGTCAGCCGGTCCATGGCGACGAGCACCGTAATGCGCAGGTTTGCGTGGTTGCGGAAGTCTGGGTTCGCTCCTGATGTGCAGTCCCGGCTCCTCAACATGCCCTTTGACGGTGAACACCTTTTTGGCAGCAAGGCTGACGAGAGCCTCGAGAGGTTGCAGACCTCCAAAGCTGTAGCGAAGTCGTTGGGCGCTGCAGTTCGCCAACCTCCGCCTTTTCGTTTTAGGGGACAGCAATGGAGGGGAGGTTCCTTTCGCTATTACTCGTCCTTCAGTAAAGCGAGAGGAGCTAGCAGTCAAAGAGGCCATCGTAAGAGTGCCAGAGGTGGAAACAAAGGTACTCGAGGTGCCAAGGCCGCTCGGGCAGTTGCCTCCTTGCCCTCAGGCAACGCCGCAGCCGCTACCACTCAGTCATGAGGCCAGGTCCCATGGTTCGCCGGTTGGTGGAAGGCTGCCGCAGCATCTTGTAGAGTGTCAAGCCATTACTTCGGATGTGTGGGTTCTGGAGATCATAACCCACGGCTACTGTCTTCCTTTTCGGCAGAGGCCTTGCGACAATCCACCAGGGAACCTCTCTTTGAAGAGTCCGGATCCGCTCCTTGCACAGTAAATTCTAGCCCTGCTGGAGAAAGGCGCCATAGAACTGGTGCCTGTAGCGGAGAGGAACAAGGGATGGTATTCCCCTTATTTTTTGGTTTCAAAGAAAGACGGGGGATTGAGACCCATCATGGACTTGCGCGGTTTGAACAAACTCCTCAGGAAGGACAAGTTCAAGATGGTGACTTTCTCAAGTCCTCCAGGCCCTTCAACTTCAGGACTGGTTGGTGTCTCTCGACCCCAGGGATGCTTACTTCCATGTGCCGATCCATCCCAAGCACAAGAAGAACCTGAGGTTCGCGGTTGGCGACTCGCACTTTCAGTTTCGGGTCCTGCCGTTCGGATTGACCTCCGCCCCGAGGGTTTTCACCAAGCTCATGGTGGTGGTGGCAGCACATCTCAGGAAAGGGGGGATTCACGTCTACCCCTACCTGGAAGATTGGTTGATCAGGGGGAGCTCTCCCGAGCAAGTCCTGGATCATCTGTCCGTCACCTGCCACTCCCTTCACAGGCTGGGCTTCTCCCTCAATTTAAAGAAGTCCCATTTGACACCAATGCAGCGGCTCCAGTACATCGGAGCAGTGCTCGACACGTCCCCGGGGCAGTGTTTTCCTCCTCAGGTGAGGGCTCTTCACATTCAGCAGATGGTGCACAAGTTTCAGTTTGCCCAGAATCTCCCAGCGTCCGAATTCTTGAGACTGCTCGGCCTCATGGCATCCTGCATTCTTCTGGTGCCAGAGGCTCGTCTGCGGATGAGATCTTTGCAGTGGGCACTCAAGCTCCAGTGGTCTCAGTCCTCCGGCAGGCTGTCGGACCCTGTTCAGGTGCCGCCCTCGGTAGCCTGGGACCTTCTGTGGTGGGCCGTCGAGGGCAATCTGATGAAGGGGGCCCCATTTTGGCTGCCCTGGCCGGAGGTGACGATCGTGACGGGTGCATCCCTCACGGGATGGGGAGCTCATGCCAACGAGCTGACAGTCAGCGGTCGTTGGTCTCTGTCGGAGTCCAGACTCCATATCAATCTGTTGGAGCTGAGGGCCGTCAGGCTAGCCCTGAAGGCTTTTCTGCCGACTGTGCGCGGGAAGAGTGTCCTGATTCTGACAGACAACACGGTGGCCATGCACTACCTCAACAAAAAGGGGGGGGGCAGGGTCACTTCTGCTGTGCAGGGAGGCGATGCAGCTCGAGTTCTGGGCCATCCAGCAGGAAGTTTCGATCTCGGCAGTTCATCTGGCTGGAGACGACAACGAGACGGCGGACGCTCTGAGCAGACAGAGCACGATCTCTCACGAGTGGGAGTTGGCTCAGGAGATTCTCCTGGAGATCTTCGCCCTTTGGGGGACCCCTCAAGTGGATCTCTTCGCCTCCAGTGTCAACCGGAAGTGCAAAAGTTTTTTCTTGCGGGAATTTCCTCCAAAAGGAGCCTTAGGAGACACGTTCGTGGTCTTCGCCTCCAGTGTCAACCGGAAGTGCAAAAGTTTTTGCTTGCGGGAATTTCCTCCAAAAGGAGCCTTAGGAGACACGTTCGTGGTGGAGTGGTCATTCCCACTGCTGTACGCGTTTCCTCCAGTCCCCGTCATCCCGCAAGTGCTGCGGAGGTTACGGAGGTTCGGTTCCCGGATGATCCTCATTGCTCCGGCGTGGGCCCAGAGGACGTGGTACCCGGACCCTCTCGACTTGTCCATCTGCCCTCCACGTTGTCTTCCCTACCGAGACGATCTGCTCTCACGGGAGGGGGGTCAGGTTCTCCATCCAGAGGTCAGATCCCTCAATCTTCACGCTTGGCTTCTGAAAGGTTGAGGTATAAGGATTGGCACCTCCCGGAAGACGTGATTGAGGTGTTGCTCTCGGCCAGGCGGCCGGCAACTAAATCTCTGTACCGTTGCCGTTGGAGAAAGTTCTGCTACTGGTGCAGAGTTCACAATGTGGATCCTTTTGAATGTGACATTCCCATGGTTCTGTCTTTTTTGCTTTCTTTGGCCCACAGGGGCTTGCAAGTGGGGACCATTAAAGGTTACCTGGCGGCGCTGTCCATATTTAAGCGCTCGTCTGAAGAGTGTTCCTATTTTAAAATTCCTTTCATTTCGCAGTTTTTGAAAGGGCTCACTAATATGTTCCCTCCGTCACCTTTTCTGGTGCCAGGTTGGGATTTGAACCTTGTTCTTAAGTTTCTTATGGGTGCTCCGTTTGAGCCTTTGCATTCTTGCCCTTTGAGGCTGTTAACTCTGAAAACTGTGTTTTTAGTTGCGGTTACTTCCACCCGCAGAGTGAGTGAGTTACAGGCACTTTCAGTTAAGCCACCCTTCACTGTGTTTCACAAGGACAGGGTTGTCCTTAGAGTTCGTCCTTCTTTTCTTCCGAAGGTGGTTTTGGAATTTCATTTGAGCCAGAAGGTTGTTCTTCCGGCTTTCTATCCTCCTCCACATCCTGGTAAGGAAGAGGAGAGCCTCCATAGGCTTGATCCTAGTAGAGCGTTGAGCTTTTATATCTCGCGCATGTCCCGGGTCAGAGTGGACGATCAACTTTTCATTGGTTACGCTGGAAAGTGTTTGGGACAAGCTGTGTCGAAACAGACTTTGTCTCGTTGGATTATTTTAGCTATCTCCGAGTGTTACCGCTTGGCGGGTAAGGACCCTCCGGCTGGCTTGTGGGCCCATTCTACCAGAGGAGTGGCTGCGTCTACTGCCCTGCAGAGGGGAGTTCCTATTCGTCACATCTGTGATGCAGCCACCTGGGCTTCAGTACATACTTTTGTACGTCACTATTCCCTTGATTCCATCAGAGGGCAAGATCTGGCCTTTGGCAAGGCAGTTCTCTATTCCGCAATTTGATTGGGCATGCTAAATTTGTATTCTAAATTCTTTCCCACCTCCTTGCTTGGTACTGCTTTGGGAGTCTTGTTAGAATATGGAATACGTCTGAGGACCCAATCCCCTTGAAGAACAAGTTACTTTCTTACCTGGTAACATTCTTTCGATGGGATGGTCCGACGACATATTCCATATTGCTCCCTCCCTGCCTTCCTCACTGCAGAATTTCTTTTGCAGCTTGCGTTCCGCAAGGCCTTGTGTGTCTGACTGGCAGAAAACTGGTGGCACACGTTCTGGGAAAAAACTATAACTGAGGCTATGGGCGTCGTGCGTCCTACTTATCACATCGGGTGACGTCGGCCGTCGGAGGAGGTCCTCGGGAACGGCGCATCGACGTCATCGACGCAGACGCCAAAGATTTTCCGAAGCAGCACAGCTGTGGACATTACCTGTCATAGATATGGAGTACGTCGTCGGACCATCCCATCGAAAGAACGTTACCAGGTAAGAAAGTAACTTGTTCATCTCTTTTAAGATCCTCACACTTGCTTTTAAGTGTTTGAACGCTGTTGCACCCAGTTATCTCATGGAAGGTATTCTGCGATACATCCCAGGACGACTTCTCGGGTCAGTGGAACAGGCCAGGCTCTGCCAGCCTTGTTTTCGTCTTGCCAAATTTGGGAAAACCAAGTTTGATGTTATTGCCCCAGTCATGTGAAACTATATTCCACTTCACCTCAAGTCTTCTACCTCTCTGGTTGTCTTTTAAAAAAAAAAGCTGAAGACCTTCCTCTTCACCGCTCCTTAGCTTTGCTCTCTTTCAGATCTTGGAGCTTTCCATCCATCTCTGACTGTGTGTCTGTTTTTTTTTTTTAAAAAATGTATTGTGCGCCGTGAGGCCTGCTGGTGATTCAGCGCTTTATGAAGAATTTAAATAAATGAATTCTTCCCTCGCTTCAGGAAAGAACACTTTGTCGGGCCCATTGACTACTTTATAGCAATAACGTCAGATGCCCATCATTTCAGTTTTGAAAGCATGTTAGCTATGGTAGTGGCATGGCACAAAACAGTGTGTGTTTGTTTCTGATGATAATTGGATGGTTTACTACTATAATAATTAAGCTTTGGCTTTTTTGAGAAGTTACATTTTGTAATCAATGTCTACATTTGTTTGTGTTGTCTGTAAAATGCCTCATGCACTAGAAGATAGGGTTGAATTCATGTTTTGTCTCACCTAGGTCCGAGTTCTACAAGCACATTGTACTCTCAGGTGGCTCAACAATGTACCCCGGGCTGCCATCCAGACTGGAGCGAGAGCTGAAGCAGCTTTACCTTGAGCGTGTCCTTAAAGGTGATGTGGAAAAACTTTCGGTAAGTCAAAATAAAAATCTGTTTCTTCAAACCGCTGTTTAGTTTTCAAATGGCAAAAAGCTTTTGTGCAGCTTTTCTGAGAGTCAAAAGAGGGCGCAGTTTGTCCACGTAAGACTGGACATATCAGCTGATGTGGTAGAAATATTAACCAAAGACAGAAGCATGTAACACCAATGGTTCAGCCATTCGCTTTCGATTCATGAGTGCATGTGTTTGCGAGGCAGCTAGTTGTGTGTGACTAGCATAAGCGTTAAGCTCTCATATTCATTGCAGGTCTTGCATGGCTTCCACTTGTGCTACCCATGCCCACAGTGGGCCTGTTGGAAATTCCAATTGCCGGTTAGAAATATTATTTTCATATTGCAACTGATGGCATTTGGGTTTATGGACATTTATTGAGTTTCTATGAAGGCAGTTCTGTTCATTCCTACTCTTGCCTAATGGTGTAAGTTTGATTTATTTACCACTAGCCTTTCCATCATTTTTTCCTAGGACATACATTATATCCGTTTTTGGATAACGGATAATTTAATGATTCTATGTGAAAATGTCCCCAGCAAAATGTTATCTGACATGTAAGCAGGAAAAAGTCATTTTTAAAGAAATGTAGTCATTCATTACTATCAATGGAAAGTTTGAAAATGTTACCAGTAATAGGGTCGCCAAAAGACCTATTATTAAATACACAAAAGTACAAGGCTGTAACTCTAATAATGACCCAAACCTTTAATAAACCCTCCACAATCACCCTAACTCTGTTCCAAAACCATCCCCTACTTCTAATTACTACCCTAAATACAGAACATCAACCCTTCAGCACGCTAAGGTATTTTTTTTTAATATTACTCAATGCAAAATCAATGGAAAATAAACAGTAAACCTACTCCAACCCGATCACCAACTCGCCACAAATGAAATAGCCCTTACCTTAACCAAACCCTTGCTCTAATCCTAACCTTAGCCTTATCCTTAATGCTACTCTCACTTACCCGAATGCTTACTTTGCTCTAACCACTAAATTTATCCTAACCCCTATCCTATGCCAACATCACCAACCCCCTCAGCTTCCGTATCCCTTTCTTTAACACTTACCCAAACCATTACTCAATTGGCCCTTGCCCTACCATAACCCCTGCCGTAACACTTACCCGACACTTGATCTAATCCACCCTAACGACTAAGCAAACCTCATCATCAGCAGCCCTACAGCAACTACACTGAGCCTCATTTTTAACCTCATTTTAAACAAAATCTTTACTCTAACCCCTATCCTAACCCTAAACTAGGCGATCTCAACCCAACATAACTCTCCTTAGCCCTAACAATCACCCTGACAGCACTACAGTTTTAGCTACTTTTCAGATGCAGAGATATTTTCACTGCAGCCTTTTCACTGACTACTGTGACGAATCGAGAGAATTCATCACCCCGCCCCCCATGAGGGTAGGGAGGTGAGCCCGCTCTGTAAACCCTTCCGTAGGGGGTCAAGGAAAGTGGAACCTCACAAGGAGAGACTCCCCCTTTGGGGACAAGGACTCCTGTTCCCATGAGGAACCCCTTGATACCAGCCATGTGATGGCCTATATGGAACTATCTAATACACCAAATCAATACAAGTTCCATGACTGGGAGGAAGATAGTGAATCCATACCGTTATCAAAGAGAAAGAGAAGCTGTCCCTTTCAATCACAATCTCCAATGTTCTGTGCAGAGTATGTTGAAGAGAAGAGGACAAACGAGAGAGGCAGAGAAAGAGAGGAAGGCAGAGACAGACGGGGGAATCCCCCTGTACGGAGAGTACAGTGAGGGTGTAGAAGGAGACTGACCAAGAGGTGTCATCTTGTGGGCTACAAACTTTTAGAACAATCTCTCCTTACTTCTTGGAGGCTTTCCCTGGCTCAACCTAGGAAAACTTTAGTGAGGTGTCAAAGTCCGCAAAAATTAAATATTCTCCGTCAGAAACCAACTAATCCAACCCCAACACTATAGACAAGTCTTTAACTAAGTTTGTGTTTCTTTCAACCGGAGAATGACTCCCTTCTCTTTGTTTCTTGCTTCCGTCTTATAGTAGAAGTAACTCCTTCAATGTGCCATCCCAAAGGACCTGGGGAATGACTCCCTTCTCCTGGTCCTTCTATAGAAGTTCTCTACAGTGGTCTTTAAGCCCTCTTGCAGAAAACCTGGATTAGTCTCTTTAACTCCTTTCAGGAAGTAGAAAAACTCTGCCTTATTTGGCTTCCATTTACCACTCTGATGAGGGAGATGGCCCCTGTTCCACTCTACTTGGGCAGCAGTATTGGGTTGACCAGTGCAATGGTATGGTTCGGTTTGTCATCACTGTTACGAGGGAGATATCTCCCGATGCACTCTTGGTTTGACTTCACGGACCCCCCCCGCTCTTCCTGCCACTCCCGTTATGCTGTTCTGTTAGGACATGGCTCCTGTTCTTCCCAGGGTTGCGGGTTCCTTTCTCTGTAATTTCCGACACCTGCGCAGCTCCAGCTAGTGTCTCACCACTGTTTCCAGACACCATGGTCCACCTTTCTGTGGTCGTACCACCACCTCATTGCTTCTTCCTTCTGGCCAGTCGGCTGGGATGTTGTAGCAGCGTGCCATTCTTTGCAGCTTCCGTCTGGAGGAACAGGCAATGTGACCTTGACACAATTATCTTTTTCTCCGAAGTTTGAAATAACAAAGCTTGCCACATCAGCATACTGAGGCACAAAGGTAGTTACAAAGTATGTTATTTGGCACCCGCTTTATTCAAGCTAGTTTAGGAAATTACCAAAACTGCCTGGTGAGGCAGTGCAGAACCTGCAATGAAACCCTGTGGCAGTACTGTAGAGCCGCACATGGCTTTATTCATGTGGAAGGAAGCAGTTTGTCAGCCCATTACAAATAGAAACATTGAACTTGAGAACAGTCATGGACACCCACACCTACACTGCCTGCCCTTTTCTGTGACTACTTGGGTCACGCATAACCCTGCATGTTCTTAGGCTTTATCCTTATTTATTGTAGTTCTGCATGAAAGTTTCAATTGAGACTGCACATATCGGCCAACGTAAAGTACTGTTTCAATAAGCATTATTGTTTTGTTGTGTTCTGTAGCCAAGTGCATAAACCTTACACTCTCACAATATACGTCTAGGAACAAAATTGTAAGGACACTTATGTTTTGGTTATGAGCCTAACGCTTTACTTGATGTTTCATAGCCTGGTCTTTGATGTCCTTATTATAAATGTACCACTGGGGCATTTCCTAGCCAGTATGATGGCTCATTGCGGTAAGCACCAACCTCAGATATTTGAGTGACCTACAGCCACATGTCTAAATCCAAATATTCAGCGGTTGTGCTTGAGGGCTTTATACACACTAAAAAATATTCACAGATTTCCCTTAATTCATCCCCACCTGTGACCAATCCCAGGGGTTTGTCACTGCTTCCATGGGGGAAGCCCCTCTGCAGGAGGCGAGGGAGGTGTGGCTGCTACCCAATAGTCCTCCCGGGGGCGGTATTCAGCGGATGGATCTAATGGGGAGAGAAATCCTTCATGGGACCAGTGACAATGGCCCTGGGAGAACACAGTATTCACTTACTCTATCCCCCACTCAGGTCCCTCTGGTCCCCTATATGTTACAGTAGAATAGAAAGTCTCATTGACAATACTGGGAAGAGAAAGACTTACCCAAACTTAAATACCACTGAGACGAATAAGAGGGAACAAGGAGGCAAAAGCTCACTGTGGCAACAACACACATGGTACAGTTGTCAAGAGGCAGCCTCAATCATAAAAAGGAAAGAAGGACTCAGTGGTCTGTGGAACCATTCCTGGAGCAGCAAGCACAAGATGATAGTTCCGTGGCAGGGGACCCAAAGGCTGGAAACCAGGACGCAGAGAGTCGTGACTCTGAGAGGTACCAGCGAGGAGGACCTGGCTGGTGGCAGAGAGAATCGAAGCCAGACTGGTGAAAGCAAACCAAGAATGAAGACGCGGGCAGCCAGGGGCTTTGGGAACAGCCTGGAGCTGCAGAACCGCGAGAAAGAGACTACCGAGCTCGGCAGCAACAGAGAAGCTCAGCTCCAGCCCCCAAAGAGACCGGAGACCTCCCTGAGACTTACCAAAGGTAGGGGAAAGGGTTGGACCGATTGTTTGGGCAATGAGAGAGCTGAACATACTGAAAAGCCTCATGAACATATCCCGAAGAGCACAAGGGGATAAAAGAGGAATCACTCGATTTGATATGAGCTTTGAAAACCATGTAAATATATCCCATAAATATATCCTGAAGAGCACAAGAGGAATCATACACGCTGACACGCACCTGGAGAACAAACCTATGTGGGATAGAACCTGGCAGGATAGTATACCAGCTCTGTCTAAGTGGACACTAGTTAAAGAAGAGACTGGGATACTGCAGAGCCAAGAAGAACAGGGTCTGGGGCCCATGTGAAAGCAGGGGAAGCGTACAGCAGGGTTTGCGACCCAAAAGGAAACCGGGCAAGGTCCATCAGTAAAGTATATAAGGTTCAAGGACCCACATCAGTGCAAAGAAACCTACAACCAGTGGGCTGGAACCCAGAAGCAGTCGGCAGACCCCGAGAAGGGATAAAAGATAAAACGGGAAACAAGCACAAGAGAAAACATCTTTTGGGACTTAAAGTTGTGAAATCAAGTCTGGCAGGTTAGTAAAGCAGATTTGATACACCACTGGCAAAGTCTACAGTCAGGTCTGGAAGGTTAGTGAACCAGGCCTGATAAAAGACTGGAAAGGTTTATTTTGTTTCACAGACAGAGGAAGAGATCCCCTGCAGGAGATTGGAGAACTGTGCGTTACTTTTTAAAAGAGGTTCCCTCCAGGAGATTGGGGAACTCTTTGTTTTGTAAAGAGGTTTACCCCAGGAGAGGGAATAATTGTGTTTTGTAGCAAGTTGAAGCAAGAACCAAGGAAGAGGTTGTTCCTAGAGTTTTCTTTTCTCTAAGTTGGTTTGAATATTCAAGCAGTGAACATTTAAATACATTCTCTTGCACATGAACTGTTCTTTGGAGTCTACATTCAGAGTGCAAGGGGCCTCCTACCGGATTAATGAGGCATCCAGTATTCATTAGTTAGTTGAAAATATAAGGCACACAAATAGGTCTAGACACAGGACGGTGCACACTTTTCTTTACAGACATCCTTACTGGGTCCTTAGTACTTTCTGTTGAGTAGGGCAATCCCTCGATGTAACTAGGACAAGATAGGCTTTTCCTTTTCTTTTGCTGTTGTAAATAAGTCTATGCCATCCAATGTACCACAACTGTGTCAAGACTCTTACTTCTGCACCCTTACATACCATACAGAGCTTTTTTTAAAAAAAGATATATACACTTGTACTTGGTAAAAAAACAGAAAAAGTCAAGAGGTTATTGCTACATTCAGTCTTCAATTTAAACAGTGATTGGAAAGTTTGTCATGTAATACATGTTAAGAGAATGTTTTGTTTCTGTGCTAATTCCCTTTAACCTGAGAGACCCCCAGCACATTTGCTGGACTCTGGACTTATTTGATTTTCTTCTCCTGAGGGAGTGGAACTTTTTGCCATTCACTCATTCTTTTTTCTGACTGGGATTATTATTTTTACTGTTTTTGTGGAGTAGGCATATCTCCAAATGTTAATACAGACATCTGTTTATTACTTTGTGACACCCAGCACTCTCTGTGCAGTTTCACTGAGGAGTCCCTTGGACTGCTTCATGTTTTAATACATTCTCTTGTGTGAACTACAGTCCCCAAGAGTTGTAAGATAAATTCGAATGGATTGTGTCCTCCAACGTATTCCTCATCTTTGACATGTAATGTCCAGCTACAGCTGCTTCGGAAAAAAACCTTTTTGGCAGAGGGCGCTGTGCGTCAATGGCGTCGAGTTGATGTCCCTCGAGGGCCACCGTCGAAGGTGATGTCATCAGAAGGCATATATTGCACGCGCAGCGCCCGTTGGCCTCTGTTCTGTTTTTCCACTACAGCATTTGCTTCGATACGCAATTCGCCGCGCTTCATTTTGTGGTGGTTTGTTACAAGATTCTTCGATATGTCTTCATCTTCGACTCCGTCAACACCGAAGGCCGGCTTCAAAAAATACTGGGACTGCGGGTCCAAGATGTCTCTTACTGACCTGCACCGTATCTGCTTGTGGTGCCTCGGGGAGGACCACGATACGTCCAGTTGTTCCAAGTGTCAGTCCATGACAGGAAAGGCCTTGAAGGAACGGAGGCGGAAACTCAAGGTAGGAAAAATCGCTTAAGCCCCGACCCGCTAGGCCTTTCGACGAGTTGAAAGGCGACTCTCGGAGGAGGAAGAAGGCCAACCGCTCTAGGTCCAAAGAAGTCAAAGAGAAGGCACCGGAGGTCACCTTCCTCGACCTCTTCGTCTGACGTCCCCCCCCCCCCCCGAAAGAGTAGCTTGCCCTACGAAAAAAATCTACCCCAGCTGAATGGGAAGCTTTCCGATCGAAAATGTAAAACATTTTCGGAAAGCTAGGTCATACTCTAAACAAGCCTTCAAAAGAAGCCTGTAAGGATAGGTCTCGCCCGAAATCCTGTTCGCCCTCGAGCCCGGGAAAACGGCCTGACATGCATCGGGAGCCCTCAAGGCCTTCATTCGATTATCAGCACAAGAAACAAAAGTCAAGGTCGAGTTCCTCAACGCCATCGAGACCTTCGACGCTGATCGTGTCTTTGACACCCGCCAGGCCCTCGACGCTGAAACCTTTGATGCCAGCTGCGCCACATACGCCAGCTGTTCAATCGAAGTCGAGCGCCCCTCCTCTTTCGGCAGCAATAAAGCCTTCAACGTCATCGAAGCCTATGACTTCTAAACCTGACAAAATGTATGCTCCTCTTCCCAAGAAGGAGTTTTTCAAATCACTTACTTCAATTTTTGAAGAAGAGGAACAATCTCTGATGAGGGAGATGCTCCTTTTGGGTTACAGTATGGTACACCTAATGTACCAGAGTGTTTCATATCAGAGGAGTCCAGAATTAAGGACTTGTATGATAATTTACAGTCTGCAAGTGGAGTAGATACTTCACGCGAACTGGAGTTTGGAAGACATGAGCCTGGCCAACATGCTGACGCACCATACAGGCAAATCATGTCAAAAGTTGTAGAATACATGGGATGGAGTAGGCCACCACTCCCTTATGACCAAGATGATCTCACTGACATTTTGGATAAGGGTCCTCGGACTGAACCTGTTTTGCCCTTTCATATGGAATTACAAAAAAGGGTAGCTAGAAACTGGGAAACTCCAGTGGCCAATCCGGCAGTTAATAAGAATCTGTCAAAAAAATACCACCCCTCCAGTAGTGACCCCGACTACCTGTCGAAACACCCCCCTGCGGAGGGTCTTGTGGTGCAGGCGGCTACAGCTACTTCAAAACAGGCAGCGTACCCTACCATCTCTCCTGATAGTGATGACAAGCGTGTAGATGGATGGGCGAGAAAGGTATTTTCTGCAGGGAGCTTGGCACTGAAATCTTCCAACTCCACTTGTGCCCCAGCACATTTTTCGTATACTCTGTGGGATTGCATTTCTATGGCGGCAGAAAACATTCCTGAGGGGGAAGAAAGGGATGGCTTCTTATCTATTGTTAAGGACGGCAAGGAAGCTAATTGTGAATCCCTTCAATCAGGATTGGATACTGCGGATAGCATCAGCAAATCCATGGCTACCAGCAATGTCATGCGCAGATTTACGTGGTAAAGGAAGTCAGGTTTTGCACCAGATGTGCAGTCTAGGCTTCTCAACATGCCTTTTGACCGGTCTCATCTTTTTGGCAGCAAGGCTGACGAGAGCCTTGAGAAGTTGCAGACCTCGAAGGCAGCAGCCAAATCTTTAGGTACGGCTGTTAGGCAACCTCAGCCATTTCGTCCTAGTGGACAACCTTGGAGGGATAGATCTTTTCGCTACTACTTCTCAGTTGGAACGGCGACATGAATGT
This sequence comes from Ambystoma mexicanum, assembly GCF_040938575.1. NCBI lineage: Eukaryota > Metazoa > Chordata > Amphibia > Caudata > Ambystomatidae > Ambystoma > Ambystoma mexicanum. The sequence continues at coordinate 622,253,242 of NC_090928.1, read as the reverse complement.
CCAGTCAAAGACCTGAAGTGGTGGACGAGGTGCAAAGACAGCTCAAGCAGCAGCCGCCACAAAACCACTCTGAGGTCTTGAGTCCCAGTTCACCAGTAGGGGGCAGACTATCTCTGCATTTAGAAGAATGACGAGACATTACTTCAGATGCTTGGGCTCTGGAAACGTAGCCCACGGTTACTGCCTTCCTTTTATAAGAAGACCTCAGAACAATCCACCAGGGATCCGCTCTTTGATGGTTCTGGATTGGGTTGCAGGAAGTGTTAACCCTGCTAGAGAAAGGTGCCATAGAACCGGTACCTATAGCGGAGAGGAACAAGGGATGGTACGTCCCATATTTTTTGATCCCCAAAAAGGACAGAGGACTGAGACCCATCTTGGACTTGAGATACTTTAACAAGTTCCGCAGGAAGGACAAGTTCAAGATGGTCACACTTTCTCAGATCGTTCAGGCCCTCCAGCTCCAGGATTTGTTGGTGTCATTGGACCATCAGGGGGCTTATTTTCATATGCCAATCCAACTTAAGCACAGAAAATACCTGAGGTTTGCAGTTGGTGGTTCTCACTATCAGTTTCGAGTTCTCCCTTTAGGGCTGACCTCTGCCCCGAGGGTTTCACCAAACTCATGGCGATAGTGGCAGCGAATCTCAAGAGATTACCTCTCACGTCTACCCCTACCTGGACTATTGGCTGACCAGGGCGCGTTCTACCGAACAAGCCCTAGATCATCTCGTTCACCTGCCACTCTCTTCACAGACTGTGCTTCTCCCTCAATTACAAGAAGTCCCATTTAGTTTAGTTTATTATTTGTAACGCGCACCTAACCCTGGGGTAACTGGGCGCTAGAACTTGTGACATAGTTACAGATGCATACATAAAGAGTACATTGGACAGCAGTGCTTGACGACTATAGGTTACAGGTTAGTCGTCAAGCATATTAATACAGGTAAGTGCATGGAAATGTTGTCGGCAGTTACAATTTGGTCGACAGTGCAGGATAATAAAGGAAACGTTAACACCTTCCAAACAACTCCAGTACATCGGACCTGTACTAGACACACCCTTGGGGAAAGAGCTTGCCACCCAAGGTGAAGGTTCAAGACTTTCTTCAGATCATTACCAAATTTCAGAGTGCCCATAATCTTCTGGCCTTCGATTTATTTGAGGTTGCTATGCCTCATGGCATGCTGAATTTTTCTGGTGCCAGAAGCCCGCCTGAGAATGAGATCCCTTCAATGGGCTCTAAGAACACAATGGTTCCAGTTCTCTGGAAAGATGTCGGACCGACATCAGATTCCAAACAGGGTCTCACAGGATCTTCTGTGGTGGGCCTGCGAGGAAAATATTCTGAAGGGCGAACCCTTTTGGCAACCATGGCCACAGATTACAGTAGTGACAGACGCCTCACTCACTGGGTGGGGAGCCCATGCCAATGATCCGATAGTCAGCGGTTGCTGGTCTCCATCGGAGTCCAAACTATACATCAACCTTTTGGAGCTGAGGGCAATCAGATTAGCGCTGAAGGCCCTTCTGCCCTCTATACGGGGAAAGAATGTCCTGATAATGACGGACTACACAGTGGTCATGTACTACCTCAACAAAAGAGGAGGTGTAGGGTCACTACCACTGTGCAGAGAAGCAATGCAGCTCTGGTACTGGGCAATTCAAGAAGGAATTTCCCTATCTGCAGTTCACCTGGCTGGAGAGGAAAATATGGCGGCAGACGCTCTGAGCAGGCAGAGCGCAGTCTCCCCGCAAGTGGATCTGTTTGCAACTGATATCATCCAGAAGTGCAAAATGTACTGCTCCAGGGAATTTACTCCAAGAGGAGCTCTAGGAGACGCGTTCTTGGCGTACTGGGAGTTTCCACTCCTGTACGCGTTTCCTCCAGTCCCAGTCAATCCTCATGTAATCAGGAGGTTGAGAAAGTTCAGGAAGCTCATGATCCTAATTGCCCCGGATTGAGCTAGGAGAACGTGGTGCTCAGACCTTCTGGATATGTCCATCTGTCTTCCAATACATCTTCCACAAAGAGAGGATCTTCTCTCGGGAGAGGAGGGTCGGGTTCTCCATCCAGAGGTCAACACTCTCAAACTTCAGGCATGGTTTCTGAAAGGCTGAGATATAAGAATTGGGACCTCCCAGTTGATCCTTAACCAATCTGGGGCTCCAGATTGGTACCATTAAAGGGCTATCTGGTGGCGCTGTCCATTTCTAAGCTCTCGTCAGAGGAATGTTCTTATTTCAAAATCCCACTGGTGACTCAATTTCTGAAAGGGCTCTTCAGTGTGTACCCTCCTTCTCCTTTCCAGGTTCCGGTTTGGGACCTAAATCTGGTTTTAAAGTTCCTAATGTGTGCACCCTTTGAACCCCTGCACACATCCTCTAATGTTATTAATGTTTAAAACCATTTTATTGGTTGCTCTCACATCAGCCCGCAGAGTGAGCGAGGTGCAGGTACTGTCAGTAAAGCCACCCTTTACAATCTTCCACAAGGACAAAGTTGTCTTGAAGGTCAAACCTTGGTTTTTGCCGAAAATCATTTCGGATTTTCATTTGAGCCAGAAAATTGTTCTGCATTCCTTCTATCCTCTGCCTCACCGTGGTAAGGAGGAAGAATACTTCATAGGTTAGATATTAGAAGAGCGCTAAGCTTTTACATTTCAAGAACATCCAAAATACAGTTTGATGATCAGCTATTCATAGGGTATTAAGAGGACACAAACTAGGTTAGGCTCTTACCAAACAGACCTTATCTAGGTGGATAATTTTGGCAATTTCCGAGTTCTACAGGCTGGCAGGGAAAGACAGTCCTGAAGGTTTGCGAGCTCATTCCACCAAAGGGCATGGCTACATCTACAGCCTTTCAAAGGGGGGTTCCTATTAGAAACATCTGTGAAGCGGCAACGTGGTCGGTCTTCCACACGTTTACAAAACATTACTGCCTGGATTCTTCCCATGGTCAGGATGGGGTTTTTGGCAAGGCAGTTCTCTGCTCTGCCCATGAAAATTTTAATATGTAATTCTACACCCTCCTCCAAACTTAATACTGCTTTGGAAGTCTGTCAAAGATGAGGAATACGTTGGAGGATGCAATCCATTCGAAGAACAAGTTACTTACCCCTGCTAACGTTCATTCGACTGGATGTTCCTCCGGTGTATTCCTTATCGCTCTCCCAACCTACCCATCTGTAGAATTTCCAATGCTATTACAGCTTCCATTGCACCAAGGCTGAGTACTGTCATGCCCGTATTTATGGGCATCTCTGCTGCAAGAGGAGGGGAAAAACAACTGAGGCCAATGGGCGATGTGCGTGCTATATATGCCTTCCAATGACATCACCCTCGACGGAGGCCCTTGAGGGACATCGACTCAACGCCATCGACACATAGCCCCCTCTGCCGAAAAAGTTTTCCAAAGCAGCTGAAGCTGGACATTACTTGTCAAAGACGAGGAATACGTTGGAGGAACATCCAGTCGAAAGAACGTCACCAGGGGTAAGTAACTTGTTCATTTATCTTACCTTTTCCTTTGTGGGTCCAGCACACACCACTTTTTGTTATAATGACCAATACACCTACATGGCTGGTGGCAGTGGATACTTGTTCTACATTTTTGTGCAGGTTACTAGCAGGCTGATTTCTCAGCTGTAGTACAGCACCCATGGGTGACCATTTTCACAAAATGGCCCCTGTGTTCTTTTTTCGCCATTTTTGGTTTGTACGTCCCTTCTGGTCTCTCCCTCTATCATTCCATGTAGGATTGGGTCCTTTGTGAGTTTTTCCTTTGGCAGGCTTCATCCCTGACGCCCACCCAGGCTCCACTGTGTCTGGCAAGGCAGGAAGTGAGATGGGGTCCCGAAACCTCACTGCCTTTTGTAGGTGTGCCTGGCTGAAACTAGATTAAACTGGGCGGCTGGCAGTCCTGCAGGACAGCCAACCCCCATGTGATTGACAGCTCCATAGGAGTGAATGAATGGGTTCCAGCAAATAAGGTGATGATTCGTTGGACTACAGGCAGACTCGACCACCGGAACAAGGAATCCAAAGCAGAAAATTAGCAGATGCCAGCAGCAGCTTCAACAGCCGCAGAAATACTGGTGAAGCAGCTGTGCTGACAGTTTACATCTTGACAGGAAAGCTCTGCCAAGGACGACTTCCTCCCTTGGACTGGTAGGACCAACTATCCTCAAGAACCTTCTTCCATTTGGGCCATCCTCCGACGGGACCATTTGCGAGTGCATCATTTTGTGAATATCTCGCTGACACTTTGCAGGCATCCGTGTGGACCTCCAGAGGCAGGAATTCTTTACCAAAAGTCCCCCCACCAGATTTCAGGACTGAGTAAAAGAGAATCCTACCAGTGATATTTGCTTCTTCTTGACAATAAGAAAAAGGCGCCAAAACCACAGGAGCCGCTGGAGTGAGCTGAATCCTTTGTTGTCGACCCCTTCTCTCGAATACTACCACAGAATCCCACCAAAGGTCCCCCCTTTCATCACCACAACCAAGGAGCAGGAATCATGGTCTTCATCGTTGCATCCAGAAGGCGATCAGCTACATCTTAAACTTCACTCTTCTGGTACTGTGGGGCTTGGGTTCCTCTTACCCGAGGCCATTTTCGGTGCTCCTTTGTTTTGGGAGTGCCGTTTCTTCAATTGAGAGTTTACCTCAACTCCGCTGTGCAGGCCTTGCAACCTGTGTGCTAACATGAAGGCACCCCTTGAGCTCCTATGTTTTTTTTCAAGAATCACTGAATAGTTACTCTGAAGACTTTCATCAGAACTGGTGCTGTCCATTTGAATGTGGCTTTGCTGGTTTCCCAACAGTCTATCTTCTTAATCCTACTGGCTTTGGCAATGCTGCTTCCGCCATTGACTTTAATTGTGGACACTTTTTTAGTTAGGGAACTACTGCCTAAATCCCTCTGGGAGAGTGTACATTATTACTTAACAGTTGATAGCTGTGTTTTGTCTCACCTTTCCTTCCCCTTAAACTGAATTTTGTAAAGGTGAAACATAAAAAAAAGCATTATATTGTATTTTTTTTAATTTTAATTGTACAACCTTTTTTACAAAAAGAGGTGTCAGAAAGTGACATGTGTCGCCGTGTCCTCAGTTCCTAGGTAATTTCCGGTGTTCCTTAAGCTGATCTAGATTGGTGTAGCCTCATTTTTTAAATACATCAATCACCCAACGTGTGTTTGTGCCACTAGTCAAAGCGTTCCACCAAGTTTCCTCGTCAAAAGTTACATGATTTATCAGGATTTTATCAAGGTATATTGTTCTATCCAGCCGAGTTCCGGTGCAAGTTAATAGAAGATGTCGGCTTGTTTCCGCTTTGTCGTTGTCCTCACAGTAGCAACATTTGTTGGAAGTGGATTGATTCCTTATGGCCCTTACTTCATTCATCTTTACCTGATTCAACCTGAATCTTAAAAAGTCTGCCCAGTGTTTTGTCTGGGAATTTCTCTAAGTAACTTCTGACTTCATTTACCTTTATTGGTGTTGTTGGGATAGATTTAGTCAGTTTATAGTCGTTCGCGTTATCAAGGGTTTTAATCCAATCCCTTTCTATCAGCTTCTTTACGACTTTGGTTGGATTTGTTACAAGATTTTCCGTAGTGGTGTCTAGATCGGCCAGCAAGTTGTTGTTCGTCGACGGCCAGATCGTCATTGTGCGGTTCTTGCCGCTTTCCATTTCAGTTTTAACGATATCCAATATTGTGGATCTGTGCTCGGAAATGACTTTTCGATAAAGCATCAATGTGTTTGTTTTGTTTTGTTTGTTTGTTTTGTTTATTCATTTGTAATGCGCACCAGACCTTAGGGTATCAGGCCGCAGCATTTACAGGAAAATGTGAGGCTTAGTTAACATGTTACAAAATAATGGCATGAATACAGGTAAAATACAAATGTACAATAATATCTACAATGTGGGGACACAGTGTCACAAGACATAGGCGAGTATGGTATAGCAGTGTGATGATATGTACAAGGATGCAGGGTCAGATTAGCAGTCACACAGAAACAGGCATTATATATAATTGGTTTTGAGCTGGTTGATGTATCTAAGTCTGAAGTTCAGATAAGGTTGGTCTTCTCTGATGGAATGTGGTAGGGAGTTCCAAAGTTGGGCTGCTTTGACCGGGAAGCTACATCCACCCACCGTGGAGAGCCTACATTTAGGTATGGTGAGGGAGTCGGAGTTGATAGATCTCATAGGTCTGGTGGAGATTCTCCTCTGGAATCTGTCTATAAGGTAGCTGGGGGCAGCATTGTTTAAAGATTTATGTGTGAGGGATGCAGTTTTAAGCAAAATTTTACTGTGGGTGGAGAGCCAGTTTTGTTGTTTTATCGCCGAAATGTGTGATCTTTTAGGTACTCCAAGTGCAGCTCTTAAGGCTTTGCTTTGAAGAATTTGTCTCTTCTGGGTTATAGATTTATTGGCACTGATGTATAAGGCGTTACAATAATCGAGCCTGGATAGGATAAGGGCTCTGGCCATGCTAATGCAGTTATCGTCAGATAGGAACGGTTTTCCCTTTCTGATGAGCTTACATGTATAAGCCGTGGCAGAGGCCATGGTGTTCACCTGTTTGGTGAAGGAGAGGGAGGAATAGAGGTTGAAGCCAAGGGTCTTAACCTCTTGGGCCACCTTAATGAGGTTACCATCAATTATAAATGATAAGTACGCCTGGCCTAGTTTCTTCAGATTAGTGTGGGTGCCCAGGATGATGAGCTCTGTTTTATCATTCAGGCATAAACAATGGGTAGCCATCCATGCCTGAATGATGAGATACACCCTGTTCACCAAGGCCAAATCATTATCGTAATCCCCAGAGAGTGGGAGGAGGATCTGAGTATCATCTGCATAGTTGGTGTAGGTGATACCCAGATGGTCCAGATCGTCAAAAAGGGGCTTGGTGAAGATGTTGTATAAGGTGGGGGATACACAAGATCCCTGGTGCACGCCACAAGTGATGGGAATGGGGTCTGCTGCTGCTGATGGCGAGAAAACCCTCATCATCCTATCACTCATAAAAGACTCAGTCCATAGTATGGCCTCTCTAGAGAAAACGGCAGCAGAGTCCAGGTGTCTACATAGGGCCTTGTGAGCAACAAGATCGAATGGAGCCGAGAGGTCAAGAAGTAGGAGGAGGGCTCTTTTGCCTTTTGTCTCTTAACTCATCAACCTGAGCCTTCAAGTCGATGAGGGCAGTTTCAGTACTGTGTTCGGGACGGAATCCTGATTGCCGTGCTCCTAAGAGTTTGTGGAATTCCAAATGTTTTTGGATTTGGAGATGAGCAATTTTGTCAAGTATTATTAATAAGAAAGGAACTGTTGTAATGGGGCGGTAGTTGGTGGGTATAAGCGCATCTAAGGTTTGTTTTTTTGTAGTGGGAGCACCCACGACTCTTTGAGGTTGGATGGGACAATGCCAGATGCAAAGGAGGCATTGATACGTTTAGAAATAAAAGGGCAAGTTCTCTTGCTGCATCTATTATGAGCTGGGCTGGGCAGAGGTCACCCTGACAATTGGAGGGTTTGAGCGAGAACATGACTTTCTCAACCTCCAGGATAGATGTTTTAGTGAAGTTGAATCGGTCAATGGGCGTAGAAAGAGTTTCAGTAGCAGGGATATCGGTAGTAATGTTATTGGTATGTGGCAGAGATTTAGAGATGCTTTTTTTTGTGCTATTTTGTTTTGAAGGGTGGTTACTTTATTGGAGAGGGCCTGTTGTATATCTGAACACCAGGTTTTGTCCTTGGTACAGATGTCAGGAGTTGGGATGGGAGACTCTAACTCTTTTAATATGGTGAACAATTCCTTTGTGCTAGATTTTGCGCTGGTAATGCGTTTGTTGTAAGAGTTACGTTTGGCTACGTACATTTATTTTTTGTAGTGGGAGGACATTTCTGAAAGTTTAGTTTCATTGTCTGTCTGCTGATGGGAATACTCTCCAGGCAGATTCACAACTTCTTTTGAGGAGTCGTAGGTCTTTTAGTTGGGGAGTGAATCATCCGAATTATCTGGCGATTATTGCGGTCAATGATGACCGGCACAATTCTCGTCTGATAAGTGCCATTGGAGTTTTTTGTGACAAACTGAGGACTCTTCTCCAGAAGTAGCTCTCGAGTTTTAGCCAGAGTGTTACTGGTACTGAGGGCATGGCGTCAATGTCGTATGTTAAGCTCGGTGTCACTTTGGCTTTGAAAAAGGTGATAACTGGAACCAATGAAAAACGGCCATATTTCCTATTTATGGCCATTGCTTGGAGTGTCAAGACTTTTAATTTTGCAAACAGCATTTCTTGCATCGATGATTCGGATGGGTTGCTGCTTATCATGACTCCAAGATATTTGAAATACTTCACCTTCAATTGGAGGCCTTCAATGTGCCATTTTGCCTTTACACATTTTTTTCCTCTTCTTTCAATGAGCATTCTTTTGGTTTTAGCTTTGATCAATTCAAGGTTGCAAGTTTTTAAATAAAATGTCAAGTTGTTCAGCTGCGTTTATAGTCTCACCGGAGTGAAGTCTAGGAGAATGATATCATCTGCTTATAGTAGCCTTGAGACCTTTGTGCCCCTTATTGTTGGTGGAAAGATTCTTAAGGCGTCTTCTGTGTCAGAGTAATCTGCTATGTAGGCATTGTAGAAGGCCGGGGCCAGTGGATATCCTTGCTCGACACCTCTGGCCGTACTGATTTCCTTTGACAGAACTCCTGCCTTGCTAAGTCTGACCCTCATAGTTGTATCTTGATAGAGTACTCGAATGGGACCCATTACTGACTCTGGACAGTTCCTGCTGTACAGTTTGCTCCACAGCCGGTCCCTGTTGACCTGGTCAAATGCTTGGACCAGGTCAACAAAGACCATATACACTGGCGGTCCTTCCTGCAAGACCTTCGCTTTGATGGTACTCAGCAAGAGTATGTTCGTCGTCGTTCCTGCGTTCTTTATGAATCCAGTTTGAAACGGGTCGAGGTGGTCAGTATTTTTTAGCCAGGTCTGAAAGGCTTCCAATGCAAGAGAACCGAAAACTTTGCCGATGACATCGGGGAGTGCTATGGGCGATATTGGCGGGTGTGGTCTTTTGCTCCTCTCTTAAAAATTGGGACAACGATGGCCTTCCTCCATGACAGTGGGACCTCTTGAGCTCGATTGCAGTTCCTAAAAACTTTCCCCATGAATTGCGCCCATTCCTCTGGGTGTTTTTTCAGGTCTAGGATTGATATCCCGTCCGGGCCTGGGGCCCTTGAGTTGGTTAATTTCTTGGTTTTTGTCACAATTGTGTCGTGATCATCGGGGATATTTACAAGTTGGCAAAGAGTGGGGTTTGGTCATTGGTAGTTTGTACAGCCGGGTGAAATGATCCATCCACTGAGCTTCCCCCACGTTGTTTTGTAGTAGGTCGTTGTTTCTCCCTTTAGTGCCTTTTATCAAAGACCAGAATTCTTTTGTTTTCTTGCCACATATTGAGCGTAGCATTGCTTCTGCATCTGCCTGATAAAGGTTTTGTCGATGTTGTGCTAACCAGTTCTTGTAGTCAGATTGCACATGCTTCAACCGCTCTAGATTTTCCGACGAGTTGGATTTTTTTGCTATGCGCTTTAATTGCTGTAATGTTTTTCTTCTTACTACCACTTGGGTGTTGTGTGTCTAGATGGTGAGTGCCCACGTTGGCTTTCGGAAGTCTTTTCTGTGTATGGGTTAATGGAAGGGGCATTTATTCTACTTCACAAATGTGGTAAAATGAGCTTTCGTCTTCGGTATTGACCACTTGATACTGGTCGGTCATTTGTCTGATTGTTTTTTCAGATCGTTTAAGGCGATTTCCTCTCTGATCTGATTCCAGTTCAAAGGTTAATCGCTGTTGCGGTTGTTTTGGAGCGATCCACGTTGTTGTTAAGATGTTGTGATCGCTGTTTACAGTTCTATCAACTTTGAAGCTGTCTACCAGCAGAAGCAGTTCCTTTGAGACATAGGTGTGATCAATTGTGCCTTGTTGAGCGGCGCGTTCCCATGTTGGTATATTTAAGTTGGATCTGTGTCTCATCCAGTGAAGGTTGTGGAGCTCTCTTTCAGTAGCCTGCCTCTTTCAAAAATTGGTGCGGTTCTTGTTGGATGTGTTTTTTGGCCTCCAATATCAGTGTATATTGCGTTAAAGTCGCCGTTGATTATCACATGGTTGCAGTGGTAAATCAAGGTTGCTTGGTCCAGAATCTTTTCCATAGACCTCATGCATGAATCATTTGTGATGGCGTCATGGTTCCAATATGTATTTATTATTAGAATAGTCTCCAATGACTCGGTTCCACTTGGGGCAGGCAAACGTTTCCAGATGGTTAACGTTGCCTGTATTAACGGCAACGAAAAGACTTGTACGTGAATTTCAAGACCCGATCCGGAACGTATTGCTCTCAATAGACCCGCTGTCGGTCTGCCTGTGGGGCCTTTTTTGGCTGGTGTGAACGCAATCGCGTATCCATCTAAATGCGGTTTGCTGGTAAGCCAAGTCTCTTGGAGGCATAGGACGTCATAAGAGCCTAAATTGGCGTCGCTGTTTACTGTTAAATGGCTGAAGCCACAAGTGTTCCAAGAGCCCATTTTAATATAATGTTTTTGTCCCATGGAAGAGTTGGTCGTAGTGCGGGATGATAGGCCCTCCTAACTTAGTTCTAATGGCTAGTTTTTATAAGGCGTGGTTGTAGCTGGTGCTGTCCAGACCCACCTTTTCGGGTCTGTGGCTTTGATGATTTTGGCTTCACTGGTTGTTGTTTTTGGTTGCTTACCCTTCGCGGTGTTAAGATCGAAGGTAAGGTTGAGATTTTCCACTGGTCCTGGTGGCCTCCAATCAGGGTCTCTCGCATCTTCTGCTTGATCATCTTCTCGCACCTTGATTGTGCTTCTTTTGTAGTCAATATCTTTGTCTTCTTGTGTATATGGGCCCTTAGATTGTTGAGTATATGTGTTATCATTGCTATGTTGCCTCAGTCTTCTTTTGTGAACTCTGCTACTGGTTCGGTGGCCTCGGGACTCATTATCCTGAGCGACACCTTGATTTTGGGCTTGTGCGCCCCTGGATACTCTTGCTCAAAGATTTGATCTGTACCGGCTTTCTTCCACATATTTTGCTGGACCATGGCTAAGTTCTTTGAGATCGTATCCCAGAATCATAAAGCTTTCTTCAGCCTTTAGGAGTAGATTTTTTATTATTTTCGAATCAATATGGAGAAAGGAACAGTCTCTTCGGCCGCTGGAACAAGGCTCCACTATCCAGAGGTCTTTGTTCTGTAATTGACGCCGATTCGGGATTTGTTTGAATAGGCCCAGTATGGTAGTTCTATTCAAGGTCACGTTTTCATCATGATCATGTGTACGTTCTAATCTAAAAATACATGAGCTGTGAATTTTTCTAGTCGGCAGCTTTGTTTTCCTTCCTCTTGCGTCTGGGTACCAGCCCCCGCCATCAGTCGAGTAGGTTCTTTCTTTATTTTAGCTCTGAAAGTGTTTCGTACTCGTGGCGGGTCTTAAAGGGCTTTCCTTATCGCAGAGTCAAGGTGGTCTGTTGAGTAAGTTGCTTTTCTCGATTAACGGTGTCTTCGCTTTGGTGCCCTCTTGATGTTTGTCATCTCGCTTTTATGTTTGGTCTCAGGATTGTATTCCCTTTCTCGCCTTGCCTCATAACCCGAGCCCTGTTTAATGCACTTTTTGTAGGGCTGTAGGCGCTTTTCTCTCCTAGACAACATGATTACAAAGGGAGGAGATGTTGGTTCAATTGTTGGTTCAATTATGAAGACCTTTTTCTTTGGTTCGTCCTTAAGGTTATTGTTGTTGTCTGCTTTCCTTTTTTGTCTTAGAATGTTGTTAATTTCCAATTCGGAAATCCTCAACCATATGCGTGCTCATATCCATCAAGTCCACTAAAATATCTTCGCCACCTTCTAAGGCTGCGTTTAGTGTGTTACTGCTGGTGTCGTTCTGTTTTGGCGCTATTGCGACCCCCTTCGTTCTTGCAGCTTCGGTTCAAAACCCTCTGTCTTGATTTTTGTTGGTCAGGTTGTTTTTCCGGTCCTTTTCTGACAACTTCTGTCGATTCTCAAGCAGTTGAGTTTGTAGTGTTATTTTCGACATGCTGCAACTCTCCTTCACCAGGTTCGGTTGATTGAATATTCCGAAGGAGAATTTGTTATTTCCGTTCGTTCCTTTCTCCTTTTTCGCCGGTTCTGATGTGGATTTTGGACCACGTAGACTGACCTCTGGGTCGGTGACGATACAGCCGTTCTCTCTATGCTTTCTTTCGCTCTTTCCATTGTTAGGTTTAGGAAGTTTTGATGTTGTTGAATCGCTGTTTAATCTACCCCCCGTTTGTCGATTGCTTTTGGCGTTTGGTCTGCCTTCCACTTGTATTCCAAGGTCTGGTTCAGGTTGTTCCGGATTCTTTAGTACCTTTGTTTGCGTAGAGACCGCAATGCCATTGCACGTTGTTTTAATCAAGTGGCTAGTACCTGTGTTTTGTTCATCTAGAGGGGTTCTGTCAAGCTCATGTCTTTGGTTGTTTATTGCGCATCGCTCCAAGTCTTTGGTCATTATGAAGCCCTCTAGGGAGTTCATCTTGGTGTGCATGAGTGCTATGAGTGATGTCTGGTCTTTAAGCGTGTCGTTTAGGGCTTCGTAAAGCTTACTAAACGGGGCCAACGCTATTGTGACCGTGGCCATAATATTCAAAAGATCAGGTTTTTTTGAAGGAGTGTCTTTTGTTTGTGGTATATCACTTAAGCGTTGGGTTTGTAGCAGAGTGCTTGGAAGGAGGTTTTTAGTCGCGAGCGCCTGGTCAATCTTCCTCCTCGTTCGAGGAGTCGTAATTGTTGAGGTGTTTTTTTCTTCTTTCTGATTTGTGTTTCTGGTCTGATGCTCCACTGTCACCAAGGTGTTTGATGTTGCAGCTGTCAAGTTTGCGTTGTCAATGGGTCTGGATTCCATTATTGGTGTTCCCTTGCAGATAGGAGTTGGAAGGCTGGCGTCAGAATCTTTTTGTAAAGGGCTATTTATGGTGGCCCAGTGCCGTGATGCTGACAGTGGAGTGATGTCCGGAGTGGGGGTGTGATGTGCCTAATCAGCCCAATCAGATTTCCGGTTTGTCGGATCTTGCCCGAAGTGCCACCTAAATGGCGTCGACGTTGTGGTTGTTGTAGATTTGCCATTTGGTTTTGGGGGTATCGGGCTTCTCACTATCCCTTTCTTTTCATGCAGTTGCTGTCCGAGTGGAGGTTGATTCCCTCCAATATGTCTGCGTTCGAAATTGTTTGCTCCTGTTTCTGAAGTAATATCTCTTTTCATAAAAAGGTTTTCTAAAACATCTCTTTTGGCAGGTTTCAGTGAGAATCTCTGGGGACCCACCTTCACCGGCACTCGATTTGTTGCAGGTTTTCGCAGAGTCTTGCTGTCACTGAATCTTTTCGTTTTTAGCTGGACAGTGACTTTGTGCTTGGGCCCTATATTTGGTGATCTTTTGTGAGGCATTGCGTGTTCTTTTAAGCGAGCTTTAGTCTCAGGTTTCCTCCCCTGTAATGTGGAGGGATGCCTGGGCGAGGGCCCTATCTCGGGTAACCCGGTTAAGGTGTTGTCATCTTCAAGATTTTTTTCTAAGGTTGTTTTCGCGCTCAGTTTGGTATGCGGGCGTGTACGAAGAACAACTTCATTGGGTGGAGTCGGATTTTCGTGAATAGTCATGCTTAACCCTGAGCTGTTCTTCTATTGATGTTTATGTGGCGACGCAGATGATGCGACTTCCACCGGGCTCCTCAGGTCTTCTTTTGCTATTATAGGATGTATTTCTAAAGTGAGTTTTTGTGTCACGTTGCTTGTTTGTTCAGGTTCAACTGAAGGCAAGCTCGAAATGGCAATACCGTGAGACCTGCTATTTGCGACAAGTCCAGGGTTCTGGCAGTCCCAAGGAGGATTGCCAGTGATTTGGGTTTCCTTAATTCAGTCACAGAACAGGTGGTCTTCCCCCCCTTGCTGTTTCTTAATCTTTGCAATGGGGGATAGTACCTTAGCCGCGGGCAGCTTTAGGTCTTTGCAGGCGGGGGTAGTAACCGACCCCCTAACCTTGTCTCTCTCCACATCACCCACATTCAACGTGGCTTCCCCATCGCGTCTCGCCTTCACTGGCTTACTCAGGACTCCGAGTTCAGAAGTTGCCTCCCCTGCATTCGAGGGCTTCGGGGCGGTTACTTTTTTCAAGGTTTTCCCTGACGATCCTGGTTCAGCGTGTTCAGCCTCTGCCAGCTGCAAGCCTTCTAGCGGCTCGCTCTGCTGCACCGACAAAACTCTGTCATCAACATGTGGCGGCGTCAGGTTGCAGCCCACCGCTAACAACTCCACCACCTGGTTTGCTTCTTCCGGGGAAGGCTTCATGACTCCCTTGGCTGCCTTTGCTGCCTCCTCCGTGGTACCTCCTAGCGGCAGGCTGCTCCCAGCATCACCCGCAAGCCAACCATTCCACAGCTCACTTTCACGACCGGTGAGTCTTTTGCTATGGTGTCAGGCTTTGGTACAGGCGCTACGGGAAGGGCTGTCAGAGTTCGTGTCACCGGGGGAGAGCGGCGGTGAGTGCATGTTAGTGCATGAGTTCTGCAACTCGCTAACTCGCTGAGATTAGCGGGGTTGTGGATTTGCATACCTGCTTCCAAGCCTGCTTCCGTTGTTGTTTTGATGTATGCTGGTGCTGACACAAGTCTTTCCGTGCGGAATGGGTTTTTCAGAGGGCTCCTCAGCTCCATGCCCAAATCCTCATGTTGAGGCCGCTGGCTCCGAAGACGCCTCCCCTCTTCCTCCATTCTTTTTTCCTTTTTCCGCACTCTACCGCCCGGAAAGCCGTGGACTGCAGCAGACTGCAACTCGGCTTCCAACTCCGTGGCCGCTCCGCCGTTGCTCCGCAGTGCCACAGGGGTTTTGATGAAATCTCCTTCCAGTCAACCAATAGAGGTAGCCAACAGACTACCAGTACAGCAAGGAGAGTAGACTGCAGCAGACTGCAACTCGGCTTCCAACTCCTTTTACTGACTGTAACATGCTTTTACTGACCTTAACTGAAGTCACTCTGTGTGATGGATATGAAAAGTATAGGAAAAGTTACTTAGCTGCAATATTGTTCCTTTTATAATCTTATTCCACTTTACTACATTTTAGAATTGTTCGTGTGCCTTGTGTATATATAAATAAATCATATTATTTTTTTAAAATTTCAACTTTTATTGAATTTTTATGAGGATCACAGTTCACATATGCAACATTGGATCCGTTAACCCAGATCGACAGCAGTATAACAAAATACAGAGAGAACTGCCTATGCAAGTGCATCCTTTGGCCTACCCTGCTGACCCCACGCTCTCTCCCCCCCCCTGTCAACTGAACAATAGAATGGCTCTCTCATTTTCACCCATGCTTCGTTACACCTTTGGGGGAATCCTTAGTTTCCTGAGCAGGTGTCAGTTCCAATTTGTGTATGTTTACCTCTATGTTGGGAAAGTCAAGGCTTTGTGGCTTCCCCTCGCTGTCACATAAGGCAGGTATCCCCAGGCCTATTGAATGTATATTTCACGCAAATCCAACCATTACATTTCGACAGACCCAGCGTCTCTGTGAATGGCGGCGCTTAAACGTTCCATCCGGTATAAGTTCTGGTCCGTAATGACCCATTCTTTCTTTCCCGGGGGAAAGCGCTCTTTTCCAGTGTGCTGCCAGACATGCCCTCCCAGCAAGGAGCCAACTGTGGATCATTTTCGGCAACCTTATGTATTCTCCTCCCTGCGCTTGCAGGCCAAATAGTATCTGCATTGGTGTTTTCCCCCTCATGATCCCGTCCAGATCTTTAATCTAACTAAGGACCTAGTCCCAGTAGGACTGGACCACCTTGCATTAGCACCCCATATGCCAGTAGTCGGTTCTCGATCCACACTCATGCCAACACATGGGTATCGCTCCTTAATACATCTTGGAAAGCCTGATCGGGGTCATACTGCCACCTGCGTAAGAGTTTGATAGCATGCACTTTGTACTGGCAGGAAATGGATGTCTGAAAAGCCTCCCTACACATCTTCTGCCATGTTCCAGGGGAAAGCTCCCTCCCCAGAACCCTCTCCCAGTGCTGTCTCAGCTTGTCTGAGGATCCCCTTTTCGTCTCCACTAAGGCCCTGTATAATGCACCAGTTAATCCCTTGGAACCAGACCCAGTGTCTAAGGGCTTCTCGAAGGGTGTAAGTTCCCTCTGTAATTTCTCGTTCCAGGCCTCCCTCATCCTCACCCCATTCAACTGTAGGTATGAGAAGACGGAGAGCGAGCCCAGCCCCAGTGCCTCCTCCAACTCATGTATTGTAATGAAGCTGCTGTCTGTACACAATTGCCCTTCCCTTCCCAGACCTGCTTCATACCAAGTTTTGAACCTCTTCGAATTCGGGATAGCGTCCCTGATCACCAAGACCCAAAGATGAGCAAGCGGGGATGGCCAAGTTGTAACGCCAGCCAATCCTGTTTCCTGTCGCCAAATGCTCCAAATGGTGCCCAGAATGGGGTGCTCCCTTATCCTACGCAGTAGTTTCTACCTGGGAACCCATAGTAATTCACCAACCGTCGCCGGCCACACGTGGTGGTTGTCAAGGCTCACCCATTGCAAGTCTTCCCGCCGCCTGAGATGTGGGATAAGGACCCTAAGCTTAGTAGCTTTATAATATAGATGTATGTCCGGGAGTCCCACCCCACCCCCAACACTGTCTTTTGGGAGACTCAATGCTACGTTAGAGACCCTAGGATTCCTCCCCTGCCAGAGGAACCGTTAGAGAGTACCCCTGGTAGCTTTGAAGTAGTAGTCGGGGATCTGTATGGGGAGCATTTGGAACAGATAGAGAATCTTGGGGTGAACAACCATTTTAATCCCGTTCAGTCGCCCCACCCAAGAGAAGCTCATCTTGTTCCATTTCACTAGGTCTTTCTCCACTTCAGTGATCGGGGGGGCAGTGGGGGTGGGGAAATTTGCTTCATATAGGCCGTTCAATTCTCTTGTGATGTTAATTGCCAAATAGTGCAGGGTCCCCAGGCTAACCTTCATGCCCAGAAATGAGAACCACACCTGCTCTCCGTCCCTGCTTTCATCCAATGGTAAAAGGACCGATTTTGCCTGTGTTTATTTTAAATACTGCCATTCGTCCATATTCCTCAATCACCAATACTGCGGCCAGGACCAAGGTCAGCAGGTTCATCAAATGGAGTCGCATGTCATCTGCTTACAGGCCCAGTTTATAACTCTTCCCGCCAACTACAACCCCCTCCACCCGCTGGTCCTGTCTGTCTATGAGCAAGGGGTTCCAGTGAAAGCAAAAAGATCTGGGGAAAGTGGGCAAACCTGTCTCGTCCCACTTCCCAGGCTAAACCACCTTGAGTATCCCCCATTAACCGAAACACAAGCCCTCGGGAGGAGTAAATTGCCATAATACCCCAGAGAAATCTCTTGCCCAGCCCTATTTTAGTGAGAACCGCCTCTAGGAAATCCCATTCCTCTGTATCGAAAGCCTTTTCCGCATCTACAGAGAGAAGAGTGGGGTCCCTCTGCATCCCTTTGGCCTCATGTATCAAATGCAATGTCTTTCTCGTGGTGTCCGCTCCCTGGCGCCCCCCTACAAAACCCACTTAGAGTGAACCAATTTCAGTAAATGAATCTCCAATTTTGCCATCAGGACCCTAGCATAGATTTTGATGTCTATGTTTAAAAGTGAAATTGGGCGATAAGAGCCACAGGATCTAGGGTCCCTGCCCTCCTTAGACATCAACGTAATGAGGGCCTGGACAAAGGAGTCTGGTGCTCTCCCCGTCTCCATAATCATTGAAGAGTAACTTCAAGAAGGGAAGCAGGACTGCCAAGAAGGTTTTATAGAATCCCAGGGTGAAAGTCATCACCCGTTGCCTTCCCTAGCCGGAGGCGCCTATAGCTTTCTAGATTTCCTCCCCTGTAATTGGGGCATCCATGGCCTCTTTTTCGGCACCCAGTAGAGAAGGGAGGTAGGACCCTTTAAGATATTAATCTCCCCCATGGGATGCTTCCCCTCACTTCTATATAGAATGAGTCAAATGCTTCCTGAACCCCTTCGGCTGTACCCACTCCTCCCTCCACCCTTCCCTCAACCTCCGTGACCCATCTCTTGGCCCGTTGTCCCAGTAGTCTCGCGGCCAGAAGAGCATTGGTCTTATCTCCTTTCTCATAACATTTCTGTTTAAGAAACTGTAGTTTATGAACTATTTTCCCCTCTTCCAGCAAATTTAACTCCTCTCTCAGGCCCCTAGCTACCAAAATACGGTCCACCCTATCTGTGGGTGACGACTGAGCGAGCTCTTCCAGGGCTCCTATTTTTTCCCTTAGCCTTTTCTCTATGAACATACGTTCCCTTTTTTTTACAGGCCACCTCACCAATCAGCAGGCCCCTCCATGTGCCCTTAGCCGCGTCCCATACCGTGCCCTTTCTCACCTCACCCATATCATTGATGGCACAAAAGTCTCTAATTCTATTCTCCATTTGGTCTTTAAACACTGGGGCCTTCCACACCCAATCTTTACATCTCCACTTCAAGTTTCTGGGGCACAATCCCTCCCAATTAATGTCTACAGACCCCAAGTCGTGGTCTGACCACGCGATATGGTGACTCCCCGAGTCCCTTACCACTTTCCATAGGTCCCTTGATATATACAGGTAGTCTATTCTCGTGAGAGTACCATGTGGGGCGGAATAGAAAGCGAATCCCCTCGCCTGTGGGTGTAGGTGCCGCCATATATCCCTCAGACCATAGAGCTCCATGGCCGTACTGAGCTCTGTGTCTCCCTGTTTCTGAGGTTCCCCTTCTCCTTCGTGTCTGGCCTACCTGTCCAGATTCACCTCCATCCAGACATTGACGTCTCTGCCAAGTATAAGATGCCCCTGCGTCTCTCCCATTATTTTCTCTAAAGTTCTATGCAGGAATCTCTTCTGACCCTGGTTCGGGGCATATGTTGTTGCAAAGGTAAACCTTATTTTCTTGATCAAGCCCAAGATCAGCAGGGCCCTCCCCGCCATGTCCGAACATTTCTTTGTTACCTCCATCCAGAGCCCTTTCTGTACCAGAATCCCCACTCCTGCCTTTCCTGAAATTCCCAACCCCCAGTGTTCACCCCCTATAAGGCCACAGGGGATCTTTTGTTCATCGCCCCTCTGATATCTAGTTTCCTCTAGGAATAGGACATCAATCCCATATTTCTTAAACTCTCTGGCAACCAAAGACCTCTTTGTGGGGGAGTTGAGCCCCTTAAAATTCATTGTACGCGGAAACCACCCAGGGGCGCAGGCTGTATGGAAGCCTGATGGCTCATCTCCCCGGGAACCACCGGCTTAAAGCTTAATTCAGGACTTTGCCCAGCCCGCAATTAACTGGAAAGTTATGCCGGTGCAGTGAAAGGGGTCTGGCATCACTGGTCCAAGTTCTGGTGGAAATCGGGCCGGTTTACCCCGAAAACATTGCGGGACAAGCGGCTCCCACCCCGCAGGAGAGAAGGCCGCCAATGAAGGAGCGCAGTACCCGCACTGAAACGCCTGGTGGTGCCCTCCCCGGCAGATGGGAACCCGCAACAGGGCTGACCACGGAAAGAAGCTGAAACCTATGGATGAGCTGCCTGAAGGCAGAGCCCGAGGCCCACGGCTCGCCTGAATCCTGCGGAACTCACCAGAAAGTGACCAGCGTGGCATCGGCGGTGGCGTTTTCACCCCCCTGCCCGAGGTAGCGGCGGCCAGCGGCTCGAAGACAGCAGAACCCCGACTACATCCTAGGAAGCCAGCCACGGCCTCAACCGAAGCTAACGTGGGAAATCGCCTTGAGGCGCAGCCCGCAACAGCGGAGAAGTGACCTGCCTCGAACTGAGCAAAGCCGACGTCCACACACCGCGCCCCCGGAGAACCGCGCATTAACGTTGAGTGGCAGCAACCAGCATCCAGTGCCCCTTCCCCCCAGCAGGCATCCCCCTTGTGAGGGGGAAAAGAAGGGCTTGTGGCAGAAAAGCGGGTGAACCGCAAGCCCCGTGCTGAGGCAGTCGCTGGTACGGTTCGGGGACGAGGAACGGGGGTGCCACTGCCCAGACCCAGCATAAACTCCACAGGGAAAAGAGGACAGTGGAGGCATCAGCAGTGACGGATGATCCGGCGTGCCCTGTTGCAGCACCAGCTGTGCGACAATCAGCCCAGCAGACACAAAGGCCGAAGAGCCAGCATCGGCGCCTTGGGGGACTCCTCTTAGTCCTCCTTGACATTAACGTGAGGTAACGAGAGTGGGAGACCTGGAGTGCATCTGGGGCTCTTGGACACCAACAGTAAATAATGAAGACTCGATAGGTACAGAGGGACAACCACACTTCTCCCTTGCTCCTTGACAGCTTAATGCGCAGGAGTCAGCCACAAGTCGCTCCCCATCTCAGGGACGACCCCCCCCTCGTGCTCTTTATCTAGGTAACTGCTACAGAGCCCGGTGCACAACACTACGGCTCAGATCCAGCATTACAGTGAGCATTAAGTAACGTCACAGTGGGGAAGCATGGAACTGGGTTCAATAGCCTTCCCGAAGGAACTGTCTGGCTCTCGTCCCCACGATCCCTCCCTGCCAGTCGGAAAAGGAGGTGAAGCATCCCCCAACTGCTCGTCCCAAAACCAGAGAGGAGTCCATCCTTCAGAGACTGAGAGGCCACAGGAAGAAACAAGAAGGGCCCCTGAGGTTTAGAAACACCCACCGCCACAAGCATATGGCAATTAGCGGCAGAAGCATAAAATCCAGTGGGGCAACGAGAAATCCGCCCTGTGAACGATGAAGCCAAGACCTCAGAAGACTCGCAGCACAACCGCCTCCTCTAAGACCAGGCCAACAACAGGACAAAAGGTACAGGACCGGGGAACTCATTTCACAGCAACACAGCGTAGCGAGCACAAGCCAGCAATAGCTAGAAGAGTTGCACAACTGCGCCACACTGAATGGTCCGAAACCCTACACGAGGTGTTTGAAGCACATTCCGCAAGGCAGTGGCTAATAGGGACACGCCTCCTTTGAACACGCAACACATTTAACGACTCGGCAGAGACACCCAAAGCACCCCGTGCATGCAGTCAGAGGCTGGACTCTCAATGGTTCAAAAGTTGCAAAAAGTCTGCAGGGGGCCCGCAAACATGGCATCTCCCACACCCCAGGACGACTCCACAATCCCAGCGGGTGATCATGAATTATCAACCAAAGCTGATATTCGCCTCCTGCTGGGAGAAATCTGTGCGTTCAGAACCAGCATGGCCACTACGGTCAGTGTGTTACAGGACAAGATTCACAAGATAGAAGACAAGGTCGAAGCACTCGAGAACTATCAGCAGTCAGCAGACATAATAGAAATGAGGACAGAGGGCTGGTGCCAAGAACTTGAACAGAAAAACCGAGACCTGGAAGCAAAGGTTGACGATTTGGAGCATCTGGAAAGAAGGGCGAACCTAAGGATACAAGGCCTCAAGGAATCCCCAAATGAGACGCCTACATACCTAGAAAGAAGAATTAAAGCCCTCATAGCATCCATACTTCCCTCCCCAGTCTCACCCCAACTGGAATTCGAAAGAGTCCACCAAGCTGGCGGCCCCCCTGGCGGACCTAGATCGGTCCTGGCGAGATGTCATCATTACACACACAAAGTAGACATCCTCCAAAAAGTGAGAGAGTTAGATTCAATTGACTTTGAGGATTCCAAAGTAAGGATCTACCAGGATCTCTCAGCCGCCACTCTAACGCAGAGAAGAGCATGGCGTCCCCTCACCCATAGGTTGTGAGAAAAGAGCACGAGATATAGGTGGAATCATCCGTTTGCTTTGATATTCTCATACGGAAATGAAGAGTACAGGGTCACCTCGAGCGAGGAGGCGAAAGGGGTTCTCAGAAGCTTGCAAACAGGGACGGACGCAATCGAGGGTGAAGAATTGCCGACATCATCGGATCATGCAAGAACGCCCACAGGCCGAAGGCGTCAAAAAAGCAAGACCAAAGGAGGCAAGAAGTTTCAAAGATGGAACACCCCATGAATGAAACGCGATGCATAGATCTCGTAAACCAGAAACAACTTAAAAACGAAGCCGGGCTGGGCATCATTGACAGTGGATACCAAGAAATCGCTAAGACTTGCAGTCCAAAGTGGTTGAAAGCCGAAGGGTTCCCGGGGACGACGCTCGTTGTGTGGCCCTATGTTAACACCTCGGCCGTCTCCGCAGTTGAGAAGAGAACAGTTCTTCCGTTCTGTCTAACATTTCTATCTTTGATTCTTTTCGAAGGTTAGGGGGGGGGAGGCATGAGGAGGGGGCTTGACTGCGGCTTGCAGAACATGAGACAATAACCAAGGGAAGTGAAGATGCCAGGAGCACGACTAACAATGCAACATGCCACAAAACTGGTGGCAGGCCTGTTGAGTAGTGATGATGGGGGCTGACGCAATCGGAATGGGTTCCCTCAAGGTAAAAGGATTGAACTCGCCCCGGAAAAGATCCATGCTGAGACAAATCTTCAGATTAGCCAACCTCAACATCCTATTTGTTCAAGAAACAAAGTTTAAACAACTGGGAGAATTCGATGTTAAAGGAGGGGATTTAGAGGGATTGATATGGGCATCCGGGCTTGAGAAGAGAGGAGGGGTGGGCATATTGTACCGTGCCTCACTGGGACTTCAGATGACACGCTTACGCAAAGGATGCATTTCTCATTATACACAGCATCATCGGTCCCACAGCAGTCACACTGTGCTCCGTTTATGCTCCCAACACTCAGCAATTATCTTTTTTGCAAAAATGTTCTGGCAAACCTGGAGGGTGAGATGGGGTGGTCCATTGTTTGTGGGGGAGACTTTAACCAGATCACAAACCCAAACTTAGACTGGCGATCGTATCGCTCGGGAGCTTCACCCCCCCCAGACAATGGATCCTTTGAACACCTTATTGCAGCGTACCACCTCATAGATGCGTGGAGGGTCACACATCCACTGCGCAAAGGCTACACATTTTACTCATCACCTCACCAAACCTTCACTCATATTGACTATATATTTTTGGAGGGTCGCTTAGAACACTCGATTACAGTAGCGGCTATTGAAGTAGTGGGATGGTCGGACCAGGACATGGTCACAGTCTGTCTAGACCTGAGGCGGAACGTACAGATAGACAGAAGATGGACATGCAATGATATGCTATTTAAAGATAGGCTCTTCCGAGAAAGCTTAGACGAAGAGATACGCAGCTTCTTTGAGAGGAACAAAATGGGGGAAACCTCGACTCAAACTGACTGGGAGGCAGCAACAGCCACAATAAGAGGTTTAATAATAGTGCAAGGCTCCTCTGTCAAAAGATTGAAACTGCTAAGAGAAACTCAGGTCCAAAAATTAATAACCAATGAAGAAAATACCCTTACTAGGTAGGAGGGAGACCCTACTGAGACGAGAGCCGAGATAAGAACCCTCAGGAAAGAGCTAAAAGATATTTGGGAAAGCAAGGCGCTAACCAGTCTGCGGTTTATTAAGCAAAAAGACTTTGGGAAAGGGGATAAGGCACACACACATTTAGCAGCTAAGCTCGGGAGGGAGAGAGCAGAAAGGGCGGTCTTGAGAGTCGGGGCTTCCTCTGAGTCTATACTGAGGAACCCTCTGGACATCACAGCCAGATTTGCCCAATTCTATGAGCAGCTCTACATCTCTGACAAGGCCCCCACCCCTGAGAGCAGCGCAGAATACTTATCTAAAGTGGCGTTCCCCTCACAGTCTGAAGAGGACCTAGATAAACTGAATGTCCCGGTAACCACTGAAGATGATGATCATGCCATCTCCGGCCTGAAGGTGGGCTCAGCACCGGGCTCAGACGGATTCACCCCAGCACACTACAAAAGATTCAAGGATGCTCTAACACCGTTCCTCACTTTGCTCTTTAACAGTATCATAGAGTCTGGCTCAGCCCCTCCCTCCTTCACAGAAGCAAGGATTATAGTGATACCTAAAGAGGGGAAAGATAGGTTGGACTGTGGCTCCTATAGGCCAATCTCACTATTAAATGTTGATGCCAAGGTTTATGCTAGCATTCTGGCCAAGAGATTAGGAACTGTTCTCCCCCGCCTGATACATAATGATCAGGCAGATTATGTCACCGGAAGGCAGGGCTCGGACAATGCCTGCAGAACTTTGGACCTCATGGCCTTCATCCCAGTAACGGAAACAGAGCCCACATTAATCTCAGTTGATGCCAAAAAGGCCTTCGATCCAGTGGAGTGGAGGTTCATGTCGGAGGTCCTACACAAGGCAGGTCTAAGCCCGGACTGGATCAGGGGAGCCCGGGCTTTATATCAGAACACCCACGCTAAGGTTGTGGTAAATGGAGTCGCTTCAAGGCAGTTTACGATAACCAGGGGAAGTAGACAGGGGTGTCCCGTCTCCCCGCTCGTATACATTCTAGTCATGGAACCGCTGGCTCAAAACATTAGATTAAACCCAAAGATCAGAGGGCTCCTTATATAAGGTGTAGAACACAAACTGGCGCTCTCTGCAGATGACATGCTGGCCTATGTTTCTCACCCAGACCAGTTGATCCCAGAACTCCTGCAAGTCATTGAGGAATACGGAGCGCAATCGGGGTTCCGGATAAACAAACATTAAACAATGATTCTCCCCCTCAGGGAACCCAACCCGTCACACGCACCACATCTGCTGACACGGGGTCGCAGAATCGCGCAAACGAGCATTAGGTATTTAGGTATAATGATCACGAGAAACCTCCAAGAGTTGTATCAGTCCAACTAGAGACCAATTTGGTCAGCGATCCAACAGGATCTCGACAGATGGGGCAAACTCAACCTCTCCTGGGCCGGTAAACTCACAGCGATCAAAATGAATATCCTGCCCCGACTCCTCTTCCTCTTTCAATCTCTCCCCATTGCACTCCCTGAACACGGCCAAACAATTCATGCTGGCATTTCTTTGGGACAATAAAAAACGGTGAATTGCATACAACACACTTATTCTCGCAAAGGAACGGGGGGGGTCTTGCCTATCCAGACATCCATCCATACTACGCTGCTGCCCAGCTTCGCGTCCTTGTAGACCATATTCGTGAATCAAAAAGCAAACAGTGGTTCACCTTGGAAAATGGTCTCTTAACTCCGGTCACATTGGGGGAATGGCTATGGGCCCTCTGGGATGCCATCCCGGGCAGGGCAAGGGAACACCCGGTTCTTAGGGCACTCTGGACACTATGGGATAAAAGAAACATAGGCATGGTGGGAATCGCAACAAGTCCTTCACCACTCAGCTGCATCTGGGCCCCACCAATCAGAGACTCTATCTTGGAACCCCTCCGGTTTCAGCCCCAGTATGAACAGGGCCTGGTCAGGGCAGGGCAAATGTGGAAGGACAGCTCATTCTTGTCCAAGGAAGAACTTGAAGAGGCACAGCAAGGCCGGACTATTAACCCTCTGCCATACCTGCAGCTGAAAGGAGTCCTCATGGACTGCAAATGGAAAGACCAACTAAAGCGCCCTTTTACTCCATTAGAAAAGATATTGAAAACACACTCAGGTACCAAAGGGCTCATAACGTGCATATATAAAACGCTTATGGACAGGGTTCACCTCTCCCCTCCAAGCACTAAGGCCAAGTGGAACCAAGAGCTGGATTGGGAGGATAATCAAGCGGGCTGGGATGCTGTTTATAGGGCAGTCTGGAAGTCCTCTATTGCAATGCAATATAAGATGCACAACTGCAGAATTTTGACGCAATGGCACCTAACCCCACATCTACCAAAAATGTACGAGGGCATCTCCCCCTACTGCTGGAGAGGATGCGCACAGGTATGCACAAACTGGTATCAATGGTGGAGCTGCCCCTGGATTCAGTTGTTCTGGAAGGAAATACTGGGGTGGATCCACAAGATTGAAGACATTCACAGAGACTTAACTCCTCTCTTGGTTCTCTTCGGAATTGTACAAATCGAGGTCAGATATCTACTTCTCCCACACATGCCAAGAAATGTGCTACTAACTGCCAGTGTCTGTGTCTTCTTCCCTCCCTACAAAATCAGATTGGCTGAGCAAAGCAAAAGAAATGTATGACATGGAAAACCTAACTGCCCTCATGATGGAAACCCACACACACATAGACCAGCATTGGCTTCTGTTCATGCAGTACCTCACTGGAGGTCAAGCAACCTCGACTAGACCCGCAGCCCAGCCCCACAGTCGTGAGAGGGGCGAGGTAACTGCCTAAGTCCGTATGCCCAAAGCGCTCCCGGAACCCAGCACATACATATTTGCTATGGATCTGCATCCCAGAGGGAACTATCCCTACCATGCTACTTGGCAAACAAGCTTAGACTCCGACCCGAATGCTTGCCAGTATCCCCTGGTGGACATTTCTAACTCTTGAATCTCACTGGACAACACTTTGTTACTGCGGTCAAGCCCGCAAAGGGATGGGGAGTGTTGGAGGGGGGTGGGAGATATGGACTCTTCTCTTTTTTTGTCCTTCTTCTCTTCTTTTTCCTTTTCTTTCCTTCTCGCTTTCTCTTTTCTTGCTCTACTTCTTGTTACGACCCTCGCCCAAAACCCCCTCTGGCAAACCCATTGGCCAGGTGGAGTCAGGACTTGTGCCTCTAGAGCCTGGCATCCTCTTCAAAAGCCCTCATGGGGACAGTCCTGGCGCCTATGGCGCCAGGCTCATACACCATGAAAAACAGTGTGCTTGGGAACTACTTTATTGTATTGTCAGCCAACATGGAGGCATCCACATAGCTTGGTTCCTAAGAACCAAGCTATGCGGTCTAGTGTTTTGGGTGTGGTAGCCTAGAGACTACTTTACCTGGACTATTTTGGTGGGGCTATTTAAAACACACCCGAGCAAGACAACGCGCTTTGTGTTACTTTGCAGCTTGCAACGTGACGCTCACCGTGTCCAGCTATTCCCTCGAACCTCGGAGAAGCAGAACCTGCAAGGAGACAAAAGGAACATCATTAGCAGCAGCATCTTACCTGCAGTCTTCACACTCGCAGCTACTGAGAACAGCTTCCTCGAATCTGCACGCCTCCCGGACAGAACGACCTGAAAGAGGAAGATAGAGGCAACATTAAAGAAAGCAGTAGAGACATTTACAAATTATGAACTGCTCAAAAGGCTTACCTGGCTGGTCGCCTCTCGGCTGGCACCACTCCAGCCATTCCACTTGCGCCGAAGAACACCGCGACCTACAAGGAAGGAAAACACAGGTTAGCAAAGACAAGACTTTGCAGCGCTGCGCATAACGCTTACTTACCGCATCATAGCGCTCTTAATGCGGCATCATTTACCAGCGGGGCTCAACCAAGCCAGTTCGCCGCGCTGAAGCTCTGCATACCTAAGGGAGAAAAAAGAGACATTTTAAACAAAGAAAGGCATGCAGGATAGCAACAAAACTAAAGAACAGCAATAAGACCTACCTGAACAATATCAAACGGGCCAGCGTCAGTGAAGTAACTGGACCGCACTCGCCCATGAAAGACAACGCGCCCCTGCAAAGAAGGCAGGACGGAGAGCACGCCTAATTCTACCACAAGGCAGAACCTTCCCCACAGACCACATCAGGGCAAAGCTGAGAAGCATACCAGCGAGTAACCCGGCTGGGTGGTGTCCCTGTGGATACCAGTTGAGCATAACACTTCTCTACCCCCCTTCCTTTCTTCTGTTCCAGGTTTTTAGGTGGCCTTTCTTCCTTTCTCTAATCTTCCCTTTGATATTTCTAACTTTAATATTGTAAAACTGATTGTATTGTTATATTTGTTGCTTGTTTTCAAGCTTCTTGGCTGGTGCATCTGTTGATCAAAATAAAAATATATTTAAAAAAAAAGGAAATTCAGTGTACATATACGGAGACTGTCACCCTTTCCGGTTTTGAGAAGTCACATTCATGTCCGAAAATAATGTCCATTGGCAGGGCTGCTAAACGGCTTGTCACGTCACTTTTATGTGCATTTTTGCTTGTTATTTTAAGTGGCGTGTGTGTGGGCTTTTGACATGTAACAAGTTCAAGTATTGTCTCAGCCATTTGGCACACCATCTGATTTTATTTAGATTGCAATCAAATTGTACCTCAGTTGCTGAAGCATACAGTTTCGGAAAGTGCAAATACTACTTCTGCAAGCACAGCCATTCGTTCCTGAAAACCCTTTAATATTTTGTGGGAGACCCCCGCTCTAATGTCTGCAAATATGCACAGATGGAAGGCCACCGGTCTGGTACAGACTTTGTGTGTATTTGTTTTTAATGGGACAACCAACGTTAATTTCAGGCAGTGTTATATCTTAATTCTCCAATTGACTACGATATATATTCATCATGTTATAAACCAAATGGTGTCTAAAAGTGCTGCTACCCTCCATATAGTTACATGACTTTCTTGGGCATGTGAGCAAAAGCTTTTACAGTTCTTTAATCTGGCATCAGCGTGGATGTTCTGTGGGAGTTGATTGTCAGGCTATTTTATATATGAAAGTACCATTATGTCTCTGGTCTACTTACCTTATCGGGGAATAGGACGAAATTACTGAGGTGGAAAAGTCCGACCCCCATTTATTCACATATGTGGGGGGGCACAGTTAATATAAATGTATAGATGTAAGGTGGGGGAGCGTGTGGGGGGGTCTCCTCCCATATATATATGTGCGAAAAAATGAAAATAAAAACAAAAAAAAACGGACTTTTGTTGGTCGGACTTTTCGACTCAGTAATTTCACGCAGATCACCTTAAAGGTATGGTGAGACCTAAGAATGTTTTCTTATAGGCATTTGGTAAGGCGGTGCCATGCAAGCATGTATAGGTGAGACAGACTATTTACAAATTTTTCAGGGGTGATTCATCCATAATGGGTGACAGTGCACTGACCTGCCCGCACCGTCGCCCGCCAACTCATTGTAAACACAGAGCCCTTCATCTGCTTCTTGATGCGCCTAAGGGAGCACTCCTGGGCTGGCCGTAACTATCAAAGGGAAATCTAGTTTCTCGCACTGGTTTCTTGTACTCCCTTGCCAACATTGTAGCATTCCAAGATAGTGCTCGTCTTATGGTTGAAGTGCATAATAAATTGCGGCAAGGCTACTTCCAGTTCATTTAGGCTTTCTAATTTGGAATCCTCGTCAGGCAGATCTGGCAAAGTCTTGTACATTCTTTCTCCCTCATAGCTTAAGAAGTGCTTTAGAAGAGACACCTTCCTCTCTATTGTGAACTCATTACTACATGTTGCATGGATATAGTGCATGAATCCATTCTTCCACTGGGACCTTTACACTTTGACTGGAACAGGTGAGGGCATAACGATCGGCTTGTCACGTTCTGTGTCACCATGATCCCTTGACTTCCTCTCCCTTTTTCTCTTAATATAAATGTATAACTTTCCTCTACCTTTGAGATTGATAGAGTATTCTTACTTTTCTTTTTTTTCCTCACACATGTAGACTCCATCACACTGGTGCGTCAGTATTCGTAATAATTACTTATTATGCTTCAAATTTTTCTTGCCCTGCAGATCATCTTCAGACCTCGTTTTCCCATGCTTTCGTTGCCATGCATTGCTAAGCAGCAGGATGGACCCTTAAAGTCCTTCCTCACGGTCCACACTGGCCGTTGCACGCTTTTGGGTCCCTTTCACTAATAAAGGATCCCAGAACCAGTGGTGTTTTTGACTATCCCTAGTGTGACTTGTACTTTGCCCATGGCCCTTCATGTTTTTTCCGCCATTGTGGTTGATCATTCTTACTCTGAGTTTGTAGCTTTCGCTACTTTGATATTGTTAATTAAGTTAATTGTCAACTTTCTCACGTGTTTCGGCAGATGCATCCTCGACGCACACCAGCGATATTCAGTACCTTCGACTGAAGACTTTGAGGTTTTCTTCCACGCCTCAACTGGCTTCAGCCTACACCATGCTTCAGCCCTGCAGTAGGGAGAGTGGGGGGACTGAACATCATTAATTTCTCTTAGAGAATGCATCTTCTACTTTTCTTTCTACTAAATTTGTGTGGCTGCATTTACTTTTACAAGTAATTATGGAAAGTGCTCCTTTTAAGTTCTGTTTGTCGTGCAATGGGAAATTCTTGTGGGGAAAACACAAATAGAGTGTGTAACCACTGTCTTCCCTGTGACCATCCAGAGAGAGTTGTGCGTTGTGTAAGCTCTTTTGGCCCAAAATGCTCAAAGAAAGACATACTAAACGATGGGCAGACTACGCCATGCAGGCCGAGTCTGGAACCTCCACCGGTGCCTTTGCATCAGATGAGGAAGACCAAGGCAGCTACGGCTCCATTATGGACGTCAAAGACATTCAAGAGGAGTCGGTATACTCCCGCTTGTCAGTCTCCAGCCCTGTAAGCAGGCCCAGCGCATTGCTATGGGGACAACACCTGTCGACAGACACACAAACTCTTCATGGGGGGCAGAAGCATCGTTAACACACATCCCGTAGCCATTCTTGTATGGATCTTCGGAAAAAGGCCACATGGCAACAGAAGGCACTTCGAAGCTTTCTGATTCCACACCTCATAAGCCCACTGCGCTTCTGCTCTCGTCCAGCGCATGACAGTAAAGAAAAACAGATGCTGATTGCAAACCTGCTATTAACACAGGAAAACACACAGGGACTTCTCAGGAACCTGCCAGAGACACCCTAGCTTCTATACCTGTTACAAGTCCTTCAATAACACCCTCTACGCACAAAAAACAAAGTATACTAAAGCCTTTATCCCAGTCTCTACAGAAACGATTATTTTTCCCCTTGCAGAAAATCCAAGTACAATTTTGCAGAGAAAATGGACACGGTTTCCTCCTTTGTAACCTTTATGCAGTGCTACCCCTGTAAGGCAGAAGTCTCTATTAGCAGATGGAGAACCACCAGCAAAGTCTTCTAGGTTACACATATTGCCCACTCACAGCGTTATTGATGTAACTGAGCAGCTGCAACATGCCGTTTTCCACGATCATAGGGATGATCATGATGACCAAGAGCAGGGTGATGATGACCAGGGGACATGGTATGATGATCCTACCTACTATGACCCGGATGACCCAGATGTTACAAGATATAAACCTAAGAGTCTGTGGAGGACGCAGACTTTTTGGACGATGTTTTTAATTAGAAAAAAAACGGCCAGTCAGTTGATGCCATTGCTTCAGTCCATAAAGAAGAGAATGAAACCATTGCTAACTACACCGTCCTCTACATGTGCAGTTGACCCTTTGTTAGGGGCCATGTCAAGCCGAATACTCTTGTCGTTATTACTACCAGAAAACAGACAGGCGTCCTGTTGTCTAATGCCGAAGTACTGCCTGAGAGTGTAAAAGGCTTTACGCGCTTGGGAAGAGAGCAGCCACATCTGCAGCTTTCTCTGCTCGCATAGCGAACAACACCACGTTGCTCGCCGGTTACAACAGTGCACATTGTGACTCAGTGCAAAATCATTTAGATTCTGTTTCTGAACCAATTAAGATTTTTGAATTGGGTACTCCCTTATTTTTTGATAACAGGGGGTCGAATCTGAACAGCAGGGAGACTATTAAGCACAATAAAGAAAAAACAGATCGACTTCCCCTCTCTATTGTCCCTTGGTGAATGTCAGGCAGTCAAATCGTTAATCTACTTCATCATTTAGTAGATAATGCAACTCTTTTTGGAAAAACACCTCTTCTGCAAACCATTCAATTTTATTCAATTAATCTTGTTTAAAAACGCACATAAAAAACATGTGATCACTTACAACATATTCATAGATTATAAAATCTTAACCCATTTACATCCATAATTCATTGAGATGGGTTATCACATTAAATAAACATTATCCACTCTTGTACAGCAGTTTTTCAAAATGTTTTCTTTTTTTTTAATAAAATCTATTATGGGGTATCTAGATGGCCCATTAAGCATAACACTACCTCTTTTATTAGGTATAGTGTTGGAGGGATATACTGGTTTTCAATCTGATCTATCCTCCTTTTGTGTTCTACTTTATTCTATAGTAATAGTCAGTTGACATTGTATTCCTAGCAAACCATCTTTTAATGTTGCAATTGACATAAGGAAAAATCAAGTGAGTATTTCCTTGCCAGTATGTTTCGGCCTCTGTTACATGTAGTACACAATCTCAAGTGCTGTCAATCAGTTCAGTGTTTAGGCCATCTTCAGGACAGAACAGTTTATTCAAGGAAATCAATCCATTCCCCAATTGGTAAGTCTTCAGCTTTTGATCTGGTGTCCAATCTGCTAAGTTAGGGACGTTTGAGAAAATAGACCTCTGGACAATCTTGGTCTTCACTTCAGGTGCCCTTGGCTACATGTTATGGGTCACATCTGTTGTTGATTCAGTATGGACATCGCTTAAAGTCTGGCAAAATCGAAAACTGCTTCAGTCAGGCAATTATCGTGATTCTAAAATGTTCCCGTCTTCGTGGGCTCACTGTGGCAGTCCACAGCATTCAACCCCTGAACCAATTAAGTCACAATAACTTAATATTGTTAAAGAGGAGAAACGGGTGGCCCAGAACAATTCTTAAAAACACCCTAGATTCCATTGTAACTGCAGGCAGAATACCCTAGATTCCAGTGAAACTGCAGGCATAATTATAGAAACCGCTAAGAAAGAACACAAGACCTTAACAACATTAGGTCAGATTACTAAGAAACCCTACGTTCAACGTTAGGTGTTTAATACCAGGCGTTTCTTTCGAAGCCATGGTTTTACAAGGTCAGCGCAGTAAGGGTTTGGGTCAACCTCCTCCCTGTGGTACACTTCTCAGGGCCAAACATCCCCTTTTCAAACCACACAACAAAGAGGTTTTAGGCGAAGCAAGGGTCAGGCAGAAGTGCAGCCACTAGAGGCTCCATTGCCCCCTCCAGCAAATTACATACCAGTACAGGTCCCCTCCCATGCTTCTCTAGCAGGGGGTTCACATTACTCATTTCGCCCAAGCATGGGAGGTGTAAGGGTGCAATAGTAGGAGACAGACAGACTGGTGGCATGTTGTTGGTTATAAACTTTTATTAAGAACTGAAGGAAAACCCGAACTATCCCTATTTCTAAGAGGGGTTTCCCTCCCTCAAGTAAACTAAGAATTCGGTCAGGAGGTCTTGTCAAAAGTAAATGGTTCACCATCGTGTCAGAAACCTATTTCCTTTCCTTACATTCAAAATCAACTAAAGAAAAAAGGATGATCTCAGTTCGGAAGGATGGCTCTCTCGCCCCAGACGATTACCACATCTTTGGTTATCGGAAAAATGAAATGTTCTTTGTCAAGGTTAGAACATCAAAACAAAATCTCAAAAGATTCTCTGGACTGACTCTTCGCCGGGGTACAAGGAAAACAAAGTATTTTATCTTCACAATGTTCAGAAACTCCTGGGGCAATCTTTCCCTTCCCCAGGTCTATCTCAAGTTTCGTAGGATGCCAAAAGAATGACTTCTTCTCTTGGTCGTTTGTAGAATTTTCACAAAACACCAGGGGGTATGACCCTCTTCTCTGGGTTTCAGACTTCTTATAGTGCCAAGAGATTGACTCCCTTCTCTTGGATGCTTGCAGAGTGTTTACAATACACCATGGGGTAGGACTCCCTTCCCCTGGTATCAGACTTTCACCACCAACCTAGTTTTCCACTTGACCAGGTATTACTCTTGCAATGTTTCCAAAACTGTGTCAAGTGTAATGCCTTGTTCCCTTGTTTTGCTCTGAGTCTCACAACCAACCTGGTTTCCCTAGCTATCAGGCACTGTGACAATCAAGATTGATGAGGATACTTGAATGGGTGTAGG
This sequence comes from Ambystoma mexicanum, assembly GCF_040938575.1. Lineage (NCBI taxonomy): Eukaryota > Metazoa > Chordata > Amphibia > Caudata > Ambystomatidae > Ambystoma > Ambystoma mexicanum. Next base: position 622,219,354 of record NC_090928.1, on the reverse strand, counting down.
TCCCAGACTTGCATGTGCAATCCACCTGGTATACTCTCCTGCCAGGTACTATGACTATGATGGTTACCTTGAAGGCCTTTATCGCCTTTATGGGTATGGGTCCCAGACCTCTTTACATTCACTCCACCTGGTATTCTCCCCTGCCAGGTACTGAGACTTTGATGATTAACTTGGATGCTTTTAGATCTCCTTATATTCTCGGGGTTGGGGTCCCAAGCCTTTGATTCTTGTTTTCTTCCAGGTTCCCAGCTTCTACACCAATGCCTTGGGCCCCTTTCACCTCCTCTCCCACGTGCGTACTGTTCTCTATGGTCCATGATGCTCTCAGGACTTATGGAATGCTTCTGGCCCACCTCAGTGTTTCCTCGGCAGTCAGCGATCCCCTTCTGCTTACGGCAGCTCCACGAGGGAAATGTCCTCCCGATGGTCGTGCTTCTTGCTCCACGCGTTCGCCGACCCAATAGGATACCAGAAGCTCCTTCCTCCTCCTTTGTAGATTGGTCCCTTGACACCAGATGCTCCTTGTGGCGGCATGCTCCCTTCGTGACGTCCATGTTTTCCTTCTCTCCAACGCTTCTTTCTCTGGACTCCTGGTTCCTTCAGGAAGGGCTCGACATTAGTCTGAGTCCTGCCACCGTTTTTATACACCGATCAAGTCCATATTGACTAGACGGCTCACTTTTGTTCTGTGCGGTACTCCTTAGTACTCCGCGCCTCCTCCTCATCCCAGTACTAAATTAATCAGTCTCCCAACAACTAACAGAGTCCATCCTCATCTTGTTATTAGGAAAGGGAACTATAGTCGGATAGTCCTTGCTTTTCCTCTTCCCAGTACTTTCCATACAAGAGGTATGGGAGAAACACATGGGAACAGTGGGAATGGTATTGGTATGGGTTGGTGAGGCAGGTGGGCTACGGTAAGGGGGTTGTGGGAATACCATGTTCTCCCCAGTTTGTCACTAATCCCATAGGGGGTTTCCCTCCCTATGAGATCCACCCGCTGAGTACCACCCCCACGTGAACTATCGGGTAGCGGGCACACCTCCTTTGCCTCATGGGAAGGGGCTCCCCCTAGGGGAGAAGTGACGATGTCCGGGGGTTTGTCACAGAGGGCATAGCATCAGGCAAGTGGGTGTTATCAACAGTGGCCAAAGGATATTCTATCGAATTCCTGGAAACACCTCATCACCATCTGCCAAGATCAAGATGAATGGCGTAAGAGCAGCACTTGATTTTACAGGCAGAAATACTAACACTACTACAAAAGGGGGCGATAAAGATGGTTCCACTTCTCGAGGTAAACAAAGGTATTTATTCAATATACTTCCTTGTCCCCAAAAGGGATTTAAGCATGCACCCTGTCTTAGACCTGCATCCTCAAAATTCAGGATGACAACGCTGAAGGAGGTAATTCCACATCTCAAGCAAGGGATTTATATAGTAACATTGGACATGAAAAATGAATACTTTCATATGTCAGCGTTGCCAGCACACAGAAAATAGAGAAGGTTCAAGATAGGAGATACCCACTTCCTGTCCAGAGTACTTCCCTTCGGCATATACTCAGCACCAAGACTATTTACAAAGTTGTTCACAGCGGTGGCAGCCCATTTGCGCAGGGAGTCCATTCCAGTGTACTCTTATCTAGATGACTGGCTAATAACAGAAGACACGCCACAACTGTGTCAACGGAAAACACTCAAACCATCAATCTTCTATTTCAGTGTGGGTTCTCGATCACTGAGAACAAATCAAGCCTCCTTCCAAGTCTGGTAAAACAGGTTCTTGGAGCGCTTATTTGAACAGAAGACACCCTAGTCTTCCCCCTCCAAAGAAAGGGCCCAAAACATGCTTTTTCAAGTTCCACAATATGTAGCCGGTCGTCGGATAACCGTGCGAAAAGCAGTGCGCTTTCTGGGAATTATGGCTTCCTGCATTTACCTAGTGGCACACGCTAGATTGCACAGGCATCCAATGCAAGAGTGGCTAGCGAAACAATGGTCGCCAGCAAGCAGTCTGTGGGACGATATAGTGGTGGTTTCGCATACCCTCGTACAATCACTGCCGTGATGGACAAAAGAAAACCTTTTGAATGGCAAATCATTCACCATCCCTGCAGTCAAGGCCACTCTAAAAACAGACACACCACTTTCGGGGTGGGGAGCTCACTTCCCCCATCACACCACGCACGGTGTGTGGCCACAAGCATTAACAATCAAGCATATCAACCTTCTGGATTTACCAGCAGTGTTCAAAGCTTTGCAAAAATGTCAACACCAGCTGACAGGGAAGGCAGGTCTGGTCCTGACGGACAGTACTGCAGCCATGTATTGTATAAACAAACACGGGGGGGGCACTCTTCAAGTCTGTCCAAACTAGTCCAGAACATCTGAAATTGGGCACTCAAATGCAATATATTCCTCCTGTCACAACATGCTCCAGGGGAACACAACTGTCTGGCAGAGGTGCTAAGCAGAAACATACAACTTCTCTCGGAGCACAAATGGCAGTTACACGCAGACATTTTACGCAACGTCTTCAAAGACTAGGGCATCCAAACATACATCTCTTTGCAACACAAAAGAACGCCCAATGCCAAGACTACGCATTGTGATAAACCCGGCGGTGTCTCCCTAGCTAGTCCCCGGGGATCTGTCATCCAGGTGACCAGGACACGGCCATCGGTATTGGATCCAGTTTTTTATTCCCCATCCTACCACGTAGGATATTCTAAAACACTGCCCCACCCCCCGTTTCCCACACGAATGCTTTTGCATAACACGAAAGACAACGGACTAACACCAGAGGCGTTTACCTGACATCTCCCAATACCCAGGGTCAGACAAAGGCTGGCAATTGACAAGAATCACACTTACCTGACGGCCCTTTCCCTTCCCCACAGGGATAAAAGGTGGAGCACAAGAGCACAAGACGAGCAAGGCAGACCACACGACGTGAGAGCTATCTCAGCACTGCAGTTCAAAAGGGGGAGAAAGACGGTGCAGACAGAGAGGCTGACAAGGAGAGAAGCGACCTTGCCCTTTCTAACCAAGGCGCATAAAACCTCTGCAGAGTGTATAAGACTGCGAACAATACCCAGTGTGTGTTGCAGCAGATGTGTATGGTACGCGGGACCCTCCTCTGCTGATAACCAAGCCAGGAAGGATGCTGGTCTCGGAGGTACCAACCTTGACTCCAAGGATAAAGAAAGGCAAGCGGTTCATCACAGCTGGTGAGCCGAGGGGAGAATCGACAAGAAACCGAACTGTGTTGAACGTAAAGTAGCCAACGGCTAATTTGAACTTTGAAGAATTGAAGATATGATTGAGGAAAGAGGGGGGAAAACCAGAAATAGAGGAGGCCGGCACCACATGGGTGCTCAAGCAGGAAACTCTGGACAATTACCCGAGGGTAGAAACTACTGTAACCAGAAACCCTTGGGAAGAGACTAAAAGAGGTCAAAGTGGTCATTCAGGGGTCTTGTAAATTTCTCGGCACCGTCGAAATTCTTTGACTGACAGATGATTACGAAGCTAATGGAAATGAATCCCGCTTGGTGAAATAGCGCATGAACAGTGTGTGGTAAAAATTGGCGAGAGTGAACCCGGAAGAGGAAAGCCGACAATCTGAGACCAAGCCTGGTGCTTTTAAAACATTAAGATTCGTGAAAGTAAGAGGTATTGGAAGATAGGGGTGTCATGGTATTGGTCTTATGGCGGTATGATAACCTTCTTGCCAAATTACGGTAGATCATGGTAATCGCGGTAAAGCAGGTGGAGTTAACTAATCTTAACAAATATTTTCTTAAAGGTCATAAATTGTGAGCATTTGGAAACTTGTCTCGGCCCTTTTTTTAGCTGATCCTCCAGGAATCTAAGGCAGCTGCAGATTTGGTCTTTCTTGGCGCTGCCTTGAATGTAAGAGTGACTAGTTGAAGTGTTAAAACGCACATTTTGAGCAATGAGCTTGCTGCTCAGTCACAGGTCATCGCTTTGAAAATGGGCCTCGACCTGCGTTATTTTGGAACCACATGGCATGGGCATCATGACGCTTTGCTACGATCAGTCATAAAAGTTTGTTTTGAGAACGCTTTATTCCACTAAAGGGAGAAAGGTCATTCATGTGAGGTCTGAAAGCCCAGGTCATTGTGTTTCTTTTGTCAAAATGTCATAGCCAACACACACTCACCGAAAGGTTGCATATTGATCAAATCACTATAGCTTGTTTACCATCTGCCTGGTGTATCATAAAGATCTGATGTTGGAGTCATCACCGACCATGTAATACTAACAGCACAGCGTTCAGTGGGCGCTGTTTATTTCTTTCTTGATTCTTGCAATACATGTTCATTAACCTTCTTAAAGATAATGGCACAAAACCTTTTTGAAAATGACGAGGTTAAAATACATATCGGCACAAATATGGCCTAGACCACAACATCACCACAGCCCCATCATTACCATTTTCCCCAGGTCTGAGCGCATTAGGACCCCAGTCATGTGAGTTGAGACTGAGGAATGCTTTCATGGGTGGTGTCACAAATCGAGGATAGACCTGAGAAATATCTCACCCCCATTGCTCTGGATACTTCAAATTGAATGTAGAATATGTCCTGCCTGCTTGAGTCCAGTGCCAAATGCAGAAGGCAGGTGAAGGATGAAGCGAAGCAACAACTCTAGTGCCAATGTGTAAATCTACAAGCAGGACAGTGGGGGGGCAGTTTATATACTAGCACAAAGCACTGATAGGCCCAGTGTTCATACAGTCTACAGAGCTAACCTTTTTCGTGGACGTGCATCAGAAGGGCACCCAGTTCATTCCCCCCTCTGGGATGTGTAGTTCCCCATCTTGCAAATTGGTTAGAAAACTGCAAATCGACTGATCTTTAACCAGACTCTACTGATCAGAGAAAGAGCGGTCACAGCATCAAAGCTGTATTTACTAATGTGGCCTCACTTTCCCTATGCTCTTGTCTGTCAAACGCCACATCCCACAGTGCAAGATCCAGAATGCGCAGCACTTGTTTACTGCAGCCTTTCCAAATCAGTTTGAAAAGCTCACTTAATAGCTGCAGGCCCTGAAACGGTATAAACAACGTGACGGTTATTATAGTTCAATTAAGCTGTTCACGGTATCTATAACGGTATACCCTTATACCGTTACACCTCTATTGGAAGACCAGGGGAAGTGAATTATCCCCCTTGTTAAGTGGGTCCGAGCCCAGTCGAGGGAGATGCAGGGGTGAGAAGTCATCACCCAAAGTTCATTGAGAAAGGAACTGTTCAATTGATTGGTTGAATACGGCACGTGAGTGGTCGGTGCCCAGAAGAGGGGGAACCAGGGGTGAAGCCATCACCCAACGTTACCTGTGTAGTAGAACTTTTTGTTTGTGTTAGTTTGTTGGATACATGAGGCCTCGAAGGCAAGAGACTTTTTAATGCAGAGACTTTACCATTGAAGAACCTAATAGCTGAAACGGAACTGTCGCCTCGTGCTGAGAGAGCTCGAGCGTGTGCTGTGCCGGCTGGAATGAAACTGTCAGCTCATGGCGGGAAATCTCGAACATGTGCTGTGTGTAACGCTCACCTGATTCCCACGGAGGCGCAGATCTTGACTGGGTTGTTACCGTGTCTTCAATTGTAAAGCGCAGGACTCGGCTGGTTCCCTGGGCTGGACCTCTTCTCACGGTATGCCTGACTTGAAGAGTGAGGTGTCTGCAGGCAGAAGAACAAGGGGTTAATGAACGGTGGTTGGAAGGACTTCTCTTCCTCACTCTCTCTTTCCTTGAGGCCCAAAGGATAGGTGTGCTCTCCTTAAGTAGGTGAATGCTGGGCTCTCCATCCTGCGAAACCTATTTCCTGCAAGTGCGTAAGTAGGAAGATGGCACGCGTGAAGGCACGTAAGTAGAATGGCGGCTCATGGTTTTAAAAGCGCTCCTTACTGTCTTTCTTTATTTGCAGGTGCGGGTATGCAGCGCTTGTTGGAATCCGGAGCGTGCGTCGCACAGGTAAGCAGATCAAAATATGCAAAATGACTGATCAATGTTCTTTGCCTTTACAGGGATCGATGGACTGCCAAGGAATGCGGCGTGAGGATTGGAAGATGCCGATGGATCGGGTTAGTAAAAATGCTGGCTTTTGGCTTTAAGTTGGCTTTTGCTAACCTGTTGTTTTTTTGTGCTGGCAGGTGCGGCTGAAGACAGGATCCCAGGAAGGTAAGAGTTTGTTCCCACAGGTGCTGGAGCTGGAGTTTTCACTGGAAGACTGGAGCTGACTCGGTGAGCGTCCTGCTGCTGATGCAGAATAACGCAAAGCACGTTGCATCAATCGGGCGTGGTTTAAATAGTGTGCAGGAGTGCTTAGGCGTCTTCTTCCACTGCCTCGCCTAGGTAAGGAAAGAGTTCCAGTTTCCAGAAGAGTCCCAGTGTTCCTGATCCAAGGAGTGGAGCCTGCCCCACCCAGGTAAGAAAGTAGTCCCTGTCAGAAGAGGATGTGGACGTCATCTTGTTGGTGAGTATGCAGCATGGTCTGCTGTAGGTAGGTCCACCCAAGCACTTTTACACATCTTATGAGCCTGATGCTTCCAGTGCCGGGACCGATGATCTTTATGAGCCTGGCGCCACCGGCGCCAGGACAAGGTCCAAAAGGTCCCAATAGGGGCCGGCTGGTGCCCGGAATGAAGGTTATGAGTCTGCTTCCAAGGATGTTGGGCGGGTCCTGCATTCTTGGAAGTAGTGATCATGACACTGTGCTCCAAGATACCACTTTGTCCCGTGCTAAAAACTGGAGACCTCAAGGCAATCACATCCTAACTTATTATAACACTATTTCCTTTATTTTGATCCCTTATCCTACACTCTTTCTGTAGTTAGTTGTAAGGAATTGGCAATAGGTTTTTCTTAGTATAGGCCCTTTTATTTTGACACAACGCCACTAGGACTGCCTTATTTTTCATTTGATGGCCGACGCTTGCGCCCATCTTGGATTGAGGTTTAGCTTAGCTGTTTTTGCACCCTTCATTCATTGTTGAATAAACACCCTTGAACTGTGATCACTTGTCTGTCTTTACTGTTTCCACCATGAGATCCTTACAGCATCCAGATATCCCCAAGGGGAACGCACTGTGAATGAATTGGCCAGGGATATTGCACATGCATCCTGTCCCCCACGCAACACCACTTCTAAACAAGATAATCTACAAAATGCACCAGGAACATGTCAACATGATCCCGATAGCACCAATGTGGGCACGTCAAACTTGGTTCTCACAACTGTTAAGAATTTCTCTTTGCCCCCAGTCAAACTACCTTGCCCTTACATTGGAGAACAACACTGCATCCATGCCCACAAACACTGAACTTGGCAGTTTGGCTCCTGAAGTCATAGAATCTGGACACTTGAACATGCCCCCAACATGTATGGACATCTAAAAGGAGGCACATAAGCCCAATACAAGAAACTGCTATTTCAACAAATTGAAACGCTTTGTTTTGTGGTGCAAAGCACGAAGCATCAACCCCGCTGACTGCTCACCTTTGCATATAGTACACTATCTGCTTTATCTACTGGATCCAGGTTTAGTTTTTAATTTGCTTAAAGATCATCTAGCTGCACTTTCAGCATATACCACATCTTAGAGTAAAATCTCATGGTGGAAAGTTCAAGTGGTTAAAGCATTCATGAAGGGGTTTAAGAGACTATACTCTCCAATTTCCAATCCTTCTCCTGGTTGGGATCTTAATGTTGTCCTTCCCAAACTCAAGGGGTACCCCTTTCAGCCAATGCATAAAGCCAGTCTTAAACATCTCACTTATAAGACTGCTTTTCTTGTTGCTATCCTTTCAATTAGGAGGGTCTCGAACTGCAAGTTCTCTCAGTTCAACATCCGTTTATTATTATTCACAAAGACAAGGTTGTGTTACATACACATTATGGCTAGATGATGCATTGAGCTTTGAATATATATCGATATATATTTTCAAAAATCGATATAGTATGAGACAATATCCTTAACATTGAGAGATATACACAGAATATATATATATTTCTGAGGCTTGTGGAATCTGCTTAGATCACATGCTGTGCATAGGCCGACATCTAGTGGAAGCTGCGGAGTATTACAGTTTGTTTTTCGAAAATCGAAAAAGGGCGTCGACACAGGGAGTGCCAGTAATACTATCCCTAGTGTGACGTCCACTGTACCTATGATCCCTCACGCGTCTAGGATCCCCAGATTGTTTTTTCCGCCATTCTGGTCGGAAGCACTTCATCGGAGTTCCCTGGCTTTGCCATATTTGCACTTAAAACTAATTCTAATTTGCCCCGTTTTGTCACCCTTACGTCGATCAGCATCTCGACGCCGAACCGGGGAGGAGATCAACGTCGAAACCCGACGGATTGGGCCTTGAGGCTTCCGCCTCGGCTCGGGCCTGGGCCGCTGGCCTCAGCCCTACAAGTAGGGAGAGTGGGGGGTGGTACACTTCCACACTCGGTTATAGACACCTTCTTACCTACACACACTTGCCCGCTGCCCACAGGCGCGTATGGAGGGTACGCCCTTTCAGTTTTGCCCCAAGTGTAATAAGAAATACCCTTGGGTAGATAAGCACGCTACGTGCAACCTTTGCCTGCCCAGAGACCACCCGGAGGCGGGTTGCAGGGCCTGTAGCAGGTTTAAGACCAAAACTCTTAAGGACCGCTCCACCAAGCGTTGGGCCCACCACGCCAAGCTAGCAGCTATGGAGGCGGAGGGTACCTTCAGCGACGGCAGCGACGCCGGACTTTTGGACGGCGAGGGCACCAAGGCGTCGAAAGACAGCCTAACGCACGTCCCCGGCCTCGGAAGGTCGTCCGTCCCGGCGACTATGGGGAAGTCCCCCGGCGACAAGAGCGTTACACATACACACGCTAAACACAAAAAAGCCACCCAAGATTCGACGTCGTCGAAACCTCGGAAAGAGGCACAGAAGGAGCGGTCCGAAAGGACGTCCTCTGGGCGGTCCCGGTCGAGGTCGCCGCACGACGTCAGGCAAGCCTCCACACTTGCACATAGTGCCTCGCCCATTAACATCACGGAAGATCACTCGTCCGGAGACGAACACGGCTTCCATCCCCAGCCTGCACCCCAGGGAAAGGGTACATCACTTGGGAGTAAGGAGGGCCCAGTTTCGGAGCCTAGTTCGAAACACAGGGATTCCACCTCCGATCCTCGACGCCAGGCGTCGAAAGATAAGGGAAAGGGTAAACACACTTCCACCCACTGGGAAGGGGGTAAGCAACAAAGGAAACAACCCTTTCAATCCCCCACAACAATAGAACTGACTTCCCCGTCCAAGTCTTCTCAGGGACAGTCCATAGAGAGTTCCAGCAATGTCACCCCAAGCTCAAAACTCTGGTCATGCGAGGACATTGACAGAGTAATGTCAAGGATGTCCTCCTTAGCAAATTTCTTCGAAAGACACCCTGACCAACTACTAGCTTTAAACCCTCAGGAATCTTCTCCCTCAGGTTCAAGGGACCCTATCCCTTCAAATAAAAGGCCCCGGGTCGAGACACCATTAAAGGCTTCAGACCCCTTCGAGGTCCAACCCTATTCTTGCCTTTTCCCTACAGGCCAAGGAGACTCTTCCCTTATAGAGGGCCAGGATTTTGAGACACCAGAAGATCTCGCAGTGTCAGATTATTACGGGGAGGACGAAGACGAGGATGAGCCAGAAAATAGCCCAGATATTTTCAGAATGGACTCAGCAGTCGAAAGGGAAGCCCCAGTGTCTGATTCCCCAATAGATAATCAGCCCCTCCTGAATGAACTGCTCTCTCCGGCAGCTAACCACTTCCACATAGACACTCAAGGTGTCCAAGAAGAGAGGGACTTCGCGGAGGAACTAATAGGGGAAAGGAAGACAGTAGCCCAGACCATTCCCATCCTGAGATCTATTCAACGCAGAATAGCACCATCCCTGGTCAACCCAAACCTGACAAGACCTGTAAACCCGAGAGTAGAGAAGCTGTTTAAAGCAGCCCAGTCGGACCCTCTATATATTAGAGGCCAACTTAAGCCAGACTCTCTAGTCGTAACTAACACCCGCAAAAGAGCTGGAACCCCATTATCTTCCTCGGAGGCTCCCCCCGACAAGGAAAGTAAGAAACTCTATGGTTTTGGTAGAAAAGTAGCTTCCACGGCAGCCTACCAAACCAGAATCGCGAATTCCACCACACTGTTGGCCAGCTACAACTGCCATCAGTGGGAAGAAGTGGCAGCACTAATAGATTCCGCTCCCGAACCCCTTAAGAGCCAGCTATCTCGCATTTGTGCAGAGGGAAGAAACGTCTCAGGCTGCATTTTAAAAGCAACTTTAGACGCCGCAGACAATGCGGGTAGAATTATAGCAGAGGGGACTGTCATCAAAAGACATGCTTGGTGAGGCAATCGGGATTCAGAGCAAAAACACAAGCAGCACTCTTAGACAAACCAGTGGAAAGTGATCTCCTGTTTGGAAAGGCAGTCGAGGACGCACTAAAAAACGCTAAGGAGGAATTCGACACCCTCAAATCCCTTGGCCAGTTAACTACAAAACCACCTAACCAAAGAGGGAACGGCAATTTTCGTCGCCCCCGCGGCCAAAATTCCAATAGAGGAAATAGCTATTCCCACACCCAGGGTACACAGTGGAACACCAACTCACAACAGTCTACCCAGGGGTATGGTAGGGCTAGTAGAAGAGGACGTGGTAGAGGCAGAGGCAGCCCCAGTAAAGGAGGCGGCACGCCTCTACCAAAGCAGTGACGCTCATTTCAGGGTCCCTTCCCATGCAACCCCAGTAGGGGGACGAATATCCAGCTTCACCCAGGCATGGGAAGGGATAACATCCGACAGATGGGTGCTGTCGACGGTATCCAAGGGGTACTGTATAGAACTACTGCAACGTCCCCGAAACCACCCTCCAAGACAAAAAGTCCACTCTTTAGAACATCAAAAGATCCTCCTCGAGGAAATCTACAATCTGCTCCTAAAGGACGCGATAGAACTCGTCCCAGGACACCAGGTAAACAAGGGTATCTATTCAACTTACTTCCTTGTGCCAAAGAAAGATTTAACAATGCGCCCAGTATTGGACTTACGGCCTGCCAACAAGTATGTCAAGCCCCAAAAATTCCGTATGACCACGCTGCAAGAGGTAATCCCACTCCTAAAAAAGGGGGATTACATGGCAACCTTGGATATGAAAGATGCCTATTTTCATATTTCCATGCTCCCGGCGCACAGAAAATACTTGCGCTTCAAGGTGGACAGTCGCCACTACCAATTCAAGGTACTGCCCTTCGGGATAGCTTCAGCACCAAGGGTATTCACCAAGGTACTGGCGGTGGCAGCTGCACACCTACGCAGGGAGGCAATCCCAGTGTACCCTTATCTGGACGACTGGCTCATAACGGGGGAAACCCCAGGAATCTGCAGATCAAACATTCAGAGGACTATCGACCTCCTCCACGAATTAGGCTTCTCTATCAACGAGAAAAAGTCAAGTCTGGTGCCAAGCACCTCAAAACAGTTTCTAGGAGCTATCCTAGATACTCAGAAAGAATTGACCTTCCCTTCGGAAGAAAGAATTCGGAATATACTTCTGCAAATTCCGCATTATCAGTCAGGTCAACAGATAACAGTACGCAAAGCTATGCGGTTACTGGGCATGATGGCGTCATGCATTTACCTGGTCCCCCACGCGCGTCTGCGCATGCGTCCCATGCAGGAATGGTTGGCGAAACAGTGGTCTCAGGCAAGTGGTCAGTGGGACGATCTAGTGGTCGTTTCGCCAACACTCGTACAGAGCCTACACTGGTGGACAAGAGAGAATCTCGCAAAGGGGAAACCCTTTTACGATCCCGAAGTACAGGCAGTGGTGACTACAGATGCATGCCTGACTGGGTGGGGAGCTCACCATCTCCACCACACAGCTCAGGGTCTCTGGTCTCACTCAGTAGCCAAGAACCACATAAATCTGCTAGAGCTTCTGGCAGTATTCCGAGCGCTGCAGGCGTTCGAGCCCCATCTACTGAACTTGTCGGTGCAGATCAGGACGGACAGCACGACAGCCATGTTCTATCTGAACAAGCAAGGAGGGACTCGTTCGCCAAATCTGTCCAAGCTTGCCCAGAAAATATGGATATGGGCACTCAGACGGAACATCTTCCTGTCATCGCAACATGTTCCAGGGGAGCTCAATTCCCTATCGGATGCTCTAAGCAGAGACTCCCTCCCAGAAGAACACGAATGGGTCCTTCACAGAGACGTAGTAGATGATCTCTTCTCTCAGTGGGGTTTCCCCACTATAGACCTATTCGCCACAAGCGAAAACAAACAATGCCCAGGATTTGCATCCAGGTTCCCCCAAACGGACTCCCAGGGGAATGCCCTGTGGATGAACTGGTCAGGGATGTTTGCATACGCTTTTCCACCAACTCCTCTCATCAGGAAGGTGGTGTACAAGATGAACAAGGAATCAATGACGCTCATCCTAGTTGCTCCCATGTGGGCGAGACAACCATGGTTTCCACACCTACGCAGGATGGCGGTGTGCGAGCCCATCAGACTCCCAGCCTGGTACAACCTTCTGTCCCAGCAACAAGGTCAAACAGTGCATCAGGAACCCAACTCTATGAACCTAGCAGCATGGCTCCTGAAGTCATAGAGTTTGGACATCTCAAATTACCACAGAGGTGTATGGACATTCTAAAAGAGTCCAGGAAACCAAATACAAGACACTGTTACTTTGACAAGTGGAAAAGATTCGTTATCTGGTGCCAGAATAAACAAATCAACCCGGTTGATTGCACTCCTTCCAACGTTGTAACATACATGCTCCACCTGCTGGATGCAGGGTTGGTTTTTAACTCTCTGAAAGTACACCTGGCAGCCCTCTCGGCTTACACCACATCCCATAACAGGGTCTCGTGGTGGAAAGTACCAGTGGTTAAAGCCTTCATGGAAGGAGTAAAGAGACTTCACCCTCCTATTTCGAACCCACCGCCAGGATGGGACCTCAACGTGGTGCTAGCTAAGCTCATGGGCCCCCCCTTCGAACCCATGCATAAAAGTAGTCTCAAACACCTGACTTATAAAACGGCCTTCTTAGTAGCCATTACCTCCATAAGAAGGGTCAGTGAAATTCAGGCTCTGTCAGTGCAAGATCCTTTCTTTACTATCCACAAGGACAAACTGGTTTTACGCACACACCCTAGGTTCTCACCAAAATTCATATCCAAGTTCCATGTAAACCAGTCCATCGAGCTTCCGGCTTTCTTCCAAAACCCACAGAGCTCGGCTGAGGTGAAACTACTCACCCTAGATGTGCGTAGGGCGGTCTTATACTATGTAAATAAAACCAGACCGCTAAGGAAAACAGATCAACTGTTTGTCTCCGTAGCTACAGGCAGAGAGGGGGATCGCGTCTCTAAGGGCGCTATCTCTAAGTGGATTATCAACTGTATACAGCTGTGTTACTCTCTTTCTGAAAAGACTCTGCCGTTTACGCCAAGGGCCCACTCTACTAGAGGCATTGGGGCCACTCTGGCTTTCATTGCAAATGTTCCCCTCGACACCATTTGCAAAGCAGCTACTTGGAGCTCTATTCACACTTTTACTCAGCATTACTGCATTGACACTCATTCCAAGACAGATACACAAGTGGGACAAGCGGTTCTAAGACACCTGTTTGCTCATGACCCTTCTCACATCCCACCTCCTTCTTCTGGTACTGCTCGCTAATCTATGCACAGCATGTGATCTAAGCAGATTCCACAAGCCTCAGAAGGGATACATTACTCACCGTAATCGTATTTCTGATGCTTGTATCTGCTTAGATTCACATGCGACCCACCCTTCCTCCCCTCCGAGAGAAGGCGCATGGTTGCTTGTAGTCTTACCTTTCTGTCTATCTGCTTGGACTATCTGTACTCACGCTACTCCTCATGCTACCTCATGTCAGGAAAAACACAATCTGGGGATCCTAGACGCGTGAGGGATCATGGGTACAGTGGACGTCACACTAGGGATAGTATTACTGGCACGCCCTGTGTCGACGCCCTTTTTCGATTTTCGAAAAACAAACTGTAATACTCCGCAGCTTCCACTAGATGTCGGCCTATGCACAGCATGTGATCTAAGCAGATACAAGCATCAGAAATACGATTACGGTGAGTAATGTATCCCATATATATATCTGTTTTGTTTACATTTTGATATTTACCCAGCAGTGAGTATTCTGAAACAGGCCGAGGAACCCTGTATTTGCACTTTATTTTGATCAATGTCTAATAAATAAAGGTGTTTGTGACATCTCGCATTTAGCTGGCGGCTTAAAACGGAACATTTAACCCACATAATATATATATGTATATCGCCATTCAGCCCGAAAATATTGAGCTATAACCTTTGATCCATATCACCCAACCCTAGTACACATCCACGTTTCTGTCCTAAATTTATTTCTAAGTTCCATGTCAATCCATCAAACTTCCTACTTTTTTTCTAAATCCTCAACAGTGAGCATAAAGAAGCCTTCATACACTAGACGCCAGGAGAGTAGTGATGTATTGACGTAAACAAAACAAAACCATTGAGGAAAACATATCAATTATTCATTTCCCTTGCCGCAGGAAGAGAAGGGGATCCCGTCTCTAAGTCGGCTATTTCAAAATGCATTGTCAAATACTTCAAAATCTGTAATTCAATAAAAAGGACATTACCATTCATGCCCAGAGCACACTCAACTCAAGGTACCGGGGATACTCTAGCTTTCATTGCAAATGTGCCCTTCGATGCTATTTGTAAAGCAGCTACCTGGAGTTCAGTTCACACCTTCACACAGCATCAGTGCTTAGATGCACATTCAAGGGGTAATTCACAGGTGGTGTTAAAACATATTTTTGCCACTGTACCTTCCAACAACCCACCACATTCTTCAGTTACTGCTTGCTAGTCTATGCAAAGCATGTGATTCTAAGCAGATCCACAAGCCTCAGAAGGCATACCTTACTTAGAGTAATCGTCTTTCTGATGCTTGTATGTGCTTAGATTCACTTGCACCGACCCTTCCTCCCCTCTTGTAACTGAAGGTACATTGACATCTTACATCTTTCCTTACCTTTCTGTACTCACGTATACACTTCATGCTGCCACATGTCGGAAACAAAACAATCTGAAAGACCTCGACACGTGAAGAACCGAGGTTATGGTACACGCAACACAAGGGATAGTATTACAAACTCACCCAGTCCCTTTCCGAACTCCGGAAGCAAGTCATGCAATATTCTGCACCTACCACTGGATGTCAGCCTATGCAAAGCATGTTAATCTAAGCGGATACAACCATCAAAGATATGATTATGGTAAGTAATGTATGCCATATAGCAGAATGTGCATACAAATTTTGTGTGAATGTCTGTCTGAATGAGCAAGTGAATGTGTGTGTGATTTTGTTTATGCCACCCGGGGCGGGGATTTGGGCAGGAGAGGGGAGATAACTCTTTTTGCTGGGCAACTATGATAAAGGAAGCATGAAAAGTGTTATTGCGTGGCTAGGCTGGCATTTTGGTGCAGTAGTCTAGCCATTTCTTAGTGTGGCATGCCACTTTTTACTGGGCATCTTTGATAGAGCAAGCATAAGTGTTATGTGGCTGGACTGGCATTAGTCCAGCTATAATGTCTTACTGGGCATCTAAGATAAAGCAAACTGAAGTAGGATTTTGTGGCTAGACTTGCCTACATTGATGCTGCCGGTTTTGTTTTGTTGTTGTGGCATGGCATTTTTTATTGCAATACCTATAGGAGTATGTTCTTACATGTGGATACTGGCATAAATTGGCATTGCCAGTTTGGACATGTTTTCTTATGGCATTATGTTCAAAACAACCATGAGTATCTTATATGGGAATACTGGTATATATTGGTGCAGCCAGCATGCACATTTGTAAAAATGTTTTTTATACTGGCATATATTGTGGGGAAAGGCATCATGAAAATGCAGTGGGAAATGCTCCTGTGCACTGTTGGTGACTTGCATCGATTGACTATTTTCATGACTTAACCTCTGATTGCAAATTGGCTTTTTACCCAATTTTTCACAGAAAGTGTGCTGTCTAATGCACAATTTTAACCCAAATATTTATGCCCCTCCAATTGAAAAATTCACCAGCAGCCACTGCATTTCTTTCTGGATCAGTGCACAGGACACTGTTTCCATTAGTTAACATAACAGTTCTTTGTCCCAGTGTGCACTTGAAAGAGCGTTGGTTAAGTCACTATCGAGGCGCAGACCCTTTGGCTCTGGCTAAGCATACCATTGTAGGTTTGTGTTTATAGTGATTGGGTGAGGCTGGCTTAATGTTTAGTCTCTATGGATAATGCAACTGCTTCATTCTTTAGAAGGATTTCTGTTTGTTGTGTGTAGTTAGTAAAACAATGTGTAAGAGGGTGGAATGCTCTCTGGCCTTAACTGTTCTATGTGATGCTGCCTTTTTTAAATTGCGAGCAGAAAAACGCAGGTCGCATCATTCCTGTATTTTGTCTTGTTTCTTTATTCCCCCACTACGCCCCTTTTATCGCTCTGCTAACTATGCCCCATTACCCCTATGTAAGGGGGATAAAGAGGAAAGCTTCCGCCAGTGTGTTTCCTTACAGCAAAAAAAACAACTGGCATAAAGACCCGGCGTAGGCTTAAAAAGAGCATAGTTTCAGTTCAATGGTCAGGTTTTCACCACAATTTGAGTTTAGCATTCCTTAGCCTATGTTCAGAAGTGCAGGACTGAGGTTGCAGTATGAGACGAGTGGGATGGCGAAGGTAGTGGGTTGGTAAGAGGAGTATACACTAGTAATCCAAAAAGAATGACTGTAAGCCGTTTGGAGTGAGGCATTTAACTTGTAACCACCTTCCCCTCTAGGATGTTTAGGCCTTTATAGATTGTCGTAATTTGCTTCTGAGGCCCAAGTCTGAGTGATTTCTGTATATGAGTGGGAAAAATGGACAGATTTTAAAATTCTGCGTACAAGGTAAACATTTGTGTATTGAAATAGGGAAAGCAGGTTGCCGCCGCACGCTTGGAGCAAACACAGTGACCTGCTGTTGATCATTTAGGTTGAATCAGTGACAATCTTGAGGCGTTTGTGTTGGTGTTATAGTCCGCTGGGCAAAGGTTATTCTGTACTGTTTTTGTGTCCAAGGACTGAGTGTGATGGATCCAGCGTGTTTTGGGTGACCATTAATTGTTGCACCTATGCCACCACCTTTGTGAAGTCATTCCTAGTACAATAGTACTGTAAAAACTGCGTGCTTTGAAATCTTGGGAATGATGCCTGACTTGAGTGAGCAGTGCATGATATTGGTCACTAGCAGAATAAAGCTGTTAGCACATTCTTATGCGAGGATGGATTTAAATGCCTGGCCCTGTGTTCGAGAAAGGCAGAGGCCATGATGAAATGATTTTGGTCTCGTTAAGGGGTCTGGATGTGGAGGGAAGCTTCAGTTGGTGTGGTTGACAGAAACGTATGTGAGATGTAGAGGTTGGTAACTTGTGATGCTCTCACTTTTGGTATTTCAGAGACTTTAATTGAATCCGAGATCTCATTATATGTGATTTAATGCATGTGATTTTAAGGATGCAATTGGTTATTAAAACAGTTCTCTGGGTGTGTGAGGTCTGCTACTCGCACATCATGCAAAGCAGCGTTTGTTCTCTGAATAGTTACTTGCAGTAGGTTATTTTGGCTATTTTATCGTGGTTTTATAAATGTAAGTGGTATTGAATATAATGAATTGTATTAGAATTGTTTAGATGATGGAGATTTTGTATTTTATGTTTGTAATTATGTAAAAGGTTGGTATGGCAACCAAAGCACATTAACAATAAAAAAAAGAAAATAAGTAGGTTATTTTGGCTATATTTGACATTTTAGTCTTGCCTTATTTTGAGTTTGCTCTAGACAGACCTTCATCGTCACTCGTTTGTTTAGGGAGGATGGTGTGGAATCATTTGGGGTTTGTGATGTATCTTACCTCTACTCTTTGGCTTCTCTTAGCTTTTTGATTAGGGCCACAGAGCAGCAGATAAGAAGTGGTGGTGTCGCACCACCACATGTTGCTGTATTTGTTTTATTTATTGGGTATATAGTGAGAAGATGCTAGGGGCAATATGCCAGTCTTGGAAGCAAGACCGTGTTGAGCAGGTTAGGTTTGATACCCGGTTCCCCTATTCGAGGGTGGAGTCTGCCATTAAGTGTATTCAAAATAATAATTCATTTCAGGGTTTTTTTGACAGAAGGGGCAGCAGCCGCTGAAGCCGACCAGCTGCTTCTCATCGGCCAGGTCTGTTCTGGGCACATAGCCTTTCTGAAGCTGTGCCACAATCATAGTATATATATATCCCTTATGGGTGCCAACTTGACCACTTGCCATTTTGTTTGGTATGTAGGTTTGTCTTCAAAACACAGAAACATGGGTGATGTTCTTCAACCTTTCAAGACTCATCATAGCTCTGAAACATGGGCATCCCGAGCGTTCTGACCATAAATTATTCAGAACTTTGTGGGTGGTATGAAACATGCCATACAGGATCAATGGCTCAAAACAGGATTTTCATTCTATGGCATCTAGTTGCATACATGTGTATTGTTTCTCTAAATGACTGTCATTCCAAATCCTGAATAAATGCTTTGCTTCACAGTTGGTTTCCCTCAGTACTATGTATAAATCTTCTTCTGCAAAGAAAAGCATAATGGTCTGTTCAATTATTGTTCTCATTGCGTCATGTGCTCCCCCTGCACATGAATGCAGAATGTCTGCTGGGGACCACAGGTCTGTTGGTGGCCTTGCTGGCCATATTCTTCAATTTTTGCCAATGAAGTGTTGGGTTTCTTCCCTGGCAGGTATATGGAGGGTTCTGGCTGTGAGGCAGAATGCGTACTTCTCCAGCATGGGGTCCGGCATGGATTCACATGCTCATGAATATTCCCTGTCGTCAGGCTGGGAATCCTCGGTAAAAGAAAAGACAGTTTCACTTTCACTTAAAAACTGTGTTTCGAATGGATTGTGTCCTCCAACTTATTCCTCATGTTTGACGTGTAGAGTCCACAACTCGGCTGCTTCGGAAATTTTTCGGCAGAGGGCGCCCTGCGTCGATGGCGTCAGGTCAATGTCCCTCGAAGGCCTCCGTTGAGGGTGACGTCATCGGATGTCATAAGTAGCACGCACAGCGCCCGTTGCTCAAGTTCCGCTTTTTTTCCGCAAACGTGTTTGCTTCATGAAACTCGGCATGCCTCGTTCTTACTAGTGTTTGCTGTTGATGTTCATCGCTATCTCTTAGTCTTCCACTCCGACAACTCCTCGGTCCGGATTCAAGAAATGCCGGGACTGTGGCTACAAGATGTCGATCACAGATCTGCATCGTGTCTGCCTCTGGTACCTCAGTGAGGGCCATGACACGGATACATGCTCCAAGTGCCCGTCGATGGCTGGAAAGGCCTTGCAGGAACGAAAGGGAAAGCTCAGGGTAGGCAAGGTGTCCATGCCCCATAAGTCCCGATCTGCTGGGCCTTCGACCGATGAGTCGAGAGGTGACTCTCTTCAGAGTAAGAAGGCCCAGCGTCAAAGATCCAGGAGTGGGTCCCGCCACTCCTCGTCAAAGCGCTTGTGGGAAGGCACCGCCGGTCGCCTTCCTCATCGTCTTCAGGCGGCACCCCTAAGAGAGTGAGTTGACCGTCCAAAAAATCGATGCCAGCTGAGTGGGAAGCTTTCCGCGTGGAAATGCTTAAGATTTTTGAAAAGCAGTGCAAGGCCCGTCCGCGCCTTCTGTTGAAGCCAGCAGGGAACGGTCATGGCCGGATACTTGCGCGCCTTCGAGCCTGTGTAAATGGCATGATCCTCACTGGGAGACTTCGAGGCCTCGTCCGGAACAAGGTATCCAAGGATCGATCGAGACGTAAAGCGAGGTCACTGTCTTCGTCTCCATCGAAGCTGTCCAAACCCCCGAAGACTACGATGGCTACAAAGACCTCAAAGCCATTGATACCTTCGACGCCATCAGCGCCACGCAAGTCGATTGTGCCTGTCGGGTCCTCCAAAGTCAAAGTTGACAACTCTGGCATACCTGAGAAAAGGTTCAGTCCTCTGCCAAAGAAAGACTTTTTTAAGTCCCTCAACTCCATTTTTGAAGAGGAGGAACATTCTGATGAGTGATGCTCCTTTTGGTCTCCAGTTTGGGACCCTTAATGTGCCAGACTGCCTCACCTCATCTTTGTGATATCTTGCATAATGCAAGTGCTATAGACACTTCTCCAGAGCTGTAGTTCGGCAAACCAGACCCAGGGGAGCATGCCGACTCCTCTTACAGGCGACCTATGTCGAGAGGTGTGGAGTATTTGGGCTGGTCTAGACCTCCTTCTCATTATGATCAGGATGCTCTCACATTTTGGATCACGGTCCCCCTACGGATCCGATATTGCCAGTCCATGTGGCTCTGCAGAACAGGGTGGCCAGGAATTGGGGAAACCCCAGAGACTAATCCGGCGGTGAACAAGTCTCTGACACAAAAATCCCACCCCTCCAGTAGCGACCCCAGCAATCTGTCTTCTCACCCCACTCATGAGGGTCTGTCCAGGCAGCCACGGCTACCTCGAAACAGGCTGCGTACCCTAGCATCCCTCCAGATAGTGACGATAAGCACATGGATGGATGGGCGCGCAAGGTATTTTCAGCTGGGAGTATAGCGTTGAAGTCAGCCAACTCTGCGAAATGGAGGGCTTCTTGGCTATTGTTAAGGATGGCAAGGAAGCCATGTGTGGATCCCTACAGTCTGGGTTGGATGTTGCAGACAGTGTCAGCAGGTCCATGGCTACGAGCACCGTGATACATAGGTTTGTGTGGTTGCGGAAGTCAGCTTTTGCACCGGATGTGCAGGCTAGATTCTGTACATTCCCTTTGATGGGTCTCATCTGTTTGGCAGCAAAGCTGACGAGAGCCTTGAGAAGCTGCAGACCTCTAAAGCAGCTGCCAAGTCTTTGGGCGCCGCTGTTCGGCAGTCTCAGCCTTTTCGTCCTAGCGGACAGCAATGGAGCGATAGATCTTTTCGCTACTACTCCTCATTTGGAAGGGCGAGAGGAATGGCCGGTCAAAGAGGCCAACGTAAGTTTCCTCGGGGTGGACAAGGTAGAGGAGCTAAGCCCGCTCAAGCAGCAGCCTCCTTGCCATCAGGCTCTGCTACTGCCGCTTCAAAACCGCTCTGAAGCCTTCTGTCACAGCTCACCTGTGGCGGGCAGGCTGTCTCAGCATCTACAAGAATGGCGAGGCATTACTTCGAATGCTTGAGCTCTGGTTACAATAGCACACGGGGTACTGCCTTCCTTTTCTACAGAAGCCTCACACCAATCCACCGGGAGTACACTCTTTGAGGATTCCAGACCTGCTCCTTGTGCAGGAAATATTAACCCTGCTAGAGAAAGGTGCTATAGAATCAGTGCCTGTGGCGGAGAGGAACAAGGGAGGGTACTCCCCTTATTTTTTGATTCCCAAAAAGGACAGGGAACTGAGACCCATCTTGGACTTGAGAAATCTGAACAAGTTCCTCAGGAAGGACAAATTCAAGATGGTAACTTTCTCAGATCCTTCAGGCCCTCCAACTTCAAGATTGGTTGGCGTCATTGGATCTTCAGGATACTTATTTTCATGTGCCGATCCATCTCAAGCACAGGAAATACCTGAGGTTCGCCTTTGGCGGCTTGCACTTTCAGTAGGGAGTCCTGCCATTTGGATTGACCTCCACCCGAGGGTGTTCATCAAACTGATGATGGTTGTGGCAGTGCATCTCAGGAGAGGGGGATTCACGTCAACCCCTATCTGGACAATAAAGCCTTTGCTCATCTCGACGTTACCTGCCACTCCCTTCACAGACTGGGCTTTCTTAAGTTCAAGAAGTCCCATATGACACCTTCCCAGCGGCTCCAGTACATCGGGCTGTTTTGGACACATCCTTGGGGGAGTGCTCACCTCCCAGTGTGACGGCTCAAGACATTCTCCAGCTTGTAACCAAATTTCAGAGTGCCCAGAGTCTTCCGGCCTTCAAATTCTTGAGGTTGCTTGCCCTCATGGCATCCTGCATTTTTCTGGTGCCAGAGGCCCGTTTGAGAATGAGATCTCTTCAATGGGCTCTCAGTGGTCCCTGTTCTCAGGCAAGATGTCGGATCGCCTTCAGATTCCAGTCAGGGTCTCACAGGATCTTCGGTGGTGGGCCTGCGTGGAAAATCTTATGAAGGGAGAACCTTTTTGCCAACCATGGCTGGAGATGACTGTAGTGATGGACGCTTCATCACAGGGTGGAGAGCTCACGCCAACGATTTGACCATCAGCGGTCGTTGGTCTCCATCAGAGTCCAGATTACACATCAATCTTTTGGAGCTGCTGGCAATCAGTCTAGCACTGCAGGCTTTCCTGCCGTCTTTACGTGGAAAGAATGTCCTAGATAATGACGGACAATACAGTGGCCATGCATCACCTCAACAAGAGAGGAGGCCTAGGGTCACTGTATCTCTCCAGAGAGGCAATGCAGCTCTGGTACTGGGCAATTCAGGAGGGAATCTCCATGGCGGCTGTTCAACTAGCTGGAGAGGAGAACACAGCGGCGGATGCTGTGCACAGGCAGAGCGCAGTCTCCCACGAGTGGGAAATAGCTCAGTAAGTCCTTCAGGAGATCTTCACCCTTTGGGGAACGCCTCAAGTGGATCTGTTCGCGACCGGTGCCAACCAGAAGTGCGAGTGGTACTGCTCAAGGGAATTTCCTCAGAGAGGAGCTCTAGGAGATGCATTTGTGGTGGACTGGGAAGTCCCGCTACTGTATGCGTTTCCTCCTGTCCCGTCATCCCTAAAGTTCTCAGGAGGTTGAGACGGTTCGGGACCCACATGATCCTCATTGCTCCAGATTGGGCCAGGAGATAATGGTACCCAGACCTTCTAGACATGTCCATCTGTCCTCTGATGCGGCTTCCCTGAAGAGAGGATCTTCTCTTGCGAGAGGAAGGTCAGGTTCTCCATGCAGAGGTCAAAACTCTCAACCTTCACGCATGATTTCTGAAAGGGTGAGATACATGGATTGGGAACTCCCGGATGGCATAATGGAGGTGTTGCTTTCAGCCAGGCAGCCTGCGACAAAGTCTCTGTACCATTGCCGTTGGAATAAGTTCTGCGACTAGTGCAGGGAAAAGAATGTTAATCCTTTTCAATGTTGCACTCCGGATGTTCTATCCTTTTTCCTTTCTTTAGCACACAACGGTCTTCAGGTGGGAACCATTAAAGGTTACCTAGCGGCACTTTCGATCTTTAAGCGCTCGGCTGAAGAATGCTCTTATTTTAAGATTCCACTGGTTACTCAGTTTCTAAAAGGGCTCACGAATGTGTTCCCGGCATCACCGTTTCGGGTTCCAGTTTGGGACCTTAACTTGGTCTTGAAGTTTCTGATGGGTGCTCCATTTGAACCATTGCGCTCATGTCCGTTAAGGTTGTTGACCTTGGTGGCTAGTACATCTGCACGTAGAGTGAGAAAATTGCGGGCACTTTATTCACCCTTTACTGTATTCCACAAGGATAGGGTTGTGTTGAGGGTCACACCTTCCTTCCTACCTAAGGTAGTTTTGGACTTTCACTTAAGTCAGAAAATTGTGCTACCTGCCTTCTATCCTCCTCCGCATCCTAGTAAGGATGAGGAAAGGCTTCATAGGTTGGACCCTCGGAGAGCATTAAGCTTTTATGTTTCCAGAATGTCCAGGGTGAGAGTGGACGAAAAGTTCTTTGTGGGGTATATGTCATGACCCTTGCCCCTGGCCCTCTCTAGCAAGTCAGCCTTCCAGTTAGGGCCAGGTCAAAGGCCTTAAAACCTCATCTAAGACTCTGTTGGAGTCAGTCCTGGGGCTCATAACCATCATGAAGACCAACATTAGAATGGGACTATTTACTTGGGACTATTTAACTTGGTGGGGTTCAGCCAACATGGAGGCACACACATAGCTCAGTTACAAGGAACTGAGCTATGTGGTCTCGTCTTTTGGGTGTGGCAGGCCTGGGACTACTTTACCTGGACTACTTTGGGTGTGGCAGGCCTGGGACTATTTTACCTGGACTACTTTACCTGAGACTATATTTATCCCGCACCCAAACAGCAGAACATGTTTTGTGTTCTGCTGTGGGCAGCGTAACACTCACCGGGTCCAGTTCTTTGATGCCAGTTTACCTGAAACCAAGGACCTGCAGAGAGAGAAAGAACACTATGAAACTTACCTGGAACAGTATCCTGTCTTCAATCCATCGCCAACTTCTGTTCCACTCACCTGAAGGTATGAAAATCCATCATCCGGCACTGCATGGATCCTGGAATACCGTAACCTGGAAAGAGGAGAAAGAAAGACAGCATTAGTAAGCGTTTACTCACGTTTCCTCCCGAATGAAGAAAGCCACACAATTCTTACCTGGGTAGTCATCTCCTGGTCAGTGTCATTGCTGGAATATTACGGCGCTCGGCGAGGAACATCGCAACCTGCAAGGAGAGAAAAGACACAGGTTAGTAATATAAAAGGCGAAACAGTGCCGCGCATCGCGCATTACTCACCGGACAGCATCGCGCACACCGCGCTTTCGCCTACCTGCCCATGCTCATCTTCAAACTGCATGACGACACCAAAATACCTTTCCATACCTAAAAGGAAAGAAGCAAGACATTATTATTCGAACTAAGAGGAACATAAGAACTGCATGTAAAGCAGCAAACCCAAAGAGTCGTAGCAGACCTGGATTCCCACAGGGGGGTTTGCACCAGTGAAGTAACTTGGTCGCTGCTCACCTCCCTGCCCCTGCCACGAGGAGCAGGACAGAGAATCCACCTTTTACAATATTAAGACCCATCTTTAACCAGAGGCCTTACCCAGGGACCGGAAGATGGTTCGAGAGTGCAAATCATCCAACCAGGGCTGGGTGGCTTCCCCGTGGATACCAGGTGAGTGTAACAGAACGCAAAGCCTCAATAATACTATCCACCTGGGCGTCATAGAGACTTCAGAGACTGACCAGTTATTTCAGTTGGTGGGACAATTACGCGCTGAAGTACATTCAGCCAGGCAAGAAACCAACACTCTTGGGAGCGATTTGATTGTTACTAAGGATCGTACCGACTAAATAAGTAGACAATTGCTCCAATCACAGGAAGGACAGACCCCATTGCCTGGTAACATTCCGCCAGCACCTGTACCAACTTCTTCTACCAGTCCAGTGCAAATAACCCTTCCTGGGGCAGTTCCTTTAGCTAAATCTGAACGATTTACAGGGGACCCCAAGAAGTACCCAACGTTCATGAACCAGTGTCGTCTTCATTTCCTTTGCAGACCTAGGGCTTTTCCTAACGACCAAGCGCGGGTTGCTTTTGTCTTGTCATATCTGAGTGGCAGCACTGCGGATTGGTCGGTACCATTGGTAAATCAGGATAACCCGTTGTTACATGAATTTGGGGGTTTCCATTTCCAGATGGAAATGGAAAAACTCTTTGCTCGTCATACCCAAGGCCAAGCATTAGACAATTAACTTTTGTCACTCCGTCAAGGAAGTCAAGACTTGCTTACATATATAGCAACAATTAACAGACAAGTCATTGAAGCTGGGTGGCCTAAGGAAAAAGGACCTGTCAGGTTCTTCCATATTCTTTTCCTGGCGAAGAGGCAGCACAAACACCTGCCTCCCCGTTGGGTTTTGGTACCTGAATTAGTGTTACTACAGGCCACCGCAACCCTTCGGGGAAAGATGGTTAGGGTTCGTAGAGTGGATAGGTAGGGGGGGTTTCAGGAACACCGGAAAGAGGGTTAGGGAAGCTTTGCTGGACAGGTAGGGAGTGATTAGGGTAACATGCTCCTCGGCCCCTGCTTCCGAGCTGAAGATCTCCACCCTCACACTCATGCACTCTACACTCATAGACTGTACATCTTGAGAGAGTGGGCCTTTGTACTGGAGCCCTAACCAGAACACCGCTTCTAGCAGCGCATCAACATATACTGCCTCAACCTAGTTCTTTAACTGTGCCCCACATTACTTCATGTAGGCTTCAACACGTTTCCCCACATTACATCATGCAGGCTTGAAATTTGCAGTTACACCAAGCAGATGGACAAATCCCCCACATTACGTCATGCACGGAATGCCCCAAGTCATAAAAAACACATTAGCACTTAGCTTCATGTTTGCTGCGAGTGTTCCGGCCTTTTTCGTGTTGGTTTGGCCAAGTGCTGTCCCTTCAGCTCGTTCGCCACTGAAAGAATACAAATAAAGTCAGATGGGTGCGCGTACACTCGCTCGCTCCATCATTAGGTTAATCCCTTTCTCAAGCGTTTGTTCGGTCGGTCCGTGCCTTGACCACGCTTCACCTAGTTCTCAAAACATGTCACCAAGTTCTCAACACAAAACACCCCTTCATGTATGTGCTGCCCATGTCGGGTTCATTAGAAAGCCTGCGTGCGTATCAGTATGCAGTTCGAGGTTTCGGTCATACTCCGGTTAAGCACTGCTGTTAGTAACACTGGGTGGGCTCCTCTCGCCAACCGCCGCTGGGCATATAAATCACGAAGCTGTACTTATCTGGCTTGTCACGAGAGGCATGGGGTTCTCTGCAGGCGGACGGATGCCCCGCGTAGGTGTGCCACTGAGAGCTCCGGAAAACACGTCCTCCTCTGTTGCCAGTCAGAATTGGTTCGCGCATGCGCGATTGTGCAGCCGTGGCCGGGGGCATGGCTATCTTCTCCCCAGCAGGCTTGTGCTGCACACGGCCTGCTGGGTAGTGTAGTCTTCGGGCTGTTCTCCACCCTTGGGCTTCAGATCTACAAAAAGGGTGGAGAACATGCCTGGAGTATAATGTTGGATATCGTAGGGCCTCCCTCCTCCCACCAGTACCCACCACAGGGACTACCAAGCCCACTCCTGCCTGAGACCTGACAGGACCACACTATTTCATCAGGGTCTACGAGGGGAACTAAAGGATGTCCTTGCTCAAGTGGTTAACCCACCTAAAGACTGTGGAGAATTCATCAACCTAGTGGTGCAATTAGATCACAGATTACAAGACCGAAAAGCGGACCAGATAAGGTTAGACACTCGAGCTGTGTATGTCCGGTCAATGGATAATGTTCCACGTGCATTGGAAAACACGGTAGAATCCATGCAAATCGGAGGTGTATGGCCCCCTTTAACTAAAACTGAAAGAGACAAGAGAAGACAAGAGCAATTATGCCTATATTGCAGAAAATCAGGCCACTTCCTCAAAGAATGTCCAGTGAAACCACCAAGGAGAACTGTTGATGCCACAGAGAAGGAAGATAATGACAAGGAGTCGGAAAACTGCCAAGCCCGGCAAGCGTAGATGTCCGCTTGTCGAGCGAGAAAGGATGAGCTACAGACCTCACACTTTGCATTACCAGTAATTTTGATCCATCACCAACAACCGTCTCGGATGCATGCTGTCGAAGCATACATAGACAGCGGAGCAGTTGGGAATTATGTAGACCAAGATCTGGCAGCAGAGATGGGGCTTCCCTTATGCTCTGTAGACTACTGAAAAAGTTACTACTGTTGATGGGACAGAAATAGCTTCTGGACCAGTAACCCAGTGCACAGCAGCACTAACCCTACTGTGCCAGGATGGACACCGAGAATCTATTGCATTCAATCTCATCAAAGCTCCTCAGTTTCTACTAACCTTAGGGATGCCATGGTTGGTAGCTCACAACCCTCTAAAAGATTGGCGTGCCAAGAAGTTGGCCTTTTTTTCCGATGATTGTGCTTGCACCTGTTATTACCAAGAAAAGGGGAAAAAAGACGTATGTACATCTGCTACTCCCCGTACGGCGGCGATTGTACTAGGTGTGACTAGTACTCTACCAAATGAATACCAAGATTTTCAAGACGTGTTCCAGAAAGAACAAGCCAGTACTCTACCACCGCACAGGCCCTACGAGTGTCAGATCGACCTCATACCTGGTGCGCAAATTCCTTGTGGTCGAATCTATGCACTTACTGAACCAGAGAACCTCCATTTGAAATCTTATCTTGATCAGTACCTGGCAAATGGATTTATCCACCCATCTAAATCACCGGCAGCCAGTCCCTTATTCTTCGTACCAAAGAGGGAAGGAGATTTGAGGCATTGCATCGACTATCGCGCATTAAACAAGATTACAGTAAAAAACCATTATCCACTTCCCCTTATTCCTGAATTATTGTATCAGGTCAAAGACACCTAAATCTATACCAAACTGGACCTTAGGGGGGGCGAACCATCTTGTTCGAGTGAAGAAGAGACGAATGGAAAACCGCCTTTCGTCCCAAATACGGCTTGTATGAATACCAGGTAATGCCTTTTGGACTTTGCAACGCTTCTGCTGCATTCCAGTACTTTATGAATGATGTTTTGCAGGAGTTAGTCGACGTTTGCGCCCTGGTTTACATTGATAACATCTTAGTGTATTCTGCTACAAAAGAAGACCATGTCAGGCTTGTCCGCTCCGTCCTTACTAAACTCTGCCAACATAAACTGTATGCTAAACTTGAACAATGCTCTTTTCATGTCACGGAAGTGGAGTTCCTCGGTTTTATACTCACACCAAAAGGTATCAGAATGGATAGGCACAAGGTAGATGCCATTCTTCACTGGCCGTCAGCAACTTCATTTAAAGGAATCCAGAGTATGTTGGGCTTTGCAAACTTTTACCACCAATTCATCCCCGATTTTTCCCAAATAGTGCATCCAGTTACATCACTATTGAGAAAAAACAACAAAAAGTTCCATTGGACCGAATAAGCAGAGAAGGCCTTTCAAGAACTTAAGAAAAAATTCACTTCTCTAGTTCTACGGCATCCTCGCCCAGACCTCCCTTATATAGTTGAAACAGATGCCTCTAACATGGCTATGGGAGCTGTTCTCTCACAAAGGGACCCAGGAACTGGCCAGTTACACCCTGTGGCCTTCTGGTCACAAAAATTCTCACCTCCCGAACTCAACTATGCTATCAAAGACAAAGAACTCTTGGCTATAAAATCAGCTTTCAAGGCATGGCGACACTATCTCCTTGGTGCTAGACATACTGTCACTGTCATAACTGATCATCGAAACCTGCTATACCTAAAAACAGCAAAGGCTCAATCATCCCGTCAACTGCGATGGGCTCTTTTCTTCGCTGAATATGACGGTGATCGGCTACCGGCCAGGAGTCCGAAACGGAAAGGCTGACGCCATGTCCCGCATGGGTGTTGATGAAAAGGTATACATAACTCCAGATCCAGTAGTCATCATTCCAGAAGACAAACTCCTGGGCTGTATGACAAAATTGATACAGGGTGAACTCCAAAACAAGATCCAACTCTTAATGGATCCCACTTTCTCACAAGAGTGGTGTACTCAAGGAGAACATTTCACCATTAAAGACCAGTTATCATATTTTAGGAACCGTCTATACTTGCCAAGTAAAGATTTACAAGAGAAGGTTATTTCGGATTATCACGACTCCCTGATTGAAGGTCATCCTGGAATTGCCAAAACTCTAGCTAATGTTTTTCTATGAGCATACGCCGGCCCATAAAGCTCACCTGTGAATTATGGAAGATAAGCTCTCCGTCCTGCTACTTCTAGTAGGGGCGCGTCGAATGGGATCTAGTTCCTTCACTGATCCCTGATAAGGATTAGTCCAGTCCAGCTGCGACTATGCTTCTCCTTTTCCTCCTTTTGTGAGCTCTTGTGATACTGTTCATTCTGTGAAATGTCTTTATATGTTGCTCCTCTTTATGCCCGCAATGTCTCTCTTCTGTTTTTTTCCCTTAGATGGAAATGCGGCCTCAATGCAGCTGTGAGACGTGGCAGGATGGAAAATGGATGCTACCGCAATGTTCGACAGCAGGTAAGTGATGGTTTAAGGAAAGCGCGAAGTATGGCGAAGCGCAACCTTGAACTGGCTGTTTTTCGATGTCTAACCTTGTCTTCTGTTTTTCCTTGCATGCGCTGCTGTCGATGATGGAGCGTGTCATGCTGCGGTGCCAAGATGAAGATTTCGGCGTTCCGCAAAGTGTAAAGATGAATACTTGGTTCACCGAAGAGATGTACAGGTAAGAACAGCTTCCCCCAGTTGGTATGTATGCTGGCAGGAAGCAGGATGTCCAGGAAGCAGGATCTTCAAAGGTAAATCTGATCTCAGGCGACGGTGAGTGTTACGCTGCTTGCAAGTGCAGAATAACGCAAAGCGTCTGTCTTGGGGATTGGGGCAGCTTATATAGCTGAGATCGTTGGCACGCCCATTAGGGCCGGCTTACCAGCCACACCCTGCCACTCCTAGAGAGTGAGCACGTGTGAAGGCAATCCATTAGCATCCACACCCAAGAATACACTTGGGGCTGCTTAATGGATGGAATATTCAAGGTAAATGCATCCTGCTTAATGGATTGAATGTTCAAGGCTAATGCATCTGTAGTGTTACGTCCATAATAAAAGCTTTTTCGTGTTAAATGGATGTTCTTGTTTACTTTTGTTCATGAGCCTATCACGCACGTCATCGGTTGGCGAACCGACCGCTGCCCGGCCATCCGAGACCCCACTCCACCAGAGCGATCGATGCGACAACGGCATTCCTTTCTGGTGTGCCCCTGCTTTACATCGGCAGGGCTGCGACGTGGAGGTCCACGCACACCTTCACAAAGTTCTACTGTGTTGACAGGGATTCCAGGAAGGAGTCCAGAGTCAGCCAAGCAGTGCTAGGCCACCTGTTCGCTGAGGTGAGACTGTTTACGGAGGTAAAAGTTAATTGCTTCTGTTGAGCCTTGCCATCTCCTGTGGTTGTGTAATGTTGTACTGCTATGTATTCGTTATTCATAACCATGTGAATCCATGCCAGACCCTATGCTGGAGAAGATTTAAGTTACTTACCTGCAACTATTGTTCTCCAGCATCGGTCTGGCATGGATTCACATTGGAACCATCCAGACAACCCCTATGCAGCTCTTCTTGGTCATACTGCCCCTTTACATGCTTATCAAATCTGAAGATGGCTGCCAGAGATGGGGCTTTAGGGAGAGGATTGACATTGGATGGGGGCAGAATGACCCAGAAGACAGCGATTGGTTTAGAGGAGAAATACAGTTTTTAAGTGAAAGTGAAACTGTCTTTTCTTTTACTGAGGATTCCCAGCCTGACGACGGAATATTCATGAGCATGTAAATCCATGCCAGACACATGCTGGAGACCAATAGTTACAGGTATGTAACGTAAACCCTCCTAACGTAAAGCATTGGTTACCAAAGAGGGCTGGTAGTTATAAGTGAGGTGGCAAAGCAACCTTACACCCAAGCACCTTTCGAGATCCTAGCAAAGCCATAGGCTGCAACAATCAGTGCCTCCAAACCCCAAAATGCAGCAAACAGTTTTGAAGAGCCACTATCCCTCCAGCTCCCCCTGTATGCCAAAAACACAGAAGTAAACCTTGATCTCTCCCTCTGGAAAGAAGCTCAATCCCATCCCTTGGTTTGGCCCTGTCCCACGAAGAGAAGTAGGGAAAGGCAACTACTTGCTGTGGAAGTTTGATGCAGCTGAAATAGCTCAAACTCTTCAGAGAATAACGTCAGTAAAGCTTCTGCATCTCAACCTTCTTCTATCAATGCATGCTCAGTTAGGAGATGCTACTTGACCACACCCATGTGCACTCAAGTCACATGATGTTCAACATGTAACCCTTTGTATGTTCAACTGACCTTCTGCCTGGGACAAATATTTGTAAAATAAATTTGTTGCCAGTTTCTGGCCTGGTATACAAATGCCAAACATGCTAACTGCCTACAATTTGTTATTAGGGTACCCTTGGGTATTTCTGATAGGAAACATCAAAATGGCTTCTATAATTCTATCTTAGCAGGTTTTTCACTACCCCACCAAATCTGAATGTGGTGAAATTTGGTACTACAGTGCTTTGGGTGTTTTTCACAGTATTCTAAAAACGTGGTTATTAAAGCTTAAGTTTATGCTGTTACAGAGCAAAATGTGGGCCTGTAGTACTGTAGTAGGTCTTTTAAGTTTTAGGGCAATTTATGTCCAGACATGTTTTTCACTACCCCCGCTGACAACTGTAAGTGATTTCAATCCGGCACACACCTAAGTCAACGCCTAGCGTGTAATGCACAACTGAAATCTTTATTTATTTGTGTCTAAAAGTTTTTATTCTGAACGATGTACCACTCATATCAAGCCCCTCTCCTGGAACCTTCCCCCACCCCCGGTCACACTGAACCAGGAATCAGGTGGGTTTGCAAAGTTAAAATATTTATTTATGTAGTTACAATTTAATCACACTATGTTTCAATGGGTACACAGTGATCACCAATTGGGTGATGTAGCACTAAATAATCTCTTTTATACACAAGGACTAATAGTAAGTAAAACAATGCAGCACAGAAATAATACTTTTGTGTGTGTTCAGATCAAATAGCAGTGTGGTTACTAGTTCCTCCTGCACACCCCTCAAACCCCCAATAGGCAATATAAAGAAATAGGAGGAGAGAGCAGGCATTCAGGAGTGGCAGAATTCAAACAAAATATCAATCCCAATTTCCCCCCAGCAACACAAGAGAAAAACAGAATTAATTGGCAAGCAGTCAGAGTGGTTTTAAAGTTATATTGAGAATGGATTGGGTAAAAACACTAAATATGGTTTAAATTGCTGAAATTGTTTAAATTCTTATGGGAGCCGCTTTGGATAGTTGCACACAAACACTAGCAATGATTTGATACTAAGAAACAATGTGAAATCTTAAAATTAAGGTCGGAAGCAATCAAAAGCTGTTTTACACGTGTCAGAATTTCCCTGAAATGAAATTCACGGCAAACTTTTCAGTGCGCAATATTCGCGGTTACGGGAGAACCGTATGGATTTGGGATGCGGTTTTCGATGCAAATTAAAGCTGTGGATGTTGCGGAGGTTATGGGCGTTTTAGTGGAGGTCGTTTTTCTGAGACAGGCGCAACAATGGGAAACAGGAATGCACTTTTAAAAGACAAACAGTATGTTTTACACTAGATTATGACTATAGAAAAAGAGAATGCCACACATGAATCTCCACAGTTCCTGGCCAGGGAACCCTTCACATGGTGGATACCCAATTTCTTTCTGGGATTCACTTTAGTTACTCACAACACTAATGACTTATGATTTTAGAATACAAATAAGAGAAACTTAGCACAAGAAAAGTTCTGACAATTCAAAAATACTCCTAACAATATCAGGTTCTGACGAGATAGGTTGGCTTTAAGATATGGATTAACTATGGACAGTACATATGCTAGCGACACAGTTCTATCTATAGATACTCACTAGATATGTTTTTACACAGAACCGTCAGGATTCTTGTCAGTCAAGATTTCTGGTCAAGGATTCTGGTCAGGACAGACTGCTGGGGACCTTGGATTGGACTGAGTCTGTTCACAGCACGGCATAGGACTGGATCGGATCTGCAATGGTTCTGGTCACAGCACCGGACTGGATTGGATGTTTTGGTTCTGATGATAATTATTTTCAGCAGGCAAGCAGTACAGCACCGCCCGGCTGTATTTTTGATGTTCCCCTTAGGTTTCTGGGGTTGGTTCTGGCTCTGGAAATTTAAGGCCTAGCTGGAAATGGTTCACCTATGCAATGGGCCTTTCTGCTTTGCCAAGTTTCTGGAGTCTGGAGCAAGTAAGATGGATAATTCTGCAAAAGGTTGCTCTGCCAGCATTCGGATAGTGGGTGAATCTGTCTGTCTCTGAGTGCTGAGCTGTCTCCATTTATGCTTATGGTAAAGGGGTGTGTTTGCTGGTTTAGCATAAGCTCGCCCCTTTGACAGGGATTGATCATGGTCTCCCCTCTGGCTTGATAGGAGGAGAAAAACAGGTTGTCACATTTATGGTGTGGATTTATGAGGCTTAGAATCCACCCCTAGCCACTTGAACACAAAATCTACTTTTGGTACAATACATATTTCCACATGTGCAGCCTCTATAACAATCATATACACAGATTACATATTTTGTGTAGCAGATACTCCTCCAAACCCCGTCGCTGTTGGATCTTGTGTCTGCTTTTCACAGAATTTTGCCCTTTTCATCCGGAACACAATGTCCAATTTAGGAGCAAATTTCTACAACCGTGCACGTTGAACATGGGCATACGTATATAAAGTTTCATACTTGTATCAGAAATACATTTTGTGTAATATCACATTTTCCGCCGTTTCTTCCCAGAACATGCCACAGAGTTCTGGTGCCTTTTCACCCGTGCATCCAGAAATTACATTAACAATGCTGTTATTTCTATATTTTGCACAATTTTACATAGTAAGTTATCCGTCTTTTTAAAATGTGTCTTTTGTCCTGCTCCAGCCCTTTGGTCTCTCCCTGGGACCCTCTCCTCCCTGTTTCTCCTGGGCAGAGGCCATTTACGACTCTTCACACCTCGCATTTCCTTTAGCTGGAGGATGTCCATCCTCTGTGACGAAAGCTGTTATTCCAGTTTGGGTGGCTTTTAGCCAGGCTAAAATTTAAATGTTAATTCTGTTGAATTTTTTTCTTAGCTTAAAATAAAACGTGTGATTCCAAACTAGCAGCTAGAACACTTATTCCAGATTTTAAACCATGGGCTCAAACAATTGCAACATAGATTACTCTCAGGAACAGGCCACTTAGATTTCAAACATTTGATTTCAGTTTATACAGACTTTAAAGTTTATCATGCAGGCTTCTGACAGCTGTCATTCAGGCGGCCGAGGGTACTGCGGCCAGATTTTGACAGATTCTACAGGCAGGCAACTTTTGCTGTGGATGTTTCATTGATACTTTCAGCTTTTCAGGACATTGTAAATTCACAATGATTTCTTGAACTAAGTGAATTGTAGCACCCAGCAAGAATTTTGGCGGTTTGAGGGTGTTTTGTGCCTGCATTCAGCAGTTTCAGCTACAAAGAAAAAAGATTTAAAGCAAGATTTTTAGATTTCCTTTAGCAGCGCACTGCTTTTCCCTCTATACTCCATTTTCACTTGTTGTGGAGCCCAGTGACATATTTCAGGAGTGTGATCTCTGTTCACCACTGACAACATGCATGGCAGATTGGGCAGCCATCTTTTTGTGCTTTGCAGAGCGTGATTTTCAGAGGTTTTGGCACACACAAGGGTTTTGCGGCCATTTTGATGATTCTGGCACCAACAGAACACAGGGATGCCGTATGGTAGAGCAAAGTGGGTCAAGACATCCCACACAACATACATGTTAATGGCTGAAATCGGCAGTTTTCGTAAACCATCATGTACGGGACAATGGGCCTCATTATGACTAGTGCGGAATGAGTTTAAACCCACTCCGCACTATTGCCAGGTCCCCATTACAAACGGGCCAGTTGTTAGCTCCCTCCCCATTCCCATTGAGCCCTATCGGGGCTCGAATGGGAATGGGGAACGACTGGGCCCGGGTTCCCTGAAGGAGGAAATACCAGGCCCTCCATACTCGGAATGGCCCGGTATTTCCCCATTCAGGGAACCCAGACCTGGACACGATTTTGGAGGCAGGCTGCTTCCAAAGTCGTAATGAGGCCCAATGTCATAAACGGGCATGAAATGCGGGCCAGATAATAAAATGTCCCACAGTATGAGGAAAATGTTCAAGAGAAGGCGAAAGGAATGTGAATGGCCCTCAATGACTAGTGACTTTCATGACTCAAGAGTACAAACCTAACGGATGCAACATAAGAAAATTCCTCAACCGATGATGAACTCGCAGAAGAAAAAGGCAAACTTCTCACTTAGGGTCATAATAAAGCAGCTGAAAAATGTGTCTTCACCTTACCTTCCCAAATGAGTGACATAGGTTGGTTCTTCCAAACCTTCGGCAGCTCCTTTGCTAGATCTCAGGGCAGGAGCGATAGTGATCATCATCAATGGGTCTTGGGATTATGACCCAGGAAATGAAGGACCACAGAAGGTTCTTTAATGGAATTCATTCTAAGCAATGTATCTGACTGATTCCTTACACTGATTCTTCTCCTTCTTCTTTGTGGTCCTGAAAAAAGACAAATTGGGGTGAAGACCACATTGGAACTGTGGGAATTCAAAAGATTTCTCCCTATAAAGGTTCAAGATGATCACCATGGCACGGATACTCTTTGCCTTTGGTTGCGTTCAATAAAGTTTCATGATGCGTACAGACCCATACCAATTTGGCTAACAAATTGCTGGTGTGCTACGATGAGCCAGTCATTATAGATGAAGACACTCCCCTTTTGCGTCCGCTGCATGCACAGAGTTTTAGAGAGGTGGCAGCAGTGATATGTTTAATGAGGAGTTCATATATACCTGGTCTTGGGACTAGCTTATACATAGGTCGAACCGGTAGATGCCTTCCTCACCCTTTCAGATGAAAATGCAGTTGAGTTTTACCCTGTGCCTGCCAATTTCAAGAAAAACTCCCTTGACCCAACACAAAATCAACAGTACATAGGACTTTTTTAGGGACACCAATGCTGCCACAGCTGTCCCACTTAGGAGATCATCTTTGTCGCATATCGTTGCATGTTCTGGCTTTGCAGCTTTAAAGACTTTTAGGACTTATCGTGTCCTTGGAAGTATAATTTGCATGAGGGGAACTCAGTTACACATTGTACTAAGATGAAACCAGGAACCCCATCCACAATCCGGGCAAGTAGACGTTCACTTGATGCTTATCGAATTCCATGGTGGAGGGTCCCATTTAATGTACCATATCGTAAAATATCAATCACAAAAGACTCCTCACTGATTGGGTGCAGTTAAGCGATGGGGAACCCTCACGTTCATGACATTTGGGGCCCTGCAAACAAGGTCCTGCTCTCAATCTACTGTAAGACACAGCGATGGGCACAAACACCTTAGGAGTGAGAACTGTCTTTGCACATGGTGGATCAGATCTTCATCTTCAGGCACAGGCCTGTGGTTGATCTGTTTTCTATGCAGAACAGAATGTGACATCCCCATGCTTCCTGGAGGAACATTGTGGCTGATTCACTGAGGCTGCCTCCCATCCAATGTGTAACAATCAGGCTCTAT
Source organism: Ambystoma mexicanum (assembly GCF_040938575.1). Taxonomy (NCBI): domain Eukaryota; kingdom Metazoa; phylum Chordata; class Amphibia; order Caudata; family Ambystomatidae; genus Ambystoma; species Ambystoma mexicanum. Next base: position 622,182,211 of record NC_090928.1, on the reverse strand, counting down.
ATGCCTTTCCTTCAATACTGCTTATGCCCAACAGGGCATTCTTCCCTTCTATCCATCAAATATGGAAGAGGCCCCCGAACGTTATGCCCAAGAGCCTTGGGTAAAGAACTACTCTGGTGCCCTGCATTTACTTTTGCAATATTGTCCCATTTTCAAACACGTACTCTTTCAATCCCCCTTTAATCCATCATAGGCATAAATACTCAGAAAGCCTTTGCCCCTACCGCATTTCTACTACTAAAGTACCTTCTATCCTACTAATGAATAACTACTATTCCTTTTATTTATTTATTTATTTTTATTTTGTATTTGGTAGCAAAAATTAATTTATGGAATAGCATTTCTAAACACATTCCAAACCAATGTTAAAAATAGTGCTTACAATATCTACATAAAACATAAAACAAAATACAAATATATACATTCACTACAAAGTAAAAAAAACACAAAATACCCTAGTCAAGCATTATATTACAATCTTCAACAATTCATCACACAATTCCTCGATATGCAATTTAAAACAAAATTCAAACAAAGTTACGTGTTCAATTTCATTACAATTCCAATGTCATTTCAAGTCTCAACACCACTTCAGAAGGTTAATCAGTGGAGGTCTCACATCCGTATGTTCCATAAACGAATCAAAACACTCAATACATTGAAGACCCTAACGAGGCTCAACTATGTTAAACCGAGATTACTTCAACTTCATAGGTACATTCAACCCATTGTGAACCACAGTAAAGGCAGTTTCAGTTGTTAACACACACCTACTTCACATATGGGACCTTTTGCAGCATACAGGATATCATTTACGATTGAGAGATCGTCCTTAATCATATTTACAAGTCTTACTGTTGCCAAAATTATTGAGGTGGACTGGCCCCACATGCAACGCAGCCAAATCATGTTACGCTCAAATTGAGACTTGGTCACCAAAAAGGATCCTAAGCAGAGGAGCTTTTGTTGCTCAAAGTAAGCACAATACATGAACAAATGTTCAAGAGTTTCAGACTCTTCACAGTTGGAACAAAACCTACAATGGTCCCAACATCCCATCCCTTTAACCCATGACCAGTTCTTAATACGGGATCCCGTGTGGATAAGATCCAACCGGAATCTCATCTATGTTCTTCTGGCGTTCTTGTCCGGAAAACACAGGATATAGGGGAGGCGTGGGGCAAGGGCATGTCTTAATTTAGCATATGTGCCAAAAGATGTGTAGCCTGCTATTAAATCCACGTTGTGGGCCCAGGCATTCCTATAGAACCTAGTTTTGGCTTTCCCTATAGAGACAATCAACTCCTGCTGTGACATGTTCAAGGTACTCAGGATTTTAGACATACGTATTTAAAATTTTAGGATTGATTCTGGCTGATCTGCTTGAAGCATTACCCTAAAATCCTCATAGAGCGAATTCGGCGGCGGAAGAAGCATTTTATAGTATGTGTTAACCATTCGCCATTAATATTTGTCCGCCAAGGGATATAAGCCCAATTCATGTAACAAGATGGCATTCGGCAGGTACCCAGGAAGACCCAGAACTGTTTTCCAAATGTTCCCCTGCAATGAATTCAAAATCGGACCCATATTCAACAGACATACATTGAGACTATACAGTAGGATAGACTCTACTTTCATAGTATAAAAGTATATCAAAGGCATTAGAGAATACCTGCAGTACCTGGAGAAAATGATTCTCATCTGGGCAGACAAATTATTCAGCTTGTTGGTCAATATACTACGCCACTTTGCGAGAAACATACTGTTTGATATGTGGTAGCCCAAGTAAGTAATCTCTTCCATGATAACTATAGGTTTGAGATTTATAACATACTTGAACCTAATAGGTTTCTTCTTCTTTGTGAAGGCTATGATATGAGATTTAGCCGAATTGATGTTCAAATTATTGAGCATACAGTAATCTTGAAAGATATTTAATTTATTCTGTAGCCCAAAGGGTACCCTATCAAACAGTATGACATCATCAGCAAATGCCAACCAGTTCAAGCGCAGTTTTCCCAGATTAATAGGGAAAACGTTTTCTCCCTCCCAGATTTTCTCAATGTCCGCCAGGTAAAGATTAAAAAGTACTGCGGCCAAATTACAGCCATGCTTCACTCCAATTTCCATCGGGATACTATCAGATAATAGACCCTCCGAGTTGATCCGCACCCTATACAATGTATTTTGGTGGAGTGCGGCAATTATTGCTACCAGCTTAGATTGAATACCATAGGACAGCATCTTCCGCCAAAGGTGGGTACGCAAGACGCTATCAAATGCAGCTGATAAATCTAAAGATGCCATATAGACTGTTCCATTAGCCTGATTACGGGCTTCTGACAATAAGTGGCCAATAATCGAAGCATTAAGCTGCGTGCCCATATCTTTCCGAAAGCCGACCTGAGCTTTGGAAAGAATTCCTGCAGTAGTGACATACTTCTCCAATTCCCGCAAAACTAGACGTGCAAATATTTTGGCCGCAGTATCTATCAGGGCAATTGGCCTGACATTTACCGGGTCATTGAAAGCACCCTTTTTGTGAATCGGAATCACTATTGCCATAAGCCAAGAGGCAGGTATGTTGCTCGTGCGATATATTAACTGATAGCGAGGCAATAGATAACTAGCCCAAAAATGGGTGTCATCCTTGTAAACACATGGCGGCAGTCCATCTGGACCTGCCGCTTTAGAGAACTTTAGTTGAGCAATCGCCCAGATTATGTCACTAAGTTCCCATGGACACTCAGTCGGGATCTTCAAATGTAGATTCTCTGACTCCAACCTTCTCCGTGCATCTGGCATTGCATATTTTTCTGTAAAGAATTGCTGCCATACAGGACCAGAAATGGTCGCAGTCATGCGCTCATCCACCTTTCCTGATGGATTTCTCAAAATAAGCCACAGTTCCCTGGTGTTTCTCTTACAAAGATGTTCCAACATCTGTTGGTTTGCAAGGGTATGAGCTGTATGACGCAACAATTTCACTTTGGACTTGAAGCATGCCACAATAGAATTTTTTTGTGTTTTATAATACAACGTCGTGCCGACCGGAGCTCTCTATTTTTACAAGTTTTTAATATCGCAACCTCTGCCAGATATTTGTGTGCAGCTTTTGATAAGCTTGTTCCAAGACAATCCTTAGATAGGCTCACTAAATTCTTGTGAATCATCATCAAATTCAATTTGTTGATTTTCTCCACCTTAACAGCAAATGGACAGTCGTCATATAACACCAACAGGTCCCTATTTACCAGGAAGACCATTTTGCGACAGGTACTAGGATGCCATCTGACAAAAAGTATGCCTATCACTTTCCAGCAAAGTCGCAGACACCAAACTTTCATACGGGTCAATCCCAATATGAAGATTCGTGTGACGCATCCGATGGTCGCTCAACCCCACATCCGAAATCACGATTGGATCAATCATTCCTGAACATGTCCCTGATGCAAGCATGTAGTTAATTAGGGACGAGGATTTTCTGTGCTGCCAAGAGGCTTTAATGCTGTGGGGTGCTAATGAAATTGGGTAAATGCCCCACGATTGAAAAAAACTCAGCCCACACTTTGCCTCTACCAGGAGACTGTTGGGCATAAAGATGGGAATGATAGACCCGGGAATTAATTCCCTCTATTCCTAGGCAGGCATTTAGGTCTCCACCAATTAAAAGTTCATGCTTAGGGAAGTGCAGTGAAACCTTCTCCAACATTTGAGTTAGTTCCAGTAGGACTAAATCCATTAGAACTGCACTGGGGTTCCAGTAAATGGACAACACAATTAAGGCATGTAGCTTGCTACCAATCGTGTGCAGTTCCACCAATGTACATGTGTCTGACTTGTCCACTAATCTTGAGGTCACCTTCAAACTATTTTTAATAAGAATGCAATGCCACCACTTGGGCGCCCCGACAAATGTCGTCGCGCGTGAACGTTGAATGCAATATAACCATCCAACACAATGTCATAAATTGCCATTGTTTCCTGCAACATGATGATGTCAGGTCTAAGGTGGACCGCAACACGTTCATGCCAAGCCTTAAGATTTCTCACGCCGTAGCAATTCCAAGATGCAACGGCGATACCTGGCAGTTATAGATTTGAGGATTCAGGTTTCATCGCAGCTGCCACTTTGATGAATGGCTCCAACCATGACAGACCACTTAACACCTGCGTTAGCGAGGTCAATCGTTGTGTCAATTCATTGGCATGGGACTCGTAACAGGCCGCTGGCAATCCTATGGCTAGATCTTTGGGAGTCGGGAGGATAAAGTCTACAAATGCCCATGCGATCTCCATGTCTGGAAATAGACAAGGAGAGAGTTCCAATAACTCAGTCAACCGAGAAGTCCAGAATCAGCTTGGTGATGATCTGTGATTGGACTCTACATAGCACTCTGTAGTTATTGTGTGGTGCTAATCTTACCCAGTCCAGGTACTTAGGGGCAGGATTTCTTAGAGACGGAATCTGGAAAAATATGTTAATCAAAAAGGACCTGTTAATCCTGGCTAGACCATTTATCTCTGGATTACTTACCCATCCAAGAATCTGTTTCATGTCCTTTGGGGTCTCAGAGAAGGACAGGATATATTGGGGGTTTACTACAAAATATATCCTCCCTGTTATTTCCTCCTCAGGAGTAACATGGACCACCTGGGGCAAGGAAGCAGGCCGTTCCAAAGCCAATACTTCTTTCCCCTCATAGGCAGCCAAATCCACAGAGCCAACTTCTTGTGTCACCAAATCGTTGTGGCAACCCTCATAATTGACCACAGTAGAAAGAGGGACTGTGCCCTTTTTTAGAGCACTTGGACAATCAACTTCTTCCTGTGGCCGAGCAGCCATTTTTTTGCTTTCAATTGTTGGAAAAAAACTATGAAGCTGGGATTGTAATTTAGTGCTTGGAGTCTTTGGCGACTTAACAGATGACACCTGTACATTGCCACTTTTCAGAGCCTGGATCTGAAGATGTTTTTTGCTTTCCTCATTTAGGTCTAGAAGATCTAATGCTAGATCATCCAAGCTCACGCCAACGTTGCCACTTAAGGTGGACGTTGAATCCTTTAAAGACTGCCAGCCACTTTCCAACGTAGCTTTTTTTACCACCTTCTGACTAATTTTGGCTAAGTTTAGGTGTTTTTGGGCTCTTAAGAAGGACTTTTTCGCCTTTCGAGAGACATTGTGCCTTCCCTCTTGCTCTGTAGTGCCCACAACCAGGTCACTTGTCGGCAAATGCGCCAGAGGCTCTGATTGATTGAGCATCGATGATGTCCGTCAATACCGAGGGACTATCCGGTGTTTGGCTATCACCACTAACGGTCTCCGTTCCTCCACAAGGCCCTGAGGATACTGAGGACTGAGATTTTGTGACCATATTGAAAAGTAGATGTTCCACCTGAAGCAGCCTATCATGATGGAGTTTGGTCACTTCCAGAAGGTCTATTTCCTCAGTAAAACCATGTTCAGTAGCCTCACTACTCGCTCCTTGTAACACATGCGAGTACAGTCTTTGCGGTAGCAGTGTATGAGGAGACCCATTTTCCGTTTGTGTGCCTTGAGACCGTGAGGCATGGACAGAAGAAACTGATGGACAATCCCCAGCAAACTTCATCATCATTTTTTCAAATTGGGAAAAATAGTATGCTTTTGATTGCACCTCCGCAAGTATAAAACCTTCCAATTTAGAGATTTTTTTCTTTCATAAAAGCCAGGGAGCCCTGCATTTCCCGTATGGAGCAATGAGTTAATTCATGGCCTTTATCAAGAAGGTTAAGTATACGCAATATCACTGGGAAGTTGAGGGGCTCATCCGAAAAGTTGTCAGAGGGAGAATCCTCAGGCGTCGAAGAAGCCCTGCCATTCCCCTTTGATATACCTAAGTCGTCATCATCATTCCCCAATGAAAAGGTTCCCAAATCCTGAGGCAAGGAGGCCCCATTAGTATGTACACATTCTTCATGGAAATTTACTTGACCCAAAGAGATACCCCCTCCCATTCCCATCAAGGAAGACCCTGGAGGATTCCTTCTAGGTTCTCTATGATCCTTAAAACTAGATTCATTAGGAAGATGGAAGTGAACTTGTTCACGAAATGGGAAGGACCTAGAGGCAGGTGAAGAAGGGCCAAGAGAAAGCCTCACGCGTTTACCTTGTTCACTCATAATTGTTGGAGCCAGCATAGATGTGTCAGATACATGGGCACAACCCTCCTGTGGATATAATAGAATACAGTTGTTATCATGTACATGGGACAGTTGACAGTCCACCTGCCCATCTTTCTCGTTGGCATCTTGGACTGTGAAGGTCGGAGGGGGCTGGCGCAAAGCCCCTCCTTCTATCCAAGCTTCTGGGCCAACTACCAATCCAACCATTAAATTAGAATCTTGAACTGTCGAGGTGGGAAGTGGCTGACTCAAAGCCCCACCCTCTATCCGAGCTTCTGGGCCGGCTACCAAACCCACCGTTCAATTGGAGTCAGGTACACCTTCCTGCTCTAAACGTACCGATTCCACATCTGCTAAGGTTGACATTGATAATAGCGATTTTTTGATAGATGGCAGCAGGGGTTAAGGTACTGTTGGCCATTTTATTCCCTGAGTTCTTGCCAGGGACCTTGGGGAGATTTGCTAACTTATTGCTGCTTCTCAAAGCACGGCTTGTGGTCTATTCCTGAACCCCAACTAGTGTGGGATGGAGTATTCACTCACTAGTGATGTAATCCCCCCACTAGAGATGGCACAACTATATATGTTGAGACAAATTATACACTAAGTGTAAGCTTCCCACTTAAGCACTCACAGACTCCTTTGCAAAAGTTCCACCACCACCGCTCTATTAATTTCACTCCCAATACTGTAATACTGTCTAATGTTAGCTCAACACAGTATAGTTTGGGAACAACAAACTCAAAATACAACAGAAAAACAAGGAGGTGGATAGTCTCTGCTTTTCACACCTTAATCAGAGTAAATAATCCTGCCCTTGTCGACACTTTATTACACACACATAGATCTCAATCTCAATACAAAATAAGTGTCAATGCGTGGACTTCTGTGTATATTAGCCCCGGAGTTAACAGGGCAAGCAAGGTCCCCACAGCCTCCTATGCTGTGTGTAGTTCAAGTGAGCCACAATTCAAACCCCACAGACTTGCCCAGAGAGCCCGTCTCTGGCAGGTTCAAAGGCCTAAAGCCCCCAGTCACCTGGCAACGGGGGACACTAACAGCCAGCCAGTGATCAAACGTGAAGCAGTTTCACAAGCAGAGCCAACCCCTGATGGGTTCAAAGGCCTAAAGCCCGCAGTCACCTGACAACTCGAAATACTGGAAACTCCAAGTGGGCTGGCGGGGTGAGATTTCCACGTTACCAGCTGCACCTTGTACTAAATGCAGAGGGTTCAAAGGCGCAAGGCCCACAGTCACCCTCTGGCTAAGAATAGGAGTGCACACTGGGATTTACAGTTCTAGCCACACGTTTCCATTGCGTGTGCACAAAAAGCAGTATATACACTTGCACTCTGTAGAAGAAAAAAACCTCATGTATGTGTTACCCTGAGGATTGCTTAATGGAAGCTTTTAAATCAAAGTACCCAGGAAATAAGGGTTGAAAGGCCTACAGCCCACAGGCACCCTTTATAAACAGCCTCCAAAATCACAGCTTATTCTCCACAAGGGTTCAAGAGAACAACGCCCACAGACGCCTTATAAATAATTTAAGGACTGGTATTTTTTAAAGTTACAGGCACATAGTATCAAAATTCTACCTTGACAGGTGCCACTTAGGCATAGCTTAGGGCGAATGGGCGAATGCGTGCTGAACAAACACACGCATGACAGCCATCACTCAGCTTCTCCCAACACCCACCAACAAAGATGGGAAGACACAGAGCAGGCCTCCCTCAAAACGCGTTCAGCGTTGTGAACACACAAAGCCCAAGAAATGTCCAATTGCTAAAAAGTCCCAAAACGCTGGAGGTAAACAGGTGCTGTATCCAAGAACAAAGAGCCAGTATAAGGCTGTATAAAGCTGCCAGAGTTCCAAAGTAAAATTTCCAAGTTTTAGGAACTTATCAGTCTTACCAGTCTTACCAGTGAGTCCAGAGGGGCTCCACAGCACCACTCCACCACCAAACACGAAATACACTGCTGACACACCGCGCCGCGCTCCGCGCCTGCGTGTTGTGTTTATTGAACGCGGGCCCCGATTGGTAGTAATAGAAAGAGGACTACGTGTGGAGATATTCCAAAATGAGTTCACTCCTATGGCAACACAGAAGGCTGGAAGCGACGTCCTCTCCCACGAACAACACGAAACACACTTCTGACACACCGCGCCGCCTACTATTCCTACTCACATTGTTAGTACCATTGGTGTTACTACTACTAGTCATTATAGCACTACCGGTCATGGTAACACCTCGGCTACTTGTTCCACTGGCAGTAGTAATACAATTATTGCCACTTCGACTACTGTGATTTTTGCTGCTGTTGGAAGTAGTACCACTACTAGTCGCTGTGTTGCTAATATTTGTAGAAATAGTACTACTATTACTATTTCTACTGAAACTATAACTATTTCTGTGACTTCTACCTGGTCGTGCTGATAAATTGCCATTGAAAATAGATGTATTACTACTGCTGACTATTAATGTTACAGCTACATATACTACTGGCAATAGTACTAATGCTGCTGGTACTTCTGCTATTGCTGTTAGTAGTAGTACTAGTATTACTACTGTTGGTACAACCACTGGAGACCACAAGTGACTGCCCTGGGAACACCAATCAGGAAGTAGTTACCTCATCCCTGCAACACCCGGAACAAATTCAGAGACACCAACCACTGATACACTAGCAGATCAGGTGACGAGACTGTGTGTGATCACTTCTGGGTTGTGGCTTCACTTTCTGTCTGTAACATCACTTCCTGCTGCCATCTTTGACCAGTGCCATCACTGCATGTGGCCATCTTGGATTGATGGCATCACTTACTACAACCATCTTGCGTCAGCTCACTCTCCAGCTAAAAAGCCACAAGACACCCCTCTGCGAGCACCAATAGGGCAGTAATCGCCCCCCCCCCCAGCAACACCAGGGACAAAATCGTATACACCAACCACTGATGGATTAGGCGATAAGGTGATAAGAGTGTGTGTCATCACTTCTGAACTCCCTAGGGGCGTTCAACCAGGGGTGTCACAGTGAAGGGTAGAAACTGGCCATTGGCCAACCTCTTTGCCCTTGAGCCTATGAGCCTTTACCTTTCTCCCCGCTGCACCTGTGATTACCCCTCGCTTCCTAATTACTGTGCTGTCTTGCCAATAATGCATTCACTCCTACTTACCTCTCTCTACGTTTTCTCCAATCACACTTCAACTTGCTTCTTTCCTATCCCTATTATAAAACTCACATCTCGAAACTCCCACTAATCCATCTCTCGTTCACCTACTTCCAACAAAGCTGACAAGCTAACCATACCTCCCTTAACGTATCCGCCTCACCTCTCTTCCTCTGAGACTCCACTTCTCTACTCTTCCTTAACGCATCAACTGAACATTGCACTCTGGGACTCTAAGTCTGTCTGCAACAAAACGTCCTTGATCATTGACTACTTTCACTCCTGCTTTCCTCCCCTAGACCTTCTTGCTACCACTGAAACTGGATTTCTCCATCTGATACTGACACTCTGGCAGCCCTATACGACTCCAAACTATCCTTCATTCACTCTCCTTGTCTGGCTGACAAAGGTGGAGGTATCTGAAACCTACTCTCTTCCCTCCGCAACACCTCGCATATCTTCATTGCCACATCCTCTCCTACCTCTTTTGAATTCCCCACCTCTACTATTGCTCTACTCAGTTCACATCATCTCCATCTATCGCCCCAACCATTCTTTGATGAACTTGGGCAACTCCTTGATTCTATTAACACTAACATCACCTCATTCTCTTAGGTGACTTTAACCTTCCCTCTCCATCCACTTCTTAGAAATCTGAACTTCAGTCTTTTCTTAGTGACCATGCTCTCCACTCCATTCATTTATATCCTACCTACCCACACCAGGGGTAAGGCTTTGGATTCCTTATTCATCTCAACCACTAATACTGCTGTCACACCATCCTTATCTGATCACTCTATTGTTTCCACCACCATCTCCTTTGCACCCTCTGACATATTCTTACCACTTGCTTCAACTATTACTGAAAGGAAGTTTAATTTTAACCTTCTGCCATTCCTCTTTTCTCTCTGACCTATAGTTCTCACTCTCTTCCTTCACACCTGATGCCTCTTCCACTAACACTGCCTTCTCCAGCATTCAATCCCTACTATATGACTCATTCTCTAATAACTTTTACCCCTAAATCTCTGCATCCTGAAACCTAGGTCTCCCACGTGCATACTGTCTCCACACAGAAATGTGTCGGATGCTGCGCAAATGGAGGCATACCCACTCGCACGAGGACCTGCAACTCTACCTTTCTGCCCTGAACTTTCAAGTCCTCTCTTGATGGACTGAAAAGGGAATTCTACCTCATCCTCATTTACTCGCACTCCATCATCCCCGCGGCTAGAGGACATCCTAAACTCACTCCTCACTCATCCTAAATCTGATGATCAATTCCAATCTCACAGCTAATGACCTAGCTGAATACTTAGCTGCAAACATTTCCAAAATCAGAGACTCTTTCCTGACTGTCACACTCCCTTCTCATGCATTTTACACTCTGCCTACTCTACCATCATCCTCTGCCTCTGTCACATTAATACTGAAAAATCCTATCTCTAATGAGGAAGGTAACCCCTTGTGTACCCCATCAGACCCTTTTGCTTCTCAGCCACTCAAGCCGATTGCCTCTTTAGTGGCCTCTCACCTTGTTGAACTCTTCAACCTGTCCTTCGACTCCACTTGCTCTATTTTTCAAAACAGCCACTGTCATCCCTCTCCTAAACAAGCAAGGGGCTGAGCCAAACCTACCAGCTAACTTTCGTCCTATGTCTCTTCAGCCTCAGTGCTCAAAAGGGTTGTGTTGCACAGTCTTACTCATTTCTTAGGCATCCACCACCTTTGAGGCCCCCTAAAAGCAGGTTTCCACTCCTGTCACTCCATGGAAACTGCTCTCATGAATGTCTCACTCCAACTTCATTGCTTCCGCCAACCACTCCTGCCTGTCCTCTATCCTAATTTCCCTTGGCCGGTTCCCTGCCTTGGACACTGTTGATCACTCTGATCTCCTTTATGCTCTCTCTGTCTTCTTGGATTCGCAATTGTGCCCTTCCCTGGATCAAATCCGACCTGCAACCTCACCAATTATGTCTCCTAGAGCAACAACACCTTCCAACTCACTCCTCTTAACTGTTGGTGTTCCACAAGGCTCTGTCTTGGGTCCTCTCGTTTTTACACTCTACACCTCTGCTCTTGGGGCACTAATCTCTTCCTTTGGCTTATCATACCAACTATTTGAGGACGACACCCAAATCTTCTCTTTTCCTGAACTCGCCTCTGATCTCTCTATCAACATTTCCAACTGTCTCTCTGCCATTACATTTTGTGTGGCTTTGCATTCTCGGATATTAAACTGTACCAAAACAGAGGTGCTCTTCTTTCCTGCCAAATCTCTCATCTATTCCTGCACCTATCCAGTTCCCACCTGACTCTCCCCTACTTTTCTGGAGCTAGAAATCTTGGCGTCATCTATGACCCTTCTCAAATCTTCTCTACTTTCATCACCAAAACTGAAATGGTGGCTTGCCTAAACCTCCTAAATATTTGGAAAATCGGGCACCTCCTTTCCTTCAACACCGCCAAGTATCTCTTAACCACTCTGGTCTTCTCTAAACTGGGCTACTGTGGCAGCATCCTCTTTGGTCTCCTCAACAAGGCTTTCTGTCTTCTCAACAAGATCATTAACTTTGCTACCAGGACTGTCCTTGAACTCCCTCACTTCACACCTTCTTCCTTGTACCGTCACCAGGCTGGATAGCTGATGATACAAAACAGGGGCAGATTTAAATTTCTTCTCCTGGGTCACAAATCTATCCACAGTAAGGCACCAACGTATCTATCCTCCTCTATCCAACTCTACAAGCCTTCTCGTAATCTCTGCTCAACCTCCTCGACTACCCTTGTGGCACCTTGCCCTACCTGCGCTTCCTCTCTCTTTGCTCTTTCTTTCTTCTTGCTCCACTTGAAAGGAATTATCTTCTCCCGGACATTAGAGAAACAGTCCACACGGATTTGTTCAAAACCAAACTAAAACCCTACTTGCTCGCCTCCGAGACCCTCTCAGCCTACCTTTCATCTGCCTTCTAGCTAACATTTTTCCCTTGCGTCTAACCTGCCTATGCACCTTACTTTCTCTGCCTTCACTCTAGCACTTCGTCCATCATGGTCACATCCCAAACACGATTAGCTGTACCGCCTACGTGCACTTAATGTCTAACATTGGTTATCCTTCTCTGTGTATGTCCAATTATGTATTGTCCACGGTGACTGTTGCATTTACTCCCCTCCACATCCTGGTCCGAATCTATGTGATTATTGCGCCTCCCTTAACAGCGCCGACAAAAATATCGATGACAATTACGGCGCAGCCCAGTGATCAGATAGACCACTTTGGCTGCACCCCCCTGGCCTGCATTCACCTACCCCCCACTTACCTTTCCGGCGTCACACTTTTGTGTGCGCCGCCGACTCCCCGCTGTCCCTGCGGCGTCAGTTTCTCCCACTTAAATGGGTCAGAGCTGACGCTGACTCCCCGCTGTCACTGCGGTGTCAGTTCCTCCCACTTAAATGAGTGGGAGCTGATGCTGCAGGGTCCGTTTTCTTTTTTTTTTAAACTTTGTCACCCGCTTGCCACAATGGTAAGTGGGGCACACCCCCGACTCCCGTTACTGCGCCCAAGGATAGCGGGGGACACCGCTGCAGCCCCCGCTCTGTTTGGGCGCAGTAATGGGATTCAGCAAAAGGAAATGTACTAAAGTCGCCTTACTGCTTAGTCGCAGTTAAGTTGTCGACATTTTGGTACATTTCTTTCAGAGGTTCAGTTAAACTCACCCAATTGTAAGAAGCTCACTCCCATCAAATCTGATGTATTATCTAGTGTACATTCTTTTGTGATCCTTGTATGTATACATAAATAAGTACAAGTAGTGATCTAGCCAGGACTTTAAGAAGGGGTGATGGTGATAACGTTTGGAAAGCACAGAACTTATTTTTGGAGGGTACTAATGTACTTTTAAAAGGCGAACACGCACATTGTACCTAATCTTGGGTGTATAGAGCAGGGCTTGCCATAAAACAGATTCGAGGGGATTGGGTCCTCCGACGTATTCCATATCTATGACATGTAATCACCACAGCTGTGCTGCTTCGGAAAATCTTCGGCGTCTGCGTCCTGCGTCGATGGCGTCGATACACCACCCTCGAGGACCTCCTCCGACGGCCGTCGTCACTGGATGTTATAAGTAGGACGCACGACGCCCATAGCCTCAGTTCCGTTTTTTCCGCAATCGTGTTCGCTTCGGAGATCTCGGCGCGCCTCGACTCTTTGGAGTTTCTGTTCTTTCTCGGTTCTTCGAACCTGTTTGTATTGTGAAGTTCTTTTTTCGTGGAGATGTCTACCTCGTCTTCCACACCACGTCCGGGCTTTAAGAAGTGCGGGGACTGTGGGTCCAAGATCTCGGTAACGGACTCGCACGACGCCTGCCTCTGGTGCCTCGGGGAGGCCCATGACACGGATGACTGTGTCGACTGCCAGTCGCTCACGTCCAAAGCCTTGTGGGAGCGCAGGAAGAAGTTATTGGTAGGTAAGGTGTCCAAGCCACGGAAGTGGAGGTCTGTGGGACTTTCGACAGACAATTCGAGGGGCGACTCTCCGCGTCGTCGTCGGGAGTGCAGTGGGTTTCGGTCCTGGAGTCGGTCCCGCCACTCCTCTGCCTCTTCGAGGCACTCCCAGAAGCGCCGTCATCGGTCGCCTTCCCCGTCCTCATCCGAGAGCTCTGCCCATCGGCGGGTCGCTTACCCCACCAAGCATGCGAGGCCGGAGGAGTGGGCTTCCTTCGGGAAGAAAATGTTGGCGATTCTCGAATCGCAGGGCACTGGTCCGTCCACGCCTCCGAGTGGGGTCGGTCGTGATCAGTCGAGACACCGCTCGCACACCTTCGGGCTCAGGTGGTCGGCACGATTCGCGGGAGAGGTCCCGCTCGGACAAGGGGAATCGTTCTCGTCATCCCCGTTCCAGGTCCCGGTCCTCGACGCGCTCGAGACTGTGTGCACCTGTGGTGTCTTCGAGGAAGACGTCGATGCCGGTGGCGCCGAGGTCGTCGACGGACTCTTTCGAAGCTCCACCTTCGAAGAAGTCATCAACGCCATCGGCGCCCAGGCTGTCGAAGGACACGCTCGGGGCCCCAGCCTCGAGGACTGTGTCGGCACCATCGATGATGTTGGCGCCGCGTTCGGCGTCGACGCCGTTTCACTCGATGCCCTCGACACCTTTCGAGGCTGTTTTGACAGGGGTTCCCCGGGGCTCGGTGGAACCACCTAGAAAGGCTCTGGCAAAGGTCACGCATGGCTTTGTTCCACATTCTGTGCCTTCTTACCGCCAGCTTGAGTTTATTTCAGAGGTGGATGAGGGCTCTGATGATGGCATGGTTCCCGATACAGTGCCGGACGAGATTCTCTCGGGCCATAGCCAAATTGAGGACCTCCGGCAGTCCCTGCACAATGCCAGTGGGCTGGACACCTCTCTGGAGGTGGAGTTTTGTAGGCCTGAGCCTGGCGCTCATGCCGACTCCTCGTACCGTATGTCCAGGGTCACCGAGTACTTGGGATGGTCTGCTCCCCCAGGGGATTTTCTTCAGGATGACCTTACGGATATCTTCGACCAAGGTCCACCAACTGACCCGGTACTGCTGTTCCATATGGCTCTACAGAGGAGGGTGGCGGCGGCTTGGACTGCTCCGGAGAGTGTCCCGGCAGTGGGCAAGTCTTTGCCGCGAAAATACCGTCCAGCCAGTAGCGACCCCTGCTACTTGACCAAGCACCCCACTCCGGAGAGTTTGGTGGTGCAGGTGGCTACGGCCCCGGCAAAGCAGGCGTCGTATCCTACCATCCCTCCTGATAGGGACGACAAGCGTTTTGACGGCTGGGCGAAGAAAGTGTTTTCTTCAGGCGGTATGGCGCTTCAGGCGGCCAACTCTGTATGTGCCTTGTCACGTTTCACACACACTCTGTGGAACTGTTTCCTTAGCGGCTGAACATATTCCCCAAGGGAACGAACGGGATGGTTTCCTTGCCATGGTTCCGGATGGCAAGGATGCCATGTGTGAGGCCGTTCAGTCGGGTTTGGACATGGCAGATTGCGTCAGCCGGTCCATGACGGTGAGCACTGCGATACGCAGGTTTGCGTGGTTGCGGAAGTCGCGGTTTGCTCCTGATGTGCTGGCCCGGCTCCTCAACATGCCCTTTGACGGGGAACATCTTTTTGGCAGCAAGGCTGACGAGAGCCTTGAGTGGTTGCAGACCTCCAAAGCTGCAGCGAAGTTATTGGGCGCTGCAGTTCGCCAACCTCCGCCTTTTCGTCCTAGGGGACAGCAATTGAGGGGAGGTTCCTTTCATTATTACTCATCCTTTGGTAAAGCGAGAGGAGCTGCCAGTCAAAGGGGCTACCGTAGGAGTGCCAGAGGTGGAAAACAAGGTAATTGAGGTGCCAAGGCCACTCGGGCTATTGCCTCTTTGCCCTCCGGCAACGCCGCAGCCGCTTCAGCTCAGTCATGATGCCATGTCCCATGGTTTGCCGGTTGGGGGAAGGCTGGCGCAGCATCTTGCAGAGTGGCGCGCCATTACTTCAGATGTGTGGGTTCTGGAGATCATAACCCACGGCTACTGTCTTCCTTTCCGGTGGAGGCCACAAGACAATACACCGGGGAATCTCTCTTTGAAGAGTCCGGATCCCCTCCTTGCGCAGGAAATTCAATCCCTGCTGGAGAAAGGCGCCATAGAACTGGTGCCTGTAGCGGAGCGGAACAAGGGATGGCATTCCCCTTATTTTTTGATTTCCAAGAAAGACTGGGGATTGAGACCCATCATGGACTTGCGCGGTTTGAACAACCTCCTCAGGAAGGACAAGTTCAAAATGGTTACTGTCTCTCAAGTCCTCCAGGCCCTTCAACTTTAGGACTGGGTGGTGTCTCTCAACCTCAAGGACGCTTATTTTCATGTGCCGATACATCCAAAGCACAAGAAGTACCTGAGGTTTGCTGTTGGCGACTCGCACTTTCAGTTTTGGGTCCTGACGTTCGGATTGACCTCGGCCCCGAGGGTCTTCACCAAGCTCATGCTTGTGGTGGCAGCGCACCTCAGAAAAGGGGGATTCACGTCTACCCCTACCTGGACAATTGGTTGATCAGGGGGCGCTCTTGTGAGCAAGTCCTGGATCATCTGTCAGTCACCTGCCACACCCTCCACAAGCTGGGCTTCTCCCTCAACTTAAAGAAGTCCCATTTGACACCAACTCAGAGGTTCCAGTACATCGGAGCAGTGCTCGACACGTCCCTGGGGCAGGGCTCATCACATTCAGCAGATTGTGCACAAGTTCAAGCTTGCCCAGAGCCTCCCAGCGTTTGAGTTCTTGAGGTTGCTCGGCCTCATGGCATCCTGCATTCTTCTGGTGCCAGAGGCCAGGTTGCAGATTAGATCTTTGCAATGGGCACTCAAGCTGCAGTGCTCTCAGTCCTCTGGCAGGTTGTCGGAGCCTGTTCAGGTGCCGTCCTCGGTCGCCCAGGACCTTCTGTGGTGGGCCGTCGAAGACAATCTGATGAAGGGGGCTCCATTTTGGCTACCCTGGCCGGAGGTGACGATCGTGATGGACACATCCCTCACGGGATGGGGAGCTCATGCCAACGAGTTGACAGTCAGTGGTCGTTGGTCTCCGTCGGAGTCCAGACTCCATATCAATCTGTTGCAGCTGAGGGCCGTCAGGCTAGCCCTGAAGGCTTTTCTGCCGACTGTGCGAGGGAAGAATGTCCTGATCCTGACAGACAACACAGTGGCCATGCACTACCTCAACAAATAGGGGGGGGCAGGGTCATTTTCTCTCTGCAGGGAGGCGATGCAGCTCAGGTTCTGGGCAATCCAGCAGGAAGTTTCGATCCCCGGAGACAAGAATGAGACGGCCGATGCTCTGAGCAGGCAGAGTGCGATCTCTCATGAGTGGGAGTTGGCTCAGGTGATTCTCCTTGAGATCTTTGCCCTTTGGGGGACCCCTCGGGTGGAGCTCTTCGCCTCCAGTGTCAACAGGAAGTACGAGAGGTTCTGCTTGCAGGAATTTCCTCCAAAAGGAGCCTTGGGAGATGCGTTCGTGGTGGAGTGGTCCTTCCCACTGCTGTACGCTTTTCCTCCAGTCCACGTCATCCTGCAAGTACAGCAGAGGTTGAGGAGGTTCGGTTCCCGGATGATCCTCATTGCTCCGGCGTGGGCCCGGAGGACGTGGTACCCGGACCTTCTCGACTTCTCCATCTGCCCTCCATGTAGTCTTCCCTACCGAGACGATCTGCTCTCACGGGAGGGGGGGGGGTCAGGTTCTCCATCCAGAGGTCAGAACCCTCAACCTTCATGCTTGGTTTCTGAAAGGTTGAGGTATAAGGATTGGGACCTCCCTGAAGACGTGATGGAGGTGTTGCTCTCGGCCAGACGGCCCGCAACAAAGTCCCTGTACCGTTGCCATTGGCGTAAGTTCTGCGACTGGTGCAGGGTTCAGAATGTGGATCCTTTTGCTTGTGACATTCCCATGGTTCTGTCTTTTTTGCTTTCTTTGGCCCACAGGGGCTTGCAAGTGGGTACCATAAAAGGTTACCTGGCAGCGCTGTCCATATTTAAGCGCTTGTCTGAAGAGTGTTCCTATTTTAAAATTCCTTTAATTTCTCAGTTTCTGAAAGGGCTCACTAATGTGTTCCCTCCGTCAACTTTCCAGGTGCCCGGTTGGGATTTGAACCTTGTTCTTAAGTTTCTGATGGGTGCTCCGTTTGAGCCTTTGCATTCATGCCCTTTGAGACTGTTAACTCGTAAAACTGTATTTTTGGTTGCGGCCACTTCCGCTCGCACAGTGAGTTAGTTACAGGCACTTTCAGTTAAGCCACCCTTCACTTTGTTTCATAAGGACAGGGTTGACCTTAGTGTTCGTCCTTCCTTTCTTCCGAAGGTGGTGTCGGAATTTCATTTAGGCCAGAAGGTTGTTCTTCCGTCGTTTTATCCTCCTCCACATCCTGGTAAGGAAGAGGAGAGACTCCATAGGCTTGATCCTAGGAGAGCGTTAAGCTATTATATTTCACGCATGTCCCGGGTCAAAGTGGACGATCAACTCTTCATTGGTTACGCTGGAAAGCATTTGGGACAAGCTGTGACGAAACAGACTTTGTCTCGCTGGATTATTTTGGGTATCTCTGAGTGTTACCGCTTGGTGGGTAAGGACCCACCGGTCGGCTTGCGGGCCCATTCTACCAGGGGTATGGCTGCCCTACATACTTTTGTACATCACTAATCCCTCGATTCCATCCATGGGCAGGATCTGGCCTTTGGCAAGGCGGTCCTTTACTCCGCAATTTGATTGGGCATTCTAAATTTCTGTTTTCTAAATTCTTTTTCCACCTCCTTGCATTGGTACTGCTTTGGGAGCCTGTCATAGATATGGAATACGTCGGAGGACCCAATCCCCTCGAAGAACAAGTTACCCTCTTACCTGGGATGGTCTCACTCTTTCGATGGGATGGTCCGACGACATATTCCATATCGCTCCCTCCCTCCCTTACCCGCTACAGAATTTCTTATGCGATTGCAGCTTACGTTTCCGCAAGGCTTTGTGTGTCAGACTGGCAGCAGACTGGTGCCACAGGTTCTGTGGAAAAAATTATAACTGAGGCTATGGACGTCGTGCGTCCTACTTATAACATCCAGTGACGTTGGCTGTCGGAGGAGGTCCTCGAGGGCGGCTCATCGACGCAGGACGCAGACGCCAAATATTTTCCGAAGCAGGTGATTACATGTCATAGATATGGAATACATCGTTGGACCATCCCACCGAAAGAACATTACCAGGTAAGAGAGTAACTTGTTCTTCTTATGCCCAGCATAGGAGTTCTAGAAAAATTCAACTGCAAGGACTGCTTTTATTGGTAGTAGTAGTAGTACCTCCACTACTTTGCGTAATCCCACCACTATTGTTAGATATTGTATTGCATTTGGACCATAGTTACATGGTTTCTAAACATATTGCTTCAAACCAAATGAAAATGCAACCTTTCAGAAAATGGAGGATAACCCAAGAAACAAAAAAGTTAAAGGTAGTATAGATGGGAAGCGTGTTTGGCTTGGAATGTGGCAGAAGAGAAAAAATAAATGTCAGGCAAAAATGTATTTGTTGTGAAACCGTTGTCCCCTTCGAGTCTTGCATTGGAAGCAAACCTGTTAAAAGTGGACATTGTTCTGCCATCACTGGAAAGAAGAAAGACATTCTTGACAGAAGTTACACAGCAAATTTGGGCACCTCCCGGCAGGTATCTGGCAGCCAGGCTTGTTGTACAATACGTGTATTTGTAGCAAAGGCATTAAGAAAAATCATTACACTTGTTTCATATGTTGATTTAAAACGCAATGCAATAAGCTATAAGTTATAGAGTGAGTGCCCACTGCGTGATTGGAATCTTATGTCCACTGAAACATGACTGCATTAATATCATCTCTTTTCTTTTAATTATAGAAATTTAAAATACGCATTGAGGATCCTCCACGCCGTAAGCATATGGTGTTTTTAGGCGGTGCAGTGCTGGCGGACATCATGAAGGACAAGGACAACTTCTGGATGACCAGACAAGAGTACGAAGAGAAGGGAGTGCGCGTACTGGAGAAACTCGGTGTGACTGTGCGATAAACTGCAATGCCCTCATCCCACTGCTTCTTCTCAAAAGCTGCCTCTTCCATTCATTGGCAGTCTTTGACTTCTTTAAGCTGTTCCTCATGAAAGGCCGGTCTGCGCCCTTTGACCTGAGAGGTCAGGCTTTAGTGAGATAGCAAAGGGGAACTTATGTTAAATGTTAATTTGGCTGAAATAGATTGTTTAATTTGACCTCTTCCATGCATAAAGAAATCTCAAGGAAGCATTCTAGCAGGTATTTTCCTCCCTGTGATGCTCCTGGGCATCTCGCTTTTTCTTTCCCTTGCCAAGTGGTTGTCTCTTCACAACAGCTCATCCCCCACTCTGTTTGATAGTGATATCCACCATTGCACTCTTTGCTGTGTTCCTCACAATATTGTACTTTTAAAACGGTTATGTTGCCACAAGTCTGTGGCGAGAAAGACAGCAAGCAAACTGAAAACCTATTAAAGCGGTTGTTTTCAGCTACTGGATGAACACGGTTGAACCTTTTTTGGTTTGTTTTAATTTTGTTTTAATTTTTGTCTTTGCAAGATATATGTTTGTGTAATAGTGAGCGATAAAGTGAAGCTGTATACATCATACATAAGGGTTAATGTATTGCTTGCATTGGAGGACCTCACTCACAGGGAGTTTTCCAAGTATCCTCGCCACATCCTCGAGAACACTAACATTGTTTAAAACATGTTGAAAAAGGTTTTTGTAAGAGTTAAAAGCACTTGTGTCCACTTGCTAAGTGCTTCACTTGAATTTTGCCGTCCGTGTCTCTTTCATGTAGAACTGTTACCTACTTAGGTGTGACCGTTCGTGCAAAATGCATGCAAGTAAACCCTCAGAAATGAAAAACAGCCACAGAAGGTTGTTTAGTATGGTCTGTACTTATTGCAGCTAACAATATAAATTGGTCCATGGGCTTCTTGCCAGTTGGCAGAAATCCACCATCTCGTTTTGTCCAGGTTTTAGATCTAAGTGACGGTATTGCAGTCTGCGTGGGCGTTCACTTAAGTCTTTAGCAAAACAACAGGGTACAGATGTTAGGCTCACCTTGACATGAGACATCCTCTTGTTGGTATTAGCTATTTAGCATTTGCATCCTAACGCACCCATTGTTATCATTTGATGTGTATACAGCTGTGTCTTACATGTACATACAAAGGACTTCAAAAGGGCAGGTTCAATTCGCATTCAGTGTTAATTGAATTTTATTCAAGAGAATGTTTTTTTAATTTTGTCATCCAGTTAATTGAAGAAGAAAACAGAAAAAATGTAGGGAAATAAAACGTTAGATTAAAAAAGAAAGTGACAATCCTATTTATATATAGAAAAAAAGAGCTCATATTTAATATTTAAATAGGTTGACAGTAAATACCTTGCTTTTACAATAATAAAGCAAAAGCAAAATAATGATTTTGGGGAAATCTTTTCATATAGGTATTGCGTAACTTAAAAGTATGCTTCAACAAAAGTATAATGGATGAATACTGTTCAAAGCTTTAGCAGATATTTCGGAAGGGGCATGCTGGCCATGCCCAGACACTTTCGTATATATATCTATATATATTGAGTAGCTAGTTAATATGGGAATTGAGTCACTAACTTGGATTTCCTAAAGCTTTCCGTCCCTCAGGAAAATAACATTTTACATTGCTGGAATTTTCACCTGTAGCCGCAGCACATCACAGAACGTAATTTACACCTGTTTCTTCAGAAATGTATCATGCAGACTGTAAAGTTTGCGCACATAGGCAATTTTCCCAAAAATAAGATCTGTGGGGAGACTAAGGCATGTATTAAATCTGAATAGGTAAAATACTGAAATTACACACATAAAGAAGGTTCTCTACTTCAAATAAAGACTGAAATTTGGTGTAAAGGAGTTCCGGACAGCTCAAACACATTTGCAAAATTAGTATTTATCTTGCGCAGGTCCAGCAGAAGATATTGTAAACCAGGCCAGTGGTCAATACCAAAACGTAGCTTTCTGATTTGAATGCTGGCAGCCAAAGTCTGTCTGTGAGATGCACATGAGCCGTTTACGACCTGTACAATGGGATTCAATATCCATCGGGCAGATGCACACAGGGCTATCACTTCATTATACATGCTTGATATCCAATAAAGAGGGAAGGAGGCTCCCCTTCTTTTGTACCAATGTTCTTCCATGCTGTGAAGGAGTTGTTCCCCTGTCTGAAGGAAATCAAAGCTTATTTCCATAGCAGAGGGGGTAAAGTTCCCAAACTTGATGAGGCCGAGTACTATACTTCTGCTTTACCACATGGCCAGTTATTAATGGTGCCAGTACTTCGGGAAAAGGGAATCATCTAGGCTGGGGTCAGAAGCAAGGTCTCAGACCGCCACCACTAATCTTGGCCTAATGCCACTCACCCTGCTCATAGGTAATGCCGTAAGCCACACACCCATCACACCGCCTACTGTATCTTCTCTATAGGCACCTTTACCATACAACCTTAGGGGGAAGCAAGAGATGCTGTGCCCCTGGCCTGCCCTTGTCAGTTGGCTCTTTGCCCCAGTGGAAGCCACTTTACAATAGAATATTCTCCACCAGGAGCAGGCACTCCCAAATAGGGGAGAAGTGCTGGGTGGGGCCCTCAGATTTGCCTCTCGACTCTATAGTCTTGGTCGATCTTCCATTACCCATGTGCGAGTGACCTCTGCCTTCAACAAAATTCCTTGTCTTCTCTACGGAATCTATTTTCTTTTGGACCAACACAGTTTTCAAGCCTTTATCTTCAAAATATTATTCATGTAGAAAGTTGTTTCTCAGAGACCGGTTTGTAGTGGGGCTTGCCTGCCTTTTATTCATCTAAGTTACAGAGCTGAGAAATGTGCCACATAAGTTGTTGAAAATTCTCATTCTTTAATGTTTGTTACTTTTTGACTGTAGGGACGGTTTATATGATGACCACCCCTCACTTCAAAAATATTCACCCTTTAGTAATATATTGCCTGACATTTCAGGCATTTTTGAGGTTATCCTATGGGGCAGAACCTCTGGTAAGACAAGGTGCTCATTAGTAGAGTACTTTTTGTGATACAGTTAGACCATGACTTTTTACCCAGTTGTGTGTCACATTTGAAGATATTCTGTGAACAGGGCCTATGTAATGAATGTATTCTAGTATGTACATGTTTAAGTTGCAACATTTTTTTAAATATAATCCCTAACCATTTCTTCAAGAAAAGCTGTTTTGAAACATGTTGTCCTGTTCAGTAAATGTTTGTCATGCAAGTGTTTCTTTGTGACCAGCCCTTAAATATTTCTCTGTATTGAATCAAACCTTGGAGATCATCATGGGCTTCACTAAAAACTCACATAGCAAACGGAATGAAGTTAACTAAAAGAACAAACCTGGTGAAATAACAATGGTCCATTTACATATTACATATTTCCAAGCAACTCTCTTGACTTTAAACAACAATAAAAACAATTTTCTAAGTATTGGTAGCCTCCTTTTTTCTATGTATTTCAAGAACTCATGTGCATCAATATGTTTGTTCATTTTCTGAATCTTTTTGGGCCTCGTTGTATTTGTCTGTTGACGTTATCAAAAAGCCTGTCACGTGCTCAACATCAAGCCTTTACACCATGTTCTTGTTTCTGTGGCTTATTATGAGATTTTCTCATGATGTATTTTGTCATCCTGTTATCCTTAGTTTGGTTTTGTAAGTAAATGTTTTCGTGCAAGATAATACAAAGTATCCGCTTTTCTTAAACCAGCGTTGGTGCTGAGACTATGGCCTACTGTATGACAGATAAAGTGGAGGCAATGAAGGCATTGGAACATCTAATGATTTTTGTTGTCTTCTTTAAAATTGTTCATTGTGCGCTATTTATGGGAATTATTGACAAATGATTGCATGTACAAGGTGTTGGAAGAGGCAATACTTCTCCAGCATTGGATCTTCAATAGGTTCATATGATTTGAATATTCCCGGGCGTCAGGCTCTGGCCTTTAACTTGGGCCTCAGGCTGGTAACACATGTTCCAGCCCATGGAATGGGTGATTATTGCTTTTAGAACCCCGGGCTGACAATCCTATAACCTAGCGCGGGCAGGGGAGGGGCTAAGAGCAAAGTTTTTAGTTTGTTGCGAGTCGTCCGGTTCATTCAAACAGAATACTCACTAAAGATACCTGCCATTGATCATGAAGAAGTTGCTCTGTACGGAACCCCTCTTCCATTTCCATGGCAGTCGGCGGGGACAACAGAAGGAGGCAGCAGCGGTGGACTCCAACACCGCTGCAGTAATCCAGTAAGTGGGGCTGGGTGGGTTTTCAAAATAAGAAGGGAAGGGAAGGGGAGGTAGGGTGGAGGTATGATGGCAGGGCAGGAAAGTAGTCATCAGGTTGCTCGGAACGTGGGCTTGGATCAGTAGATTCATCCCACAATCCTAGCAACCCGATTGGTTGCTCCCACCGGCCTGGGTGCTAATAAAAGAAATCTTGAATTAAAAAAAATCTTCACTTTATCTAAACTCCAAATTGTAATTCATATTTTGGCCAAAAATAATGTTCAACAAGAAATAATCTATCAATAGTTCATAAAGCACTCCAGCATGCACAATAACACTCTTGTTTTGTATTCATTATTTTATACAAAAAAGGCTAAATTCATTGCACATTTAACATGTTAGACATAACTGTATATTCACAAATAAATCAGATATCTCATGATTATCAATCAATTGTGATTTCTGATGCTTGTGAATCTACTTAGATTCACATGCTGTGCATATAGTCAGACATGAAGTGGTAATCGTGGAGTATTGCATCTTCCTTTTGAAGATTGAAAAGGGACATCGAACAAGGCGTGACTGTAACACTATCCCTAACGTGACGTCTATTGTACCCAATGTCCTGCATGAGTCGAGGTCCCACCAGAGTGTTTGTTTCCGCCTTTCTGGTTGGTCGCTTAATGCGGAGCTCGTCTACCAAGTTTATATTGTTACTAATACGTCTTGGCGAGTTAACCGCCAGGCATCTTTGGCGGATGTTTTGATGACTGCTCAACATTCTCTGGGCGGCTGCTCCGGTTTCACTGATTCTACACCTCTTGCAACTCAACAGCTATTTCTTCTCGGCCTTGGCCCTAAGGTCTGGCCTCACAGTACGGAGAGTGGGGGACATGTTTCTACTGACTATTCTCTAGAGAATGCCTTTTCTTTGTCCCTCCTCTTTTTCCTTTCGTCTGGCTGCCTTTTCCCTCTGGTATGGAGTGAACACCTTTTAAATTTTGCCTGTCGTGTAACAGAAAATTCCCTTGTAAGGGCACTCATAAAGAGTGCAATCGGTGCCTCCTTCGTGACCATGACGAGCAGTGTTGCAAGGCCTGTAGACTCTTGCGGCCCAAAACACTGAAAGACAGGCGCACCAAGCGGTGGGCGGCCTACGACTTGCAGGCCGAGAGTCACTCTCCCGCTGTCGCTGACTCAGAAGTTGTAGACACACCTGTGGAGTCTGCTGATTCCTATGTCTGGCCCGATAAGCATTCCACCCACATTGCAATGGGGAGTCTACTCCCAAGCGACAAGGACACACACCATACCCCTAAACATAAACACACAACCCCCAGGCCTCACTCAACAGACTTTGATGAAGCCTACCGAAACTCACGTTTCAGAGCCCCCGGGCATCAGCAATTGCGGCCTGTGCAGTGCCCTAAGGTTTCAACCTTACCTGGAGCGTACCATAAATCTGTGGCCCTGTGTGTAGTAGCATCGAAAGATGTGCCGAAACGGGCCCCCCTTTCCAAAACTGTTTGAGCTTCCGGAGAAGCTTTGTGTAAGGTTCATTCTCATAGCTCTTGCCCTAAGAAAGCGTCCCATTTCCCTGAGGGTTATTTTATTTTTTATTGTGATTTAGCCAAATCTATAACTTTTTACAAAAGAAGAAAACAAAACACGAAGAAAAAGAAACAATAAAACAATCATCCAATTAATTCAACACATACAATATAAAATAAATTGAGAATTAATAAGCATACAATTTTTCTTAAAAAGTAATAAAACCCAAAGTTCGAAAAATCTTTAAGACTTCAACAGAGAGATGCCTCTTTTTTTTTTTTTAGATTGGAGGAAATGGGCGGGGGCAGCTCACATGGTCGGACTGGAGCATAAAATTGTCTGACACCAATCAAAAAGTGGGCCACAGTTGCAAATGGATATTAATTCCTTTAGTCACAGACTGTTTTAATAGTACCCAAGAGGATGTTTTTTGTTAAAATGTAAGCAAATTAAGCGGCTGCAAGAGAAGGACAACAGATACAAGTGGGGATACCCGTTCTCGCTGCAATTCCAGGTAGAAGCAGTGGACTATCACATAACCTCAGTGGAAGAGGCATAACATGCCCTAACTCACCTCACGGATGGCACCGAGATGGAACTAAGGGGCCCCGAAGAACCAAGTACAAGCAGGGAGAGAGCAGACTTAGCATCTAGCCCGCTGAGGAAGAGAAGGGGACAAACAGGCAGGAAGTATATGCGGCTAAATGGCCCAACGCCGCGCAAGACACCGAAAATGCCAGAGCAGCCACGAGAGAACAATCCTTGAGAAAAGACAGTGTGTAGACTGAAGTGGCAATTGCAAACCTGGGAGGAAGATACAGGTATGGAAATGGATTGCTGGAGGGAGGTTAAAGACTCTGCTCCAAGGTGGCCCTCTGTGGGAGAGAGGGCGTCTCAATGACTCTTGTTGAACTTAAGTTACAGTTGCAAACATTTATGCGGTTACTAAGGTTTTTTTGTTGTTATTGGATCGGCACTGGGGAAGAGGACAACTGCCATAAGGAATGTGGCCCCCAAGACAAGGAAGAGGAGAAAAGGGTAGAGTCACAAGCTAGCGCAATAAGGAACAGCTGGGCAAGGGGGTGCATTCGCAATGAGGAAAGGTGAAGTCAACAGGGGTCTGGTGGTGGGGACGCTAAATGTAAAAGGTCTAAACTCCCCGACGAAGAGTTCTTTGGTCATGAGAGAATTTCGCAAACCCTCCCTAGACGTGCTTTTCATGCAGGAAACACTCTTAATACAAGGGAAAGAGCAGGCACTAAGAGGGGCAGGAATAGGACACGTCCATTGGGCATCGGGGAACACGAAGAGAGTTGGAGTAGGAATTGAATTACACAAACGATGTAACTAAGGGAATGTGTAGCTTCCAACCTGATGGAAGGGAGGTTGCTGATACTGCAAGGTACCATTGAGGGGCAAGAGTGTTACTGGCAGCGATATATGTGCCCAGCCAGGGACAAGCACAATTTATACACAGGGCACTCGCTGCGATACAGGAGTTAGAGGCAGACTTGTACATCATAGGGGGAGATTTTAACTCCTGGGCAAATGAAACTTGGACAGAAGGGTGAGGGGGCAAGAGAGGGCAAAGGGAGGGGAGGATAGATTGGGGCACTTAGGGAGGGCAATAGAGTCATGTGGCTTGGTTGAAGTGTGGAGGAGGCAACATTCGCAGGAGGAAGGATACACCTTCTCAGCCCCGCACAAAACGTATACTAGAATTGACTACCTACTTCTGAATAGGGACCAGGGGACGAGGGTGATGGGATGTGAAACCAGGCTGGTGGGTTGGACCGACCATGACATGTTAATCGTGACCTTAGATGTAAAAGGGTTGTACAGGCCGGAGAGCAGCTGGCGCTGTAACAAAACACTATGGAAGGACCCCATCTTTGCAGACCAATTGGCCAAAGCAATCCCTGAATACTTTGAACTAAATGACACCGGGGAAGTATGCACAGGAGTGGTCTAGGATGCTGGGAAAGCAACCTGGAGAAGGTTGCTGATTAGGGAGGGGGCGAGGCGTAAAAGGGAAAGACATTTTGGGGAGGAAGGGTTGTAGGAGAGAGATAGTGGAGGGAGAGGAAAGGATGCATGCTACAGAGGGGAACTCCTCAAAAGAAGGGCAGAGTTGAAAGCGCTGGGGATGGAAGAGACCCTGCGGAAACTGAGATATCTCAAACAGAAGTATTACGAAAAGGGGGACAAGGCAGACACACTGCTGGCAGCAAGGCTTCAGGCGCAGAGAGCAGATATATGGGTATCTAACCTGGGGGATCCAAAGGGGACATTCGAGTAGCACCAAAAGATATAGCAGAAGGATTTTCCCAGTATAATGAAAAGCTATATACATCTAAAGCCCCCAGTGGGGAAACCGCAGTGGGAGAATACCTAAGGGAGGTGGACATGATTAAGCTCACGGGCCCGGCGGTACAGCATTTAGAGAGCCCGATAACACCTGAAGAGGTACAGGAGGCGATATCGTGCCTACCAAATGGAAAAGTCCTGGGGGAGGATAGATATACCATTGGGTTCGATGAGAGCCGCAGGGGTCCTGTCACAATACATGGTGAAGCTAAACAACCATATCCTAGAAACGGTGGAGGCACCGGCCACGTTTAGTAAGGCATTAATATCTGTGATCCTGAAAGAATGAAAGGACCCAACCCAATGCTCATCATATCGCCCCATTTCACTCCTCAATATAGACGAGAAAATATTTACGCGGATCTTAGCAACGCGCTTTAAAGAGAAACTGGCCCGAATAGTCCATCCGTATCAGATGGGGTTTATATCGGGCAGGCAGGGCCCGGATGCAATTAGAAAAACTCTGGATCTTATGGAACACGTGGGAGGAGACTTGGGAGATCACGCACAAGCTTAGACGCTGAAAAAGCTTTCGAAAGAGGGATTCTTATTTGTGGTGCTACGAAAGATAGGGGTGGGGGAAAGAATGTGTAGAGCTATCAGGGCAATATATTTGGGGCCCACGGCAAGGGTGGTGGTAAATGGTATAAAGTCTAGAGAATTTCACCTTAGCAGAGCACTAGGCAGGGATGTCCCCTATTACCCCTCCTCTTTGCCCTGATGATGGCACCACTGGGAGAGAAGATGCATAAGGATGATCAGGTAAGAGGTATTAGGGTGGGGGTTGATAGCTATAAATTAAGCATGTTATATCTCTCAGAGATAAGAGGGACAGTCCCTAGAGTGCTACGGATATTGGAGGAGTATGGGAGCGTATCTGGGTTTAAGGTAAATGTGAATAAGTCAGTGCTCATCCCTCAGAGAGGTGTGACTGAGGGGCAATGCAGAGAATGGGAGGGCCTAGGGATACCAATTGGAGGGGGACAGTATAAAGTACCTAGGGGTGAAAATACCCAGGGATCTAGACAACTTATACGAGATGAACTTCCCCCCCATTATTGCTCTGGCACTTTGGTGAGCTGGACGCCCAGTTGAAACTTACAATTTTGTGGTTAGGACGGCTGAACATGTTAAAGATGGTGCTTCTCCCCAGGGTATTATATTTATACCAGGCATTGCCAATAGGGTTGCCGGACCTGCATTTGGCATAATTAAAAAGGATGATAGTGTGGTTTCTGTGGCAGGGGAAGAAACAAAGAGTAGCTCACAGAGTATTAGTACAGCCCAAAGAAAAGGGAGGAGTGGGCCTGCCCAATATCCGTACTTACTATAGGGCAGCTCAATTCAGAGCCCTGGTCCCTCACTTGAGGGAGGACAAGCAGAAACAATGGTGGGCATCGAGGATTACCTATTTAGGCCAGTCATGCTGGGAGAGTGGCTCTGGGTGCCACAGGAAGCAGTTACGAGGAAGGTAATAACACACAAGATTCTGTGCCCGCTCTGGTGCCTGTGGAGGGTCAAAAGGGAAATGGTGGGGGTCACAACGTGGGCCAGGCCTCTGAGTCACATATGGGCCCCACTGATAAGAGATCACCTCCCAGACCATGAGAGGTTCCGGTATAGGTTTGAGGCAGGGGTGGAGAGGGTCGGCAAAGTCCTGAAGAAGGTTGCGTTCATAGATTTGAAAGAGCTGAAGAGATTGTGGGTGGAGGTGCAATCTCTGTATTTAAATACCCACTGCTGAAAGGAGCGCTGATGTCAGATGTTTTATAAGGAAGAGTTGTAAAGGAAGTTGACGGGTACACAGATGATACTGAACATGGAAAATGGGATGAGAAGGCTAATATCTAAATTGTACGAAGCTCTGCTAGAGGCACAGTGAGGGAAGATTGAAGTATTTAAGAGATGGGAAAAGGACATGGGAATGGAAATGGAGATAGACCAGTGGCGAAGGTTATGTACAAATGCACGCTGCACCTCAGTGGCCTGTTAGTACAAATCGCACGGGCTCAAACTTGTTTTTAGGTGGCAATTGGATCCAGTAAGGTTGTCAAAGATGTACCCGGGAGCTGACCCTGTTTTTTGGAGGAGGAGTGGGCAAATGGCAGACTACTGGCATGTGGTGGGTGTGCAAGAAGGTACAGAAATATTGGAAGGAGATTTCGGGGTGGATAAGGAGCCTAGACGGGATAGACAGGCATATGGACCTCCTTCTTGTATTATTTGGGGTGGAGATAGTGGAGGAGGACTGGGTCAAACTCCCACATATGCCAGACTACTTTCGTTTAGCAGCCAGGGCCTGCCAAATGAAAGACAGTGGGCCTCAAAAGCTCTGGATATATATAGAATGGAACAGCTGACCAGACAACTACATGACCAAACCCTGTCAAGGGAAATGGAGTGGGCAGCTTTCCTAGAGAAGTACAACCCAGTGAGACCAAACTTAGCAGCCAGAGACGGGAGCCCAGAACTCATGGAGGACCCCAGGGGGAAGAGTATGAACCAGTGCAGCGAGCAAGAACACAGAGGGAAACAAAGGGGAGCGGTGAATTGAGCGAAATATGGGGGAAGGAGACAGAGACGACGGGCCCCAACCCAGGCCCCAGAGACATTTTGTAGAAACTATCAGTGAATGCGGAAGAAAGATTCAAACCTACAGATGGGGCAAACGATAAAAGGAGCCTGACAAAAGCAGGTTCCACTGAGACATCTGCAGTAGCCACTCGAGGGCCAAGTTCTAAAGGAGGGGGGGAAGGTGGTTCGGGGTAGTAGTAGGGAAGGGGCATGTTGGGGCTGAATGTTGGGGAGGGGGAACATACAAAAATGTGTACAGTGAATTTTGATATCAGTGTACAAGAAAAATGTACTGTTTTAGTTCTATTTGTGCCAATTCACTAATCAAACTTATTTGAAAAAACAATGTAAGCAAATTGTGATATTCAAAGAATATTTATTCAGCAACAATAGTCAAAACTACTAGCTGCATAGTGAAGTAACTCATCAATCTGGCCCTCATTGGCCAAAGAAATTGGCCCATTTGACTGGCCCACTCTAGCATTTTGCATTTTTGGTACGGGCATTTCCCTATATGCCAGTCTGAGCCTAGCGGCTCATCCATAATGGGCGAGGGGACATCCACCCAGTGGCTCTCTCACCCATTATGGATAAGCCAGCCCAGTGAAACACTGAGCAGTCCCTCAGCTGCTTTTTCCAGCTAAGGGAGTGCTCCTGGGCTGGCTGAACTATCAAAGGGAAACAGTGTTGCAAGGCTGGGCTGGGGGCGTTTTGCTTCGCCAGCCTTGCATAGATAATTGGAAATGCTGGCTGGGGCACTGGATCTCTGTATGGGCGAGGGGGAGCTCCTATGCCTTCTCCTTCTGTGTGAATGTGTGTATGTTTTGGTCCGTTGAGCTGATTTTGGCGAGTGGCAAAGGGTTGGACATCAAAGGCATTAAAAAATATTCCTTTGTTGCACAATCCCCCTACCCACTTGTCAAAATCAGCTCTCCTCTGATGCGCTGTGGAGCCCAGGTGAGGTATTTTGTTACTGGATATTTATCATAGATTTCCAGTAAAAATACCATGCTTTGCCCCTTGGCCCCCCCAGCGCTTTGGATAGACACATAATCATGTTATTTGTGTTAGGCACTGTAGGGCTCAGGGGATAGGGATGGTATGTTTTTACTGGACATCTATAAAAGATGTCCAGTAAACATTGTCATGCCTGCCCCCTGGTGCCCCCAGCGCCAATTGCAAACTGTTTTGCTTTTTTAACCCATTTTTTTAAAGTATGCTCTAAAATGGAAAATGTTAACCCCCCCTTGAATGGTTCCCTCGCTGTGCTCGTTCGCTATGGCATATCTGGTGGAAATATTTATGCCCCTCCACTTAAGAAATTCACCAGCCACCATTGGCCCTTGGACTGTGCTGGGAGCAGTGTGGGGAAGCCCAGGGACTGTGCTGGGAACAGGATGTGCGAGAGCCATGGGATAGTGGTGGGAGCAGGGTTTAGAGGGCCTAGAGTCTGTGGTGGGGTAGGGAGAGTACAGGGACTGCGCTAGGAGTTGGATGAGGGAGTCCAGAGACTGTGATCGGAGCAGGTGGGGGAGCCCAGGGACTATATCGGGAGTAGGGTGCGGTGACGGTGCATGATAGTTTGAATTTACTGTCCATTTGGCCTTTTTGGGGGGACCCAGCCTGCCCACATTTTGATCGCGGGGGCGAGGCCTAAAAGGTTTGAAGACCACTGCTCTAGACATACAATTATCATAAATCGACAGAATTTCCCGTTTTTACAAGATTTAACCAAAATCTTAAAAATTCTGATCTTACTTGGAAATGAAAAAAACATTGAATATAGTTTGGTAAAGAAAAACTCTTGGTTTATCAAATATCGATAATGAACCAAATGTACCTAACCCCTGTATCTGCGTTATCGTTTGAATCCAGTCCATTCTTGACAATGCAAGCTTGACACCAACTGGCTTTTCAATTAACTCCCTTATAGAATTATCGCATTATTATAATATTTTTCCAACATATCTATTTAATTGAATTAGCGCCATTAGAACCCAGATCCAGCTCTAGCAGTATATCCCTATAGAGGAAGTTGTTAGTTGGTGTTAGTATACATTAATAAAGTGTCAGAATTTTCCAGTGCACTGGTATTTTCAAAGACTGAAGTTCCAATTCATAAACCTGAGGGAAGACGTAACACTTCCTTCCAGATCTTACCTTCAATACGTGACCAATTTTGAGTGTGAGACTGAAGTATCCTATCGGGACCATACAACAAAGTTTAGTTTAGTTGATTTAATTGCTTCTTCTTGATTTGCGCTACCGGGGAGGAGGAATAAGTTTCAGATCGAAGTCTGCTTCCAAAAGGGAGCTTTTTTGCATGGAGCGTAGCTTGATCCCAAAGTAAGTTCTTTTATTACGGGAATTATTTGGTCTAAAAGCTGCCACTTAAAATGCAGCAAGATTTTATGGTGACCTTTTAAATACCTGAATCTGTGATTTGGCTGGATTAACTTGCAGATCATTTGCCTCTGCATAAATACAGAAGGGGGTAACAAGACGCTTCAGACCTCTAGGCGAATAGTCCAGCGGGACAATATCATCCACATAAGCAATCCTGTGCAAGGATGCATACCGATCTTAGGGCTAGCTAGAGATTGATGAACAAGGGTTTTAGATAAAGTGGCCAAATAAAGGTTAAAAAGGCAGGGAGCCACTATACACCCTGCCTAATGCCTCTTTCGGTAGGTACATCCCTAGATAAATCACTGTGCGAATTTAATCTCACTCACACAGTCATACCTTATCTTATCAATATAGCCAAAAGGTTTTTCGGAATTCCCCAGGAATCAAGCTTGGCCCACAATCTCTACCTATTGATTGTATTGAACTTATTTTAGAGATCAAGCCACGCCCCATAATATAAAACCATTTGTCTTGCCGGTGGATTGAGAACATAATTGAAATTACCAACCCATTAAGGGCATTTGAAAGACATTTTCTAAAGCCTGTTTGTAATTTTGATAAAATGTTGTCCTCCTTTATCCACGCCTCTAAATTTCTTAGAACCAGAGCAGTGAAAATCTTCCCATCCACATCCAAGAGGGCGTTCAAGCGTTTATTTGCTGGCTAGGCCCGGTCTCCCTTCTTGTAGATTGGGACAATGATCGGAGATTTCCAAGAAATGGGAATGGATGAGGACATTAGGACTTCGGAAAAAGAGCCATAAGAATAGCAGCGTATGGTTCTGCGTTCAATTTCAATATTGCATTGGTTAAACCATTAGTGTCAGGAGCTCTTGACGGGGAAGATTTTTTTTTATAACATATACAAAAATCTCCTTAGTCAAAAGCAATTGCCATGTTATATTTAATTACGAGTCTTATCAGATGACACTCGCTTATGAATAGACCCAAAATAGCTACACGAGGTGGAATCAGCAATCACATTACTTTGCAATTCGGTCTGAGGGACATTCAGGTTATTAACCAAAAAGTGTTACTGTTCTACTTAATCTTCACCACTTGTTTGCTATCATACTCTTATGTCCCGTCCCCGTTCCTCCATAATGCATGGGTGTTCCTGCCAAGGGACGTGAGACATAAACTTTTTCCCCTTTAAATTTAAAGGCACACGGGGGTGCGGCCCTGGGAGCATGCGCTGCCTTGACTTGGCCCTCCTGCGCCACACCTCAGTCCCCTTTTCTGCGTCGACGGGAACGGGACAAATTCACCAGAACTCCTGGGTTTGGCTTTGGACATGTAATTCCACGTGCGGATACCTCTTCTCTTCTGTCTTTTTTTGTCTTTTTATCATTCAGGTACTCGGTCCTCAGGCGTCACGCTCCTCCCCAGCGCATTTCGACTTCTACAGGGTTCAGCATGTGTCAGTCCTGTGACAGGCTCTTGCCAACTAAAGACCACCATGCCCTCTGCCTACATTGCCTTGGCCCCGACCACGGCTGGCAAGCTTGTACCACATGCGAGGCGCTCTCCTCGAAGTCTCTGAAGAACAGACTAGCCAGGTGGAAGGAGCTCTTCCAGAGATCACCTCCAGAGGACCTTTGTCTATCATCGATCCAAGCCCAAGGTAGAGCCGCTCTTTTCCAGCGCACCCTGCAAGGGAGACGCCTTCCCAAGGACTTTCCCGCGCGGGAGGGACCGCTCAGGTCCTCATACCAGCACGAGTACCGAGTCTAAATCAGCTACCGGCCGGAAGGCCGAAGGGTCAGTGGATCCTCCCGGTGACAGTGCTGAGGAACCGGAAGGTTCTTTTACCGGGTCTTCACCCGAGGGGCCATGCCCTAGTACCGGCAATATGTCTGAGGGGGCGCCTGTACGCAGTTCTACCGGCAGGTCCTCCAAGGGCAAAGCGCCTACTGAGGAACAGGATAGGCCCCATGATCCACACTCAAGAGTCCTGGAAGGGGTGGGGCCCAGTGCTCTGAGCAACACAACGCAGGCACATGGAAGGCAGCTCGACAAAATGGCTGCCGTGTCAGGCATTCTTGACATCCGCCTGATACCGCACCAAGGCAGGGAGCTGGTGGAGGAACGTGTGCCAAGGTGGGACTGGTGTCAACCAAGTATGTGGCCTAAGGCCTAACCTACATTTGCACAGGGCAGGTTTCCGCTGCGTCCGTATGGGCAGGGCACGCAACGGCTCCAGCTGCCGCCTGCTTACCCGTCAATCTCGCCTACCACCCCTCCGGCCTGCGAGGACATATTTTTTTAAAGGTTCCTCTGGCTCATGAAATCCCCTCGGATTGGGGTTCATCATCAGTGACGTGCTCCGGCCAATGGCTCTGGCGCCACAGGCCCCAGTACAAGTGCCCCCGGCCCCTGTTCAGCCACAGGCTCTGGCCCCCCAGCCGATGGTGCAGGCAGTTCCGTGCCAGCCTCCGCTGCAGCCTCTGGCTCTAGTCTCCACACCCAAGCCTTCTGCTCCCAGTACCCTCCACCCCCCACCTGGGCCGAACCAACCGGACCCTCAGTTGGACTCAGATGAGGAAGAGGACCCAGACACACCATTGTCATCCAAGGCCTTCCACGAACGTCTTGCAGGGCTGACAGAGTACTTGGACCTTCCTCAACCCGAGCAAACAGCAGAGGGGGTCCTCGCAGAAGTCCTCACGCTACGTCCCGGAGCAAGAACGGGGATCCCGATGCAGAAGGACGTAGTCGCCTTGGCCAAAAAGGGCTGGCTCAAGCCCAACTCGGTCCAGCCGGTCAGTCGATGCCTGGATGCCAAGTACAGGCAGATGGAGGGGGGATACACTCTTGCTGTCCGGCCCACCCACAGCTGCACTCTTCAGTGAACGCTGCGGCATCACTATACTCCAAACCTCAATCGTCCTCGGCTTATTCCTCTGCTGCTCTGCTAGGCAAGGAGGAGAAGATCTTGGAGGGGTATGGGAAGAAGCTGTATTCCAATGCGTCCCTGCATCTTCGTCAAGCCAAAATGGATGCCATGCTGGCAGCCGTTAACCAGAGGCTTTGGTGGGAAATTGCGGATTTCCTCTCAGAGCTTCTGGCGCAGAGCCAATCACGATTCAAGGCGGGACTGGCAGAGGCCAAGATGGTGGCACAAGACATGATGGCCCACATTGACACCTCGGGCCGAGCCATCTGAATTGCCTCGGACATGAGAAGAACGGCCTGGCTCTGTGCTACTAAAATTCAACCCGGATGTCCAGGAAAGCATCTTAGACCTTCCGTTTGAAGGGGGTGACCTCTTCCACTCCTCAAAAACAGCTCACAAACGCCAAGTCTTTATCCATCCTTACAAAGACCACACCCAAAATGTACACCCAGTCACAGTAGCGCTCGGACAAGGGGAGTACATACGGAGGGTTTTGCGGCTTCCAAGAGCGGAGGTCCAGGCAGTCAGACCGTTTGTCAACCCAACATCGGAACAAGCAACAAAAAGGGGGGTGGTAAGGGCTTTTTCCAGTCCCCCTCCTCCGCAACAGCCTCAGAGGGAAAGAAGGCATGACACGCCCCTCCGGGTCCAAGTGTCTCCAGTCGGGTGCAGGCTTGCTCTCCATGCACATTTTTGGTGCCATAATTTTGCGATCCCCTGGATCCCCTGCGTAGTATCCACGGGGCACCGCCTCCCTATCCCAGCCTCTCCTCCCTCTTCCCCTCCACTCCCACAGGTTGGGACAGCAACTCCTTTGGCAGAGATCCGGTCGTTCGTCGGGCGACCTGGAAAGAGGTTGCTGGAGCGACGCTGCAGGGGGAGCGGACTCCCCGGGCCGCGGTGGCGCGCAGCGGTGCGGCACTGCTGAAGTGCTCGGCGGCCAAGATCCCTGCGGTGGAAGCGTGGGGGGAGACGCCGCTTGAGAGGTGGACGTGCTCCCTGGGGGGTCCCTCCCTGCGGCTAGGAGGCACGGATGCTGAGGAGGACTGATCCTGCTCCAGGGACCCGTGGATAACGCTGGGCAAAGTTGAGGAGCGGACTGTCTCAGTGGCTTTGGGAGCTGAGTGGGGGCCTGGGTACCTCTCTGTGCTTGGAGGTCCTGTGTACGTGCGAGGTGGCCTGGTTCTCCTGTGGCCCCTGGTATACCTGTGTGCTTGGACTGTGCCTGCTGCCCGCGGGTGGCAACATATCAGTTGGTGGCGCCTTAACTGCTTAGCGCCTGGCCTCTCGCTTTTTTTTTTTTGGTTTTTGGTTGGAGGCCTGGTGGCGGAGAGGTCCAGCCAGCATGGTGGTAGCTCCAGGAGGGGCCCGTCGGTGTGAGGAGGGGCTGCTTTGCTCCGGGGCACTCTTGTTTGTGGGTCCCTTGGCCTCTCTCCTGTCCCTCTCTGCTTGCCATATCAAAATCGGGAAAGAGTGGGAAGCATCAAGCCAAGCTACGCTTTGAGGTGCCTGCTCAGGCTAAGCTCGGAGGAGCGATGTGGATTCTTTGGAGCAGGGCGCCCTGGTGGCAGGGACGGATCCATCTTCAGCTCTTCAGGACATCAAAACCATGTTTCAGCAGCTGCAGTCTGGGATTCAGTCTCTGGATGGGAAACTGGACACCCTGACCTGCAAGGTAGATCATATGCAGGTCAGGCTAGATAAGCAAGGGGAGAGGCTGGATGAGGCGGAGGAACGGATTTCCGGGGTGGAGGATGCTACGAACTCGATGTCTGGAGCAATGGTGGAGGTGCAGAGGGTCCTGAAGGAGCTATGGGAGAAGCAGGAGGACTTTGAATCGCGGTCGAGGAGGCACAACGTGAGGATTGTTGTATTGGCGGAGTCGGTGGACCGAAGGGATATGGAGAGCCTGCTGGAGGACATTTTGAGAGAAGCGCTAGGCTCGGAGGGCTTCTCTCCGGTGTGTGTGGTGGAGAGAGCTCATAGGATACCGAGTGGCAGGAGGCCGGTCCCGGGAGCTCCACCAAGACCATTGATAGCTCGCCTCCTGAACTACCGGGACAGGGATACTATTCTTCGGAAGGCACGGGAGAAGGGCACTGTGTCCTATAAGGGGGATGTTATTAGGTTCTTTCCGGATTTTTCAGATAAAGTGCAGGCTGTTCGGAAAACCTTTTTTGACGTGAAGAAGCGGCTGAGAGCCAGAAACATTAAGTATGCTATGTTGTTCCCAGCGTAGCTCCGTGTGGAGCATAAGGGCAAGGCGCTGTTCTTTCAGTCTCCGGGAGAAGCGGCCTCCTTTTTGGATATGTTACCGGAGGAGCCTTCCCAGTGAGGCGCTATATTGGGCTGGTTTGGGGGGCGGGAACTGTATATTGTCGTTGACATGATCTTCGGGACTGTTTTGTGTGGAAAGAGTTGGTGGAATAATGGTGGGGTGCCGGGGGGTCGGGCTGGTAGATCCCCTTAGCGTGAAAGCTGGTTGCCTATGTTGTTTGGGTTTGGGGTGCCGGAAAATTGGGGTCTCTGGCATGTTAAGGGAAGGAGTTGGGTGGGTGTTTGGGGGGTAGGGTACAGGGGTGGCACCGACAAGTTGGGGAGTTGTCGGTAGGGGTTGGGGGCTGGGGTGAGTTTGGCTGTTGGTTAAGGGGGTCATGGCACGGGATACACAATGCTGCTGGAGGTCGGTGGTTGTTAGTATGAGTTCTTGGTTGCTTGGTGATGGAGTCACTTAGGCTTTTATTTATTTATTTATTTATTGTAATGTGATACATTTTTAAAGAAATTAAAACTTTACACATTTAACACAGATTTACAGAAAGACACAAGAAATTAGAATACTTACTTAATAATACATCAATACATCAAATGTCAATCAATTCATTGGACTTTCTCGTATAAATACATATACTTAATGTGTACATTAACAGAAGAGAACCTTAGTAACACACTTAATAAGCAAATTTCCCAGAAGGGGGTATACAAATTAACCAGATTTTAGGGCAGGTCATTAAGATCAGAGCGAAGAATGATACCTCTTACTGATCACAACTACTCATTAGTTTTTTGGCAATTAACCAGATGTTAAATAGTGCGATATGGAGCCTAGAGTTAAGTGTGTTAATACAATAGTTCCAGAACTCATGAGATCCCAAATGATCCATTTTGTGTACATAAGTTCTGAAATACTTGAAATAATGGTGACTCATCGATGAGCACTGTGTTAACACATGCCTTGCTGTTTCAGGGTTAGATGAAATACCACAAACGCTGCAATTTTTTATAGATTGTTGCAACATATCAACCCAAGGTCTATTTACTAATGTGAGTAGATAATTGATGCGCAGGAGCAAAATGAAACGTCTCAACGCAGGGGAAGGACAGAGATTGAGATATAGTTGACTATTCTTGAAAGTATAGAGGACATAAGTCACAAAACTATAACTTTTCAAGGTAGCCAAATGCACATAATTCTCCTGCCAGTCCCAAAGTGTGATGGACTTCTGCAGACAGTAAAACATCTTTTGGTTATCTTGGCCCCAACACGGGGACCAGCCTCTTGCCTCACTCAGCGCCAACATATCTTGCTCCAATTTAGACTGTTTACAGCCTCACATATGATCTTTTACGCATTTCAATAAGGGGTTAGTTGGATTGTTCTTAATCTTAATGTAAAGCTCAGCTCTCTTACGCAATACAACAGATTTAAGGGA
Source organism: Ambystoma mexicanum (assembly GCF_040938575.1). Taxonomy (NCBI): domain Eukaryota; kingdom Metazoa; phylum Chordata; class Amphibia; order Caudata; family Ambystomatidae; genus Ambystoma; species Ambystoma mexicanum. The sequence continues at coordinate 622,142,522 of NC_090928.1, read as the reverse complement.
AAGAAGCCCTAATTCTAAACGTAATATTGCCACCGGGATGCATTGGGGGAGACCAAGTATACGTCTCCAGAATTTCCTCTCCAAGAGCTGAAGCCAGTCTAGATTCATGTTAGTCAATGATTCTAGCCCATTTGTGACCATAGGTATGAAACACTGCACATAAAGTTGTCTTGCACCCCAGATTGAATAGCCACTCTGATCCTGGGTAAACCTACATATTAAAGCTGTAAGTTGAGCTGCTTTTATCTTTCTTGCCTGGATACAGAGTATATAGTTACCTCTATTATCAAACTCCACTCCTAGATATTTATAGGAGTTTGTGTAATTAATTTCAAGCATGCCAACATACATAGTGGGGCGTGCAACTTTACCTGCAGTATATAGAAGTACTTCGGTTTTATTCTGATTGATGGTCAATTCATTCGCCTCCGCATATTGCCACAGCCTAACCGCTGATCTCTGAAGTCCACTGAATGTGTGATCAAAAATCACAACATCGTCGGCGTAGGCCAAGATAGTACACTGGGTCTTACCCACTTTTGGGGGACAATTCCGTATGCCCCGAAGGTATTCAAGTATGTCTGAGACAAAGAGGTTGTAAAGCAGGGGAGCAGTAACGCAGCCCTGCTTAACACCCCTTAACTGTGTAACTGGGCGTTTTAAATTACCTGCATTATCTAAGCGTAGCTGTACCAAGGTGTTTGTGTGAAGTAACTCTAAATAGTAAATGAGAGCTGGAGGATAAGACCAACTTTTAAGTTTGTGCCAGAGTAGAGCTCTATTGACTGTGTCGAAAGCTGCCCTAAAGTCGACATAAAGAGCATATAAAGGTGGACTATTGGGCTGTAATGCCTTGTTCCTAAATGAATCCATGACTAACAAATTGTGTGACGTTGAGTAACCAGGTCTAAAGCCACTCTGAAAATGGTCTAAAATCCCCGTTTTTTCCACCCATGCTTGTAGCATTTTTAGTAGGAACGAAGCAAATCATTTTCCAGTGCTATCTAGCATTGAGAGGAGTCTGTAATTAGAAGGGTCCAGTCTGTTACCCTTTTTAAAAACTGGTATCAGAATGGCCCTTTGCCATGTGGTCGGCACTCTACCGTCAGCTATTACTTTCTCGAACAGTAACTTCATTAAGTGTGTCCAAAATAGAGGATTACTCTTTAAGACTGCGTTGGAAAGTCCATTGGGTCCCGGGGCACGAGAAGCTTTTAAGTTCTTGATGTTACTTAATAGATCATTAATAGTGGGGAAGGTATTAGGGAGATATAACCAGATGACTCTTCGAACCCAGCGCCACTTCCATTACGCATTTCAAGAAAGGAAACCCATTCCTGGGCACCTATTGGGTTCAGCATTGGGATTCTCCCTTTACTCTTTGCTCCCCTTAGGATTGCCCAAATGTTACGGGAATTTCTGGAGCAAAGCACACTTACTGTTTTACACCAGTTGCCCAATTTCAGATTTTTTTTATAATGTTTTAACCACGTGTGGTATTTATTTTTTAGTTTTCGGGTATTGAGGGCAATTAGGTTTAAAGAATGATTAGTGGTTCTGAGTTTCCTTATATCTCCCCTAAGTTTACGTTTTGCATTGCAAATTATCTTATCAAATGGGGGATTCGAGGACATTTCCTTCAGTGCCAATGGGCGTCTGCATATCGCATGTTCCCCCGAGAAACTAGTTATCCAGTTTTCAATTTCATCGGGCGACATGGCACCTAGTTTTGTTGCATAATCTAAGTTCCACTGGTCAGTAACCCTAGAGGCCTTGATAATATTATTGTCAGACCAGATAATTCGGTTTGCTGGATAGTTTACAGTTAATTCACTGCTATGGGTATTCTGAGGAATGGAGAGAATAGTATCTATGGTCAAAATAAGCGGATTATGATCACTCCAAGGGCTCTGGGTTACTGACATATCGAGGACCTTAGTTGCCACTTCGGTACTGGTGTAAATATAGCAGATTGTACTCTGGTGCAGTCGCTGATGCCAGGTACTCTTTCCTTATCATTCATTCATTATCGCCAAGTCCCAACATTTGAAGAATAGACGCCAGCATTCACCCTCGGTATCCTCTAATACAGTCTCCATTCTGCTGTCTTGGTGTAGGCCATTATTGTGAACAGATCCCCGGACCCCAATAATATGACAATTCAAGTCGCCGGCAAGAATAATGTGGTTAGACCCGGTATTCATTCTCCATTTGCCAATTAAATTGTGGAGTGCTTCTTGTATTAGTTCTCGCTGCTTAGCACCTGGGGGGGTTGTAGACATTGATTATGAGCACTTTTATCGCTGTGACATCCATCCCTTAATACTGCTTCAATTGCACAAATATAGTCCTCATAGGTTGTGGTTAGCCTGACACTAGGGATGGTATTCTTCACTCCAATCAATAATCAACCATATGGGCAACCCCTGGGTCCTTTCTTAGCTGGACAGTAGTGTATAGCATAACCGTCCATGAGAAGTGGTGACATGAGCCAAGTCTCCTGGAGTAGGAAAAAATCTTGAGTACCAATAAGCGGAAGGGAACCCTGAGAGGTAGGAAGATGAGTGAAGCCTCGAGTATTCCAAGACAAAAGAGAACAAGTTCATTGCTTTTGGAGGACCATAGGGAGTGAGTCAGCCAGCCATTTCAAGCTGTTTTGAATATCACTTAGTTGTACCTTCTTGTTAGTAGGGAGGTTAGGCATTATGGCCTGACTGGTCTTCCTGGTACTATCTGCGCTTGGAATTAATGGGTCCTCTTCTTCTTAGTTTACATCAACCCCCAATCCCACCTGTGATAGACTAGATTTATGAGCACGAATTAGCTCGATCGTTTCATGTACCTCACAGTGTAGCGCAGTCACATTGGGGTTGGGTACTTTCAAAGGTTGCACAAAGGAGAAATCTTCAGACCGTATAACCCGCAGTTGTGGGATTAGATGAAGTTTGGCCAGCACTTGAGGTCTGGTCAGCCATTTATTTGCATTCCTTTGATTCAAATTTTTAATGTAGCATATTTTCAATAGAGTATTGTTAGGTTTATCGTTTTGTTTCACGGCTGATGAAGATTTCTGTGGATATTTATCTTTCCTGCGTGGTGTAGAATATACATTGGATTCTTCCTCTGAATAGATTGGTGATCCTGGCTCCTGATCATTGCTACTGACATACGAGATCTCATTAGGTTTATCAGGCAGTAACCAGCTAGTTAGTTTGCCTGCGTGTGCACTCAGGCGCTTCTTTGATCTGTGGGCTCTTTTCCGTGCTTTCCTAGATTTTATTGGCACGGGTGCTGTTGCTGGGAGTGGGGAGGCTATAATCACAGGAACCTTTTGGTTTTTTAACCGTCTGGTCAGTCTCCGTTGCTTCTTGGATATAGGAGCCACCTCCTCTTCCATTAAGGCAGATGCACTTTCTTCATTAATAGCCTCAGTTGTAGAGATTTCTGTGGGACTCGCAAGTTCCAGATGGGGGGTGTCTTGCAAGATTCGAGGGTCGGGTAGACCCAGATGGAGGACTGTATTAACATGAATTCTGCCACAAAGTTTGAGTAGAATTTTAGGGCAAATTGCATGGTGCCCATCGAAGTCTGGAGTTCAGCAATTGATGTTGCTTGGGAATGGGAATTATCGTTTCCCCTGATCTCATCAGCCCCGGCTGACCCTTCCAGGTCGATATACAGATTGGGTGAGGCCGAAAGGCGGTCCCTTTCCAAGGTAGATGATGGAATATTGGGGAGAGGTGATTGTAGGTCTTCAACTCTGCTAGGGATAGTGCCACCAGTTGGTATCAGGTCCTGAGGATCAGCGAATGATGCTGCCAATGCATCTGTCGCACGCAAAACCTGGGCTTCAACTGTCTGGCCACCATTGATGGCAGGATTTCCACCTCCTGGAAGAGGGGTCATGGATTTTTGTATGGACAGAGATTCAGCAGTGAGTTGTTGTCAATATCCTCATAATTAGAAACATCCAATGGTTGACTCCCATTGTGATTAGATTCGTGGGATTCACCTAAAAGGTCAGTTCCCAATTTTTTTTTTTAGGGATGACTTTTTGGAATAACGCAGGTATAGTGCCTTTATCGGGCTTCTCCCCCTCATGCACAATCTTATTGTCTTTAACAGTGGGTGTATGATCGTCCTTGGGACCGTTACCCCTCCTCAAGTTGTAGCAGGTTTTGGAAGTTTTAGGTTTAACCATTTTGAGCGATTTGAACGATTAAAAAGTAACCAGGATCAAAGAGACTGTTAACACCTCCGCAGTCTCCTGATCACACGTATATTTGCTTACTAGCAATATTTCATTGAATAGTAAAGTTCAGCTTCACAGCCCTTACCTCCACTGAAGTTCGTAATGTTTCGGTTCGACTGTATAGGGCCCAGTGTCGCTAGGTTATATGGCACCCCAGCACCAAACAGCCATAAAACAGTCAGCGCCCTTGACACCGTCGGGCTTAATGCCGCAAGGGTGAATGTGGGCGTGTTTTAAAAGACCTTCTGGTCAGGTGATGGGTCACGTGTCCACCAGTTAGCTCCGCCCCCTCCAGGGAACGAAATTCACACAAGAGTCTGTGCTGACTCGCAGTGCTGTGGTCCGCTGATCAATTCAAAACGTTCGGTATGGTGGAAGAAAAGCTGCTTTTGCAAATGGATAAAAACGCACCGCTCGCCTGAATGCGGGCGCGTTTTAAAAGACCTTCTGGTCAGGTGATGGGTCACGTGTCCACCAGTTAGCTCCGCCCCCTCCAGGGAATGAAATTCACACAACAAGAGTCCGTGCTGACTCGCAGTGCTGTGGTCCGCTGATCAATTCAAAACGTTCGGTATGGTGGAAGAAAAGCTGCTTTTGCAAATGGATAAAAACGCTTATTTTTTTATCCTGGAATGTGCGGGGCCTTAACCATCCGCCGAAATGTTGTAAGGTTTTACAATATTTGCAATGTCATCAGGTGGAGGTGGCCTTTCTTTAGGAAACTCACCTGACGGTGGACTCAGAGACGAAGTTTGGTAAATGCTGGGGGTGCCACATACATTTTTCGTCGTATTCCTCTTACTCCCGGGGGGTGGCAATTTTGGTGTATAGGTCGGTGGGATTTGGACTGGTCAAGGTATTGAAGGATCAGGAGGGACGGCCGCTGATTCTCCAGGGGCTTGTGCAAGGGAGGTTGTATACGTTCATTAGTTATTATGGTTCTAACCAGGACATGATTGACTCACTACAGTGGATTGAGCAGCAATTGGCGGATATACCCACGGGGGAGTTACTATGGCCGGGGACTTCAATGCGGTGCTTGACCCCTCTCTAGATCGCACTGGGCACCACTCTCACAGCCGGTGTTCGGTTAAAATCCAGGGTATGCAGCAGGCCTGGGGACTGGCGCAAGTTTGGAGGGTGCGTAACCCCGGGGTGTGCCAGTACACTCATTATTCTGCACCACACAACTCGGCTGCACGACTGGATTATTTTCTGGTGTCTGAGGTACTTCTGGGGCAGTTGTCCGGGGTTTGGACCCTGGCTCGCACTCTCTCTGATCATGCCCCGGTTTCCCTGGATGTTCGGTTGAGGGGGCGGATTGGGGGGAGACTACCGTGAAGGTTTAAAGTGACTGAGCTTCAGGATGTGGTTTTCCGGGAGGAATTGGGGAAGGCAATTGACTACTTTGCAATGAACAAGGGATCGGTGTCCTTGTGGGGACTCTGTGGGAGGGGTTTAAATGTGTGGTACGAGGGGAATGTATCTCCAAGGAAACCGGCATATTGAAAAAGATCCATAGGGATTTGGAGAGGAAGGAGGAGGAGATACGTGCGCTGCAGGAGGCTGCCCCTGTCCCTTCCAAGGCCCAACAGGGAGAGATCATGCAGTGCCTTCACGAGTTTTGCGCCCTAGCCAAGCGGGAGGTGCAGTATTTATGGGATAGGTCGGCCCCTCGGAAATATGGTGAGGGTCAAGCGCCAGGCAGGCTGTTTGCTAAGGCCACGTGGATGCATACCCCGGGAGGCAGGGTGGCGGTTATCACGGATGAGGATGAGGCGATCCTTAATGAGTTTCACACGTTTTATGCCCGCCTGTATGCTTCTCAGTCCCGCGCTTCGCAGGCGGATATTGATGCGTTTCTCGACCAGGTTGGTCTGTACTGGTGCTCGGAGGAGCAGAGGGAGTGGCTGGGAAGGCCGGTGTTGCTGGAGGAGGTGCGGGAGGCTATACGGTCATTGCCCAATGGGAAGTCCCCGGGTCCGGATGGGTTCACCTCCGAGTTTTATAAGTGTTTTGCGGACAAATTAGCTCCCTATTTACTGCGGGTATACCAAGAGGCGGTACTCACAGGTCAATTGCCGGAGTCCTTGAGAGAGGCCTTGGTGGTGGGGCTCTTAAAGCCGGGGAAGCCTGAGGGGGATTGTTGCTCTTATCGCCCGATCTCCTTGATAAATTTGGATAATAAAATCTTGGCCAAGGTCTTGGCGTCTCGTTTGTTGCCGCTGATGTCCACGTTGGTGAGGGCAGATCAGGCGGGCTTTATACCGGGGCGCTTGTGAGGACCCGGCTCTGGCAGTCTTATTGGATGCCACGAAGGCCTTTGATTCTATTGAATGGCCTTTTTGTTTACAGTTCTGCGCAGATCCGGTCTCGGGGGCTCCCTCCTGGCTATGGTGTCCCTTCTATGCGAAAAAACGGTGGCACGGGTGAGGATCAACGGGCAGGTTACTGCACGGATTCCGCTCGAAAGGGGGGACGCGTCAGGGGTGCCCTTTGTCTCCTCTGTTGTTTGTATTGGCCATAGAGCCTTGGGCTGAGAGGGTGAGGGAGCTCCATCTCCATCGCGGGATCCAGTTGTTTACACATAGAGTGGTTATTTCGCTGTACGCGGATGATATGGTCTTGTTCCTGCGCCACCCTGACGTCAATTTGAATCCGGTTATGTTAGATGTTCAGCAATTCGGGGAGCTCTCTGGGCTGAAGGTGAACCCAGGTAAATCGGTGATCTTTCCCTTGACGGACGGGCAGGTGCGTTTTCAAGATGAGTGGGGGTTTCAGTGGGACCTGCTCAGTACACGGTATTTGCTGCTGAAGCTGCTGAAGACACACCTCTTCAGATGAGAATTCGGGTGATGGCTATTTTTCAGGGGCACTCATAAGGCAGCAGCTATTCGTATTTGTCGTCCATCACGCAGTATCAATGTTGTATGTACAAGCGCCCTGATGCCCATGGGCTACCGGCGCTATACAAAAATTAAATACATACATACATACATTTGGGTGTAACGTTGGCTCGATCTAGGGAGCTGGTGTTCCGTAGTAACTATGAGGTGGTGCTTCAGCAGTCTAAGGAGGCGATGCAAAAGTGGGCTTCCCTTCCGCTCAATTTGTATGGGAGGGTTTCCGTGGTCAAGATGGCCATTATTCCCCGATTTTTGTATGTGTTTCTTAATGTCCCTGTATCGGTGCCTAAGAGCTACTTCCTTGCCCTCAGGTCAGCGGTGATTCACTTTCTCTGGGCCGGCAAGCAGGCATGGGTGGCGTGGGGCACGCTCACTGCGCCTGTCCACTGTGGGGGCCTTGCATTGCCCGAATTTGAATTATATTACTGGGTGGCTCAGGCCAGTTACTTAAGGTATTGGTATGGAATGGCGGCTTAGCATAGGCACGTGGAGATAGAGCAGTCCATTGCGTCCCCGGCTTTGCTCCGGTCGGTTATTCTGACGTCTCTGATGCATTCAGGGGTGACACGCAACATGGTGGAGTTAACGTGTAGGGCCTGGTCTCGGCTGGAGCGTGCGCCTGTGAATAGTATACTTTATTCGACGGAGCTCCCGGTCATATTTATCCCTGGCATACCTGTGACTAGCGAGGCAAGTTATGTTACTATGACTAAACAGCTGGGTCTGGTTAAGTTTGCAGATTTGTTCCCGAATGGCACATTCCTTACCGTAGAGCAGCTGCGAAATAAGGGGGTTTTGTCCACGTTAGATGTCTTTACATACTACAGGCTTCGGGTGGCGCTGAAGCGGCTTTTCCCAACCTTTCCCGGGCAGCCACCGGTGGCGGAGTTGTTAGATAGTGTGATCAAGGGAGACTTGGATCGAGGGCTGGTCAGGCGGCTTTATGCAGCGGGGATAGAGAGTAGATCGCTATCTGCATCATCTCCGCGTGGAGAGTGGGAACAGCTGTTGGGGAGGGAGGTTTCGGAAGAAGTGTGGTTATACTGCTGTGAGGGTACGCGGAAGGGGGCTATCAATACCAATTTTACGCTTGTGCATTATAAATTCTTACATCAATACTATTACTGTCTGGGGTGTTTGCATCAGTATTTTCCCCACAGGTCCGCGGCCTGTAAGAGGCGTGGGTATGAACCCGCAGGGTTTTTCCGTGTGGCATGGGACTGCGCATCGCTTGGCCGATTCTGGGGGGAGGGGTGTTTGACGTGATAGGGTAGATTGTGGGCCAGCGGTACTCTCCGGATCCGCTGATGGGCTTGCTGGGATACACTGCCCAGGTACCGAAAGGATTTAGGAAGTTGGTTACTCTTCTGCTGATCTTGGCCAAGCGGAGGATCGCTATGGGCTGGGGTAGTGCTGTGGCCCTGACGGTTGCCCAAGGGTCCTGGGACATTTTGTATTGTAATGATATGGAGGGTGAGGAGGGGGAACACTTGGGGGGACAATAGGATGTGGGATGCATATACGTCATATCTCCTTTGTGGGAGTGATGAGCGCTCAGACCCCGCCTCACCACGGTTACTCATGGCTTCGCCATAACCGAGCTGAGAGGGCTACTAGTGGGGGGCAACACGAGATAGGTTTATGACTTAGAACTGTTGGTCCACTAAGGGGGAATGAGGGACTGTGCTGTCTTGGGTCCCCTACCTCGTTATGCATGTGCCTCAGGACTTGCTGTGCGGCGGTATATGACCCCTGCACCGTTGCACTATGAGGTTTATTGTCATGATGCCTACCCCCGGAGCACCAGGCCAGGCCCAGCACCCCCGGGAGCAGGCATCATGCCCCCGGGTAAAAGCCCAGCGGCCCCTTATAGGGGCTCTTTGGACTCTATCCTGGCGCCGTTGGCGCCAGGGTCATGTTGGACATCAGTCCTGGCGCCATGGGCGCCAGGCTCATAAAGGATGTGTTTTGTGCACTTACCTGATGCAGACCATGCTGCAAGATTCAGGCCTCCCTGAGACCTGAAAGGGACTATTTTTTCATTGGGACTATTTTTCCACTCGGGCGTGGCCAGGGAAGGATACTTACCTGGAACTACTTTGGGGGCTACTTAAGCCACGCCCAGATAGTAGCTCACGCTTTGCGTTGTTCTGCATCCAAGCAGCTGAACGCTCACCGGGTCTGCTCCTGCATCTGGTCTCCAGCCACGCCCGCCTCGATCCTGGAAAACCTGTAAGGAAAGAAGAGAAGAGAAAGGTGAAAACCAAGAATTTTATCAAACTTCTTACCTGCATCCGGAACCTTCACGCCAGCTTTCCTGAGAAAAGACTTTCATTTAAAAGCACCGCGTTGCTTGCTGCAGCGCCGCGCTTCACTCGCCTATCCTTGGGAGTTTTTCTGGCTCCACCGCGACTGTCTGCACCGGTCGCCACATCTCTGCGCCTAGGGGAGAGAAGAAGAGACAAAAGGTGAGCAGAAGGAACATATGAGGAAAGCCTAATTTTCCGCCATAACACTTACCGGTCTTCTGTTGGTGGATCATTCCTCATTTCGGTTCGCCGCCGCTTCGTTGGCAGGTACCGCACCCCGGCCCCTATGGGGAAAGGACAAAAGACATTACTGGAGGAATATAAAGACATTAAGAGGGATCGCCCCCATCGCTAACTCACCTGAGTTTACCATCGGGAATTCAATCCCTCAACGCATCGCCTTCATTCTGCACCTGAAATAAAGGACAGATCACAGGTTAGGAAGTCAACAGAAAAGGAGGCTCAACACTTGAACTTTTGTAATCTTCATACTTACGGCGTTCCGCTCGGAAAAGTCAAGTGGATTTTGCCAGCACCATTCTGAAAACCAGTGAAGTAACTGGACAAACACGCTCCCCTGCACCAGAAGCAGGATGGAGAGTTCATCCTTTCAAACCATAAGAAGGATATTCCCACGGGCCAGACAAGCAAGATTTGAGGGTCCTGTTCAGTCGGTGTTCTGAGTTCTGTGCATCACGCTCGAAGAGGCCACAGCCACCCAGACTAGACCAGCGCCTCCGTGGGAGTCAGGTGAGCTTTACAGAATGCAAAGCCTTCCTACAAATTCCCACCCAGGCGCTATGGAAACTTCTGAGACTGATCAGTTTGCCCAACTACTGGGGGAATTACGGGCCGAAGTACATGCCGCTCGTCAAGAGACTAATGCTCTCAGGAGGGAAGTGATTGTATCAAAGGAAAGAACTGATGACCTGGCTAGACAGTTTTTGCAATGTCAAGCTGGACACACTCCTCTACCCGGTTCCGGGGGGAACCCTGCTCCTGTGGTTCCCAGTAACACTGTACAGATTAATCTACCTGGAAACATGCCGCTGGCCCCACCCGAACGCTTTGCTGGGGACCCCAAACGATTCGCCGTATTCAGTGTCGTTTGCACTTCCTATGCAGACCTGGGGCCTTCCCTAATAACCAGACCAAGGTAGCCTTTGTATTGTCATATCTCAGCGGCTGTGCTGCCGATTGGTCAGTTCCACTGGTTACTCAAGATGACCCGATTTTCCGTGATTTTCAAGGATTTCAAGCAAGCATGGAAAGGTTATTTGCTCGACACTCTCGGGCAGGCTCTGGATGACGAACTCCTATCCCTGCAACAGGGCAATCGGGACCTCCTATCCTACATTGCCACCTTTAATAGACTAATTGTGGAAACTGGGTGGCCAGAGGATAAAAGAATCACGTTATTTTATCAAGGTCTACGCGGAGAACTTAAAGATGTCCTGGCCCAAGTTGTAAATCCGCCCCAAGAATGCACAGAATATATAGACATAGTGGTCCAATTGGATCACAGACTTCAAAACAGAAAAGCAGATCGGTCAAAGTTTGAGACCCGGGTGTTGGTCAAGACCCACGCTAACCCCAAGGGTGCTGATGTCTCTGAGCCTATGCAAATCGGTGGGGTTAAAGGGCCTTTAACTCCAAAAGAACGTGAAAGAAGACGCAGGTGCAATTATGTCTTTATTGTGGGTCCTCTGGACACTTTCTATGAGATTGCCCGGCAAAACCACCGAAGAAGGTGGTAGGAGCCGCTGATAAAAACCATGAAGACTCTGTTTCGGGAAACGACCACGCCCGACAAGCATAGTGGTCCGCTTGCCGAGCTTGAAAACTAACTCTCAGACCTCGCATTTCATTGTGCCAATGGTCCTCGTAGATCCGGAACAGCCTAAGCAGTTGCATGCAATAAAGGCATACATCGATAGTGGGGCTATAGGAAATTATGTGGATCGTGAATTGGTCTCTAGGATTAACCTCCCTCTGCGTCCTAAAACCAGTAAAGATGTCATCACCACAGTCGATGGAACCGAAATTGCCTCTGGACCGGTAACACATTCCACTGCTGAGGTGACACTTCTAGGTCCGGACGGCCATCGGGAGGCAGTTGTGTTTGATGTAATCAAGGCTCCACAGTTTCAGGTTATTCTCGGAATCCCTTGGTTAGAGACACATAATCCTCGAATTGATTGGCGAGCGAAGAGAATATCCTTCCCGGATTGTGCACAAACCTGCTACCCAGAAAATCTGAAGATTAGTCTAGCGTCTGTAACCTCTGTCTCCATGCAACTACCTCCGGAATACCAAGACTTTCAGGACGTCTACCAAAAGAAACAGGCCAACACGTTACCTCCACACAGATCGTACGATTGCCAAATCGATCTGGTACCCGGTGCACAACCCCCTTGTAGCAGGATTTATGCCCTTACCGAACCTGAGAATCTGCATTTGAGACAATATTTAGCTCAATACCTAGCCAATGGTTTCATTCGCCCGTCAAAGTCTCTGGCATCCTTGGCTTTGTTCTTCGTGCCCAAAAAAGAAGGCGACCTTAGAACTTGTATCGGCTACCGCGCATTGAACCAGATAACTGTTAAAAACCGTTACCCTCTACCTCTGATCCCTGAACTCCTTGACCAGGTGAAAGACGCTTGCGTATACACCAAGTTAGATCTCCGGGGGGCTTATCTGGTGCGAGTAAAAGAAGGTGACAAATGGAAAATGGCCTTCCGTACAAAATATGGATTATTCGAATACCAGGTGATGCCTTTCGGGTTGTGCAACACGCCTGCTGCCTTCCAAGTCTTCATGAACGATGTCCTTCGGGAACTCATTGATGTTTGTGTTGTCGTATATATCGATGACATTCTTGTGTACTCCTCTTCGGAATCTGATCACAGAAAGCATGTCAGAGCTGTCCTTGAGAAATTGCACCAACACAAACTGTTTGCAAAGCTGGAAAAGTGCGTTTTCCATACCACCGAGGTTGAGTTTCTTGGATTCATCTTGACACCTAAAGGGGTCCGAATGGACTCACGAAAAGTGGATGCCATCCTCAAATGGTCATCACCTAGTTCGGTGAAAGGTGTCCAAAGCATGTTTGGTTTTGCCAATTTTTATCGCAGATTTATCCCGGAATTTTCACGTGTGGTACAACCCATCACTGCACTCTTGCGGAAAAATAAACGCTTCGAATGGACCGAGGAAGCCGAACAGGCCTTTCAGGAATTGAAAGCTAAATTCACGTCCGCACATATTTTGAAGCACCCGCGTCCCGATCTCACATATATAGTCGAAACCGACGCGTCCAGCTTAGCCATGGGAGCTGTCCTGTCTCAGAGAGACCCTGAAACCAACCAACTGCACCCGTAGCATTTTGGTCCAGAAAGTTCTCGCCGCCTGAGGTAAATTATGCAATCACCGACAAGGAATTATTAGCCATTAAGTCCGCCTTTAAGGCTTGGCGGGATTATCTTCTTGGCGCCAGGCATACCATCACCGTGATCACTGATCACCGAAACTTACAATATTTAAAAACTGCCAAGGCTCAAACGTCACGTCAGCTCCGATGGGCTTTGTTCTTTGCTGAGTTCGATTTTGTAATCACTTACCGCCCCGGCTGTAAGAATGGCAAAGCGGACGCGCTATCTCGAATAGGAATGGGAGAAATAGACACAAACTCAGAACCTGTGCCGATAATTCCTGAACAAAGAATTTTAGGGATAACCTCTTTACAAACCCTTGAAGACATTCAAGCACGGGTAAAACAACTCCTGGACTCTACAGCCTTGCAGGATTGGATCCAAAGGGGGTCTTACTTTTCGGTCAACGATGGCCTACCTTACTTCCAAGGACGCTTATTTCTGCCAGAAAAGGAATTGCAAGAACTGGTTATTTCCCGTCATCATGATACCCTGATGGAAGGACATCCTGGCATTGCCAAAACTGAGGAAAAAATTCAACGACAATTCTGGTGGCCTTCCTGGCGAAAGGATAATAAATCTTTCGTGATGTCCTGTGGAGTTTGCGCCCAAAACAAAGGCCAAAAGACAAAACCCGCCGGTCTTCTTCAGCCTTTAGACATTCCACCAGCACCTTGGCACACCTTGTCACTAGATTTTATCACGGACCTGCCCCCTTGTAATGGATACAATACTATTCTGGTTGTGGTGGATTTATTTTCCAAGATGGCCCATTTTATTCCGTTGAAAGGATTACCTTCAGCTTCTGACCTAGCCAAGGAATTCCTCGAAAATATCATCCGTTTGCATGGATTCCCGTCCATACTAGTCTCCGACCGGGGAAGTCAGTTTATTTCTCATTTTTGGAGAAAGTGTTGTCAACTGGCACAAATCGACGTAAGACTCTCAACCAGCCACCACCCACAGACCGATGGTCAGACGGAGAGAACGAACCAGACCCTTGAACAATACCTACGATGTATCTTGCACCAATCGGAGGGTAATTGGAAGGATATTTTATGGGTGGCCGAATATGCATACAATAACTCGGTACACTCTGGAACTGGGCAAAGCCCATTTTATACCCTATATGGACATCACCCTCGTACTTCAGACCTGGACTCACCTCTGAGCCTTGAAATGCCCGCAGTGGACCATATGCATTCCACGATAAATCAAGCCTTCAAAGATGCAACTGCACATTTGCACCCAGCGAAAGGGAAATACAAAAAGAATGCAGATCTGCATCAGAGTGAGGCGCCTCCATACCAAATAGGGGATCAAGTATGGCTGGCTACCAAACACTTATTGCTCAAGGGACCCCAAACTTTTAATCCAAGGTATTTGGGCCCTTACTCGATCAAAGCTATAATTAACCCAGTGGCAGTCAAGCTCGATCTACCAGCTAACATGCGGATTCACCCCGTTTTTCATGTGTCACTTTTGAAACCAGTGCAACCAGGAACCAGATTAATAAAGCCACCAGAACCAATCCAGATAGATGGGGAGCCTGAATTCGAGGTGAAGAACATTTTGGATTCTAAGATCTCAAAATCAAAACTTTTCTATCTAATTGATTGGAAAGGGTACGGGCCTCAGGAAAGGTCTTGGGAACCCAGCGACCACGTACATGCACCTCGGCTGGTAAAAAGGTTCCATCGGAATTTCCCAAACAAACCGAAACCTCCAGAGGGAACGACCTTGGGAGGGGCCTCGGGGGGGGAGTGCTGTCATGATGCCTACCCCCGGAGCACCAGGCCAGGCCCAGCACCCCCGGGAGCAGGCATCATGCCCCCGGGTAAAAGCCCTGCGGCCCCTTATAGGGGCTCTTTGGACTCTGTCCTGGCGCCGTTGGCGCCAGGCTCATGTTGGACATCAGTCCTGGCGCCATAGGCGCCAGGCTCATAAAGGATGTGTTTTGTGCACTTACCTGATGCAGACCATGCTGCAAGATTCAGGCCTCCCTGAGACCTGAAAGGGACTATTTTTTCATTGGGACTATTTTTCCACTCGGGCATGGCAGGGAAGGATACTTACCTGGAACTACTTTGGGGGCTATTTAAGCCACGCCCAGACAGTAGCTCATGCTTCGCGTTGTTCTGCATCCAAGCAGCTGAACGCTCACCATGTCTGCTCCTGCATCTGGTCTCCAGCCACGCCCGCCTCGATCCTGGAAAACCTGTAAGGAAAGAAGAGAAGAGAAGAGAAAGGTGAAAACCAAGAATTTTATCAAACTTCTTACCTGCATCCGGAACCTTCACGCCAGCGTTCCTGAGAAAAGACTTTCATTTAAAAGCACTGCGTTGCTCGCTGCAGTGCCGCGCTTCACTCACCTATCCTCGGGAGTTCTTCTGGCTCCACCGCGACTGTCTGCACCGGTCGCCACATCTCTGCGCCTAGGGGAGAGAAGAAGAGACAAAAGGTGAGCAGAAGGAACATATGAGGAAAGCCTAATTTTCCGCCATAACACTTACCGGTCTTCTGTTGGTGGATCATTCTTCATTTCGGTTCGGCGCCGCTTCGTTGGCAGGTACCGCACCCCGGCCCTTATGGGGAAAGGACAAAAGACATTACAGGAGGAATATAAAGACATTAAGAGGGATCGCCCCCATCGCTAACTCACCTGAGTTTACCATCGGCGATTCAATCCCTCAACGCATCGCCTTCATTCTGCACCTGAAATAAAGGACAGATCACAGGTTAGGAAGGCAACAGAAAAGGAGGCTCAACACTTGAACTTTTGTAATCTTCATACTTACGGCGTTCGGCTCGGAAAAGTCAAGTGGATTTTGCCAGCACCATTCTGAAAACCAGTGAAGTAACTGGACAAACACGCGCCCCTGCACCAGAAGCAGGATGGAGAGTTCATCCTTTCAAACCATAAGAAGGATATTCCTACGGGCCAGACAAGCAAGATTTGAGGGTCCTGTTCAGTCGGTGTTCTGAGTTCTGCGCATCACGCTCGAAGAGGCCACAGCCACCCAGACTAGACCAGCGCCTCCGTGGGAGTCAGGTGAGCGTTACATTTATTCATATACACTTGGGTCTGACTTTGGGCTTGTGGAATATCTCGTGTCATGTGGGGGGAGGGAGGGTATAGGGGGTTTATGGTTTGGTTTGTTGTTGATCTTTTTTATGCAAATGTAAATAAAGAAATTATTTTTAAAAAAAGGACACGTACTTACATGTCCCGATCTGCAGCCTCATCATTCGTTTCTACGATTCAGGATCATGGGCAACCATTTCTAATACAAGGTGCTTTCTTTTGGCCTCAACTCGGCCCCTAAGGTCTTTACCAGGCTGATGAATACAGTGGTGGCCATCCTCCGGTCGCAGGGCCACCACATCTACCCGTACCGCGACGCCTGGCTCGTCAGGGCTACATCATTGGGAAGCAGTGCACCACACTTCCCACGCTTTTATGAATACACTACACAAGCTGGGTTTTTGACTCAACCTCAAGAAGTCGTAGCTGCAGCCTACGCAGAGACTGACCTTCTTGGGGCTCATCTGGGGCACATGCTCCGAGAACGTTTTTCCTTCAAGAAGACAAGATCACGGCCTTCAAGAGGGCCATGGCGCATTTCCTCAGCAGAGAAGTGACCTCGGCCTGGTGGTACCAACACCTACTGGGTCTCCTGGTAGCAGTCCTCTTGGCCGTCCCCCACACGATGAGGAGGATACAGCTGCACTTTGCAGCATCCTGGAACCAGTACGAGGCTCCCAGTCCGAGATTATCAACATTCCTCCGTTGCTTTACCCAGACTTCACATGGTGGTCCATGAACTGCAACCTGCGGACAGGTAAGCCTTTCCGGCAACCTACCCCACAGGTCACCATCACCATGGACTCCTCTCTTGAGGGTTGGGGGGCCACCCAGGACAACCACTGCGTCAATGGCCCCTGGACCCAGCAGGAGCAGGAGTACCACATCAGTTTGCTGGAACTGGAGCAGGAGTACCACATCAGTTTCCTGAAACTGAAAGCCATCTGGCTGGCGCTCAGAGCCTTTCTTCTGGTTATCGAGGGCAAGGTCATCCTCATTCAGACAGACAACTCGACCAGCATGTTCTATGTCAACAAGCAGGGAGGTACCAGATCCCCCCCACTGTGCAGACTGGCAGTCAGCATGTGAGAATGGGCCCTGGAGAACAAAATCTACCTCATGTCCGTCCACTTGCTGGTGGAATCCAACCTGGAGGAGAAAGGCTCAGCAGATTGGGAGCGGACAACTGCGAGTAGCAGTTGAACAACCTAATACTGCAGGAGATCTTTTACAAATGGCGATGCCCCCGGGTGGACCTCTTTGCCTACTGGGAAAACAGGAAGTGCCAACTGTTCACCTCCTGGCAGGGTCAGGGCCCGGGCTCCCTGAGCAATGCATTCCAGATTCGGTGGGACAGAATGACAGCATATGCCTTCCCGCCCACAGCGCTGATACACAGGGTGATATGCAAGATCAAGGAGTCTCGCCACCTCAACATCATCCTAATAGCACCGTGGTGGCCAGCCAGGCCATGGTTCTCAGAGCTGTTGAGCCTCTCCGAGCCTCCCATTCACCTTCTGATGGGCCCAGCTCATCTTCTGGTGCAGCAGGTGGGCAGGGTCTTCCACCCCGCTCCACAGAAGCTAGCCCTCACAGCATGGTTCCTGAACAGGTTATGCTAGGTCACCTCAGCCTTTCTCAGGCTAATCTAGATATCATACAGGGCGCCAGGAGCAAGTCTACCAGGGCCCAGTATAAGAGCAAGTGGACCAGGTTCTGCCACTGGCCAGACTCAAAGGGTATCAACCCCCTTGCATGTACCCTGGACGACGTGCTCTCCTCCTCGGCGCACCTTGCCCATTTTGGCGTGCAGGTAGACACTTGCTGCACTTACCTGGCAGCCATTGGGGTTTACAGAAACTCGGAGGAGGAGATCTTTTCCTCTTCTAACCCGATTGTCAAGAAACATTTGAGGGGACTCGCCAGGTTCTACCCGCCCATCAAGAGGCCGCACTCGGTGTGGGACCTCAACATCGTTTTGCGTGCCCTGGCGCACAAACCATTTGAACCAATGGCCTCCGCGGACATCTGGCTGGTCACCATTAAGACGGCCTTGCTAGTCGGCCTCACCTCGGCTTGCAGAATCAGCTAAATCCAGGCGCTGGTTGCCTCAGAGCCATATACTACATTTCACAGGGATAAACTAGTCCTGCGGACACACCCAGCATTCCTACCTAAGGTGCCTTCTGCATTCCATCTGAACGAAGAAATAGTGCTGCCTACGTTTTTTGCTGAGCCCAAAGACGAGGCGCAGAACATTCTGAAGAATACCCTGAATTCAGCAGAGGCGGCAGGACGTATTCTGGCAGAGGGGACCCTGTTAAAGCGCCATGCATGGCTCAAAAACTCTGGCTTGAAACTGGAAGCACAGGCTCATCTTATTAATAAGCCTGTGGAAGACTCTGCCCTCTTTGGTAAGGTGGTCGACGAGGCCCTTGAAACTGCTAAAAAAAAGTGCATGAAATGCTGAAGTCACTGAACCAAATCTCTGCCATGCCTTTTGTCCAACAGGGGATTTTTAACACCCGCTAGTCCTTTCGCATGCAATCCTTTTCCCGCTCCTCCCAAGAGAACTACAGAACAGGAGGGTCTCCTTGGTATTCTGGACATGGCACTTCCAGCAGTTTCCAGACACCTCAAAAGAGGGAGAAACTCTGCAGCAAGAGGCTCCCCAAACCCAAACCAACAATTGACTCAGCAGTACAGGTCCCTTCCCAAGTCTCCCCAGGAGGGGGGTGATTAACATCTTTTACCCACGCATGGGAGATCATCAGATCAGTGGGTACTCAAAATCCACCCACCCAAGAGCAGACGGCTAGAAAAGGTCCAGATACTACTGCAGAAGGGAGCGATCAAGGTCATCCCAGATCTTCAGGTAATTATTCAATATACTTCCTTGTACCCAAAAAGGATCTAAGCATGCCCCGGGTTTTAGATCTGCGTCCTGCAAACAAGTATGTCAAACCTCAAAAGTTCAGGATGACAGGAAGTAATTCCACTGCTACAACAGGGGGATTATATGGCCACCTTGGAAATTAAAGATGCATACTTTAATATTTCAATGTTGCGAGCGCACAGAAAGCACCTCAGGTTCAAGGCCGAAGACACTATCAGTTCATGGTACTCCCCTTTGGAATTGCCTCAGCTCCAGGGGTAATTACAAAGGTACTGGCAGTGGCGGTCGTTCACCTTTGCAGTCAGTCTATTCTAGTTTAGCCTTATCCCAACGACTGGCACATAACTGGAGACTCGTACAAAACGTATTTGGACAGCACTCAAAGGACAGTAGATCTCCTTTTGGTTCCCAGTCTCCGGGTTCTACCTCACCAGCAGCCTGCAAGATGGCGGCTGCCACATGAGGCGCGAATGACAGCAGGGTTCAGTCCATCCGCAAGCGCACCTGCAACTAGGCCGAGACCCCACCGAAACCGGGGAAGGAAATGATGCTGTTGCACCTCAGACAAGCAACAGTGAGCATGTAATGCAGAGGAGCAGGCTGGAAGGAATCAGCGGGGTGCTACACTGCGGCATCCCAGCGAGGTGAGCGGGGACTGGAGACCCACATGGAAGCTTCCCCACTGTGGCGGGGAGAACACAGAAGCAAGAAGAGACCGCAGACCTGCACCTCCATTACCGGGATCCCTGCCGCTACAACGGCTGTGCCGTTCTGTAGCAGGAGGAGGCAGTGCACCCAGCCATCAGCGCAGATCCGCAGGCTAGGGGCAAGCAGCGTGAACCACCTCAAGTGGGGTCTCCCCCACATCCCAGCGCACAATAAACACATGTGGCACAGACTGCTCTCCTTGGAGGCCCCCAGGGAGGCAAACCGAACAAACAGCAGGACAAGCCTGACACTGGGGGAAGAGGTTGGTGGGCCATTACAGCTAAGACCCCCCCCCCACACCACCAACAGAGCGGGCCTCCCATCCACCCAGGGGGACACAGAGGGACCTACTGACTACCAACCAGCGGAGAGGGGGGGCCAGGCAAACCCTCAAACTAAGCATTTTGCCACCCGGCCAGCCCATAACACCCAAAGAGCCCCGTATGCTAGAGGAAGAGGAAAGCAGTCAAGCCAGATAACACAGTGGTGAGGAGGTAGCCGAGGCATGGACTGCTCCCCCTGGGGGCCCCCAACAGCAAACGCCCAGAAGGCCAAGCCTCAAACTGGAAAGGGGGTGGAGGGCCATCACAGCTAGCCCCCCCTCACCACCAACAGAGTGGACCCACCCCTCCATCCGCCCGAGGGGGTACAAAGAGACCCATAGACTGCCAGCCAGCAGAGGGGGGGGACGCTCAAAGCGCTCTGCCTCCCGGACAGGCCACAACAGACGAAGAGCACCGCAGCGGAGGAATAGGAGACAAAGCCAGATACCAGAACACACCTTCAAACCAATGTGATACCACATTCCGCAAAATCCCAGCCATAATGTCGAAGCAACCCAAACCTTAAAAGACAATGGACATCGCCACCATATTGCAACCACACGACAAGAACAAAAAGCCAGATCCCGGAAGAGCCCTAACTCACTCTCCTGATAGACCGAGTGGTCACTGGACCACTAAAGAGGACATAAAATCCCTCCTGGCGGACATAAAATAGGAATTTAGGAATTGCATGACTGGCATTTCATCCAAGGTGGAGGGCCTTGATAACAGCATATGGGAGATAGAACAAACAGTGAGCGAAACCGAATGAACAAACCCTGAGCCCCACAGCCCAACTGGCAGAGCTTTAGAGGAAAATCCAAACCTTGGAGGAAAATAGCAAAGCGAAGACATGACACGCAAACAAGAGGACATTGACAACAGTGCCCGGAGGAACAATGTCCGCATTCGAGGGATACCAACAACAGTTGCGGACCAAGCCCTACAAGCCTACGTAGACGATCTCGTCCAAACGCTCCTCCCAGACTGTGACAAATCCTTATTATTAGACCGAACCCACAGGCTGCTGAGCTGCAGGAGACTTACTACGACGAACCCCCATTCCCAGATGTAATCACCCATGTACATTTCTTCTCCACAAAGCAAGACATTATGACTACCAGCCGCTCACAGGGAGACCTAACCTACCGAGGGTCTCCAATACATATCTACCAGGACCTGGCGGCGGCTACGGTGCAAAGGCCTAGGGCACTGAAATCCCTGACGACATTTCTTCAAGACCGGAAGATAAAATACTGCTGGCTCTTCCCAGCTACTCTCAACTTCTCTTTTGAAGGCCAGTTACGCATAATCACCACTGGAAGAGGCCGAGGGCATCTTGTCGGGTGGTCCCTCAACCACAGTTGAAGACCTTACGAATCCTTCCCCCCTAAGAGGACCAAGCAAAGACCTGAAGTCCCAGCGCAATTCCCAGGCCAGACTAGCACCCTGGGGGGAAAACAAAATACCCACCCCTAAAATCATAAACAACCTCACTAGGCTCAACCACACAACCTAAGAACCCCAACAATGCCAATCATGGCTCCCCAAGATAAAACAAGAATGGCTCAGAGCCTACACGGTTCAGCCCGGCCTTAGGAGTGCCTTCACTCACCGGCCCAATGGTCGACAGGCCCAACTGGAATCCGGTTACCACCAACTGTGGTGTTAAGAAGGTTAAAAGTTCATAAAAGTTAAAAACACCAGTCGAGATGGAAAGACAAGAAGACTACAGTATAAAATGGCAAGGGAAACCCCCCAGAACCCAATGCCCCTTACCAATTGGAAGAGACAGTCTCGCCAGAGGAGGCCTTGCCTCATCAAAAGCTCAGCATTGTCACCCTCAACGTGAGAGGCTTAAAGGCCCCCAGCAAACGCGAATCAATTCTGCGATGCCTCAGTGACATGTCGGGCTCAGTGATTTTCCTCCAAGAGGCCCACCTGGTCCCAGCTGACTTTCACCGCCTACGGTGCAGAGCCTTTCCTAAACAGTATCCTGCGTCCAGTGGCTTCAAAATAGGGGGCACGGCAATCCTACTGGCCAAAGGATTCCCGTTTACAGAACTCGAAGTCCTCGGGATCCCAGAGGTTTGCTATATCGCTGCGAAGGGCAAGCTGCTTGGCCAGCTCTACACCTTAGTTTCAGTCTACGCCCCAACGAGAAAAAGGGGGGGCCTTCTACATAGACTTAAAAACAAAACTCCTCCCATTCCTAGAAGGCCACATAATGATGGGGGGGACTTCAATGGGGTTCCGGACCCAGTGACAGACAAGTCTCACCGGTTCTACTTATTTAATCGCGGGACTTTTCATCGCTGGGTTTTTTACCGCGAATCGTTTTTCGAAAAAAAACCCATATATTTTTTTTTTTTGGGGGGGGGTTTACCCCACCAAAGCCCAGTTCACTTTATTTATTTTTTTATTCCCTTACACACACTTTTTTTTTTTAACGCCCCCCCTCAAAAAGTTTTTTTTGAAAATAAATTTGCAGTAAAAAACCCCGCAATGAAAAGTCCCACGAACAAAGGACGGTATACCGTCTCACCAAACAGCACCAAGGGACTTAAAAAATCGCCCTGGGCCTCCTTCGCCTCTTCAAATCCTGTGTAGTAGTAGATGCCTGGAGAGTCTTACACCCAGACATCAAAGACTTTTCCTTTTATTTGAAAGTACATAGCACCTCTTCTCGCATCGACCTACTGCTCACGAGTCCCCAACTTCTCTCCTATACAGATGAGACAGTAATTGGGGTGAAAGTAATCTGCAAATATGCCCCGGTAATCCTAACATCCCGGGTATACAACCTGCACCCTCCTGCAAAGCCTCAATGATCCCTCTACGACCGGCTACTAAATGACATGTCATTTCGAGATGCTCTGACTGCAGATATCCACAATTACTTTACAGAGAATCACGTCAGTGACATGACAATCACCACGAAATGGGAGGAAATTAAAGTGGTGATAAGAGGGGAGCTGATAGCCCACACAGCAGCTTACCGAAAGCATTGCTCAAAAATACGTGAAGCCCTAGAAAAAGACATAGTGGCAGCAGAAGCAATCCACAAAAAGGGCTGGTCGCCCAAAGCGACCCGAGCCTTACGTCTCGCCTGCAGCAAAGTCGAAGCGCACTACGCAGAAGAAACGGCACAAACTCTCAGCAGAACCAAACAAAGCTACTACGCTAATGGCAACAAAGCCAATAAAATCTTGGTTAGGAAACTGGTCAAAAAGCCAGACACAAAACCATATCACTGGCCTGAAGGACGCTATGGGGGCGACTCAATACATGGAAGATGCCAAGTTACAACTAGCAACAACACGCCTAAGAAACACCATGACGCCACCTAGCAGTCAACAGAGCAGCAGAAACAATACATTGTGAAAGCCACCCTCCCCAGCCTCTCAGAAGCAGATAAGCAATCCCTAGACCTGCCAATCTCAAACGAGGAAGTGGGCACCGTGATAAAGTCGCTGAAAACCAAAACCCCTGGTTCGGAGGGCTTCTCACCCAAATTTTATAAACTCTTCAAAGCCTCCCTTATAGGTCCACTAACAGAATTTTTCAATTCTTTCCAAGAAATGGGCACAACAACTCCTTCAATGCAGGAATCGAGCACCATACTAATATTGAAGCCTTGGAAAGGACCTGAGAAACTGCGCTGCTTACAGACCCATCTCGCTTCTAAACATAGAGGCGAACATATACTCCAAAGTCCTAGCAAACAGATTGGCAAAGACCCTCCCAGAGATCACTGACGTGGACCAAACAGGCTTTATACTGGTAGGAAACACTAGGGACAACATCTGGAGGGCACTTAATCTAGTAGAGGTGAAGTTGACAGAACACAGCGAGATGGCACTGCCATCTTTCGATGCTACAAAAGCGTTCGACAAAGTGGATTGGACGTTCATGGGCCTGGTCCTGGAAGCATTCCTCTTCAGTCCTCTCTTGCGCAAAATTATCCTAGCCAACTACAAAACTCCAAGAACAACCCTGAAATTGAACCAGAGATGTTCGGCCGAAATTCCACTCTCATGCGGGACAAGGCAAGGATGTCCCCTTTCCCCACTAATCTTCACCCTAATAATGCAACCCTTTTCCCAAAGAATCTGTAACAACCCGGCTGTACAGGAGGGTCCTTTCCCATCCCATCAAACTCTCTGGCATCTGTGAACTCTGAGTCAGGAACAAAGGAACTGACGCCTGGGTGAGATTTCACAGCCATCTTTATTTACAGGTTCACAAGACACACTGGAAATGCACACCCAGTCATTCTGCCTTCCCTACTAATATATAGGCCTTTTTGAATGATGCAATACCATCATGTAAATTCAGGGCACATATCTGATTAGTCCTTTTTGCCACAAAAAATCTCTCCATATCTTTTGATTGGGTAGCTCATCTGTTACTCACCAAGCCCACAATAGCTCACTCTTGGCAAACAATTGCTGACTGACACACAGACTGATAAGATTATTTTAGACCCAGCCAAACACAATAACACATCCTTCAACTCCTAGCAAAAGCAATTAAAATTTCCTTATTTGTCAGTTATTATCTACTCTTCGAGGTCCTGCCAAGATTTATTCAGTGTCTCGTACCGTGGAAAAACACATATACGCTCAAATATGCTGCCAAGTATGCAGATGTTCTGTCCAAATTGGTCTTCAAAAGTAAATCATCTCTGGTTTTCCTGCCAAGTTTCTAAAATTAACCTTCCAGATGTACTTATCTGACAGCGAGATGCTGCCAAAGAACTTCTACTGTATAAGCATGAGTCTTGCCTTTCTCACACCTATCCTTAAGACACCATTTTGTGTTTGGCATCCATTTTGTGTTTGGCATCCATTTTAAAATATATCCCAGTCTGCCTGTGCTACCAAATGGTGAGTCAATATTTTATTTTAAGCATAGCTCACCTTCTATCTCGTTTTCATAATATATTTTTTCATATTCATGATATATGCATTATACTTGAGGCACTCCTGGGTCATTCTGACCTAAAATATGTGCCACGCCAAATGCACTTTTTTATCTTCAAAAAGCACTATAATTCTGAATTTTGCAATACTGGAACCATTGATCTGTTTATCATGTTATCTGTACTCAGAAGAGGGAGGGGTCTGGTACCCCTATAAATAGCCCTCTCTGGTCGGTATTTGACCACTGTTCAATACACGACCACTATACACAGTGTCCACCCTCCCCCATATGCAGTGTACCTATACATCCCTGTCTGTCACTCCCCTCATTTTGGTGTTTCATCTCAACATGGGAGGTATCATAAAAGGCATTTCAACA
Organism: Ambystoma mexicanum; assembly: GCF_040938575.1. NCBI lineage: Eukaryota > Metazoa > Chordata > Amphibia > Caudata > Ambystomatidae > Ambystoma > Ambystoma mexicanum. The sequence continues at coordinate 622,117,308 of NC_090928.1, read as the reverse complement.
GTGTCTTCAACCATATTGTATTCTCCTAGTCTAAAAATATATGTATCCCCTTTTGTCAAAAGACCATTGCAATCGTTTGGCCCTCCTTAAATCTTTGTATGTATGTATCTTCAAAGAATGACTTTGTTTTGCTCTTGTCTAGATCCCACCCCCATAACCCAATAAAATGTAAAATAACATAAACAACAATTGATTTTAGCCACCACAAGAATCAGGAGAGATCGTTCCTTGAGGGAACCCACCAGTCCATTTTCTCCTTTTCCGTCCAAATGCAACATGACTGGCTACATCCACGTTTTCCTTCCTCCCACCCCATGACACTTCCTTGTTTCCTGCCCTTTCCGCATGAACATTTTAATTTCATCCTTGACTTTCATCGGCACATCTTCCACCCTATTCATCTTATTTTGGCTTATTCTGCATCCAAGGACCTTCTTCATTTTTAGACAATTTCTTTTATTTGTCTTTTGGGTTGCTTTGCAGCAAGTTTACGGGCCCCTTAATTCATAGGCCAGTCTTTTTGATTTCATTGTGTCAAATGACCGCAGAGAACGCAAACTCTCAAGCTTCTGGTTTGAATATGATAGTCAGTGGGAGGGGGGGCATTCGATTGTTTCTGGGGAGCACATGGATGGGGGAGCTCTCATGGAAAAAAATGTTTCTCTAAGGTAGTTGTAACTGGGATTCTGGCTGGGTCCCTCAAAACCTCTTTCACAATGGGTTTCTCTCCCTGCTCGCAGGATTGGTCGCCGTCAATCCCCTGGTGTGCAGGTACATCTCGTCCATCTGTGATATAAAAACTGAAATTAGTTTCTTGAAAAATAAGTGCTTTTTTATTGTCCGTACTGCCTTCTCAAACCCAAATCTTGGCCTATTCATGTCATTCCTTTAATCATTTCTACTCCCTAAAAACAATTGCTACTGCATCTTCTCTTTTTCTAATATAATAGGATGGCTAATCCTCTTGGTGTCACTTTATACTTTACACATACTGGCTGATACCTGAATGTGGCTGTGACCTGAGACCATAAAACCTATATATAGCTGCCTTTTTCTGACATTGCCCTATTTTTTCATGGGCTTCTTTCTTTCCAATAATGTTAAATAGCTAAGGAAACATTTTCGCTGTGGTTGTCATTCTCCCCACCACTGAGTTATACAGTCTCCTTCTTTATGATAAAAATAATAAAAGACAAAACAGGTAACATAAATTCAAAACACTTTTTCAAAACAGGATGTTTTTCTCTTCAGTTGCTCCCTTCCTTTCTTCTTGGTGCATCCGTAGCTGAAGAAGACGACGCTGGTATGGGTTCCTGTTCCCTGTAGAAAACCGAAAGAGAGGCAAAATCATGTTTTAAGCTGGCAAAGTGATCAGTTACTTCCTCACGGTAGACCGTTGCTCTCTCTTTTTCAATCAAGGTGTTTGCTTAGGTCATCTCTTGACATTCTCAGCCCACTAACTGTAGGCTTGCTTTTCTGCAAACAAAAACTCGTTTGTGCACATTTAATTTCTTGCAATTTTTCCATATGTATAGTGACAAGCCTGTGATTTAGTCTTTTCTTCTAATGCTGAAAATGTTCTCTGTACTTTTTAAGTCCTCCTCCTGATGGCGTGTGTGTTTATTCTGTTGGGACATAATGAACAATTTCCGTCGCCCTACCCTAATCATGCCTGCCCCTGTTATTGGGAACCCAGCACTGGTTCTATTAAATGCATGCAAGTGTGACATATAGAAAACACTTTGTTTTGTCTATCTTTAATATTTCATGCATTTGCCTAATGTACCTACTTGGCATTTCCCTATTACCAGAATTACAAAAAGGTTACTCCACCTTCTATCCAAAGGTCCTCTTTTCGTAATTAAATGTGGCCATTAAGTATGCCCATACTTGCATATATATGCTATTCTATGCGCACACCTATTTGCACCTGTCTTGGGAAAATGCTACCTACTCAAAAGGACTGTATCCCTTAAAACCTTTTTTCTGTACTCACCTGGGTCTTCATACTCCTAATAATGATCAATAAGGTTTGCTCACACACTTAATGTGTCAGCTGGTACTTGCCTTTCCATTCTCTACTTGTCCACTAGTACTTACCTTTTCCATAATATAATGTTTCTTCCCATTATATTGCTATACTCCACTAAGGCCATGTAGACATTCTTCTGCACTCCAAAAGTGACAATTTCTTTCATCTGTAAAACAGAAATTAACATCTTCATATCAACATAAACAACGTTCTTGTTACTTACTCTTGTATGTTCTTTTGTGCCATTCTACTAAAGGTTCTCTCATATTGTTAGCTCAATCTTGGCCATACATACCTTTTTTTTTCCTTTCATTCATTGCATTTTATTTCCATCAAATATTTTACACTGATCTATTAAAACAAGCACCATCCATTGTGCTCATTGTTTACAAATCTGGATATCTTATCAGAACTTACTTCATTACCCTTGTCTCACAATGTTACTCTTTATTCCTTTATTTGCACCTTCGATCAACTTGTGCTTTTTGCTGCTTTAATATCAGTTCATTAATTTTACATTTTTTATTTATTTATTTTTTCCCCTTGAATCAATGTCAATCTTTAAGTTTTGAGCTTCTTTCTTCTGCGGTTTTATCTTTATTTGTTTATAATTATCTTACATTAATTAGTCTAATTACAATGCAAACCTCTGTTTTTTAATACATATTAAAATCCCTTACACATGTGTACTTTTGTTTTGTTCCCCTATTCTTTTGAATAGACCTATGTCATAAGGGCTTGTGGTCGACAGGACATTTGGCATGCTCTCCAAGTCTTATTGAAAATATGCTGGGCGCTGCCGCATTTTTACCATTCGCTGTGGGATTTCCTGTTTTCCCTATTTTTATCCAGTATGTGATGCTCATAAAAAACACCACTTCGTCATCTGTTGAGTCCTCTCTAAATATGTCATCATCCATAATGTCAGTCAACCTGTATCATCCTTTGAGAGCTATCACTGTCCTCCATAGTCTACTCTCATTGTCCATTCTTTCGAGCATTGCCATTTTCTTTCATACTATTGCTGTTTTTTAATTCTGTAGGGATAGTCTGTCCGCCTTCTTTGTCCATAGGTATCTGTGGTCTGAACAAGAATTCATCATGTATTCTCACCATCTTCTCCACCAGGCCAGGTAGCAATATTAATAAAATGCTCACCTCATAAAGGAAAACCTCCGGCTCCACTGAAACACCTCGCAGAGCCACTTGCCCTGTAAATGCCAATATGAATTTGCCCACATTCATGTAGCATATTCCAGGAGTGGAAAACACTATCCCATGGTCAATAAATAAAATTGTCACGTTAAGTTTAGTCATCAAATCCCTTCCCAAAATATTAACTGGTGTCTGTCGCAAATATAACAAAGGAACAGTCATTTCACACTCTCCTGTAGGGACTGGTAATTCATCAGTAAAAGGGAACTCAACATGTAGCTCCAAAGAACCCTTCATCATTTATGGCAATTCCCAACTTTGGATACTTTTCCTCCCCTGTACATGGACGTGCGTTCCCAGTGTCTACTATTAAAGCAAAGATTTCGCCTCCTACCGTCACATTAATCCAATGGCTCCTCTTGGGGTTCCGGTGTCTCTGATAATTCTGAACACATCAAGTCGTCGTGTGAGCTGTCCTATTGTGGGTGTATGCATACCCCCATTCCTGTGAAAGGATTTCCTCCTACCACAGTGGCACCTCCTATTCTGGGTGTCAATACCTGTTCTGTGTTTGCATATCGCTAAGACTTGTATAGGCGCTTGTTGCAACTGCCCCTGTTGTAGATTCATTTGCACTTGCTGCACTTGCTGTGCCTGTTGTATTTGTGGTGCTTGTGCCTGATACACTGTCTGATCCTGGGCGAACCCTTCCTTAGCTTGTGAGCTACATGATGGAGGATAAGCTGTCCCCCCTCTTGAAAATGTACCATTTTGTACATATGCTTGGCTCACGCATGTGCACACAATGTGCTCTGTCATCCCACATATCCAACACACAGGAGGACCCCGTCTAACTAATCCCCCTTGGTTAAACCCTCCGTGCACATTCTGACTCTCATTCTGTGTATTATGAAACCTACTTTGATAATTTTTAAATCCACCCCTTCCTCTATAGACCATACTTCTACCTTGTGGTATAAACCCATTTCCTCCTTGATCCATCAGGCGCTGATTATTCGCCTGTGATGTACCTTCTGTTTGCTGTACTCCGAGCCCTTCTCCGCTTTGTCAATACCACCCCTTCTATGGCATATTTAGACAATTATTTCCTGAACTAACTTGGCTTCCTCAAGTTTCCTAGCATCGTCTTTCTTCTTATTCTTCTCCTGTAACAGCCGACAATGATGCATTATAGTCAACTGTATCTCGGGCCACAGTTTCGCTTCCATTCCCACTTCCTTCTTAAGTAGCCACTGTACCTGCCCACGCAATCCCTGACATAAAATGTGGTAAAATACTGCCACTGTTTTTACCCTCAGCTCGCACGTATCAAGAGTCCAGTGTTCCTGAATGTCCTGAATCTAAGCAAGCGGTCCTCATCCTCTTTTATTTATAGTCTTCAAGAATCTAGCTTATTTTATATCATATTTTAGCAAAACATAATATGCCTAACTGGTATTCTTAATGTAAAGTGAAAGCATCGTGTATGTATGTATGTGTGTGTGTTGTTATTGCAGTTTTGAATTCCTTCCTTGATTACCTATGTGTGTGTTTGTGTGCATTGAGCCTGCAATCCATTGATTGCATATACTTCCACAACATCATCTATACACTTGTGTATGAATGTTCATGTGTGTGTGTGTGCGCATGTATGTGTGTGTGTGTGCATATGTCACTCCTTCTCTCCTTATAAGCATACCATGACAGAGATTCTAACCTTAATCATCTCTATTTTTCCCCAATCTCATAACAAATGTCTTCTTGCTCAGATCTTCAAATTCTACTTTCTCCCAATAAATCAATTCATCACGCATAATAATAATCCATGTTGTGCTCAATAATTGTGCCAAGCCTTCCTCATTTCTCTTTCAGTGCTCATCCTGCTTGATACCCTGCAAAAAACCCTGCAAAAAACCCTAAATTGTTAGAAGTCAGGCCATTCAGGGTGTGTGCTTCTATAAAAAAAATATACTTCTTTGTATTCTCAGACCTTTTTAAAAATACTAGTGTACTTTCTTGTGTGTTCTTCATAGCTTAATCCCTAAAATAATGCACATTATCTCCTAGTTATTTACTGAGGTCTCTCCTCCATACAACTGTCAAAAATATTGTGCCCTTCATCCATATTGTGTGCAACCTTCGCCATAGTGTATTTGAAAGTACTTCCTCTCCTCACTTACTGCCTCCTCATTCTAAATACACATTTTTGCACCAATACATGCTCTTCCAATATTTTTCCCAAAAAGGTGTTTTTGTTTTATTTATTCTTGCTATTCCCCATAAATATTCACCGTGCTTAGTTTAATGTCATTCATTATTGCATTAACCTATTTTGTACTGTAATTTGCACTCATAATCCCATTTTCATTCTCGGCGGACACCCTTTCACAATTTGTGTGATTTTTAGACATGTTTTCTTTTTCTTCTTCAAATGCCTCTATACTATGTAGTTATACTGTGTAGTGGGGGAAACGCTGTCCCCCCTCTTGAAGCATGCCCAATCTGCTGTGGCCCTGGTGCACATGCCTGTGTGTGAATGTATACCATCCTCATGCCTCTGCATTATTTATGGTGCAAATCCCATGCCTTCTCTCTGTCCCAACTACCAATATTCTCACTGTTTTGAACATCCACAACACTCTCCTGTGCTTTCATTTGCAATCTGTCTTTCTTTTCGTAGTGCACTGCAAACCTCTCCGCGAAACATTTTCCCTATTTTCCTCATCTAGGCAATTGGCCCATGCATTCCTTATAATCTATACTCTTTCAAAAATACCCCATCAATCACCAACAGGGAATGGCTACCTTCCCCAACATAATAATCAACAAATCAGGGGTGATCCATTGTGTGCCCATCAAAGAAAGCATTCAGCACTAACCACAAAAATAACCAACAGACCCCCTAAAAATGGGAAGTAACTTGTGTGACTTCGAACCAATGACTCAATGGGGTCTCCCCAGCTCACACATGTACAATAACTGGGGCAGCCTCCAATACAAAAACAGTATATTCAAAATAAGGTTCAATCACACATAGCTCCCCTGGCAGAATCAACAATTCTTCAAAATATATATATCTTCGCTTAACCTAAACATCCCACAATGTATTCATTTACTTCAGTGCTTCTGTAGCACCTGGCTTCAAATAAACATGCTGTTTTTCAAAACGTACTCAATTGTCAATTTTTTCAACTAGCGTTTGTCATTTCGACCCACAATTTAGCGTCTTTACTAAAAAACACACACACTACACATATATATTACAAAAATCCTTAAAACACAAACATTAATTCAATTGAGTTTTGGTTCAACTCCATAAGGGTCAGGGTCAGCCCTTGCTCATTTTCAGGCTAAGGGCCCGATTCATAGAATCTGGCGCAGATATGACACAAGCGCCGCACAGCGAGAAGGAGTGTGCGCCAGCCGTTGCACAGACAAATGATTGCATGGCATGTGTATTCATGGATTTCCCGAGGCATCAGTAGCCGTGGCGCAAGGAACAGCAAGCTGCACCAGTAACGCCCCCAACATACCCCCACACGCAGTGAAATGCCTAACAAGGCTCAAGCCTCTGCGCTATCCCTCGTCCAGCATACAGCCCCCCTAGCCAAATCGCGTGCAAACTTTGCACCCTAGCCAAATTGTGTGAAAACTCAGCGCGATCCCCGGCCGCACCCCATCGTAATCGTGTGAAAACACCTTGCAAACCCGGCTGCACCCCAGCCAAATTGTGTGAAAACTCTGCGCATACCCCCACAGCACCCCAGCCAAATCGCATGAAAACTCAACATGTTCCCTGGCCGCACCTCAGCGTAACTGGGTGAAAACTCTGTGCGTACCCCGGCCGCACACCAGCCTAATCGCATGAAAACACCTCACAAACCCCGGCCACCCCCCCCAGCCAAATCGCATGAAAACTCTGCACGTTCCCTGCCCACACCCCAGCGTAATCGCTCCAAAACACCCTGCGATCCCTGGCAGCACCACAGCCAATTAGTGCGTCTGCACTGCACAATACTCTGGAAGCCGACCCTTCCTGACGGGACACCCACACCCCAGCCCCCATCACCTGTGACGCCACCGGCAGCCCCCTCCACACAGGACACCCCAGCCCCCATCACACCGGCCTGCAGGCAGCCCCCTGCACACCCCAGCCTCCATCACCCCAGCATGCAGGCAACCCCCTGCACATGGGACACCCCAGCCCCCATCACCCCAGCATGCAGGCAGCCCCCTCCACATGGGACACACCAGGCCCCATCACCCCAGCCTGAAGGCAGCCCCCTCCACATGGGACAAACCAGTCCCGATCACCCCTGCATGCACTCAGCCCCCTGCACACCCCAGCCCCCATCAACCAAGCATGCAGGCAGCCCCCTCCACATAGGACACTCCCACCCCAGCCCCCATCACCCATGACCCCAGCCTTCAGGCATCCCTCACCACATGGAACACCCCCACCCCAGCCCCCATCACCCGTGACCCCACCCTGCAGCCAGCCCCTCCAGACCAGACATCACCTGCATGCAGGACGCTGACATGGTGACACATGATCACACCATCGATGGCGTGTCGTGCACCTTGACTGCCGTGTTGACACGACCATGAACATCCACGGCAAAATGTATCCTGCTAACACAAATAAATGCATACAACTGGGCCACATCCTTGAGTGTGGCAGCTGCTCAAACACAATTGCTGTCTGCAACCATCTCCCAATATACACATCTGACAAGTTAATGGTAAAATGAGGCCCTGCTGGCCATGTGACAATGTCATGTCAATGATCCCCATGGAGAAATAGTCGCACAATGACGGAATAAAAAGCAGCCTCAATGTGTGCCACATGAACAGACACTACCCAGGCGTGTCACGGCCTGAGCCACAATGAGCAGCCATTACCAGAACAGATATCCTAATAAACTCATCATTGTTCCTCCCCTATGTGAAGGACATGACATGAAATCATATCACATGGCATTCATAATGCACCTATACACCAGTGTCTGAAGGCGCAACACGTCCGGGGAGGGGGAACATAGTGAAGACAGAGACAACCATCTTGTTAGGCCAGGTGACATGGAGATGGCGTCAGTGCATGGGAAGTGGGGAAGGAGAAAAGTGCTGGGGGAGGGGGGAGGCGCAGTGCAGTACATGGGAAGGACATCATAAGAAATACAACAACTAAGGAAATCATCAAACTGCGGCCAGCTGGTGGCAAGTGCAAGGCTAAGTGCAGACATCAGGTGTCAGGTGCAGGTAGGGGGCTGTTGGTATACAGAAAAATAGTCTAAGTGCGGGGGATGACAGGGAGGCAGTGTGGGTGTGCAAGTGTTGGGGGCGAGGGTACCTTTAGCCAGGTGACCAGTGCAAATTCAGACAAGACTTCAGCAGGGTAGAGGAGGACAAAAAACGCAAGCAAAGAGGAATGACTTGAGTTCTGATTGAGTACATGGCAAGCAGACAGTGTGCCTGTAACGCTCACCTGATTCCCGCAGAGGCGCCGGTCTTGACTGGGTGAATGCCGTATCTTCAAAGGTGATGTGTAACACACGGTTGGCTCTTTGGGCTGGGCCTCTGTGCACTGTATGTCTGACTCGAAGAGTAAGATGTCTGCAGATAGAAAATATGGGATTAATGAACTGGGGTTATTGGGTGCCTCTCTCCTCCTCCCTTTCTCTTCTCCTGTAGAACCCCAAAGGTTAACGCCCTCACCTTAGGTAAGTGAACGCTGAGCTCTCCATCTGCCTCGGGGCAGGGTGCCGTAACCAGTTTCTTCACTGGATAAGGGTGCAGGCCTCTTGACCTCAGAGGACTGCTGTCCGTCGTTAACTGCACGAACGGTAAGTTCTGGGCACTTCAAATGTCTTAAAAGTCTTTTGTAATGATATCTCTTTTTTTGCAGGGTTCCGGCGATGGCGGATAGCGGGCTGATGAGAGTTGAGGATCGAACCCGCGTGAGGAATAGAAGCGCCTGGAAGCATGTAAGTAAGCGCTTGTAGCCTGCTTCACGATGCGCACTAACTGTCCCTTTTATCTTGCAGGTACAAGTTCGGAGTTTTAGAGAAGCTGAAGGGTGCTGGAATACCCACTGGATTCGGCGTGGGAAGGAGTAATGGCACGTGAGTAATAAAGTTGCCCAATGTCTTTAAACGCACCTTCTTTTGTCTTTCAGATGCGGGATGCAGCGCCAAAGGCCTCCGGAGCGTGCGAAGAGCTGGTAAGCTTTTGTCTTTCAGATGCCGGAATGCAGTGCGAAGACCTCCGGAGCATGCGAAGAGTAGGTAAGCCTTTGTCTTTCAGATGCCGGAATGCAGCGCGAGGCGTTGGTGACAGCCGATGGACCAGGTAAGAGATGCGCTGCCACTGAAGACTGTAGTGCTAACCTGTTCTTTCTTTGTCTTTACAGGTGCTGCTGAAGACTGGATTCCAGGATGGTAAGCCTTTGTTCCCTTAGGCCCAGGATCAGAAGCAGAAGACATGATGAGCGTTCTGCTGCAGAGAATGCAGAATAACGCAAAGCAAGATTCATCCATCGGGTGTGGTTTAAATAGCCTCCTGTAGTGCTTAGGTGTCTCCTTCCACAGCCTCGCCTAGGTGAGAAAAGAGTTCCTGCTTTCCAGAAGAGTTCCAGTGTTCTGAACCTAGGGAGTGGCTCCTGCCCCACCCAACAGGAAAAGTAGTCCCAAACAGAAGAGAATCAGGGGCTCAACTGGCAGGTAAGTAAGCAGCATGGTCTGCTGCAGGTAAGTCCACCCAAGCATTATGAGCCCGGCGCTTCCAGCGCTGGGACTGGGCATCTTTATGAGCCTGGTGCCACTGGCGCCAGGACAGGGTCCAAAAGGTCCCAATTGGGACTGGCTGGCACTCGGAACCGGGGTTATGGGTCTGCTTCCAAGGGAGTCGGGCAAGTCCTGATCTTTTGGAATCAGAGATCATGACAGTGCCACACACCGAGACTGCTGCGTTGGTCTGCCGATGTGTAAAACCAAAGTAATGCAAATATTGCATGCCGGTGCAAGATGCAGACCAACACCAGAGACAATGATAACTGCACAAACACATGCTGGTGAAGGGGAAAGCACAACGTGTGTTACACAGCATCAAGCAAATCATGTGCAAATATCGTGAACATGTAACACTACCACAGTGACCCCACCCACCTCCCTGACAAACACAGTGAGGGCCAATACACAGTGATGCTGCACATGTAAAAGCAAATGCCACTTGACCGTGCACACCCAAACTCCCCCTTCACACTCTCCCACTGGTCAGCCACATGTGTATATTCATCATGCAAAATGGATAGCAAACATGGCACATGCATACAAGTAAGCACACACATGACCAACGATGGTCAGTACCAGGGGCACTAAATGGACTAATAAAGTGGTACACTGAAAAAAAATATCTGTGAAACAATGACTGAGAGGTAAGAAAATAAATTATATTGTACAGTTGTATTTTGCTTATACACACTGTAAATCATAGTTCAATGTGTGTACACGAATAAAATAAAAGAATGCAAAAATGTCCATGAAAGTTATTTAGAATAGCAGCAAAATGAGGGGAAAAAAAACATTACCGCATGGTGAACACAAAACTACAAAAAACAAGTAAACAATGTACAAAATGAAATGGAGTAAAGTCCAAAGTGAACTCCAAATGATCAAATAAATAAAATCAATGCCACACATGAAGAACTAAGTACCACAAAATTGAGTAAAGTCCAAAAGCTCCAAATAATAAAAAAAACAACGGAAACTTATATCTAAATAACTATTTACAAAGGCAGCGGGCTAGTCCTTCTCACCATTCTCCCTCAATGTTTCAGCCAGGGCATCATCGTACACGGCGCCCAATTCCCCTAGGCGGGCCTCTGCTCTCACCTCAAGGGCTTGCAAGGACTCAAGCATGGTCCTCTCCATCCCTTCCCACTCCCTGCAAGTCTCCTCGAGAACCGCAGCCCGCCTCTCTGCCCAATGCAGTGCTATTTCCACCCTGGCTATGGTGAGACTCTCCTCCCGAGCCCGCTGCCTCTTTGCCCCGATTTGCTGCCCCTACTGCTCCAACACGGAAGACATCCTTATACGAAGGTCCACATTTGAGTCCTGCCTGACGCCGAATACCTGCCCCCTTTTGATGGTATACCCTGAGTCATGAAGCCTCCTAATCAGAGCCTGCTCCCACCTTATTGCCCGGTGCCTGCGTTGCCTGGCCAGCCTCCGGGCTGATGAAATTACCCGGGCGAGTCTGGCACATGCCATGCTCCTGGGTGCCTGCTCTCCCACGATTGCCACAGCTCCTGTCATAGCCTGTACCGGCGTGGTGACCACCTCGGCTGATCGAACGTTGTCTCCCAACTGAGGCAGGGATGTGGGATCTGCACCAGACGGGCTGACGTGTGTTGGACAGGTACACAGGGGGCCCTGGTGGTATCTGGGCCGGAAGGTGCCAGGGAGGACGACTGGCACACAGAGGAGGACGAGGAGGAGGTTGCATAAGTGGCCAGCCCACGCACCCAATTCGAGACCAGGAATGTAGCTAGCCAGTTCAGGAGACACCAGACCTCATTGTGATGTGCAAGCCCATGATGGTAAGCCTGCACATCATATGCCTCATGATACCAGCTAGCACGGGTTCCACCCTGTCTCGAATGGCCACATCCGCAGGCACTGGGGTGTCGGTTTGCATGGAAACATCCAACATCTTTGGATGGGTCCGGCCTGGGGCATGCCGGCAGGTGCATACTGGTGCAAGCCTTGGCCGAGGGGCATGATTTGGCAAAGGCACCTCCAAGGCGACCGGCACTGCCTCCTGCCCCTGAGTCTGGACTGCACCAGTCACTCCCCCCTCATAATCCCCCACCGGGCCCCATGGACTGGGCCGATATGGCCTCCTCTTCCTCCCCCCGCCAACCTGGATGCCTCCCCAGTGTCTTACGCAGTGGATTGCCCCTGTGTGAGCTCACCTGTCCCCCCCGCTGCCGAGGAGTCCACGTCCACCTTCGCCCTCTTGGCCCTCCCCTCAGCAGCTGTGGCCGATGGATCAGACACAGCACCAGCCTCCTCGCTCCCCGATGATGAAATGACCATGGGTCGTGGCTGGGCCTTGCGTCTCTGCCTGGTGGAGGCATCCTTGCTGCCTTGCTCCACAGCACCTTCTCCGTGCTCTTCTGCTCTTCTTCCAACGGCGCTGTGGATAAGGAGACCTAGAACACAAACATCAGGGTACTTTACCTATGTCCTATGTGTGTTTGGCGCAAAACATATGCACATAAAGTACACTGCCAAAGGTCACAACCATCACCACCCTCCACAACACACAGGTATATACAATGTACATACATGCACATACATGTCTGTCAGTCCTTCACAACAGACAATCACATTCTTGGACATGGCACTCTCACCACCTACAAATTGTGCATGCTACATACACATGTCATGCAAACACATCACCTGACAGTCCTGAAGTAGTGCACTGAGCTATCCTATCAGAGTCCCCTCAACATCAATCAGGCAACAAGAGTAGTGCACACGTTGAAATGCACCAGTTACATATATCCAGGTGTGATGGCCAGTCACATCTCAGTCACATACACATGTACTCCATGCCTGTTCATGATGTTGACAACACCCATGTGTCACACCTCTCACATGGGCACTTCTCAGACACATGTAAGAAACCATGTGCATGTTGTAATATGCTGCAGAACAACACACATAGCAAAAGTAACACAGTTGGAATCACGCATGTTTCATTGAACACATGTGCAGCATTGTCTGGGACATGCACACAGACATCCGTACAAGAGGCATACTTGCTGTAAGTCCAAGGTGCACACTCCCACCATACATCAACATGCACATGCACAGGGAAGGACAGCAACACATGGACACTTACCGGACGACTCCAGACGGTGCTGCAAATCGCTGACCTGGGTGTGCAGCGCCGGGTAAAAGTTCTTCAGGACCCGCATATCGGTGGTGTTCAACCGTCCCCGGCTCCCCCCCTTGATTCTCACCAGCTTGGAGGAAGCGCTGAGCCTTGTTGTGGGTCCTAGACTTCAGGTCCTCCCAGCTCCTGCGCACATGTTGGTAGTCATGGGTGCCACCCCCTCCGCGTTGATGGCACCCACGATCTGGTCCCAGATCAGCTTCTGTCCTTCCTTGCCGCGTTGTGTTGCAGGGTTTAAGAGGGCATCATAATGCCCCAGGACATGCTCCACCAGGATGTCAACTTCCCTAGCTGTGAAGTTGACAGTCCTCTGCCTCGCTGCCGTGGGGTTGCCACTTGCCTCTGGAGATGTTTGCTCAGACATGGCAACCCCTGAGGCAGGTGTGGGTGGGCAAGGTGGTCCTGGGGCTGGGCTGTGGAGTGGTGGTGATGGTCTGGCATGTTGGTAGTCTTCTGAATCAGCTGAGGTTGTCGCAGGGCTGACGACAGAAGCACTGGCAATGGCTTGCAGCAGGCACTCAAAATGCAGGGCAGGTGGCCAGCAGGCACACACAGTGGGCAGGCAGCAGCAGATGGCTCATAGGAGGCAGCTCAGGGCAGTAGGAGGCAGGTAAAATGGCTCGTAGGCAGGAGTGTGTGGGTCTTCCATGTTATTCGCGTGGGCAGCCAGAAACAGAGTGACGGTTACTTTGTGCGTGCAAATCTAGCGCGTACATGTGAAATCAGAGGAATGTGCCTAATTGTGTAAATTATGTGACAAGCGCTGGCTGTTGCCGCTCAGATTCGGAATAAAGGAGTGTGTAGGAGAACATCACACGCTTGTCCGAGTTGGAGTGGATGGACATGTGGACTTTGGAGATTTTTGTGGTGCCATGCATTTTGTTCTGTGCAAGTGCAATCTTCTTATTTTGGTGGGGGAATTGCCCCCGTGCACATGCACGTGTACTTTTCCCTATTTTCAGAGGCTAACGGTGAGTTGTGTATGCATTATTCATACTCTGGGTGTCCCTGTGTATCGCGTACCCCCATTGTTAACATCACAGTGTCTTACGTCAGCTTCGCATGCACATTTTGTTGTGTTGCTGGGTGCCACAGCGTACTGTGTAGCGCTTTTATTTTTCACATGAGCTACCGAGGGCTCGCGCACACACAGTTTGTTTTTTTGGGAGGCCTGTGCATTACGTGTCCCATTTTCTTTTCACCTGGGGTCAAATTGAGCCTTGCTGGACCATACTAGTACATTTTACATCACATACCCTGCCCCCTCACTCCAATTGCCCAGGACAATTGCTTGCTGCACCTCCCATTGTACAGATCAATCTGTGCCATGAGTGGGAAGGGCACAAGAGGGAACGGTGGCCGAGGTGTCCAGGGTCGGGGACGTGCAGGGAGAACTATGCCCCCCACCTAACAAGGTCAGCCAGATGCAGGGGCAGCTGCAGCACCAACCAGCCAGGGTCAGGAAGCTGCAGGGGCAGCTACAGTCCCCACTACCCAGGCTCAGGGACCACCAGCCATGGCTGTAGTGGACACAGCCCAGGTCCACAGAGACGCAGAGGTAGATGTCCGTGCGTCCAAGGGGAAGGGACGTTCCCACATAACCCATGTACCCAGCACCCAGGGTCTGGGAGCTGCAGGGCCAGCTGCTGTCCCCACCAGCCTAGGTCATGTAGCTGCAGTCCCCACCACCCAGGGTCAGGGAACACCTGCCATGCCTGTCGTGGTCACAGCCCAGGTCCACAGAGATGCAGGGGCAGATGTTGTCCTTGCGTCAAAGGGCAAGGGACATGCAGTGAAAGGACCTGGCACCAGCACATAGGGTCTGGGAGCTGCAGGGGCAGCTGCGGTCCCCACCACCCAGGCTCAGGGACCACCATCCATGCCTGTTGTGGTCACAGCCCAGGTCCACATCGATGCTGGGGCAGATGTTGTCTGTGCATCAAAGGCCAAGGGATGTGCACTGAAAGGACCTGACACCAGCACACAGGTACGGCTACCTGCAGGGGCATCTACCGTCCAAGCATCATTGGGTGATGCCATGGCCCAGGCCACTAGTGGTCCAGGCCCTACTGACCCGAGTGGCCCCAGCCACACAGGGTCAGCACGACCTTCCAAGAAGGCGAAGTGTGCAGTAGCGGAAGAGACTCAAAACCAAGGCACGGCACATGAGACCACCAGGTCAAGGAAGAGGAGCTTCAATCCAGATCCTCGTGGACTACGTATGGAAAAACTACTGTGACATGCTCGTGCAGGCAGGGAGCACACACACGCCTGCTCAGCGTATGGCCTACTGGCAGCGAGACACGGATAGAATCAATGCCTTGGGCAATGAGAGGCGCACCGCTCGTGAGGTTGTGAAGCACTGGAATGACCTCTGGCACCGAACCAAAAAGAAGCTGGCTGCCAACTTCGCCTCTACTCTGTTGACTGGAGGTGGGTCACCACGAGAGGACGAGGATCTCACTCCACATGAAGAGATCATCAGTGAGCTGATTGATGTGGAGCAGATCCAAGGCATGGGAGGCCTGCCAGATTATGAGGCAATGTCCAGTGAGTGATGTAGCGTGTGCATCCAGAACATGTGTATGTTGCTTGAATTAAGTGTTAGGATTGTCTGGCACTTCGGCCTTTATTTACATGACTGCCCTGGGTGTACCATGTCATGGTGTACTGACCCGTGCTTGTTGTCCTGCACATTGCATACAACCAATGTGCTGCACACCGGTATTCTCCTCAGCACTACACCTGCACACTCCTTTCCTATCACTCTCTGGCAAGCCTCTCTTGGCCCTCTTCCATCTCCCACCTGTGATTCTGGATATCTTGGGATAGTCATATAGTCCTCGATTCCACACTCTCCTTCTCTCCTCACATCTCTGACAGGTCAAACTACCAGCTGCCCCTCCTCAGAGGTATTCTTCCTTTCCTCTCCTTCACCCAGCAGCTCACTGTCTCCAGAGGACTGGTTCTTCCTAGGCTGGGCTACTGAAACAGCCTCTTCCCTGATTTGAGTGCTTGAACTCTCTTCCCTCTGCAACTCATCCAGAACAGGACTGTGAGATTTGTCCTTTTTTCTTGGGGACTGGTATTGTATCTCCCCAGGACTGTGATCTTGGCACTGACTCCCAGTGGCTATGACTGTTCAGTTCATTATCCCTGTGCATTGTCCACAGGGCATTATGGGTCCTAGGGCCGCAATTCCTTTAACTGTATCTTCTTTCTCATGATCTTAAATCATCCCTCTCCTACTCACTCAGGGTCAGTTGCTTCTCCTAGCAATAAGTTGGTGGTTGATGTCTTTCTTCGGCTGGGGCCTCCCTCTGGATCAGCCTCCCTGCCTCAATGCCTTGGTCTGGAAGCACATCTGATACTTCCTCTTGTGTTGTGCTTTCTCTCCTCCTCTCCCCTGGCGTAGTCCTGGCTGACTGTGAAAATGCATTGGTCTCCTGGCCACACTCTGATCTTCGACATGGGCCTATGAGCCACCAGTTGCACCCATGCACTACCTCCCTGGCATCCCACGCACTTGGGGTCTGTTTACTGTATCCCTACAACCCACTACCAGCAAATGACACCCAATGTCTGTACTTACCCTTGCACTGCCACCAGCCCGCCACATTTTACTTACTGGTTATGTTGTTAAATTCTCATTTGATGCCATTCCCGTGTACTGCACTGCCCCCTCCCACTTCCACCCCTAAGTCTCCCCTTCACCCTTCCCCTTCACTTGCGTAATCTCAATGTCACCTGGTCTCATGAGACCGGTGTGTCTGGCTTCACTCTATTCCCACACCCTTGCATCATCGCACATTGTGACACTTGTTTGTGAGCACTTTGTTTAATTCCATGTCATATCATATGACATCCATTGTACATGGCTCAGGGACAGTAGTCATCAAGAACCGTCTCATGCTATTTGACAGTTCAGGCATGGCAATGCTACGTGGCATCTGGGTATTTCCATCAGTGATGTTAGTGATTCAACTATGCCAGTCAGGTGCTTGTCTCTGAAGCAGGTGCTATACACCATGCACTGCATGTGGTGTTAAGCCCTTCCACACACGTCCATGGCTGGTTTCATGCTACCCATGCCTTCCACTCACACTGGCGACGTACGGGACTTTGTGCCATGAGTGACATAGCATGTTTATGTGTTGCAGGACACCATTGTGATACCTATGAGTGTGGGTTATGCTATTTACATGGCTCTTCATGTGTTTTTCTGTTCATGTGCAGGTAATGAGGCACTGGATGCAGAGAAGGAGGTTGAGGAGGAACTGGATACTGAGCCGCCACAGAGCAGCAGTGGAGGACGTGGTGTAGCAGCCCATGATAATCCACTGCTGCTACAGTGAATCCTGGGTCTGACTCAGTATGAGTCCACCTCTGATGACACTCTGGTGGTGAACCGGATGTGGATTCCTCAATGCTGTTGCAAGTGAGTGCATCAGGTGTTGGTGCTGTTGTAGCCCCAGTGTCTAGAGGGGGGCATGTCCCCTCACAGGGCCAGTCAGTGTTGACACAACCGTCTGTGGTGGTTACAGCTGCAAGGTCATGCTACACAGTATTGAGTCCTGGTCCTGGGGCAGCTGATCAAGGGAGGAATGCAGTCCTGCAGCCACATACAGTGGCATCACATCAAGGGCCATGCTCCCTTGGGTCAGGCAGGCTTGGGGCCCACAAACACGGTGGACGTGTAGCGGCTGGCGATAGTGTGGGAGCAGTCCATGTATAATGTTGCACAACAACAGGGTGCTTCCTATGAGATGTTGGCTCAGGCCATTGATAGGGTGGACAAATCCATGATCTCCCAGCAACACAGGTAGAGCAACAGCTTCAGGCATTGCAGTCCACATGCCGCTCACACAGGCTGCACATCGAGGCCAGCAGCAGGAGCCGACGGGCGGAACTGCGGTCTCTGCAGGCATCCCTGAGTGCAAAGGGTCTGGCCCACAGGGACACCCTAAGGCAAGGGTTTCTGGCACAACAGAGCTACACTGGAAGGGCTAGAGCCAGCCCGCATTGCACGGTTTGAATAGCAGATGCAACTGTTGACTCGTACCATCTCGGAAGAACTCTGTGTATCCTGTGAGGTGTCGCATGCTGACCTCCGAGGCATCATGCTGCAGACGCATTCATCTCAGTTCCGCATGGCTGCTGCCATGGGGGACCAGGCCAGGGCTATGCATGGTGAATCTCCCTTACCACTACCACCTTCACATGCTACACAGTAAGGTGGCGACAGCAGCGACAGTCCTCCCACTCCATGATAGCCGTGAAGCCCATGAACCCATGGAGGGTTTTTTTTCTCAACCTCCACACATGTAGGTGTTTCCGTGCACCCTGCCCCTCCACCCTCATGGATGCCCCCCCCAATGGTCCACCATGGGCATTTTTGATTTTCTTTTTCTTGTTTTCCCTTTCTGGACCTTGGTGACTTTACTGCCTATTTTACCTGCTATTCTTGTGTCCTCACTGGTGCCTATGTTGGTCCTTTGTTCATAGTTAAACTGCTGGGGTTCCCAGCAGGCCATCTGTGATCCTTTCCTTGTCTTGCCTGTGGTCTATTGTGAATTTATGTGACGGTGTGTTGCATTCTGTTCCATCCAAGGGCATCCACTGTAGGTTCCGGCTGGACCCATACCGGCTTGTCTCGTGTTAGTACAGTCCTTGTTTGTGCCTCAGGGTCCAGACACATAAGCCAATCCTGCTTCCCCTTTCCATGGGCTTGCAAGGAATCCTGCATGTAAAAGTAACTTACACAGCAGCATTGGGCTTCCATTATATCTGTGGTCATATTCTGATGACAGGATTTAGGCTGTCTTCTTATATGGACTTGTCCTGTATGTCTCTTACACACCCCGATGGGGGTATAAGACAGCCTCGTCAGAACTCCCTTGGGTTAGGACTCTGGGCACTCTATCTCTGTCTCTTATTTACACAAAAAAATCTCTAGTTACTTTTTGATTAATTCCCCATTCCTTTTCACGTTGCTTTCTAAAATACCCATTGTCCCTGAAATATTTCTAGGGTCCCTTCGTAGTGGTCGCCAAGTGTACAGGAGGGTCCTTTCCCATCCCATCAATCTCTCTGGCATCTGTGAACTCTGACTCTGAGATAGGAACAAAAGAACGGACCCCTGGGTGTGATTTCACAGCCATCTTTATTTACAAGTCACAAGACACACTAGAAAGGCAAACCCAGTAATTCTGCCTTCCCTGCTTATGTAGGGCTTTTTGAATGATGCAATACCTTCATGTAAATTCAGGGCCCATATCTGATAGGTCCTTTTAGCCAGAAAAAAGCCCTTCCTATCTTTTGATTGGGTCGCTCATCTGTTACTCAACAAGCCCACATTAGCTCACTCATGGCAAACTCTTGCTGACTGACGCATAGACTCATAAGCTTATTTTAGACCGAGCCAAATACAATTACACATCCTTCAACTCCTGCCAAAAGCAATGATTGTCTCCTTATATGTCGGTTCTTATCTACTCTCCGAGGTCCTGCCAAGATTTAGTCAGTGTCTCATACCATGGAAAAACACATATAAGCTCAATTATGCTACCAAGTATGCAGCTGTTCTGTCCAAATTGGTCTTCAAAAGTACATCATGTCTGGTTTTCCTGCCAATTTTTTAAAATTAACCTTCCAGATGTACTTATCTTACAGCGAGATGCCGCCAAAGAACTTCTACTGTATAAGCATGAGTCAGGCCTTTCTCACACCTGTCCATTTTGTGTTTGGCATCCATTTTAAAATATATCCCAGTCTGCCTGTGCTACCAAACGGTGAGTCAGTATTTAATTTTAAGCATATCTCACCTTCTATCTCATTTCTATAATATATTTTTACATATTCATGATGTATGCATTATACCTGAGGCACTCTTCACTTCCTGGGTCATTCTGACCTAAAATATGCACAGTGCCACATGCACTTTTTTTTATCTTCAAAAAGCACTATAATTCTGATTTTTGCAATGCTGGAAGCATTGATCTATCATGTTATCTGTACATGGGGTCTGGTACACCTATACACGGCCATCAGTGGGGTGGACATAAAGGGCCAATAATACATGGCATCCCTATGCGCAGTTGACGTAATGCTCTCACTTACGGACTCTTACCTGCCAGAGGCCTAGCAGAACTGACCCTATTCGGACAGGTGGCAGGCTTCTTCATCAATTACCCCAAGTCAGGGGTCTTGGCTATAGGCATGTCTGAAAACACAAACGACCTCTGACTTGGAGTCAGACGTCAACAAATGGGCAAGCCAAGAAATCTCGCTGCTGGGAAGAATCACGGCTTGCAAAATGAACCTCTTGCCCAATTCTTATACATGTGCTCGACCCTCCCAGTGGAACCCCCCTTGAAACCACTCTGGCATCTCCAACAACAAATCTCCCGGTTCATATGGTGAAAAGCAAGGCTCGAATCCCACAGACAGTAAAGACTGGTGCGGCCAAATGGAGCGGGATGGGAGTGCCAAACCTCTGCAACTATTACGTGGCGGCTCAATTAACAAACACTCTGGCATGGTCAGTTCCCACCCAACCACCAAAATGGGCAATTGTAGAACAAGCCAGACACCCCCACTAACACCACTAAGCTCACTACTGCATTCCTCGGGGCCCGCACGGAAGTGCTGGACATCCATCCTCGCCTCAACTAAAACATCCTGGAGAGTCTGGGATTGGGCACTGCGTAATAAAGGTATTCCCGGGGGGCTGACCCCGAACTCATCAGTCATTCTAAATTCCGGGTTTCACCCCAGGCCTAACAGTGGCTAACTTCGGGAATTGGAATCGGGGAGGGCTGAAGACTATTTCGCAGTTGTACGAGAGCAGTGCCCCCCCTAACCTTCAAGGTATGCAAAAAACAAATTTGCCCTACAGGAACAGACAGGTTCACATATGCACAAATCCGCCACTGGATTTCCCAGCCACAGAATAAACATGAAGCAACTAGAACCCCTCGCACCATTGAATTAGCGCTACAGGAGGGCTCTACAAGAGGCCTCATTACGAGGCTATATAAACTGTTTCAAGAAGATATGCTGGACACACGCCCCCGATACATAGACCAATGGGAAAAGGACCTGGGCCACCCAATAGAAGACCAAACATTGATCGACATCTGGTCTAGGAACAGTACAGCTACCAGATGCGTCTCAAACAAGGAATGCACACTTAAACTGCTCTACTGGTGGTAATACCTCAGGAAAGCCTGCAACATTTCAAGAGCTCCCTTGACTTTGATATTGCTGGAGACAATGTGGGGCGCGAGGAACATACCTCCACATGTGGTGGGACTGCCCAGTTTCGAAAAGTCTGGATTAATCACGCATCGTAGTTTGCCAATGGACCCGGAAGTGATCTTACTGGGAACCCCACAAACAGACAGCTAGCAGAGAAAGGGACCAACAGCGAGATTAATAACCCAACTTCACCTGGCGTCGAAAATCACCTTAGCTGGTAAATGGAAATCACACGGCCCCTGCTGCCGTTATGGTGGACGAAGGACTGGGGCCTCCTCGTACCAGAAAAGGCCACAGCGGCAAAAGAAGGGGCTCTCCACCGCTTGAAAGACTGTTGGGCCCCCGTCCGGTAATACGACCGAGAGTTCCCAGCACTCACCTTTCAACCACAACTGGCAAAGCTGTTCCTATGCCCCTAAAACTCCCAACTTCTACCCCGAAGCAATCAAATATGGAGGAGTCTGACCTAAAAGGAGAAGCGATAAGAGAGACATCAATAGGAACGTGCAAGGGGCATTGATTACTGTAAAGATTTGTTTCTTTCTTGTCGTACAATTATCTATGTATTCTGTTTCAACCGGCTTTAAATAAAGATGTTTTTTAAAAAAACATAATGATCAAGATTAACCACCAAAAGGGGAAGTGAAAAAGTGAATGTTGAACTTTTTTGCTAATGATACTGAACTACCCAGACCAAGAGACACTGGGCAAAATAACACAATTGCAAGCTGAAGGGAAAGTCAAAGTGGTCCTGCAGAGGTTTATAGTAAAAGCCTTGCACATTCGAAAGTCTTCGACATCAGGAAAAGGTCGGAACCCGACTGAGGGAGACTGGAAGTGTGATGGGTTATGGGGAGAGAATCCCTAAAGGAAGTGAATTGAGCTTGAGGAAGGGAACCCCTGCAAGTGCTGTGATGGTAAGGTCCAAGCCCGGCCGAGGGAGACCTACATGAACCTTTTGATTTGAGAGGTCCGAGCCTGATCACGGAAACCTGCGTGAACTTTTTGTTGAACTGTGAAAGAACTTTTCAAAGCTGGAATAAGTGACTTTAACGTGGAAGGTCGAGTGGGTCTTAATCTACATTTTTAACTGCCTTTGTTTTGAGAACCTGAACCAGAGTATGTCATCCTGTCTGAGGGCTGCCTTTCTCCGTGCTGTCCAATGTGGAGAGGAAAGCTGACTCAGCCACATTGTTTCTTTATATTGTAACACTGATTTTCCTTTGCATACATATTCCCCTTTACACACTTTCTCTATAAGAGATAGGCATTAGGTTTTGCTAGTATAGGCCATCTTTGATTTGACAGAGACTGACTAGGACTGTGTTTTCTTTATTATTTAATGGTAGAGACTACTCCCATCATAGCTATAGGGCAAGGCAGGAGTTTTTCTAAACCACAAAAATTGAATAAAGGTTTTACAAATTGTACCTCTTGTGTCAGTATCATACTTGTGAAACCATGCCTTCTTTACATCATCCAGAAGTCA
Organism: Ambystoma mexicanum; assembly: GCF_040938575.1. Taxonomy (NCBI): domain Eukaryota; kingdom Metazoa; phylum Chordata; class Amphibia; order Caudata; family Ambystomatidae; genus Ambystoma; species Ambystoma mexicanum. Next base: position 622,094,413 of record NC_090928.1, on the reverse strand, counting down.
ATATCCGAGAGGCCTGATGACAGATGTGGATGGTTGGAGCCTGGCAATTTGGGGATTTTAAGGATGATCTGGGTCTCGGCTGCGTAGTTGTAGCAGGTGAGATTGTGGGAGTGGATGAGTGTGGGGAGTGGGTTCAGATAAATGTTGAAGAAGAGGGGAGATAGGGATGGTCATTGTGGGACCCCTTTTGGTACTGGTCGTGAAGTATAGATGAAAGGTGGAGGAGCATGATTTGTGAGTGATCAGAGATGAGAGGAGATTCAAGTGAGGGCAGTGCCTTTGATTTCTAAAGCGTGTAATATGTATTGGAGAATAATGTGGTCGATGGTATCAAAGGCGGCAGAGAGGTCAAGGAGAATAAGTACAATGCAACCTTCTGCGTCCGCTGTTCTTTTTAGGTTGCCCCAGACTGACACCAGGGAGGACTCCTTTCCTCAGAGCGGTCTGAAGCCAGATTGGGCAGGGCCCAGGAGGTTGTTGACTTCAGTGAAATGGCCGAAATGCTTGTATGCTGTGCGGTCCATGAGTTTGACCATGAAGCGGGTGTTGGAGATGGGCAGGTAGTTCTGGGGAATGAGTTAGTCGAGTGTAGGTTTTTTGAGGAGGGGTTGGATGTAGGTTTTTAAAGCTTCCGGGGAGGTGCCTGATGTTAGGGGGTGGTTGAGGATTGGGTGTGCGATACTGCCTGCACAGGTTGAAGCTAGGATGTTTTTGAGGAGGGTGGGCAGGTAGGGGTCATGAGGGGAACCTGATGGGTGGCTAGGTGCTAGGAGCAAGAGGAACTCCTGGTGTGAGATTGGAGAGAAAAGGCTGAAGGTTTGCATGGGGGGGGCTGTGGATAGGTAATGGGCAGGCACATTATTTCTAATTTAGAGATGATGATGCAGTGTCTGTCGACAGCGACGTTGTGGAAGTGTTCTGATAAAACATCACATAGGGATTATGAGTTTGGTGGAGGGGGGAGGGGGTAGAGAAGTCCGGAGAATTGAATTCAGCAAAGTTTCTATGGAGTTCCTTGCTCAGCTTGCGAGAGTTTAAGATTCTGTTCTCCTAGAGTGCTTTCTTGGTTTTTATGAGTTACAATCTGTATGCCTTTGATAGTCTTACTAGGGCGGTTTTGTTCTGGCCGGTTGGGTTGGGTTGGTTCTTCAGGTCTGTTCTAGATGGTGCTTGAGGGTTTTTAGCGATTTGAGGTTGGTGGTGTACCACCTGGGTGTGGGGCGCGCTCTCTGAGAGACTGGGGAGGGAGGGCTGGATGGAGAGATAGGGAGGTCGGTTATGGATGTGGAAAACAGGGTAAGTGGGAATCTGTGCAGGGTCCACGATGTGTGTTTTGGGGCTGTCACCAGAGGTAGGAAGTAGGATTCTGGTGGAGGGTGGGGGGGTCGAGGCCCTACGTGTTAATGGTAGATGTGTGGTGAAGGTTGATATGGAGGTAGAGTTCTGGATGTCAGTTGGTAATGTGGCTATGAGGAATGGGAGTGTATGCAGGAGAGAGTGTGAGTTAGTGTGCCAGGTGCTGGGGCAAGGTAGATAAGTGGAGGCAGATTTTGTAGTGTTGAGGGGGGAGAGGGCATAAGAAGATCTCTTAGATGGGGATGATTTCCAGAGGGGTGTGGGGGCTGAGAGTCCAGTGACAGTCTCCTAGAGGTGCATGAGCTGAAGTGCTTGTCGCGTGGGTCTTGGAGGCTGTTCAGAAGTTTAAGGAGCGATTTTCTAGATACGCTGTGTGGGGGAATAGGCAAGGGTGTAGGTGTGAGTTATGTTTGGGCTAGAGGTAGGGAGAGTTGTGCTCGATTGGAACTGAACTGGATGCAAAGTGTTTATTTTGAAGGTATTTTAAGGGTGCTAGGGGCTTGTGAGTTTCAGGGTCGGCTGAGGGGGTGGAGGAAAGGATTGCACGCACGGTTCTTAGAGATCCAAAGCGGGAATGTGAATGGGGTGGTTGCTGTGTTGGTGGGCAGGTGATGCTAGTAGGGGGGCTTGTAGGGGAGGGGGTGGAGTGGTCAGGACAGGGGTAGGCATGGCGGGAGAGAGAGAGCTGGAGTGACAACCTACATGCAGGATGGTAGATGATCAAAGGGGTGCTGAGAGGTGGGTTATCTCACCAGGAGGGTGGGGTTGGGTATTGGTTGTTAGAAAAGCTCTCTTTACAGCACTTTTCCTTCCATTTCTATGGACCCCCACACTTTTTGCTTTTATTTTTTGATTCTGACCTCCTCTCTTTGTAGTTCAGTGAAGCCTTATGCTTCAATACACTGGCTTTTGCTAGTGGGAGTTTCAGCTCTTGCCTGTCTTTTTGGATAAGAGGAGGAACCCTGCACCCACTCTACCGAGATCCTGAAAGAACCCAAGGAGACAAAAATCATGTCAAGCTGCAAGACCCATGAGGAAACCAGAGACCCGTTGGACCAACTTCTGCTGCTGTCCGCTAGAACCCTGTCTTGTGGAAGATCTCCAGCAGTCCTGCAAAGGAGCTGCAACACTTGGAGTGGGGGGAACATCCATTCTCAATGTCAGGTCAGAGTTCTACGAAGAAGAGCCTTCGAAAGGGCCCCTCTACTGCCCAGTGGCTGACCAGCGGAGAGTTTGGGCTACCGTGCTGCAGGCGTCACCATTCTGAATTAAGGCCTGGAACTTGGTGGATCCTCAGCTTGTGTGATAAGACTTACCTCTGCAGAATTCCGTGGTCCTAGCATAAATGGGACCTGAGACAGGAGGCAAAGTCTGACCAAGGCAAGTGAATCCCTTTGCGTCACCATGGATCAGTAGCCATCGTCCGAAACTACTTTCTTGAATCCAGTCCTATCCTGAGAGGGTCCCTGTATCGAGGTCATTGGTATTTTTCAACTGGAAGACCTTGCACCAGCATTAGTCGCCGACCAGAGAAGTGCTTGCACCTGCAACCCCTGGGGATCATGGGCTGAGGCAGACGGCAGGAAAAGGTTACCTCAGACCCTCTTCAGCAGACCTGGCAAGTCCTACAAAGAAATCAGAGTATGGGGGTGAGTGGTAGCGATACTTACCTGAACCCACAACTACCTCTTAAAGGTTTTGATGACTTGAAAAAACCTTTGTAATAGTTTGGCTTTGCCATTGCTTGTTCGCACAAGAACTCTGAACGTTGGGATATGTTTGTTAATTAAATTAATTTGTCCCCTAACACTTGGAACTGTTCATTGGACCCCAGAGACCCTACCTTTCCAGCCTCACAAAACTGTATGGAACTTTGATTAACTTTTAGGCATAAGGCCCCATACATTTTAGGGATGTACTTCTGATGTTAGGATTGTAATCTGTGGACCTATACTGCTTATGCTAATCTGTACCTTCCTTTTAAGTGGTTTGATCTGTATTTTGCCCTACTTCAGTGATTGTGTATATGTATCTAGTATAAGTCATATATGTTGGTTTTACCTGTAGTAGTCATATTTCACTGTGTTATATGACCATAAGTAAAGATGTATTTTTATATCTGATTGTCTAAGTGTGTTCCTTGACTGTTTTACTGTGTGCGCTCACTGTGGACCCCTTGAAAACTCACCACCTCTTGAGACTAAGCCTAGACCACTTGCATGGTTACCTTGAACTGGTTTGCCTACAGCTTCCAGAGTTGTCCCTGTCCCAATTTCTAGGTTGGCCTTCTATACATCTGTCCACCAGGCCATAGTATAGAAAATCAGTCCTAACATTAGTTCTCTTGAGTGCTTGGTAGTGTGGGAGGAGGGAAAAATATAAGGATGGTGTTTAGCCGGATGAATAGGGGCCTTTCTGGTGTGCCAATTGAAACCTCTAATTTTGGAGTGGTTAGCCATAGTTGGAGGCTGCGAGTGTGTAGGTCTTAACTTAGTGTGTGAGTTACATATTCAGGATCTTACAAGGTGGAGAATTGAGAACAGGGCAGAATTTAAGTGTGTTTGAACGGTTGCCACAGGAACCCAGACTCTGTAGTAACTCCAAAATGTGAGAAGCCGAGTGTGGCAAAATATTAGACATGGCGATATTACAGTGGCGATATTAGACATGGCAGACTTACAACAGGATAACTCCAAGCGGCAGGGTGCAAGTGTGACAATATCACAGAGGCTAGATTCAATGTGGAAAACCCATTCATGAAAACTCCAAGAAGAAAAATGTCATTAACATTCAAAGTGGCTGACTCTCAATTGTGTAAACTCTGATGGACATGATGCCAGAGTAGCAAAATATCACATTTCTGAGATTCAATGTAGCACACTTATCTTGGGAAGCCTCCAGGGGCGAAATGCAGTGTTGGGAAAATATCACAATGGCGTGATTTGCAGTGGCAAACATATTTTGTGGCTGCTCCTGGAGGCATAATGCAAGTGGGGCAATATATCACAGTTGCAAGATTCAAAGTAGAAAACCTATAGTGCGACCACTGGTACGCAAAATGCAAGTATGGCAAAATATAACTGGCGAGAATCAAAGTAGCACACCTATACTGGGAACACTGATAGGCAAAATGCAAGTGTGGGAAAATGCAAGAGAAGCAGGATATAACAGTGGTGAGATTCAAAGTAGCAAACCTATGTTAGGAAATACTGTAGTAGGTAAAAGGTAAGTGTGGCAAATATCACATTGGCGAGGCGCAAAGTAGCAAACCTATACTGGGAACACACTGATAGACAAAATGCAAATGAGTTACTGTGAGGCACAATCTTTGTCTCTTACCTGAAGGTAGCTGTAGGCAGAGATCTAGGGGTTCATGCAGGGCTAGTGCACCGGGCAGACAGGCAAACAGGGAGGGAAGGCACCCTTAGTCTGGGCCCTCCGCCAGCTGCGCATAGGGAGATTTCCAAATATGGTGTTCCAAGTCACTGACCAGCTGTAACACCAATAGGCTGCGGCGCGGGTGCGGAGGAGGTATACCTGACTTAAGGGGGCCAGTGAGCATGGTGAGGGCACCTTTAGTAAGAAAAAGGCCCCAAAATTAATAAACGATCCGATGGGGGCTGCTTACGCCCTGGATCGTCTTCTCGTACACGTAGCGTCATGGGAATGGGCTTATTCAATCTTCCTCGCTGTGTCATCTGTGTTCTGTGTCACATGACCAGCTGGAACACCAAAAGACTGCAGCAAGGTCGGATGATGGGAGGTGGAGTATTAGTACTGTCCTCAGTTTCATCTTTCTTGGAAACTAGAAAAAAAAACAGAGCACATTTCCAAACTCGACTACTGCAACACCCTCCTAGCTGGCACTTCTGCCAAAAACATTAAAAGACTGCAAACCACACAAAACAATGCACTCAGGGCCGCAATGAGCATCCCTAGAAGAGATCATATATCCCACGCCAGACGTTAAGCACGTTGGCTCCAGGTCAAAGACCGTATCACTCTGAAAATCCTCACCATCACACACAGATGTATCCACAAAAACCGCCCCAACATACCTATCTGAAGAAGTATTCAGGACCACATCCACACGCCCCACCAGAGCTCAGTACACCAACCAGCTACACTTACCACACATAAAGAGAGCTACAGCTGGAGGTCTAGGCTTCTCTGACATTGCACCAAAACTTTGGAACTCTCTCCCGGCCACCCTTAGAGCCGAAACTTCCATCTCTGTCTTCGGCACCAATCTCAAGGCCACTTTCCTCAATTAGCGTTGCCTTGATATCGTTGATTGTAATATAATACAAATGTATATCTATTTTGTAACCTGTACATATATTACCAATGACTATATAACTATTTTGTACATTGTATATATATATTGCTAATGACTATGTAACTAAGCTTTGTACTGTAACAAGTGCCACAATGTCCTCGGACTGTTGTGCGCTATATAAATACGAATAAAACAAAACATGTTTACCTGTTTTCTTGGTACTTCTTCTATTGCTCGCTTTAGTATGAGCACCTGGATCTCCTCCTGTAGTTAACTGCATTGTTTTGCCATCAGCTCGATGCAATAACACTCTTTTACTGTGCTTAGTACACACTTGTCTGATGTTATCCCCTCCCCTGTCATGTGAATCTAAGTAGAGTCACACGCTCCAGAAAATTGGTCATGCGACCCCCTACTAACGTTGCATGGGAGGGGACCACTGCTGTGCAGTCATTTTGCAGCAGGGCTTGCTCTCTGCCACATCCTCATACTCTGCAGGGATGTTGCATGGTCAGTTATCAACTAGTTTGCTGATTGTAGGAGCTTTGGACGCTCAAGGAACCATGTGGTGCACTTTTATGTCCTGCTGTTTAGCTGGGCTTGAAAGAGCTGCCTGTCTCCGAATTATCCCCTCTGTTGGCAGGATCTTACTGATATCTGCCTAGGCCTTTAAACATCTCAGGTTCTTTTTTAGCCTTTTCTAGAGGGTCATCTAGCACTGGCTCAAATAGACAGTTTCCCTTTACCAGTTTACAAAAAAGGTAGCAGGCGCCCCTCTCTCGAAAGAACAAGGCATGATAACCTGTTCAGTGGTTATTAACCACATTGAGAGTTCGCAGCCATTGCTTTTTGCTCATTGTACCTTCACAGATGGGAAATAAATATTTGCATATCAGTGTTTGTCCCGCCCATAAGGGCAGTCCAGCACCGAAATGCTATGGCAATTCCTCTCTGAACAAGAGTACCATCAGCAACCCCATACACGTGTTTCAGCCTTGTTGGGCATCATCAGTGAGGTGAAGCTGAGCCTCTCTAAGCACAGTGAGCAGGGAGTCCACGTCTGGTTGCCCCCAGGTAACCTAGGGTGACCAACCCCAAGTTCCTTTCATAAATACAAAAAAGGTAGCAGGCGCCCCTCTCTCGAAAGAACAAGGCATGATAACCTGTTCAGTGGTTATTAACCACATTGAGAGTTCGCAGCCATTGCTTTTTGCTCATTGTACCTTCACAGATGGGAAATATCCATTTGCATATCAGTCTTTGTCCCGCCCACAAGGGCAGTCCAGCACCGAAATGCTATGGCAATTCCTCTCTGAACAAGAGTACCATCAGCAACCCCATACACGTGTTTCAGCCTTGTTGGGCATCATCAGTGAGGTGAAGCTGAGCCTCTATAAGCACAGTGAGCAGGGAGTCCACGTCTGGTTGCCCCCAGGTAACCTAGGGTGACCAACCCCAAGTTCCTTTCATAAATACAAAAAAGGTAGCAGACGCCCCTCTCTCGAAAGAACAAGGCATGATAACCTGTTCAGTGGTTATTAACCACATTGAGAGTTCGCAGCCATTGCTTTTTGCTCATTGTACCTTCACAGATGGGAAATATCCATTTGCATATCAGTCTTTGTCCCGCCCACAAGGGCAGTCCAGCACCGAAATGCTATGGCAATTCCTCTCTGAACAAGAGTACCATCAGCAACCCCATACACGTGTTTCAGCCTTGTTGGGCATCATCAGTGAGGTGAAGCTGAGCCTCTCTAAGCACAGTGAGCAGGGAGTCCACGTCTGGTTGCCCCCAGGTAACCTAGGGTGACCAACCCCAAGTTCCTTTCATAAATACAAAAAAGGTAGCAGGCGCCCCTCTCTCGAAAGAACAAGGCATGATAACCTGTTCAGTGGTTATTAACCACATTGAGAGTTCGCAGCCATTGCTTTTTGCTCATTGTACCTTCACAGATGGGAAATATACATTTGCATATCAGTCTTTGTTCCGCCCACAAGGGCAGTCCAGCACCGAAATGCTATGGCAATTCCTCTCTGAACAAGAGTACCATCAGCAACCCCATACACGTGTTTCAGCCTTGTTGGGCATCATCAGTGAGGTGAAGCTGAGCCTCTCTAAGCACAGTGAGCAGGGAGTCCACGTCTGGTTGCCCCCAGGTAACCTAGGGTGAGAGGCATCAGCTTCACCTCACTGATGATCCCCAACAAGGGTGAAACACGTGTATGGGGTTGCTGGTGGTACTCTCGTTCAGGTTGGAATTGCCATTGCATTTCGGTGCTGGACTGCCCCTGGGCAGGACAAAGACTGATATGCAAATGGATATTTCCCATCTGTGAAAGGCACAGTGAGTAAAAGCAGTGGCTGCGAACTCTCAAGTGGTTAATAACCACTGAACAGGTTATCAAGTCTGTTCTTTCGAGAGAGGGGCGCCCGCTACCTTTGCATAACTATTTTTCAAGGAACCTGGGATTGGTAACCCTAGGTCTCCTGGGGGCAACCAGACGTGGTCTCCCTCTCACTGTGCTTAGAGAGGCATCAGCTTCACCTCACTGATGATCCCCAACAAGGGTGGAACACGTGTATGGGGTTGCTGGTGGTACTCTCGTTCAGGTTGGAATTGCCATTGCATTTCGGTGCTGGACTGCCCCTGGGCAGGACAAAGACTTATATGCAAATGGATATTTCCCATCTGTGAAAGGCACAGTGAGTAAAAGCAGTGGCTGCAAACTCTCAAGTGGTTAATAACCACTGAACAGGTTATCAAGTCTGTTCTTTCGAGAGAGGGGCGCCCGCTACCTTTGCATAACTATTTTTCAAGGAACCTGGGATTGGTAACCCTAGGTCTCCTGGGGGCAACCAGACGTGGTCTCCCTCTCACTGTGCTTAGAGAGGCATCAGCTTCACCTCACTGATGATCCCCAACAAGGGTGAAACACGTGTATGGGGTTGCTGGTGGTACACTCGTTCAGGTTGGAATTTCCATTGCATTTCGGTGCTGGACTGCCCCTGGGCAGGACAAAGACTGATATGCAAATGGATATTTCCCATCTGTGAAAGGCACAGTGAGTAAAAGCAGTGGCTGCGAACTCTCAAGTGGTTAATAACCACTGAACAGGTTATCAAGTCTGTTCTTTCGAGAGAGGGGCGCCCGCTACCTTTGCATAACTATTTTTCAAGGAACCTGGGATTGGTAACCCTAGGTCTCCTGGGGGCAACCAGACGTGGTCTCCCTCTCACTGTGCTTAGAGAGGCATCAGCTTCACCTCACTGATGATCCCCAACAAGGGTGAAACACGTGTATGGGGTTGCTGGTGGTACTCTCGTTCAGGTTGGAATTGCCATTGCATTTCGGTGCTGGACTGCCCCTGGGCAGGACAAAGACTGATATGCAAATGGATATTTCCCATCTGTGAAAGGCACAGTGAGTAAAAGCAGTGGCTGCGAACTCTCAAGTGGTTAATAACCACTGAACAGGTTATCAAGTCTGTTCTTTCGAGAGAGGGGCGCCCGCTACCTTTGCATAACTATTTTTCAAGGAACCTGGGATTGGTAACCCTAGGTCTCCTGGGGGCAACCAGACGTGGTCTCCCTCTCACTGTGCTTAGAGAGGCATCAGCTTCACCTCACTGATGATTCCCAACAAGGGTGAAACACGTGTATGGGGTTGCTGGTGGTACTCTCGTTCAGGTTGGAATTGCCATTGCATTTCTGTGCTGGACTGCCCCTGGGCAGGACAAAGACTGATATGCAAATGGATATTTCCCATCTGTGAAAGGCACAGTGAGTAAAAGCAGTGGCTGCGAACTCTCACGTGGTTAATAACCACTGAACAGGTTATCAAGTCTGTTCTTTCGAGAGAGGGGCACCCGCTACCTTTGTATAACTATTTTTCAAGGAACCTGGGATTGGTAACCCTAGGTCTCCTGGGGGCAACCAGACGTGGTCTCCCTCTCACTGTGCTTAGAGAGGCATCAGCTTCACCTCACTGATGATCCCCAACAAGGGTGAAACACGTGTATGGGGTTGCTGGTGGTACTCTCGTTCAGGTTGGAATTGCCATTGCATTTCGGTGCTGGACTGCCCCTGGGCAGGACAAAGACTGATATGCAAATGGATATTTCCCATCTGTGAAAGGCACAGTGAGTAAAAGCAGTGGCTGCGAACTCTCAAGTGGTTAATAACCACTGAACAGGTTATCAAGTCTGTTCTTTTGAGAGAGGGGCGCCCGCTACCTTTGCATAACTATTTTTCAAGGAACCTGGGATTGGTAACCCTAGGTCTCCTGGGGGCAACCAGACGTGGTCTCCCTCTCACTGTGCTTAGAGAGGCATCAGCTTCACCTCACTGATGATCCCCAACAAGGGTGAAACACGTGTATGGGGTTGCTGGTGGTACTCTCGTTCAGATTGGAATTGCCATTGCATTTCGGTGCTGGACTGCCCCTGGGCAGGACAAAGACTTATATGCAAATGGATATTTCCCATCTGTGAAAGGCACAGTGAGTAAAAGCAGTGGCTGCGAACTCTCAAGTGGTTAATAACCACTGAACAGGTTATCAAATCTGTTCTTTCGAGAGAGGGGTGCCCGCTACCTTTGCATAACTATTTTTCAAGGAACCTGGGATTGGTAACCCTAGGTCTCCTGGGGGCAACCAGACGTGGTCTCCCTCTCACTGTGCTTAGAGAGGCATCAGCTTCACCTCACTGATGATCCCCAACAAGGGTGAAACACGTGTATGGGGTTGCTGGTGGTACTCTCGTTCAGATTGGAATTGCCATTGCATTTCGGTGCTGGACTGCCCCTGGGCAGGACAAAGACTGATATGCAAATGGATATTTCCCATCTGTGAAAGGCACAGTGAGTAAAAGCAGTGGCTGCAAACTCTCAAGTGGTTAATAACCACTGAACAGGTTATCAAGTCTGTTCTTTCGAGAGAGGGGCGCCCGCTACCTTTGCATAACTATTTTTCAAGGAACCTGGGATTGGTAACCCTAGGTCTCCTGGGGGCAACCAGACGTGGTCTCCCTCTCACTGTGCTTAGAGAGGCATCAGCTTCACCTCACTGATGATCCCCAACAAGGGTGAAACACGTGTATGGGGTTGCTGGTGGTACTCTCGTTCAGGTTGGAATTGCCATTGCATTTCGGTGCTGGACTGCCCCTGGGCAGGACAAAGACTGATATGCAAATGGATATTTCCCATCTGTGAAAGGCACAGTGAGTAAAAGCAGTGGCTGCGAACTCTCAAGTGGTTAATAACTACTGAACAGGTTATCAAGTCTGTTCTTTCGGGAGAGGGGCGCCCGCTACCTTTACATAACCCTTTACCAGTTTGCCCATTTAATTGACTTAAGTCTGGGGTTTAAACCCAAAACATGCCTCTTTTAATGCTAGACACAGCAACTATTCGCCCTGACATGTGTAGAGTATTTTTAATCATTGTATTAGATGGGGTTTTCCCTCAGCTATAAGCTGTCATGGCCACTTGACTGGAACCCCAGTCCTCATCCCCCAAAGGGTCCAGCTGGACCCAGTCCTGGCACGTTTGGCGCCAGGCTCATAAGAAAGTGTGCTTTGCACACCTTTTCCCCTGGGCACGTGCTATTCCATTCCATCTCAGTCAGCCACTCGCATCTGGGCCGGGCGTGGCCACAGGAATCCAAGAAGCTGCATGTGCAGAAGCATTTGGGAGTGGCAGGGTGGAACCATCTAGCAGAGCTAGGGGGCGTGGCCGAGACCAGGCTATTTAAGTCTGCCCCGCCCACAGGCCTAGGCTTCGTGTTATTCTGCCCAAGCAGTGTAACGCTCACCGCCGCCTGGGAAGCACCTTACCTATGTTCCTGAGCAACCATCTCGGCGAAGCATCCATCCTGTTCTCCAACGACCCATCTCGGAGAAACCACTTACCTGTTGTACCACAAAACCATAGCGGAGAAGCATCTTACCTGCAGAAACAGCAAAACCATTGCAGAGAAACATCTTACCTGCAGAAACAGCAAAACCATCGCAGAGAAGCATCTTACCTGCAGAGTCAGCAAAACCATCGCATAGGCGCACTTACCGTTTTTTCACCATCAAAACCAGCCGAATCATCGCTGAAGCGCCTCTTATCTGCTCACAGTGACTCCATCCTTGACCGGCCAGAGAGCACTTACCTGACTCTCTACTGGAGCACCAACTCACCAGTCAGCTTCATCGCGGTCACAGACCTCTTTCACCGCCGTCAGGTCCACGCTCCGCAACTCTTCTCAGGACGCCGCCAGACCATCCCTGCAGGAGAAAAGAAGAAATAAGGTTAGAAACCTGATTGGGACATTATTTAAGGTCGCGCGCCATCGCATCTCGCGCTTACCTTAAGATTCCAACTTGTCATCCTCTTGGCGAACACTTCGAAGTCCTGCACCGGCGTAACGGCTCCGCTGGTCGCTGTCACCTGTAGGAGAGAAAGAGACATTATAAGAGAACAAACTTAAATCATGTGACATGGAATTAATACTCATATGAACAATAATCAACACGAAAACTGTTACCTTCAAAGTGGTTCGGTCACAGCTGGCCTGGGCCACCACGTCAATGGACCAGTGAAGCAACTGGGTCATCAGGAAGCGCCCCTGCTGATGAGAAGCAGGACGGAGAGCTCACCCTCACTAAATACCAGGGGAGCCTATATGGGTAAACGCTTACTCACCTCATTTTGGCACGAAAGATCCGAAGAGAGTCACAATACCCCCAGCCCCTTCTTATTACCTCTCGTGTTCCCACAGGGGCAGTATCAGCATCCAGAACAGTGTACTGGGCAGCAGCAGGGGGTGAGAATCGATCCAGGGGAGCCGAATCCAGGGAGGGCTCCAACCAGTGGTGGCTGGTGAGTTTGAAAGCTGGTGGGGCGTAAATTTTCCAGGGCGAATTTAGTAGTGAGCGCATGCAGCGCGCGAACCCACCCCCCCAAAGGGGTGCGGGGGGGTTCTCCCCCCACGAACATTTTGGAAAAATGGCCTACAAAATGTGCAATTTACTGTCCAAAAAACCCACCGAAATATGAAAAAAGAATATGGTTTTACATATTAATGGTGGTACACTATTCTTACGTGTGCAAGTGTGATGGTGTATTTTACAGCAGCTTGTATTGAGAATAGCTGGTACTATGGTGTATGCATAAAGAAATTCATTATATAGTCAGTAATAATGGAAACATATGTTTGTCATGCTGTTACTGGCATTCACATGCGCTCATCCTCTTACTAAGGTGGGATTTTAGGCATTTTCTGAAAGGGGGAAACTAAGCTAAAATATTACTTTAGTTTTTAACCACTTAATTAATGCGACATTTGTCCTACCTTTAATGGCTGTCTGCCACGCTGAGTTGCCATTGCTTCAGTTTCTCAAAGTTGCAACACGTGGAATGCACAGGTCTCAGAAATAGCACATACATATTGCATGGAGAAAAATGCAACAGAAATAGTTTACTAAGTTTATTATGTTGAGTGCTTAATTATCAACCAACAACCATAACATCAAAACATACTTCACATTTCTCACTGTTCTGTCAAATAGATCACTGCAACCTTACACAAAATCCTAACATACATAAGGCCATTGAAACAAAGAATTCAAGGTAACCCACAAAATAACTGCAAATAGCTTGTTTGTAACAGAACATTCACTGGTCAATCATTTTGAAAGTTTGTACACAAATTGTGCAAGTCTATTTTTCAGAGAGGCAAATTTATCAATAGTCCATTTATTGAAGTCAGGGATCTCTTGAATTAGTTGTTTTGCCATGGACAGCATGGCCAAAGCATTCAGACGATCCTCAGTCATTGTGTTTCTCAAGAATGTTTTAATTCGCTTCAGGGTGGAGAAACAGCGCTCAGACTCAGCTGTTGTCATGGGTGTAGTAATCAGAATTTTTAATAACTTCATTGTCTCACTAAATGCTTATTCGAGATTATTTTCAACGAACACTTTTAATAAAGAAATTGCCCCACTTGAACTACAGAATTCTGGTCTCTCATAAACAATTGAAAGCTCAGTGCGCGGTTTTTCCTTGTTTAACATGGGGTACACTTGGACAGTTGCATTCAGTGCATCATTGGGAAAAGACTGTCCATGTTTTTGAAATAGGTCACTCTGCAACAATTTGGCCCCCTCGAAGTGGTTAGTAAATGCAAAGCGGTCTTGGGCTTGTATAACTATAATATCACATACTTCTTTAGCCAAACGATTCAAAGTGTTCATATTTACATTGCGACCTGAAAAAGTTGCCTCTGATGGAAGTTTAGCTTCCAGATTGTCAGTGCTTTCATGTACTCTGCCAATGCACTTGATAAACGTTGCAGTAGCTTTCTGTACATACACAGAGTCAATGTCTCACTTCTGAAGCTGGTTATATAGAATGTCGACATGGGGCATTATGTCATTGAACAAAAAAAGGAAGAAAAGGAACTCCTTCTCTTTCAGAGTTCGAATGAATCCCTAGGCCTCATGCACAGTAACCCCCTCAAAATCAGTCCGTCTTTCAATAATGGTCTCAAAGCATGTACCGAGTGCTTCCCTGTGCTGATATCTGGCTTCCACTACCCGAATATGGTAGCTCCAGCGAGTGCAAGATGGTTTTGGAAGTCTTTGATCTGATACCTCATCTAGAACTGCGGTTCTTTTTGGAGAACGAGAAAAAAATGTACAGAAGCCAGAGATATCACAAAAGAAAACTCGAGCTTCTGAGATTTATGAAACAGCCTGTTCAATGATGAGGTTAAGCTGGTGTGCATTACAATGTACATAATGTGCATTTGGATACACTTCAGCTACTTTCTTTTGGACTCCACCAGACACCCCCCTCATTACACTCGCACCATCATATGTTTGCGCAATTAGTTTTTTTGTGGCAATCTTCAGGGAATACATTGTCCAATTTTTCCATTATGGCAGTAGCAATGGTCTGCGCACTAGAGTCTTTCAGATGAGAGAATCCATAAAACCTTTCAACAATTCTGTATCGTTCATCAATGTAGCGATAGACTAGCACAGACTGAGTCCTAGTGGAAACATCAGTTGTATTGTCTGCCTGAATAGCCACATAATCTGTGCATTTTAACTGCTCTACAATGATCTCTCTGGTGACCGTGAGCATGCAGTCCAGCAGTTCATTCTGAATTGTTTTTGAAGTGCCCTTGAATACTGTTGCATTTTTTAAGTGTAGTTCCATTGCACTGTCTATGCTGGATACAAAATCCACCAGGCCTCTAAATACACCAGGATTTAAAGAGTCTTCAGTTTTATCATGGCCATGTAAACCAATTCAAACGCACTACAAAAACGCACACAGTCTATTAACTTTGCAAAGATGTATCGATTTTTATCCACATCCTCATTATGTCTCATCACACTCCAGCGATAGGCATCATCCAACTGTGTTGCAATGTTTACACTTCCCAACATGCGCAGCTGTAATATATTCTCAATATGAGATTTGCACGATTCATGTCTCTTGCTTTTTTCTGACAAATGCTTTAAGTCAGTGACTCCGGTTTTTGTCCATGCTGTTTCACCTCCAAACAGCAGGCAAGGGAAGCAGAACAAAGTCTGCTTAGCAATGCTACCAGTGAGCCATGTCTTCTTTTCATACCACACCATGGAAAATGTGCGTGTGTAAGCCTTTCCCCTATCTTTTGCGGACTGCTCAATTTTTACATCTGGCCGATCAGGCCCTAGTCTTTTCACCTCCAGTTTTTCACTGTGTGCAAGTCCAGAAAATGGTTTTGAGAGTAATTGGTCCACTGAATTAATTTTCAGCAACAGTGACACCTGTTAATAAGAAAAATGATTATGTACATGTATATGTAGATGGAATCATGTAGTCATTGTTAGATATGCTCTTCAATAACACATTAGTATAATTAGTCGGTACTAGACACAGATAGCGTTTGCAATTATACACAACTCTGCTGTACTTATCATTGACCAGTACAATTGAGTATAATTGCCGATGTTATCTATTTTATTTTTGAAATATGTTTATTGGCATTTATAATTACAATCCTTATGTAAATTGGTAGTATCGACATTTACACTAGAATCATGCCTTTTAAAAATAAAACAATTGTTATACATAACAACATAACAGTAACTTGAACTTAACTTGTCTCCGCTTTGGGAATGAGTGAAATTTAAAGTGTTCGAGCATGTGGGGCAACTAGTCCTCGAGGAAGGGGCGGCTGGGAGCATTCCAGACACAACCGGGGCCACGGGGATTTGGTTCCAAATGCATCTGCTGAGCGTCTTGAACAAGTAGTCGGCCAGGTAGACCGATAAGGGGGGCTTATCGTCGGAGGAGCGAAGTAACCTTGACATAGTGTCTTTCCAAGCAGCCAAGGCTGTGCTCGAGTCTTCGGTGGACCTGGCCGCAGCTATCTTCCCAGGCACGTGTTTCAGCCCCCGCCCACCTTTCAAATTCACTGCGCCATACTTTATAAGTCGGCCCTGCGGGCCGTTTCCAGGCCATAGCCAATGTTCTCTTGGCCGTTATGCAAAGCAGCTCCATCAGTTTGACAGCGTACTTAAGTTTGGCCAATCGGGGGTAGCTGCCGAGGAGGCATTCCGCTGGGGTCCACTTGTACCTAGTTACTTCCGCTTCCTCACAGGCTTGCTTCACTTTAGACCAGAGATCTTGGGCCCTAATGCAGTTCCACAACATATGAAACAAGTCCGCCCCGTCTCTCCTACGCCAGGGGCAGTGTGTATGGGTAGTTTTGTTAAACCTAGCTATCCTGGTCGGGGTCAGATAAGTGCGGTATAGTACGTTTATCTGTATTAACTGAAACCTCTGATTTCTAGAGACTTCTTTCGGAAAATCCAGTACTTTACCCAATTCTTTTTCCGTCAGCTCTAGACCCATGTCCGCCTCCCAACGGGTCTTCAGTGTGGCGCTACAGTGGTTAGGGGAATCACTGAGGAGGTTGTAAATCTGGGAGACTGCTCTCCCTCCGTCACTCAGATTATATAGCAGTGTCAAGAAGGGGTCTGCCTCTGGTTCCTCCGGCCATGTGTTCCATTTCACGCGGGCCGTTTTACGAATCTTTAAGTACCATAAGAATTGGCCGGCATGAATGTCATCTACCTCTCTTAACTCAGTGAATTCCTTAAATACTCCTTCAGTGTAAAGGTCGCCCCAAGTGTATACTCCCTTATTCTCCCAAAGCCTGATGCTGTGTAAGTTAGTGTCCGACCTATCCAACCTGGAGATTAAAGGCATGTCTTGGAAGTATGGCTGCTTCTGATGCAGGATCGTTTCGGTTCTGTGCCATATCTTCCTACCCAGAACTTCCAGGAATGGTGGGTTTTGTAGTAAGGTTTGGGGGGCCCAGATCAGCTCTTTTAGTCGGACTGGGGGAATCATGGCCTGCAATAGAGGGGTCTCCGAGGTGGATTCGTTTGCCAGCCATTTAGAGACATAGCTCAACTGGGCCGCAAGGTAGTACTTTTCGAGGTTTGGTAGTTGAATCCCGCCTTGACTATGTGGCAAGACCAGTAGAGATAGAGCCACCCGGTGCCTACCTTTCCCCCATAGGAATTCTCCAATTAATGTGTCTAGAAGTCGAAAGAAGGGCTTTTTTATGTAAAAGTGCACGTTTTGGAACCCGTACAAAAATCTGGGAAGAATAATCATCTTAACTATCGAGGCCCTACCAAGCATGGATAACGGTAGCTTTGCCCAAAAATGTATGGATCAGCGCAGCGTGGGCAGTACTGCCTTCGTGTTGAGCTCATGCATCAGCTCAGGGGTGTGTAGTATCTGGATCCCGAGGTAGCGGAAGGAAGTTGTCTGCCAACCTATGCCTACCGAGGGGAGCTCCTCGACACTCTTGTTTTTCAAGCCTGCTAGGGGGAACAGGCAGGATTTAGTTTTACTAAACTTAATACCGGAAACTTTGGCGTAATTGTCGAGGACTTCTAGTATTGTTGGTACATTAAGCTGGGGATTATTGATATATAACAGCACATCGTCTGCATAAAGTGAGATAATGTGGTCAATCCCCTCCAATCTGATCCCCGCATCGAAGAATTGTTTCCTAAGAAAAATTGCGATGGGTTCTAGTCCTAACACATATAGCATGGGGGATAGCGGGCAGCCTTGTCTGGTGCCTCTACAGATGTCCCATGCGTCAGATACATATTTCCCGGATTTCAGCCTAGCCCTTGGTTTGTTGTAGATGATCCTGATCCATCTAATGAATCCCTCGCCACCAGCCATTCCCAATATATGGAGTCAAATGCTTTAATAGCATCTAAGGACAGAAGTGCTAGTTGTTCGCTACTTGTGTTAGTCTGGGCTATTACATGTTGAAGTCTGCGTAAGTTTAGGGACGTATTGCGACCAGGTATAAAGCCATTTTGGTCTTCGTGCACTATATCTCCTATCACTCTGGCCATTCGTTTTGCCAAGATTGTGGTTAATATTTTAACGTCGTAATTAAGCATGGCAAGCGGGCGGTAGGAATCGCACTTGTCGGGAGGTTTATTGGGTTTGAGCATCGGTACCATTAATGTTTCCCTCATGCTATCTGGTAGAATGCCGCTTTCGTAAGACTCCGTAAAGACTTGATGTAGTATGGGTGTCAGGGAGGGTTTGAATGTTTTGTAAAATTCAGGGGGGAGCCCGTCGCTTCCTGGGGTCTTACAAGTGGACAGGGATCTGATAGCCTCCGTTATGTCTTCTGGTGTGATATCTGAGTCTAAGGATTCGGACTGTGCGGGTGATAATTTGGGTAGGCCTATTTCTTCCAGGGTGTCTAATATTTGGTCTTGTGGGACTCGATCTGCGTGGGAATATAGTTGTGCGTAAAAACACTTAAAGGTGTCATTAATGCCCTTTTGGGTCCTATATTCCGTGCCCTGTTCATCTCGTAGTGTGGTGGTTATATGCCTGGGATGCTCCCTTCTACAGAGCCAAGCTAGCAGTTGGCCAGGCCTGTCAGCCTCTGCGTGTGTTCTGTTTGTTCTGACACTAAAATCAAACCTGGCCAGTCTATTCCAAGCCCCAGAGCACTCCTCCCTGAGAGCTCTGAGTTCTACTTCCCTCTTGGGGGTATCCACCGAGGCGGCTTCTAGTAACCGGATCTCTTGCTCTTTCTGTTCTAGCTCGCCCCGTAGTGTTCTTCTAATGCCCCCCGCTTTTGCAATGGCCACCCCTCTTGTCACTACCTTTAGGGCGTCCCTTAATGTACTGGCATGTTCGACACTATCTGAGTTTTCCTCTATGTAATTCTCTATGGATTCCTGGAGCTCCTTCCTGAAGGTCAGGTCTTTTAGGGCCTCAGCAGACATCCTCCACATGGGGATAGGTGGTCTGGGGCTACAGTGGTTCCAGCCCAGCAGGAGTGGGGAGTGGTCAGAGGCCGTCCTCCCCAAGTATTGTACGTCCCCAATTTGAGGCATATGCTCCTTACTTATGAAGAAGTAATCAAGTCTTGTGTGGAGTTTATGTGGGGAAGAGTAGTATGAATAGGCTTTCTCGTCTGGGTGCAGCTCCCGCCATGCGTCTGTCAGGTCCAGCTCCCTGACCATGGCCTTCAGAGACAAGATGGCAGCGGACGGGCCGCTCACAGAATGCCAGGACCTGTCAAGGTCCGAATCGTGTACACAGTTGAAGTCGCCTCCCCAGAAAAAGAGGCCATCTCGGTATTGCGACATCTCAGTGCATAGCAGTCGTACGTGGGCTGGGATACCAGTATTAGGGAAGTATGAGTTCACTATGAACATTTCTCTCTGCTAGAAGGTTCCCCACACAATCAGGTATCTACCTTCCGGGTCTATTTCCTTTTTGTTGAGTTGGAACGGAGTCTGGGGACTAAACCAAGTAAACTCCCCTCTGGCATATTTAGAATAGGGGGCACCATAGCATAGCCCTGACCCCCCCAGTGTTCCCTGAGCTTTGCATCTGTTTCCATGCTGCAGTGAGTTTCCTGCAACAGGGCTATGTCCACCTTTTTCCTGTGTAGGTAGGATTTAATCCTATTCCTACGGAGATAAGTGCCCAGGCCCCTTACATTCCAAGTTAGTATCCTAATGTGCGTGGCCATCTGGGTAACGATGGTGATTCAGGAAGCTTCCCCTCCGCTGATGGGTTAGTCTGGGTGCACCGAGAACCCCAAAGTCAACAGCCCGCCGTGGCCTCCAACCCGTTGTGTCCACCCTAGAGGCACACCCGCCCGTCAAATGCATTATATCCCTCGGAGACTTACCAACAGTTCGAACTTCCATCACGTATAGTGATTCAACTGGGAAAAACAACAACAACAATAAACTGCCCCCAGCAGTTGATTCAAACTCACAACGCTCGGGGGCTCCCGAGCCCTATGGTTCTCTCCAGAACTTCCGGTTCGGGTGGTGTGTAGGCACTTTGCCTGCACTGCTTTAGGTGGGGGCGGACCTACTGTGGTCCTGCTACGTGGCCTTCGGATTCCTGCCCAGTTGCGGTGAATCTTGATGCAGCGTAGTAGTTCATTAGGGGGTAATCTCCGTGAGTGTGGGGGACTCCGCTGAGCAAGTGGACCAAATGTTTGAGCTTAGTGTTCTTTGCCATTCGAGTTCTCCTCTGTCTGTTCCGAAAGATTGTTGTGCTCCAACCATAGGTTTGCTGCGGCCGGGAACTCAAGAAAGATCGACTTCCCTTTATAAAGTACTTTGAGTCTTGCTGGATATAGTAACATGTATTTAAGGTTAAGTTTCTGCAGCCTGGCCTTTACTGGGATGAAAGAGTTCCTTGCCCGTTGCACCACAGGGGTGTAATCAGGATACATGACGATAGACGCCCCATTTCTCTTGATTTCGCCTCCTTCTCTAGAGAACCTTAGTATTGTCTCCCGATCTCTGAAGTTCAAAATTTTCGCTATTATCGGTCTAGGGTACGATCCAGGGTGAGGGCGCTTCTGGAGGGATCTGTGAGCCCGCTCCACTGAAAACACTTGCGTGAGTTTACCTGCCCCGATTTCTTGTAGCAACAGGGATTCTATTAACTCAGTGGGGTCTGGGCCTTCCAAGTCCTCCAGAATTCCAAGTATTCGGATATTATTTCGCCGGGCCCGGCCTTCTGCATCTTCCGAGCGTGATTCCAACCGAGCCACCGTTGACTCTAGCTCCTTGACCTTTGCTTTTAGTTCCTGCGCGGTCTCCCCAGTTTCCTGTAGGGAGGCTTCAGCACTGGTCACTCTTTCAGTTAAATTTCTAGCATCTTGCCTCATCAGCTGCATGTCCGATTTTATTTCCCCTATCATGCCTTCCATGGACGTTCTCAGTGCCGCTATTGCTTGTAGGATCCGGGAATCTCGGGGGTCTTCCATTGGCGCTGGTGTCTCGGCTACAGTGTTGGCATCTTGTTGTGACTGTTGTGACTGTTGCTTCGGTCGGACTGTGGTAAAGGAATCCATGGTGACTGATCTAGATCTGTTCTTTGGGGGCGACATTCCTTCATGAAAGGATATCTGTATTGCGCATCAAGGGTGCGCACTGCGGCCCAGAAGAGGGGGTCTCTCCAGCTATTTAAGGACCACTCTTTCACGGGGGCTTAGTGGCTAGGTTTATGAGTCACACCTTGGGCTGTCTCTTACCCTGCTGGTCTTGCGCAGTGGGCGAATGAGACCAATGTCTGGCTCCCCAGCCGGACTATATTACATCAAAGCACCTCTTGTGTTGTGGTGCCCATTTCTTGCTCATGGGCTGTTCTTAATGGGCAGCCTTCAGCAGCGCAAGGACCTCAAGATGGGGTGTTGAGCATCAGCTCCGGGGTAATCACTCACTTCTTAGGGATTCCGAATGAGTCCGCAGTTGCCGCTCAGGTTGCGTATCTGGTACTGCAGTCAGGCAGTTGCCACGATCAACTTGTGGTTTGTAGGTCGTCCGACTCGGCTCCAACGGCTGGGCTCGCCGACGTACCCCCCGGGCCGCCCGCTTGTTTCCAGGGTGCTGCGGGAACAAATCGCCACTTCGGGGTCTCCAACTCGCGCGCCCCACCTCGCTGCTGCGCGAGGTCTCGAGGGGGAATATTCTGGCACTCCGACGCTCAGGTTAGGCAAAGCCGCTGGTCCGTGGTCGATGATATGACCCGGTCTGCCTCGGGGCTCCAATATGCCAAGGCTCCTGTGGAGCACTCGCTCCCGGCTGGTGTTCGGGGCGGAGCAGACTCGGAGGGACTAATTCCTTCGCGACTGTATTTGAGTCGCCGCTGCGGTCCAAAGTAGGGCTCAGTCTCCGCTTCTAGCCCTGCAGTTACTCAGGCGTCTCTCCGACATAGACGGCTTATGGCGGCCGCCATTTTGGGAGCCGTATGGGGGTCCGTTAAAACACTTCGTTTTGAAGGTTGCCGCCTCCGATTCTCCCCTCCGCTTCGGTCGAGGGTGTAAAAAGAGTTCACCCAAGACTAATCTTCTCCCCAAGGCTATTTCTGTAGTTTCAACACCGCAATATGGAATGTCAAGGATCACGGGCAGGAGCTCGCAAGGAAGGCGACCTCACTCCATGCGTGCTGGCCACGCCCCCTACCGATGTTATCTATGCATGCATTAACACACATGCCCATTAGCAAATGTGACACCAGCCACACAGTAACATATTGCAGCTTGTTTGGAAAATGGGTACTTATGGAAGAAATGAGGCAAGTTTGTTCTATTAATACTGTTCTAAAAAAAACATTGTTTAGAATGTAGGGAGATTTTTCTGACTGCATGACACAACCCCAACCCCTCCCAAGCACTGTGGGAGCAATGGTGAAGATTAGAAAGAAGGTATTCTGATGTTTGAAAGACTGTGGGATTTTACAGCAGTAAAACAAATTACTGTATGCTATTCAACTGGAAGATACCAGGACATCATGAGGTAAGTGGGAACCACCACCCAATACTATCTTTCGAAAAACTGTTTCCAAATGGGCAGGTTTGCTTCCATTGAACCTTTTTGCATTATATGTATGACTTTCCATTTTCACATGCCACCCTCTAGGCTAGTCATAGATGCCATTCTGTAGTCTGTACTGTTCATCAGATTTTCCCCCACCTCATTGATCCCCACATCATGGGCTTCTTTGAAAAAAATGTAAACAAGATATCTGTGTGCCTTCTTTACTACAGATGAACACAAACAGAGTTGGAGAGCCCTGAGCACCAAACCCTACAAAAGACTCATGCTAGCTCACCTCGTTCTGGAGAATGGTCACTGCAATGAACTCCTTCGCAGGCTATGGGAAATCCAAATCCCGGAAGGTGCACTGTGGAGGTTGAAGACCGATGTTTTTAGTTGCACAACAATTGCCCTGGACTGGTTGGATTTGTTCATGTAAGGTGTTGCTGATTTTCTGTAAAGAGAAAGCGAGAGACTGATCTGAGAAATGGCAACATAGGCTCAGAGCAGTATTAAAATGGTTTTCACACATGAAGGAGAGAGAGTTAACTGCTTGTAACATTGAAGCCGAACCAGAATAATCATTAGTACAATGTGTAAAGAAAGTACCAGCAACTACCACCATGTGCCAGTCATCAGTTGTATAACGCTGCAATATATACATTTTTGTAATGTTTTCGTTCTGGGGCTTTAAAAGTGCGCTTTGCGGAGCTCACATTACAAAATGAATTTGCTGCAGCCCTTCAGGCACCCGATTTATAAGCACTCTATGTGTCCTTCGCTGAAGTCCTGTTAAAAACAGCATTGGCAAAGCCACTGAGATCCTGTTCAAACACAAGCATTGACAAAGCCAACATTTTGGCCTTGTGCATACACGGTGTAAGATTCTGCCAGGCACTGCTATTAGATCATGATGCCCAGGAACTTGCACCATGTTGCTGCTTCAACAACAATGGGTAGTTAATTCTGCTACAGCTGTGCCTGGCAAGTGCCTGGCAGGTGTAGCTGTGCTACAGCTGTGTCTGGCCACAACAAGGGATGAAGGGGTGAAGGTAGACCGATCAAGCACAACACAAGGCAGTGAGCCGAGGTCAAAGGGGAAGGTGGGTAAACAGCAAGAAGAATAAGCACAGGCTGACAGTTAAATACCAGGGGTGCAGTCAGAAAAGCAAGAAGGAGAAACGGCAAGTCAGAGAACTGGTTGTGATCAGAGAGAAGAGGGGCAAGGAAGGGGGTAACAAAGAACGTGGAGGACAGAAGGCAGAGAAGGGGGGAAAATCAAGGAAAGCGGTGCAAAAGTCAGATCAATGGATGCAAGTAGGTGCAACATTGCACAGCCCAGGAGGCAAAGTATCAACCAGATGGTAAACAGCAGAAAGGGCAGTTAGCTAAGTAGGGTGAAGGAGGGGTAGTAAAGCGCAGGGTTGGGAAATCAGCGTTTTTCCAGTGTTATCTTTCCATCCAACAACAATGTGCACGTGTACAGGACATTTAGGCCTAATACCCACATGTTCAATGGAAACGTGAACAAGTGCAAATCTTTGCAAAGTGTCTTGGCTAAAGGGGCAAGCAGCGACAAAAAAAAAGTGGCCCTTGTGACTGGGGCCAAGTGGAGAGCACTGCTAGGAAACCTTAATAAACAGTGATGATGTGGGCAATCGATGCACCTGAGATACAGTATTACCGACACAAGTTTCCACAAACAGTGGAGTAGCGTGTGCTGGCCTCCTGCTGCGATTCAAGAAAAGAAAAAAGGTACAAAAAAGTGGGGGGGAGGCGAGTGGGAGGAGGGGGTGCTGGGGCACTCATTAAAAGATGGAAGTGAAAACGACTATACTGGTCCTTTCTCTGTTATACGGAGGTTTCACGGTTTGCAAACACATTCCACACCGACTGAAACCGCCATATAAAAGAACAAACTTCTCACAGTTTGGCAACCACAGGATGATCTTTTCAGACCCAAACATGTACAGGCTTGCGACATTTTTCCATGTTGTCTGATTTTTGTTGCATCTTCAAGGAATGCCAATTCAAATGCACAGAAAATGGTTACACACAATGACAAATAATGACCACCTCAGCCACCAGAGGTTCTTGCATCTCGCATGTCTTTTCCCGAATTTAAACTTGATCCATGACCATAGCTGGAGTTGGTGCCAGTAAAGCGTGTGCACCCAATGCATGCAAAGGAGCTGGACAGGGCATCACTTGCTTTAGCAAATGCCTCTTCCCACCCACAGAAGTGCGCAGGCGACCTTCGTGAATAAGGTGTCCTGTGCATTTCTATGAATCGTGCAAGCATCTTGCATTTCTTTCTCTTTCAGAATCGGGCTCAGTGTGTCCAGTTGGAAAACCTGGGATTAGGGCTCAAACATGCGCTTTCCAAATCTTCAAATTTAGAAGTTACGTGCTTGTAATTGATGGGAGAATATCTATATTATGGATTTATATCTGAAAAGTGGTAAAAACACACAACCCCCCTGCAGGAATCAGGGCAACGAGGTCGTTTGAGGCCAGCCTGCCTGGCCATCTGGTGCCAGTGCGGCCTAGTGACTTGGGGGTGGCACTGTAAGGGCCCTAATTGCCCTGGAGTGGAGTGGTTGCGGCGCCCTCGCAGGCTCCCACAGCCCGCCCCGCTGCCCCCACCTCACCCACCACACCTGCATCGTGAACAGGGCATGCCTTTGGAGCACGATTCCCTAGAATGTCAAGGAGACTTAGTGCAAAACAATAGAGAATTGTATGGCAATATTTGCTGGATTTTGGGCATATTTTGGGACCACAATAGTGGAGATGTGTGTCGATGAAACTACTGTTTGGGTGGGAAAATGTCCAACTATCACTCAAGTGCAGTGCGTAACCAGCATTACTAAACATTAATAGAGCAAATCTGCTAACAAACGCAGCTCAATGAGACACTTAAAGCCGCTTAGTAGACCATTTCACTGCTCGCCGATAGTGCCACCTGGAATGTGTGATTTGTTGATCCTTGGATTAAAATCCTCAGAGTCTGTCTCAGATAACTGTCACCTTTGTAAGATAGCTGTATATACTATCCAGAAACAAACATTCTTTTCTTTAGCAAGGCTCACATTATTGAAACCTCTCCATTTTCTACACAACTCTCTTTACTAAATGCACTAAAAGAACACAACCTATTTTTTTCCCCCCACCTAATCGCTAACACTTTTCATGACCATTTCGTTCACTGGGAATTTCAGACTTTGCAATTAAAACATTCTGACCAGGTACGTACATGTTTGGCACTGTAAGTGCAGCTAGGCGCGCTCTGTCTCCCCCAATATTTCTCCTGGTTGGCCAAACAAAGAGCTTGGATAGTGACATAGTGTCTTTAGTAGAAAGCCATTAGGATTGCCTGACTCATTTGCCTCTCAAAAGACAAATATGCAAACATAGCTCCTCTTGAAATGCTCACCTGCTCACATAGGCATTTATTAGCCCTCGCTATCCAAACTGATAAAGACTGGAACTGTTATTTTCCGGGTTTAACGTTTGGTCCTTCAATCCACAGCACAATTTAATCTACTCTTTCATTCTTTATGGTACCTTTTGCTTTCATCCCTATAATACTTAGCTTTTTTGTGAAAATGTCCTTTAGTACCTGGGACATCATCTGTATAAGCTGTTTACCCCTAATTCAGCATTCTAGGACAAAAACTGTTAACAAGTTAAGAGGGCGGTTTTTATTCCATGTCTGTTTCTTTATTACTTATAAACGGATCAGAAACACTTACGTTTGTTTTTTTCACTTGAAGGTAGATCTTTACTTTAGTACCAGGCCATGCCTAAAGACAGTGGTAATAATAATAATTTAATAATTTAGCTTTTATATAGCGCTACAAACCCTCAGATATGAGATATCTGAGCGCTGCTTATTATTGCCCAGTGTGTGGTGCTCCTTTATCGACCTCGGAAGGATGAAAGGCCGAGTTTGGTCCTGCCGGGATTCATTCGAACCTGCGTCAGGCAGCAGGCTCTGCACCGATGTAAGCGAGCTACTCACACAAGCCGCAGCCCGCGCGACCACCGCATCTGCTAATTGTGCGCCGTTTTATATTTTCGGCATTTTTCGACAAAAAATGCCGAAAATATAAAACGAGAAACGGCACAAGTCACCACCAGGGAGAGCCCTGGCAGGGAGAGGCCCTCTCCCTGCCAGGGCTCTCTGTGGTGACTTGTGCCATTTCTAGTTTTATATTTTTGGCATTTTTTGTCCAAAAATGCCAAAAATATTAAACAGCGCACAATTAGCAGATGCGATGCGAGCCGCAGCAGGCAGCAGCGCACACCTGCCCTGGGCGTTGCCCGGTCCGGCCGCGTGGCCCAAGGCAAGTTGT
Organism: Ambystoma mexicanum; assembly: GCF_040938575.1. Taxonomy (NCBI): domain Eukaryota; kingdom Metazoa; phylum Chordata; class Amphibia; order Caudata; family Ambystomatidae; genus Ambystoma; species Ambystoma mexicanum. The sequence continues at coordinate 622,067,527 of NC_090928.1, read as the reverse complement.
GCCAGGGCCCACGGAAGTGCCGGCACGGACCGGGGGTAAAAGGCCCCAGGGCTGCCCCTGCATTGGTGGTAGCGGGCGGCCCGCTACCACCAAGGCTCGACTTGACGGGCAGTCAGCTCGGCACTAGCAGCCAACACTGAACGACGTGTAGGCCATGGCCTACACGTCGTTCAGTGTTGACTGGGCCTGGCCTGCCGGTGGTGGACTGTCACGGTAGTTTGGGCCGCCCAGGGAGGCCTGGTGCAGAGCAGCAGCACTCGTGTCCGACGTCGCGTCGTCGGAAGATTTGAAGAAGAAAGAGAAACAGACCCAGACGTGTGAAAGCGGTGCAGGCGCACGCACGCACCCTGCGCCGACAGTCATAGATACAGTAATGTCATTGGCTGTTTGCCAGCCAATGGCATTACTGTATCCATGGCAGGGGAGGGATTGGGAAACCAAAGTGCGCTGTTTGCGCACATTTTCTACTGGTGGGGCCACCCCTGAAGAGCCCCGCCAGGCTTCTAATTCTGAGGGCTACGTAGAGTGCGTGGAGCTACGAGCTCCACGCACTCTACTATACAAACAATTTATACTAAATTGGGACACGGCCCGCTGTGAAAGCCGGCCCGTCCTATAGTATATTTGTTTCCTTGCCACAGCGCCCCCGCGCTGTTGGCAAAGGAAATGCAGCACGACTAGAAGCTAAAAGAGATTCAATCAGAGAAGCTCTGATTGAATCTCTTTTAGCTTCTTTTTTTTTTGGGGGGGGGTCCGGCCGCCCTACGATAGCAGCCGCCACTGGCTCCAACCGTGCCCCAACGTCCCAGCAGAGACCAGGTGAGCGTAACATGATCTTCATCATGGCTGTCTTAGTCGGTTCTGTGATCTAACTAGTGAACTGTATTATTTTGTCCCATTGGTCTCTGGTGCATCTCGCCAGGAGTGCAGTGGTGTTTACGACTCAGACCTCAAGCGCTGCAGATGTGGCTATCCTCATTCCAAAGGAGTACAGTTTCTTACTCTGGGGGAGTGTTTGCAGTTTGGTAGGGGTGATCCCCCGCTGTACCTAGCTGTGTTTGCCACTAAAGAGTCTACCTCTCAGGGCCCCCGATGTATAAGGGGGTTGCTAGGCCCAGGTCTATACTTCTTTTCTATCCTTGAGTTCACTGGTTTAGTCTGTGCTGGATTGGTCAAGTACCAGGCGAGTCTCTTCAGTATGCTTATAAGTAATGGAATTGATGGAGAGATCGATGATCTCACCCAAGGATGTTCTCAATAAAGTCATTCTCCTCCTGGGGTTCCTCTGGATATTTGATCTGATTGCTGCTCTCTTTAGGTGATCCACATGCAAGACTTGGTCTTCCACAGGAGAGGATGGGACCAAGGGTTCTACATGTACTTGAGTATAGTCCTCTGGTTATCAGCCTCTTCCCCATCAATCTCCTTGTTGGAGTATATGTTCTCTTCTACCATTTCCTCCTCCTCACGAGTCTGTTCAGATTGGGGTGGTACTGTTTTATGTCTCTTGGAGCTGCATTCTGGGCCCTGTTGTCTGTTTCTCTTTTTTTGGAACTTTACACAGAATTCCATAAAGGATTCCATCTTTCCCATAAAGAAATGTAACCTCTACTTCATCTAATAGGTTTCCTGTGGGAAAGATTGGCGGGGATGTAAGAGAATGTCTTCTTCCTCCTCCAAATCAGACCCTGTAGAGGTAGTGCTACCTGGCTGAAAAAGGGCCTTTACCCTCCATGGATCAGGTTCCCCTACTCTCTGAATGTGTACAATGGGATTTTGGGGATTTAGGCGCAGAATCGTCCCTGATCTTGAACATTGGTTCGGGTATTCTGAGTTTGTTAAGTGCGGACATAGTGTATGACATAGTGTATGGACGTGGACCTAGGTTTGTGTCCCCCACACTGTTCAGTCGCTGTCTGAAGTGCCGGAGCAGGGAGCAGTGTGCGTTTTATCTCATCCCCATTGTGGGTTTGGAGGCGACATGTGCAGTGGTTGAGTGGCCGGATGCATGTTCTGTTCAATGCTCTGACTTCCCTTTGGGCTTGGGGTCATGTGCAGCCTTCTGGACACCAGGGGTAGTCTTCATAGTACGACCAGACGTCAGCCCTATGGAACTGGGGGCTGGCTGCGAGGAAACTATGTTTTTCCTTGGTTATTTGAGCGGCAGATGCACCCAATCTTTTTTCCGGCCTGCATAGCGTAGGGCAAAAAGACAGAACAGAGACAATTCTAGTACGGTAGCCCAAAACTGAGCTGGTCAGTCCACTGGGTGGTACAGGGATGCTTCTGAAGGCTCCAGGCTGCCGGAGCAGTCCTTCGACGGGACATCAGCAAGAATGGTCACCAGGCCTCTTCAAGATTCGTCCTCGGATCTTCCGGCTTTTGCACAGCTACACTGGATACTTGGCTCCTCATCTGATCTTCTGCGATGGCTGCAGGACTCCTCTTATCCTAAATTCAGGTGAGTGTTGAAACTCAGCCCTCCAATAGAAAGTATCTGTACCACCCGGGGTCAAGTCCTAAAAATAAAAGTGGGGGGACTCATCAAAAAAAGCAGTGGGGTGTGTCGTCGCCAGAAATTAGCATATCAAGGTGAAATATGCACATTTCATTAAAATGGCTTTGCATAATACCCCATATTTGCAAAGGACGAATGGCATTTGCCTTTCATAAAATCAACACATACACAAAACCAAGAGAGGAGATTTTCTTCTAATAGTATTTTTTGAAACGTTAAAAGGTGTTCATGTTTTAAACTCCAATAACCAATGCTAATGTTTTACCTGGTACATGCAGTCCGAAATGGGACATTACACATTTACTTGTTTGTTATTTTTCATCAGGCTGTGTAGTGCAGTGGTGAAGTGTCCAGCCTGCAAACCTGACTGCGACCCCCGAGATTCCTTTAATTCATACATTCAACAAAGACTTTCAATGTTTCTCATTTTAGCTGGGGGGGGACTGAGTCCACGCTTTGAAAAAAGTGGGTGGACTCTTTCCACCCGCGTGTACCCTCCACTTGAGCCGTACAACTCATGGACACAGCAGTGGTCCAATCAGGGACCACTGTGGGGCTGACTCATGCATGCACACTAACACATAATGACACCTGTTTGTGGATTAGGACCAGACATTCCCAGGCCACTTTCTGATCCCATGCACACATGGCATGCACTAGCCTGCGAAAACAGAGCTTTCCCAGGCAAATGCATGACCATGAAAGGGAATTCCTTCCTGGAGAGGGCCAAAGAACAAAAGAAAAACCTTGTGGCACGGCCATTTTTAGCCATCTTTATCCACTAGCCAATGTTGGTACCCATGATACACAAGGGGGTTGTCCTGACCACTGTGTTTTCCTGGTCTACTTTCTAATTACTGTAAACCTGTTCTGTCATATAACACACATTTGAATTTCTTCAGTATGTAATAGTACTTCAACCAATCAATTGATAGTGCAGACAAAATTAGAAACTAGGTACAGCTTTTATTTAATTCGCTGTGCATGCATTTCATAGTCATGCATTTGAATTTATTTTATAAAAAAGGTTCAGTTTACCAAATGAAGTTGTTTTTTTTTTAAACATTTACAAAACCTTTTTGGCAACTGAAAAGGTAATACAATTTTGTTTATACATCACTAGAGCAGATTTGTGCTTAAAGAATTAAGTGTATAACCACCATCTATAGTGACAAGTGATAGCTAAAACTGCATAGTACAACCAAACAAAGAAACATAGTTAATACAATTGGTTGTATTTAGCCAGGCTAGAGGGTGACCTAACACATGGCCAATGTTGGTAGCCAAACAAGTTAAATGCGAATGAGCTAACTAAAAATTAGCAGAAATGCTACTGCTGCCACCAGGTTGTCTTTAGGCAACTTTACAAATAACCAAAAGTCCCTTTTAGGGTGATACAGAAGTATCCACTTTGCACTGCATTGAAAGATGCTTTGTGCAATATGAAATAGCTACCCTACAGATAACAAGTAAAAAGAGAAAAGGGAAACAGTTTCCCGGTACTGACAGTCTGAAGTACTAGTCCGTTTCCCCATAACAAATGAGCAAAAGGCCAGTGAAGTGAAGTGAAGCTTATCTTTTTTTAAAATAATGTTTATTGGTATAGCTGACATTAATCAACTTTTCAATGTTAAAATACAAGAAATAAGTATAATCCAATACAAAGAGACAATACTAACAGAACATGAATGAGAGAAAAAAGAAAAAAAAGAAAAAGAACCATAAGATCATAAGAAAACACTTCAACATACCAACTCAAGCAATTCCTATATTAACCAGATTTGTGTCTGTTTCATCATTAATAGAATCTCTAAATGTCACACATTTAGTGTTTGTTCTTAAAACTATATTCATTGCCTCATAGGATTATTGTCATACATCAAGCTTGGCTTCATCAAGTTTTAACTCATGTAAAAATGCAATGGCTCTTATTGATACAGGCGTAGAGATACCAGAATACATTGTTCTCCATAATGTGTCAGATGTAGAGACACCAAATGGTATTGGTTATGGAAGCTTATCTGTAAAAAGTCAGGTCAAGGTGTAAAACAAAAGCTAAATGTTTGGGAATCCATATAATATGGAGGGAAAGTTTATTTCTTTATTGTGAATCTGGTTGAAACCAGACAACCTTACACAAACCTTTAAGGGAACAGGAAAACAATCACAACTGTGAGAAACCAAAGGATGTCTCACCCGATGGTCGCCAGGGATCTCTCTCTCAGGTGCCCGGTGCACGGCCATCGCCTTTGGATCCAGACCGTGGGGGTGGACCAGTCCGGGAAGATCACCTGGGTGAGGAATCTTCAGGGGGCAGGGGGGAGACAGCCGATGGTGTGACACTATAGTCCCCCCTTTTTTGTTCATCTACCCCATCCTATTTTGTAGGATTTTCCGAAGTCTCAACTTCCCCCCCTCTTTTTACACAAACACTGGGCTGAGGAAGAGGGTGACTGAGTAACCAGATTAACTCTCTCATCTTACTGGACATGTCCCGTTAATCGGGTCAGGCAAAGTCAGGAACTTTACACTAAGTGCATACACCTGATACTAGTTAGCTCTCCTCACACAAATAAAAGGCAACACCTAAAGACACACTCTGAGCAAGGTGGAACACGAGTACGAGCAGAACTTCCAGAAGAAGGCACATGTACTGGAGCAGAGCAACGGACCTAGGGACGAGAGCAGTGAGCCGACAATCCCAAGGGTACCCTACTGGAGGTTGTTGTCTCCGACAGACCGCAAACAACATGTGGAGAAGGCCAGATACCACAAGTGATGATTGCTTTGTGTTTCAAGGATGCCAGAGACCCTCCTGGGTGAACGGCAGAGTTGGGGAGGCGAGTCCAAGGCTGTGGTACTAACCTTGACTCGTGAATTTGAAATAGCAAAACAAGAAAGAAGCGGACACAGCCGGTGAGTTGGCATGCGACCGGAGAGACCGGTGTGTGTTAAAGCGAATGAAGTAGCAACATTATATCACAAGTGTTAATGAGATGCGAAGAAAGGCAGACCTGTGAATGAACTTTGAAGTAAAAGGCACCAGTGAGATCAGCGATACTAAGTAAAGGAGTGGTCCGGCGAAAGGATGTAGCCCATTCGAACGTCTCTGTGAAAGGCACATTGTCTGAACTTATAAAGTGAACAAACAGCAAAAGTGAATTAACTGAGAGTAAACATGAACTTTGAATTGAAGTGGTCCTAAAGAGAGCCAAGCACATTCGAAAGTCTTCGATATCCGAAAGAGGTCCAAGCCCGATTGAGGGAGACTCAAAGTACAATAAGCTTGGGGAAGGGAGCCCCCAGCAAGTTTGTGTTGAACTGTGATCTGAGAGGTCTCAGCCTGATATAGGGGGACCTAACTGAACTGTGTGCTGTAAGGTCTGAGCCCTGCAGAGGGGGACCTTTGTGAACTTTACGTTGGAATACAATTTTGAAAGTCAAGAAAGAGACTTTAACGTGGAAGGCCAGGCGTGCCTCAATCCACGGCTTGGAACTGCTTTCAGTGTTAGAAACCGAGAAAGAGTTTGTCAACCTGCATACAAGGACAGCCTTACTCCATGAGGTGTAACGTAAGTAGGAGAGCTTGTTCAACTACCTTTTGAACACTGATTTTTCCTTTGCATACATTTCTCCTCTTTACACTTTTTGTACAGAGATAGGGGAGGCATTAGGTTTTTGTTAGCATAGGCCATTTTGATTTGACGGACTGTTTTATTTATTGTTTGATGGTCAAGACTCCTTCCCTCTTATTTATAGGGAGCCAAATGGGAGTTTCTCCAACCCCAACATTTTCAATAAAGGTTTTACAAATTGTATCCATTGTGTCAGTGTCATACTTGTGATACCGCACCTTCCCCATATATGGTGTCAGTGGTGGGATATGACTCAATTGAGACATATTGGGGGACCTTAACATTCCAGAAACATAGTCACAGAGCCTCCGACCCCTCTACCACCACAAAATAATCCATAGGCTTTGATATCTGTAGCAGCAGATATCCTGGGAAAAGAAGGATGATTCCCACGACTAGTCCTAATACCGCCTACAGGTTGTTACATAAGATTGGCTCCAAAATCCGGCCTAGCCTGGAAGTTTGGTTTAGATATCCTAGCAAGTGTCATAGATCCAGACTTTCAGGGAGACATAAAGGTTCTCCAACAGAACCATGGCGAAACTCCATTTGAAATACACTATGGGGACAAAATTGCACAGGGAATTCTTGAGAAAGCTCTATTCCCCAGTTTTAAGGAAGAAAGTGAGCCAGAGGAAACTGAGAGAGGTCAAAAATGCTTTGGAGAGGCTGATGAAACACCTATCGATGAGACAAAAAGGGAAGAACCTCCTACTATCCTTCCCGACCTAGTCTTCGCCCATCGAAATGATCCAGCACTCGCAGAGGCATTCTTACAAATGATTCCGGAGGGAGAAAGACCAGAAAAAGGGAGCCCCTTTTTCTTCCTGAAACGGGTATTAATATATAGAAAGGAAACCTCCAGAGAAGGCCTGAGTAAAACTCAGTTAGAAATACCCAAAATCCATTGCAAGATCATGCTAGAGATTGCACATTCTCATTTGAAAGGGGGACATTTAGAGCAGTCTAAAACCCATGCTCACATCATTGGGACATACTACTGGCCAAGTATCCATGCTGACATAAAGAACTTCATTCATACATGTGAAATATGCCAGAAAACCAGTCCACATATTCCCTTACCTGCCCCTCTAAACTCCTTACCGATAATAGAAGTCCCTTTCTCCCAAATTGGGATGGATATTATTGGAACGTTGGAAACCTCTAGACTGGGTAATAAATATGTTCTCGTAATCGTTGGTTGAGCTACCCGGTATCCAGAGGCCTTCCCCATGCGGAGCAACATAACCCACCTACTGCCATTCTTTCCTAGGGTTGGTTTCCCCAAGGAAATTCTAATGGATCAGGGATTCAATTTCATGAGCAAACATATGGGTGAAGTCAACAAATTACTACACATTACCACCTTAAGAACCTCAGTTTACCACCCCCAAAAGAACAGATTGGTAGAGAGATTTAACAAAACCCTTAAAATTGTTTTGAGGAAATTTGCTAGATGAAGATGGGAAGGACTGGGATCACATGAACACATGGGCCCTATTTACAGTACGAAAGACCCCTCAGGCCTCCACTGGATTCTCTCCCTTGGAATTACTTTATGGTAGAAAACCAAGTGATGTTTTATACATGCTCCGGGAGACCTGGGAAAAGAGAGAAGAGGCAGCTATTCCCCTCTCACAGACAACTACTCGATTGCCAGAACACATGAAACCCATACACAGTCTAGTCCACACTCACATGAAGAAGCTCAAGCCCAACAGAAGTCCACCTATGACAAGAGGGTGAATTTGAGATTGTTTTCAGTAGGTCAGAAGGTATTAGTACTCTTACCTACCTCTGAAAATAAACTTGTCTCAAAGTGGCATGGGCCATGGGAGGTGCTAGAGCAAACAGGAACCTGTACCTATAAAATAGTCCAACCTGATGGAAAACAAAAGACCCACCTTTACCACGTAAATCTTCTAAAGGAGTGGAAAGAAAATCCTTCCTCCACCACCTCCTCGCTATTGTCTTGTTTAGTACCCGAGGTGATAGACAACTTTGAACTTATTCCCCAAGAAATATCTAAACAAAAACAAGAAGATTTGAACAACCTTATTATGGCGTTCCCTGATGTATTCTGCGAGAGACCAGGGAGAGTACATGGTACTTATCATTATATCAGAACCCCAAAGGGAAAAGTGGTCCATTTGAAACCACATAGACTCCTAGAAGCACGAAAATAAATAGTGGTTGAGGAATTGAAGAAAATGTTGATGGCAAACATTATTGAGCGCTCTTCAAGTCCATGGTCCTCCCCTATTGTGTTGGTAACTAAATTTGATCATTCTTGGAGGTTTTGCATAGACTTCAGACAGGTTAACGCCATCTCCGCCTTTGATGCCTATACTATGCCACGCATCGATGAGTTAATAGATAAACTTGGAAACGCCACATTCCTATAAACCCTATTTTTAACCAAGGGATATTGGCAGGTCCCAGTACATGGACCTGACAAAGAAAAGACAGCTTTCCCGACACGCCTGGGGCTATTCCAGTTAAAAGTCCTCCCTTTTGGCCTGCATGGGGCCCAAGCCACTTTCCAACAACTCATTGACAGGATATTACAGCCCTACTCCAATTTCTGTGGGGCTTATATTTATGGTCATTTATAGTAAAACTTGGGAAGACCATCTTTTCCATCTTTCTATTATTATGATAACCCTCAGAGAGGCCATCTTAACTGCAAATCCATCCAAATGTAAGCTGGCTCAATCAGCCGTGAAATACCTAGGCTTCTTTGTAGGTAATGGCAGTGTCCAGCCCCAACAAGAAAAAGTAAAATCCGTCCAAGATGGCCCCATACCAAGGACCAAGAGAGACTGTCCTCTATCCAGGTATCCCAAATCTAGGTGTTACTACATTTACTGTTGTGCCCCCATTTTCGACATTTCTCCCTCTACCGAGCTATCGCAAATCTAGGTGATTCTTTATTTACTTGTGTGCTGCCAATTGGACGTGCCTCCCTATATTCAGGTGTATCAAATCTAGATATTTCTGCACTTACCGCCCAGACCCACCCCATTTACTCCCACACCAGGACCTAGCTGCACCGTCCATATGTTTGTGATCTCTCAATTAAGGAGGCATCCTACCCACAAGATAGACACCATCCCACACACTTCGCAAATTAGACTAGCACGCTGATGTGCCAGTATGCTTAACGATACCCACCACACTCTACGCCAACCCTCTGCAACGCACAGCCCTAACTCCCAACCCTCCACCTTGTCTCGCAGACTCCTACTCTCAAAAACTCCAAGGTATATGCCCATTCTGCACCCTTGCTCAACCCTCTCCCTTCCCCCTGCTCCATCCTCCATGTAGATCTCGCTCTGCACAAGCCAGAGCAGCACAATGGAGAGCGAGAGTTGAATACATTGACCCCTGAGTATCCCGCACTATCCATTAACCCAGTCAAGTCAACCCTCCTACTCCATCCTCCCACTACCTCCTCACCTGTGCCCTCACCTCTCCTGAACAACATGGCCCCCCCATCCCAACTCCTGCTTCCCTTCTCTTAGCGCAGCAAGGGCAGCCCTGGCCAAAACCCTGACCTCCACAGTAACCCCCCGCACTCTCATCCACACCCCATGGCCGCCCCAAAAGACAAGAAAAGGCCCAGACATCAGCCACCTCAGGCCCCACTCAGCATCACCTTTGCTCCAACCCAGATCCCAATCCGTGCCACCTCATTATAGCGCCCAAACCTCCCCTCCGGCACCCAACTAAATTTTAGCACTATTCCCCTCCTCACCCATTTCCACCTACACTCCAATACACTCCTCTGACCACCCCTTTCCCTCAGCCCAGTGCAACCACCCCCCATCCTCCCATGCCCTACCCTGGCCACACCCACCCTCAACGCACCGCCACCACTCCTTCCTTCACTCCCTCTACTTCAACAATCCCCAACTTGACCGGTCCAGCACTTGCAAACAAACACACCAAATCTCTTGCATCCTCATCAACGCCAGGTCAGTCTCTAAAAACAAATTTAACACCTTTGACCTTATCTCAGACGAAAACCCAGGTGTCCTTTTCATCACAGAGACCTGGTTTGCTGACAATTACAAACACATTTCACACGAGGCCTTCCCACCTGGCTACAACCTGATTGTTTGAAACAGATCAAGAAGAAGTGGGGGACTTGCAATCCTACACAAACACCAATTTCCTCTGATTATCAAGGACACCTCAGCTAGCATCACAGACTATGAATCCCTTCTTGTAAAACACCAACTCTCACCCTCCACCTCGCACAGCTTCCTACTCATTTGCAGACCCCCTGGCTACAACAAGGATTTTGCAGACCCACTGAGCGGCGCTCTGACAACTGCCTTCAACCTACATCCAGCACTCACCATAATCAGTGATTTCAACATCTGCTTTGACTCCACTTCAAACCCTATGACCCAATCTCTCACAAACAACCTAGATGCCTTTAACCTGACACAACGCATCTCTATGACCACCCACCCAGGAGGCCACACCCTTGATGCAGTCTTTAGCACCACAAACACCATATCCTGCCTGCACACCCCCTAAAATGGACAGATCACTTTGTAATCTTTTCTCCGTACCACTCTCAACGTGGGCCTTGTCTGGCACCACCGACTTCACTACCTCTCACCCCACTCTGGAACAGTCGTTATCACCCCAGATCTAGCCAACTCCATCCTCAACTCACTTCCAGTACTCTCCCTCCAGGAAGGCCCCCCCATCAAACTCTTCGACCACTGGCTCTCTAAAGCCCTCGCTACCCTCACCCAAACAAAATGTCCCTCTCACAGATTAGGCCCCACACCCAGGTGGTACACCGCCAACCTCAAATTGCTCCAAACCCTCAAGCACCGTCTGGAACGTACTTTGAGAACCAACCCAACCACCCAAAACAAAACTGCCCTAGTAAGACGAACAAGGGCCTACAGATTGGAAATCATAAAAAGCAAGAAAGCATTCCATGGAAACAGAATCGTGAACTCTCGCAACCTAAGCAAGGAACTGCATAGAATAATTTCTGAATTCAATTCTCCAGGCTGCTCTACCACCCCTACACCCAACTCCCAATCACTATGCAACGCCTTATAAGAACACTTCCACAACATCGCTATCGACAGACACTCTGCCATCATCTCTAAATTAGAAATAATGCCCCTGCCCACCGCCCATTCTCCATCCAAACTCCTTCCTGATGCAAACCTTTGCCTCTTTCTCTCCGATCTCACATCAGGAGTTCCTCTCGCTCATACCACAAAGCCGCCCTTGAGGTTCCCCTGATGACCCTTGCCCACCCACCCTCCTCAAAAACATCCTAGCTTCAACCTGTGCAGGCAGTATTGCACGCTCAATCCTTAACCACTCCCTGATATCGAGAACCTTTCTGGAAGCCTGAAAAACCTTCTACATGAAACCACTCCTCAAAAACCTATGCTCGACCCATTCCTTCCCCAGAACTACCAGACCATTTCCAACACCAACCTCATGGCCAAACTCATGGGCCACACAGCATGCAAGCAACTCAGCCATTTCACTGAAGCAATCAACCTCCTTGACCCTGCCCAATCTGGTGTCAGACTGCACCGAGGAATGGAGTCCTCCTTAGTGTTCGTTTGGGATGACCTAAGAAGAACAGCAGGCACAGATGTTTGTGCTGTACTCATTCTCCTTGACCTCTCTACCGCCTTTGATACCATTGACCACACCATTCTCCAAGACAGACTACGCTCTATGGAAATCAAAGTCACTGCCCTTGGATCTCCTCTTTTATCTCAATCACTCGCAAATCATGCTCCTCCACCCTTTCACCTATACATCCTGATAAGTACCGAAAGGGGTTGCACAGGGAGCATCCCTATCTCCCCCCCTTTTCAATATCTACCTGAACCCACTCCCTGCACTCATCCGCTCCCACAATTTCACCTGCTACAACTATGCAGACGATACCAAGATCATTCTTAAAATCCCAAAATCGCCAGGGCCCCAACTGTCCAGATCTGTCATCATGCCTCTACTGGATGATGAAACAGAAATCCTAATCTGCGGGAAACAGCCCTCCTTCCTCACCCTGATCCTTGTCCTCACACCATAGACCCCCCCCCCTCCACCCAGCAACCTCCACCTCAGTGAAAAACTGTGGATGCACTATGGGCATGGATTTAGCCCTCTCCCAGTACATCAATTCTGTATCCAGAACCTGTTCTTCCACCTACGCATCCTCAGGCGTATCTTACCTTTCCTTACCTATCCTCACAGTTTCTCTGCCATCATCCTCTCCCGCTTAGACTATGCAAACTGCCTTTATCTATGTGCACTGGAGTTTCAGCTAAGGAAACTGCAAAGAATCCAAAACACTGCGGCCTGCCTGCTTTTTAACCTTCCTACCAGAGACCACCTCAGCCCTACACTAAGAGTCCTCCATTGGCTCCCTATTGGACGATGCATTACCTTTAAAGCCATGTCCCTCACTCACCGGGAAATCCGTAACACTGGCCTGGAATATCTCCAAGACAAACTCACTCACTACCACCCCTCTAGGACACTCATATCCGGCACAGCATTTCTCCTAGTGGTCCCACATTGCAACTGCAACTGACAGGGCTGGTCCTCCTTCTCCATCCAAGCGCTGATCATCTTTAACTCTCTGCCCCTGCACATCTGCAACATTGATAAGGACTTGGCATTCAAAAAGGCCCTCAAAACCTGGCTCTTCCCTTCCCCCTCTTGAAACCTTCTCACACTTTATACTATTGATATGCGCACAGAAACACTGGCCCAAACACAACACCACACCAATCCACGGATGCCGGCAGTGTTTGCAGCCTCCTTCTCCCCCAGACGACCGTACATCACTCCCCCATCCCTCCGGGCCCCTCTCCCACTGCTCAGATTCTCAATATTGGGAGACCACAACTGGCGAGACCAGCCAATTGCGTTGAACCTAGGAACAGACATCAAAGAATCGAAGATGAACTATCCGAGTTTAAGGTATGCATACCTTGTACCACGTTCTGTGGCACAGGCCGCAGGTACAGCCACCCATCCATGCACTATAGAATGCAGCTATGGCTATGCAAATCTGGTCTAGCGTCCCCAAAAGCATTCCCAACCACAGATCGTATTGAGGCCATACAAATGGGGAAAGGGCACTATATAAATGACGAATACAATGCAATACAATACAACAATGCAATAGTCTTGGGGTATGTCCTCGTGTTTCGCCAAACTGACACCAGTAATCGTTGTTATTGAGGGGGACACGAGAGCCTTTATTTCTTCTTCTGTGGGATGACATGATGGAGGACAATGATCTCCTAAGAAGGTTAGCTTTCTTTTTCCCCAATCAATTAGTGGAATGTGGTATTCCAACCACAGAATCCCCAGAATAACCTGGAAATGAGGAGCGGAAATTAGGTAAAAGATTATGGCTCCTTAATGGAATGTGGAGCACGCCATCCTTAATGTTAGTGTCTGTTGAGAAATAGGTTCTGATGTTAGACGGGAGTACGACCCAAAAGAATTGGTCCCGGGTGATGCTTATCCTTCAAGGGAATATTTAAGTGAGCAGCGAAATTCTGGTATGTGAAATTCCCAGTCTTTCCACTGTCTATGAGAGCGATTACCTCATTCCATAACATAGTTCCTTTACATAAAGTGATTTGAATGAAGAAATGTTTGGCTTGTTTTGCCTTATGCATACAGGTACCTGGGATTTCCTGGATAGGCCTGTCAATCCCTCCCTTATCATTGATGACCATTGATGACCAGGGTCGTTTACCGTGGATCTGGAAGGTCGTTTTAGACACAACCATACGCTGTGTCTGTTTTCTCGTCAGAAATAGCAAAGATTCAGGTGACGTCATCTGTCTCGCTCCTCTCCAGACATAGGACTGTGCGTACTCCTTAACTGCATGGGTTCTGGGTCTCCGGGTGGCCCAGTTTCCTCCTCCTCAGCTCTCACATAATTGCGTTTCTACTCGGTTCTCCTCCTTTCACTCCGTCTGTCGCCCCATCTTTGGTCCATAGTGTAATATAATCACCAAGGGTGGTATGTAGATTTACAATTTGGCTGAGAGAGTCTTTCAGTTATTTCCAGTAACCCCTGTAAAACAGCATTAGTTGGATGTCCTCAGGCCAGGTGGTTTGTGTGGCCCTACTCCGAAACATAGTGACGTAGTCCCGAAGATCCTAATTGTCTTTGCGTAGATCCATAAACTCGTTTCAGATTAACTGAGTAGCGTACTGCCTTCCAAACATAGCTTGAAAGGCTGCAAGGACATCATCATACCTATTCAGTATAGGATCACTTAGATGCATAAAGGGCCCAGGTAAGTGCTGTTTTCTCTAGATCAAACAGTATGAATGCGACCCTAGCCGGGTCTGAGGCATATAACTGCAGTCTATTTAGAAAGTGGATCTTGCATTGTGTGAGAAAGCCATTGAATTTCTTGGGGTGTCCCCCAAACTTAGTGCCCATGGGTGGGGCTGGTATACAGGGACCTTAATTTGGAGGTGACAATGTGGCGGACATGAGCACTGATCATGTGTAACTCTGAAGGGCTGTTATCCCTAATGGGGAAGGACCCCCACTGACTCCTGGAGACCCCACATGGACTTACCACCATGGGCCTTTAGCAGCCATTTGGTCCACCTTAACCTGTAGGGCCAAAAAGGTATTGATACAACATTGCATTCTCTTGTCGAGACGTCAACACTTCAGCTTGTAACCTTTGAAAGCCGTAGTTAAATTTGTGACTACTGACTTCATGGTTCAAGGTCTCGTAAACTGTCAGATCTTGATCTTCTTGGCAGTTCTCGGAAACCCTGAAGTCAGTACACCACCCACCCTAAAACAGGGAAAGGTCCCATCACAGATTTACCATTTCCCCCCTTCTCATTCCTGGTAAGGGAGTCTTTACTCTGCACCCTGAGCCAGGATATCTTGCAGGATGGTTCTGCAGGTGTGAGATAACAACAGTGATTAGTAAGGCAACCTTCCTGACCCCCTTCCGTTGTTTACGGATACTAACTGTATGTACCATCTGGTCATCTTGAGAAGGCTTTATAAGATAAACTGTAGGTAGGATTGATCATGTAGTTGTCTCTGTCTCCTCCCCAGAGTACCAAGGTGTTGGACAGGCATTTCATAAAGGCTAAAACACCACAGAGAAAATATGTAAATAAAGAGGTCTTTGGACAAATCTCTGAGTCTTGGTAGAACAGGCTAAGTACTTAAACTAAGCATCTACTTGGTAGCATCCAGATCAATGATCGTCCGGCATTCTGGTCTTCCGTCTATTGCGAGGGGCTGAGGCTACTCAGTGGCAAGTATTTATGCTGGGGAAGTAGGTAATCACAGCAACTGACACACATGTAGAGTGCGTCCACCATCTTGCTTTGGGCTTCGAGCAAGAGGCGGAAGGCATAGTGTGGGAGGCTTCTAGTGATGTGCCTGATATTGATGGGTACATCTGGGTTGCTACAGGTGACCAGCAATAATCTGGACTCCCCAAAGGTGGCAGGTGGTTGAACCCTGACACACTTCCTATAAAAGACCGGACGGCCATGAGCACAGAAATAGTAACTTAGTATGCTAACCTTTTCATGGCAAACCCCAAACAGTTCTTATGACAACAATCCCAATAACCACTAATGAGCCTGCAATCTGTTAATGGCATTTTCTTGATTTGAACAGAAGTCAAAGATTTTCTCAACTAATTCCATTAATTACCACATGCCTTCAACCACTGCAATAAGTTCACCATGGAATAATCTAATAAAAGACTGTTTGGAAAAGGGTATGTGGCAGGTAGCTGGGGTGAGTTGGCTATTTGTGATGGAGGTCATGGGAATTTGGAGAGGAAAAAAGAGAGGGCATGAAAATGGTTGGAGACAAAGGAGGAGAAGGAAGAGCCTCTATGGGGAGAACAGTCAAATAAAAGCATGTATCCCATGGCTCTGCCTTCATATGACAATGCTAATTTTCCTCTTGACAATGAATGCCACCATCTTAAGCATCCAGCAAACTCCTCTCAAGGGAAGTATGATGAACGTCTGACTCTTGTAAAGCTTCTTTGAGGAAAATGATGGCACTAAGTTCAATTTCTTCCAAGGTTGAACCAGTAGGTGCTTGTCAGATGGTGCCCAAAACTATGTATTGTAATCTCAGGAAAAATCTTTAACTTTTAATCTGACAAATGTCTAGCTTCATTGACAGAAGCTATGGTGCGCTTGACAAAATCAATAGAACAACTGGTAGAGGATTAAGGGAAATACAGTGTCATCTTAGACCAGACCGTCAATTCAAATTCCACCCAACCTTAGTCCAACTGCTGTGGCCTTTTCTCATTACCACTGACTTTTATGAATGCCATTCCCGGTGGTGCCAGGATACTGAAACAGCCTTCTTCCACTATCAGTGTGGGTGGAGTTGAGGGCCCTTTGCTGCAAGGTCGTGGGGCTTTGGTGATCGAGGGTGGGGGCCGATAGCAGGTGAACCACAGATGTTTCATCAGAAAGTTAACAGGCCTCATAATGTCTTGGTTGTAAATGTTCCCTGATTTAACCTACAGCAGAGGGGGTAAATGGCCAGCTGCAGTAATAAAACACTTCATTTGCTGTGGAAAGTTAGAGGCTGGAAGCAAACAAGAGTGCCCAATGTTATTGTAAAAGAGAGATACTCCTGGGCTGAGCCAGACCCAAAAATGTTTTATGGGGATTGTGCATCAGTTTTATTATCAACAGTGATTTGGCATCTAGTATGTGCCAATCAAATCTGTCTAGATGCCCTTCTACCAAAGAGCCCAGTTTGTAAAACCATTGTTTTTCTTTGGGCCCTAAGGTGGCCCCTGTTAAGAGCTCCACTTCCCCACGGGAAGTGGCGTTTCTGCCGCAGAGAGACCTAGAAGGAGAGTGATCTCCCCCCTGTAGCTTCCATTTGGATAGATATTCCCTCATGATGAGTGACTTCCAAGCTTCAGATTTCTCCAAATGTTTGCTTGCAACCCTCTGTGTGTGGTGTTCTGCTCTTACCGAGTTATCCGACTTCCTGTCCCACATTTCTAAAGGTCGCAGGTGGCTCATTCATATTTAACCTGAAATGTGTCAAGAGTTTGTCCAAAGCAAGGTCCTGTTGAAAAGTTCACATCTGGATTAGATATTTGTTAATTCCGGGAGTCGCAGGCAATTTCCCCAGCAGTGTCCAAGGGCTCTTCAGTCTTTGAGAGTGGGTAAAAGGGACCCCAAGGGGGCCTGATGGCCCTAGTTAGCAATAAGATTACAGTATACCCAAAGCATGCCCCAAAGCATTGGAGCTATATCCTGTGTGTAAGACTAAGTGTCCAAGAGGGTGTTGTTTATATTATTAACATCTACAACTGGCACATTATGCCCAATATGCAGAGGCATTCAATGAATAGGCGTCATAGGCTAGTGTGTGGTATCTACACCATTGATTGGTTCGGTGACTCTAGCCGGAGCCCTGAATCCTTCTGTGGGGGTTGGGATGATGCTATTGGAAGGGTGTCCTGCCATTTAGTGAAAGGAATGGGAAATTGCACGTGGAATCCTAACAATAGGCGCAATCGTTTTTAACATTCCTACCAAAGCGCACTACATTGATGAATGCTGTGGTAAGACATTTAGCCATAGCCAACACACCAGCTCTGATGATGAAGGCAAGACTGGGCTGTTTCAAGTCACACATTGGGAAGTGGGAACGGGCTGTTTGGTGGGGTGACTGACTGCTTGTGGTTACCGTTGGCGGTGCTATTACTGTTCTGTTCTTAAGTCCTGCGATTATAAAAACATAGTAGTGAGGAAGAAAGCCACCGTTCAGCAGAGCTGAGGGCACCCTGGAGAATATTTAGTCTTTTCCCTGCGATAGGAAAGCTGCCAAAATTGACATTTTGGGGTGTTCTCGCCACCACACAAGAGCTGGCAAAATGTGATTTATTTCGCATTCTCCCTGCGACATGACAGTTTCTAACATGAACTGATCTGTGCTACTTGTGAGTGACTGTGCTATCTCGGGGTCTCCCTGTGATGCAATAGCCGTAGTGGTCACACAATAATTCACAGGGTTTCTTGAAAACATTACATGACAGCTGCTTTTTGCCCATTACATTATAGTCCTGCAGTTGACCTTTTCCTCTACACTCAATTTAGTGAAGGGTGTTGTGGTGGTGGGTTTACAAGCTTGCCTCCAGAGCATCTTGGGCTGCACTATGTTCCTCCTCCCCAACCTTAGCATGGCCTTGCAATGCAGGCAGTGTGTGCCTGTATGCCAGAATAGGCAATCACCCTGGATGCTCCTGTATGGAGGAACAGTCAACATTCACACTGAGGGCTGTGGGAAACAACACAGGCCTAAGAGCTGCAGATAGTGCCTGTGGTTGGGCCGCTTTCTAACCCTGGCACTCACTAGCTCATGAGCAGGAGAGGCCAGAACCTTCCTACTGCCAGGTGCTTCATCCACACCACTACAGGTGGGTATGATGGTGGTGGGGCCTTGTTTGCCATGTGGGTGTGGACCATTGCTTTATGCCGCTGCTAATGTGATTAGCAATTGCAGCCATGCCCAATCCTCACTCTTACTGATTATAATGATATGATTGTTTATTTATATAGCACCTATACACAATGTGTTTCAAAACGCTTCAAGGCAAGGGAGGGAACAAGGGAAAATACAATGACATTTTTACAGGCCATGAACAGTAAGGATGTGAAATTAACTATCGTACTCGACCTAAGACATAGATGAGGAAGGGAGGGGAGAGAACGGGAAGGAAATGGAAACAGACAGGCCTAGGCCTGACAACATTTCTGGTAGAGCCGGAGAAAACAAAAGGTGAGGGAGAGGGGTACAGAAAGGGAGGGGAGGACAAAACAAGCGACTATCGTACTAGGCCTGACAACAGGTAGAGACAGATGAGGTAGCTATCATACTAGGTCCAGGGACAATTCTGATAGAGTACATGCATAGAAGAAAGTAAGGGGAGGAGATAGGAAAAGGGGAAAAGGGAGAGGAGGCGAGAACAGAAAGTAAGCAGTCAAAAAGAGTGGAGAAGCAAGAAGGGGGAGCGAATACAATTGCAGAAGTCCGTAGTAACACATCATGTTGCAAGCCAGGATCCAAGATGAAGATGGGAACAGAATGATTCAGAATACACACAACTGTTCATGCCACTGCCTGCGACTCCCCCTTAGCAGGGGAAAGTACTACACACCCCAGTAGGAGCCTGTTGTAGAAAGTCCTGGGCAGTGCCTATTCATTTGTCACATCGTATGGCCTACCTTGCCAAATGTATAGTACAGAAGCCAGCTGGATGAGCTTGGTCAGCCTTCTCATCCTTGTCTGCTTCCTCCTCCTCCCAGTCGTCTGGCTGCCACTCGTAGTCCTCCTTCTCCTGTCCCTTTACCTCACAGTCCTGCTCCTTCCCTGAATTCACCTGCTGTTTCACCTCATCCTACCTTTGTGTTCCTGCTCCTGCCCTGGCTCCCGCCTCCGTCTCCTGATGTTCTACCTCCTCCTCTAGTTCCACCAGCTGCCTGGTATCTGCCTGCTTAGGTCCTCTTCCTCCTGCTCTGCACCCACATCTTCAAGTTCCCCCTCCAACACTGCCCCTTTCTCTTCCCCCTCCTGCTGGCCCTCCATCCGTTCTGTGCCTGGACCCATTCCTACCCCTGCTGTTCCTGTGGATCAATTGGTAGCTTTCCACCTCTATAATCCTCCATGGCTTCCCTGTCGCCGTGCCCGGATGTGGTGTCAGCCTTAATCTCCTCAGGCTATGCATCTATGACCCCATGCTCCCCAACATTCAACTGAAGTCTCAAGACTTCATCTGAAGTCAATATGCTCCCAAAGAGATGCACGTGTTCCTTTGCTTGATGATATCCAGTGCGGTGGTGCGCCAAGGGAGAGGTTTTCACAAGAGTTTTTAGGTAGGACTTCATAACAGCTTTTTTTTATTTTCCTTTATTTTTTTCAGTGGAGTGATTTAGATAAAGAGACTTATTACCAGTACGGTGGAGCGGTAAATATGGCTGTAAAGGTGCAGAAATTAAGGTTGCTGCCACTTTACTGCTGCATTACCGCACCACTGTAATATGGGTTTGGAGGTAAAGTGGAGGATGTGCCTCCAACATTTTGGTAGAGGTACAGCCTCCACTTTAGCCCCAAAACTCGGTGGATTTACTGTGCGGTATTACTGTTCACTGCAAATCCGATAAGAATTCCCTTGGAGTCCTAGGGACTTCAGAAATGGGGAATTAGACCACATTGTCACCACTCATAATCCTGTGGTAATTCCACGAGACCAAGTGGTGGTAACGGTATTCGAGTTGCCACTAAATCTGCGTATATGCCAGTGAATTACCACCAGATTTATAATGAGGGCCAAAGCGCTTAAGTTCAAAAGCACTAAGGGTTTTTCACAGTGGATTTCTTTTTTCATTTTTTTTTTTTATTTTTTGGGATCGAAGGAGAAACATTAATGGAAGCGGATTAAAAAATACACAATCACAAAGGGTTTCTCAAAGAGGGAGTCAAACTTTAAACGACTTCACAAAGAAGAACAATACAGGTTAGCAGCCTCAGAATATCAGATGCCCAATCACGATGCAAGGAACACAGGCTTTATTTGTAGGACACGCTTGTGCTCTCTGTGCTTGATGTGGCTATTGTGTACACAGCCCCCACACCTACCGTTCGATCCTATCTGTCACTCACCATGTCTTCACCCTACCACCCCCCAAGCCCGTCCCACTCCCACCCATGCTAGGTTCACCTGTCTCTTGTGGCCTGCTCCCAGTCCACGCTGAGCCTCTCCTTCATACACCTCACATTTCCCCAGGCCACCCTGGCCTCACCCACCTCGCCCATAGCCTAAACTGCTGGTGCAGTGCTTTATGTACAGCCTGGTAGTGGCCTACCACCCCCAGCAAGGCCTTCATTTCTCTCGGGTCTTTACCTCGGGTGGTCGGGCCATTAGGAGTGGTATTATCACTTAAATAAAATACCACAAACACGGAAGGAGCTGTGAAAAATACAGACCCAACACACACTCGGTGGATACAACACAAGCGCTCCTGCTTTCTCCAATTGTGAATCAGCCCTGGGCCACCCTCCCAAAGCCAAGCGCAGCTGAAGGAGAACCAGGAAATGAGCTCAGCCTTTTATATTGCCACTGTACCTGCCCAGAGACTGGAGGGCTCTGTTTGGCCTGCCGAATCTCTCTCATAGGTTTCTCAATTCTAATTTGCCCGCTCAAGCCAGACCAGCAGACCACACCAATTTCATGCATGAGTTAGAGTTGGATTTAGGACTAATGGCAGCTCCCAGGAGGTAGTGCGGTTCTGCTGACTATGTTCTTTCGTTGGCCTCGTCAGCAATGTCGGGATGTAAGCCTGAGGTGTACCTCAGCTCACTGAACCTTCCACACTGCTTACTATCAAGTATGGGGAAGAGGACCTCCACCACACCCCAGAGTCAATGAAGATGACATTTTATAATCCTTGTATCCATTGAATGTGTTCCTGGCATGCACAACTGGTCTGCAGGGAACTGAGTGGAATGTTGAGAGTGTTGCATGGCTGAGGGTTCTGTGAGAGTCAGCTGCTGGCTAGGTGGGGAATGTGAGGGTGGGTCTGGTGGATCTTCTCCTCCGTGTATTTTGTAACGGAAGTTTTACCTAAAATGGCCGATAAATTAATATATTATGAAACTTTACCTTCACAACTGCTCCTGTTCCAGCTTTCCAACCCGCTTCTACATTTTAGTTACAGGGAGAGCCTGACTACATGGCAGCATTACTCACTGCATTAAATCACAGGCATTGCTTGGGGGGTAGGGGGGGGGGCTGAGGGGGTGCCTGGTCTTTTGTAGCCCCAGATAAAATCTCAGGGGCTACAACCAAAAGGCTAGCTAGCCCCGAGTCCCGGCATTAGCATAGCCCTGGACCTTTTCCAGACCTAGCACCACCCCTGCATTAAATGATGTCCACCAGGGCTTGTTAGAAGACGCGCTATTGGGTACGTGTCAGGGGTACAATGCATCATGCTCATGGCATTGAGAGCATGTGAGAGCCTGGGGTGTGGCTGCACGATGCATATCCTGCGCACATTGAGATCAGTGCGGCACGATGCATTAGCTTCAAGATTCTGGGTCATTACAACTTTGCTGGTCCTGAAAAAATTGCGAAAGAATTGCTGGTAATTCCGGCACTGGCATTTTTTTCCAGGCAAGATCTATCGGCAGGCCTGACCTGCAGGTAGTTCAGGCCCCTACTGGCAGTAAAATGCCGGAATCACTGGCACCAGTGATTCCAGCAATCTCATCCCATGGAGTCCTGGGAATGGGAACTTACTGTCATTCCGCCACCAGTAATATATTGGTCATACTGGGATATCGGACGGCGGAGACGTTAAGGCGGTTTTGCCAGTAACCCAGCGGAATTACCGGCAAGCCTATAATGAGGTCTATTAGCTTCAAGGCATTGGGAGCAAGTAAGAGCCTGTAGTGTGGATGCACGATGCAGCAGCGTCCTTGTATCCGACTATGGATAGCCTGGCCTGTAGATGCATAGTGCACCTTGTTTGCAGCTTTGACCTAGTTGTGCTGAGTGTTTCTCGCCTCAAGGGATTCATTTGCAGAGGTGGAGTTACTGTGCGAAAGAGTATCTCGCCTGAGGGTCCCACTCACCTTTCTGTTTTCGCCTAGTGTCTGTGCCGCTTGAGGTGTTTTCTCCGTCTGTGTGTGTGTGTGTTTGAAGGACGGAGGTGCTGTACCCTTTGAAGGAGTGCAAGTAGGGCATGCCTGCATGGAACTGAGCAGGATGCTGAGAGCGTTGCCTGGGGGACCATTCTGTGAGAGTCAGTCGGTGCCTGGGAGCTGAATGTGATGGTGTTTCCGGTGGGCGTTCTCCTCTATGCCCCCTGTAACTCAATGTATAACTAAGAGAAATAAATGAACACTTTTACCCAGGGCTTCTGAGCCGTCCTGCTACGACACTAGCAAAACTGTCCTTAATGTAGGTACGCTGAGTATGTTTCCTGTGGAGAATATGCCCAAATGTGACCCTTTGACGCCGTATGTTTCAAAAACAGAGGCGCGTACCCTGCGCAATGGGATTTTGATAAAACACATCCCTCCCTGCACTGCGTTGCACGCGGTCGGCAAGGTTTGCATAAGCAGACGCTGTTCTGATCTGGCAGGATGATGATCTCTTGAGCAGCTGCAGAGGGAAAGGATAACAGATGCTCAAGGCAGGAAGACGAGGACAGTAAAAAGAAGTCGCAGCTGCCCACCATGCTTGGCAACAGAGAAATTCCGCCTGCATTAAGGAAGAACTCGGAGGAAACTGTTCACCCCCACAATTCTTGGATGAGCTCCGGCATCTGCCTACGCTCTTCAATATTTCCACGTAGGCCTTGTTACAAAGGCGCAGATTAGTCTATGGGCGTGCGCGCCACATCATCCTTCTGGAACCAAGATGGAAGTGGCAAAATGACTTTCTTCCAGCATGCTGCATGGGTTTTCAGAAGCGACGGGGGGTGGGGGGGGGGGGTTATCTAATGCCCCTTCTGTTGGGTGGGACTTTCCACATATTTCCCAAAACAGGTTTATTTCCAGGAATCCTACATACATGTTTTAAACTGATTTATTTATCAAAGTTTAACATTTTGTTGTTGAAATTCCGTGTTTAATTACACACTCTTAAAAACACCTATTCATAGCCACGAGTTAAGCGCTGAAAGTTTTTTTTTGTTGCTATACAAGGGTTTTAAACAAATGTACACTAGCTGTTCCCTGCGTTACTGGTGCGCACATCACTTAGTCTGCAAAGAGCCACTGACATCTTGGCTGTTTGCAGACGCAAACCGTTTGAAGATCAATTATGCAAAGACCAAGGTTAGGCATATATGTGGCAAAGGGCATTGCACTACCAGGTTTAGCTGGTACATAGTGGTACTAAATTAGAGCTGGTCCAAACGTATGTTTAGCTTGGTTTACCGTTCTATAGCGTCCCCTCATCCTTACAATACTATACCTATATTGAAGCTAAAGTGATGCAACAATGGCTGGTTTTGAGGGTATTTATTAAGAGAGTTGGAGGAGATTCTGTCGAGGGACTACTGGAAGTGTTTACCAAAGCAAATGTCCCTTGTATTTTATATGGGTTACATACTATACCAGAAAAGCATTTGGGCTGGTTAGATAAATTAGAAGGAAAAATACTTATGTCACTCCTGGGTTTACCGACAACAGTCCCCGTCACTGCTATGAGAATGGAACTTGGCACTACGTCTCCACATACCACTAGAAAACTGACCTATAGCAAGCTATTCTTAAAAATAAATCAAGCTAGCATTACAGCTGATAATTTAGACATATTTGTTGATGTCTAAGGCTCAAGTACATTATCGGAAGGGTAACAGCGCACATTCTGAAATGGCTGATTCTGTACAAGCCAGTTGGATAACATTGGACTGCCATTGGCAGAGGCAGCCGACATAGGTTGCTACTTATACAAAGTTAAGTACAAGACTCAGGAATGGGACAGAGTGAGGTCTATAGAGATATGTGAGAAGAAAACAACATTATGAGGAGTATGTCCAACAAAGGTTTGAATACCTTAAGCTTCGCAGATACTTGATTAAGGCATGTGCATATACATTAAGACTTTCCATCTTGTACTTGTGTTTATATATTTTGCCGGTTATAAAACACATGGGTGCGTGGCAGAACACTCCCCGAGAAAGAAGATTATGTCGTTTGTGTGCCAACTCCAGAGAAACCAGCAGGCGCATTTTGACTCATTTGAAAAGGCAACCAACCTTTATCACAGGAGATATGAGCGCTTTTGTACATCGCCAAACAACATTGAAACAGAGCCATTTTGGTCCACCACGATTGTGGCGGCAGAATCCCTTGTGATTACAGCCACGGCATTGCATGTTTGGGAGAGTATATAATGTATATCATTAAACAAGAGGCACTGAATTGACTTGAACAATCCAAAAGCAAACAGGTGGCATTGCTAAATGTGATTAGAATAGGTACTGATGCAGGCTATTGCTATTAATGAGTAAAGCGATATGGACTTGATTGGAAGTTTTCACTAATTTTATGTTAAGGCCATTTATTAAGAATGGTAAAGTACTAATTAGAAGTGTATGACTCGCCTGATGATTTTTAAATATTGATGATTTTATATGCAAAGTGTAGTTTGTTGTTTTTCTTTTTCTTGTTTATACTGTATTGTGATATGTTTGCAAAAGGCTTAATTGTATTAGCCATAAGCATTAATAAAAAACAAAATACCTCGAGTGGAGTGGTGGGCACTCCTGATCGTGCTGTCAGCCTCCTGACAGCTGAGAATTTCAGCTGGGGCCACTGTTGTCCTACCACCTGAGGACTCCGTTTGGGGACCACCATTCCAGTAAGGGCCCGTTCCAGGTCAACCTACATCAGTGCCATCAGCCTGTGGTCTTGGTTTCCTCCGGTGGGCCTGTGTTTCTTTATCATTCACATTGATTATCTTGTCCCTTGGATTTTCACCCCAATTATTACTCTATCCTATCATTTTTCTCTCTGCCTTTTATTTTTCTTTCTGTTTGGTGCCTGGAGATTATTTGAAATGTTCAAATTATTTAATATAGAACAAAATATGGAGGCCAACACTCTTTTTTCCAAATGAATTCTCATGCTACAATCATTTGAGAACTCCAGGTCAACATTCGGCAAGAACTCCCATACCATCCACACTAAGATATCAAGAATAGAGGCCATCCTGCTCAGTAACCAATGCCCTCATGTGCCAGTGCACCAGATAAGATTTTGAAGTGGGAGTATTTTACTCACTATTTTTTAAAGTTGGGAGTAAAGTGATTTTTTAGGGAGTAAAAATGTAAGTCCAATTCCAAATGAGAGTATTTTTATAAGCTGGTAAAAATATGTTTTAACTGGGGAACGGATTTTTTTTTTGTAATAATGATTTATTTGCACCTAGTTGTGCATACACATTAAAAGATACATGTTTACTTCCTCCAATCACACAGTAATAATAGCAGTTTCTTCCTGTGCTACTACATGCACTGACGATACAAACATATTCATGGAGCTGTCTGTTTTCCATTTTTTGTTGAGATTATGTTCACTCTCTATTTTTGTTTTTTTGGGAGTTTTTGCCTATTTTTAGGGAGTAAAAGCGTCCGACACACCCCTTAAATATAGGGCTGAGTGCACCTGAATAAGATCAAGCACCTGGTCAGGTTCAGGAGGGTTCTCAAACTGGTATTGTTGAAACCCAGACAAATTTGGAAAACAGCATTCTGGGTTTCCAAACTCTAAACCTTCTGTTCTAGGCCAGTGCGGTCTTACTGTAGATGTGCCTCTCTTCTCTGCTCCCCCACATTATTGCTAATCATCCTCGTCCTTCCCCAACCCTATCCCAACCCTTTCTCCTGACCCCCTTCCTGCTCAAGTCACTTAAGAGTTAGCTGTTTTGCATTATTCACAATACTAATCACCATTAAAACCAAAAGGAAATCAATATTTGTGAATAGATGTAAATCTACATGAAATGCATTGCCCAATAAAGACAAACACAATTGGCTTTGTTCACCTGAAGAGGACACATATAAAGCACAAACGAGCAAGCATTGCAATAACTTTGCAGGTGATGATGAAATCACTAAGAGCAATTAGTACCCGGCTTTTGGTGGCAGCCTCCCAGCCAATGAATGAGGCTCCGAACAGGGTCTTTACCACACAGGGAAAAACCCTGCTCAGAGCCTCCTCAGAATGGGAGGCCCCCATCTTCCCTCACCGGATTAACGCTAAGTGTGACCTCTCCCCTTCCCCCACTCCTCTTTTCCACATCTGGTCTCCTCCTCCCTACTCCCACCCCACTTACATGTGCTTCTATGTCCTTCCCTGCGCCGGGAACACTAGTGATCCCGGCGGAGCACCAATCCGGCAATGGGTGCCATTGAAAAGGAGAAGGGACTCCATGTCCTTCTCCCCGATCCATGGCAGACATTTTTTTTGTAGTTTTTCTCGGGTTTAGTAGCGGGTTACACGCCGTTTCTCAACATGAGAAAAATAAACTATTAGTACCCCAGTACAATGTGTCGGTGTACTAATAGTTCTAGAACCCTCAGAGGGGGGCATTACTGGTCTGGTAATGCCCCAGGGCTCACGTTGTTACTGACGCCCCGGGGGCATTACCATTCTAGTAATGGCCCACCTCCTCGGGTTCTATTGCTTTATTAGTATCGGCAGGGGGGGTGGCGGCCTCCCAGTCAATGAGGAGGCTCGGAATAGGGTGTTTACCACACAGGGAAAGACACCCCTCCGAGCCTCCTCAGAGCCATCTTCCCTAGCCAGGATGAAAGGTAAGTGTGCTCCCCTGAGACCCTATTTACATTGACTGTAGTTTTTTGTAGATTACCTAGGATGAGTGATTCAGTGAGGGGAGATCTCCACTTTTGTTTTCATGCATGACTTTTGAGGGCATTTTAAGTTACGGCAGCAAAACATTTTCTGTTATCTCTTCCACATTTCCTGGTATGCTAGCAGCCAGGGTTTGGGCTTAGCTAGTCATGTGACTCGCTGTCTCGACCCATAACTTTAGATTCCACATAGCAGACTTTCCCAGGTAGCCAGCAAAGGGCAGTGGCAAATCATGATGCTTCTTTGCCAGATCACCCGAGCCGTAAATTGCTACCCCTCATAATCCCTGGAATTGGCTTGTCTATCAGTTAAGAGATAGAGGCCTCCTAGAGTGTTTTACATCAAGATCAGCCCACATATGCCTTTGTTCCCTGCTATCCAAACTGTGATGTTTGTTCCTGGGTAGGGCCAACTATGATGGTCACTTCTGTATAAAGACAACTGTGATGTTTACCTTCTACTTGCACTGGGATGTTTGCTCCTGGGTATTGTCGCTGATGTTTGCTTCTGGGTGTGGTCCACTGTGATGTTTACGCCCTTCTTGCCTTGTGGTGTTTATTCATTGGTATTGTCACTGATGGATGCTTCTGGGTGTGGTCCACTGTGATGTACGCTCTTGGATGGGCCCCAGTATAGATAACCTCACCCGTCTGACAGGTAGGTTGCTCCATTCCTGAGGTTTCTAGGCCCAGGTAAGCATCTCTATTTATATCCTTTCCTCATTGTCTCTGAGGGTCTCACCCACCCTTTGTTGTCTCCTGGCGCATGTCCTCTTCTTTTTTTTTTGTTGCTCCTTTGCTGGTGGCCTCTCAACACTTAGCTATCCTAAATTGTGCATACAACATCTCGTAGGTGAGGATCTTAGAGTGGTGGGAGTACTTTGATGAAGGTCCTGTGTGACTATCCGTCCAATGAATGAACTTGAGGCTCCCCCTGCCTCGGGTTGTCCCCACATATGGGGAAACCATTTATCAATATACTAGGAGCCTCATTATGAGTAAGGCAGTAATTCCGCCATAAATCCAAGGAAAACGAATTACTGTTACCGCCATTTGGTCAGATGGAATATCCGCCTGATTACAAGTGGTGGTAGCAGTGTGATGCCCCATTTATTTTGGGTCCATTGGACACAATGGGGCTTTTATTGTAGAATTACCGGAGCAGAATTACTGCATAATATGGCATAGTGGTAAAATTGGTGATAACTCATTTACCACCAATTTTACCACTTACCACCCAACTCATAATGAGTCCCTATGTACTTTTCATACTTTGATACAGTGCTGTCAGTTAGATCCCTGACTGCAGCTTAATGTTATATATACACTGCATGAAATGTATTCCTGTTAATCACAGAGTCCACAAATACATTGCTCCTTTGAGGCTTCTTGATAGAACATTGTGTCTCATCTTTGAGCACAGATAATTGCAATATGAACCATCTCTTCCAAAACAGTTATTAATATCCAACAATGTAATATACTGAATAGTGTCATCACGAACACATCAACTCCCAGATGAGGTTCCAGAGTTTTTATCAATTGTTCTTAATGGACGTAATGGACATCCCTCTCTCACTAATTGCTTCTAGTGATTGGTAACCCCTACTAAAGAAAGAGGCATTATCGAAAGAGTAGAATCATTCCAGTGGCTGTCTCCTTTGGTGGTAGTAGCCAAACCAAATGGGATATTGAGGCTGTGCATAGATCTTCATGCTTTGAACAGGTATGTGATTCCAGATTGTCATCCCCTTCCCAACATCATCCCCTTCCCAATCATATCACCAAATTAAGCTCCATTAGGATTCGAACCAGCTCAGAGCTTTCATCACACCAGAAGGTGTATTCCAAATTGTACATATGCACTTCAGTCTGGTGTCTCCACCATGTTTTTCAGAGAATAATGCATGAGATTATCAGGAATGAGACCGGCGTGATTTGTTTCCAAGATGACAATCTTGTATTTGGTCCAGACCAGCAGAAAAATCATCAGAGACTTAACAAGGCAATTGGCATGCTGGTGAAACAAACTCTAACTTTAAGTAGAGACAAGTGTAATTTCAACCAAATGAAAATAGAATATCTAGGTCATACAGTGGCAGTCAAATGAGTTAATGTGAAGAGGATAATTGCCAATAACATCAAGAATGCTGTGGAGCTAAAAAACAAAGAATCCGTGCACACCTTTCTTGGTATGGCTGAATAGTAATAACGTGTCATACCAAATTTTGTTGACAAGACAGTGAACATGATGTCATTGTTGAAGAACCATGCTCTCTATTAATGGAATACAGAGTGTGCAGAAGAGTTTAAATCCATAAGAACTGCCTTGGAATACACTCCTTCGTTTAAAGATTTCAAGCTAGGCAGGACATCGATAATTTTCACTAATGCAAGCAACACTGGATTGGGTACAGTGTTTACACAAGTGGAAGAAAGCAAAGAGATGGTCATAGCATTTGCATCTCGTCAGCTTAGGGGTGCTAAAGCACACCACTCCACAATTGAGAAGGAATTACTAGCTGTCCAATGGGCAATTGAAAAATGTAAGACGTTTCGGTGGGGAAGCAACTTTATTGTGTGCTTGGTTCACTAGCTCTTGAGGGAGACTCTGCAGAAGAAAGGAGTATCGTCAAGAATAAGAAGATGGGTTGTGGTGCTACAAGAGAACTAATTTGATGTGGAATACGTTCCCGGGAACAGGAATATTTCAGTCCATTGTTTGTCTCGCATGTTTGTTGGTGAGGAAGAAGAAAAGGAGGAGTATGAGGAGGATTGTGTGTTGTAAGAGGAGCAGAAAATGGTGACAACAGAGAAAATGGGGTTGAAAGAGGAGTCGGAAAATTGAATGAAGGTAGATGAGACTCTCAGGAAAGTAAAAGATGTATTTGTGAAGGCTTGTGTGTTAAAGAAGGAAATGGTGATGGGTACCAATTTGGAAGGACTGTATTCAGTGTTGGAAGAATTGCATGTGGTGGGAGGCTACATGATGTGGAGTGATAGAGTGATACCCCCATATGGTTTGAGGAAAGGTATTGTTGAAATAGCCCATGATGGACATCAGGGAATTACCAAGACCAGGCAGGCTGTGGGAGTGGAATCCCGGTGGCCTGGTTGTGATATTGATGTGGAAAGGGTGGTAAGAAATTGCATTCCCTGTGTAATGAGTGAGATGTGTTTGATGCCAAGGGAGAGTCTAATGACAATAGTGCATGTGCCAATGCCCTGGGAGAGGGTTGGCATTGATATTGTTGGACCCATATGGAGTAAGCGTGCTGATAAGTACTGTATCATTTTGTTGGATGTTATGTCTAAATGGGTGAAGGTCAAAATTACATTGTCTATAATAACAAAAGATGTAATTGACTATATGGAGTAAGTGTTCAGGAGAGAGGGATATCCATGTGAATTGGTGACTGATAGCAGTGTGCAATTTAAGTCAAGAGTGATGTGTGGTTGTGTCTTGGCGAATGGCATATAACACAAGTGCACCACAATTTATCATCCCCAGGCCAATGGTGTGGCAGAACACTTTAACAAAGTAATCAAAGTATCCATAAAATGGGCTTGGTCCAATGCTGAGGACTGGGAGGATGTAGGTTTGAGTAGGATGGTGGCGCACAGGTTCTACATGCATACTATGACAGGCATTTTGCCTTTTGAGGTGTGCAGCGCAGAAAAACCCATTACAAGCTATGTCCTCCTTGGATGAGGAGAGCTAGGTGGATCTGGGAGAGTGTGCAGCCAGCGAGAACACTTACTAAAGAGAAGCAAATTGCTAATAAAGGCAGGTATGACCTGAGGCAGTTTGTCACGGGGAGAGAAGTGGAAAAAGGGGATTTCGTGAGGATCAAATATTTTAAGAAGAGATCCCATGCTTTGGTCCCTACCATGTAAAGCTGAGGACAAGTTCCATAACTCTACGAGGATGGAAGATGGAAGGATTTGGAATATGAATAGAGTTGTAAGGGTGGATGAGACAGAAGTCCAATGTGAGTTGTTGTTGGTGAGGATTTGAGAGAGCAAGTGGATCGTGTTAGAACTCGCGATTGCTGCAGGCCTTTTTGGGCTATCAAATACTTTGTTGTAGGTTAATGGGAGAGACGTGTATACTGGACTTACCTTACCATGTGTGTGCTTGATGTGCAGGTTGGAAGGTGGAATTCATGAGGGGTAGAGAATGTTGGTGAGAAAGGAGAGTGACTGCACGGATGGACGCTGCATTGCTGGGAGGCATAACAGAAGACTGAAAATAAACATACCTAAACTACGTTCCTGTCTCAGACCCGTCACTACATGGACTTAGCTTAAAATGTGCTGGGGGACATTACCTCTGGAGGTACTCCAAATAAAAACAAGTGGAGGTATTCCACCATACCTTGGCAAATGGTAA
The DNA here is from genome assembly GCF_040938575.1 of Ambystoma mexicanum. Lineage (NCBI taxonomy): Eukaryota > Metazoa > Chordata > Amphibia > Caudata > Ambystomatidae > Ambystoma > Ambystoma mexicanum. The sequence goes on along the minus strand of NC_090928.1, from coordinate 622,035,528 downwards.
TTCTGACGGTATTTTGAAAGCTGCCAGCATTACTGTTACCACTGAACTTGTAATGTTCCCTTATTTCTTCGATTTACTCCATTGGGATACATCCAACAAACTGTATGCAACTTTTCTGTACAACTAATGTGTTGTAAGCATGTTTTCTTTTAACAGTAAAACTGCTTCTTTTATCCCTCTGGGGCAGTGAGCCATAAAAGCAAGGTGTAAAACCGATTATCGCCTTGCTTTTAGGCTCCGCTGGATAATAGTGAAATGGGAAAGACAAAGTATGCTTTATACCTCAAAAACGAGGAGTAAACACAAGGTGTATGCCGCCCCTTGTGTGTACGCCTCGTAATTACACATCGTCCCATAATGCAATGGGTTTACTTCCAGCTTTGCACCCAACTTTATCTCCTTCAAATTGCATCTGTTCCAGTCCAGGTGCAAATTAAAGGAGTAAAATGGCCGTTAATACGGGTGGGTTAAACCACATGAACAAGCCATCCCATCTGAAAACAGAGCACACACAGTTGAAAAACATCAAATTAAAGGGGTGGTGCAACACATACAAGTAGGGGGAAAACACCTTTTGCAGCAACTTTGAGAGAGCATGACCTTACACGGTATATATGTGTATGCTATGTAGACTGCTGGTATAGGCACCACCAGCAAACACAACAGGTACCCCCTCAGACTGTGCCCCGGCAACCCATCAGCCTGTAACCCTGCCCCTGAGGCGGCCCATCAGCTTGAACCCCAAACCCTTCTTCAGGCAGCCCATAAGACTGTACCCCAGAACCCTACCAGGCAGCCCATTAGGTATGCCCAAACCCCACCTCAAGCAGCCCATAAAGCTGTACCCCACACCCACCCCGGACAGCCCCTCTGCCTGTATCCAGCCCCCCTCAGGCAGCCCATCAGCCTATACTCCAGCGACTCCCTCAGGCAGCCGATCAGGGTGTGCCCCAGCAAACAGGCAGCTCGTCAGCCCATTCCCCAGACCCCAACCATAAGCACCCTGACCCACCACAGGCAGCCAGTCTGACTGTACCCCTGTTACCACCACAGCCGTGCCAAACCAGGAGGAGGGGTAGGAGAGCCCAAAGGCCATACACATACAGGGTATTAAGGCCAGGTTTGTCCCACCATGACCACACAGATCAGCAGGTCCTCACCACCTACCGGACATGCCGATCATCTACAACTTCCTGGCAGAAATCAAGTGCTATATAGAGCCTGACCAGCAGACCACAATGGCTGTTCTGCCTCTGTTGAAGCTGTTGACAGTTATCCATTTCTGTGTTAATGGCGAAACCCAGATGCTTTTTAACATCTGTGTCCTGTTGGGTCCAGCAACAGCTCTGTAGGTCAGCCAGGTCGGGTCAACATAGCCCAAAGTGTCGGGGGTTGGTTGGGCAGGGCTGAAGCCCAGTCAGCTCAATGGTGTTGCACCACTGCTTGTGTTTAATGCCTTCATTACTTATTGGCAATCTTCATTATTACATGTTATACACATTTCATTATGTGTTAGTGATTGTAGTATATTAAAAAGACTATGGGCCTCATTATAAGCATGGCGGTCCGGGAACTACGGTACCAGTAAGCATGTTGGTACCGTAGTTCCCGGACCGCAATACTATGAGCTGGCCTGCCGGGCAGAGCGGCACCCACAAGCGCAGCATGTGCTGGTGAATCCGACATCCACATTTCCATTCATCCCTATTGGGCTGAATGGAGATGGAGGGGAGTCCCTTATTGCCAGCACCTGCGAATGGCCAATTACCGGGTCCGCCTACCTCGGCATGACCCGGTAATTGCCCATTCACGGGTGCCGGTAAAATCACGGTTCCGGCGGCAGCTGTGCCTTTTGTTACAGGCACGGCTACCGCCAGACCAGTAATGCGGCCCTATATGTATTTTTGGTAATTGCGAATTTGGGTGGTATATTATTTCAGTACTGCACCCAAGGCTATCCTCCGTTGGGACCCTGATCAATTGTTTATAGTGTATTCTCATTACCGCCTGGGTGATCATGGCCGCTACCAGGTACCCTTTCTTTTTTTGACTGGGCATCTCTGATAAAGCAGTCCTGCTAAGTGTAATTACCTGGCTTGATTGGCATGTGGGTGCTGCCAGTCCAACCGTTTCCTACTGTGGCACTGCATATTTTTCTGGGCATCTGTGACAAAACAACCATGATAAGTGTTATTTCTTCGGCTGGCATTCTGGAGCAACCAGTGTGGGTATGTCTAAATGTGTTCTGGCATGCTTTCTTGTAATATGCTATTACGTGTCTAGACTGGTCTACATTGTGCAGCCAGTTGGACATGTTTTCATTGTGGCATGGCATTTTTACTAGCAAAGCATTTAATTAATTAAAGCATTAATGTTCCCGTGGGTAACTTGCATGTATTGGATCTTTGGAGTGGTGTTACCCCACAAAACAATTGCAAATGTTCTGGCTTTGTAGCAATTTTTTCTCAGAAAGTGTGCTGTTTAATGCCTCAAAACACATATATATGTCTTTCTCCTAGGGCAGTGTGTGGCATAACACTGCAGCACCACGTTCGTGCATATTGTGCATGTGTGGTAATGTAGGCTGGCCCAGAGTGTGGCGCAATCTGTGATTTGTTGCCGAGCTGGGGGGCAGGGAGAGAGGCGCCTAAGCATGGCTAGCAGGAGGCCCTCCCAAATTTTGTGCTATGTCACTTCGGGTCAGATTCCTCCGACTTCAATTTATTGAGCTCCAAATGATGAAGGGCTCAGTTGGCCATGACAGGGTTTGAACCTGTGTCTCTCAGGATGAACGCTCATGGTAGAAGCTAGCACTAAAACCAATGAGTTATCTCGCTGGCTTGCTTGCTGTTTACTCTCAAACAGCCTCATTACGAGTTAGGCGATAAGTGGTCAAATTGGCGGAAACTGAGTTACTGCCAATTTTACCACTACGCCAAATTATAAGGTTGGGTTTTGAGTGGAGGATTTACCTCCAGGAAACCCCTGGAGGTAAGTCTTGCCACTGAACGCTGAAAATTTAGCAGAATTGGCAGAATTACCGCAGCAGTAATTCCGCTGCAGTAAATCCACAAAAAAGCCCCATTAGAAATTAAATAAATGGGGAATTACACCTCCACCACCACTTGTAGTCAGATGGAATTTTCGTCTCACCAAGTGGCGGTAACAGTAATTCCTTATGGCAATTTTTTGACTGATTTCCCACCGAATTTCCACCTAACTCGTAATGAGGCCCAATGTCCCTTGCAGGTTCACAGCATCTGAAATATTCCAAATAGTATCCTACCATATCAGTTACATGAAACTGAATGTACATTTACCGAAAGTGCACTCGTCGAGGTTCATACCAAACTCACTAAAATTACAAAAAATACATATCGCTTAAAAAAAGCACATTTAAAGTAAACATAACAAGGGATCATAAAGGGAAGAGTCATGGCAGAAAGAAAACACATGAAATAAAGAAAAACATGATTAAAGAAGGGTAAGGTAAAACACTTATTAGTGAAGGAATGGGAGTACTTAAAAAAAATATGGTAAAATAAATGCAGGGTTGCTTATCACGGAGTTGTCTTGAGGCGAAATTACATAGATTGGAGGCACAGACCACAACTCACAGTAATGCGCTACACCCTGTACACAGAGCCACACCCTGTACAGAGCTTCGCAGACCTAGCTCGAGCTAGGCACGCGCTTTAAACAATAAAATAAATACATAGATTCAATTCAGACACCGTGTAAACCTGTATGTTTACTGTCAAACGTGTAAAGCCTAGATTAAGTTTTCACGTCTGGGCAGATGAGGGCAGTATACTGAAGGGACCTTCCAGCTGAGGGCGTTCCACATTGAGGATTCGTGACGTCACCGGCATGATACCGTCACACGCGAAATTGATGACCCCATAGAAGGTCTTTGTTTTTGGTGACGTTGAGTAATTCTTTACAGTACAAGTTGGGTATCTGTGGATGTAACATGGGTGTGTGGTGACTAGTGAACCGCCTTGACTTATGAATGCGGTAACGTTGTGCTGGAAACGCCCCTGTTCATTCACCAGCTGCAATGGCGTGCACATCATTATGCTGACTTCAATAGCTGAGTCTGATCTAAACTTTTCAACGGTGGCTGCTGCGCTCACTGGCACAACATTTTAAGACTCCTTTGGACACAGACGAACAATTTACCAAAGTTTAAAATATCTGAGCTCCACACTGCAAATACGTTCGGGATACTCAATCATCATCTGCCACATTGCAGTAAAGCTCTTAGCAATGGCTCCATAGTTTTGGCATCCTATGAAACGTGGTCTCTAAACCGAACCCCAGCTGCTCTGTCCGTGTAGGCAGTCCAATCTTTATGTTTACAGTGGTCCTGTACAGTCTGTCAGAGGTCACCAGAGCCGTAAGCCTCGCATTTCAGACCTAAACCACATCAGAGGCAAGTCTTGGTAGCTAAGTGAAGTGTTCCCTGAGGCCAAACCCCATTTTCTGCTAAATAACTTAGTGTACTTTGATTTAAAGACATGTTTGAATGCCTGCCAACATGTTTAAAACTGTGTGAAAAAAAACACACCGGAAATACCCGCTGCTCCATCTCAGGCCCAAAGTGCAATTTAACAGCTCATGCATAGTATTTGCAGTGAAAAACAACTGGTGACCAGGAAAAACAGTGAATAGGAAATTCCAATACAAAAACACACTCCAAGTCTCAACTTGCGCCTCACTCCAAAAAATAATGAGAAATACTCATGCCCTGGTTATAATAAACATTCAAAAGTGTATTGAAAACTTTGAAATTGTTACAGTAGTATTGACAGAAACTAGCCTTCGAAAGCCAGTGGCCTGAATGACCAATAAAAGCGTGTAGGTTAAAACGCAAATAGCCTTTACAACTAAATAGCCAACACGTGTTTCGAGCCTGGCTCTTCCTCAGGGCTGTGCTTCAATTAATCAATAGCATATAGCATACATTCTGGATCCTTATTCCCAGCATTTTGAGAATCCTGGCCAGAATTTGCTCAGGAAGAGAGTAACGTCTGGCCAATTCTCAAATTTTGTGTGCGATTGAATGGGAGTGAGTAAAGCGCACATCACGACTCGTTTACCGAATTCCCGTGTTACGGGATCTGTAGACATACCTCTGTGACGTTCGCGTAGGGTGATATTGAAGAACGAAATTTGAAAAAATGCTAAGCCCATGGGTATACTAAGTTCATGGGAAAGCATACAAGAAAATAAACTCAAAACATACAGTACTATTCCCATGAAGGGGGGATTTGGGACGGCCCTCATTGGTACCATCTACAGTACAGAGAGGAAAGAACTACAGTTCGCATGTTGCCCTGACTCTATGGTTGTAGACCTTATCATTGACTGTTGCTTTATCATCTGCTCTGAGTGTAAGTACTTTTTGCATGCGTTTCACTACATACTCGTCCTGCTAGTCAGATACTTCAGAACAGTGCTCCTTCTGGTTCCTCCCACGCTCAGCTTCCACCAATCAATCTCATGGCTTCATCCTTGTTACTATAGCTTGCAACAATGTTGTGCTTTAGGAATCGATTGCCTCCCGACCTGCAGCTTCAGGTACTTACAACCCTCTACACCTGAATGAGTCTGCGGCTGTGCATCTTTCTTGGTCCCTTTCTCACTACAGTGCTTTAACGCAGCACATAACCCTTAAAAAAACCCATAAATAGAATAAAACATGAATTCCGGAACAGAAGCCGACAGAGCAGAAGCTTGAGCTGGAAGAAGCTCCTGCTCTCTCCATGTAACAGATAGGCCTGAGACAAAATGAGCGCAGGCAGCACACAGTGACATGAAGACTGATTTAGCTGAAAATCCCTTCCTGAAGAACCCCAAGCAGACCATACCCTGCCCAGACATGGAAGGGGAGATTCTACACCCTAGCCCTGAAGGTTGCACATGACGTTGGAGACATGAAAACAACTCTAGGTGAACTATCCGCAAAGGGATACATTTGGAAGGCAGGATGTTGAGAGTGGAGAAGAAATATGAAGAACTACCTGGCGAGATGGCAGGGAGTTCCAGAGCATACAGTGAACTGAAAGAGGAGATGTCCAAGATGAAAATCCGAAAAAACAGAACTGCACATGACCTGCACCTGGTAGGAGTGATATGATATAAGTCATTTATAACACGCCTGTACGCAAATGTTTCTAGGCGCGACAAGGGAGGGAGGACAGAGGGAGGACAGAACACCGATCTTACTAGGCCTTGTGGCATTCGGATTGTGCAAGTGCGGTGGGGAGGGCGAGGGAGAAATGCCAGGGGGGCTTGAGGGGAGGGAAGAGTGCAAGGTAAATAGTAAGTGCAGTCAGGAGGAGGTGGCTCATAAGTGCAGAGAATCAGGGGACTGTAGGGTTGCATATACAGTCCCTTAAGTGGTTGGGAGGCCTGGAGGCAGTGCAAGGGCAACCGGTCGTGCAGGAGCCTGGTCCCGTAAATTCAGTGGGTGGCCAGGTAACCAGTACGCGCAGCAGACAGGGACATCAGCAAGGGAGAGGGAGAGAGAAAGCAGAAGCGAAAAGGAAGGTCTTGAGTTACAACCGGAACCTTAGGTGGTCCTGCTCAAGTTTGGGAGAGGCAGGGAGGCTGTTGCAGAGGGAGGACCCAGCCGAGGACAGAGATCTACCCCATACTCTCTAGTTGGAGAAACGTCTGACCCTCAGATAGTTTGAGGTGGATGAGCAGAGGGCTCGAGAAGGAAGATGCTTAGGAAGAGAGAGTTGGATGTAGTGTGGCCCCGTCTCCAGGAGGCCTTGTGGATGATGCAGGGGGTCTTGAACTTGAGCCTCGCAGCCATAGGAAGCCAGTGGAGAGATTTCAGGGCAGGAGAGATACGATCCCTGGGCTTGAGGTCAAGGACAAGTCTCGCAGTCCTGTTCTGGATGAGTTGTAAAGGCCGAAGGGGTAAAGGAAGGCAGATTTAGAAAGGGGCTGTTGCAGTAGTCCAGCCTTGATAGGACCAGGGCTCTGGAGACAGTGAGCTTCTGGGGGAAAGTGAGAAAACCTCTGAGGCGGTGCAGCTGATAGTGTTACTTCTTAGAGTCATCAGAGATGTGAGGAGAGAAGGAAAGGGTGGAGTCGAAAATGAGCCCAAGGTTCTTATCCTCACAGGAAGGAGCAGGTAGAGGGCCCAGGGTGGGCAGCCAGAGTGAGAGAGGGAAGGCGGGAGCTGGTATCCCAATGAGGAGGATCTCAGTCTTACTGGCATTAAGGCAGAGATCATTGGAGGCACGCCTTTCCTGAATTGCGGGCAGCCTGGTATGAGAGAAGCAGCAGTAGAGGCTGAGGGGAGCCTGAAGGCGAGCTGAGTGTCGTCCTCATAACACTGAAAGTCAGAACAGAAGGCAGAGATGCAGTGGCACAGAGGTGCCAGGTAGTGGTTCAATAGCCTGGGATAGAGGTTAGACCCCTCGGGCACAAGTAGAAAGAGAGATAGTACACAGGAAAGATCCGAGTTGTACCTGGGAGGGTCAATCCGTGAGAAAGGAAGTCAACCAAGCAAGGGCCTGACCAGATATACCTTTGTTGTCTCGGAGACGACTGAGCAGGATGGCATGGTTGACTTTGTCGAAGCAGAGGATAGATCAAGGAGAATGAGGACAGAAGGAAGGTTAGAGTCAAGAATGGAGAGCAAGTCTTCACGGGTGTTCAGGAGGGCAGTTTCTGTGCTTCTGGTTGCTCGGAAGCCAGACTGGTGGTCATGGAGACAACCAACAGATTCAGTATGAAAATTAAGCTGGGAGATGGCCAGCTTTTCCACGAGTTTGCCCAGGAAAAGAGTGATGGAGATCAGGCGATAGTTTGACAGAGAGGAAGGATCGGCAGAAGGCTTCTTAAGAAGGGGGTGCACAAGGGAGTGCTTAAGGGGGGAGAGGAAGGTTCCAGTGGCAAAAGAGTGATTACAGAAATCAGCCATGGTTGGAGCAAGGGTGTCAATGTGGTCCTTAATGGTTCTGGAGGAGCAGGGGAGCACCTGCTTTGACAAGACATTCATAGATTTGACTTGTCTAGAAATCTCGTCTGGCGTGAACAGGGGGAAGGAGGAGAAAGGAAGAGTAGAAATGGCCAGAGAGGGGCCTGGAGTGATAAAGGGAGAGGAAGAGGAGGCAGAGGAAGAGAGAGTGGTTAGGATGTCCTGAGTTTTAGTGGTGAAATGAGATGTCAAGGCCGTGCAGAGAGCCTGGGAGGGAACGGGAGAGGTAGAGACTGCAGTAGGGTGGGCCAGCTCCTTGCATATTTTGAAATGTCCGGCTGAGTTGTTAGAGGCCACCGAGATGAGGGCTTAGATGTATGCTCTCTTAGAGAGTCCACAACGTCTGTATTGCCTTTGGAGCAGGTGGCAGGCCAGTTTGTCAGATGACGTGCTGGATGCCCTCCATTTACTCTCCATCACCCTACACTTGTGCTTAAGGGGGGGAGGTCAGAATCTTACCAAGAGTTGCACTTGGATGCGGGCTTCAAACAGATCCTCATGACAGGGGCAAGGACATCAAGAGTGTTAGAGATAGAGAAATGAAGGTTGGAAAGGGCAGTGTCAGATTGTGAGTCAGCTAAAGGTATAGGAGGAGGAGAGGAATGAGCGGCGAACGCCTCCACTGACACACGCTTCATGGACCGGATTGACCAAGAAGATGGGCAGCAGTGCTGGGGTCGGCTTAGCCTGAGGGGCAGAGAGTGGCAGGTGGGAAAGGGGTCAGTCCAAGAGAGAGGAGTGGTGAGAGGGGGAGGTCTGAGGAGACCAGAACATCCAGAGTGTGCTGTGCAGAGTAAGTTGGGCCAGAGGCTAGAATAGGGAGAGAGAGAGAGTTGCAGAGGTCGCGCAAGAGCCCAGAGGAGGTTCTAGTAGCATCCAAGTGGAGGTTAAGGTCTCTGTGGAGGAGACGTTGGAAGGTAGAGGCAAGGATGGAGGAGGCGAGGTCAGCCCACTTAGAGAGGAAAAGGGCGACATGGCCAGTTGGCCTGTAGATGGCAGCCACAGTGAGAGAGAAGCCAGGAGAGATAGAGAGCCTGCAGACCAGGCATTCAAAGGAGGAGTAGGCCTGCATAGGAATGACAGAACCTGGGATCCACTCCTGGAAGATCAGGGCTATTCCCCCGCCACAAAGGTTGGTTCTGGGTTCTGAGAGGATCTTGTAGCCATCAGGGAGGAGAGTGTCAAAACTCGTGAAAGAGCTGGTCGTGAACCAAGTCTCAGTGAGACTGAGTACATCCAAATCAAGCTCTTCCAGGAGATGGCAGATGTCTGACAAGTGTTTGATAGCAGATCAAGAGTTAAGAGTAGCAACGTGGAACAGATTGCTACCTTTGAAAGACTTCTGTAGAGGGGTACAGGCATGAGGTGTTAGAGGTGCCCGAGGATGGGCAGAGGAGGAAGGAGAATGTGGAGGGGTAGTCAGAGAGGAAGAAGAGAATGCCAGAGAGGTGGCAGAAGGAGGAGAAGGCAGAACGGTCAGAGAAACAGCAGTGGGTTTTAGAGAGGTGGTAGAGGAAGGAGGTGGCAGAGTGGCCAGAGAGGTAGGGGACGGTGCCAGAGAGGTGGTGGAGGAAGGAGAAGGCTGAGCGGTCAGAGAAACAGCAGAGGGTGTCAGAGAGGTGGCGGAGGAAGGAGGCGGAGGAGGAGCCAGAGTGGGGTAGATGGGGGTAGCAGCAGAGGAAAGGAAGTTGATATGATGCATTAAGCATCTATCGAAAAGGAGGAGATTGGCCTGAGGGCCCTGGACCAAGATGATACCATTTAAGTAGACATTAATGATGGTCTTGGAAGAGTTGAATGGGGCCAGGAAGGCCTCCCACCGGGTGCCACTATTAATGGGAGAGGAGGAAAAACGGAGAGAACACAGACCATATGGGGGGGTCTATTGGCCTGGAGAGGGAATGACAAAGGGGATGCCGGTGAGGGTCTGTCTGGAGGAAGCACTGGTGTAGGTATCAGCGATAGGGAGTCCTGAGTTGGAGACCAGGATGTCCCTTTTGAGCTTCTTCCTACCAGACTTGGAGTGAGAGGGATAGGATAGTCGATAGAATAGCAGTTAGAGAAGATAGGGGAGACAGAGAGCACCATAGAGGGTGCGGGTGGAGAGTAAGGGGGGCAGCTCAAGCAGGATGGGGGTCATACACTACGGCAGTGGTCTTCAAACTTTTGGGCCTGGGCCTCCTGAGCAAAATTTGGGGAGCCTGAGCCCCCCAAAAATTCCAAATGGACAGTATGTACAAATGGCTATGAACTATTGCACCTCACCCTACTCCCAGTATAGTCCCCGGGCTCCCCCACATGCTCCCATCACAGTCTCTGGGCTCCCTCATCCCACTCTTACCCAGTCCCTGTGCTCTCCCCACTCCATCACAGACCCTGTGCTCTCCCCACTCCATCACAGACCCTGGGCTCTCCCCACCCTGCTTCCATCACTATCCCAGTGCTCCTGCCCATCCTGCTTTGACCACACCATGGGCTAAAATGTTGCATTTTAGAGCATACTTAAAAAAAATTGGTAAAAGGCCAAACAGTTTGCAATTGGCGCTGGGGGGGGGCAAGGGCAAAAGCATGGTATGTTTGACTGGACATCTATCTTTGAATAATGCTGCTCCCAGCTATCTCTCTGAAAGATTCCATAGAAGGACTTCTTCAAGACCATCCAGATTAATCAATACCAACTGCCTGACCATTCCCAGGTTTAAACTATCAAAGGTGGGGGTAGCAGCTTTCCTGTCAAAGCAGCCCAGCTTTGGAACTCCCTGCCACCCTCATTCCGAACTGATCGATCATACAAAGCATTAGACACAACTACATTAACTTGCTTAAGACTACTGATCACTAGCTACCCTCACCGCGTGTACATAGTAACTGCATTTGCTGCTCTCAGGTCCCTGACCTAGCGTAATATTCTTACTTTGCTTACTGTAATTAACGCCTCTGCTTTGTGTCTTAGACTTAGCGTAATAATACGACTTTGCTTACAGATGACATGTAATTACTGCCTTTTGCTTTGTGTATTTCTGCTGTTCCCAGCTCCTATTCATACCCTTTTTACGTAACTATTGTCTGTACTTTGCGTATTTATTCCTGTAACTAAGTTGTGACCTTTCTTGTAACCTCTGCGCCCTGTTACCTTCGGGTTTGGTGCGCAATACAAATTAATAAACAAAACAAACAAACAAATAGATATGCAGTAAAAAAAAATACCATCCCTGTCCACTTGGCTCCACAGAGCCTCAGAAGGAGAGCTGATTTTGGCAGGTGGATAAGGGGAATGAGCAACAAAGGCATTTTTAAAATACCTTTGTTGTACAATCCTCTTCCCCCCCCTAAATCCCCATTCGCCAAAATCAGCTCAACAGACCAAAACAAACACACATACACACATTCACACAGCAATCACTCTAGCATTCATACGAGCACCCATCACTATACACTCACTCATAACACAAGCATGCACGCATCCATACACATATTTAAATAAAAAAGAAATGAACATAAACGTACCTTCTGCATATGCCTGCATTTGGGCGCTGTGATGCTCTGCTCCAGGTGGTTACTCTGTCCGTATGTGCGAGGAGGCGCAGGAGCTCCGCCTCGCACATACAGACATGCAGTGCCCCAGCCAGCATTTCCAATGAGCTATGCAAGGCTTGTGAAACAAAACACCCTCAGCATTGCATGGCTCAGTGAGCATGTGCGCCTGGGGAACTGAACTGTCAAAGGGAAACAGTGTTTCTTTTAACCGTTCAGCCAGCCCAGGAGCCTCCCTCAGCTGGAAAAAGCAGCTAAGGGAGTGTTCAGTGTTTCACTGGGCTGGCTCCTCGGCTCCTCCATAATGGGTGAGGGGGTCACTGGGTGGACACCCCCGCGCCCATTATGGATGAGCCACCAGGCTCGGAATGCCCTATAGGGCAATAGGACGATGCCCGTACCAAAAATGCAAAATGCTAGTGTAGGCCAGTCAAAATGGGCCACTTGTTTGGCCAATGTGGGTCAGTTTGATGAGTTACTTCACTATGCTGCTAGTAGTTTTGACCATTGTTGCTGAATAAATATTATTTAAATATCACAGTTTGCTTACATTTTAACAAAAAACACCCCCTTGGGTACCATTCAAACAGTCTGTGACTAAAGGAATAAATATCCTTTTGCAACTGCGGGCCACTTTTTCATTGGTGCCTGAGACAGTTTTATGGTCCAGTCCGACCATGTGAGCCGCCCCTGCCCATTTCCTCCAATCTAGGGGCAAGCAGGAGGGAGGCACAAGGGGGTCAAACACAAAAGAGGGGCAGCAAGAACAGCAACACAGGGTCTTGCAAGGTCCTAGCGTGAGTGGAGAATAGTGCGTGCAACAAAGGTACACTACAATGGAACTCAAGGCGTGAGCATGCAAATATAGTACAGGATACAAAGCTGGTATTCAAAGGGGCCCTAGAGGGGACAAAGAGAAATGCAAGAGATGCAGTACGAAAACAGTACAATAGTAACCAACAAGCAAAACACTGGTAGTAAATCTGGAAGTGGAATGCAGGCAATGCAACGGAAGACAATACAGTAGTGAAATGCAAAACAGTGGACTGAACAATACTGAGAAGGATGGACAATGCCGGGGGACTGTGGACAAGTTGCGTGGGGACCAGTGAAGTGAGTTAATGCGTGGGGAGCAGCACAGAGAGGTATACGCTAGGCCGAGGGGAGCAGGGACAAGTTATGTGGGAAGCAGCGCAGGGAGTTAATGCGTGGGGGGCAGTGCAGCGAGGGATGTAATAGGCTGAGGGGAGCGGGGACTAGTTACGTGGGCCGCAGCGCTGGGAGTTAATGCGGGGGGGGCAATACAGAGAGGATGCACTAGACTGGGGGGAGCAGGGACAAGTTGCATGGGGAGCAGCACAGAGAGTTAATGCGTGGGGCGCAACACAGAGAGGGATGCGCTAGGCCGGGGGCGCGGGGCCAAGTTACGCAGTGAGCAGTGCAGAGAATAAAGCTTGGGGAGAAGCACAGAGAGGGATGCGCTAAACTGGGGGAGTGGTGACAAGTTGTGTGGGGAGCAGCATAGAGAACGAATGCATGGGGAGCAACGCAGAGAGGGATGCGCTAGGCCTGGGGGAGCAGGGACAAGTTGCATGAGGAGCAGCACAGAGAGCTAATGTGTGGGGAGCAACGCAGAGAGGGATGCGCTAGGCTGGGGGAGCGGGGACAAGTTACAAGGGGAATAGCGCAGAGAGTAATGCGTGGGGAGCAATGGAGAGAGGGATGTGCTAGGCTGGGCGAGCGTGGGGAGCAACACAGATAGTTAATGTGTGAAGCAACGCAGAGAGGGAGGAGCTAAGTTGGGTGGAGGGAGACGGGGGGATTGGGCCTAAAGTTGCGAGGGGAGAGTGTGCGGGAAGGGGAGAAGGAAGGACGCGCAGATGGGAGAAGCATGGACAGTTGCAGGGGGAACAACGTGTGTGCAAGAAGGAGAAAATGACAGACGCGCAAGGTTAGGGAGTTGCACGTAGTGTAGCAATGCTCCTCACCCTCCCTGCACCTTCTTACCTTGCAGCCGCAGATGGAGGGTGAAGTCGACCACGATCACAATCTGCGCCGCGAGCCCATCACTGCCAAACACCTGCGTCGCTCATCTGGTTTTAAAGGCTCAGAGGCTTAGATGTAGCATTGCGTGCTACGCATCGTTGGGCAGCATCTCATGCACACCTGCATTGCTCAACACAGTGGCCTTGTCCAGCGAGGGCTTTGCCGCAGAGGGTCCAATCTCCTGTTCTTAAAGGCTCTGAGGCATGGACATAGCATTGCATGCTACATATCATTGGGCAGCGTCTCCTGCGCACCTGTGTCGCTCAACACTGTGGCCTTGTCCTGCGAGGGCTTTGCCACAGAGGGTCCAATTCTTGGTTCTTAAAGGCTCGGAGGCTTGGATGTAGCATTGCATGCTACGTATTGTTGGGCAGCCTCTCCTGCACACCTGCCTCACTGAACACTGCGGCCTTGTCCTGCAAGGCCTTTGCCGCAGAGGGACCGATCCTTGGTTCTTAAAGGCTCGGAGGCGTGGACGTAGCGTTGCATGCTACGTATCATCGGGCAGTGTCTCCTGTGTACCTGCGTCGCTCAACACTGCAGCCTTGTCCTGCGCAGGCTTTGCCACAGAGGGTACAATCCTCGGTCCTTAAAGGCCCAGAGGCGTGAACGTAGCGTTGTGTGCTATGTATCGGAGGCTTGGATGTAGCATTGCATGCTACGTATTGTTGGGCAGCCTCTCCTGCGCACCTGCCTCACTGAACACTGCGGCCTTGTCCTGCGAGGGCTTTGCCGCCGAAGGTCCGATCCTCGGTTCTTAAAGGCTTGGAGGCATGGGCGTAGCGCTGCGTGGTACGTATCATTGGGCAGCGTACCCTGTGCACCTGCGCCGCTCAACACTGCAGCCTTGTCCTGGGAGGGCTTTTTGAGTGGGGGAATTAGAAGAAGGTACAAGAGATATGAAGGACGTTGTCACCAAGAGGTTAGCAGAGACTTACAGGAAGGTTGTCATAGGTCCCCTAGACTTGGACTAATGTAAAGAGCGGGGGAAGCCAAGATGAGAAAGGCCATGTTGGATTATAATGACACTCACCAGAGTCAGTGCAAAAGAGCAGATCTTAAGAGTGTGCAGGGAGAGGGGAATAGTAATGCTGAAGGGCACACCTGTCGCAATTTACCCTGACATTTACCCAAGGAGGTGAAGAAGAGAAAGGTTTGGGGGAGGCAAAGGAACACACAAAATACCTCAAAGTTAAGGTCTTGTTCACAAAATCTACAATATCGAGGATGGCCCTGCTAGAAGGAAGCAGGACCACTGAAGATTTTAGCAAAGCTGTAAGGTGGCTGAGAGGGCCCCTGTGGAGCCAATATAAAATTAGGTCATGTGGGCCCCCCTAATAACATTTGCAGTAAGATGGGTACAACTTCTAATCGTTGAAGGTGACCTTGACATGTTGCTTTTTTAACACTATGTTTGCTGTTTACACTGCATCATCTTTACTTTAACAACAAAAATGTTGCTGACGCATGCAGGCGGGTTAACAGCTCAACTGCGTGAAAATGGTGTATTATGCATTGTCAAGGATCGCAGCAGAGCCTGGAGACACACAGTTTCGGAAACAGCCGATGTGCGAGCTCAGGTGGTTTACTTGGCAGCACGTGCAAGTCACATAGCAGGATGATGTGCAAAGGATGGAGGTCGCAGTGGGGACAGAGATGAAGGAAGATCCTGTACTGGACATGAACAAAATGAAGATCAGGGAATTGAAAAAGCAGAGGGGAGCCCATAGAGCGGAGACATAACATGACCCACAAAGCCCTGCTGTGGAGGCGATTGCTGGGTGAGGGGGGAGACAGTGGGAGGAGATTAATAAAGATGGTGGAGGGAAGCTAAGACTAACGAAGATATAAGGGAGAAAAGGGATGATTGATTAGTTATTAGCAGTGAATGCTTAGGAAAAGGCGATTTGGACTAAGCACTCACTAAGATAGGGCGAGGGGACGGTGAGCTCTCTTCCATTTAAGATTCAGACACATACACACTCTGCCAGAGCTGGCACTAGTGAATTAGTGTAGAACCTATGGTATCACAAGGTATACTGGACGGCCCGACCACCCAATCTTCCCAGAATAGCGATCCAATCCACACTCTCAGAAATATGTGCCATGGAACAAGAACGGATTGAACAGCCCAATTAAGGGGAAAATAATCTTCAATTACCTGGGGAAGATGGGGGCTGATGTAACCATGATTCACACTTAACACAGGAGGAATCAATGAAACTGTGCCGAGGCTGGGTCGGTCAAGTTTTTGCCTCTATGTACAACTGCAAATCGAGGGGATGGGGGGGGGTGGCGGTCCTGCTGAGTAGAAATCCACCTGTCACAGCAATTACACACAAAAAGGACAAGGAGGGAAGAATATTTGCAGTACAGCGAATGCTCCAAGATACAGTGATGACATTACGCAATATTTAAGCCCCTTTGATTGAGGGTGATGGTATTTTCAGCAATTTAGCACAACACCTACAAGATAAGTCCAGGGACGGTATTCTTCTAGGGGGGGAGATTTTAACAAGGTCATAAACCGATGTTAGACAGGAGTAGGTATATGGCCCAACAAGGAGGAAGCAGCAGGGCCTCTAAGGCCTTCAAAGTTCTGCTGAGGGAATTCAAGGTTATGGAGGCAGGTACACCCCAAGCCAGAGATTACAGTCTGCACTCCAGAGCGCATGATGTGTACTCACGCATAGACTTTATACTGACCTTTGGAATAGTCACACTTGCCTGGGTAATGAAATAGAGAATATACACATTTCCGACTATGCATTGATCAACTGGTCGACCGCCCTCAATTACACGCTTAGGAAATCGCCATCATGGAAACAGAACGTCACACTGCTGGAAATTGACAAGATGAAAGAGCGAATGATATAGGAGGTCTTCACATTTATGGAGGCGAACAGGAATGATGAGGTGGGCATAAAACACTTTGGGAGGCTTTCAAGTGTTGCATGTCCTGCCTCTTTATTGTACTGTCTAATGCGGCCAAAGCGGACAAGAGCCACGAAACAAGAATGCTGGAGACAGAAATGAAAATACTGGAGATAGATTATATCAGCTGAAAAATTGAGGAAAGATATGAGAGTTTGTTGGCAATAAATTTGACCTAAATAAACTTCTGAGCCAAAGGGGGGAATATGCCCTTATCAGAAACCAATGTGCTTGTTATGAAGACGGAAAGCGTAGCTGTCTGTTGGCAAATTGGCTAAGGATACTGATGAATGAAAGATCTATCTGCGCGATCCAAAGGAGCCATGGGGGAATCACATACCACCTCACATTGATCAATGAAGATTTGAGCAACTTATATGAAGAGCAATATTCGGTGGAAATGATAATTAGCGGGAAGGACCTGTGGCAGTAAACAAAAAAAACCTGGGGGTTTTTTCCGGGAGGTATGTTTACAAAAATTAGCACAGAAGAAGAAAATGGAGCTGAATGAAAAACTCTCTGTGGAGGAACTAAGGAGGGCGATGAACAGCCTCGATGCTGGGAAATGCACAGAGCCCAGATGGACTACCTCCACAATTTTTGAGATTGTGCCGGAGACTGTCTACGAGTGATGTACGAGGGATAAAGGAAGGACAGGTGCCAGCATCACTGCATTTATTTACTCGTTCATTTATGTATGTCTATATTTATCGAGATTTAGACATCCATATTTTAAATAGTGACAGGCAAAGGAGGGACATAAAGCAGAGTAATCTCCGCCTTCCTCACCTCTTCTGCCGTGTCAGCGCGCTAGGATTTTTACTCGTGCATGAGTTTTTCATGCAGGCGTAAAGCAAATGAATTTCTAAGGAATCTGCATTGATTAAGCACCTAGTAAATAGCAGGCAGATTCCACCAGAATCCGTTAATAAATGCTGCCTACAATGCATATCTTGAAGGCAGTATTTCGTTATTCACAAAATGGAGAGTAACAGCGAGAAGTACAGGCAAGTCTGCCAGGTGTTACGTTTGCCCCCTGCTTTGTGAATGTTTGAATGTGCATGCAGGATACCGAAACAGCACATACCTGCTTTGTTGGTCCTCTGCATACAATTAGCACTTTTTACTAAATGGGCCAGAGGAGGTATTTCCACCACAGTTCTCAAAATGTGTCCTTTAGGCCATACACAGTTCTCTGCAGCAGTAGCATTGTCCCTATGGGTTACCTTACCAAGAAAGGGCTTGGGCTGGTTTCTGGTGTTTTGGTATTTCACTCTAAGCCTTACGCATGAACGTGTAGGGGCAGGCTGGTGGGGCATCGGAGAGTCAGGGGTGCACTCCACTTCACTTCTCAACTCCCTTGTATCACAAGACCTGCTCTGTAACTACCCTCCCTTGTGTCAGAATATCTGTAGGTACCTTTTCTCACTTCCCCTGAGCCATTTTAACTAATCACAGTGGGCCTCATACCATTACCGCCGCGCAGTGTGGAGAATTACTGCCAGATTACGAGTGGGGGAATGGCGGATTTAGATCCCATTTCCCAAGTCCATGGGACTCCATGGGATTTCACAGAATTTACTCTTGTTGGTAATTCCACTGCAGTAAATCCTCAATTTGTCTGGACATACTTCACCGCCATGCTTGGATTGTGGCTCTACAGTCAAAGAGACAGTACATCAATTCGAGACAAAGCAAGTTGGAGGTAACTGATTTACTTCCACTTTTTTGGGGATTGAAATATTTTTATTAGCATTTATAAATTGTGAGACAAACAAAACTGTGCTCATATTACAGCTCCATTTGAGCTCCCAGACATGCGGTAGAGTTTGCAAAGGAAATCCGAAAAAAGGTAAACACAAAACATTATGAACAACATAAACGGAAGCATCAACCAAATGACATACTCATACATGGGCCTCATTACGAGGTCGCCGGTAACCCAGGCAGTGCTACCAGCGGGTTGCTGCTGACCTCGTAACCAGGGCTTTAAGTGGGCCGGGGCCTGCCGGGGCTGGGCCCCGGCAGGCTCCGAAATTTCGTTTTGAGGCGGGGCCCTGCCGGGGCCCACTAATCTCCCCGGGCAGCCCCGGCCACTACACGAAAAGGCATTTTTTTCTACAGCCTGAAGAGAGCTTCAGGCTTCAGAAAAAAATGCCTTTCAGCTATAATGGTGGCGCCGCACCTGCGAGGCATCCCTTTAATCAAGGGATGCACGTGGGCCGGCGCCACCATTATGGAGAAACGTGAGGCCGCTGGAAGCAGAGGCCTTGCTTTCTTAATACTGAAGCTCCCGCGGATTCGCGGGAGTTTCAGTCTTTAGGAAAAAGGCCTCTGCTTCCAGTGGCCTCACCCTTTCAGCCTTAATGGTGAGGCTGCCCCTCCCCAGCTGGCGAGGGGCAGCACCACCATTAAGGCTGAATAGGCGAGGCGCTGTCCCCTGCCAGGCAAGCCTATACAAAATAAATGCGGAGATCAGCACCCTCTCCCCCATAGGGGAGAGGGTGCTAATCTCTACAAAAGGCTGCCTGGCAGGGGTGCCAGTAGCCCATTGAGCCGGGGCTCGTCAAGGGGGCGTGGCCTAACGGCCCATCAAGATCCCGTTGTTAGGCCACGCCCCCTCGATGGGCCCCGGCTCGATTTGTAGTGCCACTTAAGGCACTGCTCGTAACACCCTTTTCACTGCCTGATATCCTGGTGCCACCGGGACAAGTCCCTGCGTCTCAGGATGTCCAGCTGCGGGAACTGTAAGTCCCCCTTATTTCTGGACCGCCAGACTTGCGATGAGGCCCCACATGGTATCCTAAGGTCAGAAACCAACCACTTTTTTACTGCATCACCAAACTCTTAATGAGACCTACTGTCTTGTTTTTATTTCTGTACTTGTCAGAGCCCTGAAGGGAATTCCCCCTCCTCCCTTCACCCATCTCCCCCTTGGGGCATGCACATTGTGGTCCTCGCATATCCCCTGCCCACCTCCTCCTCTTCCAAGGAATGCACATGCACATTTCTTTGATGTGACATGCGTTTCATTTGGAATATAGGTTGTGTATTTTGTGCTTGTCAAATAGTGGCTGGATGCCTAAGTAACATTGATTAATTTCAGTACAACAAAGCCGGACACTGGCAGACAACCAATCGCGTCGATTCAAAGATTATACACTTCAATCAAACTTGAGAGGTTCCAAAATGTCTGCCAACCTGATATGAGTTTACACAATTAGGCTATTTTAAGAAGATTTGAGACTCAAACCCAAATTCACAGTTATGAAAACGTTTTGGCACATTCATGTTCTGGTGTTAATGTTGCTCTACATGAAGGCTAATTTGAATTGTACATCTGCACAGCCATTTACGAGCCGAAGGGCTGCAGCTGTGGGTTACTTAATAAGCCGCTAATGCAGCTATCGGATTTCAAGGATAGTCCCCAGATTTCCCAAACAATGCCTAGCAGTGTTGAGATTGCCATTACAATCTGCTCTGTGGACGCAGGGGCGGAAGCCTTTATCAGCGCTTCCGAGGCAGGAGTGCCTGGTGAGTGGCTGGCCCATCCTGCAGGGCCCAGGGGAGCAAAGGGGAATGAACTTGAAGGAAGGAAGGAATTACTTTAAATAGGATAAACAGAGAGGGCTTCAGGAAAGCACTGCAGATGGGGAGGGGGGACGGCGGGGCCCCAATTCACAAGAGGACAATTTGAACAAGACGGAAAAGTACTTAATGCTAAGACATACACACCAGCAGAAACTTTGCAAACTCTGCATTTTTTTTTTAAATGTTCTTAGATTGCAATTCATATGATGTTTGTGATTGAAGGGTAAGCACGGACAGATTTTGCTTAGAGTGTAACTTAAAAGTCAAATGCACCTATTCACCTGCAGACCATGAAAAAGGCAAATGGAAGCTGGTCACAGTAAAAATCACAATAACCTAACATTGGGGTCGTTTGGTGTTGCCGGAAGCCCTGCCTTCCATCTCTGGAAAGGAGGGCCCACCAGGGTGAGTTAGGGGCTGATGGGAATAAGACACAGTATGGTGATGCAGTCGCGACTGTACCATTTTGGCGGGGCATCAGTCTTTTTATTATCTTTCATGCATTCTGACGTAGCAACATCATAACACCCTATGGACCTTTTCTCTACATACCACATTCCTCCCCAACTTGCATGACAATTTACACAAGCTTGTGCAGTGCTACAGTGTGCTAGCTTATAGTTCGTCGGTAGACGCCGTGTAGAACAAACCCTGTCAGTCTCGTGGATTTTCGGGGTCTCTCCCGCAGTTCGTAGTGTGACCCGTTGCGCCGTGGCCGATGTGTCAGGGTTTCAGCTGGCTCTTGTTGCATCTGCTCACAATCGCTCGCCTCGCCTGGCGGTGGTCATATCCCTCTCGACTCCTCCCATGCTGCTCAACGTCTCCCGAGGGTTAGGTTGGGGTACATCTGGTACGTTAGCTGAGGGGGGCGTCTCCTTCCACATTGCTCACGGAACCCTCCGGAAGTGGGAGGCATTTCTTGTCACAGTCTCTTGTCCTCGCTGGGCTGTCACCATCCAGTGTGCCTTGCGGGTGACTGTCCATGGGTTTGGTTCATACTGGAGGGCTGGTTTGGTTTGTGGTGCCCGGTTTCTGACTAGCACTTGGTCTCCGGGCTTCAGGCTGCTGTTAACGACCCATCAGGTCCGGCTTTCTCTGTTGTTTCCGGCTTGTCTTTGACCTCGATCTGTTCTCTGTTAGGCTTTGGGGCGGATCAGCTGTGGTGAACAGGCAGTCCTACTTGTATCGGGAGCCTGAACATCCGGGGGCTGGACAGACATGGGTTGATGAATGGGGCATCTGCCGGTATATTCGAAAGAACCGGCATACCTCTGGAAGCCATGACATCTGTTGCTCCTTCGCAATGCAAATGACTTTGTTGAGCGATGCCATGAAGCATTCTGCATCTCCATCCGCTTGGGGCCAGTATGGGGTGATGCAGTGATGTTGGATGTTCAGGTTTTCTAGGAAGTTGCAGAGTTCACACCCTTTAAACAGATGCTGTTGCCACTTTTTACTTTGTTGGGTATTCCATGTATCGCAAACATCTTCTCCAGGGCAGTGATGACGGAGGTATCATCTGTGGATCTCACTTGCTCCACTTCTGGGTACTCCGGGCAACAAGTAGATACGCTTCATTAGCTACCGAGCAGAAGTCTAGGCTTATCGTGTCCCACCTCTGTTGACTGTGAGGAGGGCTCACAATGGGTTTTGGAGGGCTCTGTTGCTGCTTGGCAGGCAGTACATGCGCTCCCTAGGCCTGTGACCTTTGTTTGGATGTTGGACAGCCACACCCTGGACTTGAGGAAGTCTTGAGTTTTGGTGATGCCGTGGTGCCCTTCATGCGCTAGGCAGTATGATCCCCTCTGGCGAGATTGAGAGGTCATGTCGTATCCCTAGTAAATGTTGCAACAGTTCCTGAGCTCCTGATGTTCGATTTGTTGCTGCTGCTGCAGGTTCCTCCACTCTCCGGACAGGATTGATTCCTTGACCCGCTCGAGGCAAGGGTCTTGATCTCTTTCCCTTATGATTTCTTCCAGTTTCATCCATTTCGGCCTGGCGCATGTGATTACATGACAAACATGTTTGTCTGGTTCGTGTGTGCTGTCTTGTTCTTCTGGTGTGGCTAGACGGGGGTATCTGGACAGGTAGTCTGCTGGGTTGTCGCTTCCCGAGCGGTACACTATATCAATGTCGAACAGTTGGAGTTGGAGCATCCAGCATTCAAGCCTGGCCGGCGGATGTGGGACTGAGCCCTTGAAGTTGGGTACCAGGGGTTTGTGGTTTGTAAATATTGTCACGTGGCATTCTAGTAGGTATGCCTGGAAGTGGCGGCAGCCCCATAGGATGGCAAGAGCTTCCGCTTGATGTGAGCATAGTTCTGTTCTGTGCTGGTCAGCCTTCGACTGGCAAACGCTATATGGTGTGTGTTTCCCTCTTGGTCAACTTGGGTGAGCACAGTTCCAAGTCCCACTGGGCTGGCATCTACTAGTTGCTCTGTCTTGTATGTTGTGTTGAAGAGCGCCATGGTGGAAGATTATGTATCTCTTTGCTGTGTGTTGATATTGATCTTGTGTTGACCAGGTTGCAGTAAATCTTTTTTTTTCTGTGGTTTGTTTGTCCTTTGGATGCTGTGTCAGTAAATCTATATGAGTTTGGTTCCTCCTTTCTTTTGATTCTGTGGTTGGCTTTGGTCTGTGTGTTGTGGTGTCGACCTGCATTGTTTCCAGTTCTTCATTGAGTAGCTCAAATAGGTTGTACATTGGTTAGTCGATGTTGTCTTCTGGATGTGGCTGTAGGTTCGTTATGTTGAATCCTGTCCTCTTACCAGTTTTTGTTGATGAACTGTGCGCTAAAGTCAGATGATTGTATTCTATTACCTCAATCCTTGTTAAGTCCATTGGTGTTCTTTACTTTCTCTCTCCCTGTGTGGTTGAAATGTGTTTGTATTGCTGGTTGAGATGGAATGTAGATAGATAGGGAGCACGAGACATAGAGCTCTTGCAAAGGGGCTCTTTTCCATGAAGAGGATTTGTGCAGGGTTTCTCTGTGGGTTTTGGATCTATGAGGTAGTAGGTTATGATGTTTGGTTTTCTTCACTGGAGCCTGCTCTTTTATGGGAGGCTCTTGTCTGACAGTCTTTCCGAGATCGAGGCATTTTGGTGAGGTTTGTGCCATTGGTTGTGCAGTTGAGTGCAGTTTGTCTATAGCTTGTTTGGGTTTAGGGTATTATTATTTATTTCATTATCTGAGAATTGTGCTAGCTGGTTATCTCAATGGGAAACGACCCAGTGGCGTGTAACTTAGTAGGAGAGATTAGGACTGATAACGCCGTTCCTTGGTTGCTTGTCTTGGTCGACGAGTGTCCAAGTGGCCATTACTGTTGGAGTGCCAGTTTGTTGGGATGGGCTGATTTTACTGTTGCTATTTTGTAGAATCAGAGGGTAGAACATTAATAGCCAACTAACCCTGTGGTCCAGTGGCCCAGTGGACAAAGCTTCTAGCAGGCAAGCAAGTGTCCAAGTGGCAAAGTATGCCCATGACCCAATGTTCCAGTAGGCCAGTGTCCCACTGGGCAGTTATCCCAGTGCGCAGAGTCTCAGTGGCTTGTCACTCATGGGTTAGTAGCACAGAGGGGTTCTGGGGATCTTTATTAGAGATTATATGTAGGATAGTAAGGTGGCTGGGGAAGAGCCGCGGTGGTGAGCAGGGTGTTTTAGTCGACTTGTTTCTAAGTCGCAGTCAACAAATGCCTCAGAGTGGCAATTCACAAAAATACCAGATGTAGCAGAAATGACATCACATACCCAAACCATCATAGAAAGTGACATTGTATGGAGTGCACGCCTTGATGACATTCCTGTTGGAGTCTAGCAGCCACCCTGGAAACAAATATAAGGCCGTGAGCTAAGGCCAGGATCACTCTCAGCTGCTCCGCTGCGAGTGCCCCCTAACATGCAGCAACATCATCCTGATGCCCGCACCTTCTTCGACCCTGAGGCCGTTCCCTTTGTCTGTGTCCACGAGGAGGCCCGAAACGACCTGAAAATGGCCGCCGCATCCGTCGCCATGGAGACCGATCAACAAACCCTGCAGGAGCCGCCCTATAGGCCGCCACACCTCCGCAGGCCCTCCCCTCCTGCTTTAAATGGAGGGGAGGCGCGCCGCGAGGCGAAGCTGCCGAGTGAAGGCCGTGAGCTAAGGCCAGGATCACTCTCAGCTGCTCTCTGCTGCTCGACAACGAGTTTGTTGCCTGCTACCCAAGGTAAGGGTAATGTCTCTACCGGCGTCATCACTGCCACTCGGCCCCCTCACTTTACTCTCCGAAACGAGCGGCTCAGCACACGCTCGCTTCTACACCCCCCTCCTCCCTCCTTCACCCTACCTAATGCCGCAGCAAGGCGGGCGCGCCTGCGAAACAGGCTCCTAAGCCCGGCTCCCAACCATACCGCTACCTCCATATGCTCCACGCACGGTGCCACGTTCAACACGCCAAGCCCCACCGCAGGATCGCTCTTGACGCTGGCTGAAACACCCCTTCATCACCTATCATCAACACTGCCACGTCCGAAGCAAAATTGCCCCAAAAATGCTGAAGTGCACAATATAACACCCCAACCTGTACCGTCTGTCATGACCACTACCAAACTGCCCTGTGATGTTGGAACTGTATCTGTGCCCATTGTTATGACCACTACCAAACTGCCCTGTGATGTTGCTACTGTATCTGTGCCCATTGTTACGACCACTACCAAACTGCCCTGTGATGTTGCTACTGTACCTGCACCTATTGTTCTGACCACCTCCAAACCGCCCTGTGTTATCCCACTGCCCCATCATGCCCCCCTTCCTATCATCCCCTCAGCTTTCCCACTTAAATGTGCCATGATCAACTGCCGGTCCCTACCAGCACATGCCTTGGATGTGCACGACTTGATAGACAGTAACAACCTGGACCTACTGTTCCTCAGCGAAACATGGTTGTCCAACACCTCTGGCCCAGCCCTCTCCCTCGCAATACCACCTGGTTTCACTATCTATAGACAGGACCGCCTCACCCAAAGAGGGGGCGGGGTAGTAGTCATAGCCAGAGAATCACTAGCCATTCGGATGATTCAAGGGAACCTTGATCCGGCCACCGACTATCTCCTACTCAAGCTCCAACTCTCTCATAACTGCACTCTCACCTTTCACCTTGTCTATCGCCCCCCTGGCCCCTCCAATGACTTTCAGGACGCCATTACCCACACATTGTCTGATAACCTAAAGAAATCATCCAAAATCCTTCTTCTAGGCGACCTCAACCTCGGCATGAATGACCCAAGTGACTCACACGCAAAGGCCCTCCGCAAAGCCCTCTCCACTCTGGGCTTCTCCCAAACCGTCTCCAGCCCTACCCACTCTAAAGGTCGCACCTTGGACTGGTTATCTCACCATAACTGCTCCATCAGCCAACCTGTGATCTATCCTGTTCCATGGTCCGACC
The DNA here is from genome assembly GCF_040938575.1 of Ambystoma mexicanum. Taxonomy (NCBI): domain Eukaryota; kingdom Metazoa; phylum Chordata; class Amphibia; order Caudata; family Ambystomatidae; genus Ambystoma; species Ambystoma mexicanum. The sequence continues at coordinate 622,009,996 of NC_090928.1, read as the reverse complement.
ACCATTGCATCCAATTTGACATCATAACTACCAAAGGGCCTACCTTACCCACCACTCCCCTACCGGCCACACTCGCACGAAGTTCCAAGCAGCTCACTCATGACAACCTAGCTCAACACCTTTCGGTGCCCGCCTTACTGCCCCCATTCGCCAATGACCCGGAAACACTGGCCGATGACTTCAAAAGGGCCATCACCCAAGCCATTGACACTGTGGCCCCACTCACCCTCAAAAAAGCCAAAACAGTGAAGCATACTAATGCATGGTTTTCCCAAGAACTCCTGCAGTTGCGCGCAAAAAAGAGAGCTGCCCTCAAGTCATGGAGCAAATCCCCCTCAGAAAACACCAAGGCTGCCTTTAAAGCACTGTCCAAACAATACAAAACTGCCATCACCACTGCTAAAGCCTCCTCCTTTAACACGAGGATAGCCAATGCTAAATCAGGGACAAGAGAAATATTCTCTATCTTCAGAGAGCTGGAGACTCCTTCCACACCCCCTTCTTCTCTCCTCATGGATAAAGCCTGGTGTAACACAATCCAGTCAGCCATGCTGAACAAGCTTGAAACTTTGCAGGCAAAGATCATCGCTCATCAAAAAGCTCTGGCCATCCTCATAGCCAAGAATCACAATAAACCACCTCCACCTAAAACCATCCCCAATTGCTCCCCGGTGTTTGACTTTAAAGACATGAGCGAAACAGAAGTCATCACACTTCTCCGGTCTATCAAACCATCAAATTGTAAAGGAGATGCCTGCCCAGCACAGGTCATCAAGGACTGTGCACCCTCCCTAGCCCCATTCATCACAGCATTCATCAATGCCTCCTTCCGGTCCGGCCATGTCCCCCTTGGTCTCAAAGAAGCGTGGGTTCGTCCGCTGCTTAAAAAACCCTCTCTGGACCCTACCGTCCCGGGAAATTACCAGCCCATAACCACTGTCCCCTTCCTCTTAAAAATCCTGGACAAAGCAGCCTACCTGCAAGTTCAGAAATTCCTTGAAGAGAACCATCTCCTTGGCCTACGGCAATCAGGGTTCAGACCTCGGCACGGCACAGAAACTGCCCTCCTTGACCTGAAAAACCAGATCGATGACCTCAGAGACGCAGACAAACCTGCACTCCTACTGCTCCTAGACCTCTCTGCTGCGTTTGATCTAGTTGATCACAAGACCCTTTGCCACCACCTCTCCACAGCAGCAAACTTTTCGACCAAGGCCTGCAAATGGATTACTTCATTTCTGCAGGACAGAGCAATGAGGGTTTTCCCTGACTCCTCCTCTGCAACTCTCAGCACCATCAAATGCGGGGTTCCACAAGGCTCCTGTATTGCCCCCACTCCATACAACCTCTTCACCAGGCCACTATTCAAAATCCTGGATGCCCTGTGAATCTCATATACAAACTATGCAGATGACACCCAGGTGCTCATCCCCCTCACGGGTGATTACCAATCTGACACTAACACCCTCAGCTCCATCTATGCGACTATCCATTCCTGGATGGCAGAAAACTGGCTCTGTCTCAACAGTGAGAAGACCGAGCTTCTACTGGTAGGCTCCCCCTCCACCCTGAACAAACTTGACCAACTATACTCCTCCTTCACCATTGATGACATCCCTATCACTGTCTCACAATCAATTAAAACACTGGGTGTATACCTAGAACCTAACCTATCTATGGACAGACAGGTCAACGCCATTGCATCCACCTCTGCCTACCACTCCAAACTCATCAACACAATAAGACCCTTCCTGTCACAACAAAATTGCCTTACCATTGCCAGGGCCATAATCGGATCCAGATTGGACTACTGTAATGCCCTCCTGGTAGGCACCTCAGCCAAGAATCTTGCTAAACTACAAATTGTTCAGAACAATGCGCTCAGGGCCGCTACTGGACTCTCGCGTAGGGATCATATTTCTGCACTTAGAAGGCAGGTCCACTGGCTACCAGTCAAAGAAAGGATCATATTCAAAACCCTTGCCCTGACACACAAGTGCCTTCATGAACAGGCACCCCCCTACCTGGCACAGAGAATCTCTAAACCCCCCTCCTCCAGGCCTACCAGAACCCCCTACTCCAACTTGATTGCTATTCCTAGAACACGCAAAGCCCGGGCTGGCGGCACCAGTTTCCCAACTATGGCAGCCACCCACTGGAATTCACTCCCCCCTCACATTAGGACTATTGACTCCCATGCGGCCTTTCGCAAGGCCATCAAAACCAGTCTCTTTGTATGACTTGCACTGTGCAACCGCAATCCCCGCAATGTACCATGATCTAAATATGTATGTAACCATGTACCATGCATTGTATCGTCACTAAGTCTATCTACCTGGGCGGCTTCACTGTAACCCTTAAGCGAGCCTTCTTTGAGTACTGCTATAGCGCCGCGATGCCCGTGGGCTGTAGTGCGCTCTACAAATACAAATAAATAAAATAAATATATTTAAGGTGAGACCCACACCAGGCGTTCTTCATTCATTGATTATACCTGGCAGTAAGTTCCTGCTCCTTGTCGGGATTTTCTTCTGAATTCAGATTCTTCTTCATGCTTTACCTGAGAGACAAGAACAACAAAGTCAGGCTTACCTTTACTTGGTGCCCCTCTCAAACTTCAAACCTACTTAAACACGCAATTCTGGCATACAATCCTTGTGGAGGACATTCTTGTAATGCTGTCTCATGCAATGTATTTGAATATGGCACATCTTGCGCATAAGCATTTAGCATCATTTTGCCAGCTAGGCAATAAGTTGGTAAAAGGGACATTAGAACACAGTATTTCTGTAGACAATGTAGCGCTAATCCCCCGTCGTGAGGGCTGGGACATGTTATTACCCCCGTTCCAGCACTTGGAAAGGCGGCTTAAGGCCATTAACACAACGGGCTACCACAGCGGTAACCAGGGGTGCTAAAAAAAGTATTATCAGTCATTGAACGGGACGCCTCACGCGTCCCTTTCAACGACTGAAAATACTGTCAAAAGATGACCGCCCATGTAAAGGGAAGGCAGGGCTCTGTACGGAGCCCCTCTCCCTTTCCATAACAGCCGTCGGGTGGAGAGCAGAAGGTGCGGCTGCGGCGGTGAGTGCCGCTGCAGCCAAAATAAAGGTAAGTGAGAAGCAAGGGAATAAAAAAAAATAATGATTAAGCGACGGAGGGTAGGGGGAAGATGGCGGCAGGGGAGCCGGCCGTCAGCTGGGATGGAACGCAGGCTTTCACCGGCGGTTCAAGCAACGTTCCTAGCCACCTGATTGGCTGACTCCTCCCGCCAGGGTGCTAATGCACATTGTGCTGAGAAATTCCATATTCTTAACCAGAAGCAACATATGGAGCAAGACCGTGGTCGTTACAAGGGAACAATATTGGGCAGTGCACTCTACCCCCAATATGTGTAGGAGAAGAAAAGCCAAGGCCTCTTGGACTATTGTAGAGATGACAAACAAATGCCTCTCTGCTACTGAGCCATAGGAAGCGTCCATGGAATGCCTCCACCCCTGGCATTAAGCAACAGCCATCCTACAGAACTCACACAGAACCAATTTAGGTATGCCAGATACACATCACTCGCAAGCAGAATCTAACAAGGCCCATAAGGCATCATCTTCCCATCACCCCTGAATACATGCATACATAATGAAGCCAAAGAGGCATCCTTTTAAATCCAGAGTGAGTGGTGCAAATTCAGCAGCATCTTCGCAAGAAAGCCAAGAAGAACAGGCCGCAGAGTTAATTGGTTTATTCTTGAACACGAGTTAAGACTTTCAACTCACCATAGCAAAAGTGTCGTAGGCAAAGGTACATCCCCACCAACACAGAGACTGGGTGACTCCTCTCAGTCCCTTTCTGATTCTCACTCTCTACATTCTTAAAATATCGCTTTTTTTCTTTCTCCCTCATCTCCTTTTCTCTCTCCCAACACCACTCTCCTCCTCACACCTTTGCTCTTTTACACCTCCACCTTGATGTTTTCCTAATTGGCTCCAACATCTTTCTCATGTTCCTTCTCGTCTTCTTGAGCTTGCCCACCTCCAGCTCCAAATTCATCCTCACAATCCTTCTCTCTTCTTCCTCCTTGATCTTTTCCTTCTCCAGCTGTAGCCTCTACCTTGTTTTCCTTTTCTCCTCCTCCCTGGTCTTTCCTTCCGCCAAACCAACCTCTCAATTCCTGTTCCTCCTGCTCCTTCCTGACACTATGCAATTCCTTTTCTATGAATGCCTTCTAAATGCCCTTGCTGTGGTTTGAACCCCACAGCCTTTTATACTTTGGGTTATGTGGCGAAAGGGGTACCGGTGACACTGCGGAATCCCTCGCAATGGTCTTGTTTGTATGGGTGATTGGTTCACTAGTTTGGGGCTTTTTTCTTGGTCAGGTGTGCTGTATGAAATATTTAGGGTTGGCTGCGGATCTGCGGCTCTCCGGGATAAGGCAATGAACGAGGAATCCACCAACTTGAAATGATACAGCACTGTCATTGCGGCTGCCCGACTCCATAATTACTGGTTACAATGCAGCATCTCAGCTCAATTCCTGCTTGTGGGTGGGTCTTTCCTTCTTTCCCCACTATATCAACAATATAGGCTGCAAACACATTTGCAGTCCCAGTCACAGACAATGTCCTTCTGGGTCCTTTGTATGTAGCTGGCTTTACTAGACTCATAAACTGACTCGCAGACATCCATGGTCCCTTTGGGTTTTGTGGGTCTACACTTTCTGTGACTAGTCTATGCAGGGTTGCGTGTGCTGGCCAAGTGAGCAGACTGAGGTCAGGAGCAAGGGTCTGGGCATTCCCCATATAACACTTCCGGGGAGAGCATTGGAGAGCAGGTAGTGTTCCTTTGCCCTCAGATCTCGGTCACCCTTTTCCTCAGTTCCTCACATATGACTTTATTGCACACACTCCCGATTTTCATTTGGCCTCCTCTAGTCCCTCATGAAGCAATTCTGGCTGAATGAGGTTCCTTGCAGATGCTCGAAATCTAGAGAACATTGAAGATGGTCCCCTGAACCAACTCTCTCTTCCATTCCTTCAGCCAGTACATGATGGAGTTTTCCCCTAAGAAAACTCTAGGGGCCTCCTGATTTCTTTTCATTGCGTTAGATGAGGCCTATCCATCTTGGGAAGAAGGGGATCATTGTACTCAGGACTATTCATGTGGGTGCACAACATCACTGCTTGTTCCCCAAGTGCTAACCTGTTCTAACCCAACCTACAAGCAATTTTCATCTCCCTATTAAGGAGCACCTGGTGGGGGAAAACTAAGAACAAGTCTGCACCGCCAGACAGGCCCGAGGCTGCAGTGACACCACCGACCAGCTAGTCCACCTGAGAGGAAGATCACCTGTTGTCAAACTATCAGCAAGCGCAGCACCCGAACATCATGGGATATACCTAATGGGCTTGTAGGACCACCAGCAATAATTGGCGATCTAATTGGAGAGGTAGAATCAAACCCTCTTGCCAATGCTGGGCACCTTGTGGTCAAAGGAGAAGAACAGATGGAGTCAGCATGTGGCCACGCTGACCCATGCTTACAACTGTACAAAGAACGATGCCACCGGGTTTATACCCTTCTTCTTGATGTTTGGCAAGGACGCTTGGCTGCCTGTAGACTTGTGTTTGGGAGTGTCTGCAAATGGAACAGGCAGCGAGAATTACGCCAACTATATAAAACAGCTCAAGCGTCAACTAGAGCAGGCACATCAGCCTGCCCAGGCTGCTGTGGAGAAGACAGGGAAGGGGAACAAGCACCATTACGTCACCAATGTCCGGTTTCATGCACTTCAACCTAGTGATCGCGGGTTGATCCGCAGCCTGGGAAAGAGATCTAAGGGTGTAGAAGAACGAGTCTGACAAAGTGGTGGCATGGTGATTGTCAAAGGCCGTCATTCCGAGTTTGGAGGTAACCATGGAGCTATTAGCTGTATGGTTGCCTCCCAACTCGTCCCAAATCCGGCCCGGTGAATGGAGTAATTACCGGTCCATTCCAAGGTTGGAGGGACCGGTAATTCCCCATTCACCAGGGCCCTTCCCCATTCCCATTTTTGCCCCCATAGGGATCAATGGGGATGGGGAAGGAGGTAATTACGGTACCGTAAATTACGGTACCGTAATTACCTTCAAAGTTCCTTTGCAGGTTTGTTTTCTAACGCCTGCTAAAAGCAGGCGTTAAAGTACCAACCCGCAAAGGGAACTCGGAATAGGGCGGTAAGGGTTTAACGGCACCGGTCTCGTTACCGGTGACCGTTAACCCTTACCGCCCAGCGTGTAATGAGGGCCAAAGACTTTTATTCAGGCAAAAATAAAGTGGAAACCTAACTCTAAGAAGGGGTTTCTCTGCCTCTTGTAAGGAACTAAGTCATCAGTCAGAATGTCCAAGTAAATAAAAAGAGTCCACCGTCCTGTCAAAATGCCTACTTCTACCCCTCACACTTGTAACTAATAAGAAAAGGGTAGTGGATCTTCTTGGTCCAGAAGAATGACTCGCTTCTTCTGGACAATGAGCCACAGTTCCAATCGTACAGGGAATTTCACCTGTGAGAATGACTCCGTTCTCCTGGTCTCAGTTCCTTTCTGAGGAAAACAAACAAAGTTCCAGTTTGTGGTGCTGTAAGGTTTCAATTCCAATTCAAAAGAAAAATGTCCAGCTCAAACACCATTCCTTGTTGTCCATAGTTTTGTTTTACTATTGGGTTCCTGGAGAACTCCTCCCTTCTCCAGGTATTTGGTTCTCAATGCCTCCACAGTGCCAGAGCAATGACTCTCTTCCCTGGATCTTCTTCCATTTAGCTTGACGGTTCACAATTTTCACTATTTGGGGTCCTGGAGAATGCCTCAATTCTCCAGGTCTTCTATTCCCAATGTTCTCACAGTGCCAGGGAAATGACTCCCTGCCATGGAGAGACCAACCATCCCTGACCCTTCCTTCTGATTGGCTTCACGATACCCAATCTTCGGGAGAACCACCAGCAGGTATTGCTTCCTTCTCCTCAGGTCTCTTGGTTTCAAAGTTCACAAGGGCTGGATGGAATGACTCCCTTCCCCCAGATCCTTCTTAGTCTTTAGCATGCAGTTCACACTGCCAGTGGGAATGCCTCCCGTCCCCTGGTTTATTTGCCCCTTTGGATTTCACAATTCACAGTTCAATATTTCTTTGCCCCTTTTGACTTTCACAATTCACAGTTCAATAGTACCAGGCGGAATGTCTCCCTTCACCTGGCTTGATTGGCACTTCAAAAGTTCACGCTTCACATGAGCTGCCAGTCTTATGGGTGCGGGGCTGAGACCTGTGTGATCCTCCTTTCTTGGCGCAGCAATCCTGGTTCACTATCCTGCAAGGTACTGTGAATAAGAAGGTGACTTAGGTTACTCATCATAAAAGGGTGCAGGTCCCTGACCCGTGATCGAAATGCTTGTTAGCCCTTTTGGAGGGCCACTAACCCAGGTACCTGAACGGGGCATGCCAGTGTTCTTCGATCAGTTGTGGGCTCTTCTATGTGTCCTTTCGGGCATCTCGTGGCCCCTGCTGATTTCTGGTGTGCTGTGGCGCCTCCACAGCGTTTGGTTCCTTGTGGGCAGCGTGTCTTCAGTGAACCGCGCTTCCAGCTGCTCCGTGTGTCTGGATGCTTGCTTCTCCCTGGCTCTGGTTGGTCTCTCCATGGCAGGCCGGATAGTGACAGCCCTGCCTGCAGGGTAGCGTCCCCAGTAACGTCTTCTCCTGTTCTCTGCTCCGGCCTGCTTCCCATCTCGTGGTTCCTTCAAGGAGGGCTTCTCTCCTTCTGGGTTTTCCTCTTCAGTTTTGAATGGGCTCTGCTCAATCAGGTTTCGAGAGAAACTAGACTGTTCATTCACGTTTTCTTAAGTGCACTCTATGCTTCCACACTTCTTCTTTATCCCAGTACTGATCTTGAGGTCTTCCAGGGAGTCAATTGGTCTATCCCTCATCTCAGTACTTAAGGGATACATGTCTCTTGAGGAGTCCACACTCTTGCCCGACTACACCTCTCTCCAATAAGATGCTTGGTACAATACCCCCACTATATACAAAATATGCTTGGAATAAGAGCAGCAGGCAAAACAATTCTGAAACAACATTCAGGTGTGGACACCTTACAGAAGGCCAGATGGGAACCAATCTGCTTTATCAATTTTCTTGTATAAGGTTGGGGACTGCGGGGTGACCCTCCCCATAGTTGATTCTTTTTTGGAAAATTGAATAAGGATTCATCAAGTGCCTGGTTTGTGTCCAAAGCCCTCTGCCACAGAGATGAAGACCAAGATTTCCAAAGAAGCTCGTTCCCCTAACCACTCCAAGGGAATATTTGAGCTGACCAGCTGTTGGTCATGGCCTGTTTGCAGCCACAACACTGGTACCCAGGTCATGCTCAATGGAGGTAACAGCCTTTTCAAGTGCTCTCTGGAACCTTCCTTGCAGGAAAGGACAGCACAAGGACTACCCTTATCCTGGAAACCATGGACAGGGATCTGCAGCAATCAAGAATCAAGAACATGACGTCTGGCTCGCTGTGCATCTGCAAACTGCTTCGAGGGCCAGTTTGGACACCATCAACACCAACAAAGCTGTTTCAAGGGACACCCAGAGTCATCTTAGACTTCAATACACGATTGTCTTACCATTCTCTGAATTCCTTTCAACCGTGACGCCGAAGCTCAGCTGGCTACACATCTGAGACCCACCAAATCCTCTGGTGTCCCCAGCTCCTCACCAACTGCCCTGTTACCAGCCTCTTCGAGCCCCAAGCGGTTGTTGCTGCAGCCAGTTGAGCCCGCTTGCTGCTAAAGGCAAGCCTTCGCTTCGCCACACCTCGTTTAAAGACATTGTCAATGAAGTTACAGATTAGACAAAATAATGATAAAGCCTTGCCAAGCTAGGAAATAGATGCCTGGTAAATATGAGTATATAACTATGAATGCGTGCATAATACTGTTTGAAGCATAGAACAACAATATTATTTTTGAAAAATGTTCACATCTTTGATTGTAAATATCCGTTTTGTCTAGATATTGTCCCAGAAGATGGTCAAACTGACCGAAATGCATTGGACACTAATTTCACGGGCCTTTTCTTCCTCTCTTTTGGAATAAAACACCCCACAGACTTTAAAATCACTGTGAATTGCAGTATCATTTCTTCAAAAAAAGAGAACTTAAATAGAATAACAAATAAATAACGAACAAAGAACGTAGAGTGGAAATCCACACAGGTCCTTCCAGTCCTCTGAGTTACTATACCCAGATACATATTCAGTCAACTTCACATATCACTCCATTGTGCAAAAGGAGTGTCATCTGGCAACAGGCCCAAATAATTTATAATACAGTGTAATATACTTTTAATAATTAAAAAAAACCTTGTGAGAACACAGCGGTGCCGGCTCAACCCGACTTGGTAGTCCAATATTGGATCTCTAAAAATCACATAATACACTCATTTTGTTAGACCATGTTGTTTTGTTGATATCATTGGAAAAACGAATCAAGTGGTAGAAGATCGTATATAGCCATGCGCAACAATTCTCATATCTTCCTGCTAGTGCTACATAGAGCCTGATTGTTATAGATCACTAGAAATAAAGCACAATCCCTAGATTAGCACCAGGTCTTTTGTACATACTATTAGACACCCCACGAATCCTATCTGCACCTCGACCTAACATGTCTACTTGTTGCTATACTTGCTTAGAAATTCATCAGCTTTTGTATTAATTCCACCTTTAAACTTTAATAAGGTTCAAAAGTGTTACTTCCGGATCTAGGTAGCCTTAGCATTTTTGCAAGGCTGTGACTGCTACAATCTCCTTATATAAGATTTGTTTTTGATTTTCTGTAAGAAGTCCCTGCTCAGGTTACTGCTTTCTGGTCGTCTAGTTCCCAATGGTCCTTACTGGTGCTTTGATCTCACGTTCGTAAATGCCTAATGGCAATTGCTAGGATGTGACTTTTCCATTAGTTATTCTCCATGATATATTATTTGTATTATAGCTTGTTTAGGCTTCACATCCTGCCCCATTGGACTGTGCTCGCTCTCACCGGCTGGCAATCATCTATTGGAGGAGTATGTATTCAGCCAGCAGCTCACATGATAGTAGTCATGCCATGTCCAGCCTCCCCCACCCGCCAGCTTGCATGCTCTTTGTGCTGTGCCCATTCTTTATTGGGCTAACACAATATCATGCTCAGAAATGTAAAATGCAATGAAGAACTGCCAAACCCAAAATACATTTGGCTTTACCGCTGCTTATTATAAATAGTTCACAGTTTATGTGTAAATGGTTAGACTATGTGAATTTACAAGGCAGGTAAGGATTTTTGGTTTTACTCACTAAGGCTTTTCAAGGAGCTTGTCAGACATACATCTGGGAACCGTCCTAAGCGTATACGTCTTGTGATTCACAAAAGTAAAAACATGTGGAAATGACATATGCATGTCAGAAATAAGTGTATGTAATCAGGGTCGTACTGGGACAAGAAATAGGCCCGGACACTCAAAAAAAATGTGGCCCACCCCTCAAAAAAGTGGCCCATCCCTTGCCTCAAAAAAGTGGCCCTCAAACCATCATCCGTGAATCGCGTAAATTCACGACTTTTAAGGAAAATGCTACTTATGGAGGGTTCATGTGTCTGCTACATTACCACTGTAACACATTTTCATGCTGCCTGCCTCTTGTCCCAGTTCTGCCCCACACATGTCACTCTTGCTGAAAGCTGCTATCCCTGATCGAATTCCACCCCATGGCTGCCATTGTGATGCCCCATATGAAATTCTATCGCTGGGAGAATGTGATTAATTATTCAATTTGAGTGTAATAACATGTTGGCATACAATGACTTGGATTCACCTAGTAATAGCAAATGCATGTCAAATGATGCTTCTATAAAACGGATCACATGGCTAGAATTAGCGAATCTCTTAAATGATGGGAACCTGGTTCCTCAGTATCAGCAGGCTACAGAACAGCCAGTGCCACTGCCAGCTATGACTAGGCCGGATCCACACTGCGCACAGGAGGTATGTCCTGCACACAGTTGGGCAGGGGGGAATTCCACATGTTCCCAAAAGGGTGCAAGGTAGGATGCCATATGCACACGGATGGGAAAAGGGAGAGTTACATAAAATGGACAGGGCAGTATGCACTGTTCCGGACAAAGGGAACAGGTGCCATGTGCACACAGTGGGGACTGCAGAGTATGCCATGTGCAGTGCCCGTGGGCGTGTGGGGAAGGAGTAGCACTCCACATGCACAAGAGGACGCAGGGCATTATAGCAGGTGCACAAAGAGAGGGTGGGAGCTAGTGTAGAGTTCCACATGAAACCACAAGGGGTCTAGCGCCTTATATCATGTGCAAGGAGGGTCCTCAATCATCATTCGCCCAGAAGGGACAGGACAGTACGCCTTCTTTGCACAGAGGGGCGTGTACTGTGTGCACACAAAGGGGCGAGTGAGAGTTCGCCGTGCAGAAAGAAAGGGCAGTATACAGTACACTGCATACTGTTAGGGCATGTGTATATCCAGAAGGGACCGAGCAGCATCATGCTACATCGTGCACAGAGAGAGCACGGGTGCATGCGTCACCTACAGGCGCCGTGATGTGTGCTTGCTTGCTTGCCTAAATTGCCTACTAAATGCTCACATTTCAGCCAGCAGGGCATGTTCATGCATTCAGTGAACACACCATATCTTTAACGGTTTGCTAAAAATGTGGCAGCTTCTCTACTGAGAACAAACTCGGCCAAAGAACCCATCCTCTGGGAATGCGCCCACTCAGGAGAGCTTACAAGCACACTTTAGCTTATTGTGCTGCTCACAGGCGAGAAATCAAACTTGAATATCAGTATTGTCCTATGAAAAAGAGTACCACCAGGTACTAGAGAACCCCAGGTTACTCTAATGGTGTTTGCTAAAGATGCCGCAATGCTCCAATCGCATGGAGGTCACAGAGCGCCACACTGATGACCCCCAATGAGCGTGAACTTCCAGAGAGATTTACTGCAAGAAAAGGATTTTCAGGCACTTGGTCCTCCCAAAAAGTTGAATCCCGCCCTCTGATTTACATAACACTCAATACACTCAGACACACGGAAAAGTTCACCATAGGGACATGACAAACAATCTAAACAATATGTGAAAGACAGTGCTGACGTTTTTTCCTTTGGTACTCTTAACGATCCATGTTCAGTGTGTAGGTTTTTCCCCTGACTCTGGAACAGGCTAGTGAAACCAATTGCATTGCATGTACAGCTACAGATTCCAATAGCCATTACCAACAGGGATTCCCGCTTTAACAATGCTGAATCCCTAATGTTTGCAATGCCAGGGCCACCAGAGAGAACAGTGCAAACTGATCTCAGCCATGAACGCATTCTTGTGCTCTTCGTAGATCACTAATGAAAAACATGGCGGCTACAATTGCACCTACTGATCCTGCCTATTAGCACAGCATCCACTAAAAAGCAAGACATGTCCAGAGACATTCCTGCCATCCCGTTTACATGAGAAAAACAAGAATTCTAGACACAGCTGCAGTTGTATTAACTGCCCACACAAAACTGTTGACTTTGACAATGTTTGCTTGTTTTTAACAGGACTTCAGTGAAGGACACAGAGTGCTTATAAATCGAGTGGCTGAAGGGAGACCTGGTAAGACATTTCTATTACACCAGTAGTGGGTTTACAACTCCAAAGTTATTAAGTCTTAAAATACTGCATAAAAAGCCACTTTGAGTGCAAAGTTTGATGGTAAGGCTTGAATAAAGCAAGCTCAAAGAGTTTGTATGAGGAGGTGATTTGGCTGGGGAGGGGCAAGATCTGGTTGGCAATGGCCATAGGCATTAGCATGGCCATGGGCAGTCACTAGGTATACAACGCTTACAGGTTGTATCTCCCCTCCCCCCTCATATGACATTCCTGATTCCTCCCTAGCTGTACTCTAATCCATAGGCTTATAGGTGTCACAACTTAGCTTCTCCTCATAGGCCAAATTAATGATGCTGCAAGGATGTATGCAGATTCCCTAAATGGAGCAGAAACACACAGACATGATTTTTCATCAGATTCCTACCCCGTGCCGAGAATCTCTAACAAAATAGAACAGATTTCGGGAAAAGCAGCGAAAGCATGTTTTCGCTTGTTTTCCTCAATATGCATCATACCCTCATCAAAAGCTGGATGTATCATGGCACATACACAGAGAGAGGTGGGGGAGAGTTCAATACGCAAACAGCAGCAGGCCAAAGGCAGTGTTCCATGTGTGCACACAGAACAGGGCAGGCAGGGCCAGTGCAGTGTGCTCCACACTCTACGCCGGGACAGTGGAGCATTCCGTGTACGCGCAAAGGGGCCAGGAGGAGAGAGATCCCCATACACGCCCCAGGGGAAACAGTATGCAAGCTGTGGGCGCACGATGTAGGCGAGAGAGTGTGCTGCTAGCACACAGAAGCAGCAGGATAGAACAGACACCAGCCATGTGCACAACAGAGCAGAGGTGCCCCCACGTGCACCCAAAAGAAGCATGCTAATGCCACGCTCCTGCAAGCTCAGGTGCCTCTTGCAGTACTCACCTGAAGGTCTCCTTATAAGGTTCCGGGAACTGGAGGTTCTTCTGGCCTTCGAGCGTCTGGACAGGCACGCGTGTGTCCCAGAGTTGGACTGTAGGTTGACTGCTGGCCTGCTGCTGCACTGGCTGTTGGGCTGGGGGCTGCTGCTGTGGTGGGCGGCCTCCTTGCTGGGCTGGGTCCTGGGTGCAGTTGACTTTCCATGCCCTGGCCAAAATATTCATGCCCAGGGTGTCAGGGAGGCCCAGCAACAGAAATATCCTCTCTCTCCAAAGTCAAGTGTTATTGACATGGCACCTGGACCCGGTGGCTGCACGGAGTTTGTGTCGGCAGCTGCAGCTGCATTTTCATTGGGCCGCCCGCTGGCACTGTTGTTTGTTCCCCAGAGCGCGGCCCCCAGGCACAATGTAAAGGTGCTTTTCAAAGTTGAAAGCAACTGAATGTGCGCGCTGGTGCCGCTGTGCCGCGGGACCAGCAAGGCCCAGCCCAGCCCTGCAGGCAGCCTCCAAATTAATCAACAAAGCAAAGTAACATCTCTTACCTTGCTTTGATGAATGATGCCGTTTGAATATGTTTTTTTTTTCAATTGGCCCAGGCGTGGGCAGAAAACCCGGAACCAGCCACATACAAATGATTTTGGCCCAGCCACGGGCCGATTGGCCGCTGGGCCACTCCGACCCTGTAAGTAATGAACTCATTGATTGCATATGTTGTGGACATTTAGGGCCCGATTCATGGAATTATTTGCACGGTTCAAAGTGACTTTGCACCGAGTGTTTGTTTATATAGGAGTAGTGCGTACACAAAGGAGGGGCTACGATAAATGGTATTTGCACTACCCAGATCCCATAACCATAGTCCCTTCAGGGTCTCACATCCTTAAATGGTACAAAATGCATCTTAGAGTGGCAGTATTTAGAGGAGGCAAGGGCTCTCTGAAATGGAAGGGGGTGAAGGGATTGATGAAGGGTCAGCACAGGAACTGAGCGCGTAAAGAGATGGGGAAAAGGAAAGCTTCAGCACAGGAATTGAGAGCGTGAAGAGATGGTCCATTATTTGCCTTTAAAAAGGGCAGAAATCTTAAGGACTGGCTCTCACAGGCAGATCGAGCAAAATCTGCCCCCAGCAATTGACCATTCATTCGCAATGGGGTTTTCAACCAATTTTGGGACATTTCCCATGTGGGTTCTGTAGTGCCTGTAAATCCACTTCGGCCTGTTCCACAGTTACCATCAACGCGAGATCCTGGTCTCTCGAGCAACACACTACGTGCAATTCAACTAATGTTATCTATGTCATCATATGTCCATGTAAGATATCATACATAGGAAAAACAGCAAGACCTATTAAAACCAGGATTTCAGAACATAAGTCGAGGATACGCCTTAATACCAGCAATGCCCCGCTAGTGTCCCACTTCCTGGAATTTGGCCACAATTGTGATGACTTCAAGTGAGGGCGCTAGCACGTGTTATAGGGACAGATCGACTTAACACTGCAGCAAGACTCTTCCAACGGGAACAGTGGTGAATGTATCAGACTGATAGTTACCACAATGGTTTGAATCATCAAGAAGAATGGCTCCACTGTATCACCTGAAATTTGACTGATGCCCCCTGCCCACCACACAGGCACGAGCCCTCACTTGCCGGCTAATGGCCCTGTTTGAATAGTGGAACTGCTTTATTGGGGGAAAGGGCGCCTCTCAGTTTAGTATGTATTGTGCTCTGACGGCCACATCCAGGTGGGTATTGAATTTTCAGTACTTCCACCCAGGCTGATACTCACAGTGGATTCTGGCTTACCTCCCTTCTTCCCATGTGCAGCTCACGTGATATGCAATTGACCCCTGCCATCTCTTTCATGGATACGCGTGTTGTAGCTCAGTTACAGAGACTGCATACCCATGTACATAGGGACTCCAATATTGGAATCCACCCAAGTTTTCCAGAGAGGTTTGGAGGAGGGGTCTTCTTTCTCCTCCCCTTTCCTGTACTCTTTTTAGGGCTTTACAGCAGTACATTCATGGACTGGCGTAGAAGGGCGACTGTCCCTTTAAGAGCCACTTCTTGAACTCTATGTCATGTGACCGCGATCCACGGCAACGTGACCATAGGATCCTGCTATTTCAGGAAGTGTTTGTAGCTGGGACTTCGTATTCCAATCATCCGGGAAGTACGTGAGGGCCGCCGGACACATCGATTTGACTATGGTCTTGGACACGAACGACCGTATGTGTCAGGATCTGAGTCTACCTCCCCTTTCTCCTCACCTGACTCTCCTGAGGTGGATTCTTGACGGACGGTTTCAGTCTTCTGGAGTCCCTTTTTAATCCTTGCACCCTTGCCCTTGGGTGCTCGAACCTTCTTTTCGTGCAGGTAAGGTCTAGCCCCTCCGGAGGCCACCTTGACAGAGGCAAAGACCTGTCCTAGGGGAACCCCAGGGGGCCAGCCTCCAATCTAGGGAAAAAGCACGAGGCAGAAAAAACCCTAGTCCATAGATGGTCTTGATGATGGGTCGAAGAGATGGCACAGATGCTCAGCAGCTCTTGTTGTGGATCCAGAGAGGTGAAATACAATCCAATGGTAAACTAGATAAACTTTGCAGAGGCGAGCGAAACACAGATATGACTGGGGGTACAGAATCAAGTAAGAAGGGAGCTGCCGAGCTGGCAGTGGACGAAAGGCAGCAGAAAAGAATAGAGAACACGGTGCGAAGAAGTGGCACTGCGTTCAAAAGGTAGGAAGTTGAACCAAAACTGCTGGCGGATAGGAAGGCGCTCTAAGCAAACGAAAGTATAGTTGACAGTACAGAGCGACAGCGACAAGGTAGAATGTGAAAGTTAACTGGGGAGGCAAAAGTAGGAAGACGGAAACACAGAAAAAAGGATAGATAGGTAAGAGAGGAAAGGAAACAAGCGTAGTACAGGCTCACTACGGGAGGGCTGTAGAAGGAGCAGAAATCACGGAACGAAGATACGAGTAAGCAGCACTCGGAGCGTTGAATGAAACAGCAACAGATACAACGCGCCGAGCAGGGGGGCGGAGCCTGCCTTTAAAGGCACCGCGCCATGTTGGATGAGGACTAGAAAGATCCTCGGGGTCGGAACTTCCATCGACTCCAGCATTTCCAATCCTGGTTCCTGACAGTATACCTCCTTCCTCTCGGGGGACCCCCAGGCTTGCCCGGGTGGAGACAATGGAACTTCCTGAGAAGTCTGGGTGCGTGAATGTGGCTAACTGGTTCCCAGGACCTTTCTTCCAGTGTACCAGGTATTGGAGTCTGCCCTTGCGGTATCTGGAATCCACCAGGTAAGCCACTTCATATTCCTCCGGAATACATCGTACTTGGGTGCGACCCTTGTGGATGGGTCTAAGGAACGGATCTTCCTTATACTCCTTAAGCAAGGATGTGTGAAAAACCGGATGAACTCTCTTGAGGTAGTCCGGAAGTCTGAGCCTGTAGGCTACCGGATTGATTTGTTGAAGGATAGAAAATGGCCCAAGAAATCGAGGGTAAAACTTCCCAGCATGAACCCATCTAGGTAGGAATTTGGTTGACAACCAGACCAGTTGTCCCACACCCCAGTTGGGATTAGATCCCCGGTTCTTATCTGCCCATCTCTTTTGAGTCTGTAGACTGGCCTGGTGTGCCTTCTTGGCAAGACCATGTATTTCATGTATTTCCTGCAAGATACCATCCAAGGCAGGGATCCTTGTGGCTGGAGAACTAAGACCCGGTAGATGTTGAGGATGATACCCATATGTGCACAAAAAAGGGCTCATTTGGATAGAGGTATGCAGAGTGTTATTGTATGTAAACTCTGCTTGCGAGAGGAAATGGTACCACCTCTCCTGCAGTGGACTGCAGAAGCACCGCAAGTATTGTTCTAGGCTGGCATTCAGCCTTTCTGTCTGCCCGTTACTCTGAGGGTGGTAACCCGAGGAAAGAGCGCGGTGGATTCCCAAAGTCTGACAAAGTGAAGTTCAGAATTTGGACGTAAACTGAGGTCCCCTGTCCGATACTATAGTCCGGGGTAATCCATGCAGTCGGACAATGTCTCGAAGAAAGACCTCAGCGGTCTCAGAAGCGGATGGTATCTGCCTGAATGCAGAAAAGTGGGCCAGCTTGCTGAAGGAGTCTATTGTGACCATGATTACTGTCATGTTGTTAGAAGGAGGGAGATCGACAATGAAGTCTGTAGACACGTGTTCCCATGGTCGTGATGGTAAGGAATGCTGCTGCAAGAGACCGAGTGGTCTGCCAGTGCGGTATTTATTAGAAGCACATATAGAGCATGAAGTGACATACCGGTGCACATCCTTTCTTACCCTTGGCCACCAGAAACCTCGTTGCAGCAATTCATAGGTCTTTCGGATACCGGGATGTCCTGTCAAGGGAGAATCATGACACCAGGAAAGAATACGTTTCTGCAGATTTTTAGTGGGAATGAAAAGTGCGTCTTCATGGTAGTACAACCCATCACTACCTAAGCGGACCGAAGAAGGGAGTTCTGTGCAAGCCTGATATTGAGGTATCAGGTCTTGGAGGAAGGAGACAGTAGTTGCTAAAACCTTAAGATTGGGGAAAATACGTTCATGCCCTTCGTAATTCCCTGAGCTGTCCCCGATGCTTCGTGACAAGGCATCCGCCTTCTTATTTTCAGAGCCGGGAATGTAGGTTATCACAAAATCGAATTGCAAAAAGAAATAAGCCCACCGGGCATGTCGGGCATTGGTACACTCCATTTGTTGGAGAACCCGAAGGTTACGATGGTCAGTTCTGATCACAAAACAATGGGCAGTGCCCTGTAGGAGATGTCGCCATTCTTGACAGGCTAATTTGATGGCCAACAGCTCTCTTTCCAGAACAGAGTAATTGCGTTCGCTGCTGGTGAGGGTCTTAGAAAAGTATGCCACTGGGTGTTCATAATCATCCGCGGCCTTCTGCAATAGGATAGCACCTATCGCTCCTATCGACGCATCAGTCTCCAAAATGAAAGGCTTGGTTTGGTCTGGTTGTACCAGAACAGGAGCAGAAGAAAAACACTCCTTAAGGGTTAGAATAGCCCTCTGTTGTTCCTCTCCGAAGGCAAACTTGACACCCTTCTTTAGCAGGGAGGTAAGAGGAAGCACTAGGTTGGAGAAGTTGGGAATGAACCTCCTGTAAAAATTGGCTAACCCTAGGAAGCTTTGTAGCTCCTTGACGGTGTTGGGTTCTCTCCATTCCCTGATGGCCTTAACCTTACCTGGATCCATCTCTATGCCTCTTCCTGACAAAAGGAATCCTAGGTAGGATACTGAGGTGGTTTCGAATTGGCACTTCTCCGGTTTAACTAATAGCTTGTGTTCTTGAAGACGTTGCAGTACTCTCTTAACCAGTACCCTATGCTCGGGTAATGTCTGGGAGAATACCAGGATGTCGTCCAAGTACACTACAACCGATACGAACAACATGTCCGCGAATACCTTGTCTATGTATCTTTGAAAAATGGCTGGGGCATTGACAAGGCCAAACGGCATCACCCTGTACTCGAAAAGTCCAAATGGGGTGCGGAATGCCGTCTTCCATTCGTCCCCTCTTCTTATCCTTAGGAGGTGGTAAGCACCCCTTAAATCCAGTTTGGTGAAGTAAATAGCCCCCTGTACTGCCTCCAGAATATCTCGGATCAAAGGCATGGGATACCTGTCCCGAATCGTCACCTTGTTCAAACCTCTATAGTCTATGCATGGACGTAATTCTGCACTATCCTTCTTCGGAATAAAGAACAAGGAGGCACCACAAGCGGATCTGGACTCTTGGATAAGCCCGTTTTGAAGATTGGAGTCTAGGTAATTCCATAGAGCTTTTCTTTCAGGGAGAGACAAGGGATACATCCGTCCAAACGGAACTACAGCATCCGGAAGTAAGTCGATACCACAGTCTTCTACCCTGTGAGGCGGTAACTCACGTTGTTGGATGTCTAAAAACACCTCCGAATACTCTTGGTAATCTGTTGGAACCAAAGCGATGATAGCCGGACTTAGAGCAGGACCCGACCTCCCTCCATGGTGAGTTAAGCCGATAGACTGGTTCATACAAGTGGACTTGCAAAAGTGCGAATTAAAGCTCACTCTATTGGCCTTCCAGTTGATCTGAGGATTGTGTCGTCTTAACCAAGGGATACCAATGACCAATGGAAAGTGCGCAGCTCGGATCTGATCGAACACCAAATATTCAGAATGGTGACTCAATTCCATCTTCAAGGGTATAGTCTCTTTAGTAATAGGTCCGGAGGACAAAGGCCTCCCATCCACACCTTCTACAGGTATGGGAGTTGTCTTTGGTCTAGTGGACACCTGATGTTCCTTAGCCCAATTGGAGTCCATAAAGTTTCCGGCTGCTCCGCAATCTAACATAGCAAGAACTTCGGTGGGACTCGAGTCAGATAGCCACAATTTGACTCGGAACACCATCAGACTGTTCTCCTCGGGGTTATTCATGGGTCTTGAGTAGTTGCAAGGGTACTTGGCAATTCCCCCGAGACTTCCCTTGCGGCAGATCAGGGGCTGTAGTTTTCCTTCCGCCTCGGAGGAACTTCCGGACAGTTTCTTAGTAAATGTTTAGAGGAACCGCAGTACATGCACAATCCGGCTTCTCTTCTTTGTTTGCGTTCCTCAGGTGTGAGAGGCCCTCGGGTGGCTCCTATTTGCATAGGTTCTTCAGGAGTGAGGTTTGACCTGGATGTGGGAGAAGGAGCAGGTAGACCGACAGTCTGAGGGGTGCCTCTGATTCGTCTTCTTTCTTGTCTCCGTTCTGATAGACGGAATTCGATCTGTAGAGATAGAGTCATCAATCCTTGGCAGGACACCGGTCGAGCTACACGAGCTAACTCATCCTTGATTTCATCGTGTAGCCCTCTTCGGAATATTGTTTGTTGAGCAGAGTCCGGCCAATCTGCCTTAGCCGCCAATCTCTGGAAGCGGGATATGTAGGTCTGGACGTCTGTGTTCCCTTGTGTGACATCCAATATAGCTTCCAGTGAAGAGTAGAATACTTCTGGTCTGTCAAACTTATCCTTAAAGGCTTCCACAAAATGATCATAATCGTTCAGGGAGGGGTCATTTCTGGCTACCAGGGGAGTGGCCCAAGCCAGTGCGTTGCCAATGAGGTTGGCAATAATAAATCCGACTCTGGACTTGGCGGATTCATAGGCATGGGTGCGAAAGGCAAAATAAACATTGCAGGCGTCGAGGAAGTCCTTTAATCCCCCTGGGTGACCATCGTACTTGCCAAAAGAAAGGGGCATAGGAGGTAGATCCCCGCGGTCGTCACGGTGTAAGACCACCTGTTGTCTGAGGGCGATATTCTCAGTCCTCAGCGCTTGGACTTCTGCAGTTAGGTTCTGCATAGCTGCCACTAGTTCTTGGTATTGTTCCAAGGAGGCCATGGTATTGCACGGGCGTTGTATTCTGTCAGGATCTGAGTCTACCTCCCCTTTCTCCTCACCTGACTCTCCTCAGGTGGATTCTTGACGGCCGGTTTCAGTCTTCTGGAGTCTCTTTTTAATCCTTGCACCCTTGCCCTTGGGTGCTCGAACCTTCTTTTCGTGCAGGTAAGGTCTAGCCCCTCCGGAGGCCACCTTGACAGAGGCAAAGACCTGTCCTAGGGGAACCCCAGGGGGCCAGCCTCCAATCTAGGGAAAAAGCACGAGGCAGAAAAAACCCTAGTCCATAGATGGTCTTGATGATAGGTCGAAGAGATGGCACAGATGCTCAGCAGCTCTTGTTGTGGATCCATAGAGGTGAAATACAATCCAATGGTAAACTAAATAAACTTCGCAGAGGCGAGCGAAACACAGATATGACTGGGGGTACAGAATCAAGTAAGAAGGAAGCTGCCGAGCTGGCAGTGGACGAAAGGCAGCAGAAAAGAATAGAGAACACGGTGCGAAGAAGTGGCACTGCGTTCAAAAGGTAGGAAGTTGAACCAAAACTGCTGGCGGATAGGAAGGCGCTCTAAGCAAACGAAAGTATAGTTGACAGTACAGAGCAACAGCGACAAGGTAGAATGTGAAAGTTAACTGGGGAGGCAAAAGTAGGAAGATGGAAACACAGAAAAAAGGATAGATAGGTAAGAGAGGAAAGGAAACGAGCGTAGTACAGGCTCGCTACGGGAGGGCTGTAGAAGGAGCAGAAATCACGGAACGAAGATACGAGTAAGCAGCACTCGGAGCGTTGAATGAAACAGCAACAGATACAACGCGCCGAGCAGGGGGGCGGAGCCTGCCTTTAAAGGCACTGCGCCATGTTGGATGAGGACTAGAAAGATCCTCGGGGTCGGAACTTCCATCGACTCCAGCATTTCCAATCCTGGTTCCTGACAGTATGCCCCGCGATGCAGATGCTATCTTCTTTCTCTAAACAGGTACGGATACGGCCGCATTCGTTGTTTCATCCTTTTTTCTCCTCTGCTCTCTCTCCTTTTGTGGCCATTACATTGCCGCGGGGCCCAAGAGGGTAGGGGGGAGGGGGGAGGAGGAGGGGTCATGCCTTAACTTCAGCCGTTACATACCTTGCTAAATATTGCATTTACCTGCCGCGGCCTCATAGTGATATGTATTCAGGACGGCATGCAATTGAAAACCTGGGACAGGCACCTTAACATTTGTCGGCTTTCACGATTCGGCCCATTCGTGTCTGGGGAGTCAATTTATTGCACTGTGCACCATCCAGTACCCCTTCAGACAGGGTGAACTGAACCGATATAGCTCTTACCGCCTTTTATAGTTAACTTAACTTGCATGAGGTGGACTACATCCATTCTGGAGAGGAGTTAGTCCATTTACCTTTACTGCAGGATCGCCCATACACATTATGGCACAGCATAGATAACCTCGGCTTCTCTTGTTAACGTTTGACGCCATGCACAATGGCCCTTTATCACTACTAATTACTGATTTTAGCACATCAGTTACTGGCATTACAGTGTACAGGACATATATACATATGCAACATGTTGGATGCAATATGTATCTATGACCTATTGATGTCACACGCCTTCTTCTATTACATTACTGCTGGGTTAATTCCTACTCTTTTTCTTTCATTTCCAGCCAGTAGAAATCTAGCTGGTGGAATTAATACCGAGTTCCTCTACTAATGAAGCGTGCCTCATCCTAACAAGACATTATAGCCCCAGAACTGAGGGGTCTTCTCTTCTCTTTCCTGTGGCTTCACCCAGGAGGAGCTGTTTTTTTCAAAATGTTGAAGGTTTGGATGTCTTAGCTTTACACGTATATGCCACTGGGATTGAAGTGAGTTTCTTTATTAATTCAGGCTCTCCTCTCTCGGCTACCCGGCTGGTTGATTTATCTAACAGAAGAGCCACGCCGGGTCTATTGGGGTGGAACATAACTCTACATCCCTTACCTTATTGCGGGTTTTGTAGTAGAACTCTAAATCGAGCTATTATTGCAATTTTTGGATTCTTGATGAGAACCACATTGTAACGGTTTATGTTGAATGACTGTGGGGTTACTAGGCTAGGTCAAGGATTTTTTAATATGTGCTTTTTAACTTTGTCATATGTTTGTTCTCTTTTTTCTTTTCCTTTGTTCTTTTCTTTCAACTTTTTGAAGCACTTTAATGATGAACTGGATAAAGGAGGAACGCAAGGATTATGTACAGAAACAGAAGAAGAACCAAGTTTTGAAAGGACAAAGGGAATAACATCAAAATGTCCTTCCATTGACCATATATATCCTATGCTATTCCTATATTTTATAACCATTTCTGTCCTGTCCTGAGGAAGACAACTGTCAAGCCATCTCTCTCTCTCTAAAGAGATAGATGTCCTAGACATTCTTGAAGGTCGTCAAAACTACCTACTTCATGATACCAGTGTGGCACATGTGAATGGTGTAGGCCACATTAGGTACCGGTGGTTGACTGTGTTGGTCGAAATGGTGACAAGTGCTGTAGGCTGCTCCTTTTATTAACTCTGCACTACAAGCCTGTCCGACGATTTGTACATTTTATGCCACTCCAGAACATGAGGCTGGAGAGGTGTTGCACATTTTGCAAGTTCTGAACTTTCTTATCCCTTATTCTAAATTGATGGAATAGCTTTAGTCAGTCTTATAGTTGACTTGTGGATTGTGCATGTACATTGAGGCTGGGGTTAGCATTAGGACCCCAACGAGATATTCCACATTTGTTCCTATGCCCCCCACTTCTTTGTCTCTCCTTTTTCTCCACTTGCCCTGTTCCCCCATACAATTGCTTCCTTTTTCTCGGGGGACGACTGCATTTGGTGCTCACCCTGCACCGCAGGGTGTTCAATTGGCTATCATACACTTTACCTGTACATATTCAATATTTATTGTCTGTTTTTATGCTGTTGTATTATGGATTCAGCACTATGTGTTTTGGAATTTAATATGTGTATAATGAAGATTATCCGATTTTATACTATCCTTGACCTGGCCTATCCCCTCATGGGCTCTCAATTTGATGGTTACTTATTGCGCTTGATTTCTTCAGTGATTTGTCCGGTGTGACCCCATTCTCCCTGTTTACTTGCTTTGTTACTCCCCTGGGTCTACGCGGTAGTGGACGCCTATCCTTGATCATATTGAAAAGCAAAGCTTCAGCACAGAAATTGAGTGCGTGAAGAGATGGAGGAAATAGAACCCCTGAGCACAATGGGTTCCCAGTCAATTGGTCGAAAACATTTGGTCGACAGGACAACTGGTCGACACCATTTGGTCGAATGCCAAATGGTCGAATTTTTTTTTTTTTACCCCTTTTTTGGTTTTTTTTGGGGGGGTCCCCCGCCAACCCCCTTTTTTTTCTTTTTTCTTTTTTTTCCCCACACGAAAACCCACAAAACACATATATATATATATAAAAAAAAAATTCTACCATTTGGCATTCGACCAAATGGTGTCGACCAAATTGCAGTCGACCAGTTTGCTGTCGACCAATTGACTGGACACCGAATTAATTGAGAGTCTGAAGAGATGGAGGAAATGCAAAGCTAGAGCACAGGAATTGCTAACGTGAAATGATGGGGAAAAGCAAAGCTTCAGCAAAGGAATTGAGAGCGTGAAGAGATAGAGTAACTAGAAAACTTCAGCACAGGAATTGAGAATCTGAAGAAATGGATGAAATACAACGCTTGAGCACAGGAATTGAGAGCATTAAGAGAGGGGGAAATACAAAGCTTGAGCACAGGACACACTTGTGTATGAGTGCAATATAAATAAAATATCACATCATATCATTGAGGCGGAAATACAAAGCTTGTGCACAGAAATTGAGAGCGTGAAGAGACAGAGGAAATACAAAGCTTGAGAACAGGAATTGAGAGCATGAAGAGATCGAGGAAATGCAAAGCTTTTGCAGAGGAACGTAGAGTGTGAATAGATGGGGAAACAGAAGGCTTGAGCACAGGACTTGAGAGCGTGAAGAGATGGGGAAAAGCAAAGCGTCAGCACAGGAATTGAGAGCGTGAAGAGACGGAGGAACTAGAACCCTACAGCACAGGAATTGAGAGTCTGAAGAGATGGAGGAAATACAAAGCTTGAGTACAGGAATTGAGAGCACTAGGAGGGGAGGAAATACAAAGATTGAGCACAGGAATTGAGAGTGTGAAGAGAGGGGGAAATACAAAGCTTGATGAAAAGAAGTGAGAGCTTGAAGAGACAGAGGAAATACAAAGCTTGAGCACAGGAATTGAGAGCGTGAAGAGATTGAGGGAATGCAAAGCTCGAGCAGAGCAACGTAGAGCGTGAAGAGATGGGGAAATAGAAGGCTTGAGCACAGGAATTGAGAACGTGAAGAGATGCAGGCAATCACAGATTGAAAGCATAAAGAGGAATCTCAGAATAAAGTGTTAGAGGAGGAAGGTGAAGACTATTGAGAGAGGAAGTCAAAAGAATGCAGTTCAGAAATTGAGAAGTAAAAAGGGGGGAGCTCAGTAATAGAAACAGATAAAAAGAAGGTGCTCAGAACTGTCAGAAGAAAGAAGAAAAAAGTGCATGACTGGAAAGGAAAAGTGGGGTTCACTGGATTAGAGAGAAAGATGATGTTCATGAATGAAAAGAAAGATATATTGGCCTTCAGATTGGAGCAGTAGGGTGATAAGCAAGAAACTGCAGAGTATAACATGGATGAGATGGTACAGTAATATAGAACGTTCCAGAAGAGTTTGTATCCAAATAGTACCCAGAAATTTCTGATATTAGAACCTGGGCCACCAGCATAAGCAACCAATATGTGGGGACCATGGCCTTCATCTATCAGCGCGTGCACACGTTGCCTGACGTCCCGTTCAGAGATAGCAACCCCTCTTCCTTTCCCTCTCAGGCTCTCCCCTCGGTGATGGCTCACCTCTTCTCCACTCATGATTCTGGCCATCTCTGTTGCCCCTGCTCCGGTTAGGCCTCCCACTGTGTGAGCACTCCAAACTGTTCTGCTGTCTTGTGGTTTAAAAGCAAATGTGTACGGACCATCGCTGTGTTCTTTTGCGTTATACTATAGGATTGACATAATTTATTGGCTGGCTAACAGATTTTTTCCAGTTCTATTTGAACTCATGGCTCATTATGGAACTCATACCCTTGCATATTTATTTTCTCTTGTGTGATGCAGCGTGGTCCAAGCTGTGCGATGCACATAACAAACGTTTATTTATGTATTGATTTTATTATTACATTTTGCTTCAGTTTAAAAGCAAACTTTTCACCTAAAACACATGTGCAACACAAACTATAAAAACATATCTGATACTTCAATCAAGTTGATAAAATAACGCAATCACTCAAAAGTATAATTACACAAAATTCTCACAGTAAAAACAATAAACAGTCAAAACAATTTCTTCATCAATAACCAATCATTACAAAGTTGCGTGATTGATGCAATGTGTCATACATTCACACAACAGCACCAAACATTCTCAAACTTCAGCATAACAATATTTTGTACAAATCTAGTTACACATTGGCTGTGACGATGGCTCAATTCATCACAATACATTTGCCCATCACATTCGAGTCTTAGCACAAAAACATGTTGTAGTCTTTTCTTCTGTTTTTAGTCTCACACACAGCACCTCAATAGTACCCAGCAAATTCATCCAAAATAATATGTAGAGTCGTCCCAATGTTTTGTCAGGAAATGGTTGCACGTATGGCTTGGGTTTCATGTAATCGGGAAATACCATTACATAGGAGCCTCATTACAAGTGTGGCGGTCCGAAAACAAGGGTGCTGTTCGCACCGTACCGCACCCTTTCCGGGCACCCTTTCCGGACCACCCGACTCCGACTCTGCGGGTGGGGGCCGTTACGCCTGGCTAGTCTGACCTCCCGGGCTTAACGGCCCCCACCTGCAGAGTTTTCAGGGAAGCACCGGCATCATTGACAACAGTCCTAGTGCTTATGGGAATGGGGATTTACCGATTCCGCCGACTGACTTTCCGATACGCTAAGACTTGTAATGTCCCAGTGGCACCGCGAAGTCAGGCAGCGGAACAGTGTTACGAGGTTGGCGGCAAATCACTGATCGCACCGGCGGGTTACCGTCAGTCTCGCAATGAGGCCCATACTCTCTAGTTAAGGGTTTTTTCTTTCTGTACTCAACATTATTCAGCCAATCCATAATTTTGGCTTTAGGTTTGATGAGCTGGTTTCTCAGGATTGGCAGAGGAAACGACCAATTTGTCGTCCATGGAATTTTTTCGTAGAAATTCTCAATATTCAATACATGCTCATTATGTTCATAAAAGATGCCTTTGATGCTTTCTCTAATAAAACCCATCAGCCAATTGGAGGATGCTCGCCTGATTTTGAAGTACATAACCCCTTTTCTTATCTGTGCTAGACTGGTCAAAGAGGAAAACCCCAGTTCTGTGCGTATATATTGGATAGGCAAGCCGGTTGCCATATGCTTTATTCTAGCTCATCAAGTCAAGACAAAGACCTAAGAAGAACAGCTGTGTTTCAACACCATACCATATGATGGAAGTGGTCCTCTGCTTATATGTAGTCATTAACACAGTCTGCATGTATGCACTATACATGCTAGAAAATCCCCTCAATGTTGCAATTATTGGCTTCATTTTACAATCAACCCTCCGATTTATCTTCTGATCGCTACAAAGTTCAGACCAAAATGAACACTTCTTTGATGCGTTCACCAATCAACCACCAATCGAAGTTATCCTCTCATGTGCTAGTGGTGAACTGCATTATTTTAGTCTTGGGATCATTTCAATTCAGCTATTTGATTTTGGAATATCCAGGAGCTGTATGGTCCATAACGATTATATGATCAGCATATGCCATACGACCTACATGACTTTAACATAACTTCGGAGCACCAGTGCTAAATTGCTCAAAGAACCTTGATTAATCAGGCCATGGAAATGTTTTGGGCCCAATTCATAGAAAAAGTGCAAAGTCCCTGCAAAGTACTTTTTGCTTCATTACGAGTTGGGCGGTATCCCGGCAGTAAATCCGCTGGAATACTGCCCAAATGAATTACTATAACCGCCACTTGGTCCGGCGGAATTTCTGCCGGATTACAAGTGGTGGTGACAGTGACCTCCACCGCATCCCGCAGGCAGCACCTTGGCAGTACACCCCGCTCCTCTCTGCCACAACCCCCAGGCAGCCCCCTGCCAGTACACCCCCCCTCCCTTCACCCCGTGACCTCCGCCACCAACCCAAGGCATCCCCTCAAGTCCTGCCACCTCCCACCACCACCACTCCCCTTCACCCAATACTCCAAGTGGCCCCCTCAAGTGCTCACACCACCAACCACCCCCACTCACCTCCAACCTCTACCCCAGGATGCCTCCTAAAGTGCTAACACCACCAACCACCCCTACTCACCTCCACCCAATACACCGGGCGGCCTCCTCAAGTGCTCACACATCCCTCCACCCCCACTCACCACTGCCCACTACCCCAGGCTGCCCCTGCTAGATTTCACCCCTAGCAGTCCAATGTTGAACAACAACTTACCTCAACTCCTCTGGCTTGCCTCAAACATGAAGTAACACCTGCCACATATCCTCCTGCAACCTGATCAATAGGGAGCACTGATGCAGAATCCATGTCCGTAGCTCCTTACAGGACTCCCTGGTACATCACACTCAGTTACACATCAACAGGACAGCATAATGTAGCAACCACTCCATGTACTTGTGACATAGTAATGCAATGCTACGAATTATTGTGCCCATGATCCATTGCAATGGCCTCAAAGCACTGTAGGTGAATGTCCTTGGAGGACCCAGGTTAAAGATATCAGAGATTATCCAGAGTCATTTGGAATGCGTGTGCACATTGCAGCCTGGAGAAAGGAAGGTAGGCAGGTAGGTAGGGGTGGAAAAGCAATTGCAAGTCACACAAGTAGAACAGGCTTGTGGTTGGGTGATGTAAAGGCTGTCAGAGAGTGTGCGAGTCAAGGAGACAGACAATGTGTACAGCCACGCAGATCAATCATTCATGTGAATATGCAGCATTTGAGTGGCAGATGTACAGCATGATAAGAGAGCAGGTAGTGGTTGATTGCAGATTTGGGCGGTTGGGTGGCTATGCTTTGGGAGGGATAGAGTAACTGAATATTGAGTGCACAAGTGATGATCGTAGCCCACACATCCACAGTGAGGCCCCAACCCACGTGACAGTCATAGAAGAAATGCATTTGGATAACATGAAAAAGGCAATTTTGCACATGGAAAAAGAGACTGCAAGAAGTGTGGTATCAAGATTCAAAAACCTGTATTAAAAATATGTGCACTACAATGATAAAATATGGGGATGGGTCAAATATCCAGGGATGAAAATAAAATAAAAGTCGAAAATGAAACATAACACTATACAACTACTGGCCACAGGCTCAAATGTTCTGCAATGCTTACACAAGGGCAGAGTCACTCTCCTCATCCTCTGCCTGGAGGTGGGCCTCTGTTCTTGGCTGAAGGGCTTGCAGGCCCTCAACCATCCGCTTCTCCTTCACCTCTGCATCCCTGCAAGCATCCTCCAGGATGTCTGCCAGGCTCAT
This sequence comes from Ambystoma mexicanum, assembly GCF_040938575.1. NCBI lineage: Eukaryota > Metazoa > Chordata > Amphibia > Caudata > Ambystomatidae > Ambystoma > Ambystoma mexicanum. The sequence continues at coordinate 621,980,361 of NC_090928.1, read as the reverse complement.
TGTCTGCCTCTCCGCCACCTACCGCCCTGGTTCTGGCAATGGTTGCCTCCCTAGCTGGTCAGATAGCACAGCGAGTAGAACGCTCGCTTTGACATTCTGCAGAGCCTGCAGACGCAGATTCGAATCCTGGCAGGGCCAAACTCAGCCTTTCATTCTTCCGAGATCAGTAAATGAGCACCACACACCGTGCGTAATAATAAGCAGCGCTCAAGATGCCTGAGGGTTTGTAGCGCTATATAAATGTAAATTATTATTATTATTATTATTATTATTACTATTATTATTATTATTATAAACTCACTTTGCATGTTCACTAGTGCACCAAGTTACCAATATATGCCTGCCATCACATACACCCAGCATTGGCAGGAGGCGGCATGCTGCTGTGGATCACTGCAACACACATGCTGCATACAGAAGGGGGTACCTGCATTCATGCATGCACATGCATGACCCACATACACTGTAGAGCAGTGCACCACATGGTTACTGACAAGCAGCTTCTAGATGTCATTGCCACTCACATATCTGGGAATAGAGTGCTGGGTAGAACTTCTTGAGGACCTGCAGCTGGTTAAGTTACATCTGGTGGCACCCTGCATGGTGCACCTCCACAGTGGGCTCTGCCTCGAGGGCTGCCACCCCCTTGGAATGACTCTGGGTTTTGAAATCCTCCTAGCACCACTTCCTGACAGTCTTGATTGAATGGACTGCCACCCCCTCCTCGTTGATGGCAGCTGTGATCAGTTCCCAGATCTGTTGACGTCCATCATGTCCCAGCTATGTTGCTGGGTTGAGGAAGGTATCATAATTTTCAAGGACCAGATCCACCAGGATGCCAACTTCAGTGATGGTGAAGTTGGCAGCCCTCTACCTCACTGACATGGGGGTGCCGATGGATGCAGATGGGGTAGATGGAGAGGACATAACAACCCCCCGAGGCAGGTCTGGCTTATCTGGGTCCTGGAAATGTGTTAGGAAGCTGTGGTGGAGGTGGAACGGAGAGGTGGATGTCCCAAGAAAGAAAATGAGGTTGTCACAGGGCCGACACAGGAGAATAGGCAATGGGTGAACAGCTGGCTCTCTAAAGCAGTGCTGGTTGGCGGCAGGCACTTACACTCTATCAGGCAGCAGCAGATGTGAGGTATTGGAGGTAATACAGGGCAGGAAGAGGCAAAACCAAGGGCAGGAGGCAGGAGGAACTTCGGTGCACGTCTCGCCTATGAGACAGCAGATAACAGAGTAAAAGCCTTAAGTAAATTATGTGTTATGCGCTGTACTCAGCACGCCTACATGGTTTACATGGTACACAGCAATGACAGGGATATTTAAGAGGTGCGATGCGCCTCACTGGTTGTGCGTGAGAAGTTACGAAGACCGACGATTGAGTGTTGCTGACATGCTTTTTGGGGTGTTTCGCAAGCTGTTTCCTTCATGTAATACGGACCGCAATTCTCTTTTTGGGGGTTGCCTCTGCACATATGTGCATGTATTTATTTCATTGTGAGGCTTTCTGTGTATTGTGTATATATTTTTGGGCATTTGAGGGGGCCTCTGTGTATCGCATACTACTTTTTTCTGTTTTTGTAAGCGTTTGGTGTATCGCATAAGCATCTTTTGGTTTTTGGGGTGCCTCTGCGTATCGTGTACTGCTTTTTTCGGTTTTCAGAACCTTTCGGTGTATCACCTATTCATTTTTGTGTTTTTTGGAGTGCCTCTTCATATGGTGCACCTCTTTTTGGGTACCTTAGAGCCTTGCAGGACCACTCATCTATGTAGTCCATCAGGTAGGCTGTATTATGTGTGGTGTGAGATGTTTTTGTTGGTGCTTTACATCTTGCCTGCACCATGAATGAGAAGGCTCCAAAAGGGAAAAGGAGAAGACAGGGATGTGGTGAGGACACATGTGCCTCAGCCGCAGTACTAGGACATAGTGAGCCTCAGCCCACAGGTGACCCAGTACCACCTGCACCTGTACATGGTGGGAGGCCTACAGGTGGCCCAGCACTACCAAGAGGGGATGCCCTGCAGAGCAGCAAGAGGCTCCACCCCAAGAGCAGGCACAGGTAAAGGAGAAGGGTCAGCCGAGGAAGATGCGCTTCACAGATGAGGAGCCTGAAATCCTCACATCATACGTGATGGAACACTGTGTTGAACTCTACCCATTGTTAGGCAGCACCCGTACTCCCGCCCAGCAAATGGAGAAGCGGCAGCAGGTCACGGACCTCACCAACTCCTGTGGTGCGGAGAGGTGCACAGCTAAAGAGGTCCATAAGCAGATGGACGACCTTGTTCGAAGGACCAAGCAGAAGCTGAATGACAACCTGGCCTCTGCCCAGGCCACTGGTGGAGGGCCACCAGAGGAGGAGGAGGAGCTTACTCCATTTGAAGAGGCCACAAAGGGACTCAACAGCAGTGAACAGGTGCAAGGCGTGGGAGGCATGGGCGGATATGTGGACACATCTGGTGAGTGGCATTTCTCTGTATCGTATGTGTAGACAATCATGGATGACATACCCATATATGTGTTGTGGTACAGTTGGTGGAGTTGGCTGCCATCCACGGCCAATGCATGTTTGCTATTGCGTGTACTTCTGTTACATGACCTGCATTCTGGGAGGTGGTTGTGTGGTTTTCATGCGTGGTATATCTTGGTGTCACGGTACGCATCACTGTCCGCTAGTCTTCACAGCTGTGCCAGTATTTGTATGCAGGGCTGTTTCTAGACAACTTGGTTCCCAGTGCAAAACCCTATAATGTTCTCCCCTGACTGGCACACATCACCCCCAAGCCATACCTCTGTCTCATTCAAAAACAAATCCTCAATTTCTATGAATCATTGCTGTCTTTGCATTGTACATCAAGTACTTTACAAATGATATCTGATGTGGGAACCCACATATCTGTTGCTGCTGAGGTGCATGTTTATTCTGTCACCTGCTCTTAGGGAACGCCTTACCAGAATGCACGTCCAAGCTGCCCGCATTGACACACTGTGGTGTGACCAGCCTGCCGGGGTATGAGTGCCTGTGCACCAATGCCCTGTGTTGCATGTGTTAGGTTAAAACAACCTCATTTGAATATTGCAAGGGGTGACAATAGTCCAACCATAGGAATCATTTCCTGATAGAGGGTCACCATTCCAAGGTGGACAGTCTGGTACACCTCTATTGTACTGTCCGAAAATAACCCTATGAGAAATGGTAAGGGGGTGAAAAGCACCAATACGTGTTCCTGTCTGATTTACATAAAATCAATGTGCATTTGGGAATTGGAACAATGATAATAAAACTCAATATTCCATTAACCAGTCCGTGATGAAAATGTTGTTTGTGTGAATCAGTGAATACATGACATGACCAACACATGGCTTGATGCTCACATCACTGTTCACAACACTCACCCTAACATTGACATGTTTGTATCCACTAAACATTCATACTTATCCAGAGATATTAATGAACTGGATTATGGAATGAGATGGCAGCAACATCTGCCACTCAGATGGTAAATAAGAGCTCTGTTTCATCTTGTTCTAGGAGAATTGCAGATGAGGATGGGCTGGTTCGCAGTTTGAGCCTGTCCAGTCACCAAAACAGAAACATCTTCACTGCATAATGTCTGTAGACAGGAACAGATGCCCTACAAGAGACACATATACAGGAGGCACAAATGTACAGAAGGATTGTACTTCTTACAAACTTTACCCTGACCGTTAATGAGCTGATGAATAATTTTCAACAAAACCAGCTTCTGATAGGTCATACAGGGTCCACATTTCCCCAGCCTCTGTCTCCTCGCCCTTGCACATGCCTCAGGGGTTATTCCTGCACACAAGAGCAGGTGCATGCTTTATCTGACCTAGCTGGCATTGCCTTCTCTTAGTAGTGCTGGCCTGCAGCCAGTAAATATCATGATGTGGTAGTGTAGTAAGGGTGCTGTGATTGATTCATGTGTTTAAGTGTGGGGACAGTATGACATACTCGTTCATTTGGTATGTGCATCATTTATTAATTGTTTCTGAATTAACCTGAAATAATTACTTTGTGCAAACGCCGTTTTACAATTTAGTTTTTTATCATTTAAATGGAGTATTTGATGTTTTGTTAGTCAAATTATATTATTGAATCAATACAAATTGTCATATTTCATCGTTATACTGATTTTTTAGTATTCCATTGATGGACTTTTTTTTAGCATAATACATTTGTGAGAATTTGATGAATCGGATATGAATTGAATCTTTTTTTGTCCAAAAATGTTTTTTGTTCACTTCCAAATGTTGGTTAGAATTGAACTTTATTAGAGCGGTGGAGTTTAACCTTTTTGCATTCCCTACACAGACGCACTATGACTCCAGTCCTCTTTTTTGTCTGTATGCTCATTGATATTTAGTAGGTATGACCAGAGTTTAAAGTACCTGGTGTCCCTGTTCTTTTTTGTGTTTTGACACTCGTGTTCGAGCTGCATATGTCAACATTTCCAGTGCGCTATTGTATGGGCAAGTAACACAGTGCTGGCTCAAGGGACGATCAAGTGGTGCAGTCACACCGGGCCACCGCAAATATAGGGCACAGCCAGCTCACACTATGTTAAGTGCCACTTTACATTGTGTGAGCTGGCTGTGACCTTTACATGACATTCATGTAAAGCGCCAGTCAATAACTGTCAGTCACTCACTAATGGACGGCCATTGACTTCCACTTGACGTGACAATGTCATGTACAGGGCACATCCAGCTGACACAATGTAAAGGGACACCGCATATTCATTAATTGTGCTGGCCAAACAGCAGGGGGATTCACGCAGCCGAGAAATCTCACACAGGGTCCTGGTAGACCTGGGGCCGGCACTGATGTGACACATCAGACACAAACAGTCATATGTGCCAGGAGCAGCACATGGACGCATTGACAAACTGGGAGGACTCGGGAGCACACTAATCATTGCTGCACACACATCACAGATTTGATTGTACACCGACTGCGGTCTGCACAGTGACACACTGGACCCTGCTGTCCTAATAAAGGTGCAAAGTCACATTGATGAGCCATCTGGCAGTGGTTGGTATGTTGAGAGAATATAGAGAAAATTGATGGTGAGGGGATGCATGTACTCCATGTCCCAATGCAGCCACTAGAGAACTTTGGCAAGGATATCTCGGTTAACCCTCTCAGGCACACGCCATATGTAGCTATGAAGTGATGTTCATGAGCAGTGCGTGAAATTACAAGACATGGAAATGAAGTACACTGTTTAGAGCTTTTTCTGTGTGACATGTTAATTTTCTTGTTGGAATGTGTAGATTTGGTCAGCTAACTGATGCCTTGTGCTGGCCTTGAAAATGAAAATGCCCCATATTCAGTACTTATCCCTGGGTTTTAAGCAAAAGCTTTTTAAATGAGCCATTAGTCAGGAACTGTCAAACATTTAAAGGCTCTGTCAACACTAAGAGCAGGAGCTGGATACTGGGGTGTGTGGGGAGTGCAGGCCGGAGGGTGTGTGCATTAAGAGCATCTCAGTGGCTGTGTTCTCAATATACAATCCTTCATTTGATAAATAGGAATGCATGTTTTTTTTACCGGTGGTGTACTCAGAGTCAGATTTTTGGGTCTGAACCTTACTCTGGCCACCCCTGTTCACCTTGTGCTCTGCTCCCCGGGAAGTCACCAACTCCACATGCACCATGAAATGGTTCAGTTTGTATGTCTGGCAATGGCATGCAACACACATTTGAATGTACACATTCACAGTGTCTTGCATGCGTATTGTCCATTGGGTGTGACAATCATGACTCACGCAGTATCACAGTATTGTGTGCATGTTTTCACAGTCAGCCATTGCCTGGTCCTGGCGACAGGTGGACATGAACAAGCAACAATATGTTTGCATAGACGCATGAGGCCGTCTTCATGATGGGACAACATGTGGATGGCCAAAACTTGTCTCTGTGTAGTACATTGTATATATGGAGTGTTAATGTCAGTTTCGGCTGGACTGCCCCTTTTGGGGTGGGACTAAGCCTGATTTGCATATGGTCTTTCCCCTTCTGTAATGGCCTGGCAGGCAAAGAACGATGGTCTGAAGGGTTGCCCAGAGCAATGCCAGTGGTCAAGATTCATTCTAAACCTTCCAGCCATCACCTCTTAGTTTTTGCTTTGTCACCCCGAGTGGGACGGGTATGCCCAGACGTGGGTCCCGTGCCTGCTGGGCCTAGAGACCCAAGCTACTCCTCACTGATGAGGCCCAAAAGGCTGAAACATGTCTGGGGATGCTTGTGGTCTCGTGCAGAAGGGATGTGACCTAGCAGTTCGGGCTGGACTGCCCCTTTTGGGGTGGGACTAAGCCTGATTTGAATATGGTCTTTCCCCTTCTGTAATGGCTTGGCAGGCGAAGAACGATGGTCTCAAGGGTTGCCCAGAGCACTGCCAGTGGTCAAGATTCATTATAAACATTCCAGCCATCACCTCTTTGTTTTTGCAATGGAGCATGTGGCCATGCAAGCGTGCCTTTGTCAGTTCCATGACGCAGTATCCTCACACATGTTTGCAAGGCATGTGACTGTGACCACCCATGTACCTTGCGTGGGGCAATGTTGCAATGGTGTTTGGGGACATCATGGCAACACATATGCCTGCATGAAATTTGGGGTCATTAGGTGTGCAGCTCACACTTCACATCCACGATCCTTCCACTGATGTGTGTATCACTGCCACTCATGTCCAGGTGTATATATGTACCTTTGCATGTTGCACTGTCTGATATGCTGTCATGACTGTGCAAGTCAGTGAATGCCATTCATCTGTGATGTACAGCTCACAGTGTGCCCAGTTACAATGTGTGATGTATGTGTGTCTGGCCATTTTGCACCTGTATGCATTCTAATGCAAATATGCATGTTCAGCAAGGTACTCATGCTTCGAAATGTTGTTGTCTGTCGATGTGCAGTTGATCATGCAGCAGATGCAGAGGTGGAGGAGGAAGAGGAGGCGGTCCTACGACAGACTGTCAGTGGAGGCTGGGTGTCGTATGCCATGAAAACCCACAGGTGCTGCAGGCAATCCACAGCCACGTTTCCGACTCTTCTGACTCTTCACACTCTGCAAGTGAGGATGTTGAACCAGACGTGAAGGACACAGTGTGGGACATGGAGGGTGCCCCAATGGGCAGTGCAGATAGGGCCGTTGAGTCCGGGGAGGTGAGCCAGGAGTCACGGGTCTGGTCAGTGGAAAGCCCTGTGCCCATGGTGGGTACGGCTGCAAGATCGCCTTCAGCTGAGTTGGGATCAAGTTCACGGACTGATGTCCAATGGAAGGTTGCAGACCTACAGCCAAGGACAGGGGTCTCACTGCAAAGGGCCTGTACCCCAGCATCCGACCTCCGTCGGCCCCATACACATGGTGGACATGTGTATGCCGAAGAGTCTGAGTGGGAGCAGCAGATGCATAAGGAACTTTCAGCTACAAGTTCCCTGCTCCACAAGGAGATGGATAACTTGAGGCAGATGCTATGCAAGCAAATTGATGTGTCACAAGTGAGCGCACTTTCTGACTCTGGCCACTCGGGAGGAAGTTCATTGTGACCTCTCTGCCATTGGGATGCTGGTGCATGCATCTGTATCACGGATGGCCCTAGCCAATAAAGACCAAGCTTTGTCACCGCATGGACAGGATGCACCGCCACCCCCGCCACAAACTGAGGATCCATTGCAGGATGGCAGTCCCAGTCCACCCACGCCACCTCTACCACCTTTGCCCTGATGTCAATGATGTCCATGAGCCCATGGATTATTTTTTTGTGTGTGATTTGGTGTTTACTTTTTTCTATGCACTCATGTGGACATGGACACACACCCTCTCCCCACTTCCTCCAGGATGGACATGTTTTTATTAAGCCTGTCTAGGATGGATACATTGAACTTATTTATTGCACCCCTGTCTGGGATGGATGCATTTTATTTTCTTCCACCCCTGTCCGGGATGGACAGAATTTGCTTTTCTTTTTTAATGTGAATCTTTAGAGGTGTGTTGTTGGCCTCTCAAGGCCTTTATGAGCAAAGGACTGAACATGCAGCCACGTGCAGCGGTGTAAACTGCCATGGTTCACTTGACTGCAACAGGATCACACATACAGGTGCAGATCACACTAAACATTCTTGGCCATATGTGCAGTCTGCATGATTGACTCCTATAGCTGGTGAAATCCAATGCCCCATGTTGTTGCAGGGATCCTGACTCATCCAGCAACTGCACTCTGTGAGAGGTCCACCCAGCACACTTTCACCTCCCCAGTCCCCACCCATGCCCTTTGCTGGGCACTGGCCCTCCATTCACAACGCGCGGAACAGTGTTCGGTGGAGTTGATGATGGAATCACATTAGGACAGCTCTGCCTGCAGGTAAGGTTGTGCACTGTCAATCATGTCAATGGCTGGTTAAGTGTGCATCACAATATTGGCATGCAGTAGCACACGTAGGGTTTGCATGGGTCATTTTATTTTGGGATGGTGACTGCAGATGTGAGTTTGTCCACATGTCTGTGTGTGTATGTCCCCTTGATTATCCATGCATGTGCATTGGGTTTTTGGTTGCACTTCTGCAAAGGACAGCAGACTCAAGACTGTTCGGCACTCTTCCCCCTTGAGACATTGGCAGTCATTGGCAGTCATTGGCAGTCATTGGCAGTCTTTGACACATTTTTCCTATCCCCACCATTTTTCGGCCTTCAACTCCATTATCCTGTCCCTCCTAGAGTACGCAAACTGCCTCTACCTAGGAACCTCGGCATCTCAACTAAGGAAACTCCAAAGAATCCAAAACGCGGCGGCCTGCCTGCTCATTAACCTACCTGCCAAAGAACATATCACCCCTACTCTAACAGGCCTCCATTGGCTTCCGATTGGTTGACGCACTACCTTGAAAGCCATGTGCATCACCCACTGCGCCGTCCACAACACGGACCGGAATTCCTCCAAGACAAAATTATTCCCTACCAACCCTCCAGGAATCTCAGATCTCGCACAGCATTTCGTCTAGTGATCCCATCTCACAACTACTCCAGGCTGGGTGGCTCCTCTTTCTCCGTCCAAGCACCAATCATCTGGAACTCCATACCACTACACATTTACAAAACTGAAAACCACCTGAAATTCAGAAAGGCCCTAAAATCCTGGCTTTTCCCAATATTCCCCTGAACCCTTGTACCTCGAGACTACACTGCTGAAACCAACATCCCATGCACCAACTACAAAGCAGTGGCCGGCAGCTTTTGCAGCGGCTCCTCTGACACACTACCACTCCATACACAACAAAATTCCCTCCTCACAAATACACCAGTGAAGCCAGCAGCCCTCGCTGTGGCACACCGCAATAAATTCACACACGCTCACCGACCCTCAGACCCTTGCACAACAAAAAGACCACAAATAATAACACAAATAGACCAGGGAAGCCTTCAGCCCTCACTGAGGCACACCACAATAAACTCTACCATACTCAGAGCATGCTCAGACCCTTGCACTAGAGAGACCAAGAATAACGAGACCACGCCATCCGCGCTGGATAAAGATTGCTCCTGCCAAATAATGTTGAGGACTACGGAACGTATTACCTCGAAGACTATGGTACGTATACTTCACACCACGTCTGTGGACACAGGCCGCAGGCACGGCCAAGCATTCATGCACCGTAGAATGCAGCTACGGCTATGCTTTCCAGTCAACAACTATCCCACTAGCATACAGCGCCTACCTATGAAAATGATTTCGGTATAGCTGGCCATACATCGACTCTCTCAACAATAGCACTCTATTGCAACCACCAACAGCGCCTACCCACGTGCCTGGCCTCCTTCTGGGCTGCTTAGTCGAGCCTAGCCAGCCACCTAAGTCCTAGATAGGCAAAAAAATGCACACATGCATCTCCTAACTCAAACTTCTTAGAACTTTCCAGCACATTGACTACGGTCACCAAGAGCGTTCCAGTCGAAAAAGCGCATTGAGGCCATACAAATGGGGAAAGAGCGCTATATGAATAACCAAATACAATACATTAAACAACAACATCCTCATCCCCAGACACCAATATCTGGCCATCATGGACTCTGCATTCTGACTGTTGGCCTCTTGCCTCGCTGACCGTTCTCAAGTCTTCTTCCTACCACCATTGTCCTCTCTTCCCCACATCTCCTATGGGGTCCTGCAGGTGTACTCTCTGTCCACCGTACTCTTCAACCTGTGCCTGAGCCCACTCCACACCCTTATCTGCTCACATGACCTTTCCTTCTACAACTACATGTCTTACACACACATATCCATCCAAAGATCACCAAGACCTCGGCTGCTCCCCTTCGTGTCCTTGCCTCGGGATATGCAGATTTCAAAACACTACCTGGCAGCTAGCCACCTCCTCATGAATTCTGTTGGGAGCGCAATCATGTTGGCAGTAACACTGTACTCTTCCACCAAGCTAACCCGCTGGCTATGATCCCTAGACCACACTCCCAAGGCATCAAGACCAGTGAAGTAACTGTGATGCAACATGGATTATGACTGAATGCTCTGTCACCACATGTATACTGCTCGTAGATCCTGTCATCTACATCTCCACATCATTGAATGATCCTTCCTGTGGCTATCCTATCCCCACAGAGTCACGTCAATGTCAGCAATTATCCTCTCCTCTCTAGACTGCTTTTGTTCCATTTATGCGTAAGGCCCTGCCTTTCATCTCAGTGAGCTACTACAGATCCTGAACAACGCAGCCTGCCTCATCCTTGCACTCACCCCTAGGGTGCACATGACTCATGCACTCCATGTGAACCACTGGCTTCCCATTGTCCGACACACCACCTTCATGGCCATTTGCATCAACAACTGGGCCCTCCACGAGATGTGACTTGACTTCGTCCAGCACTGGCTTAGAGCCTGATGACACTACAGAGGACTCACATTAGGCTCTGCACTTCTCCTTGTGATCCATTCCCTCAATTCAACTTGACATTTCTCCATCAAGGCTCACACACTCTGATACTCCCTCCCACTCTGCATCGGCCAAGTGATGGGCCACATTTCATCCCGTATGGTACAAGGAACCTGGCTCTTTCCTTCCCCCAGGTAGGACATAGGCCACACTCCATGCAATTTCCCAGCCAGGATTGTCCTGCTCAGAGTACCCTGCTGACCAGGTTGTTTATGCCAGCAGAGTGCCTGGCCAAAGGGTGTACATCAGCTTACTTGCACACAGATGTTAGGGCGTCCTGGTCGTATGTCTCCGCGCACTCCACAGGACCAGTTTAACGCACTTGGACCAACTAGATTTGTACTGATTTGCACATATGGGCCCCTGACAGCCTTTACCTGTGTTCCCCATACTGGTCACTTGTTGTTTTTCTGTATGTTCTCTCCTCTTCAATGTATTGCAAGACTTTTGTTTCCATAACTTGTTATTGAAATCCAGCACTGTGAGTGGCTGTACTGTATGTGTCTGTACATTATGGGCACATGCTTCTGTTCTTCTGTTGTCCCTCCACGTGTTTGCACTACACCCTATGATGCCAGGCCCTTTCCTGGAAACGGCTCACCCAGGGTGTGTGATCTGTTTGAGGGGGAAGCAACAGCTGGGGAGTGATGATCTGTCCATGAACTCAGTTGTCCAACATGGGGTGTGGGGGTTGGTGGGTAGTGCAGAGTCTGAAGTGGGTGTGGCACAGCCTTATTTGCATAGATATTGAGGACATGGGTCTTTTTCTGAGTTGCATGCCATGGTGTGTTGACCATGTTGTTTTGTTGATGAGAGGATGAGGGGCCCCCTTTAGCTGGTGGCCTTTGTTTCCCAGTCTTCCCTTCACCCTCACCCCCTATTGTCCTTCTTCACACCCAGCCTGTGTGTGTGCCTCCTGGGCACTCTGCCCCTGCAACCTTCTTTTCCTGTCTTCCTGTCTCTGTCTTCCTCTCTTCAGCCCCTTCTCTCAACCCTCACCCACTCTAACGGCCCCCATCTATCTCCTCATCTCACCACCAGCCAAACTCCTCTTTGCTCCCCAATCTCCCTCTCTCTCTCTGTCTCTCTCTCTCTCTCTCTCTCTCTCTCTGTGTATCACTCTCTCTCTCTCCCCTTCTCTCTGTCTCTCTCTGCTCTGCAGCTGCGCATTCTTCAAGCTGTCTCCTCTTTCCCTCTCGGCCTCTTTCATCCTTCAGTTCAGGTCCCCCACTTGTACTTCCACTCCCCAGACCTTCACCTCCTCCCTTGGTGTCCCTTTCCCTCCTGTGCTGACAGTGGGTGTGCATGACTTGTATTCCTGCAATCGATGGCCCAGCTTGTGTTTGTATCCCAGGGCAGACTAACCCCTGTGTCTGGTGGAGATTTGTTAGCTTCACTGCCAGTGACTATTCTGTCTGTGAGTTCAGATTTTGGTGCTCACACTCTTTGATGTTTACTATGTTTACTTTCCTGCAATGCATGTCTTTTCAAGCTGAGAATGTTCTCTCTGGTGACATGCTGTCGATGTGAGCCAGGTGTGTACCTTGTGCAAGTAGGTTCAAGGCACTCAGAGGGACACAGGGTGTGGTTCCATTGGATGGATGCTGTCACTGTATAGGGTGATTTTCATTGCGTTGGCCTGAGGTGAGCAGGTCTGGCTGCATAAAAGCGGTGGAGATAGGGTTAGAGGAGTCTAGCGAAACATTGCTTGCAGTTGTTGCATGACACTCAGCCCAATCTCCTCCTTTTTATAGGCGTTGCCCGCATCTTATCAACTTCCTCCTTTCTCCTGCTGCTCCATCGGCCACCTCTCTGGCACTCTCATCTTCCTCCTCTGCCCACCCTCGGGCCCCTCTACCACCTCTGCAGGGTGTACCTCAAGCCTGTACCCCTCCACAGAAGTCTTTCAAATGTGGAAACCTGCTCCACAGCGCTACTCTCAACTCTCGTTCTGCTGCCAAATACTCCTCTGGCATCTGTCACCTCCTCGAAGAACTCGACCTAGATGTCCTTGCTCTCACAGAGACATTGTTTACGGCCAGTTCTATCACGAGTTTTGACACTCTCCTCCCTGTGGGCTACAAGATCCTCTCCGAACCCAGAACCAACCGTCCTGGAGGTGGAGTAGCCCTGATCTTTCCAGAATTGGTCCCGCCTCTGTCATCCCTACGCAGGCCTACTCCTCCTTTGAATGCCTGGTCTGCAGGCTCTCTATCTCTCCTGTCCTCTCTCTAACTATGGCCACCATCTACAGGCCACCTGGCCAGGTCACCCTCTTCCTCTCTGAATGGGCCGGCCTCTCCACTCCTCTCCTTTCCTTGCCTCTGCTTCTCAACTTCTCCTCCTCGGAGATCTCAACACCTGGATGCTTCTAATCCCTCCTCTTGGCTTTTCCACAACCTCTGCAACACTCTCTCCCTGCCCTCTAGCTCAACACACTATGCCGGACATACTTTGGATGTTCCCATCACCTCAGACATCCCTCTCTCTAACCCTCTCACCACTCCTCTCTCTTGGGATGACCATTTATTACTTTCCTCTCATCTGAAACTCTCTATCCCTCAGGCAAAGCCCCCTACCCCCCAGCACTCCACTGCCACCTACTTTCTCGGTCATTCGCCCCATAATGCATGTGTCAGTGGATGCATTTGCCTCTACTTTATCTGCTCCTCCTACTCCTGCGGCTGACTCACAGCGTGACATAGCTCTTTCTAAGCTGCATCTTTCTATTTCCAACACCCTGGACATCCTTGCCCCTGTCGTGAGAATCCGGCTGAAGCCTACCTCCAAGTGCAACTCTCGGTATGATTCCAATATCGCCGTCCTGAAACGCAAGTGCAGGGGGGCTGAGAGGAAGTGGAGTGCTTCTGGCGCATCCTCTGACCAATTGGCCTGCCGCCTGCTCCAAAGGCAATACAGACTCTCTGTGCTGTCCAAGAAGAGAGCACTCATTCAAGGCCGCATCTCTGCGGCCTCTAACAACATGGCCAAACTCTTTAAAATCTGGAAGGAACTGGGCAATCCTGTTGTAGTCTCTACCTCTTCTGTTCCCTCCCATGCCCGCTGTACGACTCTGGCCTCTCACTTCCCCGCTATAACTCAGGACATCCTGTCCCCAATCTCCTCTTCCTCTCACAGCCCACCTTTGGCAATCTCTCCCTCTCCTCCTCCTTTCTCCTCTTTCTCTCTGACAAAACTGACAAGGTTTCTAGACAAATCCGATCTATGAAAGTGTCGTCCAAACAGGTGCTTCCCTGCTCCTCCAGAACCATCAAGGACCATATTGACACCCTTGCTCCAGTCTTAGCTGATTTCGGTAATCACTCTTTCGCCACTGGAACTTTCCCCTCTCCCCTTGCGCAAACTCTTGGAAAAGATGACCATCTCCCAGCTTACTCTCCACACTGACTCGGTTGGTTGTCTCCATGACAATCAGTCTAGCTTCAGAGCTGCCAGAGGCACGGAAACTGCTCTCCTGAACACCCGTGAAGATCTGCTCTCTAACCGTGATTCCAGCATTTCTTCAGTCCTCATCCATCTTTTCTCTGCTTTTGACACGGTCAACCACGCCATCCTGTATAATTGACTCTGAGAGAACATGGGCATCACAGATTAGGCCCTGGAGTGGCTGACCTTCTTCCTCCTAGACTGCCCCTCCCAGGTCCAACTTGGCCCCTTTGTCTCTGCTACCTCTTTCTCTACCTCTGGTGTTTCCCAGGGCTCTATCCTCTCACCATGGTTTTTCAACCTCGTCTTGGCGCCTTTGGCCCACCTGATCTCTACCTTCTCCTGTAACATTCAGCGTTATGCGGATGACACTGAGCTTTCCTTTAGGCTCCATTAGCCTCCTCTCCTCTCTCGCTCATTCCTGACTGTCTATCTGCGATTCAGGATTGGTGCACCTCCAACGTTCGCTGCCTTAATGCCAGTAAGAGGGAGATCCTTCTCATTGGGACCCCTGCCGTGGCTTTCCCACTTTCACTCTGGTCGCCCACCTTGGGCCCTCTTCCTTCGCCTTCCTGCGAGGTAAAAAACCTTGATGTCATCTTTGGCTCCACTCTCTCTTTCTCTCCTCACATCTCATACATCACCAAGAAGTCCCTCTACCAGCTGCACCTCCTCAAAGGGACTCTTCCCTTTCTCACTTTCTCCCAGAAGCTCACTGTCTCCAGGGCCCTGGTTCACTCTGGGCTGGACTACTGCAACAGCCTCTTTCTCAATCTGCCTTCCTCTACTCTCTGCCCTCTGCAACTAATCCAGAACAGAACTGCAAGACGTATCCTTGGCCTCAAGCCCAGGGACTGTGTCTCTCCAGCCCTGAAATCTCTCCACTGGCACCTAGTGGCTGCAAGGATCAAGTTCAAGACCCTTTGCACTGTCCACAAGGCTTTCTGGGGTCGGGTCCGACATTACATCCAACGCTCCCTTCCAAAATACCTTCCTTCTCGAGCCCTTTGCTCAGCTACCTTCAACTCTCAATGGGTTAGACACTTCTCCAGGCAGAAAGTGGGGGGTAGATCCCTCTCCTCTGCAGGTGCATCCCTTTGGAATGGCCTCTCTGCCCCTGTCAAACTTGAGCCAGACCACCTGAAGTTCTGGAACCAGCTCAAAACGTTCCTCTTCTCCTCTGCTTTCTTCCTCTCCATCCCCTGCTGACCTACCTAAACTACCTGTCTGCTGTACTGACTGGCTGCTTAGCTACCCTCAGAGTCTCACTGGGAACCAGGCACTTTCTTGATCAGTCACCCGTGCACTGCCTCCAGGTCTGCCACGCAATTAGGGGCTGTAACTGTAACCCTGGAGTCCCTTGCTCTCCTTGCACTACCCAGAACCGCGCTGCCCTAGCTGCACTTACTCAGAGCATTGCTGCCCTGTTTTCCCCTCCCCTCTCCCTTGCACTTCCCCCTTCCTTTCTCCTTGCACTTCTCGTTCTCGCACTTGCATGATCTGAATGATACAAGGCCTAGTAAGATCGTTTGTCTTGTCCTCCCTCTGTCTCTTCTCTCTTGTCTTGTCGCGCCTAGAAACACTTGTGTACAAGCGCGTTATAAATGACTTATCATATCACTCGGGGGCAGTGCAGGTGTTGTGGGTGGGGATGTTGGCACTTTGTGGGGTGTTTTTATTGCGCTGGCCCGAGGTGAGCAGGTTCGGCTGCATAGGTGCGGTGGAGACATGATGATGGGAGGCTGGCGAGTCATTGCTTGCAGTTGTTGCACAGCACTCAGGGGGGCACAAGATGCAGTGTCATTGGTGGGAGAGATGCTGTCACTGTGTGGGTTTTTTTTAATTGCTTTGGCCCGAGGTGAGCGGGTCCGGCTGCATGGGTGCGGGGGAGACATGGTGATCAGAGGCTGGCGAGTCATTGCTTGCAGTTGTTGCATGGCACTCAGGGGGTCAGGTAGTGGAGGTGTTGTTTTTCATTGCACGAGATTTGGTTTGGAACTGTTATACCTTGGAGCTGTATGTGATGTTTACCAATTGACATTTTTGTACTCCATATTCAGTCTCTAGTGATAAGGGACACCGTTGTGTGTTTGAGATAGGTTGAATATAATATTCAGTAGGTTCAGTTCCAATTTTGTACATGTTTTGCCATTTTATTGGCGAACATCTCTGCGTGCAGTTGTATGTATGCGATATGCTGTTTGCATTTGTTAGCGTGCCGACACGTGTTTCAACCATAGGTCTTTCTCAAGGATGTGCAGTTGTGTGATGGTGATAGGGTTGTGCAATGATGGTGACATCGAACCATGATGGAACAATATATTACATGTTAAGTTTGATACATGTTGTATTTGGAGCAATACACAGCATTCATTTAGTATAATGGGGTACATGATTAGGTATATTGTTTATAATACAAAGATTAGCAATCATCATTCATGGTATGCCATTGGCAATAGTGGTGAGCCGTGAGTAGAGCATGGGTGGTAAGCCATATGAGTGACAAAGTGTAAGGGGAACAAACATTCAAAACAGAATAATAATACGCAGATTATATGCAAACATTTGAGTCATGTGGTTTGACATAAGGAAGGAAGAGAAGAAAGATGGGGGCATTAATGGATGGACACGTATGACGGTGTGGTGGTTGTAGTAATATGGATCGGTGCTTACCGTGGACTGATCGGCCTGTCATGTTCTGTGTAGGTGTGGCCGTATTACTTCAGTTTGGTCTGGCTGTTTAGCTTCTGTTAACATAAGTACAGGGTATGAGTAGGGGGCCGGATGCCGAGTTGTGTGGGGGATGTATGGCGTGATTGGGTTTGGGGGGTGTCCCGTGGTATATGGATCCCGTGGTTTGGGTGTGATTGGAGGTGAGAAGGGTAAGAGAGAGGCTAGCTGGGGGAAGCAGGAATAGGGGTGGCAGTCCCTGGTGGGAGGGGTGCCCGTAGTGATGAAAATGAGAATGTGTTGTGAGGCAGGTGTGGTGGTCCTGTGTTAGCTGGCAGGTGTGGAGTCCCTGTGGTGCGTGTTAATGTTAAGGCAAAGAGATAGGACCACGTAGAGTCGCATATTGAGCTCTTTAAATTTACAAGAAAACTTACATTGAAAAAACAATTTGCCAAGAAAGTCAATTGGCACACATCAAACACTGACAATCCAATCCTCAGCACTAGTGACATGCAAAACCTCAACCTTATCCATCTGTTGGTAAGAGACTGATGACACAGATACCAGTCGGACCAAAAGAGATGTTATCAAGGACCTTTACATCGATGAACATAATATGGACATACCTGGACTGCGCAGGAAATCGAAGTTCACACCAACACTCTATGGAGATAATGCAATTGACATCTTTCATCAGGTGGTAACCAGAGACCTGCATATACTGGAGGACGGAATCCCTCAACGTACTAACCAGGAGAGGAGAAGTCTTAACCTAGAAGAAAGAAAGGCTCTCGGAGCTTTGCAGGAGAACAAGGCTATCATTATCAAAGAAGCAGATTATGGTGGCAACATTGTCCTCTTGAATAGAACTGATTAGATCCAAATGGCAATGAATCATCTCACGACACTGGGATGCTACGAAACACTAAATACCAACCCGACAACAACCATCGTCAACCAAGCAACGGAATTGGTCAATAAAGGGAACAGACGAGGCATAATCACAGATGAAGAACGAGTACTTACAACCTAATCAACCAAAAAGACTGACTATCTATTTTTTGCCTGAAGTGCACAAAAACTACGACAAAATCCCAGAAGGGAGACCCATCCTTAGTGCCATTGGATGGGTCACTGAAACTTTCGCCAAGTATATAAACATTGTACTAGGACCAGAAGTCATCAAAATACCAACATACCTCTGCGATAGCATGCACACGCTACTTATACTACAGGAGGTTGTTTGGGAACCAAATTACCTACTCGTGACACTCGATGTCAAAGCACTTTACACATCAATTGATCATGAACTGGCACTCAAGGCAGTTGACTACACTTTTGCCAAGACATCAGCATCTTTCTTTTCTCATGTAGAACTGACCAAAGAATTTTGGGAATTTTCTCTGGCCATCACGGTCTTCTTATTCAACCAGACATACTACAAGCAAACCAAAGGGATTGCAATGGGGGCAACCTATGCTCAAACCCTTGCCAACCTCTTCATGAATCATTATGAATAAGTTAATGCATTTGCAAACAAAGAATTCACCTCACTGGTATACAAATGGTACAGATATATTGACGATGTGATGTGCTGATGATCTGGACAGGAACTGAACAACAACTCACAGATTACAAAGAAAACCTAAACTCTAACCAATTTGGCATAGAACTAACTGGGACACAGAGCAACCTCAACATTGACTTTTTGGATATTACGATCCCAATCAACTACGGAACTCTGAAAACCAGCACCTACAGGAAACCCACGGATGTCAACTCAGTACTCCATGCCAAGAGTTGTCACTGCAAATCTGTTATAAACAACATCCCCAAAGGGGAATTTATCAGGGCCAGAAGAAACTGCAACAACAGCACAGCCTTTGATTCAAAATGTGATCTACTTTGCGAGTGCTTTACCCAAAGAGGCTACAACGTAACAATAATTAAAACAGCAGTTAATAAAGCCAGGCACATATCCAGAGAAACATTGTTGACCCCCCAAACTAAACGGAGTCCGACGGAGGACACAATTAGATATGTCACCAGATACCATCGAGACAGCTGCCGAATCCAAAACATCCTGGGAAATCATTGGCACTTGCTCAATATTGATGAAGAAATTGTACCATAGATCTCAACGAGACCACAGATGTCCTACAGTAAGGCACCCACACTACGGACATTGCTTAGCCCGTCTTACATGACACCTGAGACAAGGAAACAAGACAATTGGCTAACTGCTACCAAATCATCGGGCTTTCACAAATGTGGAACCTGTTCCATGTGCATGCATGCTTTAAATACAAAATATGTCATGTTCAGGGACAACCACAACCACAAAACCACAGACTTTATAAATTGCAAATCCAAATATGTCATATATGTAATCATCTGTACACGCAAACTGCTATATATAACCAGTACTATCAGGGAGCTACGTACCAGGATTCGAGAGCATCTCGAATCCTTGGAATCCCAGGACTCCAAATACACCCTGGCACAGCACTGGCAGGAAAAACATTCATTGGAAAGGAAAGAAGACATTAGATTCGTGGGACTTGAAATCATCAAGGGTGAAGCAAGAGGAGGAGACAGAGAGATACGACTAAGGCAACGAGAGGCAAAACTCATTTGCAAATATATGTCAGCCTAGGCCTAAACTCAGACCATGAACTAAATGTTTTTCTGTGAACGCATTCCATCTGACATGACCCACACAGGCCACCTCCAGTTATGAACCCAGCCCTGACCGTGATCCACATTACCGCAATTGGTCAACAACCCCCCCTTCCCTTTACCCTACACAGCACTGCCTAACCTAAACCCACTCCAGTGACTAGCTCCCACAAACATATATGCTCCTCACATCCCACAAATGCCAGGCTGCATTCCAGCCATTGATCCACTCAGCCCCTACCAGGGTCCTCCTTCTTAGCACCCCTCTAATGCAACAGCGAGAGACCTGACTCACCACCCCGGGCAACTGGGCACCAGAATGCCTCCCGCATACAGATACCACCACCCCCCCTCTCTGTGGGCACACTGTGCCCCCATAATGGGGGTCCCTACAGCATTCATCAACATTCGCTATCTCAAGATATTTTGAATATATGCATGTTCATGACATAGCAGCATCCTTGCCCCCTTTTAATACTATGATTATGGGTCAAACGTATGAACGTCGAAACACACGCCGAGCCCCTTTCGGCTCACATGCCTTACCAATCCTATACATTACCAACGAGTACACATACAATCTTGGGCCCTTTGCCTTGCTAACAGCCTCACTGGGCTCACTGAGCTCATTCCATTAGTATTCCCAATACAGTACTAACAAGTACATATACATACGTTGGCTTAATTGCCCTGCCAACAGGCTCAATGAGCTCCCTGGGCTCATACTATCAGCATTTACATCTAGTACCTACTAGTACACACACACACACACACACACACACTTTGGCTATTCGCTTTGCAAACAGGCTCATTGGACCCACTGGGCTTTTCCTACTAGCAGTTACACATCATAACACCAACCACCAATCAGCACACGACTGACATTTGCACTTGCCGGAGTCCAATTAGAATTCCTGTTAAAAACTGCTACCTTACAGCCACACGGGATCGCTATACACACGCCGCCAACCGCCCAGCAGGGACTTGGTAAGTAACTCCAATTGGAGTCCAACCGCAGCACCTCCTCAGCCCCTCACACATACCCAGGCACGCCGCTCCGGCGATTCTAGACTCGGGACACAACACACCTCCCCACTCCCCGCCAACGGACCCCCCAAGCAGCACTATCACTGCACTGCTGCCTCCTCATTCCTCTCCACCCCGCACACATGTGTGCATCACACCGCATGATCCCACGCCCCTGACACCCCGCAGGGCCCCCACGCGGCGTATCAAGCATCCATTCCAATTACCACACAAGCCCGCACACATGCACATCATATCGCCTGACCACGCATGCAATTCAACACCAATCATCCACTAACAATGTGACCCTTATTCCCGTATCCCCCTGGGCATGTCTGCAGCACCCGCAGCATTAAATCCAAATCCTTTACATATGAGTCCTGCAGGTTACTTCCGATCATGAACACAGGCCAACTTCTCAGAAATACTGGCCCCAACTTGGGTGCCCACTCGCGGCCCGTTACATTCAAGGTCAACCACCATTACAACCTATCTCTTTGCCTTAACATTAACATGCACCGCAGGGCCTCCAAACCTGCCAGCTAACACAGGACCACCACACCTGCCTGACAACACATTCTCCTTTTCATCACCATGGGCACCCCTTCCACCAGGGACTGCCACTCCTATTCCTGGTTCCCCCCAGCTAGTCTCTCTCTTACCCTTCTCACCTCCAATCACTCCCAAAATGTGGGATCCACATACCACTGGAAACCCCTCAGACCCAATCACGCCATACATCTCCCACCCAACTGGGCACCCGGCCCCCTACTCATACCCTGTACTTATGTTAACAAAAGCTGACCAGCCAGACCAAACTGAAGTAATACGGCCCCACCTACACAGGACACGATAGGCCGATCAGTCCATAATAAGCACCGATCCATGTTACTACAACCACCACATCTCCATACATATCCATCCACTAATGCCCCCATCTTTCTTCTCTTCCTTCCTTATGTCACTTCCTTCCATGTTGTCACTGTGTGGGATGTTTTTAATTTCATTGGCCTGAGGTGAGCAGGTCTGGCTGCATGGATGCAGGGGAGACATGGTGATGGGAGGCTGACAATCAGCCTCCCATCAGGGTGCGTTGTCATCTGGTGCATGGATGTTTCCTGCTCTGACCTTGTTTATTTTTCTCTGCTTAAGCATTCTGCTAGGGAAGATGGTTGCTGCTATGCAAGAACGCAGGGCTGTGGGATGCCTGCACTCAACACCTCAGCACTGTAGGGTGGTTTGGTTGCCTATGGAGCAGAGCTTGGATACAGCTGGAGCAGGCTCACAAGGGGAAAGATGTGAGGTGAGATGGGCATCTTTCTTGAACTGAACTTGAAATTTTCTCAGTCTGTATGACTATTTAGATGTATATTTGTATTGTGAACTAAATTGTTGTCAGGGAATGGCATCACCACTCCACCTGTATATTGTTGTGCTACACGCCTAGGGTGGCCAGGGCCGTACTCACAAGTGTTAGTTACTGTTTACATTATATGCTGTGCTGTCCTACTTGTGTTCTCCTGTGTGTTGTTGGGGGGTCTGCGTGCACAATTGTTGGTGGTGAGCACAGGAAAGTGGTAGGGGATTTCGTTGATTGAGTTGTGTGCATTTGTGTGGACAACATGTATACTGTTGTTTGCACTTACTATGACTGTGTCAGTGGTTGGTGCAGTTTATTTTATGGCTATGGACACACACAGTTGACTTCTCCCAGATACACATTCTCAGGGTGTTGTTATGGGCAAGGTGGATTGGGCTCAATTCATCATTAAAGGGCACCAGGGATGTGGCTTCACTGTGTGTGCTCCGCAGGGGCTGTTATTCATGTGTAGTAAGTTTGCATGAGCTATTTCCATGCATCCTTTCCCTGTGCCCTTCAGCTGGCCAAGGGTATGGGTGGTGCCTCTGGCCGAGGTTGATTTCCTTCCTACATCTCTACTGGTATGTTACACCGTGTGGCAACACTGTGCAGGACACAAGCTGCCACAACGATTTTGCATACTACTGGTGGGGCATATAGCAATACACCACCAGATTGGTCCAGGGCGCAGAAACCTGACTTGAGCATCCCAAAAGGTGTGCTCGACTATGCCCCTAGTGGCTATGTGGGATGCGTTGTACCTTATCTCGACTGGTGTGGCAGGATTATGAAATGGCATGAGCAGGAATGGTGAGAGCAGGTAGGCACTGTCCCCTGCAAATGTGTAAATGGTTGTTAGCATTGATTGTCATGGTCTATTATTCAGTGTGTCACGTGACTGCATGCATGTGCGTGCCAGTTGATACTCACCGATGATCCAGGTGTTGCCAAAGTTTCACGATGCCTGGGTCCCGGTATAGTGATGACTGGCAGTAAATGTAGCTGTCATGTGTGCTTACAGGGAAATTTTCATTGACAGGCATGATGACACCATTTATGCGTTGCAGATGACCTGCACATTGATTGAATGTCAATGCTTTTAGTTGCAGTAAATGTGCTCAGTCGTTCAGGGGGCTGTAGCAAAATATGTGTGCAATCAATGGCTATGCGTACCCCTGTGAAGTTTGCTATGGTCACACTGTCTGCCTTGCTTGCAGCGTGCATGGCATGTATATGTGCCTACCACACATGATGTGATGCAGCGCAATACCTGGTGTAGACAACTGGATTGCTTGCACTGCGTTATGCCCCCAACAATGGCAGTGGTGCGGTGGAAAGAGCCTGTGGCTAGGAAATGTAGGACTGTCAGCACCTTCTCCAGTGGTGTGAGGGCATGGGAGCAGATGTTGGGAGATGCAAGGTATTCCTCCCACTCCCTGACCAGGTCTAGAATGACATGGGGAGGGAATCTGTACCCTGCATACACCTCGTCGTCTTGCATCCCAAAGAGCATTGTACATGGGTGTAAAATCCTGTCCCTCACCATCCTCCTCCTCCTCCTTCTATGGGCATGTACAATTGCTGCCACTATAGCTGGATTCCTCCTGGTAGAGTGATGCTTGAATGGTATGCATTGTGTGCTTTTTATACAATTCCTTTGCCCTCTTGGTTCCTTTGCGTGTTGTACGTTGTGTCTACTATCATGTGGCAGTAAGATCACAAGGTTTGCGTGTGACTTTTTCCAACGTGAAGTTGCGCTTAGTAATCCATGAATTAGGTTAGGTTTGCGCTTGACTGGGCCTGTGATTTATTTGCATGGCGCGTCCCTCAACATGCCCACGTTATTCCTCGTTCTTCCTAATTTTGCGGGGAAAATGGGGAATATGCATGTTCCGTCCCCCATTTGTTTCCCACACTTTGCGCAAAGTGCTGGAAACCCCGCAAAGTCATGACGGACCTGCGCAAATCAGGTGAATCAGGTAAAGGAGTTTTGCGCACCGAACAGTGTGCAAAGTCACTTTTCAGCGCGCCAAACTTTCTATGAATCGTGATAAACCTGTTTGTTTTGTACACTTTTTTAAATACATGAACTTTAATTTATACCGTGGACTCATTTTGGGCATTTTGAAGTACATTTGAAATCCAGTACTTTCAAAAACGTTGTTTATAAGTAAAATTATTGTTCGCTTTCAGGTAGTAACAATTAAGCCTGGACGAACATGTAATGAATTTTGGATGTTGTGGCATCCTGCACATTTTTCACATTTTCCTGAAGTCAAACTCCTCCATAGGTTAATTGTTGGGAGATTAAGGTCACCCAGGGGTCCAAAATAATTGCCTTGCAATGGATGGGACTGCTACCATCACTAACAGGGCCCGTTAAGCTGCTATTCTGCTCTACTGGGACCTAGCAGGCCACCAGGGGGCTGTGGGGCAGGTTAAAATTGTTTCTATTTCCAGTGCAAGCGTGCTCAAAATAACAACAAAAGTGTTAGTATTTTATTGGGTGCTGGGGCATAGGGAGGCCATGGGCAGCAGTGGGATAGAGGCAAGGACATTGGTGTTGTTTAGGGTGGTGTGGTGAGGCTCGGTTGTACCCCATATGTGGCACACAAATATCTACTGGTCAACGAAAATCTGGGTCGAATACCCACGAAAATTCATAGGTCACTTTTCATAACGTTCGCCAGCCTTAGCATTTGTAATGTTGCGGCACATCACTGCGTGTCCATATAAAGATGGGCACATGATCGCTGTCAAGGCAGTCACGAGCTGCGAACTAATGAAGATGGAACC
The DNA here is from genome assembly GCF_040938575.1 of Ambystoma mexicanum. NCBI lineage: Eukaryota > Metazoa > Chordata > Amphibia > Caudata > Ambystomatidae > Ambystoma > Ambystoma mexicanum. Next base: position 621,955,405 of record NC_090928.1, on the reverse strand, counting down.
GCTGTCCGCATCTTCATTTTGCATGGTGCGCATTGCGGTCTGACCGCATACTGTCCCCGCTGCTCGTGCTAACAGGTAGCACACAACAAAGGGCGACGAATAGGACCTGCTTGTTGGGTGGGATCCTCCTGTTTGCATTGCCCCTTTAAGGGGATGTGTTTTCCTCACGTGTATGGCCCCTTTCAGATGGGCCATGACTGTGTCATGGCCCAAGCTAATAAAAGGAGCCCCTGCAGGCACGTGAGACAGAACGGTTGCAGACTCCCAAAGAGGAACGACTGAGTCCGTGTCTCCTTACTGATGTAGGCCGCAGGCCTACACGTGGAGGCACAGGCCTGCATGCCCGGATGCCGTGGGACCCGCAGGCCACGATGGTGGCCGAGGTCCGCACGGTCCGGGTCCTGGCAGGCGGTGCCCCACCCCTATGGCGTTGATGCCCATACCGCCGAGGGGCCTGCTGGATGTCCAGGGCAGGCCCCAACCCCCACACATAGTGGGCCCTATGATGTGCTCTAAGGAAGAGCACCCAGGGGCGCCTGCCGGATGTCCATGGCAGGCGACCCCCAACAATGGCGACGAGGATCAAGAGTCCACGTGGCTTGACCCTGCTGCCTGTGAGCAGTGGGGAGGATGGAAAGTGCGAGGTCTGGAGTGTCCAACATCACCTCGTGGTGGGGCCCGCACTCGTGGCGTTTCGCCAAAATGATGCGGAGGTGAGCGGCCGGCGCCATGAAGAAGGGAGAGTGACGCTCCGCTCCCTTGCGGCATCCGCCACACACCGAGGCCCTGTGTTGCCCTTGTCCCTGTAGGGACGAGAGGGGGCGGGCCATCCCAGGGCCCTGATGGTGGTCCTGTTCCCCTGGCCGCGGTCCTCATAAAAGAGGGTGCTCGTGCGGCCAGGGTGGGGATCCGCAGCGTGAGCTGTCCCCGTGGCACCCGCTGTGCCTGTGGGGATCCAAGAGCGGCTCCCCACAGCACCCTGCGTGCATGGAGGAGGCCGGCCCGTTGGCCACGGCAAACAGGAAGACGGAGGTGGCAGACTCGCCGTGTGAAGGGGCGAGACATGGCCTGCCCCAGCATGCTCCTCCGTGCTGTGGAGGCAGGAGGCAACCTGCCTAGCGCGGCACCCACCGCCGAAAGAAAAAAGAACACCCGGACTACACCTCGGGTGTGCGCCTGCTGCCCCGGCACCTCCACCGGAGCAGAGGGAAAGACTGCTGCCCCTCCCATACTGTGATCTGGAGCCAACTGCTGGAAAGGAGGGAGGTGCTTCAGCAGCAAAGTTATGCTAACCGGAGCCCTCATTGTGCCCCGGCGGCGTTCCCCATGCCGACAAAGGAGAAGATATAACACCTCCGTCGAGGTGAGTCATGCTGTGTCCTCCCCCACGGCACTCCCACCCTAGAGGTGCCCTAACACAATGCCATGGAGGCCATCCTGACTGCCTGCCCGGTGAGGTGGCCCCACCACTGAGTCATTGCAGTCGCCTAGCCTGCCCTCCGGGGACGTGACTGCCAACCACTGGCCAGAAAAGCGGGGATGTGCTCCAGTTTGGAGAAGTACAGTGAGAGCAAACATGCACCTATACTCCAAGAAGGTGTGCAGAAGGGAAGGGGCAACTGTAAGACGCTCCGAAACCAGAGCAGAAATGAGGAGGCAAGTTTGCTTTACAGGCGCCAATATGGTGGGCAGGTCGGGATGGATCCGATCCACCCAAGGGGACATGAGTAGTCATGTACGCCATGTAAACACATGCCACAGTGCAGAGCTAATGCACCAGCACTGCATCATGTCTCCAAGTCCAGGGTGCCTGAGCGCACTGCACTCCATGCATCGCATACCTCACCACCAGTACAATGTACAAGAGGCTGGACGTGATGGACAAATTGCTCTGTACACCAAAGACTGCCCTATGAAGTTGTGGTATGACAGTGACCCGGCACCAACAATGGGATCACCACGGCCGATGTGGGACCCTCACCCTCATTCCTCTCAAGGTTCACAGCCACGAGCAATTCTGCATTCTGTGCACCGCTCACCCCACCAAAACGGATGAGCATGTGGTGCTGCCTGCGCTGGGCTGAACAAAGTGAGTGGCCCCAACTCCGAGGAGGGGCCGCTAGGCGGTGTCAGGTGGTCCGAAAGGGTGACGCCCACCACGCACCTGGGACGCCAATCCAGCCCGGTATTGCCAGTCAGCCAAGGACTGGTGTTCTGTAACAGCAATAACAAAAGGAAGGCCTTCCAGCACAGAATCGGGCGTCTTCTGGCACAGCCCCCATTGGAACACAGGCCTCCCTGCCTGCCATGGTGGTGGCCCGGACCACCTGGCACTAATGACACCCTGCATGCCATGTCATTGAGGAAAGAGACACTCCAGACTGGGGAACATTGCCGAAGAAGGGGTGAGTGGTGTCCTGTCACCCCCATCAACAGCACATGGAGCAGTGTGGACGCCTTGCAATTTGTGTCTCGCTGCTCTGCACATCAAAGGACAGTGCCGATGTGGCCCCTGGTACCTCCCAGGTGCGGCTTTGCTGGCTGTGAACTGTACCATCAATGGGCCTGGATTTGGGGAAATGGCTCCAGAGCGGATGCTGATGGAAGACGAACTGGTCTCCTGCGGTCAGGCAATTGCTTAAAGAGGACTCTGTAATCCTGTGTGTTTTGATGCTGTGAACCTGCCTAGTAGGCCCATGATTAAAGTGGTCTCAGTAAAGAACAATAAGGTGAAGCTGTGGTCCTGCAGTTGCGGGGTGTGCACGTAGTGCCGGTCGCAGCCTTTGGCGTCTTGTCGGGAGTTGCAATCCGAACCCCAGGTTAATAAATGTTTTTAAAGTGTGGGGGGGGACTACCTACACTTCACCGGCAGCTCACTGGTCATGATGGTCACCCGCGAAGTATGCTTAGAATTAGTTAGTATGTGTTAGGTCTGTAACTGTTTGAGCAAGCTAAGTATGTGGCGGTGGCATATCTTATTATTTGCCTACCCCACAAGTTCAAAACCGACAAGCGTTTTATTGTTTGTAACCGGTGCAATGCCTTTATGTCTCAGCACTATTTGTTTGTTCATTATGAAAATGGAGGAGTGTTGCGTGGGACCCTCCTGTTTGCGTTGCCCCTTTAAGGGGATGTGTTTTCCTCACGTGTATGGCCCCTTTAAGATGGGCCATGACTGTGTCATGGCCCAAACTAATAAAAGGAGCCCCTGCAGGCACGTGAGACAGAATGGCTGCAGACTCCCAAAGAGGAACGACTGAGTCTGTGTCTCCTTACTGATGTAGGCCGCAGGCCTACAAGTGGAGGCACAGGCCTGCATGCCCGGATGCCGTGGAACCCGCAGGCCACGATGGTGGCCGAGGTCCGCACGGTCCGGGTCCTAGCAGGCGGTGCCCCACCCCTATGGCGTTGATGTCCATACCGCCGAGGGGCCTGCTGGATGTCCAGGGCAGGCCCCAACCCCCACACATAGTGGGCCTATGATGTGCTCTAAGGAAGAGCACCCAGCGGCGCTTGCCGGATGTCCATGGGAGGCGACCCCCAATACCGCTGATATCCACGCGATTTACCGGGAGGCCAGTGTCGGAACGTTCATAGCCGTGCAGCCGTGCTGAGTCTGGGGGAGTCATACAATTCAGAGGTATCCCGCCGGTAAGAGCCTCCCGCCATCCTCACAGTCACGTTTGCCCAAGCTATTTAGAGGTGCCTCACCTCAATTTTTGGAACCCTTTTCAAATCCACAAGCTGGATTTCTGGGCAGTTGGTGCCTCACGCCAGCCCGCCACTCCTCAGTGTTGGGGTGCTTGGTGTAGGAACACCCCATCCATGCCAAACTATGCAGCAGTGGGCACGGCTCCTCCCCTATGCAGGCATACCAACAGTGGTCAATTCAACTACCGTAGCTAGCACAAGAAGGTTGCGTCTCCCTCGGAAGTGCTTGCGTGCACACCAGTGCGGAGTAGACAGAATGACTGCTCCAATGCCAAGCAAAGTAGCAGCATTTCGACATGTCAGAAGGAGAGGAAGGTGCACCAGCACTATCACCCAGAGGGAGATTGTCCCGTCAGCAAGGCTCCCTACCCCCATTCTGTGAATTTGAGGTTGATGGGGCCCCGGCCAGTCTAGGCCTACACTAGGAACTTTGATGCAAATGCCTCGAAATATACTTTGATGCCACTGGTGAATGCAATGAAAAAAGTCCATGCTGCTATATTCAGCCGGCCCCGATGGCCACAAGATATTCAAGACATTAAGCCCAACAGATGGATCCTACGGAGCTGCAGGGGCTTCCCTATTTGCGTATTTTGCGCTGATGGTCAACACGGATTACAGAAATTTGTAATGAGAATTGCATTGCAAAAAAGTGACGAGAGCCTGGAAGGCATACCATAGCCGCCTTCGGCAACTCGCATCTACCTGCGCCTGGACAAATGAAGAGGAGGAGGTGTGGGTGCAAATAATCATTGGGTGCTCCTCAAACTACTCCGACAGATCATCCATGAACCCGGGATCACGCACGCCCGAATACTAGAGATGGGACGCTCCCACAAATTAGTGGACATCAGTGCATCCAAGATGGAATCGGCACTGAAGTCTGTCAAGTTAGAGGAGGTGTGCACAGTAGAAAGACGCCCAGCAAAGAGCTCTGGTGGCAGAGGGGCGGCCCGCGCTTTGGGGTCCAGCAGTGAGGAAAGGGTGCCTCAGAACCCCATGGTAAGCACTTTACCGGGAGCATTTCCGATTTTTGCCAGCAACGTATTCAATAAATTCCTACTGTGACTTATGCCTCTTGTTGCCCAAACACACACACAGCTCTGTAACTGTATTTATTTGTATATATATCCAACAGGGTATTCCAGTCACGCCCTGACGAAGACGGTCCCAACAACTCCTGTGCTGCCGAAACGCAATTTCCCTAGGGGTACATGTATGGTCGACCTGTTTAACCAATTTCACAACCAGTGGACACTTTCTCTCTCCTCTTCTATCCGCCCCTGGTCGCGTCGGCAGACCCTATTGGTATACACTTCCAAGGCTGAGGAAACAACACTGAAACACAGCAGAATAAGGAAGTGTACTGTTTACATCTAGCAACTGTTTGTTGCTTTTTTTCAAAATGTGCACGACTATACAACGTGTAACGTTATGAAAAACCATTATTCCTGTGGGGATTCATTTCCATCCCACAACAGACAGTACCCAGTGACTCATGTTGTGAATTTAGATATAACCATGCCTCATTACGGCAGGATTTAAGATATGGGGCCTCATTACGAGTCCGGCGGTAACTGCAGCGGTGAAACAGCCTGGTTACCGCCGGACTCGTATTACCATTCTGCCTCTGTGACTCCTGGAAATACCAGGGCATTACGACCCCGGTGTCCTGGGAGTCACGGAGGCGGAATGGTGTAAATCCCCATTCCCATTGAGTCCCATAGGACTCAATGGGAATGGGGAAGTGGAAACACCGGCACCATCTCGTGATGGTGCTGGTGTTTCCACGTCCGCCTGCAGGTGGGAGGTGTTCAACCCGCCAGGTCAGACCTGGCAGGAAGATCACCTCCCGCCTGCAGGACTTGGGATCGGGCGGTCCGGAATTAACAGTGTTGGCGGGTTTACCGCCACTGTTAATTCCGGACCACCCGACCTGTAATGAGGCCCATGGTCTGTTTGTTACTGTCTGTGGACAACAACACAATTTTCAACTTCTTGTTGTGTAATTGAGTTTAAGGTTTTTAGTAACTAACAGATTTTATGTGTAAATATTCTTATCTGCCTTGCTTTTCTCCTTCGCACTTTTTCTGACCAGCTTTGGTCCTGCACACCCTCTCAGCACTGGTTCTCTTTCACCAACTCCATTTTACTTATTCACTCCATTTTCTTTATTTATGACTACAGTATACCCCAACACTGTAGACGTATACCTACCACATAAGGTATATATAATTGCATTAGATTTCGTATTTCTTTGATAATACACGTTCCAGTGTTCTGAAATGTTTTTTACTCCATGCTGAAATATTAGTAAAAGAACATTCCATATTTTGTTAATACACTAGAGTGGTCTGTGTTTGTGTGTTTGTTTTGGCACATAACTACTGTGCTCTGATTTTATCATTGTTTAAATAATTGGTTGATACAATAAGGTTTTGAATTATTAACCACACTGATATCAACTAGCGGCAGCAGCTATTTCTGTTTTGGTTTAAGAGGGGCATGGCGACAAAGAAAACAACGAAGTGACGCCACTCCAATTCCATGCCCACAGTGCGGTTATGACCTTACCCACAGCAAGGACTATCCGGCAAAAGGGTGCACATGGACCAGATGCGGCATTCAGAATCATTTAGCACGAGTATGCGAAGCATCGATGCCGACCATGGCAAGGAGCGGACCAGGGCCAGAAAAAGTACCACAAAAAATACAAATGCAGCATCCGCACGAGGGACCTACAGATGGGTGACGCGGAAGATGAAGATATTGGCAGTAATGAGCATCAGCGGAAAGAGGAAACATCAGCCAAAGGGCTCAGTAAAGATATTGAACATCACCATCCCGTACTCCTAGATACCGGGGTATCAGTTAATGTAATGGTGAAGACCCATTACCGAAAGCTAAGCGATCCCCCACCACTAAGAGCATGGGTGTGTGAATATTCACTTTTGGAAGCCAGACCTCTTACCCCCCGGAAGGGGCATTTGTGACCCCAGTACAGTACAAAGACAAGATGATCAAAGCAAGGTTCTTTATGATCAAATTGGGTGACCAAACTCTGCTAGGATGTGCAGAGGCAGAAGCCTCAAGCTATTCCAGTTCGCACACAGCATCTTTGTGGAAGTTGTGGAGGCACTGGTTGAATGACTCAAGGAAATCCTTATGAGCATTGGGTGCATGACATGGGAACACATATGCCTTCACATAGACAAAACAGTGCAAACCATGGTGCTGAAACACAGGAGAGTGCCTTTCCACCTACGAGAACGTGTGAAGAAAGAAATCCAGAACCTCATTGATCTGGATGTCATTGAGCCCATAGATGGACCCACACCGTGGGTGTCCCTGATAGTCGTCGCAGAGAAGCCTAAGTAGCCAGACTGTGTAACGATATGCGTCGACATGAGGATTCCGAATAAAGCCATCAAGATAGAGCGCCATATAACGCCAACCATCGACGAAATCATAGCGGACCTGGAGGGTGCTACTTTCTTCTCTTAACTGGATCTAAGAGCCGGGTATCACCAGCTCGTGCTCCACCAAGACTCCAGATACATATCGACATTCACAACCCACATCGGCCTGTTTTCCGGTACAAATGGCTTAACTTTGGAATCGTGTCACTGGCCAAAGTATTTCAGAACACCATCTGAGGAGCCCTGGACGGACTACAGGGGACACTAAATGTAAGCAATACCATCCTTGTTTTCACAAGGTCAGAAGCCAAACACCTAGAACGCCTGGGAGCAGTACTGTAAAGGATACGATTGCTAGGACTCACTCGCCACCATGCAAAATGCGAGTTCTTAAGTAAGTGGATTCAGTTTTTTGCCTTTATATTCCAAGAAGGTGGAATATCGGCTGACCCCACCAAAGTCAAGGACATCTGCGAAGCCAAAGCACCAGAAACCAACTCTGAAGTAAGACGTTTTCTGGGTGTGGTTACTTAATGTGGCCGGTTTATAAAAGACCTAGCAGCATTATATGAACCTCTGAGAAACCTCACAAAACAATTCACAGGTGAGATGGACGCCGCTAGAACACCAATCATTCGATTACATTAAAGCCGCCCTCTCTGATGACTGCATGTTGGCTTTTTTCGACCCGGCAAGAGCACTGAACTTGTCGTGGGCATCAGTCATTTCAGATTGGGAGCCATGCTCACACAGACCGATCAGGATGGAAATCCTAGGGCAGTCGCCTATCCCAGTCGTGATATGTCCCCAACCAGACAGTGATACTCTCAGATAGAGAGGAAGTTCCTGGCAGTCCTCTGGGGGTGCCGCCACTACCATTTGAACATATATCGAAAGCCAGCCCAGGTCATAACGTATCATAAATTGTTACTCCCCAACATGACGGTGGGTCAGCGAATTCCCCACCACACATTGAAAAATGGATGTTAGCGTTGCAAGAGTACAGAGTAAACCTGAAATACAAACCGGGGGCGAACAATGCTGCTGACTACCTGTCCAGGCATCCTAACAGGAAAACTGATGGTGGGCATGATGATGTCTTGGAGACAGTGAGGTTATTTACCACTGGAACGATACCTAATTCCATTGAAATTGATGAGTTCAAGGAAGCCTTTGCAAATTGACTACTGTTTCCAGTTCCTAAGGGATGCCATGGTGTCAGGGCAGTGGAAGACTGCCCTAGAAAGTCTTGGTAATAAAACACAAGAGGCAAAAGCAACCCTAGAACAGCTGTGGAAAGTAAAGCACAAGCTAACATTTACCAAAGATGGCCTCCTCCTGAGGGGCTCGTGGATGGTAGTCCTCACTGCACTTGTCGAGAAAGTGATCACACTAGCCGACCATGGGCATCAAGAAACCACAAAGATGAAGAGTCGCCTCTGGCTGATGGTGTGGTTCCACGCCCTGGAGAAAAAAGTATATGAATTTGTAAAGTATTGTGTGTGGTGCCAAGGAGCTGCCCCGAAACACAAAGAACCCTTAATACAATGCATGCCAAGGAGTGAAGAGCCCTGGGACTGTGTTCACATGGACCTTGGCTCGACACAGCGACACTTGCTAGTTTTGGTGGACCAGTGGTCTCGATACCCAGAAGTAGAATTAATTCAGTCGGTGGCCCTCCACAATGTAGTACCCGTGTTGGATGAAGGGAGAACCCCAGCCACCATTGATAATGAAGCGGTGTGTGTAAATAGACAGATGCTGATTGATCGAGAAAATGCATGGAAAGGCCCCTGGGATTATGACATATCCGTAGGAGATTTGGTCCCGGTGCAGACGCGGAACCTTGCCAGAAAGATGTTGCTCATCCACAAACAAACGCCACTTTGTGTGGTGAAAGTACATGAATCACAAGTGACAGCGACAGATAGCCAAGGACGAATTACCAGGAATTCAAGCTTCTTCCACAAACCGGGCCTCATTATAAGTTTGCCGGTCCGGTAACAATGGTACCGGTAAGCTACCGTTACTGTTGTTATTGGACCGCAAACTACGAGTTCTGCTCGCGGGTGCCTTCTCGCCTGCCAGGACTGCAGAGCATGTCGGATGCACCAGCACCATTCTGAATGGTGCCGGCACATCCAACCTCACCATAGGGCTCAATGGGATGGTGAGGTTGGATGCACCCTTATAGGGCTCAAATGGGAATGGGGAGCATTTTTTTCGGGAGCCCGCGAATGGGCAATTACCGGGTCTGGCAGGGCTGTAATGACCCGGTAATTGCCCATTCGTGGGTGCCAGAATAAATCGCAAGTTTGGCGGCAGCCTGCCGGTTTTACCGGCAAGGCTACCGCCAAACCTGTAATGAGGCCCACTGTCTGGATCACCAAGCCAGGAAAGGGAAGGACACTGGAGAAGGTCTAATAGTCGTGACTCATGCCTGAACATAAGTGATGATGATGACGATCAGGGAGTGCCACTACAGGTTCGCTGCTGATGACCCAGACAGAGAGGCCCCCAGCAACCAGGTGGGAGAAGCGCCAGAGCTGGTAAGAGAACGAAGATACCCTATGCGGTAGTCCAGGTGCCAGCCAGCGTGCCTGCAGGACTATGATACAGACATGTGAGCATATTCGACAACAGTAATGCATAGTTTCACCCAGTTAATGATTAGTTACGTGTTTGGTTAGTAAGTGTTCAAGTTTTGTTTCTGTATAAAATGGGAGGAATGTGATGTTGCGCAATGACACGCCGTCAAAGCAGTCATGAGTGGGGGACCAATGAAGACGGAACCGATGTCCACGTTTTCATTTTGCATGGTGCGCAGTGCGACCTGACCGCATACCGTCCCCACTGCTCGTGCTAACAAGTAGCACACATAAGTATTTACCATTCTGATGTTTCGTCTGACCATTTCTTGTTTAAATAACAAGATTATTTCTAATCAAAAGTGCAAATTAGCATCTTCTGGGACAATCCAACATTTCCCAGTTTGCAAAAAAGATTAATCTGGCGCAGGTAGGTTGGCCAATGGTTAACGTTATTTTGTGAAGGCTACTGTTCTCGTTTGGTTGGTAATAGGATGTAGCATAAAGCAAAGTGGTGTTGCCACATTTGCCCATTGCTCTGTGGCTTCTGCCTGGCAACTCACCCACTGAAAACATGTTTTACCGTAACCCTGTCCTTTTAAGTTTGAACCCAAATTATACCCATTTTAAATGAAAAGGAGTGTGTTTTTTCCTTCAGTGTCTTACTTGTGTTTGAATTGGCAGATATAACGTTCTGTCAAAGTAGGAGAGCTTTGTTTATTTTGTAATTGTAGGGCAGGGTGTAGTCACCGAGGTGCACCGAGTGACTGCAAACCTAATGAGCGTGCATTACTTCAGCACTGTGATTATCTGGGGGTGCACACTTTGTGGGAGCTGCTGAATCACAGGGCTAAAAATAAATAAGTCCTTCAGAACTGTCAGCTTCAAAACCTCCACGTTATGTGCCGTTTTACACTCAAGGACTTCAACACTAATTTACACTTCTTTCCTGGGAGATTTGAAATCTACTTTCGCTGTTCTTGGTGATGGAAAAACATTGTACATAACATCCCATTCTTCTGGAAAAATGTGAGACACAAATAATGTCACTTGTCATCGACTCAACCTTTTCGGGGTGTTTTGTGCAAAAACACAGAAAGGAATACTTATGCTTTTGTTTAAACAGTATAGGAAAAGGACTTAAACGTTCCTTCTACGTGTAATGCTACCCGAAGCTACTAATAATAGCGTTTGTGTAATGAGGGAAGAGCCAATCCAGATTGTACTCCACTCAGCCGCAGATTCAAAACAGTGCATTAGGATGATGTGGTAGTAGTTTTGCCTTTGGTGGTCATAATAAGCAGCTGTTAACCCCTAGAAGTATTTCTTTTTTTGTTTTTTTTGTTTGTTTGGTTGAATTCACAACCTTTGAAAGCCAGACAGATAATAACAAAATACATAAAACACATTTAAAATACATAAATTAAACATAAATTAAACATGATTGATTGTTTATCTAGCGATACAGTGAATTAAACTCTTTGATTTATATTACTTCAATTAACTTCATAAAAGATGTTGACTAAGTACATTGAATGTCATGTCTTGTAAAAACCTTATAGTATCTAAACCCAATGGTACATAATTACCAGAAACAATTAGTGACCACACTTTATCGTTGGAAATGTTCCTAAAATCTTTGAAATGTTTCATCAACATCAGTTCTCTCACCTCAGACCATTTAATACATGACAGAATTAAATGCTTTAGAGTCTCTGGGGCTGATTCATGGAATTATTTGCGCCGAAAAACGGAGATTTGTGCGCCATTCTGCCCGCAAATCCCCATTTGTTAAACAGGGATTTGCGGGCAGAATGGCGCACAAATCCTCGTTTTTCCACGCAAATAATTCCATGAATCAGTTCCTATATCTCTGCGTTGCAGAAACAACATATTTTGGCTTTATCGCATAGTTTTAATCTCGTGGCTATAATTTCTTTAGTTTGCCAAATGTTCAGTTACATATTTAAAAATGCACGACTTTTTATGCAATACGGAAATCTGGACAAATATTTGGGTAATTAATTTAATGCTCTTATTTCATATAGATAATTTTTGAAACATTTATATTTGTGACAATCAGCAATTTTGTTGCACCAATCTGCTTCCATAACATGTTTTTTTACTTTTTCTGGTCTGTGTAAAAGCGTTTTGACTGATGTAATAATTGCTGCATAATGGCTAGAAAATTATCTTTCTAAAAAAACTCAAAATATTCCACCTTGATCTCACTCCTATGGACACGTGACCTAATTCATGTCGTTTGACTTGAATGTGTATCCTCCTCAGAATTCCAAGGACTTTTTTCTAGAATGGGCTCTCTAGCCAGTTCCAGTCCCACCTATTCAAAAACAACATTGCTTCCCATCCATACAATATGGTTGGTACTACTTTTTGATTATAGAATGGAAACATAGGTTCACATTAAAATCTCCCAAATGTTTATGCAGTAGTAGTCTGTGTGAGGCTTTTGTTGCCATTTTTAAATTTAGATTCTCTCGATACTGAACTTCTGTTTCAGAATTATTTATAAGTACCCGTAAGTATCTATACTGTGACACTTGATCTAAAGGGAGGTCGTAAACTCTGATGTTGATGGTTTTAGTTGTTTTTTGGTTACATGGTTTTAACATCAAACCATTTGATTTTGTTGTGTTAATGCTGAGACCATTGGCGTGACAGAGCAATTCTACTTGAATCAATTGTCTTTGCAGGCCTATTGGTGTTCGGTCCATAAGGACTAGGTCGTCTGCATATAATAACCACTGGAACCATTGAGTTCCCAATCTCTAGGGGAAAGGCCTTTGGCTGTAGCTGATACGAGCCAATGTCTGAGATATAAAGGTTAAACAAGGCTGCTGCTAGGGTACATCCCTGCTTTAAGCTTTTAAATGTCCCAGTAGATCTTGAGAGTTGACCCTGCCGGTTTAGCCTGACCTGGATAGACGTGCCTGTGTAAAGGTCTCTCACTATTTCCAAAAAATGGACTGGACAGCCCGATTTTTTAAATTTGGTTCAGAGTCTCAATCGATCCACAGAGCCAAATGCCTGTTTAAAGTCAATGAAGGCCTAAAAGACTGGCTGTCCTGAATAGAGGTGTTTTTCCTTTATTAGGGCTAGACTGACCAGGTTTACTGGTGTTCCCAAGCCTGGGATGAAACCAGATGGGAACATTTCTTGTGTTTCGCTTTTGTTTGCCCAGCCTGAAAGATGTTTTAGGACTAACTTCATAAAGATCTTACCTGCGACGTCCAGAAGCGCTATGGGCCTGTAATCTTCCGGGTCAGAGTGAATTCCTTTTTTATAAATTGGAACAATTACTGATTTCTTCCATGAACAGGGGATTATTTGTGTCTTTAGGACTTGTTCAAACATGGTGAATAATATATTCGCCCATTCTTCTGTATGGTTCTTCAGCATTCTATTAGACAGGTCGTCAGGGCCTGGATTACTAGAATTATTTGATTTTAAAATAATCATCCTGATGTCTTCTCTGTCAAAATTCCAATTCTAGTGATCACTCTTTTTTTTTTATAACAAATTGTATTGTATTTTCATATCATAATACAAAGACATTCAATACATAACCATATAACTTGTATACATACAAATGGCAGAGCAGTGCGAGCAGGGACTATTTGGATATAAGAGTATTTAGAGACACAGATGCTATAAGATATAGATAAGGTCAGGACAACAATTGTCCTTTTTTTTCCTGCTAGTCGTTTACAAGCAGTAGCACATGGTGGGATTGTAGTCCGTGGTCATTGCAAAATTGTGCCCCAAAGTCTGTTGTGCATGCTGAATCTGCTTTACAAAGTCTGTTCCCATTTCCCCCAGATTTTGTCTGCTTTGCCCAGACAGCCTCTTGCTTGGTAGACTCGGCGTTCCATTAGGATAATAGCGTCTACATCTGATGTCCATTGATATATTTCGGAGTGCCCTCTGAGCCCCATAGTTGTGCAATATTTCTTTTGGCAAATCCTGTGGACATCGAGAGAAGTAGCTTTTCGAAGCGGGACATGTCTCCCTCTTCCTCAATACCCAGGAGAAGGAGCTTGGGGTCTTTTGGGATCGGGCGACCCATGACGTTCGAGAGTCGTTCACTGCATTTATGCCAGAAATGTTGTATCCGTGTACACTGCCATATAATGTGATAGAAAGTTCCTTCCTCTTGTTAGCAGCATAGGCATTTGGGGTCGGTCGCTTTACCCCATTTATACATAGCTACTCGGGGATAATAAATCCTATGCAGTATTTTCAGTTGGACGAGCCTGATCCTCGCCGAGATTGCATAGTCTCTAGGGTACATCAGGGTCGAGATCCATTCTTCAGGTAATATTGGGCCTACGTTCTTTTCCCATTTTGTCTTCAGATTCAACAGTTCTTTCGTGGCAAAAGAGGAGATGGCGTTGTACATAGTAGATGTGACCTTGTTGCTTACACTGTCTATGCAATATTCCTTTCTATGGGTGTACACTCCGGCATGTCCGCCAGCTGGGCCCTATGCACTGTGAGTGCATGTTGTAATTGTCCATAGTGATAGTGTTCTGTTTCTGGGAGATCGTATGATGACAAGAGCTCAGTGAACTGTATTATCTGGTTGCTCACAAATATATGCTGGATGGTTTGTATGCCAGCCGTCACCCAATTCAGCCATTTCGGGAGGTTACTGAGGCCTGTGAGGTGGGCATTATTCCAGATGGGTTGGACTGGGGTGATTTTACTATCCCATCCTAGATGTTTGTGTACTTCCTTCCACACCAGGGTTGTATGCGCTACTATCGTGCATTCGGGAGGGCATGTCTGTCTGCAGTAGAGACTTTCTTTTTTTTACATTTTTTTTTATTTTATTACAGTTTTTTTTACAAACTTTATAAAAAGAAAAAAGAAAAATCACATTTCTCCTTATCTCCTTTCTCAACTACAACTTATTCTTCAAATTCTTTCAATTTCTTTTCCAAGTCCTCTAAAAAGAATGTTACAGCTACAGTTAATTTTTCGTCTTCCCCTTCTTGCATCTTAATCCACCATTCTTCGGCGTTGTAAATTGAGAATTTTTTTAGCTCTGGTCCTAGAATTTTTGTTCTTAAATCTCTCAGGCCCAGATTTCTTATGGAGCATCGCCCCTTGAACTGCAAGCGCTTTGCATTTGGTTTTTATTCTTTTCATCATTGGGTCATCTGAGATGCTGGCACTTAGTTGTACACCCAAGTATGTAACTTGTACGGATCTTCTGAGGGTCACGCCTCCCACGCGCCAACTTGGTTGATTTTTCTTTGTTTTTTTCTGACTTTTTAGGTTGGAGAACTGCACAATCTCTGTTTTATTTGCATTTATTTCCAGCCCATTATTCTTGATGTAAATTTAAAGTGCACTTAATTTCCTTTGGAGCCCCACTGGCGTTAAACCCAGCAGGACGATGTCATCTTCATATATTAGCCAGCTTATCTGATTCCCATTTATTTTCAGTGGGAATGCTGAAACCTTTTCCAGGGTTTCTCCCACGTTCGCGATCAATAGTTTAAATCGGGTGGAACTTAGTGGACAGCCCTGTTTTACGCCTCTAGTGGTTTTAATTCGTTCTGTAAGTGTTCCTCGTTGGTGCAGGCAAATTCTACCATTTGTCTCAGAATGTAATTCTTTTATAGCCATCATCAAGCTCAGCGGGCATCTTAGCTTCAGCGTCTTTTCCCAAAGGAGCTTTCTATCAACTCCATTGAAAGCGTGGGCTAAGTCCACAAACACAGCATAAACTTTTCTTAAGGCTTCTATCTTTAATACATTTATAATTAGTAAGTTCAAACCGCAGCCAACTCCTTTTGCAAAGCCCGTCTGTCGCTTATCAAAGGCCCCTGCCTGAATGATCCATAATGTTAGCCGTGATAGTATTTGAGTTGCAAACACTTTTCCTAGCACATCAAGCAGGGCAATAGTTTTTGTAGTTTTTGGGGTCTGACCTTTCACCTTTCTTAAAAATTGGCACTATTATTGCAGATGTCCATGATGTTGGGATGGAACCTTCTTTCATTATTTTGTCAAATAAGTTTTACATAACTCTGCCCACTCATTTGGGTACTCCTTTAGCATTGCATTTGTTATACCTTCGGGTCCCGGAGCTCTCGATGAACTATTCTTTTTTATTGTTTCCAAAATATAATCTTTTGAAATTTCAATGTCCCAACCAGTAGATGTTAACTCTGATTTTATTATTGTTTCTCCTTGCTTTTCAAAGAGCTTCAAGTAGTGTTCGGTCCATTGTTGTTCTGAGACCATATTCATCAACAGATCTCCTTGTGGTGTACATTCATCGTTAATTAGTGCCCAGAATTCTCTCTGATTTTTATTTTACTGTCTAATGATGCTAGCATCTTTCTGCATCCTGTTGCTGCATGTTATATTTATGGCCTCTAAACCACCTCTTATATCGAGACTTTAGTTTCCTTTTTGCCTCTCTGGATGCTGTTTGTTTCAAGTCTCCGAGGGCTCTTATTTGTTGTCTCAATTCCCTCTTTCTCTGCACTATCCCACGATCGTATGCATGGCGTTTAAATTCATTCTTTGCACTTCCGCCAGACTTTTTAGCATACTTCTGTAAAAGCGTGTCATACTCTTTATAGGCAATTACTCTGTCATCCGTTTTCAATTGTTCTATGACCTCCTCGATGTTGATTTTCTTTAGGCTCACTCTTTTTTGACCAGGCTCAATCTCAATTTCATCCTTCCACATTTTGGAGTTTGTTCTTCTATTCACTTCCCATGCCACTTTCCTTCATACTTATCACCTCTAGGTTTAACATTTTTTTTAGAGAGTTTCACGGACAAAGAGGTAGTCTAAGATGGATTTTTGGGACCCCCTTTCCCAGGTTTCTTTTGGTGGGATATCCCCCTGAAGGCCACCATTCAGCATACTCATTTGCCTCAGATCCATTTCTTCCATCCACAGCTTGATCAGTTCTTGGGACTTTTTTGCCCGCTAGTTTTTGAATACATTTTTTTCCACTCTGGGTTATCAGTTCCATATTCAGGTCCCCACATATGATCAACTCATCATTTAGGTTCTGGAATCTTATTTCATCCAGAGTGTCACGAATTTTGTCCAAGAAAATTATTTCTCCAGAGTTCTGATGTTGCCAATATATATTTAATATATGGAGACTGGAATGTTCCTTCCCGCTCTCGTCCCTATGTGAGATTGTTGTCAGTTGACTATATGCGTTGATGTTCCATGCTTTTTTAATCCGCAATACTCTGTTTTTTCTTACTAAGGTCATTAAGCCAGTCATCGGGCGGCCCTTTTTATTTGAGATCGCCGGGTTAAATGCCATCTCAAACATCCCCACACATGGGGGAACTACCAACCAAGTTTCCTGCAGACATATTATGTCCAAGTTCCAAAGTGTTTCCAGGTTGTCTGCAAAGAGATGTGCGTGCCCTCTAGTGTTCCAAGACCCGCACTCAATATTTTGTGTTTCCTTGTTTTGGCATTAGCTTTGGTTTGAAGTTACCAACGCTCTAGCAATCCAAGACCAGTCATCAACAACTCTTTCGTCTTCTTCACCAATTTATTTCGTCTTTTTCTGGTCTGTATCTTGTAAACTCCTGGCAATTGTAATCCTTATTCGTTTTTTTCTTGGGGTTTCTTCTTCTATTTCTGATCCATCTTCTTTCATCTCGTTTTTTTCCGCAGCTCTTTCCTCCAACCTTTCCCCATTTTTTTCCTTCGCAGTGTCATTCTCCCTTTCAAATGTTGATAAGGCGGTTTCTTTTCTGCCTTTCGGCCTGTTTTCTGTGTCTTTTTTCCCAGACCAAGGATCCTCCTTTACATCAAACCCTAAGGCATTCATCTCTTTTCTGCTTTCCATAAGGATTTCCTTAATTATCTTTGAGTGAAGGTGTATTCGAACTCTATCAAAAGTGTCCTCCTCCATGAATTCAATGATTTTCAAATCATCTGAAGATATTGCTTTAAGATGTGGAATGTGATGCAGCAGGTTCAAGATTAAGCCATCGTTTTTTGGGCTACATCTTTTGAGC
The DNA here is from genome assembly GCF_040938575.1 of Ambystoma mexicanum. Classification (NCBI taxonomy): domain Eukaryota; kingdom Metazoa; phylum Chordata; class Amphibia; order Caudata; family Ambystomatidae; genus Ambystoma; species Ambystoma mexicanum. The sequence goes on along the minus strand of NC_090928.1, from coordinate 621,937,650 downwards.
ATTAAGCTTGTTCCATATTGATTCAACCCTTCTTCTTTGGTGTTCGCATTTCTCGGCTTTCCTTGTGCCATTTTATTTTCTCGCTTTCCATTAGAAGTTTCTTGCTCCTTAATCAATCTTCTTTCATTGTCGTGGAATTCAAAAATTGGGTGTTTTTGTTTTTGGTAGTCACCGGAAACAGAACGGATTTGGCCCAGTTCACTCTAAGGCCACTAAAGGCTCCATAGTTTATAGTATTTGAGTGACTATAGGGCAGGAGATCGCTGGATCGCCCAGTTACACCAGGAGGTCGTCTGCATAGAGGGATATCTTATCCTCCCAGGTTGGGCTCCATCTGAAGCCGGTCCACGTGGACGTGTCCCTCACGGTGACTGCCAATGGTTCTATTATCAATGCAAACAAGATTGCTGAGAGCGGGCAACCCTGCCTGGTGCCCTTCCCCAATTGGATGTTCCGCGAGGGCCATCCGTTCACTCTTACCTCCGCTAATGGTTTGTTATAGAGGAGTTATACCCATTTAATAAATGGTTCCCCGAATTGCATCTTGCGCATTATTGCCCACAGAGCCTCCCAATGAACTGAATCAAAGGCCTTTTTGAAATCTATAGCCAATAGTGCCAGTGATTGCTGCAGGACAGGTGCTCTCTCTAGCGCCAGGTAGAGCCTGCGAATGTTCATTCTTGTGGATCTTTGAGGCATGAAGCCGCATTGATCTGGGTGGATCAGTGCTGTAATGACCAATTGTAATCTATTAGCAAGTACCTTGGCTAGTATTTTAGCTTCATTGTTAATTAGGGCTATGGGCCGATAGGAAGTGCATTCATCCGGGGGTTTACCCTTTTTGGAACCACTATAATGGTGGCCTTACGGAGATCTGGTGGGAGCTCGCCCTTGGTTGGGGAGTGCTAAAACATGTTAAGCAAATGGGTGGTATGTCTAGGTGGTTTAGCTTTTTCCAAATATCAAGTGGGAACCCGTTAGGACCTGGGGTCTTGCCAGTTTGGAGTTGGGCGATGGCTATTGATATTTCATCAGTCGTTATATCGTTATCGAGCTCATTGTCCTGCTCCGTGGTGAGTGTTGGGAGATCGATACTGCTCAGTATGGTGCTGGCTACTGCGGTGGTAGGGGGTTTATATAGGTCCTCATAGAAATCAGCAAAGCGTTCTGCTATTTCTGCATCGGAGAAGACTGGATCTGTATCTGAAGTTTTTATGCACTTTACCTTCTGCTGTCCTTCGTCGCGTTTCTCCAGCCAAGCAAGCATTTTGCCTGCTTTGTCCCCTGTTTCGTATAGACGTGCCTTCATGGCGCTGTGTGCTTTTTGGGTGCAATCCAGAGATAGGTTATGCAGCTTCTTCTGCGCCAGTGTAAGGGCTCTGTTCATTTCAGGGGTGTCGTTGGCGATGTGCTCTGTTTCCCTGGACATAACTTCTCCTTCGGCTTCGATGATCTGTTCGTGTTGTGCCTTCTTCTCTGCCGATGTCCATGATATGATTTCGCCACCTAGCACTGGCTTGTATGCCTCCGAAAGTATATTAGGATCGTCAACCGAGCCTGCATTTAGTTCGAAGTAGTTGGAGGTGGCTGCCTCTATTTTTTCTTGTAGGTCTGGGAACCCTAGATAGTAAGAGTTTAGTCGCCACGTGGGAGGCGGTCGAGGTCTTGCTGTTTCTAGTTCAAGCAATAGTGGGGAGTGGTCGGAGATTCCTCGTGGGAGGAAGGATGCGCTACACACTTTATGAGTATTTTGATGTGGTAAGAAGTAATCTAGTCTGTACATTGAGGCATGAGCTCCAGAGTGAAAGGAATATTGACGAATCTCTCTGTGTATGTCACGCCACGCATCACTAAGACCCATTGCAGACACGAAAGAGGCTAGTTTGGTAGTGGTGGTAGGGTTCCTGGCTCTCAGGTGCGTGCAATCCAGGGTGTTGTCCATGAATTCATTGAAGTCCCCTCCTATTACCCATGTGTCTGCGGGATTTGCTGCCAGGATGGGGGTAATATCGGCTAGCAGATTGTTAAGAAGGGTAGGTGGGGAGTACACTGCCATGAGTGCTAGGGTCTGGGTCCAGAGCGTTGCTTGAATTTGGACATAGTGACCTCCCCTGTCCTGCGTTATATGCTTGATCTCCAGTGGAAGTGTTTTATGAATTAGTATGAGCACCCCTCTCGCCCCCATGGAGAAATCCGCATGCACCGCTGTGCGGTAGTTAGATCTTTGGAAGAATTTGCATGCGTTTCCCGCTAAATGCGTTTCAGTCAGGAAAGCTATATCCGGGGAGTGCCTGTTTATGTGCTGCAGTACCAGTCTTCTTTTGATACTTGATCCTAGCCCATTCACATTACATGACCTGAGTATCAGCCTTTTTTGTTGTTGATTGATGCAGTCTCAGGCTCCATCAGTTGTTTGGGATTTAGATTTGCATATGTGTCTCCTCGATTGTAGTCACGATTGTCCTGTTCAGTCTGCTCATTGTGCCATTGTATGTTAAACATTGAATAAAAACGTTAAGTCCAACTCCCCCCTCCCCATACTCCACCCTCAACTGAAGCATCTGTCGACCCAATATAACCTTTTGAACAGTTGAACTTTATTCTACATGTGCCCGCCCCAAGTCAGCTAGCTCTTGCAGTTCGCGTTAGCCGGGCCTTGTAGTGCAAGTGTAGCTTGGGGCTGGACAGCAGAGCACCACTTTATGGTGCTCCAAGTACTTTTCCTAGTGTGGGGGGCGGCTATTCGGTTGGCTGCCAGCCGTGCTGTTCATTGCACCTAATTTTGCAATGTGAAGTGTGGGGTCCTTTATGTTTCATTTGCGATGATATTGCCTTTTTGAGTAGTGTTGCTTAATTATTATGCTTCATCTTGCCGTGGGTTTTCCAAATGTGGTTGTTGCTGCGGGTCCGCATCCGGTGGCTGCTCAGGGTGTGGTCTGTTGCGTTCCCCTCTCCTCCTCCCTTCAGAGCTCCAATCGCCATCTATATGTCTTTCGGCCCAGCTCCACGCCTCCTTAGGATCTGTGAAGTGCACCATCATGTTTTTGTGGAATATTTAGTGCTGGGCAGGGAAGATTAGCCCGTATTTGACTCCCATCGATTGCAGGCGTTTCTTGAGCGGATCAAATGATTGGCGTCCTTTCTGCACTTCCCTCGTGAAGTCAGGGAAGAAGGCAATTCTTGACCCATTGTATGTGACAGTCAGTTTAGACCTTGCTAGCTCCAGTACCGCATCCCTGTCCCTATAATTCAGGAATCTTGCGATGACTGTATGTGGCGGTGCACACGGCGTGATGTTGCCGGTCGGGATGAGGTGGGCCCGCTCAATGGAGAAGAACTTGGAGAAGGACTGGGCGTCATAGGTGTCCACTAGCCATTCCTCAATGAACAGTTCCATGCTATCCCCCTCCGACTTCTCGGGAAGGCCAAGTATGCGAACATTGTTCCGCCTAGATCTGCCCTCACTGTCGTCCACTCTCGATTCCAGGAGCTTTATACGCGTTAACATGCCGGACATCTGGCGGTTCACCCCACGTAGGCTGTCCTCAGTTTCCGAGATTCGTGCCTCCGCTTCCTCTGTGCGTGAGGTCAGCTTTTGCAGGTCGTGTCTTAGTAGGGACACGTCAGCGTCAATACTGTCCATCTTCTTCTCCATGGAAGTTCTAGAGCTGGCAATGGCGCTCATTATGTCTCTGAGGGAGATGTTTTCCTCCATGCAGTCTGTGTCGGACAGTGACGGCCTCTCTGGGGCGCGAGTCACCGGTGTGGTTGCATATTGTTCTATTCCACTTTGTGTGGAGGTTTTTCTGGGCTTGTCTTTCCCCATTTCTGATGCTCTGGTGTGGTGGCTTTGAAGATCCAGGTCTCTCTTGGAGGGAGGCACCAGCGGCAGCGTGGACAGGCAAATGTTAGTGGGGGAGCCATGGGTGGTCGCACCGCTCCTCTAGTGTTATTTGGGCAGTGGCCACGTGGATCCGTGTCGGATATGTTTATGATGTTTCATTATCTCCTTGTGGGTATAGTGAGCACAGGATGCAGACTTTCGTTTGAGGTTGCGATGGATGTGAGTCTGTGTGTGGGTCCAGACCCACCGTGGGCTCGTGCTTTTGTGCACCTCGTTTGTTGCAATCGCCTTCCTGGGCCCCACTCATATTGTTATGCTCAAGAGTTTTCACAGTCTGCAGGAGAGGGAAAATGGTGATGGGTTGGGCAAGCGTGAGTCTTTTGAAGCTCAGGCGGCGATTTATTCTGGGTGCCGGAGCGGCAGGGGCAATGTCCACTCAGAGTCTGTTAGGGTCAACCTTTCCCCCCACTTCACCTCCACTTTGTAATGGGGAATGACAATCCTCTTTATGCCGTTGTGTGGGGTACTTATTTTTGCACCCCTTATTAAAAGTGACCTCGTGGCTTATCTCGCACTTGTTCTGTTGGTTTTCAGCCTCTCCTCCTTTTTATTGCCGATCGGCGACAATTGCGTTTGGCTGCCTAAATTGGTAGGCTTACTGGAGCGTAAGACTCGCCTCTGTCATCATGTTGCCATGCATTCAGTGTTTATGACCTATGGTCGTGCCCACTACTGCTGATGTGTGGCAGTTCTAATATGCCGTGATGTGTCTCCACTTCTAGCACCAGTAGTGCCCTTCCGGAGCAGTGGGTTGTGTCTATATGTGAGGCCTCGTTAGTGGGACACTGCAGGTGGACTGGGCAGTTTGCGAGGCTTGTCTGGTGATAGCATAGGTCACACTGGTTGTTCCTCTGTTTCCCTTGTGCACCTCGTGCGGCGGCCTATTCGTATTACTAAGCTGAAGGGGTTATTGCGTGTGAGTGCGCCCACCGGGATCCGTTCGCGTAGTCAGTGCGGGGCGGGGTGGCGGGAGGGGGTCCCAGCTCAGTCAGGCACCTCCGGCGGCACACCTTGCTGATTTAGTGTTTTTATATTTCAAAGCATGTGTGCATCTAGAGTTTAAGGTGCATTCAGTGGGGCCCCAGGGGTGGTAGTGTTCCGTGGGGAACAGATCAGGATTGCCATTCAGTGTTTCTGGCCCCAGTCCCCTGTCTCCTCCCCTCCTTACCGCCGTATGAAGCAGTCGTCAGATGGGTGGAAGCCGCTCTGTGGGTCCAGCAGGCGCTCTACGTGGAGCGGAGCGCCCGCGACTTTGCTGCAGTTCTGGACAGCTTGATGATGTGTGGCTCTGTCCCTGAGGTGAGCTGCGATGATACGCGGTGACACACGGGCTCCCACAATGTCAGGCAACGGCGCTCGCCGGATGGATTGTGTCCATATGAGCGCGGGCCGCTGCCGGCAGGGACCCGGTGCTTGCCACCGGAGTCACCCCGTCCCCACTCTCCGTCTCCTAGCGGGGGGAGACCGTCAGACTTGGGCCGCCCGCGCCGGCGGGAAGCAGGGAGGCACACACCGGATCTCGCCCGCTCGCGGAAAGGGAGCGGCGACGACAGCAATCCCCCAGCTCCTCTGCCCCCACCTGGGCTCGCAGCAGCGATCCTCTGCACTCCGTCTCGTTAATTATCCGCAGGATGGGTGCTTCGTTGGCGTGCGGCGTCCTCCGCTCATCCGCAGCCGGCAGCGGCCATTTTGATATTTCCTCTGCCGCGCGGGCCCACTTTTTACCGGCTTCACAGGTGGGTCGCTCGGCTCCTATTCCACTCCGGAGCTGGATAGGAGTGTGCAGTATTGTCTCCCACGCTGTTAAGGCGTTTTAGGTCTGCACAGGCTGGTAATTAGAGCAGGATGAATGCAGGATTTGGCTGGCGGCAAGGGAGCAATGCGATCTCACGTCCGCATCGTTCGCCTGCTGGCCACGCCCCCCTAGTGATCACTGTTGACATCAGCCTTTTTTCCTTTGTCCCTTTCTCCTACAGAGCACAGGGTTTGAAAATGCATCATCCACTTTTCTTCTGCAACTGCATTTGTTTGGACAGCAGCTAGGTGCCCTGAATGGTTACCTTGTAGCAAGGCCCATATTGATGCACCATTCTTAGTGATCAGAGCTTTCAACATGGCCTCTGCGTCTCTTTGAATCATGATCGCATAATTACATTTAAGCCCTTTTTTTGGCCTTGTTTCAGATGCTTTATTTTGTTGTAGGTGTCCATTGTTGGTTCTTTATTCAATCTTCTGATTTCACTTCTGACCTCACTCTCTTTCGCTTGGATGTCTCTATTAAAGACATGTATTTGCTGCCATCTTGTGCGAATTCTGTCACGTTTTATCACAAATTGATTCAAAATAGACAGGTCGTTTTGAATTTGTTCATTATTCGCCTTCAATGCCATGTTTAATTTGGCTAAGGAATAGAGTTCCAGACTGCATCAAAAATGTCACCTTAACTGTTAGGCAGAATTATATACAGTACCCTTTGGGAACACCACACACAATTAAGATTACAAGTGACAGTACAAATTCACCTTTGGTACAAGCCTGTACTACACAGTAAAGTGGAAGCAATGGCTGAGCAGCCAGACTTATCTCAAGAGCAAGTGAGCAGTATCAATAGTTACACCAATAACAGCAATGACTATGATTCAAACAAACACTGGGCCTCATTACAAGGATGGCAGTAAGGTAAGGGCACCGTGCCGGTAATGCCGTATCGCCCTATTATGAGGTCCCTTTGCTGGTCCCTACCTTAACAGCTGGTTTTACCAGCCGTTAAGGACGGGACCTGCAAAGGGACCTTGGAGGCAATTACGGTACCCCAATTTGCGGTACCGTAATTGCCGCCTTCCCCATTCCCATTGAGCCCTATGGGGGCTCAAATGGGAATGGGGAAGGGCCAATGGTGAATCGGGAATTACCACCCCGCCAACCCTGGAATGGGGAGGTAATTCACCATGGCGGGATCGGTAAATTACCGGCGGCAACCATGGCGCTAATAGCGCCATGGTTACCGCCTTCCGTGTAATGAGGCCCACTGACTCAAGTTTTTCTGAGTAAAAGAATATACATTTATTTACACATCAGTTATATAACATTTCACTAAAGTAAAGTAGTTTAAAAATCACACTCTTAATACACCACACCGCTCCCAATAAGTTCCAGACAAGTTAAGCTCACAAAATGAAGTGGGAGCAAAATGGCACTCCAGAAATTCAAAAGGGAGGGGAAGACAAAGTTAGGCAGAAATTGAACCACACCAACAGGAAGAGGAACTACAGTGATAGAATCAGGGTAAAAAGGCTTAAGGCCAAAGTCACTAGTTCAAAAGTCTTTTGCCCAAGATCACACGGTTCAGGGTAGTTCGCTGTAAAGTTCGTGCCACGGTTCTGGACGAGGTTGGTTGGCAGAAAAGTTAGTTCAAAGAGAAGAGAAGGACAAGCCCGCGGATTAGAGAAAGATTTCACACACTTTCACCGCGGCTGAACGAAACGAACAACCAGATTTGCACAGTACCGTAAAACGGAGAGGAAGCTGTAGCTGAGGCGGACGGTCCAGGTAGTTCCAGCAGGCTCACGGTTCCTGAAGTGACTGTCTGACTGACACGAAGTAGGAAGACTGGAGGGTCCTGCACCACCCAGGGAAGAAACCAGCAGCAGAGCAAAGCAACGAATAGAAGGTGCGCTCCTTAAAACTCAAGCAGGGTCCAACCTTTCCTGGCTATCCGGCCCACTGTTATCTGTACAATGAATTCGACCAGAGGAGGGGTCCTGGCTTGAAGTTTGGGTGAACTGGTTGGTTCCACCAGTTCAAGGGAAGAAGATTCCTGGAGGATCTTCTCTGTCGTTGGAGTTTGAGGATTCGCACCTGCAGCAGGGCTTCACCGGCGGCTCAGTTGTGGTAGGGGTCCTCTTCCGTCAGCTCCTCGTCAATTCTTTCGTTCCAGTGGCGACTCTAGCTTTCCAGTCCCAGAGACCTGCTTTTTATGCAGTTTTCCCCCATTCACACAGCCTGGCTGTCAATCACGCAGCAGGGTGGCTGTCCTGGCAAGGACAGTCACCCAGCCAATCAACCAGGAGTGCGACTTGGGTTACCAAGGGAACCCATGGCAGGCGTTCTAAGACCCCCTCCCTCACATCCTGCCTACCCAGACTTTCAGGCGCCTTAAGGAGGGCTTCTGTGCAGAAGCCCGCGAAAAGACGGTGCACAAAGTGACCAAACCTGGTTTGACGCGCAGAGCAAAACACAAGAAAGACTTTTACAAAAAGAACTGGCGAATAAACCCAGCCGGAGCCGAAATAAAATATATTTGGTCAAGCGGGTTTATGTTCAAGGCTACTAAAATAGCCTAAAACACTACCATGGTTATTTAAGATAACCGTGGTAGGAAAAATAGGGTAGTTACCACTGCCACCAGCCAAGCCTTGATGAAAAGGGAGCGAAACACTGCTCCAAGAGAGAACAGGCAAAAAGGGATAAGACTTAACCCTTTCCAATACTCCATATAAGATGGGGTGTACTGGGTCTGTGATTTAAAGAGACTACATAAAGTTAATGGCAACTTTACATGTTTCTGGGAGATAGTAGTCAGTCCCAGAAATTTAGTCAGTGAGAAGTCTAAAAGACAACCCTGTGTCACTGCACTGAAGGTGCTGTGTAACACACACAAAAAAAATAATGCTCATGGAGTAGGTGAGGCTCCAGAGTCCAAGATCACACAAATGGTAAAAACACACACAGCAAAACACATGTAAGAGAGGGAAAAAGGCTCACACTCTTACCAGGTGAAAACAAATAAACCCTAGAAATCCAGCAAAGCTGCTGAGGGACTCAGTAGGTAAGGGAAATTAGCCATTTATGAGAATTCTCCCTAACAGTAACTCCCCTCCTAAAAAAAACAGGAATGGAGCCCAACAATGTAGTAAACCTAAGGCCCATCACCAACTTCAATTTCTTCTTGAAGGTTTTAGATAAAGAAGCCACTCGCCAGATCCAGATCTACATTGAATCTATCAATATATTACACCCGAGACAATTCGGTTTCCGCCCTGCTCATAGCACAGAGACGGCCCTTATTGTTCTCCATGCCCACACGCTGAGCATTGTGGACCAAGCCAGGTCTAGCCTACTAGTCCTACTAGACTTATCTGCTGCGTTTGATTTACTGGACCACAAGCGGCTCTTACACACCTTAAAGGACACTTACCATTGCTCTGAAATGACATGCAGTTGGATCCATTCCTTCCTGACTGGGAGACAATCAAGAGTCTGCTGGGGAGATGCCTCTGCAGGCCCCACTCTTTCCACCTGTGGGGTGCCACAAGGACCATGAATGTCCCCGATATTGTTCAATCTATATATCATATCCCTCTGCAGTCTCCTAGAGGAATCTGGAGTGTTTTGGACCAACTACACATATGACACCCAGTTGGTCGTAGAGATCTCTGGGGACCGCGCAACATCTACAATCTCCAAAACATCTACAATCTAGTGGACTCCTGGATGGTAGACAACTAGATGTGCCTCAACAAGGGCATAACAGAGCTACTTATCTTTGGCTCCACCCAAGCAAGGGCTAAACGTACCAACTGCTAACAGTCCTTCTCCATCCAGGATTGTAACAACCAAGTAAAAAAGAAAATCAAAACACTCAGCGTGCAAACTGACTGTGCCTGTGCACAGTCAAGGCCTCTGGAAGCCAAGACCAATTGTACTCATATGTATCGTTTAACCATTCTAAAAGAAGGCAGCTCCCATTAGGTTGTGCTCCAGCTTGGGTTTCCCTTAAATAATCTAGGGGTTTAATACTTTCAGTAGATAGAGGTATGAGAGTGAAATGCACTTCAGTCAGTTTTGTTCTTCTTTCTTGCAAAGTGTTGAATGGGCACGATAGAAAATCTTGCTGCGAGATAAGAGTTTTTGAAGGTTGTACTGAATTCTTTTCATCACATCCAATGGAGGTAAGTTTGGATAAAGATAGACTTTCCAGGTGCGATCAGTGAGCAAGGAAGATTTCTGTGCCAAACTCTCAGGTACTGAATCTACTGAATAGGTGGACATATTCAATAGATCATCACTCAATGAATTGGTCAGAAGATTGGACGACTGTTGGACTTTTTCTTTTATCCCCTAGTCTACTAATTCATTCATTGATCTTTCTTCCAGGGATGCTTTCTTTCTCTTTTTTTTAGGCAAACTATTCCCCCAGTCCGTTCTATTAGAGAGGCTGCAATGACTCTGAGAGATTTTTTAGAATTCGTTCACAGAGCTGTTGATGGGTTTCACCTTACGGCTGGATTCACCGACCGTGGACTGCAAACTGTAGACTGCTGTAGACTGCTGCCACTTAGCAATCCACTTTTATTTCGTTGATCAAAAAGAGAAAAAATATGTATTTCTTTGTCATTTCATTGGGTAAAATGAATGCAACATAATTTCCTGGGATGTCACCACTATGCTACTTACTATTTTTGAAACTTTAAGTTTCCCACAGATTTTTAGTCACAGAATGTTGGCATGTATGGTACTAATTAAATTTATGCCTCAAAAAACCTATCGGGCATGTACCTGGTTACTCTACTTGAGAACAAATCTCTTCTTGATTATTCAATACTGATCAAAAAAATGTTACTTCATTTCAATCAAAATTTCGAAAAACAGAAAAAACACACTCCGTAAATATCTTTTGCAGACAATTGTATTCTTAGTTCATACAATGTTTTTGACAACCTAAATTACAGCATTCCTTAAACAAATGTATATTATTTTGCACGTTAAAATTTTCATCAAATAAGAGAGCAATCATTTTTAGCAAAAAATGACATTCAGAAAAAATCAGCGAAGTTTGCTGAGTTTCAAGTTTCAACATCAATTTAACAGAGAGGGTTTTTTTCCCCTTCCCAGAATCACAATCACATGATGTTAATCCACTACGGGTTTCGGGGTTATCTTGACCCCTTCTTCAGGTGCTGATGTTTTATTTTATTTTTTATTTTATTACATTTGTTATACACCCAGACCCGGGGGTATCACGGCGTAGTTACAGACAATGGGAGAATGCAATCTTAGAAAGAACACAGAGGTACACAGGAATAGCAGTCAATAATATACAATAATATACAAAGCAATCAGATATGTACAGTTAATTGGAGTGGATTAGTGCTTTGGTTCAGTTAGAACTTATTGAAGAGCCAAGTCTTCAAGAAGCTTTTGAATTTAGGGAAGGAGGTTTCGTTCATAATGTGGGTGGGTAGTGCGTTCCAATGTCTGGGGGCCAGTGTTTTGAAGCTACTACCCCCTGCTTTCTCTCTTTTGTATCTGGGGGTTTCAAGGTATGCGTTTTTGTTGGACTTGAGGAGTCTGGTCTGGGGCTTCATCATGACTGTGTTGTTGAGGTATTTGGGTGCTTTGTTAGCCCTGCATTTGTGAGTGATGCTCAGGGTTTTAAATAGAATTCTGGCTTGGATGGGGAGCCAGTGGTGGTCTCTTCTGGTGTTAGAGATATGTGCAGATTTTTTGATGTCTAAAGCTGCTTTGAGGGCTTTGTTCTGCATGAGTTGAAGTTTGGCTATGTTGGCTTTGGAAGTGCCAAGGAAGAGGATATTACAATAGTCTAGCTTAGACAGTATGAGTGCTCTGGCTAGAGTAACACAGTTATTGGCTGAGAGAAATTTACGGCAGAGGGTTTGGAGGTTTAGGAAGTGGACGAGGCTAATGTGCTTACTTGTTTAGACATGGATAGTGTTGCATCTAAGTAGACGCCAAGGGTCTTGACTAGTTTAAGAACAGGGATTATGGTTCCATCGATGGTGAATGATTTGAAAGCGGGCTCAAGGGTATTCATTTTGCTGGAGGAGCCTAGTATGAGGAGCTCGGTTTTGTCGTTGTTGAGACAAAGGCTATTATTAGCCATCCAGTTTTGGATGAGTGAGTAGATTTGGTTAACCAGGAGGGAGTCTTGTTCGTGATTGCCTGAGAGAGGAATGCGGATTTGGGTGTCATCGGCGAAGTTGGTATAGATGACACCCATGGCATCCAACGCTGCAAATAATAGTTTAGTATAGGCATTATACAGTAGGGGATAGGCAGGAGCCTTGCGGCACACCTGCAGGGACAGGTACTGGGTCTGCTGATTCTTTGCCGATGGATACTCTGGAAGTCCTATCAGCCAAGAATGATTTGATCCAGTTGGTAGCATTCTGAGCTAGGTTGAAATTGTTTGCTAGAGTGTTACAGAGTTTATCGTGGTCAACCAGATCAAAGGCCGCTGAGAGGTCCAGGAGCATCAGTAGACAGAGTTTACCTGCTTCTCTAGTGGCATCCATTTGGATCTTCAGATCAAGGAGGGCTGTCTCTGTGCTATGGTTGGGACGGAATCCTGACTGGCGGTCTCCTAATAGTTGATGTTGTTCCAAATGGTTCTGAATTTGGCAGTAGGCTATTTTGTCAATTATTTTTAGGAGAAATGGGACTGTTGTAATAGGTCGGTAATTAGTGGGTATTGACAATGTGATTTGTATTAGTTTCCTTGTATCCTAAAATAACTTTCACAAAAAATAAAGGTTTGTACTAGGTTTGTCTCCGTAGCATGGTGAGCACCAATATATCATGAACCTTTTTTGAGACACTCTACGTGTGAATTTCACTGACCTTGGAAGTATCCAGGGTCTATACAGCCATCTCTGACTCTCGCATCACTTCGGATTCTTGCCACTGGTTAGTCATTGATGGTAGACTGGTTTTATATCCCTCCTCAATGGTCTTGTCACAATGGTCTAGCAAGATGTTGCACCCACTCTATAGAGAAGAATAATCTTATTACCAAATGTTCACAACCTACACTCAATACTGCCTCCCTGCACCCAGCACGCACTTGATCAAAAGGCTGAAGTAAATGCCTCCAGAAAACGTACCCACAGTTCGAGACTTTCATAAACGCAACGTGGGAATGGCTAAACGGCTGCAAACACAGCCTCCCGTCCCGCGATGCGTTTAAATTAGATGGTTCAAAATATCACGTGATCATAACCCAGATCACGTGACCCGAAGACATACGTTTCTTAACAGACTATCTCCCCAATTCCTCTGTCCCTATGTGGTGTATCTTCCTAGAAAACACCACGTATAGTATCTATAATGTTATTTGCTACTAATACTAAAAAAAGGGCTTGATGTGTACTTAAGGACATAGTCCCTGTACTGTAGTGCCGCCTCACGTGATCAAGCAGTGATCACGTGATGACGTGTCTATGATCAGACACGTAGTCCGAGGATTTGCATGCCATCTATTTTTATTAATGCTGCACCTCCTGTTGAAGGAAAGTGTGAAAGTCTGCTGTTGGGATATATTGATACTGAGATTCTCTACAGGTTCTCAGTTTGGGAAAATCGCATAAAAACCACAGATTCCCATATTGCGTACATGAACAAGATCTTTCTGTTTTGTATAAAGGTAAGTAAAAGTGAATATTATGCTAACGTCTTCCCAGTGTGATGCTCATCATGAAGCACCCTGTCCTAATTAAGGGTAAATCATCTCATGAGTATGAACAGAACCAATTCTACTCTATACATAGATAGAGTAGTTACAATTACCTAGGTGATGGTCCTCTGTCATCCCAATAGGGGTATACAGATAATCATAATTCAGAATTAAAGTGGCCAAATTCACTACAAGGTAACAAAAGCCTAAATTCATCCAGATACCACGGGCGCTTACCATGCAATCAGAAACAACCATAGTAATTTCCCCTTCTATTTAACAAGCTGACATTCCTTCATTCTTCTAATTAACATATCCTCAAAATGAATCAAAGCCCCACTTGTGGTTACCACAATTCTATATACACCTTATGCCCCAAAGGGGCAGTAACAACAATCAACTCAAAGTCATATCAAATGAAACAAGTCAGATCGAACTCATTGTTCATACCCTTCGGCTCAAGAGCATCTAGTCGCTCAATCCACTCAACCTCTTTCTGTCTCATTAACTTGTGTATGTCACCACCTCTCTTAGTAGCCCAGATGAAATTTGTGATTTTAGAGCAAGTAAAATGCTCTGAGTGCTTATATTTTTAAAATGTTGTGCCACCGGTGAGTGGACTGAGCACAATCAGATGTTAGATTTGTGCTCAGTCCACCTCAATTTTGCTTTTCTTGTTGTTAAACCCACGTAAAATAATCTGTATGGGCATTTAATTCCATAAACCACATTGATTGTGCCACATGTGCTAGTGTGCCTAAGAGGGATCTTTTTGCCTGTATGGGGATGGCTAATGCTAGAGCCTTTAATAACATTGTGACAATGCTGGCAATTGTTACAGGGCAGAGTGCCCTTAAATACGTTGGAGCTGGTAATCAGTGTTTGATAGTCAGCTCGGACCACAAAGTCTCTTATTGATTGGCTCTTTCTATATGCAAAAATCGGTTCCCTTTCGAACAAGTGTGTTAACAGAGGATCCATTTTCAGCATTTGCCAATTTCTCTTAATTATTTTCTTGATTTTATAGTTCTGTTGAGAGTATGTTGTAACATAAACCATAGCTTCAGAATCCTCCTTCGGTGACCGCTCCAATGTGTTAGCTCTCGGAACTGATGATGCTTTAATTAAGGCAGCTTCTAATGTGGTCGTTGTGTAACCTCTTTTAGAAAATTTGTCTTTCAATTTGTTACATTGAATCTCAAATTCCGGTGGCTCTGAAATCAATCTACGATACCTTAAGAACTGACTGTAGGGTATACTTTGAATCGTGGTAGATGGGTGAAAGGTAGATGCCATCAAAGTGCTGTTTCTATCCGTGGGTTTGTTATAAATGGTCGTGTGTAGATGATTCTTTTTAATGTAGATTTCCATGTCCAAAAACTGGATCCAATTTTTATTAGTCTGAGTCGTAAACTTAATTCTTGGTGCCAGCTGATTCATATACTCAAAAAATTGAAGGAGACTTTGATGCGAAACTCTCCAAATGCTGAAAATGTCATCTATGAATCTCATGAAACTTCTTAAGTGGGGCTGACATTGTGGATTGTTGAGAACCATTGTTTGTTCGAAGTAAGCCATGTAGGTATTTGCATATCCGGGTGCCATAGCGGCACCCATCTATGTTCCTGCAATCTAGATGAAGTATCTGTTTTCAAAATGAAAAAAATTGTTGTTTAAGACTAATTTCAATAAATTCAATATACACATGTTGTTTGCCTTGCAATCTTGTGATGACAACAGAAGCCATTCCATTGCCTCCAATCCTGCTTCATGTGTGATATTCGTATACAAACTACAGACATCCATTGTGAAAAGGATGTCCGTTGTATCCTCAAATTCAAGGTCTTTGATCTTTAATAAGAAATCTGTAGAGTCTTTAAGATACGTTGTGGTTTTCTGCACAAGTGGCTGTATTGCTTGATCGATGTACTGTGCCAATGGTTCTAGAAGACTGTCCGTTGCTGCTATAATCGGTCTGCCTGGTGGATCCTGGAGATTTTTATGCACTTTTGGTAAGATATAAAGAACTGGCATTATCGGACAATTTTTAGATAAGAATGATCTTGTTTTATCCGATATCCACTCTTGTGCTACTGCTTCATCGAGAAATTCATTGATAAGTGTTCTCAATCGGTTCGTGGGGTCAAAAGAGACCTCCAAGTATGTCTCTTGATCGCTCAATTAACGTTCAACCTCCAATTTATATTTCATTCGGTCCATTATTACTAATGCACTGCCTTTGCCGGCTGGTTTCAGTATAATGTCCTCATTCTGCCCCAATTTTTCCAACGATAATCTTTCATGTTTAGAAAAATTACTCATCATACTTCTGCTTTTGAAAGAAATAGACTTAAAATCTCTTAGTTTGTTTATAGAAAACTTCCAAAATTTGGTTCTGAGTGTTTGGTGTGAAGACACTTTTTGGTGAAATTTCCAAATATATTGAGGAATCCAATGGTTGTGTACCTTCCGTGGTAGCGAAAAATACTTTCAATTTCATCTTTCTAATCAACATGTACTGTCATACAGCCAATGGGGAGGTACCTCTTGATTAATGACTTAATACTAGTAGACATACTTGCATAGCACAGGGATTATTACTTAAGCACCCCCGCTTAACACAAAGCCACCACTGCCACAGTGTACTATGTAAGAAGGAATTTCATCTTCCGATCACAGCAAAAACGGGTGGGGCTTTAAAGTGAGAAAGGGCAGGCTGCCAACACACTCCTTTCTTCTGTGTCTGCTCTCTGAAATGTATATTCTTATAGCATCTGTTGGATTTTGCCATAGCTCTGGAAGTTGGCGTCTTCTGTGTTTGGGAGTCCAATGCCACACACACAGACACAGATACACCTATAAATCACAGGAGCTGGGGGTGTGTGCTTAGTTGATCAACCACTTGTGCTCTGTTTGACAACCACCGTGCAACATTGTATTTACTCAGCATAAGTGATGACACACATGTGCTCAGGCCTTAAAGGCACACACCTCGCAACGCTCCTCCTTTATCATAAAAATAAACAAAAAACCATAATGCAATGAATTTTCTCTGTCTACAGGGCAACCCGATAGGTTCCTTCATAACATAATCAAGTACAAATTGTCGTATTCCTCCAACACATAGTCTTCCAAACGTGTCGGATGACATCTTGATGATCTCGCAGGATACCGAAGTTGGGGCTTCACTTCTTCTGATGAACCAGGATGTGCACCAGTTTCATCAACGTCGAGTACACTTGCACATTGACTACCAGATGACACACTGTCGCCATCACCGTCATTGTTGGGCAAACATTCCTCGTCCTCTCTTACTGGTACACAAGCAACATTGACTGTTCTTAAAGAAGCTGGAATTTCTAGTAATTGTGTCTCATTCATACGACACCGTCATCATTGACCCTTTTATCCTTTTCTGTCCACCACTAGGAATGGATGAGGTTAAAAGGGAAGACTCATTTTCTGTGCAGGTCGACGAGTCCTCACAAGTACAGAATCACCATTTTCCATATCATGATAGTGCAAAAAGTGCTCTCCCATTCTTTAGTCATAAACCAGTCGCGGCTCACAACCTTGTCTATCTGACTTGGTTCAACAGATGAATGATGAGGTATGAGTCCCTGAGGGCATCGTCCAAAAAACACTTCAGCTGGGGCAATACTCGCTGCCAAATGTGGTGTCAAACTGGACTCAAACAGGAACTGGAGCAAAGCCCTACCCTTGTTGGTCTACTGTGCACAAAGTTTCAACTCAAAAAAATCCCCTCTCAGTAGGAACTTTTCTGAGTGAAACTTTTCTTAATGAATTGTGAACAGACTAGAAGCTTATATAATGATGACCTTTTTTAAAAATCTTCCGTCATGAACTTCTAATATTTCATCTGATTTTCCAAATTTAGCTTGATGTTTGTGTAGTTTGGGCTCACCAATTTTTGTTGCATTGTCTTGATTTATGTTTGTCTTGCTTACAATACCTATCTTTTTGTTCAATTGTATGTTTATATAGGGATGGAATTTCTATAGAACATTAGCTTGTCTGTACAAAATGTGCACATTTAATGTTTAACATGGATATGACACTCTTTGGATGTATTCTTCACTCTCAATAGGCATTTTCACAAGGCATTTTCACAAACATTAAAGAGGCATCTGTTTGAAGAAGACAAAAGTCCTACTTCTAATCCTCTGTTCCACCCTGAACTGTGGAACTGCTTCACTTTCCGCTTCTTCTTTGCTACCAATTGATTGATGTTTATGTTGAATTACAACATTGGGCCTCATTACGAGTCCGGCGGTAACCGCAGTGGTAAAACCGCCTGGTTACCGCCGGACTCGTATTACCATTCCGCCTCCGTGATTCCCGGAATTACAGGGGCATTATAATGGTGTTAATTATAACGGGGTGTTAATCCCCATTCCCATCGAGTCCTATGGGACTCGATGGGAATGGGGATCCTGGAAACACCGGCAGCATCTCGGTCCTCGGCCGCCTGCAGGCGGGCGGTGTTAAGAACATCACCTCCCGCCTGCAGGAGTCGGGATCAGGCGCTCCGCAAACAACGGTGGCGGCGGGTTTACCGCCACCGTTATTTCCGGACCGCCTGAGTTATAATGAGGCCCATTGTGTTTGTATTTCATAGATTTTAATAAACATAAACAAGTATCCTCTCCATCAACGCGTAGAGTCATGCCCTATTTTGAGGAACAATCCATCGGCCTCCTAGACAAACATACCAAGGCTAGCACCCCTGTCATCGTCTTTGGTGATTTTAACCTTTGGGCAGATAACCCTTCTGACAAATGGGCCACCTCTCTATTAGCAGCCCTAGGCGTCATAGGGTATTCACAAGAGGATGAGCGTATCTACACACATCGCAGGCCACACTCTGGACTGGATCCTCTCGCACTGCTTGTCTGTGTCTGACAATTCCGTCTGAGTGTGCCCTTGGCCCGATCACTTTCGTGTCTCCCTCTTGTCCACTCTCCTGTCCTCCCTTGAGGACTAACGTTACTCCCTGTTACACCATGACCTCAAGAAACGTTTTAAAAGTCAGTGCAGTCAATCTATCTCCCATTCTTGAAGCTAAACTCACTGGGCTTAAAACATTTGAAAATGCCTCCGAATTAGCTTCTTTCTTTATGGGAACCTTGAATGAAGCAGTCAATCTTCTCGCCCCTCTTCAGACCACAGAATTGAAACCTGCCTCAGTCAAGAATACCTGGTTCAACCAGAATGTTCTTGATCGGAAACCTGGAAAGAGGTTAGCTGAAAGAAACTGGCGTAAATCACCTTCACCACTCATGCTTGCTCCTTACAAACAAGCAGCACAACACTAAAAAGCAGGCATTATGGCCATGTAAACTATTACCTTCCACAATTGGATCTCCCAGGCTAAGTCCAGCTCCAAAGAGCTTTTCACAATCCTGAAGGAATTTGAAGGCAAGACAGTTGTGGGTGAAATGCAGACTAAGGATTCAAAGTGGTGTCAGGCAATCCACGATGAATTCAAGCTAAAAATCCTTAAACATCAGGAGGCTATCTGCACTGAGAGGAAAGCTAACCCACCCTCTGGGGAGGATACCTTAATCCCTGGGTCTAATATAGGCCCATACCAGCCCTTAAGATCAATGAGTTGACTCTCTCTCCCTGTTCTGAGGAAGACGTATGGAAAATCAGAAGTTCCTTAAAACCCACTGGGCCTCATTACAAGGTGGGAGGTAAGGGATTACCGGCACCGGTAAGGGCACCAGTGCCGGTAATCCCTTACCTCCCTACTACGAGTTCCCTTTGCAGGTCCTTCCTTAATGCCTGGTTTTTGCAGGCGTCAAGGCCGGGACCCGCAAAGGGACTCTTGAGCTAATAATGGTACCGCAATTTGCGGTACCGTTATTAGCGCCTTCCCCATTCCCATTGAGCCCTATGGGGGCTCAAATGGGAATGGGGAATGGCCCTGGTGAATGGGGAATTACCGGTCCCTCTGACCTCGGAATGGACCGGTAATTGCTCCATTCACCAGGGCGAAGTCGGAAGGGTTTTGGAGGCAGCCATGGAGCTAATAGCCCAATAGTATTGAGGCCCACTGTCTGCTATGGGTACATCTGTCCATCAAGGGTGTTTAAAGAATGTACAGTCATCTTAGTCAACTGGGTCACTAGGTTGGTGAATCTTTCCTTTTCTGAGAGCCTAGTACCTCAGTTTCTGAAGGAGACCTGGATCATGCCACTTCTCAAAAAGAGAAAAAGAGTAGTCTCGACCCTTTCAAGGCTGGGAATTACCGTCCCATCACGAATGTCCCATTTTTGCTTAAAGTGCGGGACTGAGCAGCCTTCTTACAATTCCAGAGCCACATCGAGAGAAATAATATTCTCGGTCAACGCCAGTCTGGCTTCAGAACCAGACATGGCACTGAGACTGCCCTTCTCGACTTGAAGTCCAACCTCTCCCTAATTGTGGATGATGGTCACCTTGGCGTGCTGATGCTGCTGGACCTCTCTGCATCCTTTGATCTGGTGGATCACTCTCTCCTGGTCGCTAGGCTGCGGGAGGTAGCAGGAAGCTCTGTGGAATCCAGTCAGTGGGTTGCTTCCTTCCTGGGACCACGCAATGCCAGAGTCACAGTGAATGATGCTGGATCCACCCCTGAGGCTATCTTCTGTGGGGTTCCGCAGGGGTCCTGCATCTCGTCTATTCTTTTTAACATTTAGATCCTGCCTTTCCTGATACTCCTCGATGACCTGGGTTTCCAGTATGCTAATTATGCCAATGACACCCAGGTTGTCCTAAAGTTCTCGGGATCCACACACACCATTCAGCGATCATTAATATGGTCTATGGTCCCATCCAGGTTTGGACGACGGATAATGCGTTGGTCCTGAATAAAGACAAGACCGAACTGCTGGTTGTTGCCTTAGGGCCACCGTTGAAAAAGCTACCTGCAGCTTTTCAAAGCTTTAATATTGCAAGTTCTATGATCCCAGTGTCAAAGAGTGTTAAGACCCATGGGGTCATGCTCGATGCCGAACTCACCATGAAACCCCAGGTTGCCCTTCTTCGAGCATCCTGTGGATACATCAACAAACTTCTCGGCCACATCCGTCCATTCTTGTCTCCTGGGAACATGTCCCTTCTGGCCTCAGCCCTGGTTAACTCACGCCTGGATTATTGTAACCACCTGCTTCCAGGCACCTTGCAGGCAAATCTAGCAGCTCTCCATGTGATTCAGAATGGAACAGTGCGGGCCATCAAATGTCTAGCAAGATGTGCTCACAACTCTCTTGCAATGAGAGAGATGCATTGGCTCCCTGTGAAACATCGGGTCACCCACAAGGCCCTTACACTGAGTCACAAATGCCTGAATCTTCAGGCTCCCTCCTATCTTTGTGAGGGTACTAAGCTGCCATGCCACTCTCTTCGTTCAGCTGATCAGACTAGCCTTCACCAACCTAAATTCAAGCTCAAAGGGTTTGGTGGCACCTCCTTCAATGTTCAGGCCCCCCTGACCTGTAATGCACTTACTCCTGACCTAAGAAAGATATCATCTCTGCCGGACTTCAAGAAAAAAATCAAGACTCACCCTTTTAACCTGGCATAGTCGTAACTCTCTTGGCTGCTCCTTCTGACTCCATTTGTCTGTATGTGTTTGTTCTTTTTATGTGCGCCCTGAGACCTACGGGTGTGTGGCGTGTTATAAAAATAAAAATACATGAAAAAAATAACACACAACCATTTTCAGCCTCCTCCATCATACTGTCACTGCCCAGCCTGAGACAGCATTGATGCATAACAGCGGTCACCCATCCGAGCCGCCCATCCCCACTGATGCCAACAAATATGAAGGCTGTTTCACCATCTTCAGCCATGCAGCTACTTTCATACACAGCCAGTCATGTAACACGGCACTCTCTAATGACCCTTGCCAATGCAGGCACAACAACATTTAGATGCCACATTGCATATAGACCCCTAAAATGATTCCTAAAACCTGTAGGCTACTTATTCCTTTGCTTTCTCCTAGACATCAGGCCCCTCACACATTGGCTCATGGGGCTCCACTGATTGGCTGGATTATCTTGGGGAGTTTCGCATAGACCCCCCAAGCCAGGCTTTGTCCTCTCTCTCTCTCTCTCTCTCTCTCTCTCTGGCCCTCAAAAGTCACTCAATTGTCATGCTCACCTTTGGAACTCAGAGGTGACAGCTAAATCTCACCTGCAGGATTCAGACGATGGCCCCACATACAGGTCCCTCTACACCAGCACAGAGCAACAAGGTCCTCAGTGCAGTGGGTCCTGAGCCTCATCACCTCGTGACACTGCTTCACATGTGTTCTATGTGGCATAGAGATGTGTGTCATGTGCTTTCAGTGTGAATTGCACAAACAGGGGTTTTCCAGCAGCAACCTGCCCTCCATGATTTTTTAGGACGTTTGAGGATTTTTCATGCAGTATATAGTTATTGTGTTAACTGTGTGTGTCAGACTGGAAGCTTAGTCGGAATGTCAAAATGTGCGTGTACTAGAACTACCAAATTTACTGAGATCAAACTGGGATTGTACTGGTAATTTGAAACTGGGCACTTAATGGGAATATCAAGCCTCCTGGGAACATCAAACTAGGCTCTTACAGGCAATGGGCCTCATTACGACTCAGGCGGTAAGGGGTTTACGGCGGCGTAAACAGCGCCGACCCTTACCGCCTGATTCCGAGGTCCCTTAGCGCCATGGAGGTTTTAACACCTGCTTTTAGCAGGTGTTTAAATCCATGGCGCTAAGGGACCTTGATGTTAATTACGCCACCGTAATTTACGGTGGCGTAATTAACGCCTTCCCCACTCCCATTATGCCCTATGGGGCAAAAATGGGAATGGGGAAGGGTAAATGGGGATTGGGGACTTACCGCCCCGCCAACCTCGGAATGGGGCTGTAAGTCCGCCAACCACCATGGCGTAAACATAGTTTACGCCATGGTGGTAAAGGTACGACCCAGGCGGTAACTTACCGCCTGGGTCGTAATGAGGCCCAATGTCAATCTGGGAAGTTAACAATGAAATGGCATGGCATGAAATACTATGATGTGGCATACCATGACTTGACATGACATAATATTAATCAAAATTGACTTAATGTTCTTCTGTTAACATTGTAACCAACGAAGGGGCAAAAAATGAGAAACATGGTTCTAACAAAATATCAATGTATTGTGCAACTAATTATCAAATTAAAGTGAAATTGAATGGTTTAAGAAAGACAGATAGTGACGAAGTAACCGAAGTAATCAGCCACTATTAAACATTGGGCCTCTATATGAGGTTGGCGGTAAACCGGCGGTGCCACCGCATGGTTGCCGCCGACCCCGAAACACTGAATCCACCGCTTGACTTCTCGGTGCCACCGGGACATTACAAGGACTCCATGGGAGTGGGGAGACGGGAGCTCCAGCACCATTGCTAACGGTGCTGGTGCTTCTGTGACGACTCTGCCTACTGGCCCGATGCGCTAGGCAGGGTCTCCCTGCCGGGCGCTACGGCCCTTGCAGGCAGACTCGTAGTGTGGTGGTCCGGAAACAAAGGTGCCACCAGGACATTACAAGGACTGCATTAGAATGGATAGACGGGAGCTCCAGCACCATTGCTAACGGTGCCGGTGCTTCTGTGATGACTCTGCCTACCGGGGCCGCTGCGCTCAGCAGGATCTGCCTGCTGGGTGCTACAGCCCCTGCAGGCAGACTCGTAGCGTGGTGGTCCGGAAACAAAGGTGCCTGTAAGCTTGCTTCCGGATTGCCACACTCGGAATGAGGCCCATTGTAATTCAAACTCATTGTGATGTACAGCAACGTGAAGTAATGAATCGTTATTATATTATCTACATTTGATAACTGCATTATGGCCACACCTGCAATGTGAAGTAATCAATCGTCTTTAGAGTTAGAAATGTGTGGCCAGCACAGGAAGTTTGGGCTGCCCCGTGCCCAGTGAAGTACTGCCCTTAATAAATTGGGACCAACACGAGAGAACAGATCTTCACATTGCAAGTTGTCTCCGCTTATTTTGCCAGGACAGGAAATGCATCATAAATGTGCGTTTGAGCCCTGAGAGCCTGCAGTACCCTCTCAAGGGTGCTGAGCATAGCTCAATCATCAAGACTACTCTCGCACAAACGCCAGCCATCTTGTTACTGCTACTTACGGCCAATCGTCTTTCTTATGTTCAGTATTAGACTTGGGGCACCTGCCTGACATCCCGTCACAGACATTCCCTCAGATTGGTCCAGTGAACCTGCCCAAGCTGCTTAGTGGCACCCCCTCCATCCTACTAGTCCACCCACACGCTGCTGCATCTACATTTCCCAACTTTAGCAAATTCCTGCCTACTTCTCCCCAGGACCAGACCTGGCACTAAAACGATTCCATTGCCTGCTGTTTCCTTTCTCTGAAACCATTGCGCACTCTTGGTCATAAAACCCAGGCAAACGCCCAGGCCTAAACATAAAACAAGGCTCCTAATGATATCTAAATCATGGAAAAAAAGAGGGAATAGAAACGTGATGATTTTGGCCATCCCAAAGAGAAGGCTGTCATGATTTCAAATGGCAAATTCAGCTGCTCCAAAGTGGCTATACGCTTACTTGTTCATTTGGAAGTGTGAGAGCATAAAATATATGCTCTGCTTTTTCCCCAAATGCTAGGGCACCGGTAAAAGAATGCTCCCCATTTGATGGGAATGGGGAGGCCGGGTGCCGGACTGCCCAGCAGGCCTGTCCTGGCGGGTGGGAAGGCACCTGCAAGCAGAGCTCGTAGTTTGCCGGTCCGGTAACAACGGTACCGGCAAGCTTACCGGTACCGTTGTTACCATACCGACAACCTTGTAATGAGGTCCATTATGCATACCTCGTAAAGTTTTGTTTATAATGTGATCACAACTTTTCATTTATATAAGTGACCAATCTTCATGAATTGTGTTAATACTTGGAAAGGTGCACGCAAGCATGTTTATTGAAGTGCACTTAGGCCCCGGGCGTCTAGGCGAGTTACGGACAAAGCAAGTTGCAGACAATTAGGGATTGTACAAAGAGTGCCAGGGAGTTTGTGAAGGTACAGGCACTAGTTGAACAGCTAAGTCTTCACCTTTCCTCGGTAATCAATGTTCTAAGATACTATCCCATTAATTCAAGGAGGGAGAGAGGGTTAGGAATGCTTTAGGCAGTCAAGTGTATAGAACTGGAAGCTAGATGTATTCTTTTTCCACCGCCAAGTCTCAGTGTTTAATGGTGAAGAGAAACTGCCAGTGGGGAAATGCCTGTGAAGGGATTAGGTGTGTGTGTGGGATTCACCGAGTTTCAGTTTTGAGTAGTGGGTAACTGTTGCCTTCTGGAGAGCAACTGTTTATTGAAGAGCTGTTTTTAGCTTGAAAAGTGAAAAGATTTGTCTGGGGCTAGGCGAAGTACAGACTCGTGAGTTACAATCTGGGAGGAGGTTCAACCAATGCCAGCATGTCCTTCGTGACCCAGATGGGCAGCTAATTAAGGGTAACACTTGGGGTTAGTGAAATGGAATTGCACCGTGCCGGGATGAAGGGACACCACCGAAACAGATCTATTCAGAGACACATCCAGGAAGGCAACAGCAGATGCTCATGCTTCCAGAACTGATTTTGGGGTAACTTTCTTACAGTGAAGCCAGGAAGGCACTGGTGATTAGCCAGAATACTGATGTGAGATTTCATAAAGCATAATGTGTGCATTGTATGGGTATGAGTTGATGTGGCCACATTTACATAAAAAATAACATGCATATATCATAGTAAAACACATTTTGGGACCCCCCTGTAACTTTGCCCCCCCTAGTCGAAACCTCACCAGACTTTGCGAAATCAATCCGAGGGGGCAATATACATTTTCTGCAAAGTTTGCTGAAGATTCGTCCAGGGGGGGCAAAGTTATAAGTCGCCCAAAGAGTGCTCTTACGATGGGTTGAGCAACTTAACCATAACTACACGACCGCTACTGTAGGCCTTGTAATATATATGGAAGCGTAATGTTATGAAACATGCATAGAGCGGCCTGCGAAATGTCGATTTGCATCTCATATCCTCAGTTTTACCCTGTGTATGCTAAATTGGTTGCACATATATTGCAATCACACTGCCATGAGCAGGTCAAAGGATGTGGAAGGACAGGAGGACTGGGAAGAAAGAAGCAGGAGGTAGGGAAATTATAATTGTAAATTGTAATTCTTTATTTGTATAGCGCTTCTACACAAGTGAAGTGCTTGAAAGGGAAAAACAGTAGTCATTCTTAGGCCTTGATGTTTCCGAATGATCTAACAAAAAGAGTAAATAGGGTTCTAGGCCTGCCAGCATTTCACCTAGTGCAAGCGCATGAAAAATAACAGGCGCAACCATATTAGGGAGGAGAGACAAAGGGGGTACAAGACAGAATTTACTGGGCCCAGTGAATTCAGGTCATGCAAGTGTACAGACAGAGGTGCCAGGGAGGGATGGGTGGGAAACAAGTGCGCCCAGCAGTGCAGAGATGCTATGTCTCACATGCAACATATGATGAAGTGCAGTAGGGGTTACCCATCTAATGGAATGAAAGCTGAAAGTGCAGTGGTGCTGGGCATAGTGCAGAGGCCCGGAGGCAAGTGCAAAGACTGGCGGGAAAGCCTCAGACCTGTAAGGCGCTGGAGGTGAGCCAGGCGACCAGTCAGCAACAACTGACCAGAGTTAGGGGAGAGATGGAGGAGTGAGGCTGGAGAGAAAGGGAGAGGGAGAGAGAAAGAGGAAGAGAAAATGATGTATGTTGCGGCCTGAATGAGGTTTAGTTGTTGGTGATGTCAGCACTGATTTCATCCATAGCCTGTAATGGTCATTCGAAAACAAGACAATGCGGCTCAATACAACCTTCCTGGTATCCTGGCTGTAAATCCACTAGGTTACTGGCAAATGGAATTACTGTTACGGGCACTCGGTCTGGTGGTATTACCGCTGAATTATGAGTGCCAGTATGCAGCTTTAGTCCCCATTCCATGTGCCTCATTATGAGTCCGACGGTAGCCGTGCCGGTAAAAACGGCACGGCTGACGCCAGAGTCATCTTTTTTCTGGCGCCTGGCAATGGGGATTTATCGGGGCATTACGGCCCGGCGGTCCCGGTAATTGCCCATTGCCGGGTGCCAGAAAATTTTACTCCCAATTCCCATTCGTGTCCCATTGGACTCAATGGGAATGGGGAGGATGGATGCACTGGCACCATTCATGAAAAGTGCCGGTGCATCCGTCAAGGTCTGCGAGCGGCTTCCTTTCCACCCGCCAGTTCAGACCTGGTGGGCGGAAAGGCACCCGCTCGCGTAACTTGTAGTTTTCCAGTCCGGAAACAACAGTACCGGCAAGCTTACCGGGACCGCTGTTTCCGGACCGGCAACCTTGTAATGAGGCCCCATGACTCCATGGGAGACTTTGCCGGTATTACAGGCACTGGTATTACTGACGATTGTAATACCTGCTGTTTTGCCGGTAGGGTGGCGGAATTACCTCCAGCTCTTAAGACAGGCCTCATTACAAGTT
The DNA here is from genome assembly GCF_040938575.1 of Ambystoma mexicanum. Taxonomy (NCBI): domain Eukaryota; kingdom Metazoa; phylum Chordata; class Amphibia; order Caudata; family Ambystomatidae; genus Ambystoma; species Ambystoma mexicanum. The sequence goes on along the minus strand of NC_090928.1, from coordinate 621,910,718 downwards.
GGCCAGTGCGGAATTAATGTGCCGGTATTAACATATACCGGCACATGTCCACACTAGACAACTATAAGTTAGCCGGTGGGGAGGAGGAATCACCTCCAGCTCTTAGCTGGAGGCAATTCCGCCACCCTACTGGCAAAAATCACTGGTATGCCAGGCGCCGGAATTAAAACAGCACCTGTAATACCGGCAAAGTTCCCCACGGAATAGGCACTAACACCACATACTGGCCCTCATAATCTGGCAGTAATACCACAGGACCGAGTGCCGGTAACAGTAATTCCAGTTGCCAGTATTCTGGTGGATTTACCCCCAGGATACCGGCAAGGTTGTAATGAGCCCCAGTGACTTACACACAATTTTCCACTACCTCCAATCGGTGATTTAAGAGAAAACGTTCAAGGAGTAACACATACTTCAAGCAGATGCTACAACCCAACCATCAGGCCCCGCACAATGCACACATTGCACACATCAAGAGTTAATCTGAGTCCCCCCTCCTGGGGGAGGAGGACATGTTCTTTCCAAAGAAGAGAATGGGAGGAAATGGAAGATACAAACGGTGGCAGGAAGAGATGAAAATAGAAATGATTTACTGACATAAGCAATATATATAAGCTAGACGGTAAACTAGATCAAGACAGGATGCTGGCAGGTGGAGGGGAAAGGATCCGGGAGAAGGAGAAACAAACAGTGTGAATAAACAGGAAGTTACACAGATGTCAACATTGAACAAAACTGTGATGCACGCAACGCCTATGATATTTTTAAAGCTTTTTGGGTTAATTATAGCATCAATATGGAAGTGTGTTTTATACCAGGCTACGTCAACAGTTTACTGCAATAAAATCATGTACAATGCTATAATGGGTTATGAAACACAGTGAGCACCCTCACTGGTATCTACGGCTGTTGGACCATGAAAGACTACTGTGTCTAGCATTTTCTGAACACGCTTTCCCATACTTGCCAACCTCTTGCTGTGTACATTTTCAAGCTGTGTTTATGTGGAGCATAATTGTTTTTTTTTTTTTGCACTCTTTTTTTTAAATCCCATTCTAAGGACTGCTTTAAGGGAGTCAGGGTGTTTAAAGGGGAAATATCCCTGTCCAGCTTGTCAGCAAATTGTGAACTGTAAACCGTGTATGGACCCACCTTCCCCTTTTACAAGCAGTACCACTTCTGCCTATCACTGGTCTGTGATGGAGTCTCTGAAAGAAAGTTAGAGGATGGTGCCCTGATGTCTAGGGACCACCATCACCCGCAATGCGACACTGGCAGGATACGCGGGTACCCCAGGACCTCTACCCCACTTCCAGCCTTGTATGTAAGTTAGACAACGTAGCTTCCTGGCCTGATTGTACCGCCCCAAGCTGTGCCTCAGTAAAAGGAGGTCCATGGGTTCCGAAACCCAGTGGAAAACAAATACACACGTGACATGTGTGGTCCACAAAGGGAACCACGTGCATCCATACCTACTTGAATGAAGCAAGGACAGAGAAGATGACAGAGGGACCCTACCATACCATGACGGAGTCAGGTGGCCGTCATGACGAGGCCACCTGACTCGAAGGTGACGGGCCCTCTTTAATAACTCTGGCACACGGAGCGGCAAGCCATCTAACAAGCATCCACCGATTAGGGCTCTCATTTGGTGGGAAGGCTGGATGCACTAACATTACTCAACCCTCACGTACTGCGCAGGAGGGGGTGATCCCATTATTGTACACATCTCCCCAACTGACAGGAGAGAACTGATAAAAAGACGCTCACCCAGTCATTTTGGGGATTTAGGGGATGATCATAAGGAGTGCTGAGCAGAGAAGAGAGAGAGGAGACAAAATGAAATGAGGAGAGCATGGTGAGAGGAGGAGATACAAGGGAGGAGAGACATGAGGTAGGCAGGAGATAAGAGAGAGGAGAAGAGAGAATGGAGGCAAGAAGGCATTAAAAGAACAGGGAGGAAAACGGGGGTAAGGAGGAAATAACGGGGAGAGTGAGCTCCCTACTCTTTTCACCCCCTTTCAGTGTTATAATTTTCAATGCTCAACCTCACCCGCACGCAGTAGTTGCCACCCGCACTGCCTTTCAATTATTGTTTTCCCAACCGCGGGACTCTCCATACAGCCACATCCGGCAACATGGAGCGCCCACACCGTGCACCATACGTTCACACGCAACCTTTTTAACCATTCCCCAGACAGTCTCTAGCACTCCCGCTCAGTTTAATGCACAGGGACCAATTCCTAGTCATCTCCATTGAGTCCCCACCTGGGACCTACGACCTCACTAACATCACTTCCCCAGTCAGCCTAGACTGACTCGTGGTCAGTCAAACCACACGTGGTCCCGCCGCAGCCATTCGCCTGAAACAGTACTTCACCCACACGGCCAGTCTACCCTGCACATCTCTGGGCCCTTGGGCCTCCTCCTGCCGCCTTGAGTTGCCCGTGTTTCACCCGGTCAGGATCAACATCGGCGTACCCCAGCTCACTTAACCTTGGACTTTCACCCCAGCAACTCTTCCTATCAGCAATGGCCTTCAGACTTATAATCCTATTTTTCACAGGGCCCTATGAAGAACCCAGCTGTCAAGGACACATCGATCATTGTTTTCATCCAGGACCCCACAAGGGGGCCCATCCTTCACCAAATTCCTCTTCTCTCTCCTCAGAATCAAATGCCTATGCTTCACCTCTGAGCCACACACAATGCTAATTCTCTCTGTTCTCTCCCTCTTCCTCCCCTCGTTACTCCTATCATGTATTATTACCTGTACACAACTATATGTAAAGACAATTGATGTCTTGTTGTACTTGCCTACTGCTCCCAAATTGTCAATTGGACCACTTTTAAACCATATGCTACATCACCACAAACTCACCGGGCACTGACACAATTTCATTATTGTCACAAATGCCACATACACTTCCAACTTGGGTGACATGTATGCAATTTTAACTTGTATCAGCCTTTATAAAGACCCACGGGCCGGAACACATGTCGGCTGACCACTACTGAGACCACAAGCCCATGCATTAAACAGATTGATGAATAAAATCAATTGTAATTATCACAAAACAAGAAACTGTGTGGAAAATCCATTGTGTAAAATTAACTAATAGCTTGTTTTTAACAGGACTTCATTGAAGGACACACAGAATGTGTATACATTGGGTGGCTGAATGTAGACTTGGTTAAGACATTTTTGTTATGCCAGTGGGTTTACAACTCCAATTAAGTCATTAACTCTCAAAAGACTGCTTTGAAAAAATACTGTCTGGCATTTTTTGTGCAAAGTTTGATGGCAAGGCATAATTAAAGCAAGCTCAAAGAGTACACATGAGGAGGTGTTTTGGGGCAGGGAAGGGCAGGAAGGAACTGGGTGGGAATGGCCACAGGGATTAGCATGGCCTTGGGCAGTCAATGGGTGGGCCGATATCAAAACAACACCTGGAGGCTCTGTGTTCTTCCTCATAGGCCATTCCTCCCTATCTGTACTCTAATGCAATAGTTTTGGCTTTTATGGGTTGCAAGCGCCACCTAAAAGCACAAACTAATGGGCACAGCCAAACATTGTTTCCCATTGGGAGGCACTTGCTTTTACATTAAGTTGTCAGATAGTTATGAGGATGAACAACTTTCCACATTCTGGAATACTTCTTTGACACTTCTATCTCTTCTGCACATTCCCCAAAAAATACTGCAATAAACCCTCAAATCTTTCAATGTGGAATGTTCACCAAAACATTGTATTCCACCTGTCTCTATATTATGTATTACTACATAAATCTTCAATCATTGTAAATTATTTCCATACAGTGTTTTGACTTAACACATTCTTTTACAGATGTGTATTAATCATAAATGTAAAAATAAAATAAATACTTTTCGGTTTGTATCTTAATTGTTGAAGGTCAGTTTTAAAAGTGTTGATAGCACCTCAGAGGAAGCCACCAGCCAATCAGGAGTCATCAGACGTAGGTGTGAATCGCCAATATAAGCCTGCAGTCACGCCTGACATCCAGCAACTTCCCTCTGTAGCCACTCATCGGCTCCATGTCCCTAGAGCACTGCTTTCTCCCTACCGAACCCAAACTCTCCCACACACTGCCAAGTGTCACTTACCTGCCTGCAGTCACTGCACGTCTCTGCAGTTCTATCTCGCTCGCCATCCTTCATCCGCACTCCATCCTCCCTGGCCACGCTCCTAGCCTTCAATGAAATGGAGGAGGGGCACCGCACAGAGAGTCTCTTTTTATTTCTTAAACACATGTTTCCTTTTTTGTTGAGCCATTGGGAGTCAATTAGGAGCCCAGTGCGGGGTGCTAATAGCAAGGCATTAATTCGTTTTCAAAAATTGATTAGCATAGTTTGCTAACTAAACTTTTCTTAATTAGCATAGAAACCCATTTGATAAGTAATGTTGTACTAATATTTTTAATGTCACCAGACGTTATTTGTACCCGAGACAGAAATGAGCAACAATACAGCAGTTTTGTGTACTGCTGAAGTAAGACATTAGCAAGATAAGTCAGGCCTTGCAAATCCTTTAAATTTCAACTGGACCTGCAGGTCGAGTAACTTAGTTTACCTACTCGGCCTAAGAGAAATTCACGCGACACATGGCAATGGATGACAACAAATTTAAATGCACTTTCTGTAAAATGATGCATGTCACCACATACCCACTTTATGGCTGGCACACTTCGGCCAGCCATGCACAGTGAAACCTGTATTTGACATTTACTGCAAACAAAGTAAATGCTAAATAAAAGTTTAAAAATCCAATGGAAATGGTATTCGCTCTTCATAAAATCCACTTGACTATGTGAGTGGGCAAAAAGACTTTGCGAGCCCTGGTTGAGTGTCTGTAAAATGTGAGTTAATTGCATGAATGGACACAAATAAATAGATATGATAAAAATGCTCTGAAAACATTTTGGACAGTTCTCTCCCACTGTTGCTAATATAGGCAAACATAATCATAGAGCAAAGGGAGCTCTGGAGGCTTACTACGGTGTATGGTAGTGCAGTAGATCTGTAGATGTACAGACTGGATGGAACTATTGATCACTACTTTGCATACATTTCTGGTTAGCTTTGTGTACTCATTATGTAAGAGGAAAGAAAATAAGAGACTAAGCAGTGTGGATGGTGTTGCACACTGACAACTGGGCAAAATAGGTGGAATATTGCAGCTTCTGGCCATCTCACTTTCCGGGTAGCGGTTTTCAAGCAACAGCATAATAAGACAGAGTGTCCGGGGAGTATGGGATCAGCTCATGGGTTGAGCACCAGTTGCACAGATGCATGCAGCGAACAGACTACGTAACTAAGTTTGCCATCAAAAGCATTTGGGCGTATGATCATGTACATTTTCAAAAGTATTCACTCATCAATATGATGCATCTTCGCCAAAATATTAAACATAGTTGACACTATAAGATTTAGATACACTCACCAAAACTTTACTGTAAAACATGGAGACAATGCAGTGGTGTACAGTAACAGTACTGTAATTATGCATTATGTTACAACTTCATTTTTTAGGAATGGAAATGCATGACTCTCTTTTAAAGAAAATAATAAAGTTAACACATCCTTCCTGGTCTTTGCCAGATTGGATATACTTAGTTTAATAAAAGTATCATTCTGATTGCTTCTAGTGTGCAATTATTTGAAAGAGAATAAAGCACATTTGCCTAGCATTCACATGCAGGCATTTGGCACTTAAGAGTGGAGAACATGATTACTGATGCAATCTTGTTGCATTAACCACTTTGACCTTGCAGTGAACAGCAAAAAGAGGGTGGAAAGAGTTGTGAGGGCAAGAGAGGAATGCAATGCAGGGCAAGCTGTGCTTTCAATGAACAGGGTAACGTAAATAGCTAGCTTTACTACACAAATGTCAATTTAATTAGCAAACCTCCAAAATTGCATAGCAAATTACTATGCCTTGAATAGTGTTATTTACTGTGTTTTCGAGGGGGCTTGGCCAGTCGAGGTCCTGAGCATTCGCCTTCTCAAGCTGATGGGCTGTGTCCAGCCAGGCCTGCCTGCAAACACATTAATTAATGCTACGGTCTAACAAAGACTTACTAAGCATTGCGTTGCTCTACTCTTGCACTGCTCTGCTACTGCAATTCACACGATAAATGCCACTGCTACATTCAATTACTGCCATTCACACTCTAATCGCCACTGCTACATTGAACTGAATGCAGGTCAAATCTATTAGTCCAAAACGTTTCTTTACAGTGTAATAGTCTAGCCCTATTGCAGTGGAGAAATATGATCTGTCTGACACCTAATATCGCAACTGGCATACTGTGTGGTTATTTTCTTGATAGTTTCTCATGACTGATGATTTTTGTGTTTTATGTCTGACATTGGTCTTGTCTTCTGAAATCTTCTCCTTAATGGGCCTTGCAGTTCCCACACATATATTTTGCTACAAGGACTTTTAAGTATATATATCACAAAGACAATATTACTTTTTGTGGTGAGTTCTCTGACCTCCACATGTTGACTTGTTGGGGTAACGAGTCACTAGGGATGGGTGGGGTTCAGTCACTATCAAATGTGCCTCCCTAAGTGTGGATGATGCAAATTCACGTTGGCCCGCTACTGCTCTAGGTACTGGTTATCTCTTTTTCCAAGGTGCTATGGTGAAAGGAGGAATTGTGGCACTGCTTAACCCAGGATGCCTTGCTTGATGCCCCTACAATACAGGGAATGGCTGAAATGGGAGCAAAGAGAGAAACACGCCAAACTACAGAAGCCGCAGAGTTTGAGAACTGTAAAAACAGAGATCACCTTGGAAAAAAGCAAGAGGATGAGATGAATGCTCACTGCGTTCCCTTTGCTTCAGTAGGATGCTGATAAGAGTGTAATGCAAAGAAGGGAACCGTCTGCATCATGGGACCTCCGAATCCACAGAAGGTGATTTCAAGATGGCACTGACCACTGGGTGCATCTTAAACACCTAGCCAGATATCATTGAAAATCATTTAACTTGTCAAATCATCAACCAACCCGAGAGCCCCACAAATAATTTCTTAATCAGGAACCTCAAGAGTCAGTGGGGGCATAAGAAATCACAAGAGGCAATTCAAAATGTTATAATGTATAACATATCTAGAATGAGGCTGGAAGCAAAGCCCTGGCACAAGAGGGATAAAAGAGGCTATCCAAAGCCAGAAATTGCGAGAGAACTGGAGAAAGTAGACTTGTCTAACGAAACTACCCGGGGAACGAGGGAGAACCAGAAAAGGAGCTGTTAATGGGAAACAAGATTAAGAAGAAATCTGCAATCCCATCCTGCTGTCACCGCCTGGAAACCTTGGAGAAGTCTGTTGGCTAGCATCTTCAGCAAGTTGTTTCCACTCCTTGGGCTTGGAAGGCCCTGACCTTAGGGCCATCCATCTGCAACCCCAGGGCTGTTGAGAGAAGGGACAACACCCATGGAAGGAGAGTTAGTATAATACTGAATGCCTGTAAAACATCCAGAGTGAAGGGGGTAAAAATACCCATTCAAAGAGAAAGGTGAATCTGATGACCAGATGTCTGAAACACAAGGTTTGAAGACAAATTCTGAAACCCTGATTTCTGAAGCCATAAGGTTTCGGGGAGAGACTGCCACATTGTGAAGACCCAAGGTCCACAAGGGACAGATTGTCGAACATAAGGAACCCAGGTTGAGGGGCATTACCTACTGAATCCAAACAGCAAGGTCCAAAAAGAACCACGTGGACCCTAAAGGGCCCAGAGGAGCTACAATAAAACTCCATACCAAGGCCAGGTCTGCCCAGAGAACCGAGAGGGGCATTCAAAGCCAAGCCTGGCTCCAGGAATGAGCTATTGAAACAGCTGCCCAACCAGGCTTAACTACAGATTGGTTGACAACTAAACTACAAAAGGGCCTGGAACGTGCCAAAGTCTGTCCAACAGAGATTCCTGCCCTGCAACTTCATGAGACACGGAGGAAGCTGTCAACCTAAAGATCACAGTGTGGTGAAACGAAGGCCATGAGAAGTGAAAGCAGAAAGTCCTAAAGGAACACCCATACTGTGAGACAAGAGCCTACCCACATGGAGTGGCATAGTTGGTACTACAATAGGGACAGAATCTTAAAGAAAAGCTTGAATACTTTTCTGTTGGCCAAACCTTAGAATATTTTCTTTATAGAATAAGGCAGCCAGGAGGCTAATGACTGGCTAAACTTAGGTTTGAACATTTATATGGCCACCTTTTGGAGAGACATTTTGTTTATTATATCAGGGTGTCTGAGATAGAGACTTAGACTGGTGTAAGCATAGGAAAAATGATTGTCTTGGACAGAGACAAAACCCCCAGTGTATGACAGCAGACTATAACCCCACGTTCTGCTGCCCCATCCTGTAGACTCTTTGACCTAGAAGATCCCTTATCAGTTATAGTGCATTGCCTTGAAACCGGTAGACCTTTCGTCATACCCTACCTTTAGAAACCTGTCTAATAAAGACTCTGTGGGTTGTAAAACCTTATTTGGGTGTCTTGTGTGTCATTGCTACTGCAATGTGTATTAGCATTAAATAAAATATGTTATCCCGACATTTCTTGCAATTGCATGACCTTTGATCACATTTGAACACGGGAACAGATTAAAACAGGCAAAGTTCATTTTCTCTGTGTGTTTAAAAACATTTGCCTAATGTGTACTGCGCAACCACCAATCTGTTTCTAATACCCTTTGCTAAACTGAAGGAAAAATTGGACCATGAGAAAACAAATGCTGTAGTTCCGCATCATTGTTCAACAATGGCATTTTTTCATAATAACTGCACTGATTGGCATTTATGTACTGACTAATGTTATTCTGTTCGATTGGATATGTGTCTTACGTGTACTTAATACATGTTGTCTGCGAAATTGATAAGATATGCAGATTGTGCGAATTTGGTGCCGTCCGTGGTTTCATTGTTTAATTAGGGACAATTCCACTTATACGAAATCCTGCTCATAAGAAACATTGTCAGTTAAGATACTTGGATGAAAAATATTGTATTGGAGTATTGTTTGTATCTGCATCATTCTAATAAAATTCAAACACAAGATTGCCATCTATCACCTTTCATTTGTATGCAAGAAATCCATTGCTTTTGTACCAATTGTCATCAAACACTGCGTATCAGGATGGATCTGAGTAATGTGGGTATAAAACTGTTGCAGTCAGTGTACCTTCAGTGCTTCTCTAAATTTCAAAAATGTCATCTACATTGCTGTGCCTATACCATGCGTGTTCGGCTCACTGGCTAAATAATACTGGCCTGTCTTTCTAGGTCATTTTTGAAACATTTACAGCCCGATTCATGGAATTAATGTGCGCTGAAAATTCTCGCGCAAGCGTGCAAAACGGTGCGAATCGCAGAGCAAATGCTAAAATCGCAGCAAAACCCACGCACATCGATTCATGGAAGTCCGTGTGCGAGTACAATGTGGGATGTGCGCTGAAAATCTGCGTGGCGCACTCCGGCGCACAGGTCATCTAACGGCGTGCGCTACGGCCATAGCGAAAGCGCACATAGCGCGGCACACATAACAAAAGTAGGCGTAACAAGGGGCGTGACACGCGGAATGAGGAACAATGCGTGAAAATGTGGGCGTCACGGGGAAGTACAGGAGGCAAGTGCGCGGAACGCCCACACGCTCGCCTACAACAAGTATTCATGGAATCGAATAGGGCAAACCAGCGCACCGGCGAAGACGCGCACAGGCCTAAACACGTACGCCACACGAAGGCAGGCGGTAGCGTCCCTGCGCATGAAAAAAATGTGCACCAAAATGTGCGCTAATAAAAAAGCACATATATACAGCTCTGATGATTGTCCCATACTGTGGCCCTCTAGGACAAATGACGTGCAAAGGGGTATGCGACAAACACGAACACCCGCTGTGTCAAAAATAGCGTGTGCGTGTATTTCGGGGGTGCGCGGGTACTTTCACACGCGATTGGCCTTGGGCGAGCGGGGTGCTTGTAAATCTGGGGTTGCGGGAAGTTTCACACGCGATAGGCCCTGTGCGAGTGGGGTGCATGTATTCCTGGGGTTCGCGTGAAGTTTCACACGCGATTGGCCTGGGTACGTGTAAATCTGGGGTGCGCTGGAAGTTTCACACGCGATTGGCCTTGGGTGAGCGGGGTACGTGTATTTCGGGGGTGCGTGGGAAGTTTCACACGTGACAGGCCCTGCGCGAGTGGGGTACGTGTATATCTCGGGTGCAGGGGAGTCCTACACGTGAATTGGCAGTGTGGGTCCTCCCAGGTGTTCCCTCTACACCCTCCACGGCCCTTGCAGGCAGCCCACACCACAGGGGACTACCCTGCACCCCTGGTCATGTCCCGCAGGCAGCCCATCCACCATGGGCATGCCCCCCAGCCAAGCCACATGTCACCTTGCACTACTGATCACCAACTCATGAACTCCTACACCCCCACCCCCCAGAAGTGCAGGGCACCTGCCAGCAGGCCCCCACTCATGTCCCACTCATGTCCCCTTGCACCCCCACCCCCCAGCAGTGCAGGGCACCTGCCAGCAGGCCCCCACTCATGTCCCATTGCACCCCCAGCAGTGCAGGGCACCTGCCAACAGGCCCCCACTAATGTCCCCTTGCACCCCCACCCCTCAGCAGTGCAGGGCACCTGCCAGCAAGCCCCCACTCATGTCCCATTGCACCCCCACCACCCAGCAGTGCAGGGCACCTGCCAACAGGCCCCCACTCATGTCCCATTGCACCCCCACGCCCCAGCAGTGCAGGGCACCTGCCAACAGGCCCCCACTCATGTCCCACTCATGTCCCCTTGTACCCCCACCCCCCAGCACCCAGGGGTACCTGCCAGCAGGCCCCCACTCATGTCCCCTTGCACCCCCACCCCCCAGCAGTGCAGGGCCCCTGCCAACAGGCCCCCACTCATGTCCCACTCATGTCCCCTTGCACCCCCACCCCCCAGCAGTGCAGGGCACCTGCCAGCAGGCCCCCACTCATGTCCCACTCATGTCCCCTTGCACCCCCACCCCCCAGCACTGAGGGGCACCTGCCGCAGGCCCCCACTCATGTCCCCCTGCACCCCCACCCCCCAGCACTGAGGGGCACCTGTCAGCAGGCCCCCACTCATGTCCCCTTGCACCTCCACCCCCCAGCAGTGCAGGGCACCTGCCAACAGGCCCCCACTCATGTCCCACTCATGTCCCCTTGCACCCCCACCCCCCCAGCAGTGCAGGGCACCTGCCATCAGGCCCCCACTCATGTCCCACTCATGTCCCCTTGCACCCCCACCCCCCAGCACTGAGGGGCACCTGCCAGCAGGCCCCCACTCATGTCCCCTTGCAACCCCACCCCCCAGCACTGAGGGGCACCTGCCAACAGGCCCCCACTCATGTCCCCTTGCACCCCAACCCCCCAGCAGTGCAGGGCACCTGCCAGCAGGCCCCCACTCATGTCCACTCATGTCCCCTTGCACCCCCACCCCCCAGCAGTGCAGGGCACCTGCCAGCAGGCCCCCACTCATGTCCCACGCATGTCCCCTTGCACCCCCACCCGCCAGCAGTGCAGGGCACCTGCCAGCAGGCCCCCACTCATGTCCCACTCATGCCCCCTTGCACCCCCACCCCCCAGCAGTGCAGGGCACCTGCCAGCAGGCCCCCACTCATGTCCCACTCATGTCCCCTTGCACCTCCACCCTCCAGCAGTGCAGGGCACCTGCCAGCAGGCCCCCACTCATGTCCCATTGCACCCCCACCCCCCAGCAGTGCAGGGCACCTGCCAACAGGCCCCACTCATGTCCCCTTGCACCCCACCCCTCAGCAGTGCAGGGCACATGCCAGCAGGCCCCCACTCATGTCCCATTGCACCCCCACCCCCCAGCAGTGCAGGGCACCTGCCAACAGGCCCCCACTCATGTCCCACTCATGTCCCATTGCACCCCCACCCCCCAGCAGTGCAGGGCACCTGCCAACAGACCCCAAATCATATCCCCTTGCCGCCCCACCCCCAGCAGTGCAGGGCACCTACCAGCAGGCCCCCACTCATGTCCCATTGCACCCCCACCCCCCAGCAGTGCAGGGCACCTGCAAACAGGCCCCCACTCATGTCCCCTTGCACCCCACCCCTCAGCAGTGCAGGGCACCTGCCAGCAGGCCCCCACTCATGTCCCATTGCACCCCCACCCCCCAGCAGTGCAGGGCACCTGCCAACAGGCCCCCACTCATGTTCCACTCATGTCTCCTTGTACCCCCACCCCCCAGCACTGAGGGGTACCTGCCAGCAGGCCCCCACTCATGTCCCCTTGCACCCCCAGCCCCCAGCAGTGCAGGACCCCTGCCAACAGGCCCCCACTCATGTCCCACTCAAGTCCCCTTGCACCCCCACCCCCCAGCAGTGCAGGGCACCTGCCAGCAGGCCCCCACTCATGTCCCCTTGCACCCCCACCCCCCAGCACTGAGGGGCACCTGCCAGCAGGCCCCCACTCATGTCCCCTTGCACCCCCACCCCCCCTGCAGTGCAGGGCACCTGCCAACAGGCCCTTACTCATGTCCCAATCATATCCCCTTGCACCCCCGCCCCCCCAGCAGTGCAGGGCACCTGCCATCAGGCCCCCACTCATGTCCCACTCATGTCCCCTTGCACCCCCACCCCCCAGCACTGAGGGGCACCAGCCAGCAGGCCCCCACTCATGTCCCCTTGCACCCCCACCCCCCAGCACTGAGGGGCACCTGCCAGCAGGCCCCCACTCATGTCCCCTTGCACCCCCACGCCCCAGCAGTGCAGGGCACCTGCCAACAGGCCCCCACTCATGTCCCACTCATGTCCCCTTGCACCCCCACCCCCCAGCAGTGCAGGGCACCTGCCAGCAGTCCCCCACTCATGTCCCACTCATGTCCCCTTGCACCCGCACCCCCCAGCACTGAGGGGCACCTGCCAGCAGACCCCCACTCATGTCCCTTTACACCCCCACGCCCTAGCAGTGAAATGGCGATCTCATGACACAAACCAAAAGTCAACTATGTACATCAACACATGTCTGCCACACGAAGGCAGGCGGTAGCGTCCCTGTGCTAACAAAAAGCCTGTATATACAGCTCTGATGAATGTCCCATACTGTCTCCCTCTAGGACAAATGACGTGCAAAGGGGTACGCGACAAACATGGACACCCGCTGTGTCAAAAATAGCGTGTATTGCGGGGGTGCGCGGGAAGTTTCACACACGATTGTGCCTGGGCGAGCGGGGTATGTGTACTTCAGGGGCTCACGGGAAGTTTTACACGCGATTGTGCCTGGGTGAGCGGGGTACCTGTACTTCAGGGGCTCGCGGGAAGTTTTTCACGCGATTGTGCCTGGGTGAGCGGGGTACGTGTACTTCAGGGGCTCACGGGAAGTTTTACACGCGATTGTGCCTGGGTGAGTGGGGTACGTGTACGTCAGGGGCTTGCGGGAAGTTTTACACGCGATTGGGCCTGGGCGAGCGGGGTACGTGTATTACTGGGGTGGGCGGGGACGTACAGGAGGCAAATGCGCGGAACGCTCACACGTGTCAAAAAAGATGTGCTAATCTGGAAACACGTACGCCAGCAGGAAGCAGGCGAACGTGGACCCGCGCAGCATAAAAGTGCACACAAACAACAAGCAAGCTCAGACACCAGGATGAACATACCGTTCCTAGCAGCAGTGGTCGTGGGAAACCGCAGGAGGAGGAGGAGGATAGTCAGGCCCAGAATTTTCACACCCAGAACCAGCCTTTTTGGCATGCCTGATGACCAGGTGTATGGGAGGTACAGGTTTCCACCTCACATAATACTCAACCTGGTCAGTGAGTAGGAGGATGACCGCACATCACCCACCCTCTGCTCCCAAGCACTCAGCCCCCTGGAGAAGGTCCTCAATGTACTGCACTTTTTGGCCACCGGATCATTTCAGCGAACAAGTGCCATAGTGGGGGGGGGTGTCACAGGCCACGCAGACACGCTGCCTACACCAGGTCTTGGCCATCATGACTGCACGCCCATCAGTCCGCAGGCACATATACCTGCCCAGGACACCTGCAGAAAGGCAGGCTGCCGTCCAGGATTTCAACAGGGTGGCACAATTCCCCAAAGTCCTAGGTGCCATTGATTACACCCATGTGGCTCTACGTCCCCCCAGGGCATCAGAGCACATCTATAGAAACCGCAAGCACTGGCATTCCATCAACGTCCAGGTAGTATGTGATGCCAAGGGAATCATCACCTCAGTATATGCCAACTATCCAGGGTCCACCCACGACAGTTTCATTTACAGAATGTCAACCCTAAACCGGGACATAGAAGCTGGGCGGCATGGCGATACATGGCTGCTCGGTGAGTATAAATGCCACAGCACATGCATGCATGCCAGATACTGAGTAATGTCACAACCCTACTGATTATACCCATCACCACCTCTCTAGGGGACAGTGCCTACCCTCTGAGCACCCACATGATGACGCCAATTCGGAACCCCACCACGCCACCCGAGGTAAGATACAACACAGCCCATATTGCAACCCGGGGCATAGTGGAGTGCACATTCGGAGTGCACAAGTCACGCTTTCGCTCCCTTGACCGTTCTGGCGGGCAGCTGTTATACGCTCCCCCAGTAGTGTGCAGGATCATAGTGGCAGCATGTGTCCTGCACAACGTTGCAACACGCCGGGGCCTGCCGGTGGACATGGTGGTGCCCCCACATCCCCAACCACATGCACGCCCGTTGCGCATGGGAGGGGAAAGGGCACGGGGTGAGGCAGCCGAACGCAGCTGGTGGCTAATTACTTCACTTAGAATCACACCCCTGTGGAGTGCACACAGCCCTGGCACATACCATCTGGCAATCAATGATGAGGGCTCAAGGGACAGTCAACTCTCACTACCATACCAGCCTGGGATTGGTCACCTGGAAGTGTCACAATGTGTGCATACCTACCTACAGAAACACCACCAATGCTGTGTCATCAAAAGACACATATGCTGCTAAATGCATTACCCCCTTGCAAAATACAACATGAGAACAGTGCCATGTCACCCAACCCCTCCCCAGCACCACCACCCAACACACCATGGCATGTCATGCTATGTGAGAGCAAACAAAGCAATCCCGAAAACCTGACACAAGTGTCACAAAGTACAGTGTCCCTAATGGAAACTGGCCACAAACAATATGCTCCCAGTAATGTTGAACTAACAACATACATGACCAAATACTTACCAACAATACAATGCAGCTACACAAGCTCAAACATAACTAAAACATGACAGTACTAAATTAAAGTAGTCGTAGTCTTACAACCTGAATATGCCACCACATTGCCCCCTTCCAACTGTAGTCTTGCAGGCTTCAAAACTTGTCTGTGTACTGCATACAACATGAACTCCTTCTCTAAAGTAGACGGCCTTGTGAAGACATGAGGAATGAACCTGCAAATTCAGAGGGAGACATGGAAGCAGAAGCATACATAATTCCAACATGCAGTGTACAATACAACTACAATATATACAAGGAATGTCTACACAGTATTGACTACAGACTGCCCACACAGCTCATGAGAGCCCAACATCACTGTGTACATCACTGTCACTTGGTCACACCCTTTACAAGCCCATGGAAACGGGAAGCAGGAGTGGTGTGTGTCTCACAAACCCAAGCATCGAACCCAAACTCAGGACAAGCCTGCATGTGCCCAGCCGGAATACAGTGGATGCCCACGGGAGCCACACAAGGCAACACACTGTCAAAAAATAATCAAAAATCAAAAATCAAAAAAGCAAAAATCAAAAATCAAAAATGGCCATATGGGGGCAGGGGGGCGGGCACCCAGGAGGTCCGAGGACAGGGTACGCACCAACAGCCGCCTGTGTGGATGTTGGGAAAAAAAAACACCTCCATGGGCTCATGGCCTGCACGGCTATGCCAATGTGGGAGGACTGCTGCTGCTGCTCTGAACACCCTCTGCTGCTGCCACAGGAGGTGGTGGTGCTATGGGAAGCAGCCCACGCAAAGCCCTGGTATGGTCCTCCATGGCAGCAAGCATGCGGGTATGGAAGGTCTTGTTCTGGAGGATTATAGTGCGGAGATCCCCATGCAGCACCTGACGTGATGCCTGGATCTCCTCCCGAGTTGCCTGCATCTCAGCTGAGAGCGAACACGTGTGAGCCGCTCCAGCTGGTGTTCTGTCCTCAAGTTAGTGGAAGTCTCAAGGTCAACAAGAGTCTCCCTGAGGTGATGGAGTTCTACCCTCAGGGCTTACCTGTGGCACTAGGACTCTATTGAAATCGATTGGCGTAGAGTCTCCAGTGCCACCCGTCTGTCCCTGTTGGACGCCAATATGTCCTCCCTGTGTGATTGGCAAATGGAGTCTGTTGCCTGCTGTAGTAGCTCCATCTGCCTTTCAGGGGGGACAATGGAAGGGGCCACCTTCTCCATTGCTTGAGCCATCATCTCAACTGATGCTGCCTGTTGGGTTGCCATACCGTAAATGGATTGTTCCCATGCGGTATTGCCTGGTGGCGTACGGCCACCGCGTCGTCGGGCACCACACCTGTTTGGGGCAAGGCGATCTGCACCTTGTTGCGCCGGCACTGCCTGAGGCTGCAGGACTGCATTCCCCCTCTGATCTGCTGGCCCAGGAACAGGATCAGATGTTGTGGAGTGTGACCCTGCACCCGTAACCGCCAAAGGCTGACTAACCAACACTGACATCCCCATAGAGGGTTCTACCCCTGGGGCAGGTGGGTTGGACAGAACAGAACCCCTTCCAGAAACACTTACCTGCGACGCCACATAGGTTTCATCATCCGAATCAACACCTGAATAGAGGTCTGGGGAGGTGCACCTAGAGACACCCCTTGACAGTATCGTCTGCAGCAAGAGTGGGTTCTCACCCACCACCACACCACGTCCCCCACTGGTGGCCGGTTGTGCCTCAGGTTCCTCCTGGGTCTGCACCATCTCCTCAACCTCACCAGCATCAAGTGCGTCATCCCCTGCAAAAACATGAAAGACAAAAAATGGAAACAGGCATTAGCACCGTAGCACACAAATAGGCCTGACAAGCTACAGAACCAGTACATGATTTACACATGTCCCACATGACTATAACCCTCCCATGCATGCATTGTCACAGAGTTGGAAGGGCAGGCAAAAGTCTGACACTGATGACACCAAGATGGAAGAGCAACACATTTGCTGCATGCTGGGTAGCACTGCCATCACACATTGGCCTGTGAGTGGCATGTCCTATACACATAAATGACACATGCCATCACACAGATGGCATGTACCATAGCCATGGTACATTCCACAAGTACATCCATATGTCAGTGAATGAGTACTGTCAGCCATCCATGTGAGATGGACATGAAGAGATGAAAAATGCCACATAGTGTGAAAAGATACGCCATGTGCCACACACTGCAACACATCCAGTGTACAAAAATACAGTAATTGCAGGGCCATGTACACATCAATGGTTGTGCACTTCAACATGACAGGAAACAACCAGCATGTTCCACATTCAAACAGGCCCAAAAACATCATGTGATCAGGACAATACTCATTCAGCCTGAATTGTCAAATCTTTCAACTACCAAGGTGACACATGTGGGCCTATGTGGGGTTCTTCACTGACAGAAGCATGTCACATATGCCACAATAGGGCTGAGGAATGTGTTGCAAAAGTGGGAGAATTGAAACAATCAGCCTGAAAGAACACTGAAAAATACAAACAATGTTGTTGCATGATGCCACCTCAAGGGCAACTGCCGTAATGTTGCGCTAAATTACTACTGTGGGCAGAAGGGATAGTGTCACACCCAAATTCAAGGCAGCAGAATGTTTTGGATGAAGCACATGGGTGACCCATACTACTCAGTCACACACACCGTCACCTGCCATTCAATCAGAACCCGTCACCCAAACAACATAGACATGCATTACACACACACGCATGGGCACTCACCGGACAATGTTTCATAATCGGGTAGTTCTCCCACACCTCGGATCTGTTCCTCTGTGACGAAGGTCCCAGCAACAGACTCATGTTCAGTGAGTTCGTTGTTCTCTTGTGGAGACCCACCGCCAGTCACCAGAGTAGCGGCATGACTTGAGGCCAGCTTGTCCTTTGCTCTGCGTTTCAGGTCGTTCCACCGCTTGTAGCAATCATCAGCTGAGCGCCTCACAAATCCAAGGGCACTTATGTCGTTGGCGATGGTCTGCCAGTGTGCCTTACGTTGACCAGGTGTGGTCTTGGACCTTGCAGTCACCACCATTTTGTGGCTATGTTGCAACACATAGCTCACAAGTGCATTAAGCTCTGCGTCATTAAAGCAAGGCTTCCTTGACGTGCCAGAGTGTGTAGCCGTGCCTGGGGTCTCAGCCTGTCGTGCCAGAGCACCCTTCTTCCTCTTTTTAGAAGGTGGAGTGGAGCCAGACTGGCTAACGCCGCTCTGGTCAGTAGGGGCAGAATCACCGGTGGACTGGGTTGTTGGAGTGTGCGAATGCCTTGGTGCAGGCATTGTCTGAAGTGTGATGTTGGCAGGGGGAACATCAGTATGATGGAGCAGGACCGACACTGTCCTGGCTGGGAGAGTCAGAGCTGGGGCGGATGGAGCTGCAGCTGCCCCTGCAGCCTCACCACCCTGCATACTTGGGGCAGCAGATGACATAGCTGCCCCAGATCCACGTGCCTTGGTGACAACTTGCAGCGCCACACGTGGCCTAGACCTGCTGACCTGGAAGTCAGCCAGGGATTCATCCTGTGCCAGGTCAGGTGCCACAATGGGCTGGTCCAACAGGGGCTGAGCTGGGATGGTCTCAGCCACGTTTCCCTCAACCATGGGGGGGCATGGGTGTCCCTGATTGGTCCTCCACACATGGGGGTCTACGGGCACCCTGCAAATCCTGGCCACATCCTCTACCGCGCCCACCACATCCACCTTTTGAAGGTCGGCCACCTTTGCC
Organism: Ambystoma mexicanum; assembly: GCF_040938575.1. Lineage (NCBI taxonomy): Eukaryota > Metazoa > Chordata > Amphibia > Caudata > Ambystomatidae > Ambystoma > Ambystoma mexicanum. Next base: position 621,891,715 of record NC_090928.1, on the reverse strand, counting down.
TCCCTTACCACTTGGTCGCCTCCCAACCATGGCACTGATGTTGTTGTGCGTATGGGAGGAGCAGTAAACTATTGTCCTGGGCAATTCGGGGTCAAAGGGGTAGGGTACTAGATGGAATTCACACCCTAGTGGTCTAACAAGGCTGTCTGTGACCCCTGGGGGAAGATGACGGGTCACGCAACGCACAGGCAGCCCAAAAACAAAAATAAACGTGCACGCAACCCCTCGTAGACCACGTGCATGGAAAAATGAACCCGCACTACGCGGTGGCACCCAGAAACTCAAAAATAAGCGTACGCGTAATACACGCAGCCGACAATGACCTCTGAAGGGGTACGCAACACACAGGGCAAGCACAGTTGCTAAGTACGTGCGGAACTCACCGTCTGCCTGCAAAAAGAATGTGAAAAATACGTACGTGTGCGCGTTGGCAACACCCCTGCCGAAAGAAGAATTGTACACTGTCTGAGGGGACAGGACAAAAGGAGAAGTGAACACTGTTTGAGGAAACAGGCCTCAAAAAAGTAGAAAAATGAAAGCTGTGAGAGGTAACAGGGAGTACGAACTTGAAACGCCGTGAAGTAATCGCGTGTGAACCGACAAGAAGTACAGAATCCACCCACTCGCTCTCCACAAAAAGCACCTACAAGGAAATGGCGTCCTACACATACCTTTTAAACCGGCCCACACGTACACGTCACTTACGCATGTACGTGCCCTTTCCTCCAATTACACGCGCTGACACTCGGACGTGCAGCTTTTCCACGTGTGCTCTGTCATCACGTGCTATGAGGGAAACACCCGCGCGCGTCACGTCACAGACGCGCTTACACGCTAAGGGCCTTTGGTCCTATGAAATCGCGTACGTGCGCTGACGCGCTTACGCGCTAAGGGCCTTTCCTCGAATTACACGCTGACGTGCAAGATTTTCACGTGCCAAATCAATCCGTATCAAGCTGGCCACGTGTTCACACACGGAAGACCACGCTCCTGCCCAGAAGGCTGAATTACTGCCCCCCAGAACCCCGAGCACGCTCCCACCTGCCATCTGCTGCTGCCTGATTGCCTGCTGCCGACGTGCCCTGCCATTTGCTGCCTGCACGTCAGCCAGGGGTGCTGTTGCTGTGTCCACCCCTGCTGGAACCGAAGACTCCCGACTGGGATTCCATCGCTCCACAGCCCAGCCCCAGGACCCAGTTTCCCACCCACTCCTGCCTCTGGGGTTGCCATGTCGGGCACACCACCATCTGAGACCACTGGCAACCCCCAGCCAGAGAGGCAGAGGGCCACCAGCTTCACTGCCACCGAAGTTGGTGTCCTGGTGGAGCAAGTCCTGGGGCAGTATGATGCCCTCTTCGGAAGGTCACGCGCCAAAAAGGAAGGACGGACCAGTATATGGACGGACATTGTGACTGCCATCAACGCGGAGGGGGTGGCAGTCCGCGAATTCCATCATGTCAAGAAGCGCTGGCAGGACTTCAGGTCCAGGACCCTCAACAAGGCCCGGCGCCTCTTGAAGGCAGCGATGCTAAGGGGCGCCGGGGCCACCTGTCGGAAGACCAAATGAGGGTCCTGGAACGCGTATGCCCAGCGCTCCATGTCCAGGTCCTTGAGAGGCAGACCCATCTGGAGTCGAGCGGTAAGTGTACATGCATACTGATTGGAAGCTGTGCGTGTGGTGGTGTGCCAGTAGTGTGCAGGTTGCACATGTGGTTTTGTAGGGCCATGCATGGATGTGTATGTACAGGGCCGTGAGGCTGACACATGAGAGTCCTTTCATGTGTGAGACACATGGATGGTGTATTTGTGGGTAAGCATGCAGGCCAAATGCAGATGTGTGAGCACACATGTTTGATTGACTGTGTATGTCAGTTGTCAAGGTTGTGGTGTCACACATGGATGTTGGTTCCAGCTGCATGTATCTGCACTGTGTACATGTGCATGTATGTGTATCTGACAAGTGTGCAACTGTCATGCAACATGGATGCATGTGAGACTGATATGTAGAAGAATGATTGCCAGATGTGACATGGATGCCGATCTCATCACTGCGACACTTGGTGGAGGTGTACACATGCATGTAAGTGTGGTGGCGTGTGTGCATGTCTAGTGCACTCCCTGTGTCTCATGTGATGTCTGGCTCACCTTTGCCTGCTCATGCTGTTGTATGTGTATGGATGGTGCTGGCTGTTGCGATATGGCTGTGGAATAGCTCATGTGTGTGATTTGAAATGACATGTGTGCTGGGGATTGTGATGCCATGTCTGAAGTTTGACAATGACACTCGTGTGCAACTGTCATGTGTGTATGAGTCCATTGTACAGTGCCCTGATGCATGTGTCCTATCTCTCCCTGTCTGCAGCGTCGACTGATGAAGAGGGCGGAGAGGGTGCTGTGGAGCACAGTGGCAGGGATTGCACCGCCAGCCAGAGATGCAAGGCCCGGCTCCCCTCCCAGGTTGTCATCTCGTCGGGGAGTGAGGAGTCCGGTGCCGCATCCCAGGTCGCAGCTGCCGAGGGGAGGTGCAAGAGGCGGAGGTTGGAGTTGGACTCCTCGGCAGCCAAAGGGGCAGCTGAGACCCCACAGGGCCCGACGGAGGAAGATGGCACGGAGTCATCCAGGTTGGTGGGGGGTTTGGTGGAGGAGGAGGCCGTGCAAGGGACAGAGACGGGGTCTGGAGGTGGGGATTCCACTGGTGCTAGTGGTGCAGTGCAGTGGCAGGGACAGGAGGCAGCACAGGCCGCCGCGGAGGTGCCTGTGTGTAATCCTGTCCCCGATCCTGTGACTGCATCATCTTGCACCAGCAGGGATACCATACGTCCAGACCCGTTCTCAGGGAGGGGATCGGCTTACACCAACTGGCCTTCCTCTCCCTGCGGATGTGGCTATCCGGCACCGGGTTGAGCCTGTCCTGGGAGGGGTGGCGTTGCGTCAACGTGCCATGCGAGCTGACCTCCAGTCTTTTCATGAGGAGACTGACATCTTCTCGCATGGCTCGTTGACCGCGTTGACCCACTGGGACAGCTCACCACGGCCGGATTCCTCCTTTTTCTGGACCTTGTTCCGACCCCCTCCTCAACTGAACCCCCTATGGGGCAGTCGTCCTCCGTGCCATCTTCCCACCCATGTATCACCTGGGTGCCCTGTGGAGCTGCCTCTGAACCTGCGGCCAGGCTGGTGGAGGACACATCCCTGCCACAGTCGGGAGTCGGACATCCAGCAGAGGTGGCCACCTCAACAACTGCACCCCAGCTGGAGGAGGATGTGCAGGCAACAGGAGCCAGGGCACAGGCAGCGGCACAGCAGCAGCATCAACACGGTGGGAGCCATGATGCCTCGGGGCCTGCATCATCGGAGGGGCAGGCATCGGCCGGAGGGCAGGAGGACCCTGGATGGGAAGTGTCTTCCGTGTGGCAGCAGTTGGGCCATGCGATAGATGCGGAGCGGCAGTGGGCGGAAGAGGCATGGCTCACGATGGTCAGGGTGGAGAACTCCATGCGTAGGGCCTTGAGGCGGGCCGAGTGCCTCGAGGCCATTCGCAGGGACCTGGAGATCCAGATGTCATCGTCCCTGCGAACCCTCGTGACCATAGAAGAGGACCGCCTCCGGAACATCGAGCAGGAGTTCGATGATGCCCTGGCTCGGGACTTCAACAAGTGAGCCGTTGGACTTGCCCGCTGCTCTTGTAAATAGTTAGTTAGTATTAGGTTTTCTTTCATTTTTTCTTTATTTTGGACCGCTTGGACAATGCACCACATTTTTGTATATAGTTTTTTTATTAGGTAGTTTTTGGTAGGTTTCATTTCTTAAGTTGGGCTCATGGACCCTGGATTCTTCAATTGTACACAGTTCTACATTGGATTCATCTTTTTTAATATTTTTTTTGTGTTCACATTGGAGCAATGGACTTTGGACAACATTTCTTTTTGGATTTCTTTTGCTTATGTTTCTTGATTTTCATTATTTATCGGACATGGACCATTTCTTTTGTTATTCCCATTGTTGTGTGTTTAATTTGATTTACGTTCATGTTATCTTTAATATATATTTTTTTATACTTCCATTTGTGGTATTATCTCATTGGTTTCATGCATGTCATGATATGGGTTTTGACATTCACTTGCACCCATTGTGTGTGTGTGACGGACATGTGTTCATTTACATACTTGCCATTGGGGTTGTATCATGTAATTGGCATTTCTATGTGGGTGGATGCAATACTTGGGTGGGTCTTTGGCATGTGGAGGCTGGCCATAAGGGCCAGGGATCTAGATTGTGATGACGTGTTGGCTGGGGGACATGTGTCGGGGCCTGCTGGCAGGTGCCCTGCTCTGCTGGGGGGTGGGGGTGCAAGGGGACATGAGTGGGAGCCTGCTGGCAGGTGCCCAGCACTGCTGGGGGGTGGGTGTGCAAGGGGACATGAGTGGGGGCCTGCTGGCATGTGCCCTGCACTGCTGGGGGGTGGGTGTGCAAGGGGACATGAGTGGGGGCCTGCTGGCAGGTGCCCCGCACTGCTGGGGGGTGGGGGTGCAAGGGGACATGAGTGGGGGCCTGCTGGCAGGTGCCCTGCACTGCTTGGGGGGTGGGGGTGCAGGGGGACATGAGTTGGTGATCAGTGGTGCAAGCGGACAGGTGGCTTGGCTGGGGTGCATGCCCATGGTGGATGGGCTGCCTGCGGGACATGACCAGGGGTGCGGGGTAGTCCCCTGTGGTGTGGTCTGCCTGCAGGGGCCATGGAGGGTGTAGAGGGAACACCTGGGAGGACCCACACTGCCAATTCACATGTAGGACTCCCCGCGCACCCCCAAAATTCACGTACCCCGCTTTGACAGCTAAATCGCATGTGAAACTTCCCGCGAACCCCTTACATACACGTACCCCACTCGCACAGGGCCTATCGCATGTGAAACTTCCCACGAACCCCAGTAATACATGTACCCCACTCGCCCAGGGCCTATCGCGTGTGGAACTTCATGCGAACCCCAGGAATATTGGCCCTGTGCGAGCGAGCGGGGAACGTGTAGTTCTGGGGTACAGCGTGAAGTTTTACACGCGAAAGGGCCCTGTTGAGCGGAGTACTTGTATTCCTGGGGTTCGCGTGAAGTTTCACCCGCGATTTCAACAGTGTACGTGTATTACGGAGTTCGCGTGAAGTTTTACCCGCGATTTCAGCAGGGTACGTGTATTACGGGGTTCGCGTGAAGTTTCACCCGCGATTTCAGCAGGGTACGTGTATTCCTGGGGTTCGCGTGAAGTTTCACCCGCGATTTCAGCAGGGTACGTTTATTACGGGGTTCACATGAAGTTTCACACGCAAAAGGGCCCTGTTCGAGGGCGTACGTGAATTTCAGGGGTGCACGGCAAGTTTTACACGCGAAAGGGCAACGCCCGTGCACAATACGTCACAGACGCACTTACGCGCTAAGGGCCTTTGGTCCAATGATATCGCGTATGTGTGCTGATGCGCTTACGCGCCAAGGGCCTTTCCTCGAATAACACGCTGACGTGCAAGATCTCACGTGCCAAATCACTCCTTATCAAGCTGGCCACGCGTACACACACGGAAGACCACGCTCCTGCCCTGAAGGCCATTTTCCTGCCCCCAAGAGCCCCGAGCACGCTCCCACCAGCCATCTGCTGCTGCCTGTCTGCCTGCTGCCCACGTGCCCTGCTATTTGGTGCCTGCACGTCAGCCATTTGCAGGGGTCCAGTTGCTGTGTCCACCCATGCTGGAACAGAAGACTCCCGACTGGGATTCCATCGCTCCACAGCCCAGCCCCAGGACCCAGTTGCCCACACACTCCTGCCTCTGGGGTTGCCATGTTGGGCACATCTCCATCTGGCACCACTGGCAACCCCCAGCCAGAGAGGCAGAGGGCCACCAGCTTCACTGCCACCGAAGTTGGTGTCCTGGTGGAGCATGTCCTGGGGCATTATGATGCCCTCTTCGGAACAAGATGCGCCCACAAGGAAGGACGGACCAGGATCTGGACGCACATCGTGACTGCCATTAACGCGGAGGGGGTGGCAGTCCGCGAATTCCATCATGTCAAGAAGCGTTGGGAGGACTTCAGGTCCAGGACCCTCAACAAGCATTGGCATTTCTTTTGTTATTCCCATTGTCGTGTGTTTAATTTGATTTACGTTCATGTTATCTTTAATATATATATTTTTATACTTCCATTTGTGGTATTATCTCATTGGTTTCATGCATGTCATGATATGGGTTTTGACATTCACTTGCACCCATTGTGTGTGTGTGACGGACATGTGTTCATTTACATACTTGCCATTGGGGTTGTATCATGTAATTGGCATTTCTATGTGGGTGGATGCAATACTTGGGTGGGTCTTTGGCATGTGAAGGCTGGCCATAAGGGCCAGGGATCTAGATTGTGATTACGTGTTGGCTGGGGGACATGTGTCGGGGCCTGCTGGCAGGTGCCCTGTACTGCTGGGGGGTGGGGGTGCAGGGGACATGTGTGGGGGCCTGCTGGCAGGTGCCCTGCACTGCTGGGGGGTGGGGGTGCAAGGGGACATGAGTGGGACATGAGTGGGGGCCTGCTGGCAGGTGCCCTGCACTGCTGGGGGGTCGGGGTGCTGGGGGACATGAGTGGGGGCCTGCTGGCAGGTGCCCTGCACTGCTTGGGGGTGGGGGTGCAAGGGGACATGAGTGGGGGCCTGCTGGCAGGTGGGGGTGCTGGGGACATGAGTGGGGGCCTGCTGGCAGGTGCCCTGCACTGCTTGGGGGGTGGGGGTGCAAGGGGACATGAGTGGGTGCCTGCTGGCAGGTGCCCTGCACTGCTGGGGGGTGGGGGTGCAAGGGGACATGAGTGGGACATGAGTGGGGGCCTGCTGGCAGGTGCCCTGCACTGCTTGGGGGTGGGGGTGCAATGGGACATGAGTGGGACATGAGTGGGGGCCTGCTGGCAGGTGCCCTGCACTGCTGGGGGGTGGGGGTGCAAGGGGACATGAGTGGGGGCCTGCTGGCAGGTGCCCTGCACTGCTGGGGGGTGGGGGTGCAAGGGGACATGAGTGGGACATGAGTGGGGGCCTGCTGGCAGGTGCCCTGCACTGCTTGGGGGGTGGTGGTGCAAGGGGACATGAGTGGGACATGAGGGGTGGGGGTGCTGGCAGGTGCCCTGCACTGCTGGGGGGTGGGGGTGCCAGGGGGTAATGCGTTGGTGATCACTAGTGCAAGGTGACATGTGGCTTGGCTGGGGGGGCATGCCCATGGTGGATGGGCTGCCTGCATCCATGACCAGGGGTGCAGGGTAGTCCCCTGTGGTGTGGGCTGCCTGCAGGGGCCGTGGAAGGTGTAGAGGGAACACCTGGGAGGACCCACACTGGCAATTCACGTGTAGGACTCCCCTGCACCCCCGAAATACACGTATCCCACTCGCACAGGGCCTATCGCGTGTGAAACTTCACGCGCACCCCAGCAATACACGTACCCTGCTGAAATCACGTGTGGAACTTCCCGCGCGCCCCAGAAATACACGTACCCTGCTGAAATCGAGTGTTAAACTTCCCCGCTCCCCAGAAATACACATACCCTGCTGAAATCGTGTGTGTAACTTCCCGCACACACCAGAAATACTCGCACCCTGCTGAAATCCTGTGTTAAACTTCCCCGCACCCCAGAAATACACGTACCCTGCTAAAATCGCGTGTGGAACTTCCCGCGCACCCCAGTAATACACGTACCCTGCTGAAATCGCGTGTTAAACTTCCCCGCACCCCAGAAATACACATACCCTGCTGAAATCGCGTGTGGAACTTCCCGCGCACCCCAGTAATACACGTACCTTGCTGAAATCGCGTGTTAAACTTCCCCACACTGCTTGGGGGGTGGGGGCGCAAGGGGACATGAGTGGGGGCCTGCTGGAAGGTGCCCTGCACTGCTGGGGGTTGGGGGTGCTGGGGGACATGAGTGGGGGCCTGCTGGCAGGTGCCCTGCACTGCTTGGGGGTTGAGGGTGCAAGGGGACCTAAGTGGGGGCCTGCTGGCAGGTGCCCTGCACTGCTGGGGGGTGGGGGTGCAAGGGGACATGAGTGGGACATGAGTGGGGGCCTGCTGGCAGGTGCCCTGCACTGCTTGGGTGTGGGGGTGCAAGGGGACATGAGTTGGGGCCTGCTGGCAGGTGCCCCTCAGTGCTGGGGGGTGGGGGTGCAAGGGGACATGAGTGGAACATGAGTGGGGGCCTGCTGGCCGGTGCCCCTGACTGCTGGGGGGTGGGGGTGCTGAGGGACATGAGTGGGGGCCTGCTGGCAGGTGCCCTGCACTGCTTGGGGGGTGGTGGTGCAAGGGGACATGAGTGGGACATGAGTGGGGGCCTGCTGGCAGGTGCCCTGCACTGCTGAGGAGTGGGGGTGCAAGGGGGTAATGTGTTGGTGATCACTAGTGCAAGGTGACATGTGGCTTGGCTGGGGGGCATGCCCATGGTTGATGGGCTGCCTGCGGGACATGACCAGGGGTGCAGGGTAGTCCCCTGTGGTGTGGGCTGCCTGCAGGGGCCGTGGAGGGTGTAGAGGGAACACCTGGGAGGACCCACACTGGCAATTCACGTGTATGACTCCCCTGCACCCCCGAAATACACGTACCCCACTCGCACAGGGCCTATCACGTGTGAAACTTCACGCGCACCCCAGTAATACACGTACCCTGCTGAAATCGCGTGTTGCACTTCCCGCGCACCCCAGAAATACACGTACCCTGCTGAAATCGCGTGTTAAACTTCCCCGCTCCCCAGAAATACACGTACCCTGCTGAAATCGCGTGTGGAACTTCCCGCGCACACCAGAAATACACATACCCTTCTGAAATCGCGTGTTAAACTTCCCCGCACCCCAGAAATACACGTACCCTGCTGAAATCGCGTGTGGAACTTCCCGTGCACCCCAGTAATACACGTACCCTGCTGAAATCGCGTGTTAAACTTCCCGCACCCCAGAAATACACGTACCCTGCTGAAATCGCGTGTGGAACTTCCCGCGCACCCCAGTAATACACGTACCCTGCTGAATTCGCGTGTTCAACTTCCCCAAACCCCAGAAATACACTTACCCTGCTGAAATCACGTTTGGAACTTCCCACGCACCCCAGTAATACACGTACCCTGCTGAAATCGCGTGTTAAACTGCCCCGCACCCCAGAAATACACGTACCCTGCTGAAATCGCGTGTGGAACTTCCCGCGCACCCCAGTAATACACGTACCCTGCTGAAATCACGTGTTAAACTTCCCCGCACCCCAGAAATACACGTACCCTGCTGAAATCGCGTGTGGAACTTCCTGCGCACCCCAGTAATACACGTACCCTGCTGAAATTGCGTGTTAAACTTCCCCGCACCCCAGAAATACACGTACCCTGCTGAAATCGTGTGTGGAACTTCCTGCGCACCCCAGTAATACACGTTCCCTGCTCGGCGTTTGCTGTTTGGCAGCCCTGTATACTGGTCCAGGGTTAGCGCAGCCCTTTGCACTGAATTGGGAATTTTGATGGCTTTTCCTTGCGCGAGGGCGTTTTTTTGGGGCGTAACTGGCGCTGCTGCAGGGTCGCTGCGCCACTCTGCGCCACAGCTGGTTTTGGAGGCTAAAATCCATGAATACGCTGTGCACGGAAATCGATTTTAGCGCACGCGGCTGGCGCAGACATTCGCAAGCGCACACTGTGCGCCAGCCGCGTGCACCACTTTTGTGCGAAATTCTATGAATTACCCTGTTAGAGTAGCTAGGTGCCACAGGAGAACCCACAGCTGTCCCTCCAAATTGTAGAAAAGTGGCCTATCTAAATGTGAAGAATTTCTTTACAATATAATGTCAAATAGCATTATCAAAAATTGATGATGAACTCCATGCACCTGAAATTCTGTAAGCAATGGTTGGAGACTAGTGATATATGTTTCTGTACAATCATACAGCCTCAAAGATTGCTAAAAGGATGGCAGACCCTCTTGAGCCTGTAATTAATTGATAAAGTCTGTGATATCTCTTAGATACATTCTGCATTGCTGTACCCTTGGTTGCAGAATTGAGCCAACTTATTGGTGTCACGTGATCATGTTGCAGCCACAATCACGTGACAATTCATTATGTATTTAAGGTACAGAATGTTCCCGTGCCCACTTAAAAAGAAGCTGGTAGCCTGGATATCGGTGGTCATTCTGCTCAGAGCTGGCCATTTTCATTACTGGGGATACTAAAGAAATTGTGCAATGGGGGGAAGTCACTAGGCTGGTAGTAGCGGAAGAGAAAACAGATTAATGCGTTCAAACTCAGCATCCATGCTCTTTAAGGGACTCTTAGCTCACTTCTGTGTAAAAGAGCCAAAATCATTGTATTGCCCCGATAAAATGTTGTGGGATGATGGAAATAACAAAGCACAATACAAAGCTTTTTAAAGATAACGAATTTAAGGTTCAGGCAAAAGTAGCTACAAGTAGCAATGCAATATCACTGAAATACGGGTAGCGAAAACGTGAGCAAGCAAGATAAAAAATAAATACAAGTTCCAAATTGTAATTAAAAGTGTAATCTAGGGTCCCATTACAATCGATGGCAGTAAAAGTAAAGGTCCAAGAAAAAGTCGAACAACCTCATTTAGAATGTGGTGCTAAGGGCTGAAATAACATGTGAAGAAAATGAGAAAATGCTCAATCATGTAACCAGTGCTATATTGACATTTATTGGATTCGTACGATTGTATTTTCTATAAATAATTCAATATTTGATGTTCTCCTCTGCTTGCTTTATTTAAGTATTTTTCTTTGTTAATTTTTCGATATGCTACTTTTTCTCTTTGAGAAATGTTTGGGCCTCATTACGATCTTGCCGGTCTGAAACAAGGGTGCCGTCAAGCTTACCAGCACCATTGTATCCGGAGCAGCATATTACAGGACGGCCTGCTGGAGCCGCTGTGCCCGACAGGTCTGACCCTGCCGGGCACAGTGGTGACGGTAGGCAGACTGGTCACAGAAGCACCGGCACCATTAGGAACAGTGCTGGTGCTTTCGCATCCCCAATGCCATAGAGTCCTGCAGGGCTCTATGGGAATGGCGTCTTACATTCTACCGGCGCTTGACTTTCCCGGCCACCAGGGTTGTACTATCCCGGTGGCCCTGGGAAGTCAGGTTGTAGCAAATATTTACGGGTCTGGCGTCAAGCCGCCGGTAGCACCGGCAGGGTTACCGCTGGACCCGTAATGGGGCCCATTGTGCTTGTTAACCTCCCTGAAACTTTTTCTTAAACTTATTAATCTTGTTGGTTAGTACTGGGTTCAAGTTACATCTTTGAATCGAACAGACCCATCTGAGTGATATGATATGATATTTTATTTATATCGCGCTCATATACAGGTGTTTCAGAGTGCGTGATAAGTAATGGTTCACCTGTCCAAACTGCAAATAGCACCCAGGCTTCTCGGGAGTCCCTTCGGCTGTGAGTTCCAGTTTATCACTCAACTGATAAATATTCGAGACACCAACAGACATATAACAAGGACTCCAATAAAACACCGACCGTTACACTTCATATTATGAAAACAAATTCTAGAAGTACCAATTTTTTCTTCGGATCTTTTATTGCCCTTGGTATTGTGGCAATGGCAATGTCTTTCCCTGTGATTGATGACTGCAGTGTTGCATTTGTATTTGTACAAGTGTTCTGTATGTGCGGTCCAAATACCCTTGGTTGTTCTCAGATTAATGCTTCCACTGTCCTGTTGGTCCAGTTCCCTGTCTCTGAACCTGATTTATCCCAGTCTCCTTGCCACCATTGAAAGGAGTTTATGTTTTATGGTAACCTTTCTCTGTCCTTCAGTTTGTGTTGTAGCACACTGCTTTCAGCCAACAGGGAAGTAGCGCATGACACCTTACCTTTTCAAGCTCCACTAGTCATCATCCTCAAACTTTATTGATGCAATAGACATCAATTAAATGACCACCTACATCTGATAAGGGAGAAACACGAAGAGTTCAAAACACACTGGATAGATAGCAATCTAAAAAAACACACACACACACACACACCCTCCCCCCTACCCTTAGGAAAATTGCAGTTGCCAAATGTGTGATTAGTTACAACTATAATTCAGAATTAGAAAAAAGGCAATTTAGCCTTACCCTTTATGCACTCTGGGGGTTATTATTAGTTCATTTATTGAGCACGGACCTAGCGTCGAGAAGCAACAGAGCATGTTACAATCATAGAGGGGAAAACATAGTGAGGGAAGCAGAGAAAAGGGGAGCAGGGAGCGAACAGCAGAGGGCGAGGGTGACAATTGACAGCAAGGGATCTACAAGCAACCAGGGGAGGAGATAGTGGGGAGCAGATCACTTACTCACAGGTAGGGTGGGGAGTGCAGGGTGTGTGGATCTAGGTGTTAGGGAGGAGCCATTCCTTGAAGAGAAAGGTCTTGAGCTCTTTCCTGGACTAGAAGATATGGAGCAAGTCTGATGTTGACAGGGAGGAGGTTCCAGAGTCTAGGACCATAAACAGAGAAGGCCTGTCTTCTGGTTCTTTCCGTTCCTGCACTGTCCAAGTGAAAGCCTGCACATTTCTTTACTTCTGGTGTATCGCAGGTCTCCTGAGATGCTGCTATTCTTAATGAGGTAGCTTGGGGACTTCAGGGTGACTACCCTGTAGATGATGCAGCAGGATTTGAAGAAGATGTAGGTTTGCAGCGGGAGCCAGTGCAGTTTGATGAGTGTCAGGGTGATGTGGTCGATTTTGAGGAGTCCTTTGATGGGTCTTGCTACAGTATTCAGGACACATCTCAAGGGTGTCAGGTTATCTGCCAGAAGGACTTCCAAAATGGCAATGCCACCATCCAGGTGGGAGAGGAACAAGGCTTTAATAGTGGATCTGAAGTTGTGTTCTGGGATGAAGGGCTTGATTTTCCACAGAGAAAGTTGGTACAAAGCTGTTTGTTTTTTCCTTGCTATGTGCTGATTGAACATGAGGTGTCGGTTGATGTTGAACCCAAGGGACTTGGCACAGGTGGCCAGCTGGGTTGTGAAGTCTTCGAGGTTCATAGCAGAGAGCCAGGTCTGGATGGTTACATGTCTTTCCATCAAATTTTTTCCATCAAAGGTAAAATGCATCGAAACATATCCATCAAAACATTATCCATCGAAACACCTTTGAAGCAGTTAAAAGTGCATGTTCATTGAAACATAAGCATTGGCAATGACCGCAGGTTCCATGAATACACATAAAATAAGAGTAAAGAACCCTATATTATCACGTCATGCAAAGTGACAGTTGCTACTAACAGTGCTTTCAGATTTTCTGTCTATCAGGTGAGAGGATCGGAAGGAAAATAGAAAGCGCTTCAGTAAACATTCTTTAACAACAACACTGGTAAGTGAATTATTTCTCCAAAATAAAGTACTGTTAACCAAATATCAAACCACGATAGCAATCAAAGGACTTATTGTATAATATGACTCTCTTTTGTTTTCTAGTCAATGAAAATGACAGAAAATATAGAGTTTGTGGTCTAAAAAATGGGAAAGAAACAACTGGCTTTTATGGGATATACATATAACAAAGAAAAGCAGCTTAATGAAAAGATATATTGGAAGTGTTCCGAATATTTCAAAAGCAAATGCAAGAGAAGAGCAATAACTCACGGCGAAAAAGTAATTCATCAAATAGAACACAACCATTTACCTGATGGCACTAAGATTATGATAAAAAAAACAATCAGCCAAATAAAAGTTAGAGCAAATGAAAATATAGATGAGGCGAGTGTATCAGTTATCAAACATGTGTGCGCCAAACTACCATTTCATGTGGCTGCTCAAATGCCTCAAATGAAAACACTACAACGTCAATTAAGCAAACAAAGACAAGTGAAAACCAAATTTCCAAAAGTACCTGAAACATATGTAGAAATTGATATACCACCAGAATTACAAATTATGGAAAAAAATGACAACTTTTACTGTTGAATAAAAATATACACAAACAGAAATTAATAATATTTGGCACATCACGTAACATGGAATACCTCAAAAACTCCCAAATCTGGCATCTGGATGCAACATTCAAAGTATGCCCCAAACCATTTAACTAATTTTACAGCATTCATGGAATGATCTATGACTCTCTCATCCCTTTGATATATGTACTGATGCCAAACAAAACCGAAGATATGTACAAAACCATTTTTAAATTCATTCAAGAAAATATTTCCCCAAAATCACCCCAAATGATGGTTCTAGATTATAAATTACAACAGATCAAGGCATTTACAGACATTTTCCAATCATGCAAAATACAAGACTGTTTTTTTCATTTCACACAAGCAATTTAAGCAAATTACAAAACATTGGAATGCAATCAAGATATTCAAGATTTACAGTTCCAACATAACATGAAATTATTGTTCTCATTAGCATTTGTACCTATTGATCATGTCAAGGATTATTACGAACATTTAACAAAATCACCATTTTTTAAACACAATGAACAATACCTAGAATCACTGTTAGATGATTTAGATAGTAATTGGATTGGACAATTAACAAGAAGCGGGTCGAGAAGGAGAGCATGATATGATAAAATACTATGGAACTGTTACGAATCAGTATTAGAGGGACATGCCAGAACAAAACACAAGATAGAAGGGTTGCACAATGGACTAAATCAGTCCTTCAAAACTAATAATCCAACGTTATGGAGTTTTTTGAGACACTTAAAAATGGAACAATCAAACCATGAAATGCAGATAGCCCAAGTGATATCGAAAGAGAAAACACAAAAACAGAGGAAAAAGTACAGAGACATAGAGGAATGGTTGAAACAGTGCATACTGGATTTCGAGAAAGTAGACAGATTAACGTACTTAAACAGTGTAGCATTCAATATAAAATGTTAAGAAAACCAAAAAGAAGAACTTACCAAATCCTAATGATTCCACAGCCAAATTCGGGAAGCAAAACATAGATCCAACCACAATCCACGGATAAAAAGTTCAAAATGAGCCACATTCCAAAAAAACAACAAGCGAATCCAAAAAAAGGAACCAAAAATCCATGCTCCAAAATCCACTGGTAAATCCCAGTAAAGAATGCCATAATCCACAAAAGCCCACACGAAAATCCTGGAAAAGGTGAAACAAACCCATGAAAAACAGGACATTATAGACAAAAAAGATTCCATGAAAAATCAAAATGTGAATCCGAAAATGAAACCCAAAAATCAGTTTGAAAAAATCCAAAGGTAATCCAAGGAAAAACTGCCACAATCCACGAACAATCCGCAGGACAGTCCAGGACATTGACACAAACATTCCATTAAAAAAAACAAATCCACCAAAACAAAAAGCTTTTGGATGCGATAAACGAACAGGAACTCCAGGGAAACTATCCTATCCGGAAAATGGAACTTCAGAAATTACATTTACATATTACATTCCATTAGAAACGCATTGTATCCTATGGGGAAACTGTTCAAAATAGCGACACCAAGTAATATATCTACTAGTTCACAATATTTCAATGCAGTAATGCAATTATTAAATTTATTTATTACTGATTATTTATTAATACAGTTATAAAAAATTATTTATTAATAGTTCTTTATTGAAACAGTTACAAAACAGTTATAAAACACAATTAAGTTAGTATATTAAACATGTAATAGCATTTTAATGTGTATTAATTCAATGAAAATTTGAAGCAAATAAATTCTATAGAAATTATATTCGATGAAAGAGTGATTCACCTCATATAATTCAATGGAAATGTTTTCTCTAAAAATAATTTCGATGAAAAGACTGCATACAGGTCTGGATGTCAGAGTGCTCGGTGTTGTTGGTTAGTAGTAGGAGTCCAGCCTTGAACCTGTGGATGTCTTCGATGGGGGATATCTTAATGTAGGTCTGTGTAATTTAGAAAAATGGTCAGCCTTAACACAACTCTTGGCGAAATCTGTGGTTTCTTAGAAAGTCAGTGGGCCTCGGTAACCGTGCTGGAAATTCCGGCAGGTTACCGCCGGACTCGTATTACCATTCCGCCTCCGTGATTGCTGGAATCACCGGGGAATTACAACCCCGGACACCCAGTAATTCCGGAGGCAGAATTCTGTTAATCCCTATTCCCATGGAGTCCTATAGGGCTCCATGGGAATGGGGAAGTGGAAACATCGGCACCATGCTGTAATGGTGCCAGTGTTTCCATGTCCGCCTGCAGGCGGGTGGTGTTAAACTCGCCAGGTCAGACATGGTGGGAGTAACACCTCCCGCCTGCAGGACTCTTAATCAGCCGGTCCGGAAAGAACGGTGGTGGCAGAATTACCACCACTGTTCTTTCCGGACCGGCAGGGTCGTAATGAGGCCCAGTATTTGGAAATGATTGCCTTCTTATGGGGCTGCATGGTGTTTCCTTGCTCTGAGGCTGATCAGAGTGCTGATATAGTCAAAGATTGTAAAATGGAAACATTTACTGTGCGCTCCTCATTGTGTTGTAAATCAAAGTACTCCCATTGATAGTTCACGCAGTTACAATATGGTCAATACTAATTTTATTGGTTCATGAATTTTTTAATCCACAATTGTTTAGCATCCCAAAAGTAAATCCTCTAAACGTGTTTGACTGTCTTTGAGTAACTGAGAGGTCTTCAGGAGGGAAAAAAAGCCTTATCCTTTGGCTTAATTGTGCAATTCAATTAATAAAAAAAGAACAAAAAGAAAACATTCAAAATAACAATTGTAGACTTGGTTTGCTCTGTCATCAATCGCTATGGGGTAGGTCTGATTGTTATTTATGTACTGGTGGATATTTTGTGGAACAAGGAGGCTTCTGTGCTGCTCCATATAAATATTTTAGATCACAGAGGACAGGATGGATCCTTATAAAAAAAAAAAACGTTATTAGCACTAACTGGTATAATATGCATAATCAATAGCAAGAAACATGTCATGTGAGATAAAGTACTTTTCAGTCGTTTTCGACAAACCTTATTGAACGATATTATGTTCACTATCCTGCAATCATATTGTACTCTGGCATTCATCCACTCTCGCCAAGCCATTCAAATACTCACAAAAGGCTGCTCAGATATCCTTGGGATGGCTCCTTGTAGGCAGTAATGTGGCGTATAATTCTTCTATGTCATTAGACCAAATCATGCTGGTCGCCCACATGTCTACTAACTGTGACACAGCACTTTTCCATTGCAACAATATGCATCACTTAGACAACAGAAGACTCAGGTTCGAGAACCTCCGTTTTACAATGGACGTTTTGTCCGCTTCCTTGAATATGCACGTGTGGGGGTCTCCTCTGCATGAACCTCAGTGATTTCAGACAATATTTTACATATCTATATGAGTGCGTATAGGGGATGAGTGCGTAGAGGGGATGAGTGCGTAGAGGGGATGAGTGTGTAGAGGGAATCTAAGGAGGGAATCTCAGTGATGGGGCATTAGTTGTTGAAATCATCAGGGTCCAGTGTTTGTTTCTTAAGAGGTGGGAGAATTTGTATGGTCTTGAGGATCGAGGGGAAGGTGCATAGAGTTAGGGAGCTGTTGAAGATTTTCAAGTAAGGAAGGAGTGCTTCAGTCAGAAGGATCTTTCAGTATGGAGGCAGGGAGGATGTAGTCTGCATACGAAGTGGCCTTGTGGGATGCTAAGGTGGCATTGAGGTCTTCCATAGTTAGTGTCATGAAACGTGCTTAGATAGCTGTGGTTTTGCGAGATGGGATGTGTACTGTGGTGTCTGTTGTGGAATTGGTCATTATGTGTTGGCTGATCATGTTGTGGAACAGATAAGAGTGTGGTGCGGATGCAGGTTGTGGTGCGGATGTAGGTTGTGTGAGTGGATAATAGAATGGAGCGGATGTAGAGTGTTGAGCTGATTTAGGGTGTTGAAACAATGTAGGGCGTGATGGGACTGACCAGATGTAGGGTGTTGAGCGGATGTAGGGTGCGGTGGTATTGAAGCAATGTAAGGTGTTGAACGGATGTAGATTATGGTGTAGGTGCGGAGAGGGTGTAGAGAGCCGAGCGGGTGTAGAGTGCGGAGCGGATATCGATTGTGGAGCAAACGGGTGATATATGTGCGGGATTGAATGATTTGAGTGCATGGAACGTTTGAAAGCGCATGACAGTGAACGGTTTTTGAGTGCTTGGAACGGTCGTAATGCATGGAACAGTCGGAGTACATGGAACGGATGGAGTACATGATACTATTGGAGTGGGCCAAATCTCAAACACCTAAGGTAAACCACCATATCACATCTCCACGCTTACTCTCTTCTTTAAACCACCACTCAACTAGAACACAAAGATACTATGACACCATTTGGTATAGCTGTTCTCATACCATCATCTGCCTCATACTCCCCATCACCCTAATTAAACACTGCTGGTTATACACCCTCCAGCCTAGGCGTTCTCCTCAGGCCTATCGCAGCCAGAATCGGTCTGGATAAAAACCTGGCAGAATGAACACATTCTCCTGATCTCTCAACCACCACATCTACCGCTAAAAAGAAGCTATCACACGAATGCCACACCAGCTGCACACATATCCGGTGCTCACACGCACCGTTGACTCTCTGTATTCTCTCTACTGACTTGAACTTCGGTTCCCGAGGGCGTTCAACCTACCAGCGCCTTGAGACCATAGCAATGGTACATAAGGCGCTATATAAATGCAAAATAACATAACAAATAACATATCTTGGACCAGTAAGTCCTCAGCTCTGAGCATGCCCAGTACATGTTTAGTAGATCAGCATTTGAACCTGGGCATCTGGGTCATTGGGCCCCACAGTCTGGGTTGAACAGTTTAGATCTAGCTTGGGCATGATGCAATCTATTCAGGATTCATTTTTAAATTAGCATGAATTTCGAGCTAAATTACACCTCTTTTGTCAATTGACATATCCCCAACCATTGTGTGTCAGTGAAATTCTCCTGTAAATCACAGCCCTATCTGAGTCTGGCATTAGACACGATGGGAGGTAGATTACGCTGAACAAGCTCACGTAGGCCAGACACCAGCCTCCTAACTCCAGCCGCTCTAAATATATACATCTGGCACACATGTGAGGGTGGTTCCAGTGGGAATGTGGACCATTGTTCCCTAAATGCAGCTCGCATGCATCTGTAGTGCAGTGCCTGAAGTGGCCCTCTACCCACCCGGGCCTTGATGGGTTCACAGCTGATGAATTGCCTCTGCACAAACTAGTCACCCAATATGTGGAACTGTGCCGCCTGCCAGGGCTAACAAATGTTTTTGTCCACTGTAGGGCTTAGTGAGGGGTTGTGCCAGAGTGGAAAGCAACCATCGTAGGGAGGGGGGGCAACCCCCAAGCGTCTAATATCTTCCTCCAAGCCAGAAGTGTAACACCCACCAGATCTAGCAGCCCATCCTGCTTATAGTGATTGCTCAACAGAAGAGTTTGTAGGTTAGCCGCCTAGCCTCCTGCTGGAAGTGAGGAGGACTCTGTACGCCCCTAACCTAATGCCCCATGAACGGCGCCTGTGCTATTAGGAAATAGAGTTCAAAATTGGGTGCTCCCAGGCCTCCCGGGATTTAGGGTTGCGTCAAGCTGGCCCACCTCATTCTTACGGGACCAGGTGCCCATAAAAGCTATGAGCAAAAGCCTGCCAATTTCGTAAAGAAGGCCCTCCCTGGCCACATGGGTATATTTACAAATATGCATAACAGTGTCGGGAGGAGTCATTTTCAGTAGTGAAACTCTACCCATTATCGAGATTGGTAGTTTGCCCCATCTTGCCAGCTTAGATCGTAATTTAGCCATATATGCCCTGTAATTACAATCAAACACATGGTTATCCAAACTCAAGATCTTTATTCCCAAGTACTTCACCGATTCTACAGTCTACTTAAGGCCAGACAGATTGACCGGCTCCTTGGTCCTAGGAATCCGCTGGAATACTTAACTGGGCCTGAGTATCTACAGGTCTAATTTTTCTAGTATTTCCCTTCCCATCCTTTGCGTTCCTCTACTGACTCGCTTATTTGTTGTCCCTCGTTTCAAGAACTCTCGAGTGGGAGGTTGCTCTTCCACAGTGGCTGCTGCTCAGTTATGGAACTCGACCCGCATTATCCTTCGTGAGATCTCTGACCATCTGTCCTTTCGACGCTCCCTGAAGACTTTCCATTTTTCATCATGATCCCAGCCTGTGTCCTTTCTTTCTGCAATTCTCCTCTACAGCTTTACCTCCCCAGCGCCATGATGCCCTTGCTGGTGTAGGCCACGCTCTAGAAGTGCTCATAACATAAATAACATTACCAACGTATAGGGATATTGTTTTGGGGATGCCACCCTGCCTGATTTCCATGTTTATAAACCGATCTCTAGTAATGTTAGCTAGCGGTTCCACTACCATAGAAAAAGGTAAGGGCGAAAGGGGGAACCCCTACCTAATGCCCCTGGCCAGATTGAGAATCTGTGATAACGTATCATTCGTCCTCACCCTGGCATAAGGCTGCGCATATAGAAGCCTAACCCAGGACACAAAACCAAGGCCACAGCCACACCTGTACAGGACTTTAAACAGAAATGGCCAGGACACACTGTGGACATTCTTTTGCATGTCCACCAAGATGGCCTGCATCTCTGGGTCCAGTCGTGCTTTTACAATAAACAATCTGCAGAGGTTTAAGGTTGTGGAAAGCCCCAGGATAAATCTGGACTGATCTGGGTGTATTAGATGTGACATGAGGGGTAAATGTTTGGTGGCTTTGACTTCAGAGTACATTTTACATGAGAGACAGCGGTCGTTATGAGTCACATTCCTAAACCGGCTTATCTGGTTTTAGAAGTAGTATTATTATGGCTTCTCTCAGCGACTCTGGTAACACCCGCTTAGCTAAGGATTCTTACCAGAGTTGTAGTAAGTTGGAGCTAACGGCTCTCTAAATTCTTTATAGAATTCAGAACACAGTCCATCTGATTTGGGCGCCTTACCATTAGATGGCACATAGATAGCAGTGTGTAATTCTTCTATTGAGATGTGAGTCTTGAGCTGGCACCTGGCCTCTCTGGAGAGCAGAGACATGGAAATCCTGTCTAGGTATTGCGTGAGCCTATCATCCGATACCTCATCACGTGGACCATAAAGATTGGAGTACTAATGATGAAAAGCCTCATCTTTGTCTGAATTGGCATGCAGCATTACCCCTTCATTAGATACAATGGACAGAATGTTGTTATTGCCCACTTCACTTCTGACTAATCATGCTTGGAGCCTGCCTGGCCCATCTTCTTCGCCATAGAGCCTTGCCGTCTGTGGCCTATCGAGGTATCTTAACTCTTGCTGCGCCATTTCCCGGAAGTTGTCCAGTTCGGTTTGTATATCTAGTCACAACTGGGAGTGGGGTTTGCTGCATACCGGGTTGCGAGCTCCTTAAATCGTCCTTTGGCATTGCAGATACCTTTCTTTATCTGTTCCAATATGCTGAAGTCGGTGGACATAGCTATGAGCTATGCCCTATATGAAGAGCTTGAAAGCCTTCCACCAGGAGGTGGTAGACGCCACTGAACCGACATTGTGTTAAAAGAAAACAGTGCAATTTGGTGATGCAAATTTGTAGTATACACTGGATCTAGAAGTGCCACCAGCTGAGCCCTCCACAGGGCTTTGCTATTAATCTCTGGGGGGAAGTTCAAAACCAGCTGGATAGGAGAGTAATCAGAATGTGTTCTGGGCAGTATTTCACATGCTGTTACTATTGAGCAAGCAGGACGACACTAACCACATATCTATCCTGGAGTGCATATCATGCACTGAGGAGTAGAATGAATGTTCCCTACCTCCTTTGTGTAGTGTACTCCACGCGTCCAGGTGATCCCCCTGCCTCATTCCGTGTTTTATTGCGCAGGCAGCATTGGTCAATGACCTGGACATTGTCCCTGTGCGGTCCAGTGTTACATCCAGGGTTGTGTTAATATCTCCACCCCAAACCACAGCGGCCCTAGGATAACCCCTGCACACAGCAAAAAGCTCTATGTAAAAGTCAGATTCATCTGGGTTACATGTCTTTATATTGAAAATGTTATAGCTAAACACATATATATCGAGTATTTTATATCGAAAACCTGTATGCCGAATGTCTTTTTTTCTTTTCAGGGGCTGGGGGTGGGGAGAGGGGGTCCCCTCCCAAACCCCCATCTACTCCCCTTAAAACCCACTCCAAATATTTCCCCCCAAAAATTAACCCTTTACCCCACCCAAAAATACATTCGCTATACAGGTTTTCGTTATAAAAATCTGCGATATGTGTGTTTCATTATATACATTTTCGATATAAAGACTGGATACCATTAATCTTTATTCGGGCCATAGACATTAGCTAGTAGTACTTTCAACAAATTTGATTTCCCATGTACTAATACATACCGACCATGCATGTCTATCTTAGTGCCTAATGCCTGGTAATGCTGTGACTTGTGCACTCGGGTCATTACCCCTCTAGCTCGTGACGAGAATATTGTGTAAACTTTGTGGTCACCCCAGTGTTTTGCAAAAGAGGCAGTTAGAGCTGCAGTCGCGTGTGTTTCCTGCAAAAATAATATGTGGGTGGCATGTCACTGAGCATGGGCCAGTACCTTCCGAGCTTTAACTTGGTCCCCCAGTCCATGTACATTCCAACAAATAAATGTGATTCCTCCTACTTCCTTACGTGCATAGGTCATGGAAGATAAAGGTGCCATCTGCAACCAGTTTACCATAATTACTTGTACCGCTCAGCCTCCTCACATATTTTACCCACCAAAGGTCATTTTAATTTTTCACCCCCTGTTATCGAGCTATACCTCCCACGCCCTCCCTCACCGCAACCCAAACTGCAGCAGTGGGCTGAATCTCACCTCAAACAGGTAACCAAAAAACAAATCAATGCACGTGCATAGAGGTTAACTGTTTACGCGCTAATAAAAGGTTAATAAAAGAAGACACTCTTCAGCATTTCAGCCTGCACTGGCTATCGTACATGTATTAACAAACCAACATGCATCCACTCATCAGGGACCACCCATGCGTGGGGCCACTAGAAGAGGGATCTTAGCTTCAATAAATGTGACAGCAGTGTCTGTTCCTGTAAAGAAGTATGTCTTGTTCTCAAACTGAAAACTGAGTCGCTCAAGGAACAACATAGCATACTGGACATTCCTGTCCCTGAGGAGCTTCTTGACTCCCAGGAAAGATCTTCTCTCTTGTTGTAACAGCAATGGAGTAGTCCGGATAGATGTATATGGTACTGGATTCATATTATAGTTCCTTCATTTCGAGCACTGTTTTTTATTACAAGATCCAGAAGTGCAGGATATGAGTAATAATTGGGCGCAGATAATCAGTGGGCTTGGGCTGGAAGGACAGAGCATGGTGCGCTCTTTCCACTAAGAAGTTTGCTGACTAAGGGGGATTTCCCAATACTTCTCATGAAAGTCCTTCCACCGCACTCTCTCTATTGCCATGGAGCGCAGCCTCAGGAACCCCAATGACCTGCACGTTGTTTCTGCATGATCATGACTCGAGGTCATCACATTTCGCTCTTACTACCTTCATATCTTTAGTCAGGGAAGTGATGGTGTCCTGCATTGTTGTGATGACCTCTTCTGCTGAGCTGATCCTATCTTATGCTGCATTGATCCATGGCGACTCCTTCTCAAGCTGGGATCAGATAGAGGAGACACTGTGATGTATCTAATTTACCATTGACTGAGTTGAATGTCTTTAGCATGGAGGTGAGGATTTGCTGAAAATCGAGCCGGCTCAGCAATTGTGTGCTCGGTTAGTTCCCAGCACTCACAGGATCCTGTTGCAGCACTCCTCCTGCTTTAGGCCCTGCTTCTTACCAGCACCCGTCATCCTATTTTCCAGCCCCGATTCAGATCATCGCCCCATTTCACAGACTCTGGCTCAGCAGTGCTCAGCTGAAAGGAAGCCCTAGTAATCATGCCTTTTTGTGAAGTGGTGGGGCAGTATGGGATCACTGTATATTGGCAATGTTCGCAGTGAGGGACAGTTTACAGGCAGCTGTGGGTGGGGTCACCGGTGCTCTGAGCCAGCAGGCTCACTCAGACAGGTTAAATAATGGAGTGTGCAGTACCCCCACAATGTAGTAGATGCGTGCACTCCACATGGGGAGACAATGCCAGGCTTATCTGATGTTCTGCGGTCCACGACACAGGCACATGTACAATGTGACCTTAACAGCAGGATATATAAAAACATTCCACTGCACCTTCCCAACCAGACAGGAATCCGCCCAGAAGGCGCAGCGTTCGGCAACAGCAGCTGCCGCTCTCCGTGAAGATCCTCAGTGCCGGGTGCAGGTGTAGTCGGCCCGCCTCTCTCAGATCACTCAGCCCCTTCATCAACTAGGCTCAGCACCACCGATCAGAGTACATCCATCAATGGCGGTGCAGGTCAGATTTATGGTTGCCGATCTGCGATGATGAGCGATGTTGCACCGCACCTTCCTGACGCGGCCGGAGGCTGCCGAGAGCGTGCAGCATCAGAGGCAACAGCAGCCACCACAAACTGTGCAGATCCTCAGTGCCGGCCACAGTGTAGTCAGCCTGCATCTCTCAGAGCACTTAGCTCCTCCTCCTCCAGGCATAGCACCACCAAAGCGGGAGGCAGCTCTCACCAATGGCAAAGGCCGGAGTTACAGTCGGTGCTCCACAATGATGAAAGGTGATAAGTGGGGGCCCTCAATTCATCTCCAAGTGCACTGGAAGCAGTTGGGTGCAATTATTTACACAAGGTGTGTGCGGAAAGCGCCTATACCTCCAACGGTCACCACTGGATCATGGAGCCTCATTAGAAAGCTGCCATCTTGCGCAGCTGCTCCACATAGAGCCCTCCGTCCCCGGGACAGGATGGATCCTTGTGGGACTCCACAGGTGATGGGTAAAGTTGGTGATCTGGAAGAATCCTTTTGTATGAACTGTTGGTGATTCGCAAGGTAGGATTTCAATTAGCTGAGGATGATCTCACTGATCCCCAGGCAGCAATGTATATTGTCAGTGAGTGTCTGGTGGTATACTCTGTCAAATGCTGCTGAGAGGCCAAGGAGAACTGGGAAGCAAGGATGGCCATCATTGAGGATTTTAAGGGCATCATCGATCACCATGATGGTAGCCATTTCTGTGCTGCATCTGGGTCTGAAGCCAGATTGGTAGGCATGAAGGAGGCTATTGGCGGAGGAGTTGTGTGGATATTGCTTTTTCAAGGGTCTGACCTAAGGAGGGAATCTCAGTGATGGGGCATTACTTGTTGAAATAATCAGGGTCCAGTGTTTGTTTCTTAAGAAGTGGGAGAATTTGTATGGTCCTGAGGATCGAGGGGAAGGTGCATTGAGTTAGGGAGCTGTTGAAGATTTTCAAGTAAGGAAGCAGTGCTTCAGTCAGAAGGACCTTTCAGTATGGAGGCAGGGAGGATGTAGTCTGCATACAAAGTGGCCTGGTGGGATGCTAAGGTGGCATTGAGGTCTTCCATAGTTAGTGTCATGAAAGTTGCTTAGGTAGTTGTGGTTTTGCGAGATGGGATGTGTACTGTGCTGTCTGTTGTGGAATTGGTCTTTATGTGTTGGCTGATCATGTTGTTCTTGTTGACAAAGAAAGATGGCAGTGGATTTTTCAATGGAGTATGCTGCAAGTGGGTCTGGCAGAGGGTTAATGCAGTGCTTGATGGTTATCCAATACAACCTTCCCCCTACCCCTGTCCCCACCTCTTCAACTCCCGGCCTGTGATTCCTCTGTGACCAAGCTTGGGAGGAGAAAATACCAGTTGGCAGCCTTACTACTCATGCTTGCATGCACTTTAAGTAAGAGTTTCAGGAAGATTTGCCATAATCCTCTCGATCACAGAAACAGAACATGTGTTAAAGTCTTCCTTGTACCCACTGAGCAATGGCATGTCTGTTATGCCTTTGGCACCCCATGCCACAATCCGCTAGCAAGCCACCAACAACTGACAAATTGTAATTCAGTAATTTACTATATAGACAATGGGAAAACAAATTAAGTAGGGAATTCAAGGTACGATACGAAGTCCTAAATTAGCTTGGACTCTTATCAGTGGAGGTTCAGGGTGATTGTATGGTATACGACAAAAGATAATTCTCTCACTCCTGCCTACACTTATTCACTAGGGTTTTGGAATCCCCTTTCAAGGTACTTTCTCAGCATACCAGCCATTCTTCCATACGCAGTCGCATCAGGATCTTCTTCACATCCACTAACATGGTGATGCCTGCCACGTTTTCCTTCTTGAGAATATCAAGGAAGGAAGCTTTGACACTTTTCCTTATAAAGGGCTTAGTGGCCAGCTGCTCATCAATGGATACTACTTCGACATCCATCTTGAGACCAAATGTCGGAGTGCCACTACCTCTCCCCAGTAATAACTGTAAAGATCACTTGTAAGGTGCACTGCAAACACGTACACAAATGTACTATTCCAGTGCTTGCCTCATCCACATGATGCTGCTGATATGCACTACTAGTGTCCTATTTTCTTTTGTCAGGCCGTAAGCTTATGCACCGTTGTGTTACTGACATTAACACTACTTATGCTAAGTGTGGTACATCTGGCACTCTGCATGCAACTCTAAATAAAGCTATTTATCTTTGTATCTGTCTTTTCAATACTTAGCTCAATCAGTTGTGTTGCATGTTGATACAGGGCCTAAATGTCACCTCTGAGAGATTTCCCCACTTAAAAGTGACCTCATCAGTGCCTCTCCCCACCACGGTAACGTGCCTCCTGCACTCAAACATGCAATCATAACTCCAATTCGTAAGAAGCCAAGAGCAAGCAGAGATTTCCTCCCTATTGGTCTGGGCTCCCATGCAGAGCATTACAAACTGGAGTTACTTTCCAATGTACAATTTACCATGAACAACACATTCTCCTAAGAGACTATCTGTGAATAACACATTCTCCTAAGAGACTATTAATCTGATTAGCACCCTTCTAGTGGTGCTGAAGCAAGCTGATGAACATCTGTTAGTAGACACTCATAGGTCAGGAACAGGCATGTGCACACATTATGCCCAATCTCCCTGCGTTGCTCAATACAGTTGATCACTAAATCTTCCACAACTACCTGGAAGGTGGGAAGGTGAGAATTTAAGGACAAACCTTAAGTGTCTCACATCCTTCCTCTACAGTTGGACCCACTGGGTGAGAATGGCCTGTTTTTAGTACCCGTAGTACAGAAGGGCAGGGTACCCCTACCCAACCAGGAACTGGGAGGGTTAATACGCTAGACACAAAGGCTTGCTCCTGTTGGATACCTATTTGTTCAAAAGTTTCTGCTGTCATTTCAACCACAATTAATGTCAATATCAGAGTTATCCACAACGTCAATTATGGTTAATTTAAATCAAAGCTTCAGAAGTATTTAATAAAGAGATTAGCAAAATGCATGAAGAAGTATTGTGGTGAATCAGAAGAAGGACACAGACACTGTGAGGAAATTGTCATCATATGTTTATAAACTAAATAAAAAAGGCGGCCTATCTTTCCCTATCACCATGGGGTGTTCTCTACCTATGTTACTAACTAGGGTGCTTATCAGTCATGAATCAATGCCCAAAAGAATTAGTCTGCTGTCTGAAACTAACCTAACTGACCCTACCACTATCATAATCATAGTCTGGAGAATTACTCCCTTCTCCTTGTGGCTGTGCGTTTGCACTGGTGTTCACTTATGCTAGAGTTCTAGTTAATATAGAATCAGTTAACAGTCTTTCGTTATCCTGTGTATTAACTCCTGTAACTTGGTTTGGGATTGGTACTCTTGCTCTCCTTATGAATAGAGTTTTTCCTTACTCTTGTAGTTCTCCTCCCTTTCTAAGAGGGCTCTATTGTAGAGGACATCTTTTGATAGTAATGAATTGTGAGGGTGACTGATGTCAAACGTCCTCGATAATATGGCAGGTTAAAAATGTTCTTAAACATTCACTGTAGAGGAATAATGTACATGCATCATAGCCACCGTCCTCCAAATTCCTCTTGTAAGGGGTTTCGGCCCATAATAGCCATCTGAAAGACAGAAAGAGCCATTTGGAATTCCCCCTAAATTCTACATTTTTGGTTGGTTCACTCATTTCAGCTTTCCTCATTTTAGAAGTCCATACACGCATCATAATGCCTCACACCATGTGCAAGCAAGGCTGGGAACGAATCCTGGTCAAAGAGAATAGTGGGAAATGAATGGTGATATGGGTGCCTTTTCATTGCAGAGAACCACTGCATATCGGGGCCAGGGAGACAGGTCCTAAACGAATGTGTAATATTTTGGATTATTGCAACTGTGCATTTATTTATGGTTTCAAACCCACAGACAAAACACTGTTTAGGTGATATCCCCCTTGTGATCATAGGTTCCTGTGGATAGACTGCCACCTTATTTGCAATCATGTATACGGTGAGGACAGAAAGTCCCCAGCTTGTATAAATTGTAAGCCACAGCTTTGTGTGATCTATGAAGTTGGGTGGCATAACGGACACCTTGAAATGCAGTTTCCCCTTGACAGTTCGTACCCCAGCCACGCATGTCCAATGAGCCATGCAAGGCCGGGACGCTTTGCTTCCCCAGCCTTGCATGGCCGATTGGCGATGGAAACTGGGGTACTGCAACTTTGCATGTGTGAGGGGGCGCTCCTGCTCCTCCCCGCACATACAAACAGAGCGGGGCGGGAGCTGCGTCGTCACTGCTCAGGCTCCTGCCCACGGAGAAGCAGGAAGTGCTCCACTTCATGGTTCCTGTTCATGCTGTTTGGGAGCGCTCGTTCTCACATTCAGAGTTGCAGTATTCCCAATGGGTCATGCAAGGCTGGGGAAGAAAAGCCCCCCTGGCTTTGCATGGCCCATTGGGTATGCGCTCTGGGATATTAACTGTTAAAGGGAAGCTAAAAGCTGTCCCTTTGGCAGTTCAAGATAGCCCAGGAAGCGTGCCTTCAGCTGCAGCAAGCAGCTGAGGGAGCACTTAGTGGCGGCTCATTCACAATGGTTGGTTCGATGACCTGTCGCCCATCATGGACTAACCGCCATGGAATTTTTGCACTACCAGAGACGTCATGAGCAATCAGAAGGTACTTTGAGATCTCCTCTGTGAGACTAAGAGGAAGAAGAAGGCAAAAGGAAAGCGGGAAGTAAGAGGTAGTGCCTTGGGAGGAATTGGAGGCAAAGCCAAATCAAAGGATGTCTCACTGCAGAATACCATTGTGGCTGAGGCATGGGAGGAACACTGTGCACCTATATGGGAGGCATGCTTTTCAAGGTACAAACTTTGGCATGAGTTTGGGGGAGGGGCAGGTAGTCTCCCAGGAGCTTAAGGCAAATGTGGTGGTAGGAATCACAGCAGAATCCCTCCTCCCCCACTATTGTAGCTGATTTATGCTTATGGATACACATTCTTGAAGTCAAGAGAAGCTCCAGCACCCAATCACATACCAGAAAACCCGTATAAATTGGATGGCACCATCTGGGCCCCTTTCATCTTTGGTTTATTTAATTAAATCTTGGAAACAGGGAATATGCCTACTTCCGGTGTTATGGCGGAAATCTTCCACATCTTTAAAAAGGGGGACAAGTGCATATCCTCTGGTCTCAGGAAGATAGCTCAGGTCAACGCGCTGATCTCGGAAGCAAGG
Source organism: Ambystoma mexicanum (assembly GCF_040938575.1). NCBI lineage: Eukaryota > Metazoa > Chordata > Amphibia > Caudata > Ambystomatidae > Ambystoma > Ambystoma mexicanum. Next base: position 621,862,059 of record NC_090928.1, on the reverse strand, counting down.
CGATGCGAGGCAACACAGGTTCGATCCCCGGGTCTGTGGTTAGAAACCTCTGGGTATTAAGCGTGTTATAAATAACGAATTGTAATTGTTGTATGTCCTTTAACTACCGGCCCATCTCGCTCTAGGATGCCAGTGTACGATTTTTGGCAAGGTAATACTCTTAAACATGCAGAGATAGATGGATAAGGCTTCTTTCCCATTCCCCAGTTCAAGGGAGTGGAGCTCAGGAAAGGAACGGGAACGGTGGAGCAGGGGCTTAGGCTACTCTCACTAAAGGTTGTGCAAAGGATTATTGTATTTGGGCTGTCTGGACCATAACACTGCCTTTGATTCTGTGGACAGGAAAATCCTGTGGGATGTGTTTGGGGAAGAAGGAATGAATCCTGAATTAATATCTGTGGCCCAATCCGTCCATGAGAACAGTGTATGGTTGGTGAGGTATAGTGATTGGGGGAGAGGTTACAGAAGACCTCCTTACTGAAAAGAGGACAAGGCATGGGTCTGTCTAGGCAACATGAACTGGGCTGTCAAGTATATACGGCATCTTACCAAGATTTCCAAAGATTCTTATCATTTAATTAGTTCAAGTGTCAAAGTGATGGCTAAGCGGCAAGATCTAAAAGGATGTAAAGAGAGAACCACTGTGTAAATCCACAAGCCTCATTGGGGCAATATTATATAAGGAGCCAAACTGAAGAAAAATATACCTGTCAGGTATTATAAACATGGAGCTATGCAGCCTTAGATTCCAATAGTACTCTAAAAGGATAAGAAAAGAATCTTTGGCAATCTTGGTAAAATGCCGTACATCCCTGGCATAGCCCAGTTCATGTTGCTAATCTGCTATGTTTTTCCAGGATCTTAGATAGTGGCTGAATCACTAATTGAGTTGTTTCTGTTCTCTTTCCCTCTATCTTTCATGGATGTTTATGTATTTTTCTGATCGTCATTATACCACTGGCAATATTGTACATACATTTTCGTCAACCTTATTATGCTGCTTGTTACTCATATTCAATTCTACAACATTTACCCTTAAAAAACTTGGATTGAGGGGGTACTGTTGAGCAGCCAAGGAAATGACTGCTTAGCCCAAGAGCTCCGCATTTCGGCACGTATATTCTAAAGTGAGGCAGCATTATCCAATGTTATTTTTCTCTGCAGGGGGGTGGAATTGCCCCCGCAATGCTGGTGCACCTATAGACAGCTTTGTAGCCCTCTAGCTGCCTGGGCTGCTGTGGGGAGGATCTGGTGCTGGAGGTGGCCGTTACACACGAGGAGGGGGGGGGGACCCAGGCAGCCCTGGTCGATCTGCTTCCCGCGCCATGCTACTTGAATGACTCACACAAACCCTGCTGCCTGCATTCTGTATCCTGCAGGACGGAGCGACCTGACACCCGGGGTCGCTGTGGGCCACCTGGTTCCTCCTGACCCGAGCCCCACATTTTGGCTGGAGGGGCAAGCCCGCCCATCCCCCCTACGCCTGCCTGGATCACGGCCCAGGAGTGGGGAAACAGCACGCTGCAATGGCAGAACAGCGCTGTGTGCTGCGGCCTGACCTGCAGTGAGGGAGCTGAAGCATTATCCGGATGACAGAGATTCTAAGGTGAGGAGCACTTTCCCCCACCTCTGCCACATAATGCACAACCCTGAGGGACTAAAATTACGCTGGAATGCCCCCCGGGTTCCCTGGTCCTTACATGCTGACATCAACCGTGCAAGGGGGGACCCATGTGACTGAGGTGAACCACGTGGGTACCTCTCCCTCCCCACAAATGAGCCTTAGTGGCGGCCTCTGGACATCTAACGTGGATGTGATGCTCCCTCATTGTCAAGGAACATACTAGCACTTTCACACCCGGAAGATCGGACACAGAACCGAACAAGCTGTATAAGGTGGGAATTGCTACCTCCCCGCCCCAAGCACACAGCAGGCTCCAGGGGGAGGATTGAAGATGTACAGCACTTGGCCCGACTGTTCTGGCGACTGGGGAGAGGATCATGCTGGACGGCCCCTGAACCCTCCTGCCCCCACTGTGCACATACCTATACTAAAAGGGGTGAAGTTGGAACCCTATGACTGTGGGAGACCACAGGGCTCACAACCTATCTACCATTGGGATCCTTGAGGCGGGCCATAGAATTTCCTCCGCAGTGGAGGAGCTTCAGCATAGTGGGAGAGGAGACCTGCTACCCCTTGGCCTGAGAACAGACCTTGGCCCTAACCACACTGGTTGCCTGAACCCTGGAACTGGATCCCTATAATTTACCATGACTAAAGGAGCAGGCGGGGGAACAAAACCCAGAGCTGTGGACAATTTTGCAAGATCCACTCTCAGGGGCGAGCAGGGACAACCAATTCAAGCTCAACCTGACCGAGCCCTCCCAATCCCCGGAACCTCACCTACAGCAGAACTGACAAGCATGATGAAAGCAATGGCGAAAGGATTTACCGCTGTGAACGAAAAGCATGACAACATAACGGCAAATGTGTCATCCATGCGCTCCCAATTGGCTCAGGAAAGGGCCCGGGTCACTGAGGTAGAGGCAAGGATAGGTGCCACAGAAGACAATGTACATGCCCTCCAGGATACTGTGGCTACCCTTACCAGAGACATGAAATATGCCAAAAACAAAAGTGATGATCTTGAAACGTGCTCACGAAGGAATAACATCAGTATAGTTGGGGTCCCAGAGGTCGCCCTAACTGGAAGGATGGAATCGGCTGTGGAAAACCTGTTCAAGCATCTTCTGGGTCACCCAGAACTTTCCCCCTTCTTTGCTGTGGTATGTGCCCACTGCGCTTTGGCCCCCAGACCCAAACCGGGTGACTTCCCCATGCCCAACATTGCAAAAATATTGAGTTACTGAGACTAGGATCCCAAACCATTTGCATGTTCCCAGACTTTTCACTCCCAGTGCAGCATGAGCGCCAACAGTTTATTGGTGTAAATAAAATGCTCCGGGAGAGCAACATACAATATTGCTTCCAGCGCGACTGAAGCTCCAGTTCCGAGGTAAACTCTATTTTTTCACAGTTGCGGGCGAAGCAGTGAAGTTCATGGAAGCTCGGATCCCCATAAACAATCCCATTGCTAATCCTGCTGAAGAAAATATATCGACTGAAAGATTTCATTGCCCAGTGTCTCGTTTGACCATCTCAGGTTTAATAAGAGTTGTTAGTAGTAAACTACATGTATACGCCGCCACATTACTCTATACGTAAAGGTTGTAACATACCTAGTCAAATGTTAAGTGCTGTGTGGCAACAGTGAGCCCCATTGCAGTTGCTTTGTGTGAATTGAGGGAAGTATGCCCCCTTGGGCCCTGTTGGAATGGGGGGTAATCAGGGGGAGGGCTCTGTACACTGCAGGGTTTGGGGTGCAGTGTGGGTGTGGAGGGGGAAGGTGGCCTTGTGCTATAGAGGGCCTTGTAGTATAGTTGTGCGCCAGTTGCACAGTTCAGGCAAGTGCAGGGGAAGAAACACTTAAAATATTGGCAATTGAGTGCTCAGACAGCATGTTTCTAAATTGCACAGCAATCTGGACTACTAGTAAATACAGTGTAAATTATAACACATATTCTATGGCACAACAGCTGAGAATAATTTGTTGGAATATCCGTGGTCTGGGGAATTTCACTACAACACGAAAGGTGATAGCCTATGTACATAGACATTGGGCAAATGTTCTACTCCTGCAGGAAACTCATGCAAAATGATGAATATGTTGTAATGTTGCCCCTACCTGGGCGAAGAATAGGTATTTTACCTCCTACTCCTCGCAGTCCAGAGGAGTCATGATACTTATACATAAGACCCTAAAATGTGTTGGAAAAAAAGTACACACCGACCCTGAGGGGAGGTATATGGTGGTTCACTGTGACCTTGAAGGAACCAAACTGGTGCTAGCAAGCACATACTTCCCCAACACTGACTCCCCTGAGTTTTTTACCTTATTGGAGGGATCATATCCGGGTACGGCAGAATACCTGTATTATGGGGAGGAGACATGAATCTGATTCTAGATCGTGCACTAGACAGAACAAATGTAGCACCCAGGCCCCAACCCAGAGCTGCCCGATGACTGCTATCCCTTACACTCTCACTAGCCTTGTGCGATGAGTGGCACATGACACACCCAGACAAGGGAATATACCTTTTATTCCTCAGTGCATGATATGTCTTCCCGGATGGATATATTCCTGATATCCAGCTCACTAATGGGAAAAGTACTGGACGTCGACATAAAACCTCATCCACTGTCAGACCATTCCCCGAGGACACTAACTCTGAAAATGGGCAAGAGTAACACAGGTTGCGCTTGGAGAGTAAAATCAAAACCGTTAAAGGATATAGTGTTCCCAAAGGAGATTAAGGCTGACATTGAGACCTTTTTCGCCTGTAATGCGATCGATTCCACCTCCCTGGGTATCAGATGGCAGGCCTTTAAAGTCTACATTAGAGTTATGGCACTATCAAGGGCAACTGGAGCTCTCAAAAGTATTAGGGGGGGACTTGGAGGATTCTTAAACTGCACTTAAAAGGCTTGAGATTGAATACTCCCGTTCCTTAGATCCCCGGTTGCTGTTACAAATTTGGATGGAATTGGAAAAAATTGAGACACATGCTCAGATGGAAATTTGTTATTTCTCTTGCCCACAGGCGGCCAGAAAATACAGGAAAAGGGACAGACCAGGTAGAACATTGGTGAGACTAATTCAGACCGAGAGAGGGCGTACCCAGGTGGATTGTATTCTGGATGAACAGGGTAACACTAAATGGACAGATGCAGAGATGGTTGGGACATTCTGGGACTTTTACCAGACCCTATACACTGCGGAACCGCCACGTGGGGAACAGGCCATTCATTCATTCAGTCATTCATTGTTAGAAAATATCCCCTTATCATGCCTTAATGCTCAGACAAGGGAAAGTCTCGAGGCCCCCATCATGCTTGAAGAAATCATGGCAATAATTGTCAGCCTACCCAAGGGGAAAGCTCCAGGTCCAGATGGTCTCACTACAGAATTTTATCAGGAATATGCGACAGTGCTGGCCCCCAACCTCCTCAGGGTATGGGAAGAGTCGCTGCCTGAGTCACTTCGGGAAGCTGTGATCACAGTACTCCTAAAACCAGACAAGCTTAGCAATGAGTGTGGCTCTTATAGGCCCCTTTCGCTCATGAACTGTGACACCAAAAGCTATGCAAAGGTTCTGGCCAAATGCCTTTTCCCACTGATACCACATCTTATCCATTACAATCAAGCTGAGTTCATTCCTGGAAGGTCTACGGCTCTAAATATTAGGCAGCTCTTTGATATATGGCTAGAATAGATCCTGAGGCTAATGCTATTGCAGTGACAATTGATGCCCAAAAAGCCTTTGATATGGTATTGGAAGATGGGATGGGTCCAGCCATGATACAATATATTAAATGACTATATACACAGACATTGGCCAGAGTGTGCTAGTTAACTCATGCACATCAGAACAGATCTGACTGGGAAGAAGCACCCGTCAGGGTTGTCCTCTCCCCCGATCCTTTTCGCCCCCTTGCCATTGAGCCCATGGCTGACATGGCGTCTGCTTGGCTGGCCCTCCTGAAATAATATCCTTATGTGCTGACAATATGATGTTGTATGTTAGAGACCCTCACATTAACCTGGACCCTGTCCTCCACAACATTAAATGTATTCGGGAATTCTCCGGCTTCACCACAGATTTTTCCAAATCAGAGATCTTCCAATTTACAGATAATAGGCACAGAAGCTGCAGTGACTTCCCCCTCCGGTGGTTCCCCGACCACATTAAATATCTAGGGGTGGTGGTATCCAGAACACGCACCTCCTTGCTATGTGACAATTATGATGCAGCCGTGACCTACGTTGAAAACAAACTCAATAGATGGAAATCTCTCTCACTCTTTGCTGTTGCCAAGCTTTCCCTGATCAAAATGACACAACTACCTAAGATGTTATACATGTTCATTAATGTCCCACTATGGCTGGGGAAGCCTTACTTTGCCAAGATGCAGGGACTATTTGCACAATTCTGGTGGCACTCCGGAGCCGTTCTGAAGAAATGGGTGGAGATGACCTTCCCATATGAGAAGAGAGTGTTCTCAGCCCCCCATCTGGAACTATATTGGATAGCTGCCCAAGCCCAGTTTTCCACATTTTGGTATGTGTTGGAGCAGCCCCCACCCCATGTCAAGTTAGAAACATTAGCAACGTTTTGCTCAGATCTTAGGACATTGCTACTGGACAAACCTTACACAGACAACTGCCTATACGATCCTCGCGATGAAAGCTTGGCGGACAATATTTGCCCTCACAGGGGCTGATCTCCCGTATTATCGATGGCTCCCATTTTAGAAGTTCCCTGAACTAGGACCAATGAGGGATGGAGCGGTGCAAACGAGGTGGGAGGCTTTGGGCTATAGAGCACTGGCGGATTTATACACTGAAGGGAAATTCATTACACCTACTACATGGAAGTCTGGGCATGTGGGTACTGGAGGGGAGCTGCACCAATACTACAGGATCCATTCAGCAGTGGTAACCAGATGGCCGGTATACCCCAATGGACCCCCTGAGATGCCCGAACTGGCTTACAAGGCTAACTCCGGGGATTGCAGACACATCCTCTCCGCCCTTTATAAAATGGTATTGGACAAAATGGTTCCCTCAGCTCCACATGCACGCACTCAATGGTCGGAAGAAATGGGTATGGAACCATCTGTTATCTACAGGTGGGCTAGAACAATTAAGAACATCCTGAGTCCATTTTTTCTCCATGAAGTTAAAACTCAACCCACACTCACATGGCTCCCAAAACTACCCATGGGATTAAGAAAATGTGGCTCATGCAGCATGTGCAAATATGCATTGGACAACGTAGAAACCTTCAAGGACGTGAATGGCATTAAACACAAGATTGTAGACTACATTAATTGTAAATCTAAGTATGTAATTTATGCTGTTGTATGTGAATGTCAATTAATGTACAGAGGAAGCACGATTAGAGAACTGAGAGTGAGAATACGAGAAAACATGTCAAGACATAAATCTACCACTAGCACAGCACTGGCAAAAGAATCACCCATTAAGCGACAAAAAAACTCACATTGAGGGAGGAAGAAGCCAAATTAATTAGTAAATTTCGAACAGTGGAGAGGGGCCTTAATTCAGATATTGAGATGTCTTCTTTTTTATAATATAAAATAGTTCAGAAACACTGTAAAATCACCATTTAGCCAAATGGCCACTAATAAAGAACTGAGAATCTAGGCAATACGACTTGCCTAGACTATTAAGTACATTGTGGATGTATCCGACGATAAGGACACGCCACAACAAGCATTCCGGACAACAAGAGTAAAGAAAGGCATTAGTAAACTCATTAAAATCCAACACCTGGCAATAAAGAACAATTGCCCAGCAGACCAATAGGCACCATGCTAGGTTCTTCTACGTAGTGTGGAACTGGGAGGCGGAACACATTAACACAAATACGATGAGTATCTATTGTCTCTTTAACTAGAATTTAAACCAATTAAAGAAGGTCAAAGACTATACCAATACAAAGCATTTAGAATGCATGACATTTTGAAGTTATGTTAAGGTGGTTTTCAAATCTTATTTAATTTATCATGGATTTTTCTTTTTCTGTGTGCATTCTCTTTCACCCTAAAACATCTCTCCCCTAAACCCCCCCTTCCTTTATGTCTGGGTTGATTACAAAATTTCGGGTGCTTTTTTCATTGTGTGATTGATGTGCATCTGACACATTTTAATACTTGCACACTGTGTTTTTTACTTTGGCAACGCTATGGTCCAATTCTATGCACATGCACTATTGATTGGTTGAAATTATAATAGCCCTGATTTGAAAAAAGGCGGTGGTATCTGCCAAAACACGTGTAATCATAAAGGGCAACTGTACACAAAAATAAAACAGCGTTTATGAACACAAAGAACTGTGTGGAGCTCATTCCATTTATGGCGCACAAATTCATCAAGGGGCAACATCAACAAATGTCAGTTATTTTAAAAAAGGAGTAGAAAAACCATATTTTTCTGTTACAGTTACCAAATCTGTGCGACAAAAAACGGCTCACAACAAAAAGAAGGGCACTGAGGTCCACTTTTTAGTACCCACAGTGAAGGGTTCCTCAGTAAGCATTCCAATATGTGAGCACATTGCCCCCATCGTCTAGACCCAGGGACATCTGGGCTGAGTATCGCTCCACTTGGCTAAAGCTGCAACTGCGGATTAGTGTGAGATCTGGCTGCAATGAATAAAAGATGTATTAATATTGTTGATGTTGAACACAAAGGCTGCGGCTATTCCACATTTATAAGACTCTGTAATGATCTGTGTATGAATTATATTTGTTTGATTATATAAGCTCTCTGATGTACTCGCCAAATTGCCAATAAAATAAAGGTTTTTAAAAAAAACTCAGATTGCTTTTCATGGCTATTTTACTACTGGAATCTGTGTCTATCACTTGGGATGCACTTATCGGTGTATACGCTCTCTACAATTTATATACTGCCTCACATTTTTTGTATATAGTTGTGATGTAATGGGCAGCCTTGAAAAAGAACCAGTATAGGATTGAAACACGTGTTGGCTGTGTGCTCTTCTAAATGATTTGGAAGACATCATTAATTAAACTTAGTCAGGCAATACTTGATGTCAATGTGAATATTTGTACAAATACCTTCTTTTCAGTAGTACCATTTGAACAAGCCAGCGCAACCCTATCTAAGGTTGCTTGTGTGATTCTCTTCCAGCCTCCTCATCTTTTCCCGACTTCTATTGCATCACTCTTTGAAGCTTCCTTCTGTGTATACACCTCTTGGATTTCACAGACCTCTTCTTGCTCTTCCTTCCATTATCCTGTGTCTCCTGGATTCCCCTTCCTGCAGTAAATCTTCATCCTCTGGACATCCCCTAGAATTTGTTCTTCATGCCTTGGGAGTTTCTCTGGGGTTTTTGCTGCTCAAGGCCCCGCACACCCCACAGATTGCTGCTTTTAATGGCTACCACCTTCCCATTGGTGGTTACACTCCAGCCTCGGCCGGTGTGCTTCTAGCAGGGACCCGCCTTACCTCGCCACATCTTCACACCCACGGGTAGAGGCTGTAACACTGATAGCTAACAAATAGGTAAAATATTGAGAAGCCCTGGAGCCAAGGTGTGGATTGATCTGAACCCTAACCCTGGGGTCTAGGAAAATTCTTTTACCAAAGCCTACCCTACAAGTATTGGAACAGCCTTTCCTGCATTCTGCATCCAAGCGGGCACAGAGAAAGCTGTATTTGTATTCGGTTTGTCAGGATTATTTTGGAGCATGCCCATACTACTGTCAAGCTGCTCCAGGTCATTGGGTTGGGTGGGCAGAGCTTTACAAAGAAAAACCCCTCAACACAGAAGGGGAAGGCGTTGTGCAAAAGTCTCCAATGGCAAGTCTACAACAAGCTTACTACTCAGTTAATCAAATGTTAGAGAGACATTAATAGTAGGAGTTAATTAGAAGGAGATGAATGAGAGTCATACGAAGTTTGCATAACATGAGTTTATTGATTCCAATATGAGGGGGTGGGGGGGGGATCAGCCTTGAAATTGGAGAGCTCTACCACGTCACATTTAATACTTTGTTAGTCCCGTAAATCTAATTGAAAACTAGGGCCCATCAGGTAAAGGGTTTTTATTTTTTAGGCAAAAATTTAAAAATGCAAGTTAGCCACCAGGATTGGAGCGTGGCTCATTTAGCTCACTTCAAACATGGGCTAAACCTATTGATGCAAGCAAGCGTTTGGCGCAAGCTGAGTGCTCCTCACTCCAACCCATGATTTTCTGTCTCCCCACTGTAAACTCCTTCCGCTTTACCCCTCCCCTGCTTGACCCCCATTCCCAAACCACTCACCCGTCTCCCTTACCTGCTTGCACTCTATCCTTTGCCTGGAACATGGTCACCAGGGAAATGGAGAAGGGGCAACAGGTAAATCCTGACTTTTCATCCACAACAGCCATTTTCTTTTGTAAAACAGCTAACGGCAGATTCACAGTTAAATAAAACAAATAAAAAGCCATTAGCAAGGGGCGTGGCCTGGAGTACCGACGATGCAGACGTTCTTCTAATGGCCTCCGTGGGGTGCCCGCTGCTTCCAGACTTAAATGCGGCTGTAGCTCTCCGCCGCACGAAGAAAACCCCTGTGGTGATGCATAACACCTACGGGCATCTGCCAAGCAACTTTCATGTGCCTCTGACCTGGTTGGGGCAAGATTCAGGCGAGTTTCCCCCCCCGCAGCCCCTCCGCACGCCGTCCCGAGGGTTTCAAGATGGCAGACGGAACTGCAGCGTTTCAGAACATTCGGAGAGGGAGAGAGGGGATGAGAGGTGGCCGCCTGCTTTGAGCCCCTCGGCGGCATGCTGCTGTCGGGGGATCCCCATCTTTGGCTGCGGACTCCCAGCCTGATGGACTGCCCTGCGCCTTATCTGGGGGAAGTTCTGCAGAGCTTCCTCGCTCTGCCCGCCCAGCTTCGCCCTCGCTCGCAGTGCTTTTGCCCACGCCCACGACACTGGGGCCGGGGGCCCACCTGCACGTGCAAGAAGAATGCAGTTGAACCAATGCCAGCACAAGGAGGCCGGACACTGACACCGGCACCCCCCCTCCTACCAGCACTCTTTTACCCTCACGGAGATCTCGGCTGGCTCTTGCCGTGCCTCCGCAGAGGACACAGACACGACCTGCAGCAGCAAGGCTGGCAGTGACTTTTTCACGCTTTAGCTGAAATAAATAGCTATGGAAGAGTCTCAGGATTCTCCATCAACTTTAAGAAATCAGCATCACTTGGGATAGGGATACCCCCAGGGGAGCGAGAGGTCTTGATTCAAATGTGCCCAATCCAATGGAAGACGAAAGCTATTAACTATCTAGGGGTTCAAATTCCATCCGACCCAAAAGACGTTTACCATGCAAACTTTCCCCCACTATTCAAGGAACTGGAAACCGATCTAAAATGCTGGGCGACCCAAGAAATATCGTTAATGCGCCCGATCACGGCCTGCACAATGAATCTGCTACCAAGATTTCTATACGCATGCTCATCCCTTCCAGTTCCGATCCCGGCATCAGCCCTCCGAAACCTACAGAGGAAAATGCTACAATTAATTTGGAGGGGGAAAAAAGCTAGAATTCCTGAAGGGACAATGCTAGTTAATGCAAAGCCTGGTGGCATTGGTGTCCCGGACCTACTGAGATACCAGATGGCGGCTCACCTGGCATGCATCCAAGCATGGCAAACTCTTACTAATCGCCCCAGGTGGGTGGACCTCGAAAAATCTCGATTATCTCTCCCACTACTCTTCCTTCTGCAGATCCCACCACCGATGCGGCGGCAATTGCAGGGACTGCTGGCAGCTACCAAACACACCATCTACGCCTGGGATAAAACCTTAAAACAAAAGGGGATCCCCACAAGACTTGGCCCCTCCTCCCCAGTGTTCTTGAACCCAGCCTTCTCACCCGGGGCATCCCCCCAAAACTTTAAAACCTGGATCACAGGGGGATTAGAGACCTTGGGACAGCTCTTCGAAGGAGGACAACCCTGTACTTTTGAACGATGTAAAGAAATCTTTCAGCTCCAGGAAAAGGATAGATTTATATACATCCAGCTACGTCACTGGTGCTCCCAACCACAGACTCACCAAGCAGCTACTCGCCCACCCACAGCAATAGAACTGACTCTCAAGGAGCACCCGACCCAGGTCAAGATCTCTACTCTATATAAACGCCTCCAGAAGGATTTTCTAACCTCAAAAACCCGATCCATGGCACAATGGGAGGCAGACCTGGGCCACCCTATAGAGAACCAATCTTGGGTAGAAATCTGGACCCGTGCCCAGTCGTCATCGGCATGCATCACGAATAGAGAATGCACATACAATGGGCCTCATTACCCGGTAGGCGGTGAGCCATGGCGCTATTAGCGCCATGGCTCATGCCGTTAAAATACCGGCACCGCCTTGGCGGAAAGGGGATTTACCGCCCCATTCCAAGGTTGGAGGGGCGGTAAATCCCCTTTCCGCCATTGCCCTTCCCCATTCCCATTTCTGCCCCATAGGGCTCTATGGGAATGAGGAAGGCGCTAATTACGGCACTGCAATTTTGCGGTGCCGTAATTAGCTCTGAGGTCCCTTAGCGGGTTGGATTTTAACGCCTGCAAAAAGCAGGCGTTAAATCCCCCAACCCGCAAAGGGACCTCGTAGTAAGGCGGTAGGGATTTACCGGTACCGGTATTTTACCGGTATCGGTAAATCCCTACCGCCATCTGTGTAATGAGGCCCAATATCTTTCTGCGCTGGTACTACCCACCCCTAAGTCTCCACCATATGAACCACCCACTCGACCCGACCTGCTGGAGACAATACGGCCAAATAGGGTCCTTCTTCCATATGTGGTGGACTTGCCCAAAAGCTCAAAACTTTTGGAAGCAGTGTTCAGTGAGAAATCACCCAGATAAGGCTTCCCCTAGCACCCAAACCCATTCTTTTGGGCGTCCCAGTCCCCGGATTCTATCCAAGATCCGGAGCTAAAGCCAAATTGCTGTCCCAATGCTTTCTGGTGGGTAGAATTGTGGTGGCCTGCTCATGGAAATCTGTGGAGGGTCCTCTCTTGGCCCTTTGGTGGGTGAAAATATGGGACGTACTAATTGCAGAAAAGGTGACGGCAGCCAGGGCAGGTCTCCTTCATCGCTTTCGGAACATTTGGGGCCCAATCCTTGACTTTGACCGAGACTTTCCAGCCCTGACCTATAAGCCCCAGCTGGCCCAAAGGATCCTAAACGATGTAGATGGCTCGCAGGAACAGGAGTAAAGGGAGCGGCCTTGGGCGGCCCAACAACCACAGTGAAGGAGAGGAGAGTAATAAGATATGTTGTTATTACGATGCATAACATGCTTTGATAAAAATTCTGTATTGTTACCATCCTGCCTTGTTAAAAAATAAACATATTTAAAAATAAATAAAAAGCCATTAGCACCCCAGGGAATTCCCTGGTGTACCACGTGGTAACAGCCTGGTGGACACCTTCAGCTATAGGTCAAATTCCTAACATGCACATTAAATCATCATGGCCTTCCCAATCTTAACTTTCTTCTACTAGCTCAATTATGTGTTCCTCTAATCTGCCCGCCTGCATCTCCACCAAAAGGGTTTCACATATATTCCGATAAGTGGCGCTAACCCCCAGCACCTTCCGTTTATACACTGCTGCCATCCTAACATGTCTAGGAACCCAACAGCTATGATAGAAAACAGATATGACGTCTGGCCAGCAAAGTCCTGCCAGCTGGATCACTATGCAAGACTGATCCCTCTTCACATTCCTTTTACTAGTCTTTAAATCTATCCATGGTCTAGCCTTGGTCACCCAAAATGGACTACTCCCCACCTCAGACCCTACACTCTTGTACTATACTCCACTTCTCACCATTCACAAACCCCCTTTGCGCCGTCTTCCGCTTTTCACTCGTTACCCCTCAAAACTGGAAATTATGCCCTCCTGAAATCAAATACAACAGCGATTGTGGCCTTCAAAGTTGTCCTTAAAATACACCTCTCCAGCTACACTCAGCATAATGTCCCTCCAACTTGGCCCACACTGTCCAGGATGTATTCTGCCATCAAGCTGTATAGTATATTATAGTTGTATTATACTGTTATATGTGACATCATGTATCTGTGTTTCTACCAGTCCTAAAAAATTATTGTATGGCTTAGCAAATATCTAACAAGGAACAAAAATAGTTGACTGGCTCCTTTTTAGTTTCAATCATCTATGTTATTTTTTATGTAAAATAAAATGTAGTTCTGAATGCTTGCCCCCGTGTATCAAGTCACACGTTACTTGTGAACGTTTTGTGCAACTTTACTACAATGAGGAGCCCCGCCCTCACGTGGAATGTCCATTAGTTGCTTAGAATCAACTTTCGAGATTGTTTTTTTAGTGTGACCTGGAAAGATATTTTTGCAGTTGGAAAGTGGGACATGCGTAGTTAGGAAATAAAAAGATTTTTTTTAAAAAAAGAGTGAGAGGTGGGTACTGGTATTTCCTATAATTCTAAATATAAAGATTGAAAAAATCTCAACACATAAATCCAAAAACAATTCAACGGAAGTTATGTGGAGCCATGTGGCGAAAAAAGGCCTTAAGCTCTAGGCCAAATCTAAACAAAAAATACTCTCAGGGAACCTCTGTAAGAACCACAGGCTCTCTTAACGGCCAGTGAATAGGCTTAAAGTGCATTTGCAGTTACTTTAAGAGCAAACATAGAGAACATGTGTTGCTACTTATCTATACATTCAAGAAACAAGCTCTTGTACACAGTTTTGAAACAGTCGTTTTTTTAAATATATATATATGGTTATATATCTGCAGCAACAAGGCAGTGTTGCGCTAACAAGGGTTTGTGAAGTTCCTATGCATTTTGGATACTAGTTTGCAGGGACTGCTCTTCTGTTTTGAAACACGTATAGGGTCATACATTACAGTAGTATGACCCATGCATTAAGCGCATAGAAATGAATACTATAGTAGGTTGGACACAGACATATTGCGGTGCACTGCCCCAAATAGAAACATATGTTAGACATTATGAAAGGCACTCAGTCTTCATACTTAAAATAAAATGCACAAGTGCACTGCCTCTTTTTGTAAGGAACCATCTTTCGATTAGGCATTTCAAGGCAGTTAATGCTTTGACACATCTTTGTATAATAGAACTATTCACAGACCTCTCTCTTTCTCGCTCTCATTCATGAAAGCATCTTACATACATTCAACACACATTTTCCATACTGTTTTCTAGCAAGTTTAATGATCAGAAATGTATGAAAAAGTGTTCTTTCCGATATTTACTCCACTCATGCCCTTGCAATCCCCTACGCAGTTTCGGGCATAAGGTCCTGCACCTTTCGAATCGTCTGCTCTCACACTCCCAAGAAGTCATTTTGGCAGATCATGATGTATTTGGTATTTCTATATCTTACCTAAGCCATGCATCGCAGATAGCCACACACACCTTCTACCGGATGCTCCCCTCCTCACGCTCTAGGATGCACTGGAAGTGACAATTTGGGCTTACATATTGATCATGAATCAAAAAAGTCTTATAGCATCTTGGAGTTAAAAAGAAGGGCAGGCAAAACTGTGTCACAACGCACATCAAGTACATCTTGCCTGTCGTATTTTATTAAGTTTTACTGTTGGATTTGCCCCTGGTGCTGCCATAAAGAGCTTTCAATCAGTTGAGAAGATACATTTCAGGTCTTTGGAATGGTATTCAATCTCAAAATGGTAGTCCATTCATTCTGTGGAGAAACAGACGAAGGACGTGGACACTGTAAAGACACATTTACTGTGTTGTTTATTTAAAGTAAAATAAGGCCCATCTTTGCCTGTGTTAAATGTTAAAGGTATTTGTACCGCACACCGTCACCAACGAAGTTGGTCCCCAGGCGCTCTGGCGCATCTGCAAACGAGAAGGCAGGATGGGTTAGTAAGGCAAAGCGGGAGTAGGATAGTGAGAGGGGTAGTGTACGGTTGGCAGCTTCAGCACGGTATACACTGTGTGGTGAGCTTTGGTGCGAGTATTGGATCAATGTCAGTCCTCGTGTGCTGTTGGTGCGGCTTATGTGTTGTTGCGGTGTGGGAAGTGCATGCAGCTTGCAGAGCGAGAGGTGATTGTGTGTGTTTATTGAGTGAGTTAAGTATGCAGAAGGTTTGAGCTTTTTGGTTAGTGGGTTATAATACTTGGAAATAATCTTCACAGTATGCTTAAAAGACTTGATTTCATGGGTCCTTCTTGGAGAGGCCCTGGTCCCACGGTAGGCTCTGTTTCAGGATACAATGGACAGGTTTGTATACCATAGCTAGGTTCGATTGCCCCGCCATTTCGTGGAAAGGTTTGGACTTCACAATAAACTAACACTCACTATACAGCATGAAAAGACGAAGGCTATCCCCAGATACAACAGTCCTACACACTGGGAGAAAGGTCCAGGCTCCACAGTAGGTGGGCTTCAGCATATAATGGACAGAGATAGTGGCACATCCAGACTTGGGAGTCCTGCCTAATGGGGGAGAGGGCCAGGCATCACAATGCATTGAATGCACTTGCTAATATTCATAGATCCGTTCATATGCAGAGCAGTCCAGCAACCACAACTCCAGCCCAGTGTGGCGTCCGATAACATTCAACATTCCATTCAATGCCACCATTCACAACTCTAAATGTGTCACTTGTCAACACTTACAACTCCATGCAGGCGTGGCACCTGCAACATCCACCATCCAATTGAGATGCATCGCAAGCCAGCATCCACAATCCCATGCAGACACGGCACATGCCACCATTCAGAGTTCCAAGTGTGTTGTTTGTGTTTTTCCACAGCTCTGACCAGGTCTTCACTGTCCTCCTCTCGTGGGTATCTCTCATTGTGCCGTATGATGAGTCGTGGAATGCGTTCCCTAGGCTCTGTTTGTATTCGATTGCTTGTTGGGAGCCGGGATCTACATTCATCGTTGTTTTAGCGGTGTGGGTGGTCTTTGGTTATGCACTGAAGAGCCAGGAACTGAGCAGTTTCCTGAATAGTAGTTGGTTTCTTGTGTTCCGTATATCCTTTGGCAAGTCATTCCAAGTTTTCGGCGCCTGGTGAGAGAAAGAGGATCCTCCAAGTTTTCTTTTGTTAGAGTTTCAGTTCCAGGCAGATGTCGATGCTTGATCTGAGCGTTCTTGTTGGCTGATGTAGGCATAATTTATCCCAGAGGAATTTGACGCCTTGGTTGTGTAATGCTTTGCGTGTGATGCACATTGATTTGAATTTTATTTGTTGTTTTATTGGTAGCCAGTGTAGTATTTGTAGAGCAGGTGTGATGTGTTCTCTTCAGGGTAGTTTGACAAGGGGTCTGGCTGCTGCATTTTGTATGCGTTGTAGTTTTTTTAGAAGTCGTTCAGGCATACCCAGGTATAGGCTATTAGCATAATCTACTCTGGACACAACGAGAGCTATGATGGTAAGTGTTTTGTTGGTGTATGATAGGAATGGTATGATCCTTTTTGCCGCTCACAGGAGAAAGAGCATTTATTGAGTAGAGCGTTTACTTGTGGCTCTAGAGGGAGCTTGTTGTCCATCAGGACTCCCAGGTTTTTTCCAATCAATGGTGGTACTGAGGTCGTACCGAGTTCTTTTGGCCAAGGGATGTAGTTGTTGTCTCCTCCGTTTTTGTGACAATCATTATCTATGTTTTGCCTGTGTTAATTTTGAGGTGGTTCAAGTTCATACAGTTGAATATATCACAAATGCAGTTCTCTAGTGTTGTGTTCTATTCTCGGGAGTCTTGTATTTTGAAGATTATTTGTGTGTATTTGGCGTAGTTGTAGCAGGTGAGGCTGTGTCTTTTGATGATTTTGATTAATAGGTATAGGTAGATGTTGAATAAGAGTGAGGAGAAAGATGATCCTTGTGGTACTCCACATATGGAGTCTCTTGGGTTGGACTTGAAAGGTTTCATCCATATGGTTTCTGTTCTGTTTGTTAGGAAGGATTTGATTCATAATTGAGGGGTGTCTATTATTCCCAGTCCTTCTAATATCGTTATGAGGATGTCGTGGTTGACTGTATCGAATGCTGTGGATAGGTCTAGAAGTATCAAGGCAGTATTGTTGACCGAGTCTGGGTTTGTTTTTAGGAAGTCCCACATAGAGAGGAGAGCTTATTCCGTTCCTCTCATTGGCCTGAAGCCAACTTGTGCCTGGTCTAGTAGGCAGTGCTGTTCTATGAATTCTTGGGTTGTTTTGTAAACGTACGTTTCTAGCAATTTGGCTATGTACAGGATATTGGTGATGGGTATGTAGTTGGATAAGTTTTCTACATTTCCTGCTGTGTCTTTGAGTAGCAGCCTGATGTACGCAGATTTGAAGGCCTGTGGTGCTTTACCTCTTGCATTCGAAAGGTTGAGGACATTCCTAGGGTATTCCATGGGAGTTCCTTGTATGAGAATAGATTTGTATATGTCCGGGGGGCGGGGGCCTTCGGGAGAGCCCGATTTGTTGCTTTGATTTACCAGTTTGACGAAAGTCTCCACTGATATTTCTGGAAAGCTTTGTAGTTTGTTCGGATGTTCCTCGTGAGGATAGGTGGGTCTGTAGTGGGATTGCAGGGTTTGTTTTGTATGGTTTGTTGGATGGTAATGATTTTATTTTTGAAATGGTCTCCTAAGTCAGTACAAAGTTTCATCAATGGATCGTTGCATCCAGGTGGGTTTTTAATTTCATTTATGATTTTGAAGAGTTCTTTTTGGGTGTTTGGTGCTTTGAAGATTTGGTTATCGTAGTGTTTCCTCTTCACTTTTTGTATTTCCTTTTGTATGAGCAGATCTGTTGCAGAAATGTCAGTTTGTTTGCAGCGTTGTTGTTGATCCTCCATTCTGATTCTAGTTTTTGGTTTTTCTTTTCATGGCGCCGAGTAGTGGGATGAACCATTTTATCATTGTTTTTTTACATGAGGGGATGAAAGGTTTTTCTTTTGCGATGTCGTCTAGTGTTGTTGCAATCCAGGTGTGGAGTAAAGCTACTTTTTTGTCCAGGTCAGCTTCTTCCATAATTGTTGTTTGTGGTTTGCGTAGTTGCAGGAGTTCAGTTAGGTTTGAATTTTTGATGGTTTTCCAGTTTCTTTTAACTGTGATTGATGGTCTGTCTTGTTGCTTGTTTATTGGAATGGCCATTGAGATTATGAATGGTATGATGAGGTGGTCGCTCCAGAGTATTTGAATTGGGGGTGCCGTGGTAATGAGCTTTTTATTGGTGAAGATTGCATCAAGTGTATGCCCTGCTGAGTGTGTCGCTCCTTTGACTAGTTGTTGTAGGCGCATTGGTGCTAGTTGGGCGGTTAAAGATTTGTGTGTGGTTGTCATTTCTTCATCAAACCAGATGTTGAAATCTCGGAGGATGATCAGATGATTGTGCTTGATGGCTAGGATAGTGATTGCTTCCGTGAAGGCGTCTACGAAGGTTGCATCGTAGGTTGGTGGTCTGTATATCAGTATGAATTTCAGGTTTGTTTTGAGGTTTACTGATAGGCGTAGTTTAAGGATTCACATTTATCGATGTCCAGTGGATCTTCCAGTTTGATAGACAGGTGTTCCTCGTGGATGATTGTCAGTCCCCCCCCTCTTTTATTTATCCTGTTTGCTTGGATGCATTTGAAGTTTTCCGGCAGGCAGTTGTTGAGGGTGATCTTGTAATTGTCGTCTAGCCATGTTTCAGTTACAAATAGGATGTCGTATATTTCGGTCGAATGTTTGGACATTGACCTTGCTTTTATTAAATTCCAGTGGATTTTCTTGGTTTGGTTTTGTTTATTGGTTGTTCCTTGTTCCGGTTAGTAGTCATTCTGTCGTGGTGTTTCTGTATTGATGTTGATTGAATGAAGAACAGCCACAGCTGCTTCTTCATTGAAGATGTCCACTGGGTTGATAGCATGGCTTTTCAATTGTGGTGCTTCTCCAGTGATGACGATTGGTTGAAGATCAGCGATGGCTTCTTCATCACTGAATCGGTCTGTTAGGTTAATGGTAGGGTTGTTGGTTACCAGGGCTTCGTCGTCTTGTCTGGTATGTTGTGGGTATCGATGGTGCCCCTCTGTTCTTGTGGTGTATGGGGTAAGGAGGTCGGAATCATCTGACTCTCTTATTGGGCGCTCCTTTCTTTTTTCCGGGCGTTTTGGGGGAATATTTGTATGTGTCAAGATTTCAGTGTTGTTGCGGTATCAACATTCCGTGGTTGTCGCGAGGTAGGGCGTAAGATATAAGGATTTTTCTCTTATGTAGTTTGTACTGGTGCTGACTGTGTTAGGGTGGGTGTTTCCTGAAATTGAGGCTGCTTCTGCTGGGTGCTGTTGCCTTGTGTGTCCATGACCATTGTTGCGCGATCTTGCTCTCTTTCTCATTGTCCTTTTCTTGCTTAGTGTATTTTGGTTGACGGTGCAGAGGTAGCAGGGTAAGTGGCCCTCTGATGTATTGTGCAAGCATAGTATTGATGTTTCTTTAAGTCTTGATATGCTTGGATGCTCTCAGGTTCAGTCTGTCCTACCTGTCGATGGGTAGGGTGTGTTTCCTATGGGTGCGCTGTGAAGGGTTTTGGGGAGATGGGTGTTCGGCTGTTGGGTTTCAGGACTCAGTTAAGGTGAGTAGTGATATATCTCAGGGAGTTGGCGGGAAGTTGGGACTAGGTTTCACTGGTGTGGATTGATCAATAATGGTAGGCAGTGCTTAACACTGCAATTGGGCTTGGGCGGGACCCTGTTTCACGCGGTTTCAGACAGGTGTTCGAGTGGCTGGTTTCGGGACCCCCCCCCCTTGGTAGCTAGAGGAGGTCTGGGTTTAAGGGAGTAATAATTCAGCGCCCAGAACTGAGGTGACTGGACAGTGTGAGGGGCCTGGCTTCAGGTGGTGATTGAGAGACAGCTGGATATGAGGGTCCTGTATAGTGGGAGAGAGGCCATGCCCAGCAGAACAATTGAGCACAATACTAAACACAGCCATACCCGAGAGTCCTGCACAGTGGGAGAGAGGCCCACGCCCAACAGAGCAAATGAGCACAATAATAAACCCAGATAGAGTCAATTTAGCAATTGAGTACAATCCCAAGCACAGCCAGATCCGAGAGACCTGCACAGTGGGATAGAGGTCCATGCCCAACAGAACAAATGAGCACAATACCAAAACCAGATAGAGTCAATTTAGCAATTGAGTACACTCCCAAGCACAGCCAGATCCGAGGGTCCTGTATAGAGGGAGAGAGGCCCAGGCCCAGCAGAGCAACTGAGGACAATACCAAACCCAGCTAGAGTCAAATTAGCAGTTGAGTAATCCTAAACAGAGCTAGATTTGAGAGTCCTGTATAGTGGGAGAGAGGCCCACACCTAGCAGAATAATTGAGTACAATACTAAGCAGAGCAATTGAGTACACTACTAAATACAGCCAGATTTGAAATTCCTGCACAGTGGGAGAGAGGCCAACACCCAACAGAGCAATTTGAGGACAATACTAAGCAGAACAATTGAGTACAATACCAAGCACAGTCAGATATGAGAGTCCTGTACAGTGGGTGAGGGGGCTGGGCCTAGCAGAGCAATTAAGTGCAACACTAAGGAGAACAATTGAGTACAGTACTAAGCACAGCTAGATTTGAGAGTTGTGTATAGTGGGAGAGAGGCCCAGGCCCACCAGAGCAATTGAGTAAAACACCAAGCAGAACAATTGAGTACAATACTAAGCACAGATAGATTTGAGAGTCCTTTATAGTGGGAGAGGGGCCTAGGCCTAGCAGAGCAATTGAGTACACTACTAGGCACAGCTAGATTCGAGAGTCCTGTAAAGTGGGAGAGAAGCCTAGGCCTAGCAGAGCAATTGAGTACAATACTAGGCACAGCTAGATTTGAGAGTCCTTTATACTAGGAGAGAGGCCTAGGCCAAGCAGAGCAATTGAGTACACAACTAGGCACAGCTAGACTTGAGAGTCCTGTAAAGTGGGAGAGAGGCCTAGACTTAGCAGAGCAATTGAGTACAATACTAAGCACAGCTAGATTTTAGAGTCCTGTATACTGGGAGAGAGGCCTAGGCCTAGCCGAGCAATTGAGTACAGCACTAAGCAGAACAATTGAGTACAATACTAGGCACAGCTAGATTTGAGAGTCCTGTATAGTGGGAGAGAGGCTTAGGCCTAGCAGAGCAATTGAGTACAATACCAAGCACAGCTAGACCTGGGAGTCCTGTATAGTGGGATAGAGGCCTAGGCCTAGCAGAGCAATTGATTACAACACTAAGCAGAACAATTAAGTACAATACTAAGCACAGCTAGTTTTGAGAGTCCTGTATAGTGGAAGAGAGGCCTAGGCCTTGCAGAGCAATCGAGTACAACACTAAGCAGAACAATTGAGTACAATACTAGGCACAGTTAGATTTGAGAGTCGTGTATAGTGGAAGAAGGGTCAGTGGAAATAATCAGTGTTTTAGATTTTCTAAGCAGCTAGGCTTCCAGGGTAGAGTAATTGTTCTACTCCCTACCTAGGCCACTCTTCCCATACCTAGTAGCTGCTGGTTGACGGTTGGCTACTGGCTTCCTCTGCTGAAACCTGCGGATACGATCTGGAGCCGCCCTTTGCCTTGGGGCTCTTAGCCGCAGGGGCTGCCGGGCAGAGGGCTGCCCTGGAGAAGTCACTTAAGACTTCGGTGGAAAGCCAATCAGGGGAGGTGGGTGGGAAGAGGAGAGCAGAAGGACGTGGCAGCAACCTGGAGGGACCTGGCGCTGGGGGCTCACATAATAAACCAGGCCATTTTTTTTTAAAGGCCCAGAGGGATCAAGGCACTTTCCACTCACCTGCACTGCCCGGAAGTGAAAGTGGCATGCACAGCGAGGTGCCGGGGCTTAGTTGGAAACAGGAAATGGGAAGCCAATCAGGGGTGGAGTCAGGAGGGATGAGAAAGTGGGTGCCTGGGAAGCGATGCACACGGGGCCTGGGGCTGCTTAACTTTATCAAAAATGGGCTCTGGAGGCACACTGGACAAGCAGCTCACCTGCAGTCACGGGGAAATCAGAAAGAGCATGCCGATGCGCTCAAAGCTGCAATCCAGCAGTAGCCGGTGGGGTAGCCAATAAGGGGTGGAGGGAGGGCCGGGAGGTGGGATGAGGAAGTGGGTGCCTGTGAAGCGATGCTCGCAAGGCCTGGGGCTGCTTAACTTTATCAAAAATGTGCTCTGGAGGCTCACTGGACAAGCGGCTCACCTGCAGTCACAGGGAAATCAGCATATAACTACGGGGTATTCCCTGCCTATTTTACTAAGGTGCTCGTCAGTCAATGTGGCTGTCCAAAACAAGTCCTTCCGCTGTCCAAATATAACCTATCTGACCTTACCCCTAGTATAACTAAGTGAGGACAATGCCTCCCCTCTCCTGGTTGCTGTGTTTTATCACAGACTTTTCTTGGCTTTCTTGTTCTGCTCAATCGACCAAGCGTAAATAGTCTTTCGATGTTCTCTGTATTAAGTTCCGCTTTTGAGATCAGTGGAACACAGACTAAGGTAAGCAATAACTCTTTACACTATTTTAGGATTGCACCAGGCAGATCAAGGTCAGTTAAACCCACACACTTATTCAGAATGGCACACAACTATTCACAGTAGGTAAAACCCAAGGCAGACTTATTCTACAAAGGCTATACAGCAGGCAAGGGGAAGTAAGACCCAGGTGGTAAACTTATACACTTATATTCTGAAAGAAAACGTTAGGTGAAGCCAACAGTATTACTTTTGGGAGGTGGGGTAACCAATTCACAGGCGAGTAAAATAAACTTCAGTATACTTTTAAGAAGGGCAACACATATCCAAAGTAAGAACTTTTGTAACTGCTCATGTTTCAGAGGGACAGTTACCAAACCAACTCTTTCAAAAGTAAGTAACTTTTAACACTTGTTCTACCTTTCAAGGCAGAATCCTTTTCTTATCCAATCATTCCCTAGTCTATCGCATGAGTTCTCTCAGAGGCAGAAGAGGGACCTTAGTGTTCTATGTGCCAGCTGTAGGCAGGTTGAGATACGGTTCAGTTGCAGGAAAAGTCAGAGTTCCTGAGGAAGTCTCTTCACAACAACGCGGTACTTCACTTTAGAGTTAGTTAGGATCCAGGGATTTCAGAGAAGACAAACTAGAGCAGCGGTATTCAAACTGTGGGTCGCGGCCCTTTGCCTGGGGGGCCGCAGCATGAATTGTAAAAAATAAAATAATACTTTTTTTTTTTTTAGATTCAAAGAAAAGGGCAACGGCGGCTCAAATGGTTGGGTTGAAGCATGACACTGTCTCAGGCACCAATGAAAAAGTGGCCCGCAGTTGTAAATGGATATTCATTAACAGACTGTTTGAATAGTACCCAAGGGGGTGCTTTGTGTTAAAATGTAAGTACATTGTGATATTTATAGAATATTTATTCAGCAACAATGGTCAAAATTACTAACTGCATAGTGAAGTAACTCATGAAACTGGCCCACATTGGCCAAAAAGGTGGCCCATTTTGACTGGCCCACACTAGCATTTTGTATTTTTGGTACAGGCATTGCCCTATATACCAGTCCGAGCCTAGCGGCACATCCATAATGGCGAGGGGGTACCCACCCAGTGGCCCCCTCACCCATTATGGAGGAGCTAAGGAGCCAGCCCAGTGAAACAATGAGCACTCCCTCAGCTGCTTTTCCCAGCTGAGGGAGTGCTCCTGGGCTGACTGAACTGTCAAAGGGACACCCTATTTCCCTTTGACAGTTCAGTTCATTCCCCAGCCGCGCATGCTCACTGAGTCATGCAAGGCTGGGGCGTTTTGCTTCGCCAGCATTGCCTAGCTCATTGGAAATGCTGGCTGGGGAACTGCATGTCTGTACGTGTGAGGGGGAGCTCCTGCGCCTCCTCGCACATACGTTCAGAGCAGCCTGGAATGGGGCGTTTCAGCACCCACAAGCAGGCAAATGCAGAAGGTATGTTTATGTTCATTTTTTTTATTGAAACCTGTGTACGAATGCGTGAATGCTTGAGTTATGTGTGAATGTATGGTGATGGATACTTGTGTGAATGATAGAGTGATTGCTGTATGAATGTGTGTGTGTTTGTTAGTTTGTTTTGTTCCGTTGAGCTGATTTTGGCAAGTAGTGGATAGAGGGGGGAAAGGAGGGTTGTACAACAAAGGCATTTTAAAAATGCCTAAATGCCTTTGTTGCACAATCCCCCTCCCACCTGCCAAAATCAGCTCTCCTTCTGAGGTGCTGTGAAGCCCAGGATACATGGATGGTATTTTTTTACTGGATTTCTATCATAGATGTCCAGTCAAAAATACTATGCTTTCCCCCTGGGAACCCCAGCGCCTTGCATACACACATAACTATGTTGATTGTGTTAGGCCTAGTGGGGCCCAGGGGACAGGGATGGTATATTTTTGCTGGACATCTATCATAGCCGCCCCCAGCAGCAATTGCACACTGTTTGGATATTTACCCTTTTTTTTAAAAAAAGAATGCTCTACAGTGCAACATTTTAACCCATTATTTTATTTAAAAAATTCATGGGGGAAACCCCCCAAACCCTCCTTGATTGGGTCGGACTGCCTCACTGCGCTCAGTCGCTATTGCATTTTTGGGGGAAATAGTGCCCCTCCACTTAAAAAATTCACGAGCCGCCACTGGCTTTCGGACTGTGTTGGGAACGGGATGGGGAGCCCAGGGACTTTGGTGGGAGCAGGATGGGCGGGAACCATGGGATAGTGGTGGGAGCAGGGTGGGGAGAGCCCAGGGTGTGTGATGGTGTGGGGAGAGCCCATAGAATGGGTAGGCGTGGGATGAGGGAGCCCAGCCACTGTGATGGGAGCAGGTGGGGGAGCCCAGGGACTATACTGGGAGTAGGGTGCAGTGACGGTGCACAATACATACTGTCCATTTGGCATTTTTTGGGGGGCCTGGCCTGCCCAATTTTGCTCAGGCCAAAATGTTTTGAAGACCACTGGCCTAGTGGATTTACAATGTGAGGCAACTTCTTTGATTGGCAGGCTCGTCAGAGTCTCATATACAAAACAATCCAGTGTGCTTGTGTATGGACATCCCACATTTTGCAGCTATCTCTATATAAAAAATAACACCAACACAGAGGGGCAGGGAATGGGGGTCCCAAACAATTTATTATTTGTTCAGGGGGGCCTTGGCATAAAAAGTTTGAAGACCACTGCCATAGAGGAATTTACGCATTGTACTTGGGCAAACTGGATGAGAGAACTCCCAAACAAACGAATCACCCCCAAAGTTTCACAGGAATCACACACGGCTTAAGGTAATTAATACCCCAGCCAAACACAATAATTCAGGATAGAAAAAGTGTTTGCAGCAGGACGTCTTCAGAATCTACTGCCGAAAACCCGGTCCTTGAATTCATTGTCGTGATGACTGAAGAAAGGATGGACACTCGAAGGGAATGTAGATGGGGTACCAAATCTGACCCTCATGCCCCTCATACAACTCTCAACACGAAGGCAAACAACAGATATGCCTCAATTTTAGGCCCATCACGCAAATTTGCTCAGACAGCAGTTCAGACCATACCTAATTTATGACTTGGACGACATGGAAATGACATTGATCGAGCAAGTCGACTGACTGTAAAGCCAGGAACCAATGTTGTCATCACTGACATCACGACGTAGCCGCATTATACATGAAGTGCATGCTCATACATTCATGAAATTAGATGAACATGCACTAGTTCATTGCATATAGGCACGAAGTACACGCATATGACCCACATAGGTAGAGGACGGATACACATCGCTATACTCATATCTTTCACCAAGCTAAAACCGCAAGATGCAAAGTATTCATATATTTAGCTTGCATATGCTTGACTGCTACTAACATGGAGAAGCCATAAAGAATGATATAGAAGTTATAGGTCTCTGAAATGGATGGCCAAGGATAGACAGGCTTCGAGTACATGGAAAGGCTGACATGATCACTGCAGCCACAGGCGAGCAGAAACAAGGTACCCAGCCAAGGGCAAGTGGAGATGGGATAGTTCCAGTTAAAAAGACAGTGAACCACCTGCAGAAAACCAGGCTAAAATCCTTATAATTACAAGAAGGACAGCTTAATTTCGTGGTCCTCACACATGTGACCCAGCCAAACAGGACAATGTCTATTCAACCAAGGTAGACTAAGAGGACCGTTCCCATGGAACCAGAAGGGAAAACAGCTACAAGTGTTGCCTACGAGAGGCTAACTAAATGCACTCTCGCAGGCTTAGGAGATCAGAGATGGCATCTTTAGGGAACACTTCCCACCTCCATGTTAATTCCCATTGCCTTGAAAAGGTACACTCAGTCTGGTAACTGTCCAGGGTCCCAGGAATGGGAGGACACATTCTGACCAATCCAGATTCACCTTTCACATGAGGATATAATTTGTTATAAGGGCCAATGGTCTCTCTGCGATCCTGCAACATTGTAGATTGGTACTAGTAGAGGTGGTCCTAGGAGGAGCCACTAAATATGGCTATCCAATTGTATAACTAACTCATGTATCTTCGATATGCCTCCTACCCAAACTGACCAATGTAAATGTGTGATAGGTTTCTGGGATCGAACCTGGATTTGTGATGTCACATCAGGATAAAACTGGGTGACATGCTTAGCAGACAAGAGCTCCGCAGGATACTGGCTTTTCTGGTGTGATCCCTGTCATTTTGTTTACTAATAAAAGACAGTAACTTTGCCCCATGGCTTAGTCTTATGTTCTTGTGGTGGAGAGTATTTGAGGAGCCCAAGTGTTCTCTGCTAATAGTTGGTGTGACTGCTAGAGGACCTCGCCCACATCTATAGAAAGTGGTAGCAGAGGAGGATCACTAGGATTTTTCGGCGACAAACCATCTCATCCTGTCACCTGCCTGATGGGTTGTGTGGTGCTCTGCTGAAATCGATCCAGAAAACCACATGTGTATGAAGAGAAGGTTGACAGGAGCTGCCTTTGGATGCCTTCCCGTGGGATGCCTATCAGACGGCAGAGTGGCAGGTTGTGGGAGAGTTGGTGTCTGAGAAACCTCAGCGGATCACCGAGTGTAAGTATAGACTCCGCTGTATGGCATATGTGTGAGAGAAGGTCTGTTTGATGTTGTTGAAGTCTTTGTTCAATGTGAGGGTATATGTTTGTTAGGCAGTCAGTTTGGGCGGTCAGTTTAGACAGCTTAGCTTGCAGATAAAACAAAAAAAAGAACTTTGGGAAAAAAAGAGACATCAATATATAATGGTTTCTCTGTGAGTTAGGCAGTTCATATTGGTTCATGAATGATTATTGAATGGTTTACCTGGTGGTTAGCGGAAGAAGCTACCTTATATCGCAGAAGATGGATTCCTGTTTTACATCGCAGAGGTGCATTTCTATAAAGCAACACTATAGAAAAGGGACCACAATATTTATTGGATTTCCCTGTTAGGAGGGAGGCAGGCGGCCTATATACGTTATGTTGTGTTTGGGGGCAGATCATAAGTGGACACATCTATTGAAAGATCGAGTATCAAAACTTCTTCCTCTACTGTAGTGGTGACGTCGACTGTGAGGTTGTTTAATAGGACTTGAAGTGTACAGAAAGCAGTAGAACCTGGTGGGTAGTTTGCCTATTGTGATTGAAAATCAGTGTTGTGCCATTTATGCAGAGCTTGAGAAGTTTACGAGTGGAGTTGTGATTTGAGCCTTCAGGGTGGGAAAGCCGCAAGAGGGACGGTGCATGCAGCATGCCTGTGTTTTTTGTTGGTGAGCCGGTGAGGCTAAGAAAATTTATATTGCATTGATTAAAATTGGAGGTGTCGAAAACCCGATCTGACGTCAAGTAAGTATTGATAAAGTGTTATATAAAGGTAACAAAATGAGGGATACAACCCTTCAGCATATGTGCAAGTCCCGCCCACGGTATTGAGAGAAAATACACAAGTATAGCAGGGAATGGACTTGCGACACAGAAAGCAAGTTGGCAAAGCCATGGCCCAAAGATGGACATTTTTCCAAATGTGTGCAGCTGCAGCAACAAATGGTCACTTATTTGCAGGCAGCTTATAAGGGGAATAAACAGAACAAATGATTAGCTATATTAGAGTTAAGAAAAATGTTTCAGGAAGGGGACTCGGTTCAGCAGCATTGGAGGCTGAGCCAATGGGACACAGGGGATGAACAGCGCTCAGCTCCTTCTCCTCTTCCTCCACCTTCTCCTCAAACAGAGGAAGCAGACACAGGAGCAGAAGGCAAGGGATTTTACCTGATGAAGGAATTAAAAGCAGCAGCAAGATACACCAATCTAACTTTCGCACCTCCAGCGTATAATTGCGAAAGTGTACCGGATGGCGCAAAGCAAGCAAGTAAAGCACCACAAGACAGTAGCAGCGAACGTATGGAGCGCAGCAAGATGCAAGCAAATCTAAACAAGAATGACTTGGGGAAAATAAGGCTTAGCGAAGGCCAAGAATTGGTGGTATTAAGTGAATGGCTAGGCAGACATATATTGCTCAAATTCGACGGGAAAACAGCAAGTGAGACAGGGCACGCAGGGAAGGAATTGCAGAGTAGCAATGACACGCAGGAAGAAGCTAAGGAGTGGGCAGAGATAATGGGGGAAGTACAAAGATGGGAAAGGGAAGAAAAGGAGGAAAGTGAAAGATTTCAAAAGAAAGAGCGAACAGAAGCGCGAGAGAGGAAATAGAGAGAAAGAAAACAGAGCTAGAAGACATAGCAAGGAGAAAAGCAGAAGAGTGGGAAAGGCATCTGCAGATAAAGAAAGAGTAAAGGAGGTTAGAAGTTGACCGGATCGTTCAAGAATGTTGATGAAGAGAAAGAGAGGAGCGCAGAAGTGAGCAAGACAGACAAGTGCAGAGAGAGACACTTTTCGAATGTTGGAGATCAAGATAGATTTGCCACATTTAGATGATGAAGAAGGTATAGGAGGAAGCATAGGGGAACTCTATAGGAGCAAGAGAAGCAGCACAGTTGCCCCACGGGCAGACAGAAGTGCTGAACCCACGGTGACGGATGAGCGTGAAGTTACAGATCAAACAAGGGGAAAACAGTAGAAAGCAATCAAAGGAGATTTAGTTTCGAGGAAGACAGAGAAGGCGACAGTGACAGTAGTATTGGGACCATAGGGTCAGACGAGGATTCACAAAGGAGCAAAGATGAGGAGGAGGGAAGGCACTCTTGACGCTCCAGGGAAGTAAGCCCAGACAGAGACACAATATGGGGAGGCGAAGAGAATATGGGTAGAGGAGAGAAGGATATTGCAGGGCGACTACCACATTCCGAGGGTGGGTTACACAGCACGGACAATATCACTCTGTATGCGCAGAGGCTCAGGGCCCGGCAAGGACGGATAAGGACAGAGATGGCTATGGCATTCACCACCACTAAAGACATGGGAAAACAGGAAGGAGAGACAACACTGACATAGTTCCCATTGCTGAAAAAGCTGGGGGTGACCTCAGTATATGCCATTGCAACAGATGGACAAAGATAATTTAAGATGTAAGCTGCCTCTGTTAACTTCTGGCTCTGGCAAGTGGATTTATGCGATTGAAAGACTAACAGCAGGGACGGCATTAGCAGTAGGGAACCTGAAGAGCTTACCTTCAGCCATTCTTGGGGATGTAGCTGATGATGTATGGAGAAGAGCAGGATATCCTGGAGTGACTACACAGAAGAAAGCACACAATGGTGCACCATTCAATAACTGGCAAGCAACCGTATGGCCAGTTCTAAAGGTGCAATACCCAGACATGTCAGACATAAGCGTGATTATAGCATGCAAAATGTGTGAGGACGAAGACCCACTTCAATATATTCAAGAAATGTAAGAGACATGGCACCTCGAGACGAGAGAGCCGGGGACAAAACAGTGGGGTTATTTTACCACATATTGGACCTGATTCACAGAGCCTTTTCCAATGGGATTACACCATTATAAAATGCTTCTATGAATCAGGCCCATTATGTCAGCGGTTACCCAAGCAAGTGCAAAAACAGCTTAAGAATTCAGTGGGGATGGAGGCTAAGCTGTGGTCAGAAATTCAGCTAACCATAATGCACTATTGCAGGCTAATGCAAAATAATGCTAGAAAGAAGCGTGAGGAGAGACAACAAGAATAAGTGAAGTTAGTGCAGAAGAAATGATCCAAGTATAAAATGGAAGGGGCAATGTTGATGAGCAGCGAAGGAGTAGTTGCTAAGCAAGCGCTGAACTGACCACAGATGACAGAGGAAGGTTTTGCAGGATGAAGTAATATGAATCAATGGCCAAGAGGACGAGGAGGGATACTTCGGGGAAGCGGGTTTGGACACTGACTCCAGCAGAATGCAGGAGGGTTCCATGGGGCACAGCAAAGACTGATGGTAGGTCCCGCAAGGTGATGGGTGTGCGGACAAATTGGCCACATGTCGTGAGTGATACAGGAGCGGGATGCCTCAGAATGGGGGAATGCAGCAACAGTCCACATACCAGACAGTGCAGACTGACTATTATGCCCAAGATCACACGCAAGCACAGATTTACGCACCACAACAGACGCATATCCAAGACATGCAAATGCAGCAATATTAGCCCATGATACATGCATTACAGATTCAGGGACACATGCAGCAATCACAACCAGCACAGCAGGCACCAGTTCATAAAAACATCATAACCTCATAACCATGACACGTGCAGGCTCCACGATGTCGGCTCCCATGCGAAAGCTGGAAGGAGAGACTGTTATAGGGGGCAATCCATTCACAGGGACAGGAATGTCATTATATCTACAATAGGACATCCCACAGACAGACCTGATGTGTTCAATCTTATCTGTTACACCCAATCTGGCAGAAGAACCATGTATAGGGGTGACTATAGGTGACAAGACTTTCCTTTCGCGTGGACATGGGGCGACTAGGTGCTGTATAAGGGAGGGGAGATACCCAATGTCAGGCATTGCCATGAATGTGCAGGAATCCTCTGGGGCCACCGATTTGGTTCCTTTTACTGACAAATTAACACGACCTGACCATGCCACCGTTATATTCACGACAGACACCAATAAATATAATGGGTAGAGCCATGATGAGCCGACTTAACATGACCATTTCATTCACAGACCAAGGGATAGTGTGTTCAAAGCCAGGGATTCATTACATGAGAATGTGAGGGAGCTCATCCAAATTTATTGTGGCCTGATGGTACAAAGGGGGTGCTCGTAGACATTGAACTGTTTTCGTATGGGGTAGAAGTGTTAATCACATGGCTCCCAGAAATACAGGGTAGACTGTTACGCATATCCAATGAATTCCCATTCAGACCAGCGGTTCCTTTAGATGAGAAAAAAGGAACAGTGATCCCAATAGAACACAAGGCAGTTATAGTGAGAGACGAGAGGATAGTACTACATGGGACTGATGATACAGGGCGATCATGGAGATCTGTAATTGCAGTGGGGGAAGGATACTTGTTGGCTGATGCGACAGATGAGGAGTTATTCTCAGATGATAAGTGGAAATACATTATAGGAAGTATCGCAGAGAGTGGCAGTGTTGTGAAAACTGCCACCACTGTTTCTCAAAGAAGACTTAGGGCGGGTACCCAGTGTCTCATGGACCAATAGTCCCTATGACATGGGTCTGATAAAAGGTGATAGGAGTCGTCAAGATAAAGATTAAATCAGGGCTTTTTTACCAAGGGAAAGACAGTATCCTCTATCAAGGGAGGCAGACTAAGGTATTTTCGAGACAATTGCCGTATTAGTGAAGCAAGCATTCTGGTACCCTCAGAATTGGAGTGGAACACCGCAGTGCATCCTGTGAAAAAGGCGACATGGCGATCATGCCGTTTTATTCAGGATTTGCACCCATTGACACAAATTGTTGAAGCAGAATTCCGAATAGTTCTGAATTTAGCAACAATTTTGAGCAGTATCCCAACGGAAGTTACGCACTTCACGGTAATAGACTTGAAGAATGCCTTCTTTTCTATACCACTTCACAAAGAGTCACAAGACTTTACCTCCTTCCTATATAGAAACCGGAAGTGGAAACACGAGACTCCAACAAGGGTACTGCGAGTCACCTTCCATCTTTCATAGGGTCCTTCAGATGGATCTAGGCAACATATAGATAGCAAGCACATCCATACAATACATGGACGCCATTTTAATTTGTTGAAAATCAGAGGAACAGTGTCGAAATGACTTAGTATATTTGCTGAAGGTATTGTGCAGAAAAGGGTTAAAAGGTGGACAAGGCAAAATTAAAATATTGCCAAAGTGAAGTACTATACACAGGGCAGTTGATATCACAAGAAGGGAAAAAAGTGACTCCAGAAAGAGCTGTGGTGATCAGTACAACACTGATGCCGAAGACAGTGAGAGAAATGCAGCAGTTTTTGGGCCTTTGCTATTATTACAGAGCCTGGGTGTTTGACTGCAGCACATACAAACCCTTTGTTGAGCGGGCTCAGGGAGTCACAGAGAGGGAATGGTAATTTGGTATGGACACATGAAATTACTGTAGTCTTTGAAGAGCTGAAGAAAGCAATATGCACAGTTCCAGCACTAGGGATCCCTGACTATCACAACAAATTCTATTTGTTCTCAGACTTCAACTGAGTAGTGATAACTGCGGTACTCACGCAGAAGACTACCCTAGGCTACAAGCCATTGGCCTTTTATAGTGGAGGTTTAGACCCAGTAATGAGTGGACATTACGCTTGCGAGTAAGTTCAGGCTGCTGCCGCATTCGCGTTAGAGAAGTCAAGTCAGCGAGTATCACCATGGGGTGCAGCACCACACTTTACATTAAGCATGCCCTCTTTGCAATTTTTGAAAGACCCAAGAGTACGTTGACCATGCAGCGAGCTTCTGGATACAAGGTAATTATCTCAAATCCAGCATCAAGGTAGTGAGGTGCAGGACTGTAAACCCAGTGAAATTCTTAGTTGAGCCTGTAGAGGAGGGAGACTATGTACACAACTGTACTGCATACATGGAACAGTATGACAACATTTCGAAGGTGAGGGAGAAGCCACTTGAGGAGGAAGAGGTGCTTTACATTGACAGGTCATCGACAGGAGACCAGACAACAGGGGAAAGGCATACGGGAACGGCAGTGGTGAGATTAAAAGCAGACGGTGCAGCAGAAGTAGTAGCAAGCG
This sequence comes from Ambystoma mexicanum, assembly GCF_040938575.1. Taxonomy (NCBI): domain Eukaryota; kingdom Metazoa; phylum Chordata; class Amphibia; order Caudata; family Ambystomatidae; genus Ambystoma; species Ambystoma mexicanum. Next base: position 621,828,250 of record NC_090928.1, on the reverse strand, counting down.
TGAGACTGCTGTCACATGTTTCAGCGCAATCAGTAGAATTAGTGGCTCTCATAATAACATTAGAAGCACGCAGGCACCAGGAAATCACAGTGTAGTCAGATTCAGCCTAAGTGATGTCTACAGTACACTCTGGGCTGTCGCGATGCAGACGAGGGACATTAGATGAGCTGACGGCACACGTCCCCAATTTGGGTAGGCTCATAGACGCACTTGAACTCCCAGCGGCAGTAGCTGTTGTAAAGTGGCAGGCCCACATGAGGGGGGATGATGCAGTCTCCCCGGGGCAACAAAGCAGTCGAGGTGGAAGCAAATCGCACACCATATTTTTCAGAAATAACAGACTTCGATACCCCATCAAACACACGTTTCCATGTGCGTAGTATGATTCTAAAGGAGGGCTGTAATACATTACCAGCCACACAGATAATGGAGTTTCAGGGAAGGGATCCAACAGAGGAGAAAGACTTAGGGGTGAGAAGGGGATGTTCAATATCTCCTACGGATGCTCTGATGACAGGAAAGCACAGGCAAGCTAGCACTCCCAATAGGGTTATTGTAGATTGTCCTCACGCAACTGCATTATCCCACTCATATGGGTAAAGAGGTACTTGCTGCTCACATTGGGGAAGATTGGTTCTGTCCTAATATGTCGGAGCATATTTATGGAAATCTGTGTGACTTGTAAGAAGTTCACTGCAGGACATACTATGTTTAGTGAGGGGGAGCCATACATCACCCAATCGGGCCTTTCCAACATCTCCACATCGACTGTGAAATGATCCAGGTGTGTCAGGGCTACCTCTACATGATTGTGGTTGTGTTCCTGCTCTCCTGATGGATCAAACATTGTCCCTGTTCACTGTTCACACCCCGATACCATCAGGGCAGCACAATTCCTTGTTAGAGAGGTATTCCCATGATGGTGGGGGAGTGAGGTCCTACGGTCCGACAATGGGCCTCATTTTGTGAATGAGACTTTTGAGCGCTTCACAACCCTGCTAGGGATACAGCACACATTCTCCTGTGAGCATCACCTGCAAGCAAAAGGGGTGTGTGAGCGCCTCAAAGTCCTGCTCAAAGAATAAATAGAAAAAATAAAAGCCACCTTAAAAAAAGGGATGGCTTTTTTGTTTGCCCTTAGCTCTGTTCACACTGCGCAGTCAGCTCCGATCCGACCACCACTTAACGCCCCATGAGGTGTTAACAGGATGGTGCATACGACTACCCCTGGCTCCTCCCACTAGAGCATTGATAGATACAAATGCAACTTTTGATGTGTTTGGAACTGAAATGTAGGAACATGTGGTTTCTTCGATGGCTAGTGCGTGTTTCATTTCTCGTCAACTGTAGGTGCAGGGGGAGAGGTCGAAGAACAGTGAGGAAGATACCATCCCAGCCGCAAGTGAAAGACTCAAGCAATCACTACTTTATCGGCGGGATACAGTTTTACTCCAGAAAAGGCCCTGGTTTAAACCTAGATTCGAGGGCCCCTATATTGTAGAGCAAGCAACAGAGCATGCAATGAAAGTGAATGAGAATAAAGCGTGGGACTACATTGGAGACGTTAAGCCCTGTTGAGGTATGACCTCTTCCCATCTAAGAAAAGACTATTCAATGCAAGAAGAAGACAAGGACAAAGAAGAACAACAACCACAGGTAAGACGGTCCTGAGCAAGAGAGTTAGGGAAGGACAATACGCACCACTAGAATACTTTTTCTTACAATAGGTATTAGTCAAGAAAGTAAGGCCAGTCAAAGTCATATGGTATTTAGTAGACGTATCCCATTTTAGGAATGCTTTATCCGCTTTGTGTGACAGACACAAGATGAACAAATGATTCCCCCACAATTATTTTCCTTACCTTTCTGTTATATGTTGGCCACATCTATCCACAATTGACCCTCGGAAACTAGTCTATCATTACTCTGCTTGGTGATTTGAAAATCCGTAACGTGTGGGAGCAATTGTTCCTTGTAGCACTCGCCCAATACTATAGGCAAGCTTAATCTAACATACGCTAACAAGACAATAACACATTTCTCAGGCTTTTCAGGTGACTTGCACAAACCCTCAGATCAACGCATAGAAACACTCAAGAATAACAACAATATAGTTGAGATTTTGGTTAGTGGATAAAAATAAAAAAAGAACAACAAGGTAAATGGAATTCGTAATACTGTGATATCATGATAATGTTTTATGCTTTCTGCTGTCTCTACCTTTTTACACTCCTTGTTCTATGAATATTGATGTTTTCAGAAGCACACGCGTTGACCCTTACTCATGTAACCCTAATCCATGCTGTTGTGGAAGCCATATCTAGGCAGGCAACAAGCACTGCTAAAGAAGTAAAGAGAGTTAGGCGCAGTGCAGAAGCAGATTTTAACCAGGTAAATTCCTAGATAACTGATTCAGCCCATATATCTAACAACATGTGGTATAGCCACATGGCCAAAGTGGGGAAACAAATGACAAAAGAGAGCTGTTATGTTTGCTCTCTCATCCCATATGCCATGAGTGCATCCGGAACGTTTGTGGTAACTGAAATTCCAGTGGAAAGAGCACAATTCCTCTTGCATTTATCGCTCCACAACACAAGAGGACGAGTTCAAGGGAAACGTGCCACACTAAGATCCATGCCCAAGAAGACGTCCCTGTACGAAGACAATTACATAAAGACTCAGGAAATGTTGGACGATTACTGGAATGCAGATAAAGGTATAGAGTATATCACACAGGGTCCCGTAAGGTGGGAAGTACAGACAGTGACACAGAAAGAGTTAAAGTGTCCCAAAAAAGGACCTGTAGAAATAGGAGGAATGCCAGGATGGGGGAAAGACCTCAAATGCTGGTGTATGGACAAGTATGCACAACAGACGGATGGAAAGAAGGAGTTGATGGGAGCTAGGCACATGCTCTCCCAACGGTTCCAGTGGAATTAGTACATCAAGAATATTACAAGTGGCTCAAGGAATGGGAAGCAAGTGCCAAACTGCTCACATGGGTGGAACCCGAAGCAGGGCTTGTGTCCATCATACTGCTCAAGGGAGCAGCTGTATTTTCCAGAATTATGGCAAAGTAGAGGTTGCAGAAAATGAAGGATGTAAGCAGATTTCGAAGATACCAGGCAGGAAGGTCATACCGGCTGTGCTCATGGACCACTATTGGGCCTTTGGGTCAAAGGCATACCTGCAGCTGCGACCCAATCGGGAAGGAATATGTTTACTTGTACATCTGGAGACTCTAGCATTAGTAGTGCATCAGAAGGAAATACAAATAGAGGAGTTCCCTAAAAAAGATACGAGAACAAGGAGGAAGAGATCTTTAGGGCTGGCCAGAGTGAAAAGGGGGAACTATGCCGCATCAGACATGGAAAAGGCATTGGATGCGATACCACCCGAGCACAGATTGTTTAGCAAAACTGAGATATTCTTTGCATCTATCGTTCCGGCAGTGCAGACAAGCATGAATGACAATGGCTCCAGATTACATGGTGGGAACAGATACAGACAAACTTCACCGTCAAGGAGTCCAACGACATCAAGGAAGAGCTGAGAGGGGTTACACGAATGGCCCACCAGAACAGATACGTTCTATATCTCCTCAAAGCCATGGATGGAGGCATTTGCGCCCAAGATCGTTTCTTCTTGCGGTACATTTGTTCCTGCCACCGACGAAGGCAACGGGACACTGACAGAGGCTATCATCCGACTCTCAGAAATGCGCACGAAGAAGGAGGCAGAAACGAAAACTTTCGGAAAGGACAAAGGTTGACTGTCTTGCATATTCTCATGGATACAGACATGGATGGCCAATGGACTGAAAGAACTGGCAGCAGCTTTGATATTAGTATTGCTGACATTTTATGTCATCAGGATAACCATCACGCAGTGTAGAAAGACAACCAAGAAGACTTTAGAAATGAAAGTGCTGATAGACGTAGAGACTGAGGAAGATAAAAAACAAAAACACAAAATGCACTGCAATCACAACTGACAGTGTCCTCTGTTCCCAACAGGAACGATGTTCCAGTATCCTTACAACACCTGTGACTATTGGGGAAAATGGGTTTGGTGCAACCCTGATGGGGACTGCAACTACGTGACATGGAGCCAGGGTGACTATGCAAAATACTATGGACATCTTGGAGGGATAACAAAGGTCTGGCTCCTGAAATTGCAGACAATCCAGGAGATTTGTGCAAGTAATGTGGTTGACACATCAACCAGAGTAGAATTGTAGATGGGGGACCAAATCTAACCCTCATGCCCCCACATAACTCTCAACACGAAGGCAGAGAAATGACAGATGTGCCTCACTTATAGGCCCATCGCTGGAAACTTCAATGTATCGCAGGTGTGAGAAGCGTAATTCGCTCAGACAGCAGTTCAGACCATACCCAATCGATGACTTGGACGACATGGAAATTACATCGATCGAGCAAGTTGACTGACTGCAAAGCCAGAAACCAATGATGTCATCACTGGCGTCACGACATAGCCGCATTACACATGAAGTACATATTCATCCATCCATGAAGTTACACAAACATGCACTAGTTTATTGCATATAGGCCCGAAGCACATGCTAATGACCAACGTAGGTACAGGATGGATACAAAAACACATCTCTATACTCCTATCTTTCACCAAAGCTGAAACGCAAGATGCAAAGTATTCATATATTTAGCTTGCACATGCTTGACTGCTACTAACATGGAGAAGTCATAGGGAATGATATAGAAGCTATAGGTCTCTGAAATGGATGGCAAAGGGGAGACAGGCTTCAAGTACATAGAATGGCTGACATGATCGCCGCAGACAGAGGCGAGCAGAAACAAGGCACCCACCCAAGGACAAGTGGAGATGGGATAATTCCAGTTACCATTACAATGAGCCACCTGCACAAAATCAGGCTAAAGTCCTTATAATTACAAGCAGGACAGGTTAATTCTGTGGTCCTCACACACGTGACCCAGCCAAACAGGACAATGCCCATTCAACCAAGATAGATGAAGAGGACTGTTCTCATGGAACCAGAAGGGAAAAAAAGCTACAAGGGTTGCTTATGAGCGGTTAACTAAATGCACTCTCCCAGGCTTGGGTGATCAGAGATGGCAACATTAGGGAACGCTTTGCAACTCCATGTTCATTCCCAATGCCTTGTAAAGGCACACTCAGTCTGTTAACTGTCCATGGTCCCAGGGAAGGGAGGACACATTCTGAACAATCCAAATTCAACTTTCACCTGGGGATATTATTTTTTGCAAGGGCCAATGGTTGCTCTGCGACCCTGCAACATTGTAGATTGATACCAGTAGAGGTGGTTCTAGGAGGAGCCACTAAATATGGCAATCCTATTGTAGAACTAACCCGTATATCTTCTATATGTATCCTACCCAAACTGACCAATGTAAATTTGTGATAAGTTCCTGGTATGGAACCTGGATTTGTGACATCGCATCAGGATAAAACCGGGTGACACATGCTTAGCAGACGAGAGCTCCGGAGGATACTTGTTTTTCTGGTGTGATCCCTGTCATTTTATTGGCTAATAAAAGACAGTAAAACTTTGCCCCAATGGCTCAAGGTTGCAGGGTATTGAGGTATTGCAGCCCAGCAAGGTCGCAGCATGCTGTGGATGGCTCAAAGTGCAGGTCTTCTTGAGGGTAGTGGACCTCACTAGCCTCTGGGTAGGAGTCACTGGACTCAGGTACCAAGGTCGATTGGAAGGAAGGGTAACAGCAGGCTTCGGTTGCACAGCAGGCTCTCCAGTCGCTTGAAATCAGTACAGCTGTATTTTCTTCATCTTCCTTTTTGGTTTCAGCTCCAGTGGTTGAATTGTCAGCAGCTTCCAGGTTTGGAGTATTCAACAGGAACTACAGCACAACCTCTGCATTTTTTCTCTCTGTGCATTTTACAGTAAGGGGTGGTTGGTTGCACTGGGAGTTGGTTCTTTTCCGGCAAGGTGAAAGACAAAGGGCTGCAGAGTTTTGGCCTCCTGCCTCGCTTCATGCCTTCTCAGACACTATGTAGCCTGGGCGGGGAATCCAAAGGATTCGCGCCAAAGACTACACTTCCACTGAGGTCATTCTTGCCTAGAATGGTAGGGGAAGACCTCGGAAACAGCAAGCACACAATAAATGGCGAAAGAAGAAGGAACCCACCATATTAGAAACGTTGTGTCCCTTCTGTGCATTACCAAGGCTGAATTAACAGGTTGTGTGTAAGAAAGACAAAGTAATAAAGGTAAAACCACTGCCACCAGCAATTCATGTAAAACTCACAATTGTAACAAAATGTTACCAGGCAAGTAAGAAAGAGGATACATTGTATCCCCCAGCACTCCACATAAGGTGGGGTGTGCTGACTCACTTATACAAAATGTAAAGGGGATGAAATTCCCTCTTTAGTACTGGGAAAATGTAGTTCACCCAAGTATAGGAAAGAGAAATCAACAAGGGAAGCCAAAGGGGCAACCTAGCTTAAGCCCAAAAGGTCTAGGAAACTATAACTTCAACCATACACTACGGAGAGACATAAAAAGGTCACACATAAAAAGAGTGAAATACTAGGTGACAGGGGAAAACGATTCCCCTTCACCTAGGAACAAGGTCAAATAGTTACCAAGTCCAATCAAAATGTTCTGGGGTTGACACAGGTCAGGAAGATTTATCATAAATATGAAAATCTTACCCAACAGTGAGGGTGGGATAGATTGAGATTTTTAAAATACAATTCTGTTTATTCTGTATTTTAAAGTGCACTCTGCCAATCAGATGCCATTTTCATAATGCTCCATGCTAAAATGTATAGTGCCATGTACCTTGCTGGGATGGTCTACTGACCTATCCCAGCATTTGGCTTGCAGCAGCAACAGGGTAGGTTCAAAGGTCACATGCATTGCTGAACGGATCTGCTAGAACCCAGAGTTTCAATGGGGAGTGGTGGCTTTGTTGACTGTGAGCATCCATGGATCAAAATTTCACAATCATGTGCTCCAGAGACCTGGTGGCAATTTGTAAAAACTAAACATAAGGCACGTCTGGTTTTGACATGGTGACTATTAGGATTACAAAATTATGCAGCCACAAGAAATTGATGTTATTTTATGGTCAACTTGCTGAAGAGTAACTCATTCATGGCAAGGCCTAATGTGTATTAAGCGGTGTGGACTGTGGGTCCCATCCAGGAAGCCCTCCCTTTGGTGCAAATGAGAAGGCTTGTCACATCCACCAGGGAACAGAAACACTATCTGGGGGTTCAGTTGGTAATTAGCACTGCAAAGGCAGTACTGTCATTAGAATGGCTACCTCTCACCAGGGTGCAGGTTACTTGTGGTTGGAGTAAGAGTAGCTCACGAAAGAGCTTCAGGCATCAGAGGGTTGCCTCCATTGTTGATTTTACTACGGCTCTCAAAATTCCTATCCCCGCCCCAGTTCCTGCAGACAAAGCACAATGTGTATGATATATGACGTTAAAGGGCATTTGTTACAGTAGCCTGTATTAGACCCTTAACAATAGGCTTCCCAATCAGCCATGGTATTTTGCCTATACAAGCAGGGAGAGCCCCTCTGCTTACTTAATTCATCTCTGAACAATTCCTGAGGAGGGATTCACCTAGAACTATGCTGAGGAGGGTACAGTCTGCTCCAAGGTCTTCTCTAGCAGAGGTCAAAACTACAAATTCCAAGCCCTTCCCTATAACCATATCAAGGGACTATTTGGGATGACCAGCTGGGTGAACAAGACCACCTGCAACTGCGACAAGTGCTACCCAGGATATACTCACTTGAAGGGACAGGACCCTGCAAATGCTCGCCACAAACCTTGCTGGTTGGGAAGGGCAGAAGAAATGACTCCACTTAGAAACCCAGGAGCAGCCCAATGCCTGTTTTACACCTTGGAATGATTTATGAGCCTGCTTGACGTGCTCGACTCAGTATTGGCCACCCTAGGACATGCAGTTCGGAGTTTGCCACTCTCAGTGCTTCAAACTGCTTACCTGCTTTTCGTGTCACCTTGATGCCGACTCGATACATTTAAGCCAACAGATAGCCTTGCCTCAACTCGCCCGCTGGTTCAACTCTGTGGAAACAACAGATTCACTGAATCTTCACTGCCAACTTGATCCAACCAAAGCAACATCTCCACCTGATGCAAGCACCTACTAAACCTACTGGAAGAGATTGTCCATGCATCTCAAACGTTACCTCAACCCTTCGAAAGACATCAACTCGATCAACTGGGAGGCTTCGCCTTGAATTTCCGATGCACCATTGGGAAGCACGACTCGAATGTCTCGATACTGGCTTGACTGCAGTTTAGGGCCGAGAAGCCTGTCTCGATGCTGTTGAGCCCCAAAGACCAGCATTACAAGGTATTTGATGAGGTCATGTCTCTCTGGCCTGCCTATGGTGTTCTAGTCAATTATAAGCCGCCCTTTCTCTTCCTTTTTAAGAACATATTCATTAACTTTGACACTGGCTGCTGGAATAATTGCCGGAGCACCAGTCTACAAACCCAGAGTGCCCATCTATTCTAATAAATCTGCTTTCTCTGTGTCTTCCCTAATAGGGGTAAGACAATAGTATTATTATTAGTGGCATTTAGGTTTGCTAATTTAATTAAAAATCCTATGTTTATCAACCCTTGGTTGGGCATTCTTTTATACAGGGACCATAGTTCTATTTTTGTTTGGTTTGCTTCTGCACTAACTCACACCCCTCCTGAACAGTATAGCCTGCCCTCAGCCTGCGCTACCCTATGAGGTGAAGGAGATATACCGGTCGGTCTGTGCCAATTTCACATTTATGAATGGATCATCGATGGTTTAGGCGTAGGGTAAGGCGGAGTAGGAGTTGTATTGACCACTCATCCCTCTAATCCTGCACAGCATTAGCCATTTGGTCACAGTGGATGCAGGAAGTTTGGCATATGTTTTACTTTCATTTTTCATTACTGAAGCAGATCCACAAATCTATAAATGCACACCAATACATAACTTTCCATGATTGGATACTACATGTGTTACTGTTACCCAACGCGGTATTCTTATATCAACCTCAGAAGATTGAAGGAATGCGAACATTCACATATCTGTATATAGATATCTGCATCAGGTACACTGATCTGCCTTAGACGCTCCAAAATAAATGGATACATATTTCCCAACACAGGTTCTCCTATAAGAAATAGGACTGTGACTCCACACTGATTTTATCAGTAACAGATGAAGTGAAGCTTATGATGGTGCCATGCTGCAGGCCTTCTATCTGGACCTGTGCAATAACACCTGCATTTTCCAACCAGCAGGCTCACACAGTTATCTAAATAGGGGGTTTAGCCTTACTGGTTTCTATTAGTTCTTTTTTAAAAACATTGTTTCAAAGGAAGAAAGCAATGCATTCTACCGTTTGGCATGCAATGGCTGTGAATGGCTAGAAAATAATGCCAGGCTCTTCGTCATGTTTTTTGTCTGCTCCCCTTTTCCACTGCTGACATATCCCTTCCACCCATGGAAATGGGAAAAGAAAACCAGAGTATGATGTACGTTAGGGAGAGTACAGCATTTTCCACCTTTTATACATCTGTAAATATGCTTTGCAAACCAACATTTAAAATCAGAGGAAAATACAGATTGCAAAATAGTCTGAAGACTAATTGACATAAAACCGTTAAATATTCCTAGATGCGCTTAATGTAACAGAATCACAGTGCATCGCTAAGCAATACGTTGGCAGTTATTTCAAAACAAAACATAACAAACATGCCAACACTTGAGAAAATCCAAGGTGAAGACATTTTAGCAGAAAAAGGAAGAACTCTATGTGCCCGTTTACTTGAACAGAGTGTAGCAGCAGCAGTCCTAGAGGCGGGACCAGAGTGCACAAATCCGCAATTCAACCAACTGCACAAGGGCATACCAAGTGCCCACCATGTTGATGGTTTGTATCGACCTGCTGTATTCACTACAGCTTCAAAGCTTCTAGAGCATGACAGAAACGCCACACGTTCGTTCGGGAACTTACATTGAGAAGGTTTTCTAGTCATAACATGCGTGTTCGAAAATGAAAAAAAAAGTACATATATATGCAGTTATTTTTTCATCAGAAATTACAGACACGTTTTCGCAAGTTATGTGAAATAGTTAACAGAGGGGCTATTAAAACATTGGTGCCCTATTTCTATGCAGCTTCCTCTGTAATTATTAGAAACATTCCAAGATGGTACTCTGGCAGTAAAGAGTGGCACTGGCAGGAGGGGGTAGGAGTGATTTCGCAGTGACCTTACGGCACTGAAGCAGAGAGCATGTTTGCATGGGTCCACCATGTTGTGTTCCGCAATGCATTGGGTATTTATGCAAATTAGTGCATTAATAGGAGACAGCTAGGGGTGCATGGCAGGTTGTTAGGAGATGCAACACAAATTGGTGGGGACAGTGGGTGTAAGAGTCCTGGGAGACAGGCTGATAATGACTCTAAATATGGAACATAAAGCGCAGACACGGCAGGGGGTCGTGGTATAGGAGCAGATTCTTTTCATTCTCTATACAACCCCACTCGATGGACAGACTTGCACTTGTTCACAACATGTTCCACCAACAGGTGCAGATTAAATGCACTTTCTTTTGTAGCCTTAGGGCACCCACCAACTTTGTACCTTTATCATTGCCACAAAGGCAAAGCGCACCCAAAAGGAATGCAGTCACCATACCACCTGCAAAGGCCAATTTATCAGACACCCGCATACTTTGCATGCATGCTTGTGTTACAAATGATGGGGTTAGCTGGGCATATGGTGACTGTCACAGCAGAATCTTTTGTCTCTGAATCTAAAATAAAAAGGTTTCAGGAGAAATATTGTGTTGCGAGAGTGCTGGGGCCCAAGCCTTTTTCCAGTATTGTATTTGGTGCCTTCAGATATTTTCCTCATCCACCAGCCATGTAGGATCGTACTAAACAAAGGTTTAAAAATGGGATGCCAACATTTTCTTGATTGGGTTCATCATCTTCTAAATCTCCTTTAATTGGTGGTGTGGAAAGGAGTTGTTGACACGAAGACCTCAATAGCATATGCCGATACTAGCCTGCTGACCGCTCACCCTGACGTACATTTGCCAACATTCATCACACGTTAACACTTAGAACTACTGGTCTCAACACGGACCAATGCTGTAGTTTTCATTTGTGTTGGACTGTAAAGTACTTCTAAGAGATTGGTCTTAAATTGCCTTTGTTATAACTCTCCAACGCAGAAATTGTGCTAGTGACCTTACATGTACAAGCACCTATATGTTGTGCATAGCGCGTAGACATTGCGGAAGAAGAAATGGTACCCACTTAATGTCCTGGGGCATGCTCAACTATTTACAGCAGTATTAAAAGTCACACGATATGAAATTGGATTCATTCTGAAATAGAGGAAAGTTGGAGGTTGCAGAATAATTTTCTGAACAGGTCTTCCTTTATACAACCAGAGCAATCGGCTGCATCTATTATATACACAAAACAAAGATGTTTTCTCTTAGCCAACAAAATGCTAGTGCCTGTGGTTTTTCCACCATCCCCATGTCCATATCGGAAAAGTTCTCTTGAGTAGCCTCCATCAGTACAGGTGACATTCTCCTTCTGCAAGTGCCTGTAGACTAGTGACAGGTCACAGCAGCCTGCCCCTTCAATAACTTCAGGATTATGAATCCAGATGAGCCTTTAGAATCTCCAAAATTCTAGAAGATCCAAGTCACCCAACTTCAAGATTAATTAACACTGTAACCACTATAAGAACACTGTAATAAATACTTTCATAAGTTAAAGAAATTGATCAAGCAGGGTGTTTGTTTCAGGAATATCCATTGTAATTCCCTCTTTGCAATGCAGGCTGTTTGCATATAATGTGTAATTTACAAACCTTTTAGTTGTATCACCTTTCGATCAAACTAATCTGTGGTCGAACGTGCTTCTTAACATTAATCTAAGCACAAGTGAATATTTTCTCATTGTAATTTGTGTACGGGGCAGGTAAAAAGAAGGTACATGCTCACTAGTGTTTTCCTTCTTATGAAGAGGCTAGCTATCCTGGGTGCTAGACAGAGAATCTTAAAATAATACACCTTGTAACTCAGGCACACACTACTCTTCTGATCATCTGCTGAGGTCCGCATGGCCTAACCCTTGCTCTGCCTCGGTTGCAAAGTGAGGCAATGAAGCTGATAAGCGGCCTGCTTCTTAAGTTTAGAGCTTCTCTGCTGAACCTTTGACGTGTTATTCGTTGGACCATCAACTTGAACTACAGGATTAAGGCAGAAGATCAGCTTTCCAAAATTGAAGGCACAGCGGCTAACACATAGCAATATCTCCCGTTACAGAGGAAGCTAGATAATGAAAAATATAAGCATTGACAAACATGGTTTGGCTTTTGAATGGAATATTTTGTGTTAGCATTACATGTCCAGCTTCTGCCATCATGGGCAAGTACAGCCTCAAACGACCAAGAAATGCCATCCAGTGCAAATAAATGTCACACATACATAATTAAGTCACCAAAGGTAATAGGCAGCCTCACATCTGGTTTCTGTCATCATATGTTAGGCACATCCTCAAATGCCAGAGTAATTAATACCAGTAAAAATAATTTGTAGACCTCATATGCCCAGTTGCTGCAATCATGTGCCAAGTGTCGCCTCAATTTGCCCAGCAATAGCATCCAATCTCAGTGGATGCCTCATGTGCATGGTGTAATAATGTGTTCTTATAAAGCACTTCATGGCACATTTCCCCTGCTTCTAAGCGGTTTCAGACCAGTCTTATTACTCCATTTCAAGGTGCACAATTGATCAACTCTAAAAAGAAAGGTTAAATCAGCCCTGCTGCGGCATTTGGACTTGCAAAGGGTGGCTGGCCCAATGTGAGAGGGGGGGGGCACATTACTTCTGACCGATCCACCAGACAGCTCAGATAGTTACTGCACAGCCTGACACGTGAATGTATTTCCATCATATGGTAGAGCTTCAGATGACATGCCTCAGTGGCAGATAATTCCTCACATGCCCACTTTGCCATGCTATGACAATCATTTTCTAAAAAATGTCATTTTGAAGTTGTCCATTCCCTGCATATGTTGCTTTTTCTTTAAAATGCCATCCCGTTTTTTGTCAGTGTTACTAGCTAAAAGTGCTTTATACTTTGGCAGTTTCTTTTTCAGAATGATTTCATGTGGGAGACCTCTCAACCACCGCTACAAATTGAAACGTTCATCCTTCCATGCATTACCAACATTGCTTGCCAATGTGCTTTGAAATGCACCATTTGGCAGAATTTGGATCAAACCACCAACCCCCTCTTGTTTTATTTTAATCTTCTGATAATACTGGCTCAATGTGCCTTTAAGAATAGCAATGATTTACTAGATTCAGAAGCCCCTCAATTTGCCTTTAAGAATAGCAATGATTTACTAGATTCAGAAGCCCCAATGTCATTACAATGGAGGAATTACTGGGTTGGGGGAGAGCAGGTGGATTCCAGTTTTTGTAATTCTCCATTGATCGATGTGACCCCAGACAAAGATAAAACTGGACATTTTGTCCCACGGGAAAATATTTAGGAGTACTACTTTGCTATCTACATAGATCTGTTAGCCGGAGGAGGAAGACATTGTATTGCTGAGGCAGTACTAGGGCTATGATTTGTACTGTCAAAATACACAATCATATCTCAAATATCGAAACACTGAATTAAATCAGCTCATAATCAAATATCAAAGCACTCAATTGGCCATGATAGACCTAAAAGAATCTTTAAAAAAAATCTCTGATTAAGGCCAAACGGGCATGTTGAGGCTTCTGAATCTTTCAAGAGGCATTTGACACCCTCGACCATATCATTTTTTTGGACCGTCTGACACTGTCTGCTTCACCTTCTAATCTCGCAGTTGATTGATTTCATTAATTCTTTTCTAACAGATTGTCAAGAGTAAAGGTCCACGACTATGTCTGAAGGCGAGACCCTGACATGTGCTATTCCACCCTTGCTTTTTAACATATAGGTAAAGCCGATACACAATTTGTTAGTTGACCTGGAAGTCATGTTTCAGAATTATGTGGATGACAGCCAGATTGTTTTTCGACTGTTGGGATCATATATTGACAATGCCTTTTATTCAATCTACGTTTAATGTCATTTTGAGTTGGATACCAACCATCTCGCTAGACCTCAATTTGGTTTATTCCTCTTTCTCATGTATTGAGATAATATCTACCCAGGTCTGTGACTCCCTCCAGGCCGACCAGCACAATTCTAAATTGCAGGCAAGGTGAAATCATTGGGTATGACCCTTGACACTTTATTGCCTTTGGTCCAAAAAAATGAATGGATTCACAAGTTGAATACATTAGTACACCATGATTTTTTAAATGTATTTTTATTGTTGTCCTTTTGGGGGCTTTGCTCTCATTATTGTTCGTATGTGAAAAGGCCACGTATAGTGTGACCCTCCCGTTATGCATTAACATCAGAGTCTCTGCTGGTAGTCCTCTTCATTCTAGGGGAGGAGGAGTCTCGGCTGCTCCGATGACCTAAACTAACCAGAAGGCATACATCAAAATATAAAGTCATGCCTCAAGAGTCTTCTGTATGTATATTTCCTCAGTTCAACAAGGTTGCAAAATGGGGGATCCCGTACTGTAGACCTCACTGGGATTATATCCTAGATATGCATAACCTCTCATGTTCCAAGTTGCCCCCTGTTCCTAAGGCTTCAATTACTTCTTAAAGATATAAGTGGGTACCTTACAACAGACTGCAATTCTCTTATTCTACTCTCCTCAGCAACCACATCTTCTGTACGCATATTGCCATTTTAAGCCTCCCCACGCATGTATCTTTTGTAGACCACTTATTTGGCTAACGTGTCATTGAAAGTCTGTTTCCTTGACAATCGTTTTAGCTGTGGCTCTCTGCTGCATTGAAAATCTGTGCTTCCATGAAAATCGTTTTAGCTGTGCCTGCCTGCTACATTGAAAATCTGTGCTTCCATGAAAATCGTTTTAGCTGTGCCTGCCTGCTACATTGAAAATCTGTGCTTCCATGAAAATCGTTTTAGCTGTGCCTGCCTGCTACATTGAAAATCTGTGCTTCCATGAAAATCGTTTTAGCTGTGTCTGCCTGCTACATTGAAAATCTGTGCTTCCTTTAAAATCGTTTTAGCTGTGTCTGCCTGCTACATTCAAAGTCTGTTCCCTTGAAAATCTATTCTTTTGTATTTATTTAGGCTTATGGTATATTTCAAACCTTTGCCACATCATATACAAAATGCAGAACAACACAGTAAAAAGGAGAAATGAAAAACGAGAAACACGTCGTCTTAAGTTCATGCCAGTGCAGGATTGTCAATAAAAGGTGAAAGAAAAGCAAAACACAAGGTTGTGTTAACTCGTGAAGTCAAAAAGTAAGAGTTGCATTAGAACGAAATAAAAAGTGCAGTTCAGAATACAGTTAAAGCGTGGAGGGTTTGCATACCAAACATTTAATATCCATATTCTCCTCCTATCAGGTCAATCCGCTGCTTTTTCACACATTTGACTTTGATGTATGTAATTTTTGTCCCCATATCAGCCCTTCAAAGATCTCTTGCAGCATTTTTGTTAAAGCAAAAATCGAACAGAAATATTTCCCGCCACCGAGTTTGCGCCACCAGATGTCAACATCTGTTATGAGAAAGTCTTTCATATAGGTGCCCAAATAACTCATTCTAAAGGCCCTGCGATACGGACACGACAGGATCATGTGTTTCAGCGTTTCATTTGGGCGGTGGCACAGTTGACATGACATATTGGCCTCTTGTATTAGTTTTCTAGATGCCAATATTTCTTTGGTGTGGAATAGGTTAAACCTAAATCTCAAACAGGGTCCGGTGAATCGGGCTTGGAAATGTGCTCAAATATTTTGGCAATGTGTCTACTGATTTAATTTCATTGGCTGCGCATGAGTAAAGTTTATACTTTGATTTTTCCTGTTGTGTTTTGATCCAATTGCATACCAGATTTCTTTTTGGCAGCATCAGGGTTGTTTGTTAGAAGTTCCTCCGTTATTCCGGCATCTAGCATCAGTTCCAAGCAGCACTTGAACCATTACTCTAATATCAAATCTCTTTGATCAGTGGGCTTGCATTTCAAGATGTTGAATTGAATTGCGGAGTAATGTAGTAGGGTCTTACGATAGACTGCTAATGTATTCCACTCTACACTTGCATATAACGATTGTAGCCCTAACTCATTCCTCATCAGTTGCACTGGGACACATTGTGGCAGGTGGAGAATTGTTTTCCTAAAAGTGCCCTCTAGTGATGCCCTGATCTTCCACGACAAACATAATGCAATCTCGGCCCATACGTTAATATCGGGCCTACTTTCTGTTTGTAAAAGCTCAGTAGCGGCGCTAGAGAAAATTTGCTGCATCTACGATGGATTAATTGGGCTTGTGTAGTTAAGACATGCATCTTAGATTTCAAAGCCGTTACATGATGAACGTCTGTTTTACATGAATTGATTTCATGCCTAGGTATTTCGCCTTTGGTGATTGTAATGAGGGGTCTTTAGCAAGGTGCCAGATGAATTTAGCTTTCAAACTTCTTCCCTCTAAGCTTTCTGTTACTAGAATTGTTGTCTTGGCTGTGTTGATTTGAAGATTATTTTGATGAGTATAAGCATGTAGAAGATTTAACTTTCTCCGTAGACCAATTTTAGCCTGGTCCAATAGGATCAAATCTGGTCATTTATCTTTGGGGAGAAGGATGTTTGATCATGGACTGTTAATTTCATGTCCGATATGAATAGCTTAAAAAGCTCTGAGGCCAACGGACAACCTTGTTTGAGGCCTTTACTGGTTTTTATGTCTTTCGACAAAAGGCCTTCAGAGTTGAATTTTATCTGAATCGAAGTGTCTGTGTAAAGTGCCATTGTAGGGTCCAGAATGTTTTGCGGGCAATTCCAATGGACTAGTTTCAACCAGGGTAACTTGAGATCTACGCTATCGAAAGCTTGGGCAAAATCCACCAAGGCGATACATGTCTTTTGGCCCTTATATAGAGCTCTACTTTTGACCAAATAAAAGCAGGTTTAGTGAGCATCCAAAACCCGTAGCAAACCCACATTGCCCATCCAGTTGACCAGATTCATGACTCCAACATTTTTGTCGAGCTGGTCGAAGGGAAGGATAGATCTTATCCAGAACGTCGAGTAAGGCAATTGGGCAGTAGTTTTTTGGATCCGCCCGAGATCCTTTCTTAGAAATGGGGATTATCACGGATCTTCGCCATGACGTTGGAAGTCGCTCTGTTATTCCAATTACATTGAAGAGCTCAAGACAAAAGGATGACCATTTCCCAGGTGCTTGTTTCAGTATGTGATTCGTAAGGCCGTCGAGCCCTGGGGCTCGCGAGGCACTTGCTTTCTTATTGAGGTCTGCAATTTCTGATTTAGATAATTGTATATCCCATGCATATGTCATTTGTGAAGATGCTGTAGAAACATCTCCAGGTATGTCATCATATAGGGAAGCGTAGAATGATATCCACGTGTCCTCAGTTACAGCATCAGTAATAAGCGCTTTTTGTGCTGTAGTGTGGTCGTTTAGCAATACCCACAAGTTCTTTGAATCTTTAGATGCAATGGTTTCCATCATTTGTTCTGCATCTTTTTGAGTTTGTGTGCTTTTATGTGACATGAGCCAATTTTTGAACCTTTGGCGGCGTTTGTTGATAGCCATTCTATTTGGCCCAATCTCTAAACTCTCGCTTTTTTGCCTGAATTGCATTATCATAAATATGTTTATGGTAGAAATGTGGTTCGAGTCCTGCTTTAATATTTTCTTGGAACGCTTGAAGCAGCAAAAGGTAATTTGACCCTATTTCTTTCTTGCTTAGAGAGTGTGTGTATTGTTCACACAATTTAGTCACATCCAAGCGTCTAAGGCGCAGACGCTTTATGTTTGAGGTGAACTCTGTGTTGTGTGGATATTTAGATTTCAATCCACAGGGTGTCCAGCACATTGTTAATTTGAGCAGGTCATGATCACTCTGTAGCATACCAATCACCTCTAATTTCTCTATTTGGCTTAGCAAGTTTTCTGTGATGAAGAAGTAGTCAATTGTGGAACTTGACTGACCGTTGCTGCAAGTAGGAGCTGCTGGGCTATCCACTATTGTGTTGCTATTGAGCATATGAATGTTACATTCTTTAATTTCCTTTGTCCAAGATTCCGTCCTCGATTTCTTCTCTTCTCAGCTGACTGGCGGGTTACCTTGCTTTACGAAATTACTGTTTTCTCATGAGTTGTGCATTTGACATTGAAGTCACCACAAATGATTATCATGGGATTGTTGTATTTAATGAAGCATTCATCTATTTCCCTCATCATCATGGTGACAAAGCATTCTTTCTTCCAATCCACAGGATTCCAATAAGTGTTGACTAAAATGTTCACTTCTTCACTTCCCAATTTGTGACATGTAGGTTTAAGAGTTAATATTTGTATATTCGGATTGGGATTAGCTGCGGGAGTTAGGAGGGCGTAATATGGTTGTACTTTTTTGCATTTTCGTGCAGGATTTAAAAATAAATCGTAGCCTTCAGCTATCACAGCTTCTGTCAACCAGGTCTCCCGAAAACACAGTATATCATATTCCGGCAGTTGGCAATGATTTGTATTAAGAGGTGACTGAATCCCCTTGTGTTCCACGAGCCAATTATGACTCTTTTTCTCGAGGGGAGCCTCATTCTATCGCACCTGTGTTGTGTTTAAAGTTCTGGCCAGCCAGTCCCAATTTGACTTCTCAAGAGTTGATTTTCTGATGTTATTTTGCGTAAGTATAGTTCGGTCTGCAACTTGTTGTGTTTGGAATGTGACTTGCCTTCCGTTTCTTGAAGGATTTCAATTGATGAGCGTGCTTGGCATATTGGCATTGATGGAAGTGCCTCATCAATGCTCATTTGCTTACTACTTATCTGCAGAATTTGCTCTTGTGACTGCATGTGATTGCATGAACCCAATGTGTTAGATTGTTGCAAACAGCCGCTTATGTCAAAGCCCAGTGGCCATAGTTAGTTTGCAGAGCTTAGTAGTAGATGAGAAATTAACTTCGAGACAATCTGCATATATACTGAATCATATTTTAATGGTATAGGAAAGTGGACCACCTGGAGGTCACTAGATGCAATTGTTCTGAGGGCAGGAATATGATGTAGCCAATTGAGTTTGTTTGTACGATTCATTTTTAGATCGTCATTTGCTTAGACTATTCTTTCCAGATATAACTTAGTATAAACTTGAGGGCTTGTGTACCTATTTGATTTGGAATTTATGCTCCGTTCATTTGGATTGTTTGAGTGCTCGTTTTTTAAACGATACGAATCCGTGTAGAAAGACTGATCTGATTTTTCAGTAAGCCCTCCTGAGCCTGCTTGGGGCCATCTGTCCCTGGTTCAGTCCAATTGAGTTGAGTTTAGGGTGTAACCTATTTCTTTTTCTATCTCACGTTTGAGATTTCTTGAGATGTTTCTGGCAATGCATTAGACTGGCTTGGAGTAACAGTTCTTTTTATTAATACTTTTCGTTCTCTTCTAATGTCAAAAGGGTCTCTATATCCTTCGTTGTATCACCGTCTATACTTTGTGGCATTGTCTTTCTTGCGTGAGGTTCATTCATATTTTTCAGTGTGGCATTTTCTTTTTCTGTCTGGTTATCCTCTGTGGGCATTAAGTCATGTTCTCCAAAACTATATACAGAGTGTTCTAATACGTCTTGAACAATTTCTCTATCCTGTTATGTAACTTTTTCAATGGTTGCTTTTTGCACAGTTGATATTTCAAGTGAAACCATTTCAATATGTAGATTTTTTTTGGGTAGATATTGGTTTATTTTCCTTGTATGAAATCGCTGCCGTTGTTGAGGAGCCTTGGGTGAGGTTATCACCTGTCCCTTTGAGGTTTTGGATAAATCCACATGCATTCTTAAATTTAAGAGCTTTCTTTGATGGTACATTTTTTAATATTCTGCCTTGATTGTTTTGGGTGTCAGTAGTTTTGTTCTTGGCCATTCTTTTTCTCTTCTTTTTGGGCGTCAGAAGAATTCATAATTTTGCCCATTGAGGTCTCATCCTCGTTAGAGGTGTACTCAATTGTTTCGATTATGTCCAGTTGTGGTGTTTTGCTGGTATTCAATGTTGTTGCCTCGTGTAATTCGCTATCGCCCTTGGACTTTATATGGTCATTGTGAATGGCAGATGGACTTGTCGCAATTTCAACTTGCTTTCCTGGTTCCATGTCAAGTGACAATGGTATGTTCCGTATGGTTTCTCCAGGAAGCGATCGACTTTCCAGACTGGATGTTGATGTCTTGCTGTTTTGTACGTCCTTAAATTCAGCTTGTGCTTATATTACATTTTTAAGCGCTCTTTGCCCAATTTCAGGATTTCTCTAGCGGCATCTAGCTGCAATTTTTTGTTCACTCTTATTTCTGCCATATGCTCACACAACAGCTTTTGGAGTTTCTGAGGTGCCTTCTCTATCTAGATGTTTTTCTAGAGAGGCGACAGCACTCAATGTAGAGCAACTTTGTGTGAGTCATCGCTAATAAAGTGGCTTGTTCTTTGTATGAGTCATTAATTGCCTCGTAGAATTTCATGAACGGGGCAAGAGTAATGGAAAGTGCCGACATTATATTACATTGTAATTGGAAAGCAGATTGATCCTCAGACGTCGAGATTCTGCCTCCTCGCCTGTGTCTGTAGTCATTTTCAGGTGCCAAATACTTGAGTCCCTGGTGCTGTTTGGATTGAAAGGATGTGTCCGAGTCAGAATCTGACTGCTGCGAGCAAGTCTCCCCTCTTAAGGATCGGCTATAGCCGGTAGTCCCAGGGCCAATCAAGCTGTTTGCCTTAGATAAAGTATCCCCATCGTTTGTGGTCACATTGGGTCCAGCTGCTGACTCCATGCATTTCACTAACCTTCCTCTTTGTTGACTGTTCTCCAAATGGGATGTCATTGTGACAATGTCCTGTAATAGTTTTGTGTATTTCAGGTCCAACTCAGAGCTTGCTGCCTCTAAGGATTGAATCAGAGGTTGATCTTCTGTAAGTGTCGCTCGGGGTATGTCTCGAATGTCGAGCACACATCTTTTCTGTGCTATCATACCAATTTGTACGCTCGATGATGTCGAGGGTGTTATTGGACACAAGGATCCCCCTCTGCCATTGGGCGTTTTAAATTCCTGGCCCTCAATGATGTTAAATTGTCCTTCCACTTTTCTCGTTTGATGGTTTCCAGATTCTGATCTGTAAGACTAAGATCGTGTGCATTTGGACTCCTGCTCCCCCTTTCCCACTTTCACTCTGGCTGGCCTCCCTTGGCCCTGCGCCCACACCCAGCTGCGAGGCTAAAAATCTTGGGGTCATCTTCAACTCCACTCTCTCCTTCTCCACTCACATTTCGGACATCTGTAAAAAGTCTGACTACCAGCTGCACCTCCTCAGAGGTACTCTTCCTTTTCTCACCTTCCCCCAGCAGCTCACTGTCTTCAGAGCCCTGGTTCTTTCTAGGCTGGACTACTGCAACAGCCTCTTTCGAAACCTCCCTGACTCTGCTTTGCGCCCTCTGCAACGCATTCAGAATAGAACCGTGAAACTCATCCTTGGCCGCAAGCCCAGGGACCGCATCTCTCTCTGGCGCTGAAATCCCTCCACTGCGTGGCTGCAAGGATGAAGTTCAACACGCTCTGCATTGTCCACAAGGCCTTCTGCGGCCTACCTATTTGCAACAATGCCTATCTAAATACTGTCCCTCCCAAGCCCTCTGCTCATCTACCTCCAACCTTCTGTGAGTGAGCCGGTTCTCCAAGCAGAGATTTGGAGGGAGATCTTTATCTTCAGGTGGGGCCTCACTCTGGAAAAGCCTCCCTGCCACCCTGAATCTTGAGCCTGATCTCCTTAAGTTCCGGAAACTACTTAAGACATTCCTCTTCTCTTCCTTCTCATTAACTTCTTCCAGTACTTCTGGAAGAGATTGCCTCAAAACCACAACCCTGGTCACACACTTCCCCTATTTTGAATGCCTTCTTAGAAACTGGCTTGGTCAAATGGCCAGTTACAGACATTTAATGTTCTTCCTCAGATTCTCTAATTTAAGTTCATAGCCTAATTGTGAAAGGATGATAATTGTTTTGTTCACTTTCTTCCTTGCCAAGAGAACTGATGGTGTCATAGTTTTAAACTATTACTTCAGGAAGGCAATGCGCTAGATCAGAACCAAATAAAGGCAGTGAATTACACCTTGCCTTGATAGCTACATTTTGTGTCAAATTAAGCAAATCTTCTTGCTGAATTTTTGGGTGGTCTGCTTTTTATATGAAAAGATGTAAAGGGGAAGAGAGTAATTTAAAAGAGATGAGGATGCATATCAAGCTAATACTACGCCATCCTATCACTAGAAACACTTGTGTATAGGAGCGTTATAAATGCCATATCATATAATTTCTAAAGTTTGGACTCCAGGAACCCTCTCTCGATTTCAAATCATGAAAATACCCTGATCTATCCGAGTTTGTATCTATGGTGCCTAACATTGATCGCTCACTAACCTGGGGTGACGACTGTGCTATACTATCATTACCCCATGTTCCCACTCAAGTGCCAGGCAATTGTCCATAGCTCAAGGCACAATTCTAACCACAAGTTGCAGACAGTTCTTATAAGCTCATTATACTAAGTCCTGGCCCACAAAACGAAACCCAATCACCTGAGGAGCTGGTAACAAAAAATACCCCAACAAATCCATGTAGACATTAATTTTTAGGCAAGGCACTGAGCATGTAAACCAGTGCTTCAGCAACGAAGGACTCTTTGTCTTAATTATCCACAAACGTAAATACTTACCAGTTAAATGCCATTGAAACAAAAATACAAGCATGTTGGATGTTCTCGTTCCCTTAAACAAATGTGGGGTTTGGGTTCCAATACAGTTTGTTACCATGACAACATGGTCCACCACAGGCAATTTTACAATCCAGTTGAGAGAGACATTAGGTACTGTAAAGGCATCATGAGTCAAGACGCAGACAACAGATTCAAAGTTCAAACAGAAGGGTGTTATTTACTTAAATGTCAGGATGGTTGAACACCTAACTTGCCCTATGCCAAGGTCGGATTTCACTACCTAAATAAAACTAAGGAAAGTCGGAGTCAAATATTTCAACTTCAGAATCTGTGTCCAAAACCTATGCTTGCCCTCACAACTATCTATGTTTACATTTATTAAGCACACACAACCTGAGGGCATCAAGGCGCTGTTATAACCAGGTACATTTACATTATGAAGAGGAGGGAAGGAAGAACACATAAAACATATGGTGTAGTGTCTGTTGCACTAGGTAAAGAGCCAGGCTTTCAAAGCCTTTCTGAAGAACAAGCATGATTGTTCTGCCCTTAAGGGTGGACGGAGAGAGTGCCATTGTAGAGCCGCTACGGAGGGGAAGCTGGCACCTCCA
Source organism: Ambystoma mexicanum (assembly GCF_040938575.1). Taxonomy (NCBI): domain Eukaryota; kingdom Metazoa; phylum Chordata; class Amphibia; order Caudata; family Ambystomatidae; genus Ambystoma; species Ambystoma mexicanum. The sequence continues at coordinate 621,804,716 of NC_090928.1, read as the reverse complement.
CTTTTGGCGCGCTTATATTTAGGCAGGACAAGTCTGTAGACGTCAGCTTTCCTGGTGGGTCTGGAGGACCTGGCTTTAACAAAGTTTTGGGATAGGTAAGGTGGCACTGAGTTGGATAGACATCGGTGCATGATCCAAAGTGTTTTAAAGATGTTCCTTTACTTGAGTGGTAGCCAGTGGGCATTACTTCTTGCTTCCGAAATGTGCTCATTTGGGGATGTTGAGCCGCACGGATGCCATTGCTTTGGATCACTTGTAATGTGAGAAAGTTGTGTGAGGACGTGCAGGCAAAGATGGCATTATGTTAATTCAGTATGGCTCTGACAATGGCTCTTGCGATGGTGCAGAAGTTGGCAGAGGCTAGGAAGGGTCTAGCAGCATTGATGAGCTTCGTAGTGTATGCAACTATATCTGTACAATGCGTAGGGATGTCAATAACGAAAAGAACACCGTTTTTAATACGAAGGTCTGAGCTTCTTCCGGCACGCAGTTTCCTTTCAGTTCCCTTCCCCAAGTGTAAAGCAGTTCCACAAAAAGTCTTACCTTCCTTGAAATCAGGAAGATATAGTAGTAATCAATACTCATGGTTCCAAGCCACAAACACAAGGGAACCTTGAGACTCAGTTCTCACTTCAGCAAATGTCTCATATCAAGGTTTCCTTTTCCCAGGATATGATTTGGTTAAACACAGTTCAAAAGAAAATGTCCTTGCTTTCTTTTAACTTTCACAGTACTGTTTCCATTTTCAAAGATTTGTCTTGCTAGATTGTAGCTTTCATAAATGTTGAAAATAATGTCTCTTTCTTTAAGTTGAAAGTTCCAATATAATTTAAACTTCAGGCTGTATTTCCTTATTTTTCAAAAGTTAAGTTCAATTTAAAGCACAACATAGTAAATTGCTTGCTCGTTAGATTTAAATTCACTGTGAAACTCAGCATAAAATGTTTGCTGAAACGTAGGGTCCCGTTCCCTCTTTGGCTTAAAAAGGGTAGTGATTCTTATGTTTCCAAAGTTTCAGTTTAGCTCAGTATCCAATAATGGTGATTTTCACTCATAATTTAGTTTTATTTTCTATGTTCAAGAAGCATTGTTTGTTCCGCTTTGAAGGTATCTTTAAATATGTGATGTTTGATGTCTGATGTTTGTTCGTTCTATTTGAAGTGTTTAAAGTTTTTTCAAGAAATATTGTTCACTTAGCTTAAAATGTTTCTTTAAATGTCTGATGTTTGTTGGTTCGTTTGAAGTGTTAAAGCAAGTTGGTTCATTTTTCTTTAAATGGATTGCCTAACATTCGGAGACCATCGAAAACGTGTCTTAGGCTACACATAAGCACAGTAATTGAAGTAGCTCATGAGAGCCACGCGACCACTCCAATACAAAATATCTCTTGATAACAAAGTTCATAGATTCGTGCACCGGGTTGTCCCAGCCACCACAAACTCACTGGTCACCCTGACAAGTTTTGTGGCGGCTCAGAGCACACAGTCTCTGACTTTCAAGGTCTGGCTTCCACCATCTGCCCCTCAGCCACTCTTGTGTTGGCCTCTCCACACAGGGGAACAAGCAACTCAGGCGTAAGGGAAAGGAACAGCCGTCCCTCATGTCTTCCCTCTACACTAGGGAGTCCCAGCTTCTTGACCATGCTTCCATGGAACCTGCCCCTTCACAGTCCCCAGCGTCTCGTTCCTGGAAGGTTCTACGACGCTTGACTCAACATCCTTGCTGCTTTTCCTGTCGTCCCTGATGTCTGTTTTGCTGTTCTGTTGAGCTCCTTTTACACACCGGCAGTCCCTTCACAGGCTGCAAGTGTGAGCATTCAATTGGCCCTGCCTGACACAATCAAGGCGACATGCCTGACCCTGACAGCTCAGTACTGGAGTGGCAAAAGAGGATGGTCTTCATTGCTCTTAGTTGCTTCTTCGTCCCAGTATTGTAAAGTGTCAAATGGGGAGGGGAGTGGGCTTATAACAGCCCATGAAGGTGGGAAAAGGGTTGGGTTGGCTACAAACAGGAAAAGGGGGATAACATGTCTCACCCAAAGGCACCCCATTTCCAGTCTCCAAGGTGATTCTCCCTCGCTTCTCTGCCCCCATGGTCAGGATCCAATGGTGATGGCCTTTCCCTGGCCACCTGCATAGAGGATCCAAGGGGTCTAGGAGTGGGAATACCCTTAGGTTTCTCACAGTACCTCCACCTGAAATCCGGACAAGGATGAATTTGTTTCAGAGTTGGCTTTCCAAAGGTAAGTTCCTGTTTTAAGAAAAAACAAGGGAATAGAATTGTCTCTACACAATAGGACAAAATCACAGGGACTAATCACCTTTTATATCAATATAGAACTTGCAGATGTGTACAAATTCATTCCTATAGGAGGGAGCAGGCCCTTGGGATAAAATAAGGACGCAATATGTGAAGAATCAATTATTATGACTTCTTTCCTGATGATAATAGCCAGCCACTAAATTGTTATCGAAATACTGCATTTGATTCTGCCTTCGAGAGTGTTACAAAGCTCTGACTACATATACTTTTTGTCCAATTTTTCCACTCAAGTCAAAATGACCTTTTGCAGTACTTGAACATTAATGTTGGTTCAGGAATACAGAGATGGATTATGGTGAATGGGAGTAGATGTTCCGGCTGCTACTCCACCTGGACAAGTCCTGTGGTTGTCCATGTAGAAATACTTCTAACTACTGAGAAGCTATGACTAATACACAAAGAAATAAAGGGAACTATGATTATTAAAACTAGCCAGGTAAAAAGCTTGTCTGGGTCACTATTCCTTCAGAGACAGAAGATCACAATACCTTGGCAAGTATTTCCGCTTGGAACTGGCGTCTAGCAGCAGCCCGCTCTATTCTAAGGCCCTAACCATTGAAAACGATAAAATTGCTCTTTTCCTGGACTACGCATGGGCCTTCACATTGCCGAGGCTCAAATATTTTTGGGGCAGAGCATGAAATAATTTGTTTATTAGAGCTATGGGTTATAATAATTTGTTTATAATAGCTATGGGTTATTGCCATTTTATAAAATGGCTTCTTGTGTATTCAGGAAAAGCCCACATAGGTTTATTGAGGCCATCCTAGGGGGTGTAATTGTTGCAATCAATAAAATGACAATATTTATTCTGAATGTTAACATATGAAAGGGATTATAGATGTACATGAGCAATCTGCGAAGGCCCAATTACTGATTCGGGGTATTTATGATTTCCCAGGTACTAAGAACACAAACACCGTACTGGTCACCATTAGCAATACAGTAGCAAGCTGGTCAATACTAACAGTCAGATTCTTATACTACGAGATCTGAATGATCGCCGTCTAACCGAAACGCATTGTTGGAAGGAGGAATGGCTCATATGAACTATGGTCAATAAGTCTGCGTTGCTCCTAGACAGTAAGATAACTCCAAAAGGCATTGTATGGACCATGCTTCCTACCACTTCAGTGCAGGATGCTGAACAGTCAAATATCTGCCAATATTCTTGATAATTCTTGCCAAATATCAGCAAATACAGCTTCACTCATTGACTACCTCTTCATTCAAGCACATGTTAGACGGGGTAGAGATATAAACTATGTATAGAGTGGAAAAATGATCCCTGTGCCCTTATTTGGCACTCTTAGGAGGACAAATTAGCATCTGCTTGTCCAATATTGGTCACTGACGGCAGTCATGCACTGATAAAGATTTTACGGTTCGTCCAGACGTCACGTGAATCCATAAATACAATTAACCAGGCAGATTTTAGTAGGCTGTTTAGGGAACATCAGCGTCACGAGGGACACAAAAAGAAGGGACTTGTAGTGCAGCAAATGCAAGCAATACATTGAGACCTTAAAAACAGAATTGACAGTTCTTCCCCAAAACTGGAATAATTATTGATATAACCATGAACAAATTATTAAACAAAACAAGTAGAATCATCCATTTGCATGCTTACAAGAGACAAGAGTCTTGAACCATTTTGATGACTGGGTGTAATTACAAAACTAAATTAAATTTATAATAATTGGATTAAGCAATGGAGAAGATGGACACTAAAATCTGGCAGCGTATGCTGGTCATGGTTTCACACCACATTATCAGATTGTAAATTAGAGCGATGTGCACATCAACACTGTGCAGCCCAATCTGATCTTCGAAGTAGCCTGGGTAAATTATATGACCAGCATTACTTACCCTGTAATCATCTTTCTGTGGCTTGTATTCTGTTAGAATCACTTGCTGTGCGTAGATAGGACATCCTGTGGTTGGCGCACAGTATTGCATTATGTAGTAGTATTCAAACTCAAAAGGGCATTGGCAGAATGTTCCTATAACACTATCCGTAACCTACGAGAACAGTTACCCATGCTCCTTCACCCTCCTCAGATAATTTTTCTGTCCTGAGGTACTTTGAACTTGTTTTTTCCCTTAGAAACTGCTGTATGCTCCCACGATTGCATGTGATTCTAGGCAAATAAAATACACTGCAAGAAGAATGCAGAGTAAGTAATGTTTGTTTTCTGGGACTTGTGAGTCTGCTTAGATTCACATGCTATGCAAAGTTTAGCTACCAGTACCGAGAGAAGATGGTTGAGGAGAGAAAGGCACAGTGGTAAACAAATACCTCTTTGCTGAAACGTTTTATCTGATAGTGACTAATTCTTTTGATGGATTCTTTTCCTTCTTTGTCTTTTTTGAGTGTGTCATCTACTGCCTTACCGAAAAGCATGTCCTTTTTTGTATTAGGCATATCTAGTAATGGTGGCTACACTTCTGGTCTAAAACCCCAACCCTCTCAGCCACACATGCCTTTCAATTATTGTAGCTTCTGCTATCAGCCTGTCGGCTCTCATCTGAATCTAATGAGTTTTTAATAACCGTATTTGTTGATTGTTTTCCTTGATTAATAACACTGTTAATAGCCACCCGAATGTCCTCTGGTACTTCCTTAAGGAAATCTTCCATCTTGTACCACTGGGCCCAATTGTATCTGGCCATTAGCACAGTGGCATTTGCAACTCTAGCCTGGTAGATCAATGAGGTAGGCGCCCACCGCCCAAGAGCAATGTTCTTCTTGCTGTACTTATCAGGAGGGTACTCCCATCCCCAAACCCCTTTTTTGTAAGTGGTTGTAACCACCAAGGAGTCATGGGCAAGATGTCCTTTTATATATAAGGTATCACCTGGTGCCAGCTTATACCTTTTTGAAACCATCATATCTATTAGTTTTGTTACAACGGGGTTGATTAGTGAGGGGGCAATTCTTTTTTAATTTGACTTCAAAAAGAGGTACATCTTGAGCTACTACCTTTTTTCCTGAAGTACATTCGCCATGCAGTCGGTCTTCTTCAGACTTGTTTCTATGCCAATCGTATTGGCTTCTGTATGAATCTTGATTGCCTCAAGGCGAAGATGTAATTGGTGGTTCTTCCACATCAGGGGAAGGTACTGAATAGTGATTTAGTTATATGATATGATAGGTTATTTATAACATGCTTAATACCCAGAGGTTTCTAAGCACGGACCTGAGGATCAAACCTATGTTGCTCCGTGTCGTCTTGCTTCCAAGGCAAGCACGTTGCCGATGAGCTATCCTCCCGAGTCTATGTCCTAGTCTTTCTCCAAGATGTCATCATCAGAATAATCTTCCGGGTCTAATAAATCTACCTCTGGTTGGCTTTTGTGTGGTTTTTGCTTCTTGCTTGGGCCACTGTTTCCTTTTAATAGCGAGACTCGAAATGTGCCCTACAGAGCTTGGGGACAGACCTTTGGGAAACTGGTTTCCTTTGTTTGTGGCTCCTCAGCATCATTTTCAATGCAGACACTGGCCTCTTATGCTTCAAAGTCTTCCTTTGGGTGGGCGACTCTCCAAGCAAGTTTTGTGACTGCATCACGTAATGCATCATGTACATGGCCTAGTGCTTGGTTTTGGCCTCTTTACGCGTTTCTGGCTTAGATGGTTTACAAGCCTGACACCTAATATCCACCTGGTTCGTAACTACTTGCGTATTTGTCCCTCAACCTGTGGCGTTGATCAATTTTTAACTAGGAATGAACTCTTTGAAGACCCAAAAATGTTTTGTATTTTTTTTTTCATATTGTGTATTGTTATAGTGCAAACGTTTCTGAAGTAAACTGTATGACATAAATAAAAAATAACCTTAAATCCAAGCAGCAGCCAAATACTGGACTACAACAAGGTGCTGCATAAAATACCTTCAAACAGATACATCTATTGCAGAAAAAAACAGCAACATCATGTCACCCTTCCAACAGCTGCCTCAGTCCACTAATGATATGTGGTAGGTGGTTTGATATGTCGGCAAGTCATTCACCCGCTTCAGATGCCTGAATGCAAACTGCAGTCATCGGGTTGAATCCTAACTCGGATTTGCAAGGTCGATACTTTGAGGACCATGGAGTTGGATACATACATTGAATACAACAGAAGCAGAAAGAATTCAGAATTAAGTGGTATCTAAAAGTGATCTTAATGAAAAGGGAGCACAGGTGATTTTCTCGTCTGTCTCTCCTGCATCAGAAACGCCAGCAGAGAAAAGGAAATTTGTTTTAGTCATGAAGGTCTGACCATTGGTAGCCCTGCGGGAAAGGACTGGATGAACCCAACACCCACCAAATTCTTAGGGTATCATTATACTCGTGACTATAATTTTGTTGAGGTTTGGCTCACAGGAAGACACTGCATGTGACAAACACAAACTGAAACCATGCACTCTGGAATAAGAGGAACAATGTTGATAAGATGTGTTTATATTTACATGGTACTTTGTTTAAAGCAATAGCTACATTGATCATACATATTTGAAACAATACAAAAGTTAAGAACTAAAATGTACATCATACACTTGTATATATATATTTTTTACAGAGGTAAAAATGATTATAAAAAATCAATACAACAGGGATTTTACTTTTAGTATACAAGTACGTGGGTGTAGGCTTCAGGCACTTTAAATTGTTAACATGAGCAATAATAATTCAACATTTTTCACAACTGGAAAAAAAAAACACTTTTGGTTAACATTTCGTTACCACTGTTACAAAAATAAATTCTGATTTCCCTCAGCGATTTATGTCAGTATTGCAAAGCTGACAAGAAAGAAACACTCTACACACCGTTCAGCTGCAGTGTGACGAGACACTGAAAATATTTACATAAAGAAACAAAGCCCAGATGTCTACGTTTGTGCCCTTATACCACAGCCTTCACAAAAAAGCATATTTGCAGCAAGATCAACAAGTATTCCAAAATTGGAGATGTATAGGTGAAAACGATGAGTATGGGAAGGGATTGGAAGGTGAAGCTCCTGAAAAAAAAACAAAAAAAAAAAAGACAGGTGCACTGCAGAATTTACATTTCTTAAGTAAGCCCCGTTGTGATGAAAATAAATAGGAACACTTAGTGATCGGAAACAAAGCTGTAAGATCTCAGGTTTTAGTGTTGTGCTTTGTGCGAGCCTTGGAGGCGCATGTTGGTATGGAATAAAATGAAGCATGGTAGTTTGAACACTGCTAGGAGGCTTAGTTGATTTTGGATACCATTGAGACGTATAATTTGCTCTAGGAATGTTACAAGTCTTCATTGTGCCCGTCTTGAAAGCGGAATAACTTACCATGAGCAAATGTGCCTTATCCATTCAATTTGCAGCATTTATAATCCAGCACTGTTGCCTGCCATATTTTACACATATTTCATCCAGTATAGGCACCAACCAAGCAATGCAATGCTATACCCTATATATTGTGATTGCTTAGTGACAGGCCATTCATGGAGGATGTGATTAACCGATTCTCACTCAAAAGTCTGAATAGCTGTGATATTACACTGACTAGTTGTGCATATATTGCTTATGCCAGATTTCCTCAAAACGTACAAAAGGAGTAGTGGTCAAACATGGATTAAAGTAAACAATGAACACCATATTTTTACTAACATTGATTATTTGTCTCTACGTAAGGGTCGGCCTGGCCCAGCACCAGCTCAGACTGTGCGGCTTCCTCTAGTCCCTTAGCGTACTATCCCCAACAAGAAAGCACATACATGGAATAGAGTGAGGGTACCAGTTGTGTAGCCTAGTGGAAGTCTAGTCATAGGACTAGTGGAACAATAGTCATTAGGCAAACAACTGGTACACCCCCTTTGTCCAGAGACTAGACTGATGGGTAGGTTCTCCAAGCATATACAATCAGTAGGAAAAGGCAGCAACAAGAGGAATCCAAAGAAGAGTCTAGAAATACAAGAATATGGACTTTAAAGTACAAACTGGAGAACCAAAATCTAAAATGGCAGGAGGACAGCACCTGTGCCAATGCCATTACCTGGAATTCTCCTATTGACTGAAAAAAGAAAGAAGAGATGGTGGCTGAGGGTGGCACACAAGCCCCCTTTCCCGATAGGAACAGGGAATGGAATCCCAAGTTCATCTCATTTGGAGACAAGGATGCAAACAAGAGGAAGGATAAATGGCAGGTGAATGGTGGTGTCTGAAACTTAAGCTCACCCCACACCCAAAAGCCCTGTGCCATCATCCTATGGAAGGGCATTATCCCTGATGGCGTTCACGTGGCCAGGATCCTTTCCTAGGCTTAGAACCTAAAAAAGGAAGTGATCGAAGACTTCGGAAGACATATCCTGCCTGGCAGGCAGTTTGTGAAACAATGGCAACCCTAAGGAGGCTCTGCCTGCATCCTTCTCAATGGGAGCTAGAGGCTTTACGTGCGTGGGGTTACTTAGTAGAGATAAGAGTACTTTTGACCATCCAACATTGACCTAGTACATCATTTATCCCAGAACAAAAAAAGAACACAGATACCAAATAATTGGCAGGTAAACATCTGTCTCTAGTACTCTGCAGTCACATGATCACAGTGAGGGCTAATCACGTACAGTCTTTGGCTTAGCATTCAACAGACTGCTGGCAATTGCTGTTTCCAGCCAAGGAAGAACGTTATGGATTTTCTGTATCTTCCTCAAACTGCAACTAATAAAACAAGATGTAGTTGAGCTGAACTGATAAGGTGAAGTTAATGACAAACCCTTTACCCTCATTTAGTCATCAGATTG